>NC_135656.1:71362412-72648644 GCF_964188315.1 Podarcis muralis | reverse complement strand
AGCACAAGCACTGTGTGTAGGGCTCTGGGGAAGCAAGCACAGTTAATTCTTTCTAATCCAGAATCAAGGCCAATCTGGGAGCTCTGTCCCAGCAGAGAACTCAAATTTCAAATCTGCCCCATCTCCTGCTGATTGGAAGGCGGCAATCCTGAAGGTTCTTTAAATGCCCTCCCTACTCTACCAGAGCTTTCTTTTTTTTTTGGCACTGGCAACATAGGTTTGTGTGGGCAGGCATGGTAGTAAATCAATCAATCAATAAATATTATGTTACAGTAACTTTATAAATGTTTATTTGTATTGCATTTGTTAAAACAGAATCTAGACTCACCTTCACATTAGGTTTCTTTATTGAAACTCCTCTGTACCACCCTGAAATACAACAAAATATGCCAGATTAAATTCTTTCTGAAGTTAAATACATAGAGCAATTAAGAACTCTCTACTGCTAGTCACTTACCATCCCAAGGCAGTACACAACTTATTCTGACAGTGTCTCTAATAAGATATTTGGACTCCTCCTTTTCTTTTGTTTCTTACATTTTTAGAGAACCAACTAAAACTTTTGGATTTAAATTGACCCAACCTATTGGTTTTAGCTTACAGAGCTTGGCAGGAATAGGAGGATCCGGGCATCAGACTACTGTTTGATGATACCCTCCAGACTGTATGTTGGAAAATATTGGTGGGAGGATGGTAAGGTCTACCACTACATCATCATCATCATCATCAATTATTTTTACTCCATCTTTTCCTCTGATGGGACTAGATGGACAGATACCATAGGAAACCCTCATAAATTTGGGTGTATCAGGGGCATGTCAGCCCCCTAAATCGACAGAACCCAAGAAACACAGGAAACTCCCATATATTGAGTCAGACAATTGGTTCATCTAGCTCAACATCTTCTGCTGATTGACAGCAACTTTCCAGGAGTTTCAGTCAGGAATCCCAGTCCAACCTGGAGACATCAGAGCTTTTTGAATGTAAACCACTGAACCATAGACTCTTCTTACAAAGCAACACCCCAAGAGCCCTTAAATGGATCCTCAGTGAATAGCAGAAAGCCTCCCTCACTTTCCCAAACTATGCATCATGCTTGATGTTTCCAGTACCAGCCAGAAAGCCAATATCATAGCAAAATAAAACAAAACACACCACAAAAATATTGTTACGAGGAAGGTAAAACCACCACAGTGTTGAAGGTCAAAACCTCCTCCTCCTACTCACTGTGCACAGCTATGGCTCTCTGGGAAACAGGGAACCAGCAATATCTCTCTGCAAAAACTGACCATTAGATCTGCTTGAACATAGGAGAGTTTTAACCTGTCATTTCAAGTAGTAGGCTCAATCCCTTCTCTTCTTCATGAATGAAATGCTTATAGTCCTTCCCCACCTATCCTTTCACATTGTACACAACAGCACTGCTGCCAGGAGAAGTCTGTGTAGTGGGCATTTAGAAGAAGAAGTACTATAATGCACACAAACCATCTCTGGAGAGAGAGGAATACAAAATAAGAGGCTTAAAAGAGGAAGAATTATTTGCAATCTTGGGTGGAAAACTTTAATTGGGTAGTCTGGAATATCTCTCAGCTTTCTAGAGAAGGATCTGCCTGACAGAAGTCTAAGGTACCTTCAATAGCTAAACCAACCTGCGGGACCAAATGGAAGTGACGTTGCTGATCAGTCACAGAAAGTCCCTCCCCCCAAATTCATTTTGCCTTTGCAGACGACTGACAGCTTACAAACTCTACCACCTGCCCAACTAAAAGAAAGTAATTTTCCTTTCTCCTTCTACCTGATACTCTGATTCTCTGCAATTATTCAAAAGGACATCCCATGTTGTATAACAAACAAACAAACAAAACTCTCCAAAAAGCCAACTTCCCTCTCATCTCTGAAAGCGTTGGAGTGGAGTTCCCCACTTCACTTCCCCTCTCATGGCAACGAAACAATGCAGTTTAAATCTCTCCATCCAGATTTTTGCACTGCTATCTTGCCACCACTTTCCCCATAGCCCCTTACAGTTCACACTATCAATTTCTGATATTAAATTGAGCTTCAGAAGGGTGACCATCTTTGCAAAATGGGAGATGACCAGAGTCCTTTGGAAAGTGCACAAGCTCTTCAGAGAATGCCATGTGGTTCAAAAATGCTAAAGTGCTTCTGAGGATGCTCAAGTGCTGTTGAGAGTACCCAGGCGATGTACAGAATGCAGAGCACTTCTGAAAGCAATGCAGAGGGGCAAAGGTGGAGCCGGACTCAGCAGTGAAGCTGCACATAAAAGGTTGTAGGTGTTGAACGCTGCTGGAGTGGGAATGAGGCAGGGCCTCAGAGGAGTTTAAAGGTTTTACAGGCTGGCGCCAGCCTGTAAATAATCAGCTCCCCATCTCTGTTTTAAATAGTCTCAGGGCTTCTTCAGGGTTGCCAAATGAAATCAGAGAAATATTGACAAGAGAAGACTAGATAGATTTTTGGATTTAGAAGCAGATCACTCTTCAGGCAAGACTCAAGAAGCTGACAACCAATCTATTTCTCAAGAGCCAGCAACAGAATCTGGGCAAATAACCAGGGAGGAGGAGATAACAGGAGCAGGATAGCTCAGGTAGAAGTGTCTCTTTGCCATAAAATAGCAAGCTTGAAACCTCCTTTACAACTCCAGGCTGCACACGTTCCAGACCGGCTGACCCATTACTGAGTGGGTAAGTGCACTCAGCGTACCAAGTTGCCAGCTGGTTTGCTGCAGCTATCCACCGGCATGAAAAATAGGAGACTCTAGGACATCGGGGGCTTTGTTCTTTACTATTCAAATGTGGTTCTCTTTTATTTATTTTGTTGAATTAAACATTATTCACTCCTGATATGTGAGTGGCATGGCAAATCACCCAGTCAAAATTGGTTCTTAGGTTTTCTAGATGACAATTGCACAAGCAACAAAAATCCTTCATAGTTTATGAACCAGGCCTTTGGTAGTCTAAGGGTTACATGTATCTAAAGAAATAAAAACGACTAATTTATACGAATTGATTGTGAAACTCTCTTGACAGTTAATAAGAAATTGAAAAGCGGAATTCTGACTAGCTAAAACACAACCCTTTTAACTCAAAACAGAAATTCATGTGGTTTGCTCCATATAATCACAAAAATGCATATTTACCTAAAAGATAAATGGAAGATTTATCCAAGTATACCTTAAGCTCTTTTTTCTAGGAGTTTAGCAACCAATTTAATAATGCACTAAAAAGAAAATTGTGCAATCCTATCCATGTTTACTCTCAGGGGATTGATTCAATGCCAAATAAGTGCACATAGGATGTGCACTGCCATCTTTAGTTATTTTGAAAAGTTCACCATTTAAGATACTTAAAGCTTGCAATGTTTGCCACAAAATATACTAAAAGCTCAATATATAGGGCATGGAGGGGGAAATATAGACATGTTTTGCTTATTACAAACATCACGTGTCATTAGACTATTTTCAATAACATATGGAAAGTTGTTACTGGAAGCAATAGCAGTATGGACATATCTAACATAATTCACTAACCAATTTAGATATATTTCTGAAGTCAGTTTGATCAAGGTTCTTGCTAGACACTGTTACCACAAGATAATGAGGCCAGGGTTCAAATATTTGTAGACAGATGGTTAATAAACATGGTGACCCCCTTTCTGACTGGATTACAACCAATAATGCTGCAGCCATTATACTAGAAAGTGGGTCAGAGTAGGTTTTAGTAAGCATTTGAATAATCATGGTTCCCAAATGAGTCATTGAAATATAGGTTCTCAAACTGTGGGGTTCATCCTTCTCTGTCTGTCTGTCTGTCTGTCTGTCTGTCTGTCTGTCTGTCTCTCTCTCTCTCTCTCTCTCTCTCTCTCTCTCTCTGTGTGTGTGTGTTTGTGTGTGTGTGTGTGTGTGTGTCTGTAGATCTCCAACAGGACACAAAAGAGTTGGATTTTCCCTACCTGTTGCAAAACAAGGAGCTACAGAAGCTGGAGTTTGCTTTATTCTGTATAATCAGCAGATTAGGTGCTCAGGAGGATGCAAAGGAACATAGCAAAAGGCAAAACAGATTCTCCTATGTCTGAATGTGCAATACAAATGAAGCAACCACCTCTCTTTTTGAACTGCTAGCCAAAAAGCAGAAGCACCACAACACCACTTTATGCATTGCCCCTTTCTTATCTTGCTTTTTTTCTTCTCCATTTGGCTGCATGGAGGAGGGGAACAGCTGAATGAAAGAGAGAAGGGCTTCACTGCAGCGCAGCTTACAGCTTTCTCCATTCAGTCAAGTAGAATAGATTCAGCAACAGAGAAGACGTATTATACACTAGGGGTTGTACAAAGGGGGTCTCTTCAGAGAAAGGAAAGGCTCTAAAGATGTTGGAGGATAATGTGGCACAGAAACACGTGGTATTAGATTCATCACATCAGTATAACCATTTGAATGCAATAGCTGAGGCAGGAAACTCTCATATAAAGTAAAAATAAGCTAAATTCTGGCTGCAGCAGCAGCCATAGCTCTCCATTTTCCCTTGCCCCCAGAAAGTGGATCAAGCAAATACATGTGGGAGGAGTGCTGCTGCTATTCCCCCCCCCCCCAATCTTATATTATGTAAGTATGCCTAATAGATGGGCATACAATTCCAAATGTTATATTTCACTACACAGATGTTTGCTGTATGCATGTCCTTATACACAAGATCCAGGCATGCTCACAGGTACCTCTAGGTTGGGAGTTTAAGAAAGGTGAATTAAGTTCATATGTGAGTGAATTCAAAGAGTACTTTTAGTACATCTTACTCACCTTCACATTTTTCCAGGATCTGGACAGTTTCTCCCAGTTCCAGAACCAAGCCTTGTGGGACAGGCCCTCGAAAGCTGCATATAACTGGGGGGGAAATAGAAAAAGGTCAGAGGCTGAGTAGCATTATATAGTGCTACATAAAAATAGCAACTGCATTCCTGTTTAAATTCCATTTATCTCCAGATTAGCAATGCCTTTGTGTCAAGGTATTAGTTATGAATAATATCCCACCTTCATTACAATTACATGCATTTTTTTAGTGGACACAATATATACTCCATGACTAGTAGCCATTGATAGCATTATCCTCCATGAATTTGTCTAATCTTTTTTCAAAACTACCCACATTGGTGGCTATTACTATATTTTATGGCTGCAAATTTCAGTATGCACTATGGGAATAAATACTTCATTTTGCCTCTCCTGGGGCTTCCAAAATTTAGCTTCATTAGGTGTTCATGGGTTCTAGTATTATAAAAAAAAGGGGGGAAACCACCCTATCTGCTTTCTTCGCACCATGCCTAAATTCATACACCTCTACCATGTCCCTATACCAGGGGTCTGCAACCTTTAAGACAAAAAGAGCCACTTGGACCCATTTCCGAAGGGGAAAAAAAAGGGAGCCGCAAAACCATTGCGACATTTAAAACAAATATAACACTGCATATATTGTTTCTTACCTTAATGTCCGATCTGACAGCGGGCGGGAAGGTGACGTTGGGACGGTGCGTGACTAATGCACGCACCGCCCCATGCGACGTCACAGCTAGTACAGCACCCGCCACAGTGGGGAGTGTCGGGGCGCACAATGCGCCTCCTCCCCCCGTTAGTATCTGCCCCGGAGCCGCAGCAAAGGTGTAAAAGAGCCACATGCGGCTCCGGAGCCACGGGTTGCAGACCCCTGCCCTATACTCAACCTTTTTCTAACATTCCCCTTTCACTATTTTTCTGAACTAAAAAGCCTCAAATACTGTAACTTTTCCATACAGAAGAATTGTTCTGCAGACTTGATTGTTATTATTGTCCTTTTCTGAACCTTTTCCAGCTCTGCAATATCTTTTTTGAGGTGCAGAGTCCAGAATATGATTCAAAGTGTGCTGACACCACAGATCAGAAAGCAATTATGATATTGGCAGTTTTACGTTTAATCCTTTTCCTAATGATCTCCAACATGGAATATACTTTTTTTCCACAGCTGCTGCATTATAGGTCAGCATTTTCATTGTTATTCACCATGACCCTGAGATCTCTTTCCTGGTTAGTCACTGACAGTTCAGACGCTATTCATGTATATGAAGCAGGCGTTAAATTTACACCTGCTTACATTGGACTTCATTTGCCATTTTAATACCCATTCACCCAATCCCCTTTTTATTTTAATCACTCTAAACAATTTGGTAACATCAGCAAACATGACTAATTCACTGTGGCTCATCTCTAACTGCAGAGCAAGATAAGAGAAAGATAAAAAGCATTAGCCCCACTAGAAATCATTGGAAGGCCTCCAGGTATGTGCATTTGTGTGTCTGTACAACCAGTCCACTAAACACAACAATGGACTTCCGACTTCTAAATTCAAAAGTCAGCTCTGCCATGTCTCCATTCATAAGATTACTGTGAAGTTAAGAAGATAATGACTGCATTCAAACGTAACACTAAACTATAGCTTGGCGGTACATGAATGAAAAACAGGCTCATGGGCTTTCCCCTCCAACTCTGCTGTGGCTGCAAAAGAGTAGTTCTGAAGCATCTGCTTTCATTTCAACTAACCACAGCTTGTTTTATCAAAGCAGCACAAACTGTGGTTGCTGTTAATTACCATTCAGGTTTATTAAAATTTGTACGTCACTAGCCACTAAGAAGTCCCAAAGTGATATATAATAAAACCACATAAACATGATTAAAAACATGTCTATGTTTGTCCAAAGAAGTCAGAATAAAACCACATTTTGTCCTGATTTGAGACAAAAGGACTAACTGTGATTAGTTGAAAACAGAATGTTTCAGATCTCCTTGCCACAACCATGCTGTAGGAAGAGGAGGGGAGAAGGAAGCCCAAAGTTCATGCACATAGCACTACTCCATGGTTTAAGCGTTACATTCAAATGCAGCCCATGACTATAGTCCACAACTATTTAAGAGTAACCTTGTAAACCAAACCAAAATTCAAGGTATGAATGTCCCCTGCTCCATACACTCAAGGCCTTGTTCCAGCTTCTTAACCTCAGCCATCCTGCTCCAGTTGCCTTCAACCAACCCTTGCCATTCTCCCAACTTGCAAAATACCAGAAAACAGGAAGGGAACCAGAATGGAAAGCTGGCATCATAAACTGTTTTGCACTATGATTTCATAGAATTGTGATAATAGTGACTGTTCTCTGTCTTCCTTCCAGACTTATAGGAAACAACAGAATCTATTTATAGGATACAACTCAAGTTATTTTGGTACACAGGACTTCAGCCTAGTCCTCAAGATTGCTCCTATGGTGAAATCTTAATTAAGCATTTGAAGGGGGGGGGGGGAGAGGTGGAATCATACTGTACCATGTTAACCTTTTATCATTTACTATAAAATTGGCATTCATTTTATACACGTTTAAGTTTGTAGCACTTCAATCCGAATAATTTAAAGCAGTTACATCTGTGTTCTAATAGTTTTTTATAATCACATAATATCTTTCTGGTATAAAATACCTAGAGCCCACAGAAAGTGAAATAATGATGGGTTTATTCAGCCATAAAAAACAGACCTATGCTCCAAGGCAAAGGCTCTCATCAGCTGCATTAGAATCTCTTAACAGATGCAACCATCCAAAAGATCAAATCATACACGACTGCATGTGCTCCAATACAATCATACCCATCAATATTAGCACCAGGATTTTATTTTATTACATTATTGACAGAATCCTGCTTATTTTAGAAAAAAAGGACTATAAATGCTGTGTCTCCACTGAAATTCAAAGCAACACCACAAAACTGAGATTACAGATCAAATGTTCCTTGATCTCCATCCTCCGAAAATCAACCTGAATTTGGAGCCCTGGCACCACATTTCTAAGTAATCCATTAGCCTGCTGTGCTCAAGTTCAACAAGCCTGCATCCCTTTCCTTGGGGGCCCTCTTCTACACGCAAATTAAGAGAACACTTTACAACTGCATACAAAAATAGCACATGGTAGGGAAAGGCCAGCATATTCCTTGGTGCAGATTAAGAAATTGTTGCATACCACAGCCATAATTTTTAAACATGTTTCAACCTGCAACAGCAATGTTTAAGGTTGGGAAAGTGAAAGTGACCTGTTTCCTAGGGCCAAAATACTTTGAGCTACTTGGCCCTGGTTTCTAGGAAGCAGACTTCCATGAGTTGGCTATTTCCCCCTATAAGGGCTCTGCAATTTCTGTTGGAATGTTCCTGTTCATGGCTCTAGCCAGCTAGATATGCTTTCTTCCAGCCATTGTTTAGCACTGCAGAATTTTTGGAAAAGAACTCAGAGACTGACTTGTATTCAGTGTGAGTTACACTGAAGTGCTGTACAGTGGTACCTCGGGTTACATATGCTTCAGGTTACAGACTCCGTTAACCCAGAAATAGTACCTCGGGTTAAGAACCTTGCTTCAGGATGAGAACAGAAATTGTGCTCCGGCAGTGCAGCAGTAGTGGGAGGCCCCATTAGCTAAAGTGGTGCTTCAGGTTAAGAACAGTTTCAGGTTAAGAACGGACCTCCGGAACGAATTAAGTACTTAACCCGAGGTACCACTGTAATATGCCATTTTCTCCCAGTCACAGCCCCTTCTAACCTGCAGTATGGTCAATGAACTGCATTTGCTCTGGAATGAGCAATGGCAGGGTAATTTAAGTTTCACACTAAATAAGAACAGAGCAAGAAAAAGAGTAAGAAGCCTTCTCTTTATGGATTTGTAGAGTGTCTGGGGAAACCCAGCCAGATGGGTGGGGTATAAAGAATAAAATTATTGTTGTTGTTGTTGTAAACAAAAGCTTACAGTTACAATTACTTAAAACAGAACCCATGAACCTTTATCAAACATATGAGCCAAAACAAACAAAAGAATGGTGGCATCTTAACAAACCTAACAACACTTAGCATTATGCCTACGTGCTTCTTACCAGGCAGCAGTTATGCTACCTCACATCAGATCCCGAGACAAACACCCTGCATCCAAGCTGCTTCTAACATTTAACTCAAAACTCCCTCCCTCTGCTCCATGTCTCTCTTTGTCCTAAACTGCTGTTTCTTTACTCAGAGCTCATCCATCCAGGCTTACTAAACACAGATCATTTGGGTGGAGTGGCGGTCATGGGGCACTACCATCCCAACCTGGACAGGCTGCTTCGGCCCGCCATCCCCCCGACCGCTTAAACTGTTTACGCAGCCGAGAGGCTGAGGCCACCTCCTCCCCCTCTGCGAGGCTTGCCAAGGCACTTGGGCACTTTCCTCTGAGATCGACAGGACACCTTCCCAGAATGCACTCTGGAGGTCCACAAAAAGACATGCCTTGAGGGCTGTGTGTTGGATTACCATGATTTATTAAGTATGTTAGCCACATCTAAATTTAGTAGAATTAATGCTACTGAGATGAAGGCTGCTTTTCTATGTAAAAAAGGAAATAATGAACACTATCTGCCTTGAGATGAAGCATTATAGAGAAGTATAGCCCTGATACGGGGCTTGATACGGGGATCAGAGAGTGATGAATTATCACAGACATTGGTGATCCATATTTAACCAGGAAAATCCACAGATCTTAATACCCCTACAGTGGTACCTCGTGTGATGTACTGTCCCCCTTACGAATGCTGCAGATTATGCATTCCGCTAACCCGGAAGCAGATGCCCCTTCTTGCAACTTTTGCCCCGGGATGCGAGCGGAAGGTGCCATCAGAGAAAGTGCGCCTCATGTTACGAGCAGTTTCCTGTTACGAACAGACCTCCAGAATGGATTAAGTACGTAACACGAGGTACCACTGTATTTCATATTATTTAACAACTTTAGATGAGCCATAGACCAGATTCTTGGCAATGCTGTGTTGCACCTTCACTCCATGCACATATTTAGTACAACTCCTCTGTAGTTCAAAACCCTGTTTTTCATTGCAACATGAATCTTGTCTTGTCCTTGATTTCGTCTCACTGTATCTGCATCTAAGTCTCTCTAGACTCTACACCATCTGTACAAACCCCTTTTAACATGTGCATAGGCCAAATGGCCTTTCAATTTTGGTCATGCTAAAAATAAACACCTTTGACTTGTTTCACTTGCTAAGCCCAGCTTCAGATATTGAGAACAAAATGTCAATGCCACCAAAATGTCATTGCTAGCATGCCAGGGTCTCACTGGTACAGGTGTATTGTTTGGAAGCAGCCACCATGTGACTTCCACATTTAAAAAAACTCTTTGATGGTTCCATCATTCTTTAGGCACTACAGAGAGGGTGCCTGCAAAAGACTGCACAAGGCTCTTTTAAAATAGGTTTTGTAACTGTCACATGTTTGGTTTTACTGTATTGTTTACTGTACCTTTTGGAAGTTTGGTGGTTTATATTCAACGGTATTATTTTTGTTCTCTGCCTTGAGGATTTTGAATTTAAAACTCTGAATCCCAGACGGATAGGTGGAAGATGAGGCTATCAATAGCTACTAGTCACAATGCCTATGTTACCTCTAGTATCACAGTCAGTATGCCACTAAATTGATGAGAAGCACAAGTCAGAGTGTGCTTTTGTGCTCATGTCTGCCTTTCTGTCCTCTCAAAGGCATGTGTTTGGCCACTCTAGGAAACAGAATGCACAGGGATAGAACTATAGGAAGCTGCCTTATACCGAAACAAATTATTAGTCCATCTACAGTCTACAATGACTGGCTGCAGGTCTCCAGGGTTTCAGACAGGAGTCTCTCTCAGAGCACTACCTGAAGATGGCAGGATTGAACTTGTGGCTCTCTTCATGCAAAGCAGATGCTCTATGACTGAGTTTACGGCCCTGTGGTCTGAGCTAAACAGGCCTCTGGTCTGAGCAGATCCTGCTTATGTGCTTCCCTTGGGCATCTGGTTGGCCACTGTGAGAACAGGATGCTATATTACAGGCTTCCTCAACCTCGCCCTCCAAATGTTTTGAGACTACAATTCCCATCATCCCTGACCACTGGTCCTGCTAGCTAGGGATCATGGGAGTTGTAGGCCAAAAGCATCTGGAAGGCCAAGGTTGAGGAAGCCTGCTGTATTAGATAGGTCATAGGTCTGATACAGCAGCCTCTTCTTCCCTTCTTGTATAGAGGTGCTGAGTGTGGGTTTCCTACATCCACATGGCTGTTTAAACCATTTGAGCTACATATTATGCTTGTAATAGGTAAGGCCAGCCTCAGGTCTGAATTTGGCACAGCATTCCAGTCTGCCAAGCTAAAAGACTGGTCTTAGTTTGACTTTACTTTAAGTTTGAAAGTGAACACAGTAATGAGGGAAGAGATTCTGAGGCTCATGTTCACCCTACACTTTAAATGTGTGCTTAAATTGCAAGCTGAATACAGCAATCCTATACCCACTTACCTGGGAACCAACACTTGTGAAAATCAATGGGATGTTCCAAGTAGACAGATATAGGATTGCACTGTTAGTTGCTCTCAGTTATGATCTACACATGTAATTGACACTTCAGAATTTGATATGGAACTATCAGCGTATATAGGATCTTCATGCTACTTTTTCAAATCTCTATAAAGCCAAATGTTTGGATAATCTATAGTAAAAACCCAAATTATACTCCAAAGTATGGATAATCTATAGCAAATTTTAATGCGGAATTCTCATAACCTATCCTATTCAAAGCACAGTGACTCCCATGGCAATAAACTTTTCTCTATTTTGTTCATATTTCACATGATATATTACATATTTTGAATAGGTTCATACCACTAAGATAACTACATGTTCTACGTAATAGGAACAACACTACTACTTGTAGTAAAGATTATGTTTAAGGAAAAGACTTTAAAGCCCTAAACGGCCTCGGTCCAGTATACCTGAAGGAGCGTCTCCACCCCCATCATTCTGCCCGGACGCTGAGGTCCAGCGCCGAGGGCCTTCTGGCAGTTCCCTCATTGCGAGAAGCAAAGCTACAGGGAACCAGGCAGAGGGCCTTCTCGGTAGTGGCGCCCGCCTTGTGGAACGCCCTTCCAGCAGATGTCAAAGCGATAAACAACTACCTGACATTCAGAAGACATCTTAAGGCAGCCCTGTTCAGGGAAGTTTTTAACGTGTGATATTTTACTGTATTTGTGGTTTTTATGGAAGCCGCCCAGAGTGGCTGGGGAGGCCCAGCCAGATGGGCGGGGTATAAATAATAAATTATTATTATTAATAAATTATTATTATGTGCAAGTCAGGTATTGCAGACAGAACACAAAATTGAAATGAACTAATATTTTCAAGTTGTTCAAAAAATGTGGGCTATTTGAACAACCACTGGAGAACCCAAATATTCTTCCACAATTATTTGATGAACTGAAATGCCGCAGGGTTGTCTATAACAAAATTTAATTCAGAGTAGACCATTTAAATTAATGGACTTGTTAGTTTTCTCCATTAATTTCAAAAGGTCTATTCTGAGTATGAATAACACTGGATACAACCCAGAGAGTAGAAATACAGCCACCAGCTGAAGCTACTCTGCAACTGTGTTTGCTCTTTGGCGCTAACACCTGCCAACAACACCCATTTTACTGACCATCACTGACCGTCAAAGGCAACATAACAATGTCTACAACAAAACTCAAATTGTAGAAAGGCAATCATATAATCTCACTGCATTGCAGGAGAGTCCCAGACCGGCACACTATTAGAGAAAACACACTCCTGACGTACTTCCTCCGAATAACGTCTGTGTCCTTTGCCCCACTTACCCACTAAGGAATTCAGACACAGAACATTGCAAGTAGTTTATGCAAGAAAATCTTGCTCTGTAGAATGCTCCTGTTCAGGATCCCAGCCAGTCATTTCCTCTTGCAGGGTGCTCAATTACATCCCCCCGGGTTTTCTATGCTCCCCCCCCCATCCAGCTAGAATTCCACAACCACCAAGCAAGTTTCTCATTGGGCCATTTTGGGTTCCACCCCCTTCTTTTAAAAAGTGCACTTCTGCAAATCTTCAGTTTTCTTCAAACCTGCTGATACTTTCCTCTTGTGCATGGTTAAGAGAGCAAGTATCACAATGACCTTATATAAATCTCTGGCACAAATGTATTAGAATATTGTGTGATTTATTTATTTGTTTGTTTATTTAAATTGAATTATATTGTATTTACTGTTTTGGTGCATGCCACCCTGAACAACTTTGGGAGGAATGGTAGAATAACTATCTAATAACAAATAATAATGCACAAGCATTTACTATCCGAACTGTCTTCCAAAGCTGCTCACATCAAGAGAAAGAGAGGGAGAGGCTTACAAACAAAAAAAAAAAAAGACAAGACACACAAAGAAAGGGGAGTGGAAGGAAAAGCTAGATGAGAAAAATCGGTTATTAAATCAGTTATTCATGGCCAGAACAGAGTGATGAGATGCAAGTAGACATTTTCCCCAAGCTGAACAAGCACAACACACACACACACACACACACACAGACACTATATATTATATATATAACTCGTATGTAGCTAATTGCAAAATGTAAGCTAATTGTTAACTGCACTGAATTATGTAATGTAATGATCCATTAACTCTCTTAAAAATAGCAAGATTATATTTAAGCTACCAAATAAAATTTATATTAAAAAGAATTAAAGAGTATATTCATAGCAATTTGTATAAGGGTTGCAATGGGACCAGTGGGAGGTTCCTCCCTGCCCAGAAAAAAAGCCCCTTGGGCCATCAAATACTTACCAGGAGGTTGAGAAAATGGAAGGAGACCAGTCCTGCCGCTACCAACAGAAATCTGCTTAAATTGGGGGCAGGTATGAAGAGCCTACAATTACTAGTAGAGTAGCTACTCAGGTTTGGCACTCTGCTAACCTTTTGCTTAAATCTTCTGTAGCCAACCGGTAGTATAAAAGCAATTATAACTTTCCCATTACATTTCTATCCCACCTTTTCTCCAAGCAGCTTAAGGCAGTATATATGGTACTTTCCCCATTTATCGTCATAATAACTCTATGAAGTAGATTTAACTAAAAGAAAGTGAAGGGCCGAAGGTCACGCAGTGAGCTTCAAGGCTGAGAGAGGATTTAAAAGTGGGTCTCCAGGAATCCTTGCCCAATACATGTCCAGCCACTACACTACACAGTGTTTTCACACATTCTGAGTTTAATTACCCCCTGGGCTAGGTGCAAAATTAACTATAGAAAACATAACACTATGGGCAGTATCTATCAAAGTGGTTCTATTAGTGCATGACTTCCTTTTGTGCAATGGAACTTCCCTCCATTTTACTCTCCCTGGGCACCTCCCCAGAAATTTCTGCCCCCCGCCCTTGAATCCCCCCCCCTGTTCTGCCACTGCCAACTCAGGGGACAGCCAACGACACTCCTGCAGATGATCCCAGTGATCAAGTTGGGATATAAGGGTTTAGGTGGTCCAAAAGATAATCTGCACCTAAACTGTTCAAAACTTCATAAATGGATACAACAACCTTGAATCTGGTTTGGCGTAGCTGGGCAGCAGTTATGCCACTAGATCTCAACTAGCCTAAATTTACCTGAAGAAAACACTCAAAAGGAGTGTAAGCTTCTTACAATAAATATATGCTTCCAAGAGATTGGAGTAGGGTACCCAATTACATTTATTTACATTTATTGAAAGGTTGTAAAACCACCTTTCAAAGTGGCACACAGAATAACTGCATAACACAAAAATATGTCATTAGATCCTTTCCCCTACTATGTCCGATTAAAAAGAATCTTTTCAAAATGCAGAAAATATTCCAGTCTCAGACACTTAAAATCCTTATGTAATAAAGGGTTTCTTGTATTTTTCTGTGCTGAATTACAGTTTCCAGAGGAGTAGCCATATTAGTACACTGAACCAAAAACAAGTCATATGTCAACTTAAGGCCTTACAAATTTATTATGATGTAAAATTTCATGGACTACAGTTCCTGCATCTGATGACATGGAATATAGTCTACAGAAGCTAGTGCCAGAAAAAATAATAATCCCTAAAGAACTGTGTTCCCCATCTCCAATTTTAAATGCTTAACATAAAACAGGAATTGCTGAGTACTCTTCCCCAAAACTTGCTTTCCAACCTGGCAGAGCTCAGCCACAGAACATGCCAATAATAAACTAAAGGTAAAGGTAAAGGTAAAGGGACCCCTGACCATTAGATCCAGTCGTGGCCAACTCTGGGGTTGCGGCACTCATCTCGCTTTATTGGCCGAGGGAGCAAGCGTACAGCTTCCGGGTCATGTGGCCAGCATGACTAAGCCACTTCTGGCGAACCATAGCAGTGCACGGAAACACCGTTTACTTTCCCACCGGAGCGGTACCTATTTATCTACTTGCACTTTGAGGTGCTTTTGAACTGCTAGGTTGGCAGGAGCAGGGACCGAGCAACGGGAGCTCACCCCGTCGCAGGGATTCGAACCGCCGACCTTCTGATCAGCAAGTCCTAGGCTCTGTGGTTTAACCCACAGCGCCACCCACGTCCAATAATAAACTAAGGGGTCTCTAAACACGGACATAGCCAGGATTTGTTGGGGGGGCAGGCATTATGTTGGGGGGGGGGTTAGAACAAAGTTATTTGTGACACAATTGGTCAATTAATGAAGCCTTTTTATTTACTTACTTTATTGGGGGGGCAGCTGCCCCCTGCCCCCCTCTGGCTACGCCCATGTCTCTAAGCATATAAGAATAAAGGTAAAGGTAAAGGTACCCCTGCACGTACGGGCCAGTCTTGACAGACTCTAGGGTTGTGCACTCATCTCACTCTAGAGGCCGGGAGCCAGCGCTGTCCGCAGACACTTCCGGGTCACGTGGCCAGCGTGACGAAGCTGCTCCGGCGATCTGGCACCAGAGCAGCACACGGAACGCCATTTACCTTCCCGCTAGAAAGCGGTACCTATTTATCTACTTGCACTTAATTGTGCTTTCGAACTGCTAGGTGGGCAGGAGCTGGGACCGAACGACGGGAGCTCACCCCGCCGCGGGGATTCGAACCGCCGACCATGCGATCGGCAAGTCCTAGGTGCTGAGGTTTTACCCACAGCACAACCTGCGTCCCCAAGCATATAAGAATACCAGACTTCAAAAAGAACACGTAAAAAAAGCTCTCCATTACCACACTTGAGTAAGGCTTGTATTCCAATTCTCTCTTCATAATCCCAAGTAGCCTGAGCTAAACATCAATCTCTTCACATTTTAAAACAAGCAACTGTTCACAGCAGAACTCTGCAACTGAAGATGGACATTCTTCATGCATTAACAACTCATTACTAACCTTTGCTAATGACTGAGCCTCAGGGCAAGCAAGAGCCTGACAAGAGATAAGAGCTTGTTCTAATGCTGTTGCAATTAACTGGATTTCAGTTACTCTGGAAAGATGAAGGCATTGTTTACAAAACAAAGCACGAGACTTCTGGCAGGAAGCCTTTCTCCATTTTGGGTGGAAGTATTGGAAGCAATTTACACAACAGTGGAAGTTTATGTCACAGGAGTTTTTCGAAGTCTTTAAGGTGCCACAAGACTCTCTGCTGTTTTTACTGCAAGCTACTCCTCTGGAAATAAGCCACAGATGTAATCTGAAAGCTGATGAAGCCCCACATGCTCCTATTTTTAAGGGGTAGGTTCACATGAGACCATGCTACAGATCGAGGGCTGGAAACTTATCACTTGGGTCATGTAGTACTCCCTTAAACAGATTAATTATCTGGAAATTTGAACCAGATATAAACATTTGAAAATGAACTTATGGTTCCTGAAAAGGCATTTTCTAAAATGTAATTGATAAGGCAGAGGTGGAACAGGCAGAAGTTGTTTTGAGTTTGTAGGTGAATGGGAGAAGCAGGTTCTGGGTTGCTAATGTTGTTTTGTGACTACTTCTACTTACTTGCAGATAAACTAAGCATCAAACACACACCACTAAGTTTCCAGTGCCCTCTCCTTCAAAAAGAAACAAACCTTGTAAAATGCTGACCCACAAGTTCTTAGAAAGGGGAAACACAAAATAACATTTAAATATAAATAATATTTACATTTATATATAAGTAATATTTTAATTTTGGGAGGCTTGCTTATTGGTGCATGGTAGCTTGCATGTTATTAAAGGGAGTATGATAAACAGGTCTTCTAGATATGGTATTGTAGAATATGAGTTTGAAGTTGAGCTGGGGTTGCCACCCTATAAGGAAGAGGGGGGACATTTTGAATTTTGAGTGTGCTGGGGGTTCCAGTCACAAAACAGCTGCATTGGGGGCATGGCATAACACTAAATTAGAGGGAACACAATCATGGTGAAACTTTTTCCTTAACTATTTCTTTATGAAAAAGGCTTACCTGTTGAGTTTTTGCCTATAAAGTGAGGCAACACACATTAAAGGGGAGGTGGGAAACAACAGCTCTTTGAGACCCCAGTGATTTCTACAGCCTGGTGTCTAAACAACTCACATCAATATGAAACCACTGGTAGGGTCAGGAGAAGCTGTGCAAGATCTGGATGATTGTCTGGATGCCGTGGTAGACAATGAGGGTGAATGAACTGAACTGGAACTCTGTGAATGTGGAGGCACTATGGGTTGGTGGCTCCCATGTCTGGGAGATTGGCTTGTTCTGGGTGGGATTTCACTCCCTCTGAAATAACAAGTTCAGAGTTTGAGGGTACTCCTTGATCCATCTCTGTGTTTGGAGGCTCAGGTTGCCTCAATGGTTAGAAGTATCTTTTACCAGCAGTATATAAATTGTTATAAACGAAGAAACATTCTAACCATCCCAGAAAAAGCCACCCACAAAACATTAACATTTTAGATCACTTTACTATGCAACAAAAAGTTGCAATTTGAATGCTAACTTGCGATTATATAAGACAGTACTGTAAAACATTAGTTTCTCTATACCAAGATAAATTTAATGAGCAATCCTAGTCATGTTTATTCAGAGGAAAGCCTGTGTTTAATAGACAAGACAAACATGCACAGGATTGCAATCTAAAATGCAGGCATTTTGGCTTAATATTTTATTGTTTTGTCAAGAAAATACATCATAAGTTATCCTAGTTTAATATATATAACTATAATATATAGCTATAATATAATACCTGTACCTATGTAAACTAAAACAATGCAGTGTTCTAGACTTAAAGAACACCGAATTACAAATGCATAGCCAAGATTCATTTAGACATCCATTACTAGGACTACACTCATCTTGATCACCATTGTAGAGAAGATGTAAACTTCAGCTCTACAAAACAAGTGCTTTTGCCTTTAACTTTTAAAAGGGGGAGGGGGTGAAACACATCCAAAGACCTAGAAAGATATATGGCTCACAAGAATAGACCAAGCATCCTGTTTCCTCTACTGACTAATCATATTGAGGAACTCAAAAGCAGAGCATACCAGCATGGTTATTCATCAGCAATAATAGATCTAACTTCATGAGTTTTTCTGATCACCTTTTGAAGCCATCCCAGTAGATTCAATAATTATGCACTGTGTGGAGTAATCTAAATGGATAAATGCAAAATTATCCACCTGCTAAGATTGCAAGTGGGGATCAACCAAGTTTTCCTGAGTATTTTGAAATATGCATTTTCAATGGAGAATTTCTTTCTACTTAAAAAGTAGACACAAAGTCCTATTTTCAGAGGCCTATGCAGAAAGACCTAAAATGTAAGCCACAAGGTCCAAGGAAGCTACCAAATCTTAATGGGGAAGACCATGACCCAAAGGGTCTAGTTTTTGGATATATCTTTTTCACATACAGCTGCCTATAACACAGAGTATGGGAGTTTCAAAAATATCTGTGGTGTGGCACAGAGATCAGCTGTTCAAAGAAAAGTCAAACACTCCACTGGGCTAGTGCAAGCCTCTTGGGTAATCTTAAAAAGCTCTTTGGAACCAAGCCTAGGAAAGGATGCAGACCTTGAGCTTACTTCATAGTAAAAAAGCTTTGAAATGCTTCCTTTTACATATGTAGTTGAAACTCCTCTCCATCCTATCCCTCTGTCATACATATTTTCTGTATGAACAGTTGAAAAAGAAGACCATTCATTCATGCTATTCCCATACCTTCAATCTGAAATGAGAATAGCCCAGTAACAGCTGCAAAATGCACCTTGGCTCATTGTGTAGCTCAACACTTAGCAGTTGAAATCATATGTGGGGGTAATATTTATCTTTATATATCACAGCAGGTTTTATGTTTCAGAAGGAAGTCAGACACTTTTTTCATTACAAGCTCATTCACTTGAATCTTAACTGCCCTAATTTGAAAAGAACGGAGTTCATAATCACAGAATGTGGTGTTCCTGTTTCCCAGTCCCTTGTCCTCCTTGAGTTTGGGGACCTGTGGGAATGGTAAAAGGGGCTGCACAGATGGAAGGAGGAGTTGGCAGAAATTGTTCATTCAGGAGTGCAATTTTGGATGCTAGGCATTGTGAATATATGTCCACATTAAAAAATATCATGTCTTAAACTTCCAAGCTAATAACCATTGCTAACATACATTTTTTACATATAAATTTGAAATATTAAATGAATTTACAACCTCTCCAAAGGGTGCCAGGGGCATGTATAAATAATAAAATTTAATTAAAACAATTTAAAACAGCACTATAATGTATTGCAGAATGCAGTTCAATCCAGCAGCGTAAAAACTTCAGAAAACTATCAACCAAAGCCTGGATAAATAAGGAAGCATTACATATGGCCCAGATGCAGGTGAAAAGGGAGACTGCCTGTTTTCTCTTAGGGGGGATTATAAAAAAACATCAGCAATGTAAAGTATGGGGAAAAGAATTTTTGTTCAGCAGCAATCAAATTATACAGACCAGTACATTTTTTGCTGAGTTCTGAGAATTCATTTTTGACCCTTTAGTACAGCCTAAACCAGAGATTGCAGAAAGCTAGAAACTGATGGCTTTTGCTAGACTCTTTTACAACACATAGTATTAATTTGAAACTGAAATCATTTTCCAGAAGTCAACAGTGTTTAATGGGGAGGGCTGGGAAGGATAGTTAGATTCCTAGAGGATATTGGTATAGTCTCTGTGTTGTATGGAGAGTAAGAAACAAAGCAGGGATAATTTAAAAACAAAGAAAACGGTACAAAATCAAGAATTTCAGCCTCCAAAGCTACTAGAGAATCTTTAACACTGCATTGCAACATGAGACAGTAAAAAGAATAGCACACCAAAATTCAACAGCTGCCCATCCATCTTGAGAAAAATGTTTCTAAATACCGTAGACTCACTTTTTAGATTTAGTATTTATTGGGGCTGTTGAAAATAAATTGTATATTTAAACTATGGCTTTAATCACTGGTTATTCTCTTTTATGAAGGCCAATTTATTAACTGTTTGTGGGCTGAAAGAAGTAGTATGGTGTTTAGTCCTCAATATCTTTTTGACTACCTTATGTTAAAACTACCATGGTCATCATTGGTAGGAATTTCTCAATTTTTATTTTCTTGATTTTAGCCTTTAGCTATGCAATAACAGTTTGTCTTATGGAGTTATTACTGTGCTGACTAATCTCACACTGTACAATTCATTATGCTATAGTTATGTTTCCTGTTCATCCTGCATGCTTCCTAAAGTTCAGCTGTTGCATTAAAAACTGCATCTCCTTGGTATTAGTACATCCTGGATTTTTCTATTATTATAAAACAGAGGATATTTAAATATGAATGATTACATGTGATTAACCACTTGCTGGGTAATAAACAGTACATGTTATTGATGCTCCAAATCAATATGGAAACATTTACATAATAATTTACCTAAGCAAATCTTCAGGAATACATACAGAAACCAAGGGGGGGGGGAAATCAGGGGGGAAAGTCATCTGATCTACTAAACCTACAGCACACAACATTATAATTTTGATTCTCTTCTGCCACCTGCATCATAGCAGCATTAGGTGTTTGCGTTTTAAAACCACCATCTGAAACAAGAGTACGTTGAAAGAGAACCCAAAACTAAGGACACCAATCCCAAAAATAAACTAAAACATGCATATATTAATAAAAACGAGCCTTTTAACTTTATATAGGGGTGGATACCCGTGTTAGTTGATAACACCAGCCTAAAGTATTATACTCGCCGTAGTTTTGTATCCGTAGGCCAAATGACTTTTTGTTGTTTGCACCTTATTGGGGTTTTTTTTAAGTGTAGCAAGTTGCGTTTGGGTTATCCAGCGACTGACTCAGAGCAGGTGCGTGATTGGCGCCCCCTAACGACGGTACAGTTCTAATTCCTTATCTTCAACCCTCGCAAGAGCGCCCTAGACCACCGATAAAAAGACGGGCTTTGCACGAATTAAGTGTGTTTAAAAAAGATGGGACTGGGTTTCCTGAACCCTGTCTAAGGCAGCCTGCATTTCACCCCTCCACAAATACGCGAATACACCACACGGCTTATTTTCCTATCCACTCCAGCTGCTACGACACTGGAACAAGAAGCCTACCCGGATTCCTCCCACCGAGAGCACCGATGTCCATCTTTATTTCTGAAACGCAACCTGTTCAACCAACGCGGAAAATAAAAGGGCTTCCCCCCCCCCTTCCCTTCCCGCCACAGCCGCTTTTTTCTCTTTCCATCTTGCGATGGAAGAGCAAAGAAGCCTAATGGGGAGCAGAGAGAGAGGGGAAGATACGGGCTGCAGCAGAGAGACGAATAACGCTGCACACGCCACGGTTTCCAAAAAGGAAGAGAGGGAGACGGAGAGAGAGAGAGAGAGAGAGAGAGAGAGAGAGAGAGAGAGGCGCCTGGCTGCTCAAGCCATCCAACAGCAGCAACCCCGCATTTTCTCCGACACCCCCTCCTCCGACACCATCCCCAAAACGCCATTTTCTGACAAAGAATCAAGTTGGGCTCGCCGAGAGCCACACACACACACACACACGGAGCGCCTCAAAAGTGCAAGGCGGAGGCAAGGCGCGCAACAGGGAATACGCATCAACGCCGCCAACTACCCCGCCCCCGCACTGGGAATTGTCATTATTCTACCTCGGGAGGCAACATCCCCTCCCCACCGACCATCCCAGCGGGGCGGGGGGGGGGGGGGTAGGGAGGCAGGTGGAGCGGGGGCCGAAGGAGAAGTGCCCCGGCTGCACCTACCCACGCCGTATTTTTCCTCCTCCGTCGGGGTCCACATGCTGCCGCCCCCGCCGGGTGCGCTCCTGCAGCCGGCTGCCCCCTGCCAGAGCGGCGGCGGCGGCGCTCCGGAGCCGCGGTGCTCATGGGCGAGCGGAGGCGGCTTCTCCTGGTGTGCCCGGGGACGCTGCTCCGCACAGCCCCCCGGGCACCGCGGCTGGGGCGGCGGCGACGTCTTCCCGTCTTCCCACAGGCCAGGCAGGTGCGCTGGGCGGCTGCAGGCGGAGGAGGGCGAGGAGAAGAAGCAGAAGCGCCTCTTCCCTGGAGAGGCAGCGGCAGATTCCTCAGCGCAGGGCTCTCTCTCCCCCACCCCGCTCTCAGGTCGGCTCTCCTCCGCCTTTAATCCAGGGGGGCCCTTTCCCTTCTCCCGGCCTCCCCTTCGGAATAAGGCACGGGCAGTCCCTCCGCCGCCTCCTCAGCTGCCTCCGCCGCCGCCGCTGCTGTTGTTGTCGCCGCCGCCGCCGTAGCTGCTGAAGGGCTCGCGCGCCCACCCACTTGCCAGGCGGGCGCATGCGCGGATGCTTTCGGTGCCAGCCTTCCCGCGCGGCCTCGGCCAGCCTCTCCTCAGGTACCTGCTGGCGAGGAGAGGAGCGGGAGGGAGGGCGCGCGAGGGCGCCTTCCCCGAAGAAGCGCTTCTGCCTCGGAGGCACCGGCGACGACGACGCCACCGTGAGGTAAGCTGGCGCCCGGGTGAACCGTTACAAATCTATGCCCTCCCTTCACAGACATCATATGCACAAGACTTCGTCTCCTTATACTGTGCGAGCGAGCCAATGGAACACAGATTTGGAGGGGCGGGGGAGGGAAGAGAAATTAATTCAGGACGTTTGTTTGTCGTGGCAAATCCTTAGATTGCAAAAGTTGGCGGGGCTTTCCTTAAATGTCACTCTGCGTGACAGCAATGCATCTTTTAAACCCTTGTGGGGAAATGCTGCGCAGCACAATTACCTGGCCCTAAGATGAATAAAAGGGAAAGGGTCCCTTCGACAGGGCGGGAAGGGGTAACACTACTTGCCTGAGGTGCTGTGGCAGCACAGGTGCCACTGGCATAGCCAGCGAAAACACCCTCTGTGTGTGATAGAGCGAAACTAACTCACCAACCAATGTCTAGAGAGAAACTGGGCACTCACAGTGGACTGCCACTGAACAGAGTGCCAGCGCAGCGCTTAGTGTGTGGCATAAGAGCATAGCTGCTGGCATAGCGATGAACAGAGTATGGTTTGGAATAGCAGCATCTGGAATATATGGACAGAACAACAGCAGGCGCAACAAGAAGAGTTCATAACACAGTGTGTGGAATGGGGCTTGGATGAAATGACAAGGTCAGATGTGAAAGAACGGCTAATCTAGAATAAAATTGTGGGAACTGATGAAGAATGCATGAGTAGTATTAAGTGTAATGAAAGCACCTGGAGTGGAACTTCAGTGTGGTTGAGGGAATATGAGGAGCAATGATGGTTTGTAGAGTGACTCATAGGATTTTCAGTGGTGCTGCCAGGGTAAAGCTTATCTAGAATACCATTATATTGGAGTTCTGAAATGGAATCAGAACAAAATGGCAGGGTATGTACAGTGGACTAACATTTGAATGGTAATTTCCAGTGTGATATGATTGTTGAATGTCAGCGTTTGTAGAGTGGTGATGGCTATGAAATAATGGACATCTTTTTTGGAAGAATGACATCTGGGCTTATAACAACATAATGAAATGTCAGGATCCAGAAGCGGGTGACAATAGAGTGGTAGGCTGTAGATTGGAAGAGCAGGGATATGACTGGACGTAGAATAAGGCAAATGATGACAGAATCTACAGTGGATTAATAAATTACAGTGTAGAAACAGTGTCATCAAGGGTGAAATTCTATGGCACCAAGTGGGATAACAGTGGAATAATAATAGCATCTGTAATTGAAATTACAGACATTCTGTAGTATCCTACCATACAAGAAGAACTGGGGTTCAGGATTCCTTAATCTGGGTTTTTAGATTATGGATTGTGTTTTTCTAATAATAAATGTTTGTTTGTTTGTTTGTTTTTTTAAAAAGTAATGGCAACATTAGGGATGCGGGTGGCGCTGTGGGTAAAACCTCAGCGCCTAGGACTTGCCGACCTCATGGTCGGCGGTTCGAATCCCCGCGGCGGGGTGCGCTCCCGTTGTTCGGTCCCAGCGCTGCTAACCTAGCAGTTCGAAAGCACCCTCGGGTGCAAGCAGATAAATAGGGACCGCTTACCAGCGGGAAGGTAAACGGCGTTTCCGTGTGCGGCTCTGGCTCGCCAGATCTAGCTTGTCACACTGGCCACGTGACCCGGAAGTGTCTGCGGACAGCGCTGGCTCCCGGCCTATAGAGTGAGATGAGCGCACAACCCTAGAGTCTGGCAAGACTGGCCCGTACGGGCAGGGGTACCTTAATGGCAACATGCTGATATATAATGACATGCTCTCATCTCCAGCTTTCTGATTCCAAAAACTTGCCAAATTGCTCTGCTGGAATATCTTCCCAGCCCTGCCATCCAATCTACACACAGTTATTATGATTGTACATAAAGCTTGACTTTATGAGGAAAATCTGCAGTTCTGTAAATCAATAGTCATAGTCATAAATAAAATAAAATATACAGTATTTAAACATCAAATAAACGGGGTCAGGAAGCCTTAATTCCTTGTCACCAAAATGTCTTTGTTCCTGTTACTGCTTCCTACCTTGCCAATACAGCTCTCTCATATAATGCACATTATTTTTCAAGCTCCATACATTGTGCACCATCTAATTAGAAATAAAACAAAAACAGGTGTGGTGGGAGAGGGAACACCTAGAGTTTTCCATTGACACTCACAATATATTTTATAAATGCCTGGCACTGAACTGGCCCAGGCCCAGTCAGTAGTCTGGTCCACTAACAGTGGACCTTTAATAGAATAAAACAGCAATAGTAGACTCCCACCCTGTTATTAAGAGTACTCTAAATGTTGAAGGATGACATCCACGAAGCCTGAGCCTATGAATGCTTTCTTTATCAAAAGTAAGGCCTACTGAGTTCAGTGGAATTTACTCCCTTATAACTGTTCTTCGGATTGCAGCCTTAATCTTTTGGAAGCTGTGTCAAGCTCTAACAGTGATTTCTGAATGCAATGCCACCAGCACCAGAGTTATTTTCTCTGCAGATGTGTATGTTTCAGAAACATATGGAGTGGCCTAGCAAAGGAGCTAGAGGACTTTTAACTGTGGTCATCAGTCAGACAAGATAAGACTTGTTGTTTGCATTAATAACTGCACAAATGTTATTAAGGTGGCCAAGTCTGCTGATGATACTAAATTGTTTAGGCTCATTAAAACAAAAAGAGATTGTGAAGAGCTCCAAAAGGACATCTCAAAACTGAGTGAATGGGCAGTAGATAGAATGGCAAATGCAGTTCATTGTTAACAAGTGTAAACAATGCATGTCAGGGCAAAAAAAATCTGTTTCACATATACACACATGGGATCTCAAAGGATGGTGATTGACCAGGTATGAGACCTTGGGATCATAATGGATAGCTTGATGAAGATGTTGATCTAGTGTGTGGCAGCTGTGGGAAAAAAGTAAATTCCATGCTAAGGATCATTAGGAAAGGGACTGAAATAAAACTGTCGATATCATAATGCCATTATACACATCTATGGTATGAACACATTTGTAATACTGTGTACAATTCTGGTAATCTCACCTCAAAAAGAATATTGTAGAGTTGGAAAAGGTTCAGAAAAGAGGAACCAAAATGATCAAGGAGATGGAGCAACTCCCCTATGAGGAAAAGTTGCAGCATTTGGGACTTTTTAGAAAGAGGTGACAAGATAGAAGTTTATCTCATTATGTGTGCCATGGAGAAGATGGATAAAGAAAAGTTTATCTCCTTCTCATAACACTAGAACTTGTTGAAATGCTGAATGTTGAAAGATTCAGGGCGGTAAAAGAAAGTACTTCTTCACACAGCATAGAGTTAAACTATGGAACTCACTCCCACAGTAGGTAATGGTGGCCACCAAATTGAATGTCTTTAAAAGAAGAATAGACAAATTAATTGATGTTAAATCTATCACTGGCTGCTAGCCTTGATGACTATGCTCTGCCTCCACAGTTAGAGGTGATATGCTTCTGAACTAGTTGCTAGAAACAGCAGGAGGTGAGAGTGCTGTTGTGCTCAGCTCTTGCTTGTGGGTTTCCCACAGGTATCTGGTTGACCACTGTGAGAACAGGATGCTGGATTCGTTGGGGCAGGTGCCTGATCCAGCAAGGCTCTTCTTATGTTAACTTTTGTGTGTGTTATCTATAATTTTTTAGAGCTTTCACATTATTACACTTGTTATGTGGTGTGGTGCCAGTGTGGTGTAGTGGTTAAGAGCGATAGACTCGTAATCTGGGGAACCGGGTTCGTGTCTCCGCTCCTCCACATGCAGCTGCTGGGTGACCTTGGGCTAGTCACACTTCTCTGAAGTCTCTCAGCCCCACTCACCTCAAAAAGTGTTTGTTGTGGGGGAGGAAGGGAAAGGGGAATGTTAGCCGCTTTGAGACTCCTTCGGGTAGTGATAAAGCGGGATATCAAATCCAAACTCTTCTTCTTCTTCTAGCCTGCTCCTAAGCTCTAGTAAATGCAGTTCTTAAATTATGAGAGAAAGGGTATGGGACCCTTTAATGAAATCCAAAAGGCCAGACCCCACTCCACCCCTGGCACCCCAGTGGTATTTCAGCCACTGATTAGAGTCAAAGCTTTTGATGAATAATTGGTTTGGGTCTGATCCAAAGATCTTCTATCATTGATCAATTGTTGAGAGGGGATGTGTGGATCCATTCTTCTGTCCCTGATTATCAACACTTCCAGAGCTGAAAGTGCTGATAGTCAGTTCAGAGCAGCTCTCAAAGTTTGGCATAAAATCACCATCACCATTATCATCTAGTTGCTCTCATCATGGGTCAGATTTGCTGAGAATTTTTACTAGGTCAGCAGCAATATTTTTGGCCTCCTAGTGTGCTATCTTTTAACAGCAACAAAAAATAAAATCTTGCATACCGAAGGAGAATTATAAAGGATGCCAATATCACAAAAATTGATGGAGATGGAAAAACATAGCATGGGGAAAGCATTGTTCCTGAGAATGGCTTTCATCCCACACAAGGGCAGGTGTGAAGATGGGCTTCCCATCTGTCCCTGACACAACATAAAGAGGAGTATGAATTGGATCTCAAAGTTCAGGTAATGTTTATGTAGTTATTGAAATTACATTAAACTGCATAATCCAGATGTGTAAAAGACCACACAGTGGCCTGCTCAGAGGTTAAGTGTGGGCTGCAGGTCAGACAGTAAGACAAATCCTTGAAGCTCCCTGCTGGTTCTTCATGCACAGACCAATACAGTCAAATAATAACAAACCCACAGCCATTCCACTGCTGGTGGAAACAAGAAAAGCAGAAAAACATGATTTCAGCCAATGCCTGCTGATTTCAGACTAGCAACCAGCAGGGTTGTTTGCTTGTTTTGCACTGTAGCTTCTGAGCTAACTCATTGTGAATAAAAAAGATGCATGCAAAGTTTATTTAAGCAATGGGAATTTCAGCAGCAGAGTCCATATAGCTTTATTATAAGTATAATTATGTAAATGTGTTTAGGATTGACTAAGGCACATAACTGTTTTTACTCACTCCAGATTTTACCACTCTCACACTTTGGGTGCAATCCAGGGACTGAGGAAATTTGGGCAAAGAAATAGGAGCCTGTCCTAAGTATAGAAATAACTAATTGTGGCTAGACACCATTATTCCCTGTGCGTTTTTACTGCTGCTGCTGTTCTCCCAGGTGACTTCAGCATCAACTGAATCACACTGGATGCTTGATAGATCAAAGTGACCTCCAACAAGGACTTGACATCTTCCTTCTCTTTATCCCTGCCAGGGTTGCTATTTGCAACCATGGTGTTAAATCTACATTTGTCAAGATACTCCAACTTGTTGAATAGAACTCCAATAACACCCAGAATAGTTATTGATCCTTGAGCTTACTCAAGAATACAAGGCTATTCATACAAAGAGCGCTACTCACGAACAATGTTTTTGTCAATCTTGCTTACGATTTTCTTCCATTTGCAACTAATACCAAATATGAAATAAGCACCTTTGAATTCTATTACAAAACTTCTATTAAACAGTGTTATTTCTCAACCATGCCTGTACTTTCTGAAATATAAAAACTTTTTTGCAGTATTACATAGGATACAGAGGGCAGAAATAGAATCATCTGGAGGCTGTTTTGCCCATCCCACCCATTAGGCACTCATTTGAGAGCTATTTTGTCCAGAGGCTGATGTGGGGAGGACAGAAGTGGAATCACCTGGAAAATACATTATTTAAAACATGTAAAATGCAATTAAGAATTGCAACGAGACTTTTTGCTACATTGATCATTAAGCAATATGAACCAGATGTGGAAAAATTTCAATCCCCTAACTTTGGTATTCTGATACCAGTCGTTAACACCAATCATGAAAATGCTTAACCATGCACTTATTGATTTAACTGGGCTTGTGCATAAAAAGATGGGGTGTGTGTTATAATGTTGGCTTTTAAATTCTCCTTATTACAGAAAAGACCAATTATGCATCCTCTAATAAGTGTTTTATTTTAATGCTAATTCTAGTTTCACCTTTGACCCCTTTATACCAGATAACATATTGATAGATATAGATTAGATACTTTGTTATTTAGATTTAATTAAGTTGCATTTAATTCTGTACCACAACAGTATATTCTCTAATTTATTGTATAAGGATTATACTCATTATATATCTACTTTTACTAAATTCTGTAACATTTTTTCCCCATTTTGAATACTGTAAAATTTGCTCAGTAGTTATTTTAGAAACCCAATTTAGGTACATATACTATATCCCCCTGGCATATATGTTCTGCATTTATATAATGAACAGAATGAAGGGTACAGAGCTCAATGAAGTTGCTGTGGAAACCTATTCTGAATCTTTGTGCTGTGCTATGTCCTATACCATTTAGATTTGAAATGCAGTCCAGTTTAGTAGATCTGCTGAAAAGTGCAAGATCCCATATTTGTGCAGAATTGACTTTAATTAATATGGTTCTACTGTAATCAACCAAAGTTCCTAAGACTCTGAATTTTTAAAAATATTTTGTTGCTATTGCCAAGTTTGAGCAAAGTAGTACTTATTTCTTAATTAAAGAAAGATTTGGATATTAATAACTTTCTGCCATTCTGTAAAGATACTTCATGCTCTGGCAAGCCTCTGGTATTTTGCTCATTCCTTCATTTCAGCTAAGAAGGTTCAGAATTGACTAAAGAATATTTGTTTTGGTTTTCTCACCACCCACTATTTGTTCTCATCAGCTATTTTGCCCAAGCCTTCATGGAGTTCAGTCTTACCGTCAGCCTGATGAAGACACTCCATGTAGCACCATTGGTGCCCACATGCTTGAGGTGATAGGCGATTTTGTTTACCTGGACTCCTCCATAACCACAACTCTGAGATTGACAAGAAGATTGGCAAGGGAGCTATGGCTTGTCTCTCTGAAAGGGTATGGGAGAATGTTATACTAATGACCAATACCAAGATGAAGGTCAGGCTTGCGGGTGAGATGTGAAGAAGTTACACCTGCCAAGAGCAACACCTCAATGCCTTCCACATGCTCAGCGTCAGGAAGATTTTGGGCATCACATGGCAGGACAACGTCTCAAAGATGTGTTCTCCCAAATCCACATCCCCAGCATGTTCACACTTTCTTGGTGATGCCTAAGCTTCCTTGGTCATGTCCGCATAATGGAAGATGGCAGGATCCCAAAGATGTACTCTATGAGGAGCTGTCTTCAGGCACCAGGCCCATTGGTGGACTGACTCTGCATTACAAAGATGTCTGCAAACATGACATGAAGCTTGGCAACATTAACCTCACTGTGTGGGAATCTCTTGCAGATGACCGCAGTGCCTGGAGACAGTCAGTCAAGTTGTGTATCCACAGCAGTGACCAGAGGAGGAATGATTGCTGGGAGGATCACAGAGAGAAGAAACACCATGGTCCACCTGCGTCAGCACAACCAGACACCTTCATCTGCCCCAGTTGCAACAAAGCATGACTCTCCCGTATTGGTGTCTACAGCCACAGTAGGCACTGTAACTCTCCAACAGTTTTACCCAAAGGCACACTCTTCCTGAGACAGACATATGCCAGTCAACTCTTTGTTCTTCTGAAAGGCTGCACTTCCTTAATATTTATTTAATTTAAAACAATATTTTTGGGATTGATTTCAGATTTCTGAGAATGCAAACAAACTTGAATTCCAGAATGTCCTTTGCTTATAGTTCCAACACTACCTTCTACCATTTAAAATAGTGTGTATTGTAAAGATGCCACCACCAATGCAATTTCCATGTCTCAAAGGGCTGGGTCACATCAGTATCGGTGCCACTGAATTTATTCCACATTGATTTAGTAGTGTGCCACACATGTGAATCATAGCAGGGAATACAGAAAATAAATTTTATTTTCAGCACAAAATCAAGCAATCTCCAGGCACTAGTAGCTGTGTAATATAGGATTTTGCTATTTAGAGACATGGTGTTGAACTGTACTGTAAAGATGCAGCAGGTGTATTGAATTTTGCAGTGGATGCAAAGGTCACATAAAAATATTTTCTCATTTTTGTGCTGTCACTTGTGCCTCTCTCTTTCACATGTTAGTCACAGCAGTCTTGCTCCTAAATTAAATATTCCATGGTAGTTATTTTTAGATAAATTCTTCATTATCCTGGCTAGTACCCTGAATGTAGAAGCACAAACCATTCTCTAAGACCCTAGACTACCAAAATAAAACTGTTAGCTGTATAAATAATTTGTGTACCAATTTCACCAGCTCTCACAGAAATTATAGAAAAGAAAAGCAGCATAGAGCTCTTTTCAATCATTATTTTCAGGGTAAAAAGATAAGCCACAAGGAGCTGTCCCTGGTGCTGGTGTGCACTAAGTTACTAGTGACTTCACCGAATATGTAACAAACCAATGCTGCGTATGTTAATTCTGCTACTTTGATGGAAATGGAACAAACAAACAAATAAGGGCAACACATAATCTAATTGGGCAGAACCTTTAGGAAATTCTTATGTATTCCTGGGATCAGATATAGGCCTTCTGTCTTGCTACATACAAAATATTAATAAGACATTTTAAATGAGCAAAAACATATTTTACTGCAATAGTAAAAAACCCATGTTATTGTTATTTGAAAAAGGCATATCTTTATATTATGTGAAATGTGGCTGATTTTTTTAAAAAGCTTACCATTATCTTGATACAATAATTGGCTCCTTCAAAATTTATTGTTGGCTTGATTGATCAAGAGCACTGATTTAAGCAGCATGTGGCCACCATTGGATCCAACCTTCCTTTTTGAATCCTGCACATAGTGACTAATAGGAATTAAAATATGTTTAAAGTATCCAAGGCCAAGATAAAGCCCATTATGATTTCATGGAATATAATTAATGGCATCCAATTAACCCATCATACTTAGTCATGACTAACTTAAGTATTGATTTCTACTTTGATTAGGCCAGATGTGGAGGTTAAATGATTATGTCAATTTTAAAAATTTGATAGTATTGTATTTAGTGGATGATGAAGAAAATGAGGTGGGGTTGTTGTTGTTTTTTACATATTTTGTAAAATTCAAAATTAAGGGTTGTCCTGTTCCTGCAAGGAAGTTTGCTTGCACAACAGAACTTCCACTGCCTCTCTCCTCTTTCCCCATGCATCCCTTGAGCTCCCTCCCTAAACATGCTTCAGAAGGTTGGAGAAACCCCCAGAACAGATTTGGGGCGTGTCTGGGGGAGGAAGGGAAGTTCCATTTCATCAGAGCAAATTCTTTCACTGCTGCAGTAGTTTGTATTTGAGTGAAATCTTTATTATCAAAGATATCTACAATTTGATTCAGCTGCACCTATAATAAATAACTACTCTATCAACAGAAGGAGATAGTATGTCACAACAGTGCAGCCTCAGCAGTAATTAGGCATCAAAACATTTAGATGACCCCTGAACTAAAAACTGGAAATTTTGTATAGACCTATAATCAACTAATCTGTAGTCTTGAAATAAGAAAGTTCTGTAAGAATTAAAAACATTTCTGCTGTGGAACAGCAAGAATTCCCAAATATTCTGAATCACTTGATGATGCTATTGAGGGAAAACAACCCGGATTGAAAATGACTACTACAGAATAATAATTCTGCACTTTGAAGTTGAAACAGATGTTGTGAATGAATGTAACAATACCTACTGCAGGGCCATTTTACACTTAGATCCCACTATCCAAATGCAATATGTTCTCAGCAAATCATAAGTTAGATGAGCATTTTCATTACAAGTCAACAATTTCCATTGATTCCTACAGGGAAATTTCTAATGCGTTCCTGACCACAGTTTTGACCTCAAAATGATGAAAAAACCCAGGAAACCCTCAAACCTTGCAAAAGGCAAGCAAAGAAGGAAAGAATGCTCTCTTATTTGTCCAGTCTCTCCCCCTTCCCCTGCCATGGTTTCTGGCGAAACGGTTGCCACAGACCAGCAAAATGCAAAAAGGTAAGGCTTGTTACAGTGCTACACACAGGTCCAGATGTTTGGATATTTCAATCTGCAGAGTGTATGGATTGCTTGTGTTTAGATAGGTGAATTGTCTTATAATGAGCGTTTGGATAGTGGGACCCATGTATATGAATTTGTCTTACTCAGGGATGGCCCACTGAAGGACATTTTCAGTAGAGGTAATGCTGGGTGAGAGTTCCTTTGGGATAGGCAAATAAAGCAAATTGCACTGGGATAATTGGGAGGGTTGTGGAATAGATAGGAAAGAAGAAATGGGCACTAGAGCTTCTGGAGAGATCTAGAAACTAGTGATGAAAGAGAGACACTGTCTAGATTGTGAATATTGGCTACAGTGCTGTAGGGTAATACTTCAGTCTTTCACTGGTCATTCAGTCCAGGTTCTATGTCACAGGCTCTAGGAATGTTTCAGGTTTTGCTGTACTAATAAATCAATAAGAGTTTGGAGAATGAAAATGTAGAGGTTGTTACCCTAATTATGGTGGAATATATTTTAGTAATCCATCAATATAGTGGTGTGTAGAGATGCCATAACACAAAACTTGAAGTGGATTTTGGAGTTCTGCTCAGGTGCAAATACCTGAGGGATCTAAAGTGAATCCAAAGGTGTTTTGATAACACCGGAGGAACTTCACTAGTCTACGAGAAGCATACAGTCTCTTCCCTCCATTTGTTGGTGAGTCAGCTTTTAAAGATAACCTCTTACAGAGATAGTTTTCCCTGGTGCAATTCAGGGTGCTGAGTCTTTCCCCCCACCCTGACACTGTTTTTCCCCCAGTCAGCCTCTGAGACTGGAAATAATTTCTGGAAGGGGAAAAAATGGCTGGGAGGAACATCAGCAGGGGTTCAGATCAGCACCTTCTGCCTCCCCATACTGCCTCTCAACACATGCTCCCATTCACTGTATGTATAAGAATCTTGTACAGTCTGTGGTCTGTTGTAGAGATTGTGCCATATGACTACCTTGCCTCTCAGAACAGTTCCAGAAAGTATTTGAACATACCCATCACCCAGAACTTGCACACAGCCTTTGCTGATACCTGTGCTGATGTCTACTTCCCCAGATGGCACATTTGGATAAGGGTCACCAGTGTGGCACTTGTGGACACACTTGTGTCCACAGAAGCCTGTCTTCTTACTCACAGGGTCCCCCCACTACCTTTACTGAAATTAGGCTTGAAAGAAGCATTCTATTGTAGTCAATAGAATGGGTTGTGTTTGGATGTGTGTGGTGCCCACAACAGTTTATCGTGGTTGCAGAGGTGCCTATGGGTCCAAAAAGATTTCCAACCCCAGGTCTAGGATGTTGAAAGAAATTCAAATAAGGAAAGAATGCATTCAATTTTTTGCATAGTAATTCAAGAGAGGAGAATCAGTTTGATAATTTTTGTGCACCTTTGTTTTACCTGTAATGTTAAAACTTGGCAGAAAGCTACAACATTGGAAGCTGACTTACAGAAGGTCAGACTATTTGGCCATCTAGCCCAGTACTGTCTACTCTAACTAGTAGTAGCTAGTTTATAGATTGGGTGAGGGTGGGGAACCATAGGTATGAAATAATTGAATTTAAGAACTTATTAATGTATCATATCATGTAATTATATCATGCCCTTCTGCCAGTGAGTGCAAGGTAGTATACATAGTTCCACACATGAAAATTTGACCTTATAACAAGCTGTGAGGTAGGCTAGACTGAAAGATAGTGACAGGCCCAAAGTAACCCAGAGTGCTTTTTGGCCAAATGTGGATTTTGGAAAAAGGAATAACTGGAAGGCACCAAACACAAACGAAAAAGGAGCAGACCTCCAGTTACACCCAAGTGAGTTTGACTGAGCCCAGATCATTTCAAATAGAACTCTCCTTTGAAGGCCTTCTTAGACCCAGTTAGTTGTATTCTCCAAATTTTGTTGCACAAGAAACAGATGACAAGACTAGATTTAAATCTAAATTCAAAGCTATATACACCATGTAGCCCCAGACTAATGGTAATTTCCAAAGCAATTGGTGATATTTTAAGTGGAATGTAACAAATTTCCACTGAGCTGTGCAAGCTTCCCATGTGAGCCTAAGGAGTTCTTTGGATTCTGGCCAAAATTTCTAGTAATAATTCCCTGCACATTTATTAAAAACCTTTAAGTACAAATTAATTCCAGTATCCAACACTTCTTGGGACACAAGAACAATGTTTAAGTCTTATGCAGAGTAGCTCTCTCAATATGCTTTCCTTGATTATTCACAACTGTCATTGATAGCTCTTTTAGCTATTGATTATTCCCAGTATGTGAAATGGAAGTCACACCTATCTAGCAGGATGGAATCCGAAACCAATATTCTGTCTCAGAGTGCAAGGTAACTTGAACTGAGCCATGGTGGTTGAAGTGGACAGTTCTATGTTTCTGAAACTAGTGGTAGAGCCAGGTTCAGGGAAACTCCTGTTGGCTTGGCCTGGTGGTACTACTTTGCCTACACTGCCTGCCTGTGTGCTTTCTTGCTTTCTTCTTGCTTAACCAGTGTGATATACAGTATATAAACATGTGTGTGTGTGTGTGTGTGTGTGTGTGTAAATTTAAACAGTTGTAACAAAAGTGACAAACGTTTTGCATACTCTCTGCTCCAAATGAAAATGACCCTTAAATGCATATGCAGAAGTCCAGCTGCTTTCAACTGTGAATGATTTTTGCATAACTGTACATTAGATTGCAGTCTAGAAATACTATATAAATTGTTGATTACAACAAAAGGAACAAGAACAAAACTAAAAATAAACAGTTTTACACTTTTGACCCTTTCAATTTGTATTATATCTGAGAAACATGATGAAGAATTTAGAGAAACATGACATACCAGCACATACTTATTGCTTAGAAAGATTTTCTTGTTAATGTATGGGTTTTATTTCTGTCTAAAGTTGGTTTTCCCTGGAGCAAGGTCAATATGTCAATTTGCTGTGAGATTGCTTGACCTTATTAGCCTGAGTTCACTCATAACAGCTGTTCCTTGTTACCTTCTAGAGAATACCATCTACAATTACAGCATTAAAGGAAAATGTAAGGATTGAAACTCATGTAGGGGCTGATTGGGAGCAGCTGCAAAGAGTATTTTAGTTAATAGGTCATCTTTTACTATCCTTAACCATATTTCAACCTGTCAAACTCTTAATTTCCTTCAGGAGAATCTGGTTGTCCTTAGGGAATAGTTGAGCATATGTGCCACTTGTCATATTTACAGGTAATAGTGGCTGTGCACTTTTTCTGCAGTGAAGAAACAGGATGTAGTTAATGGTTCCTTTGAAGATGGAGTAATTGGCCTTTGCAAAACTGAGACAGATAAACAATGCCATTATTTGATTAAATCTGATCATTACTTATGGACTTAAATGACTTCTTTATATGGGAAGTTACCCTAAGGTAGCAGTTCCTTAATTTCTTTAGGTATAAAGGCCATTATAGCTAGTGGCTAGAGAATTCAACCTGAGGAACCTGGGTTCAAGTTCTGCCTCTGCTGTTGAAATTGGTGAAGACGAGCTGTAGCTCAGTGATAGAACATGTGCCTTGCCTGCAGAGGTCCCAGCCTCAACCCCAGACATCTCCAAGTAGGGCTAAGAGAGACCCCCTGTCTGAAACCCTGATGATCAGTGTAGACACTTTTGAGCTAGATAGGCCAATGGTCTGACTTGGTATAAGGCAGCTTCTTATGTTCCAGTGTATGTTCCACTGCCTCATTAGTTCTCCATCTATAAAATGGGAATAAAAGCCACCTACCTCAGAGAGAAATGTATTCGATTTTTTCGTGGGAGAATAAAGTGAATTACAGGATAAAGCTAGCTGGAAGTAAGAACCAGGGCCCTTTATTCATTAGGCAAAGTGTCACCAAATGACATACCGTACATGGCAGAAATGGAAGCTGATGGCATTTTAAGCCCACAAGTGGCCTTCTGAGTACTAGAATTCTGGCTTGACCGCTAAAATAGAGAAATGGTTGGTTTCTTTTCTGGATGAAATGTCATCTATTCCCTTCCATTCACACAGCACTATGAGTTGTATTCATGGAAGGGCACTCCATATGAGCTCTTTCCCTTAACCCTCAGGTGGGTACGTGGGTGTCAGGTTAAATGTAATCCACTTTGCCATCACCATGAAGGGATGTGTCCTAGAGGCCTGGAAAGGAGTGGAACCCCTGAATATGTCTATGTGAGGCCTGGAAAGGGCTTGCATTAGTGATAGTCATATTAATGGTAGCATCTAGCCACATTGCATACACCACAATATGTGTACAGTGGGGGGAAGTGGAAAGGGAAGTAAAGAATTGTACGCAAAGTTTGAAGCTGAATGAACAGAGATTTTAAAATGATTTTTGTGTGAGTGTAGATATATAAAATATGTATAATTAAGAGGCTGACAGCATTAGAGTGACATACTTTACTACTAAATTACGACTTCCATTTATGTTTGGGAAGGCATACATTGGATTGGTCTCTTAGAGATTTGTGTTCTATTTCTAAGGGAAACTTCTGTGGCACAACTCTACAGTCAAATATGCAGTGGGGAATTACTTAATTAAACTCTTTCACTGTTGCTCACTTGCCAATATGTGTGGTGTGTGTGTGTGTGTGTGTGTGTGTGTGTGTGACCACTTTTTTGGCCCATAGGTCCCCAAAGCAGTAAGTGACAGATTTTTGCATTTAGTGATGTTAAATTCTTGAGAATAATCTTTTGGAGAATATTCTCGAGAATATTCTTGATTAATGAGAATATTACAGAATTTTCATTTAAAATAGGAGAATATTCATTTTAATGCATTGAAAATGATATATAGTTAATATGCATGTTTATTCATGGGTAAACTTGTTCAGATGGCAACCAAAAACTGTACAGATACTTTTATTCAATGAGACAATGCAGTGAATTCACATTCTTTGATATTTTGCACCAAACTTGAAATTGAAAATTCAACATGAATGATTCACGTTAATCAGTAAGACATATTTACCATCAACTTTGAATTCTAATTATGTTGTGTATGCATGAGATGTAGCTTTTAAAGTAAAAGGAATATAAAAAAACCCTCAGGTCCATTACATGAGTACATTCTTTAATAAGCATATCTACATGGTACAGTATTTTCAGTGCAACACTAATAAAATCAATATAAAGTTTAAAATAAATGCTATTATTTCCAGAAAATAAAACACAAATAATCAGTAATGGCAAGTTACATAACATCAGAAATGCAAATTACTATCTGCTTAGACAAGGCAACACACAACATATTTATCATTATAACTGATAAATTGTCACATGAAATAAATTTATTTTAAAAATAGGCTTTAAGGCCACTTCACATGCGGTTGGTTACACATAATTGTATAAAGCGTTAAAGCTATTTTCTGTAAAAAAAATCACACTGTATGGCCAAGGGTATAGAATTGCTAAGAATAAGGTCACACCAAAGTAGAAAAAAGACTATTACATATAGTTGAAATACATACGAATTCAAATGTTCATCAGATTAAATGAATAGCATTTTTGAAACTAAAAAAAAAAAAAAGTTTTCTGTAGCTCACATTTCAGAACCGCCAATGGTAAATGACACAATGCCCAGTAATGTAACTGGATCAAAAAAATAAATAAATCATTATTCATTACTTACACTGGTTGACTTATTATTTACTAGATTTTTTAAAATGTGGGTTGTAAAACTTGTTCTTACATTAGAATTTACAGTTTGTGGAGAATATTCTCCAGAGAATTTTCTAGCAGAGAATATTCTCACCTCACCTCACTAATTGCATTAAAGATATATGATAAAATACAGTAAGCCTGCAATTTACACAGGGGTTACATTCTGAGGATCATGCTTAAAGCCAAAATTGCATATAGTCAACACACACTGGGTGCAATGGCAAGATGGTTTGCCATAGTCTTTTTATCCAAGATACTGACCCCCTTTCTGCCCCCATTTTATTTTTACTTTATTTTATTGCCAAACCTGTGAAGCTGAATGTGCATGTTAAATGTATGTAATTTCGGGCTTACTGTACAATCAAACAATCTTCAAACAAAAAGAAAACAAGCTACTCAATAGTGGCATACCTATACAGTGAAGTGTTAAAAATTTGATGGTCATTGACAAAATTAGCCCTACTTCTCAACCCAATCACGATATTTCACCTGAATCTACAACTCTGTAGTTTCTAGTCCCCTCTCTCATTGCATTAGGGAAACCAGCAGACTCACTCATGATTCAAGCCCGTATCTGACTGGGGTTCTTGTCCTAACCCAAAGGAACCATCACATAAAGAGTGCTACTCCTAGAAGTTTCTGTGTTACAGGGCAGGGCTCAATGTTCCTGAGACCTCTAATATTTCTCAGAAACTCTCATATGCCTCTGGCCACAGCAAGCCTTTGCCCTGATCAATTTTATTTTATTTTATTGCACATGTTTAACTTGAAAGCCAAAATAAATTTAAAAAAATCAAGAATGTGAATGTGAAATTATTTATCTGCATTAGGTTGTGGCATAATACTATTTGACTGGTGTATTTTGCACACAACACAAAACAGACAGGTAAAATACTGATTTGTAATTAGATCAAAATCAGGTTAGAGATAAAAATATCATGCTAATTGGCTTGCTGAATGGCGCATAGCAGGAGAGCCCTGTAGGATACCTAGAGCACTGTCTTCCTGTGGATTTGCTGCTTGACAGTGAGCAAGTCATTCATATGAAATATAGCACTTGGGATTCTGATACAAAATAGGGAGTAGAGATAAAGAAAGCAATCAAGAATAGAAAGCAATCTGATCTTTACAGCAAATGTCAATATAAGAATTACTCTCCTTTTTGATTTTTTTTAAAAGAATCCTCCACAAATAATAAACAATACTTTTTAAACTAAGAAACAATTGAACAATGCAGACACATGTTTTCAGTTATATATAGGCTGAAATCAAAAGACTAATAATTAAGTGCTCACTTGCCTCTAGCTACTTATTATTCTTTTAAAAAATAAATAAATAGATTTTTAATTTCAAGTAACAAAATACCTATGCAAGGAAAACAGAGCTTAGTGGTTGTATAGAAAAGAAAGAAAAAATAGCAGCTGATAGTTGTAGTTTTAGACATTCCAAGATAGGCATTCAATTGAAAGTGCCTCTTCATAAGGTGCGATGAATTGGTGGAGGGTGAAAGCTATGTTCCAATTGTCTTAACAATGTCAATAAAAGGATGCCCCGCAAGACAAATGCCTCGCAAGATGAAAAACTCGCTAGACGAAAGGGTTTTCCGTTTTTTGAGTCGTTCTGCAAGACGAATTTCCCTATGGGCTTGTTTCTTGCGAGTTCTTGCGAGTTTGATTCCTTTTTCTTAAAGCCGCTAAGCTGCTAAACTGTTAATAGCCGCTAAGCCGCTAAGCCATTAATAGCCGCTAAGCCACTAAGCCGCTAATAGCCGTGCTTTGCAAGACGAAAAAACCGCAAGACGAAGAGACTTGCGGAACGGATTAATTTCGTCTTGTGAGGCACCACTGTACCATGTTGTAGATGTGAGTTTACCACTGCAAATCAATATTCCTTTTGTGAAATGGTTAATTTGTCCATAAGCACAATGTCCCATACTTGTGAAATCTAGGCTTCAAAAAGATTTGCATTTAAAAGTTCTGATTTTTTGGCAATCACTAATCTAGTTGCTGGACGCGGGTGGCGCTGTGGGTAAAAGCCTCAGCGGCTAGGGCTTGCTGATTGAAAGGTCGGTGGTTCGAATCCCCGTGGCGGGGTGCGCTCCCGTTGCTTGGTCCCAGCGCCTGCCAACCTAGCAGTTCGAAAGCACCCCCGGGTGCCAGTAGATAAATAGGGACCGCTTACTGGCAGGAAGGTAAACGGCGTTTCCGTGTGCGGCTCTGGCTCGCCAGATGCAGCTTGTCACGCTGTCCACGTGACCCGGAAGTGTCTCCGGACAGCGCTGGCCCCCGGCCTATAGAGTGAGATGGGCTCACAACCCTAGAGTCTGTCAAGACTGGCCCGTACGGGCAGGGTCACCTTTACCTTTACCTTAATCTAGTTGCAGTTAATAAATGAGGATGAGATCTTTATTGGTTATGTTCTATCTAAAGAGTAAAATAAGATAGTAGGGCTAATTTTGGGTCTGGTTGTGGTGAGTGTTCCATCATTTGATTAAGTGTTTGAAAACTTTTTCTGAAAAGGGTATAATTTGGGGGCAAAACTAGCAAATATGTACTAGAGAGCCTGGTAAACTGCATTCCCACCAGCAAAGGCTGGATGTGTTATGATTAATTCTATGTAGTCTGGCTGGGCACATGTACCAGCAAAATGCTATCTTTAAAGTATTCAGCACAAAATAAAGATGCTCTGAATTCCGAAAGGGGTTAACTTCAACATTCAAACTCCCAGCTCCCTTATCCCTCCCCCCAACCTTCCCAATGGAATAGCCTACACCTGTGGTTGAGAACGGAATAGTCTGTATTTTCCTTCATGAGCCAAATGCTCATGAGCTAAGGTTAAACTGGGGAACATAAACATTAACCCCCACCCCCCAGAAGCAGAAAATGTTCTACATGATTATATTGCAAACAAAAATAATAGAATAACAGCCCGATTCCTGTCCGTTTTGGTTACAGAGCTCATTGTTCTTGGTCAAACTCAGCGTTGGTAATTTCAGTGGGACCTCAGGCAGAGAAGAAGCTATCTCTGTGTTGTTTTTGCTGTTGTTGGGGTTTTTTGCAGGTGTATTTTTCGCCTTATTTTTCTTCCTTTTTCTTTTGTTTGCTTCCAGTTTCCTTCTTTGAGTGCTGTCTCTTCCTCTCTCTCCTGCCTACTTATTTCAGATGTTTGTCTTCATTTGGTTTGCATCCCAGTTGATTTAATAATTTTTTAGCATTCAATTTTGTGGAGGCAGCTTTAGTTACTCCTTCATAAATTATTAGGATTTTGAATGGGTAACCCCATTGGAAACTTACGCCTGCTTCACAGACTCCTGCTATGTAATTTTAAGTTCACATCTGCGTTGCAGCTTTCCTATGCAGAGATCCTGGTAGATTGTATTTTCCATTATTATTTTTTCCAGTGTTCTGAACTTTAGAAATAAGTCATGTTTAATTATGAAGGAGCTAAAACTCACAGTTTGCTTTGGTCAGAGTGCATCCTGTTGATACAGCCTTCTTGTATAATGGGAAGTATTTCCTTTATCCAGGACACAAAAGCTTCAGATAGGTTGGTGTCTCCAAAGCTCTCTGGAGCCTCTCAAAAGCATAGATTTTGGCAGCAATCCCAATCTTGCACATCCTTGATCTGCAATCTGATGTCAGATTGAGCTTTGTAACAATTAGTCTTATGAGCAGTGGTTTGCATTTCTATATACCAGGTTCAAGGCACACACAAAAAAGTATCGGGAAGAAGTTCTTACAAAATAAATCATTTCTGTAGACCTTAGCCTTGTGCTAAGTTAAGATATAAAAGATTCTAGGAAAGCAAGGGCACTAGAATTTTCTTCACATCTAGAGATGGATGCGCATGGCTGAGTATTTGAATGTTTTGACATCTAACCTCAACTGCATTAAAATGTCAAAATTGCTTTCTTTTTCATATGTTAAAACTATTTAAAATCGCATTGTTTTGCTGCTTTTGAATTTTAAATTGTGGTTGTGAACACATTGCAGGCAGATATCTCAGGCATCGTAAGTACTGTATTATCAGCTTTGACTTGCTGTGTCAGTTCTCTCCTAAGGATGTGTATGTGGTGTAGTGATTAAAGAGTTGGAATAGGACCTGGGAGACCAGGGTTCAAATCCCCACTCAGCCACAAAGCTCTCTGTGTGATGTTGGACCAGGGTGATGTTGCACCTAGGGGTAACAGACTAGGGGTAACAGACTAGGGGTAACAGACTAGGGGTAACTGTATTTCAATCTGCCGCAGTTGGGGCAGATTTTTTTAAGAATGAACCATAGTAAATAACAACTGTACAATACTCAGTTTTGCAGTGCTAGGAGTCTGAATGCTTTGAAATATTGGGCAATCACCCAAGCATTATTAATGTGCATCCTTGGTTCATCCTCAATGGGCTTGTGCACGATCAGCACTTGATGGATTGCACCTATAGTATACTGAACTCATGCAATAGTTGTATGGAACTGTTAAAATGGAAATGATATTTAACCAACCTGGTGAGGGTAAAAGAAGGAAGACAGCAATTCGATACATCTGTCAGCTCTTACTCTCTTTTCATTAGAAACTGAGAAAATATAGTATTTGACACTAATTAATTTATGTTTATATTTGTAAGACTTATATACTTGTAAATTGTTGACAAAAAATTTTTGCTAGAAAAATGAAATAAATTATAATAGAAATATTAACTATGGAAAATATGTGCCAGATGAAGGAATAATTTTCCAGTTTAAAAATACCCTATAGATAAATGCAGGGATGGGAAACCTGTAGCCTTCTGGGTCTTGTTGAATTACAAACTCCCATCATCCTTTACTCGCCCATTGAACTTAATCGGACCTCTGTATAGACACACACAGAATTGCTCTTTCGGAGGAGACAGAAGGTTATCAAATCTGCCAGTTGCAGAGAAAGCGGATAAAAAGAAATTATTATTTAGGGTTCAAAAAGTAATTCACACAACACATAACTACTATATGGGATTCAGTTCAACAGACAAACAGAACAAGTTTTGATATTGCATACCATAGGAAAAAGTACCTGTGTTAAACATGTATATTGTTAAAGGTAAAGGTAAAGGTACCCCTGCCCGTACGGGCCAGTCTTGACAGACTCTAGGGTTGTGCGCTCATCTCACTCTAGAGGCTGGGAGCCAGCGCTGTCCGCAGACACTTCTGGGTCACGTGGCCAGCGTGACAAGCTGCATCTGGCGAGCCAGAGCAGCACACGGAAACGCCGTTTACCTTCCCGCTAGTAAGCGGTCCCTATTTATCTACTTGAACTGCTTTTGAACTTTCGAACTGCTAGGTTGGCAGGCGCTGGGACCGAGCAACGGGAGCACACCCTACCACGGGGATTCGAACCACCGACCATGCAATCGGCAAGTCCTCGGCGCTGAGGTTTTACCCACAGCGCCATCCACGTCCTGTATGTATATTGTTGCCTGTACCCTAATACCCAGCAGCAAAACATTCCAGGGTGCCAGCAGCCTATTTCAGTTCACACTAAAACAAAACCTAGCTCTGTGGCCTATTGAGCTCCTTCCTACAGGAAACCTTCTGATGGAGACTTAAAATGTTTTGTAATATTTGAATTTATTTACAAGTACACCTGTAGAACACATGTGGAAACCAGCAGGATAACACTTCTACGACCAGCAGATCCACAGACCCTAATCAGATGACCAGAAAGTGATATCTGCACTCCCAAAGGTGCCTTCCAGAGCTCAAAATGCACCCACCCACCCATCCACTCAGTCTCTGTCTCATACTGCAGTTCCTTTTTGTGTCTCTGCTAAAAACCTTCCCATTGTTCAATTTACACAAAGATCTATCTTGCATCATCACTAGCTGGGAGAGGGGGAAGTATGAGTCACTTTCTCCAAAAGTATCTCACATTCCAGGGGAATCTCCATTTATCTTCTAGCCTATCTCCCCATTAAAAAATATGGCTGAAACAATTTGGCCACAGACTACTGGATTAAGGAATACCTTGCCAAACAGTTTGCCTGACCAAAGGTATGGTCAGGCCAACATCCATAACAGCATGGCAGACCTGGAAATGCTGCAGACAAGATGATAAGGTGTCAGAACACCTTTTTTTTTAACAAGAAAAGGAAAGGTTTTGGAAACTTTTAGTTTAAAAAAGTCTAAAGTTGCACGCTTTATTTATTTACTTGGGACATAGCATAGAATTGTAGAGCTGGAAGGAATCCTAAGGATCATCTAGACCTAACCCCTGGGTGGCCTTGAACCAAGGTTAACAGCCAAACACAGTGACCCATTATGCTGCCTGAAGTGCTTTGTAGCCCACTTTTCCTTAAAAATAATTCCAGAGTGGATTCATGGTATCTTTGACATTCCTTCACATGCAGAATATTCTGGCATTAAAAAACTGGATACACAATAAAAATGTAGAGGTCGCAGTTTGTCAGTGCAACCTGGTAGTAATAAAGCAGACTTCTATTACTAGATATGATTATGCAGCAGGATCCTGTGTTATAGCCTCCTTCCTTTCTCTTTCCTTAATAGCTCTGGACAGAAGCCTCACTATAGTAGATGCAACTAAACCTTGACAAATTACTCCCTTGAACTGCCAGCTACTCTGGATTCATCTTCACAGGCTGCAAGTGCACAGAGATTACTGAGCTGCTGCAGTACAAAACTGTGTTCCATTGGCCTTTTAGTGATCTAATTTAATCTGTCTGAAGCTTCAATAGAAATGAGGATAATCTTTGCAAATAGCCCAGAGACCCCAGAATACCCTACAGTGTTTGAAAACAAACCGTCTGTCATCTTCCCCTTGAAACTATAACTTCAGTGTTCCAGATGAGCACTCCTTTTAGAGCCTCACATAGCAATACTCTTTGTGCAGCACAGGTTTATTTCAGTTGCTGACACCTTGTAAAAATGACTAAATGCACAGCAGAAGGACAATGTTTCATTTTGTTTCCTCTTCCCTGTGAAAGCCAGAGGAATATTTTCTATCCCTCCTGTACATTGTCCCTATATACCATAGAGATGTCATGCAGTCCACTCAAGGGCTTCTCAAATTGCATGTTTCTGTGTCAGAACAATGCTTGGTTTAGGTTCAAAAGCAGAGGCAGGAGGATTATTTCCTCCTCATAGCTGATAAAGCAGGGACAGAATATTTCAGTTCCTGCTAGAGTTTGGAATAGTGCAATCAGTTACTAGCTCTGACCACAGCAAATTAAATCCAATATTTATTTATTGATACTTGAGTAATTTATTAGTTGCTGTTCAGTAGAGTTCTCAAAGCAGCATATAAAATGAAATAATAAGACAATTAAATAGAACACAATAAAATCGAAGTTAACAAGCAGAATAAAATGCATGCATAAAACAACACATAGATTAAAAACAACAACTAAAAGGATGGGCAATTAAATAGGTTTTCAAGAAAATGAAAACAAGAATAGTACTAGACAAGCACCCTGGGAAGTGAATTCCAGAGCTCACAACTGTGAAGACTTGTATTCGGCCACTATCAGAGCAGGGCTTCAAAAACGTATGCCAATATCTGAGCAGTTTCAATGTGGGAAAAGGTGGCTCTTCAGATTCACTGGTCCCAAGCTATTTAGGGTTTCATAATCCAATTCTCGAAGCTACAAACATGAGTATGACCAAACTGCGGGAGGCAGTGGAAGACAGGAGTGCCTGGCGTGCTCTGGTCCATGGGGTCACAAAGAGTCGGACACGACTAAACGACTAAACAACAACAAACCAATTCTGCATTTTGAATTGTGCTTAGGAATGGACCAGAAGCCAGTGTAGCTGGCAATGTATTCTCCATAGATTATTTACCTTTTAATTAGTGTACTGCTATATTTTGCAATAGCTGTCATTTCTGAACAGTCCTCTACAAGAATCAAATGTGCTGCCCTTCAGATCTCCAGAGATAGATACCCGCAGAGAGGACTTCAGGATCTCAAAACTCTCTCATCTCTGTGTCAAACTCCCAATTTCTTTTTTTCTCTCTGCTAAAAAAATAAAAATACATCCAGAACAGGTTGATCACCACTACCCCTGGTCCAGACAAACCACCAGCCTACAGCGCCTCCATCTTATCTAGACTAAGCTTCTATTTGCTGGCTGCTATCCAGTCCATTACTGATTGCAGACAATGATTCAGCACCTCCACAGCTTCACCTCAATTTAATGAAAAAGAGAAACGAAGCTGTGCAGTGACACCTCACTCCAGTTGACATAACTCATTGAATTCATGTAGATGTTAAATGGCAAGGGGCACAAAATAGTCATGGCAGAAGGTTAAAGCATAATTGCTATGAAGCAAAGTAATAGTCCTACAGCACCACTCTCTGAAACAGATATTTAGGTAGGACAGCTCCAGATAGTCCAGAAGGATACCATGTTCGATAGTATCAAAGACCACCGAAAGACTTAGGTGACTCAACAGCATTGCATTCCTTCAGCATAGATCAGCTGTTTCCATGCCAAGCCCCAGCCTGAAAGTGGATAGAAGTAGATGTCAGAGTAAACCAGTGTCATCCAAGGGGCTCTGAAGTTGTCCAGCTATGGTCTTGCCCCCAAAGTGCATCTGGATGACTGGTAAGTAAGTTGCAAATCCAGAGAGTTCAATGTGGATTTCTTCAGAGTGGCTTGGCAACTACCAATCTGAGTTGAGTCAGGATCACTACTACCCCATGTCACTTACACTTTGGAACTCCCTGCCTATTGATATCAAGCAGGTGCCTTCACTTTACTATTTTCGGCACCTGCTAAAAGCATTCTAGTTTAGAAAAGCCTATGCAGATGTTTAGATAGGTGAGGCAATTTTAATCTGTTTTAGAATTTTAGCTTTTGTATATTTTAAAATCTTGTTGTAATTTTTTTATTTGATTTTATTGTTTTATCTTTTGTTTTATCTTTTGTAAACGCTTTTATATATTTTTTACAATCAAGCAGTGTATAAATTTTATGCACTACATAATAAATAAATGTCAGGAGGCAACTGGTCAACTCATACAAGCCAAGACGGTCAAGGGTTGAGCATCAAAGAGGAAGGCTGTATTCCTCATACTTTATCAATGTCCACATGTTTCAATAGCTGAAATTTACCCAGCAGTGCTAGACCAGACAGTGCTCAGAACACATCAAGATAATCTGCAAAAGTGGTAGAGTCCATGGTGCTGCAGCTACAATAAATTTTATCCTCAATGTACTTGGCAATTGACTCATAATGGGATTCTGAGGGTTATGAATATCTTCCTGACAGCTGATAAAATTCTCAATTAATGCCCCCCCCCCATAAAAACACCTTTTGGATGGCACTGGGTGGGAAGGTCCATAGCTCAGTGGGACAGCATCTGTTTTGCATGCAGAAGGTTCCAAAATCAATTCCTAGCAACTTCAAGTAAGACTGGGAATTGCCCTTGTCTGAAACCCTAGTGAGCCACTTCCTTTCAGTGTAGAAAATATCTGAGCTAGATGGAGCTATGGTCTGGCTTGATATAAGGCAGCTTCCTATGATGTGATAGTAGTAGGGTAAATATTGCTTCTGCACTACCATTTTTGTCATGGAGTAGGTCTGAGGATGAACTCATATCTTTGTCCAGTTGTACTTACTTCAAGTTCTCCTCCTCTTACCAGTTTCCCAAGTTTCATTGCCTCATGCTCCCAAGTATACAAGGCAGCCAACTGGGTTTAGCCCAATGGAAGAATGAACTCTTAGGAGCAATAACGTTCAGCAGAAAAGCCATCTCCATATGCCACAGAGCAGCAAAGTCAAAGTTTTCAACAGATGCACTAGCCATGCTGACAGGAAACTTCCCAAGAGCTTTCACAAAACCTTCTTTTTTAAAACACTTAAAAAGAACCCTGATCCCTCCTTTCCTTTACGTCTGTTTTGATCTGTTGTGATCCATTCCTAATCTGCACATTTTCAACTAGTTTGCTGAAGAGTTGATATTGTCAATCTAAGTATGTTGTAGGATGCCTCGACTTTTATTTTAAAATGGAAGTGTGCAATATAAGTATTTTGTGATTCGAGGACCCGATCTCCGCTTGGGGAATAAAGACATGAGGACACAGTATGTAAGGTTAATGGGTAAGGCAAAGGCCACAACTTTATTGATTACAGCATGTGAGAAGGTATTGGCTTAGGCATTGGACCATGGAACATTAGACTCCACCCACTTGTAGAGGGGTGAGTCTGAGGAGGGGTTAACCACCAGTAGGGGAAGCCTGTTGATGCTAATCCAACTATAGGCTCTCTTCCTGATGTCACCGAGGGTCGTGCCATGGCCCCCCACCACACGGGCATCGGACAGGATCCACGACCGCTGGATTCCTTTAGCGGAATACCCAAAATTGTCGGGGTAGGCGATGGCCACACCTAGCCCCCCGAAACACCAACAACCATTCCAATGCCTAACCGCCAAATACCACGAAAGTTGTGACGGTTGCTACGAGGTAGGCGGGAAAAAAGAGGCCGGGCCAATTTAGCCAATTGGAAAAAACTCCTACCAGGCCCCCTGGTTAAACAGGGCGACCAACCAGATGGCCATAGCAAAGTCTCAGGAAAGCTAACTCTAAAAGGGAGTGGAGGGTGGGTGACTCAAAGAAAATGTGTGTGCAATGGCGGGGATGGCTGGCGCGGCCGCATTTGAGTGGCAAGCCCTGCCCCCACCAAGCTTCCCTACTGGATGCCCAACCGGGGAGGGGCGTGGCACGCCAGCCCTGGAGTTGAGTTGAAGCAGGGGGCAAATGCCCCCTGCATGACGCGGGAATCGTCTCCCGCTCACAACCCCTCCCCTCCTCGAGGAGGAGAGGCTTTAACAGAAGATACGTAATTATTGGCCCTCTATCCCTGAATACAGCAGCTACAGCAAATTGAAACCTTACTGGAAAGTGCTCTGACTACTACAAGGAGTGTGGTGGAGTCTCCTTCTTTGGAGGTCTTTAAGCAGAGGCTTGACAACCATATGTCAGGAGTGCTCTGATGGTGTTTCCTGCTTGGCAGGGGGTTGAACTCGATGGTCCTTGTGGTCTATTCAACTCTATGATTCTATGATTCTACTACAAAGGAGTAAAGAAAAACTCCCCCACCTCTAAATCACCATCCTTCTGCCCAACTGTAAATACTAAGTTAAGAGTGTGGCCTGCCACTTGACTTCGAGAAACCCCCATGTTTGACGTGGTGGTCATGAGGTCCCAAACCCTGATGAGGCAACCTGGCCAAGCATGTTGACGTTTCCCAGGATTAGTTCAGTTTGTTTTGGAGGAAGCTAAAGAGGTGTTGCACAAACGAAAACCTGCATAAAGATTGTTGGACCTTTTATGTAAGTTCATTAAGCACAGTGGGTTTTCTGGTGATCATTTATTCTCACTGGTAAATCAAATATGACAACTGAGTATGGAGAAAAAGAATACATTTAAGAAATAAATCTTGGCAAAAATTTTACCCTGTATTCATTCTCTTCCATCTGTCAAAACTGTTTTAGTGCCTTTTCTCATTTCTTTGCTTTGATGATCTCTGCAAAACCTACAGTTCCATCAAGATCTACCTTTAATTCTTCTTCATGAATGCTGTTTGCCCTGCTTCCAAGGGATCTGTGGCTGCTACATCAAAGTATTATCCAACGTGCTGTATTAGCAATCACATTCAAGTGGGTGAGCTGATGAATAATATAATAATAATGCATAGTGACATCATTGCTTAATGATGGCACAGCATCACTTTGGAAAACAGTAAAATAACCATCAAATAGGATGATAAATGGAATATGAAACAAACAAAAAACAATTAAGGTTTTGGTATGGTGGCAAACCTAAAGCAAAGTGTTGGGGACAATTTCTAAGATGGGATCTGATTAAATCCACAGGCATTGAGCAAGCTCTAGCCAATCTCTTTTGTATTACTAACTGAACCAAGATTTCTAGGATGCCCAAAAGAATTACGCATTTAATCCAACAGAAATACACAAACATGCCTAAATTATAGACATCCACAGAAGTCTCACCCTTAATGAAAGAAAGCTAATGTGAACAGAAGCATGAACTAACCTGTTTTGAAGAAAAAGGTAAAGAAGAAGAAGAGTTTGGATTTGATATCCTGCCTTTCACTCCCTTTAACGAGTCTCAAAGCGGCTAACATTCTCCTTTCCCTTCCTCCCCTACAACAAACACTCTGTGAGGTGAGTGGGGCTGAGAGACTTCAAAGAAGTGTGACTAGCCCAAGGTCACCCAGCAGCTGCATGTGGAGGAGTGGAGACATGAACCCGGTTCCCCAGATTACGAGACTACCGCTCTTAACCACTACACCACATAGGCTTTCAAGGTAAAGGACCCCTGACAGTTAAGTCCAGTCGCGAACAACTCTGGGGTTGCGGCGCTCATCTTGCTTTACTGGCCAAGGGAGCCGACGTTTGTCCGCAGACAAGTACTCCCCTTTAAATTTTGGTCTGCACTTCCTAGTTGAGTGCAAGATAGAACCAACCAAAAAGGGAAGACTACTAAACAAAATATAGGCCAAAACCAGCCCCAATGATCACTATATGGAAATCCTCAACTGAAAAGTTAATCAATGTAACTTTTCCATTAGATATTGAAATTTGGTATTGATGTACATCAGAAACGGGCTTGCTTGGAAGGTTAGCACTGGGATGTTTTTGGAATCACATTGTTTATTCAAATGTGTTTCTGTAATTATATTTGTTCCGTTACTGTAGTCTACAAACCTGAGATTGTACAGTGATTGAAATTTATCCATATTTGACTATTATGGGGATGCCATATAATAAATGCACAACTGACAGGAAGAGGGTAGGAAAGTACGAAGAACAAGCACTTTAAAGCCCAGAACAGTGAGATCAATGTTCCTTAAGAGCAGGATTAGGTATTTAATGCAGCAGCATAAAAGGCAAAATGGCATATTACTGAATCTGATTCTGAATATTTAATGGCAATTATTTCAGCTAATTCTTTTTATAGACCTGCATCTTTTTATGGTCCTGACTAATGAATAACATTTAGTTATTACTTACATTTGTTATCACCATTTAAAAAAACCAGTTATTGAGTTTTATAAGATACCCTCAGTGTTTGTTAAAATATTTATAGTTTTGTAATTTTAAAAAGATTCTCAATATAGTTATTGAAAAACTGTATCTGATGCTCATTTATGAAAAATCAGAGAAATTGTTCATTAAATTACATTAATGGAAGAAATATTTTTTTAATGAACAAGAAACTAAAGCACACATACATATTAAATGACACTAGTATAATTAAGGCAATAAGTTTCTTTTTATTATAAAAGCTCATTGCAACCATATAGAGAAACCCATAAATACATAGTGGGAGTTGGTATATACACAGGCAGTTTATCTATCATATTTAACTTCTGTGTTCCTTGCAAATGTGTAGCAGAATTGCAGGAATGCCAGTTTAGGGGGTGGGGAATGTTTAAATTGGGATGCATGCACATCTGAAAAATGAAGAGGCCAGAAAGGAAGCAAACAAATCTCAGATTGAATGTTGTTGTTGTTGTTGTTGTTGTTGTTGTTGTTCATTTCACTTCTATACCGCATTATATTTTTAAGAAAAATTGTTTGGCACACGTTTAGATGGGTGCAAGCCTCAGTTGGTGGAATAGAATTTAATTAGGTTTCAGCTGTTGCAACTTAATCCTAAAAATGTAAGCATGCTTTAAATTCTATTTCAAAGTGATGGAGTTGAGCCCTCCTGTTTGTACTCAATTCCCTCCATGCTTAAACCTTACCCTGCTGAACTGCAGCCTTAGATTGCTTATAAAGTTGATAAACATCAGCACCAAGCTGCTGGGTTTTTACTGATCCTTGAATGGGGGGCTGAAACACTTATTAGGGAAAACATGCATTGTGACCACTTCTTATTGTTACAGTTTATAAATTGAGAATTCAATTAGCAAGTGATAAACTGTCACTTTTACACTATGATCATAACTATTTAGGCTGGTGTACCTCCTTGTCACATCGTCACAACTTTTGCTATGCTAACATAGAGCAATGACAGGTGGCACTGCACTCAAGGGCCACTTTATCCTCTTTGTTTATTTGCTGGCATAACAAGTATTAATACTACACTGCTAGTCTCTCCCCCCAAACCCCCCACATACAGTACTAGATATAGCAACATTTTCCACAAAGAAAACAGACACATAGAATTCATTCTGCTTCACATGGGTCTCCTTATCCCAATGACTCAACTGTCTCCATAGCTCATTTACTTACTCTGTTGCATTTAAATAATGGTTTTATTGTTTGTCTTAATGTTTTAAGCAACATGCTCCTCATTTTTGCATCCCTAATTGTTCTCTTGTATTTTTCTTGTGTGTTCACTTTTGTTCTCATATGAGCAAGAGTTCTAATTTCTGAAGGAATCCTACTTCCCTCCGACAGTTTCCTTGATTCTTCTAATTACCCATGTTCAAATCCTCTTGGCACATTTGGCACATTTCCAAATTCAGTATACATTCTAGCTGAATTTTCATTACTGTGGCTTTGAATAACTCCCAAATGTTCAACAGAAATGTGACGCTCTTAATTTTTCCTTTCCTTTTTACCAGTCTCTTCATTGTTAAGAAATTTCTTCTTTTGAAGTCAAATGTTGGTGGAAAAGCAAACAAGTGGCCTTTTCCTTGAGTGAAAGAAACACAAGTCTCCACGCTGTGATTAGTGTAAAGATCTGTTCCAGACTCTGTTTATTAAGAGAAGGTAGTTGTGTTGGAGAAGACCCACATCAGTCAGAATCTCTTCTGAACTGATCAATAGGGAGTTATTACGTACAGAGCAAACAGCTTCTTATTGGGTTGACAAACTTGTTGCAACCTGGTTAGTAAGAAACCACAAGAAACTAGATTTACAGGGAAAACCTCTGAAATTCCATACTTCTTTCATTCTTTCACTTTCTCTCCTACCATCATACTAACTTTATTTTTACCCTCTAAGAGAGACGTGGTCTTAAGATCTTAGCAGGGTCAGGTCTGTTACTGACCCAGTCCTATACAGTCTGCTTTCACACTTGGTTCTTCTTTAGAATGTGCATCCAAATTAAGTTGAAAAAATGGTATGTACTTTGATGTTTAAAAGCACTGTATTTTGTCCTTGAACATTTTTGAGTGCTGATGGTTGATTTGGTACTGTTTATTGGCCATTTGAAAACTAAAATAGATATTGACCATTAAAACTAGCAAGTAAGAAAATTAGCAACCTTGTACATTCATTTTGCTTATATGTCTTCTTCCTTTTTACCATATATGACAGCCAATGTCAGGGACATACACAAATTATATCAGGGTAAAATGTGCTCATTTTCCATATTGAAAACAAACTGCCCCGAACCATATTAAAACACCACCTTCTTTTTGGCAAGAACCTCCTCTTCTACACCTTCATCTTTGGGCAGGTAATGCTTCATCACATCCTTGTAAATAGCTTTAAAATACTCCCTTTTTCATGTCTGTTACTCACTGAGCTAAGGCAGACTCATAAGTGAATTATCACAGTACAGTGGTACCTCGGGTTAAGTACTTAATTCGTTCCGGAGGTCCGTACTTAACCTGAAACTGTTCTTAACCTGAAGCACCACTTTAGCTAATGGGACCTCCTGCTGCCACCGCGCCGCTGGAGCACGATTTCTGTTCTCATCCTGAAGCAAAGTTCTTAACCCGAGGTATTATTTCTGGGTTAGCGGAATCTGTAACCTGAAGCATATGTAACCTGAAGCGTATGTAACCCGAGGTACAGTAAATAAGAGCTACTGACTCCTTCTGAGAAGCTGTCAGGGTTGCAGGGTGTAAGCAAGGACCAAAGCATGCTTTATGTTTGTTTGGCTATTGTTTGATACTTGTGACAATAACCCTCACAGAACAAACACAGCCATTCAGATTGGTTATAAGTTTCACAATATATTAATTTCACTGAAAAGTGACAGTCACTAAAAGCACCCCTATTTTGCATTTTGGTTTATGGTGTTTTTGCATAAAAGACTAGTGCTTTCTGCCTGCTGGCTGCTATATCAGGTTTCTCCTCTGAAACCTAAGATAGGCAGCTCCGGGCCTAGACTTCCAAGCCTCTGCTTTTCCCAGCTACACATATTTCTCATGGCACCTGATATCAATGCTGGCCCAACTGCCATGTTTCTTTATTGTGTACATATTTATTGTGTAGAACATGGGTAGGCAAACTACAGCCTGGGGGCCAGATCTGGCCCCATCACCTTCTAAATCCGGCCCGTGGGAATCAACGTGTTTTTACATGAGTAGAATGTGCCCTTTTATTTAAAATGCATCTCTGGGTTATTTGTGGGGCCTGCTTGGTGTTTTTACATGCGTAGAATGTGTGCTTTTATTTAAAATGCATCTTTCCCCCCCAAAATATAGTCTGGCCCACCACATGGTCTGAGGGACAGTGGACCCAGCCCCCTGCTGAAAAAGTTTGCTGACCCCTGGTGTAGAAGATGTGGTGTAACAAAATGACCACTAGAGTATTTGCATATACATACGGTAGTACCATTCACATGTGCAACAGCATAATAAAAGATAGAAAGTCTAGACTCAACGCATTATGCGGCAGGTCCCTGGCATAGTGGGTGGGAGCAGACTGGCTGTCTCATTGGTCACTGCTGCACAGCATCCCATGAGCACATCATTGGGCTTGGTTGGCTCCCTGGGGGATACACCTGCAGCACAGACAAGATGGTAAACTCGCTCCTATGGTCCACATCCGGGTTATACATTCAAGCCAGGTCCATGGCTTTGTTTTTGTTTTTTTAAAATAAATTTTTATTAGTTTTCCATAGATAGAAAAAACAAAACACAACAAAAACATAAACAAACATAAAATGGACCTCCCCATACCACCCCTTTCCTGCATCCTTATTTCAAATTTTTCCAGCAACCCTTTAGTCATAAACATATTTTACTCATTTCATAAATTTAACTTCCTTAACTTATTAATAACAACTGTAGTTCTTTATCTCTTATCTCCCTGACTAAGCCAGGTCCATGGCTTTGACATTCAATATATAAAAGCCATTAAGTATTGGAAATGGGTAGAGGAATTAAACAGCCTATGGGGAGTGTCCTGGCTCACCATGCCTCTCTCATTTTATTATTACATTTACATCCCACCTTTCCTCCAAGGAGTTAAAGTTCTCTTCCCTCCATTTTATCCTCACAATAACTCTGTGAATTAGGTCAGCTAAGAGACTGTGACTGACCTCAGTGAACTTGATGCCTGAATGGGGAAAACTTACGTCTAATGCACCACACTGGTTCTCTTTCAGATTTTCATTTGGACCTGCTGCCATTTAGAATAATTAGTGCAGCTGAGTCAGCCCTTAGGAAGCCCACTGCCATGCTAAGGAATTTTGGGGAGAGTAGGAGTCAGGCCTCATATATTCTCCAAGGTGTGCCCCCCATCTAAGGTAAAGGTACCCCTGCCCGTACGGGCCAGTCTTGACAGACTCTAGGGTTGTGCGCCCATCTCACTCAAGAGGCCGGGGGCCAGCGCTGTCCGGAGACACTTCTGGGTCATGTGGCCAGCGTGACATCACTGCTCTGGCGAGCCAGAGCCGCAAACGGAAATGCCGTTTACCTTCCCGCTAGTAAGCGGTCCCTATTTATCTACTTGCACCCAGGAGTGCTTTCGAATTGCTAGGTTGGCACGCTTTTACCCACAGCGCCACCCACGTCCCCCATCTAAATGGCAGCTAAAAGTCCCAAGCTGTGTGTGTACTTCAGCTCACACTGAGATTGGGGTAGCCAACAAGATTGGACATGTAGCATATGAGCAAGGTTCTTTTTTGTTTGTTTTGCCAAAAGATTTTCTTGTAAAATGCAGGTGTTTGTAATAAAACAAAGAGAGATAGGAAAATTAATTTAAAATGTGCATTTCTTCTTTTTTTCCAGTTCACCCCTCTATGGATATGTCTTTTGAGTTTGTTTTTCCTTTACATAACGATTCCAAAAGGCTGGTTAAAGGACCATGAATCTTTCATTCCCTTTTTGGCTGCTGCTACTAGACCTTTATCCTGTTGGTTTTCTAGATTCACAATGCAGTTTCATTTTTCAGAGGAATCTTCAACCCTTTTATCTCTGCTGGATAAGAGCTAATGATACCTAACTATTTTGGTTTCAACAGTGACTTAAACAGATTCAGATTATATTTGTACCTCTGCTTTTACTTTGATTAGGATTTTCCTAAAGAATGAAAACCATTCAGAGAAAAGAGGGAGATATTTAAGTCAATATATACGATGGGAACTATCATTTTTATTTGATCTATTTCTGTAGATAAGAGTTAAGAAGAATTTACACCTCAAATGTCTTTAAGGAAAATGAGAAACTAAAATAGTTCCTCATTTCACATATAGAGCAAGATTGGTTAACTGTGCTTGTTATACAGTATTTATAACCTGTTCTTGCCCTGAAGAGGTCATAAAAGCCTTAATATGATTTCCAGGTGGTCTCCCACCTCTATCTTACTGCTTCTGGCTATTTAGGCATTGCAAATATCATCAGTATGCTGGGTATTTATTTAAAGGCATTTGTATACCACCCTATAACCAAGGGCTCATGGTTTTCTTAAAACAATATAAATGGCATCAGCTAAATTGTATCCTAAGGGACAGTCATTGACATTGCACACTTATTTCAGGTTAATTAACCTAGAATATTCACACAAGTCTTTTCCTCTCTCACACTAACTTAAATTTATCTCACTATTCCACAAACAAATATGCACTTAAAATGAGAAACATCTATCCTTCTGTCATACTGGTTATGCAGTATTAAGTATTTTAACGCTAGCAGAGTTATACATTTTGGTCCCAAGTAAGTATTTTCAAGAATCTGACAGATGAAATAGTCATATTGCCAGACTCACTTGCTAGTGAGTGATTATTCTCATCAACAATGATTCCTGCTTGCAGTTTAATTCACAGTACTTTAGATATTGTTATGAGGGTCATTATATGACAGTTATAGAATACTAATCTATCTCTCAATATTCTTTTCCAGCATTTGCATACTTAGGGGGCTGTTCTGAATGTGCTATATGGTTTTACCACTGATAGCCCTATTAATATGAGAAAACATGGCTAATAGACAAAAGCTACCAATCTGCATTTTGCTATTTCCCAAGAGAACTCAGTCCTAAGAAGTACTTAGTAGCATTAAGTTAGACAGGTTTGCGCTGCACCTCTTTGGGCACATCCAGACAGCACTTAAGGAATACACCCCCCTGCACTTATTTCCTGACAACCCATATAAGGCAAGCAAATGCACATGATTTGGCAGTGAACACAAACTGGATAGATTAGCAATAGGGAAAGGAAGAGATAGGACATACAGCCTGATTCTGTGCATCTCAGGCATTTAACACACCCCCACTCCAAGAATCCTGGAAACTAATTTACCCCTTGCAGAGCTACAATCTCCAGTCCAGCAAACTTAACAAACTACAGTTCCCAGGATTTCTTGGGAGAGGGAGCATAGGCATGCAATTGGGGCATGACAGGTGTGCCCAGGCACAGCTTAGGGTTTTGTTGTTGTTTGTTGTTGAAAAACAGGGATCATAGAGAGAAGGTGAGAGTGTGGAGTAGCAACCTGGTTCCTTCAGCTGTCTCAACATGTGGAGAAGTGGCGGTGGGGGAGAGGCAAAGGTGGAAAGGAGGAGGACGGAAGCAGACAGAGAGAGGTGCAGGCAAAAGAAAAAGGTTGGAATGGATTTGCTTTGCAGCCTCTGCCTGTGTCTGTCTCTGGAAGCGATGGTTGTGTGATGGACTCCCATGGAGGCAGTAAGGGTTCCCTGGGACATTCCCTGGGAAGAGGGATTGACTGTTAAGCCACTCTGAGAATTTTATACAGTTCATAGGATTCCCAGTTTTGTGACTTTCTTCAGAGAAAGGCTGGAAGCTCGTGCGCTGAGGGAGCAGTAAGTCAAAAGTACCATGTTTGAGCAATGCTAGGTTTAGGGACCTTATCCTGACAAGGGGATTCTGCCAGTTTGAGGTTTCCTCTTCTTTTCAAAAATATAAGCTTTAAACATGTTTAACCTACTTGGTAAATTGATTTGTGCCTATAATGCATTTAATAGAATTAGGCTAGAAAATTACATTTAGAAAAGAGAACATTAGAGTTATACATTACAAAAATGAAGACACAGTAAACATAATTAAAACCTCTTTAAAACATTACTCATCATTCTACAAAAAGCCTTAAAACAAACATGGAAGGCATTTGTGGCTTCTGCTGGTAGCTCTGGTAGCATGGTGACCTGGCAGTTCTACAGGGGCCAAGAAACTGCGTGGTGGAACTCAATTTGATTTACTGGTTTGAATTAAACAATTAATTTACTGGTTGTAGGCTTGTACTTCAGCAACAAAGAAAGATGAAGGGGGAGAGATCCTAAGAAAGATTATATGGATGGTATTTTATCATTATTAATGAGAATGGGAGATGGTGGAAGAAGAGTGGGAAGCAAAAGAGGAAGCAGTGTTTTATTTCAAAGTCTGAAGATCAGATATATTTGATTTCAGTTCTAATCCATGGCTCTCACATCAGTTTTTCTGCTGAGGCAAACACTTTGATTTCCTCTTACGTATTATTTTCTATGGGCCTGTTAAACACTGAGCTTTTGTGAAGGACTTTGGAAGGAAGATGTTTTTCTAAAGTGCTCTATCAATATAAATGGGAGAACAATGCTCTACCTTCGCGGTCAGAGGCAGCAATGCTTCTGAATACCAGTTGCTCAAAACTACTGGAGGGGAGTGTGTTCTTGTACTCAGATCCTTCTTGCAGGTTTCCCACAGGCATATATGGTTGGCCACTTTAAGAACAGGACGCTGGTTGAGATGAGCCTGCTGGATCAGGCCAATGACCCATCTTAAATTCTCACATTCTTAAGAAAAGGACAAGACTTTGTAACTGAACAGATTTGTGAGTTATGAAGTAATAAGAATAATAAACTGCCAGGAAGTTGTAATCCACATCAGGAGGGCACCACGTTGGCAACCCCTGCTCTAGTTGTTGGTGCAGCTATCACCAGAAGTGTGATTGATGCAGCATGGGCTCTAACTTTGCTGAGATGAGTTCACATAGTATTGATTTGTCTTATACAAAATCCTTCCACAGTTTTTAGTGGGTACAGTATACTTGCTGAACAAATTCCAGAATTTGATTAAGCCCTCTAAAAGCTCAATAAATAGTTCTGTTTAAAAAGTATTTTTAAAATTGCACTCCTGTATCTTAGGTTGTCTCAGGAAACAGTGAAAGACTGTGCCTTATGGGTGGTGGGGAGTCAAAGCATTGGAGAGCACCTGCTGTGGCTGTAGAGACTGACATGGGAGAGACATGTTTTGTTGCAGCTGGGGCAGATGAAGGGGTCCAGTATGCTGATGCAGGTGCACCATGACATTTCTTCTTTCTGCGCTCCTCCCAGAAGTCATTCCTCCTCTGGTCACTGCTGTGGATACATGACCTGACTGTCTCCAATCACTGCGGTCGTCTGCAAGGGATTCCCACACAGCGGGGTTAATGTTGGCAGCCCTCATGTCATGTTTGCAGACGTCTTTGTAGCACAGAGTTGGTCTACCAGCAGGCCTGGTGTCTGAAGTCGGCTCCCTGTGGAGCACATCCTTGAGATTCTGCCATTTCCATTCTGTGGACACAACTAAGCTGGTGTAGACATCACTGAGGGAGGACTGCAAACATGCTGGGGCTGTGGGCATGGAAGAGCACATCTTTGTTTGAGACTCTGTCCTGCCATGTGATGCCCAAAATCTTCCTGACGCAGCACCTGTGGAAGGTGTTGAGGCATCACCCCTGGCAGGTGTAAGTTGCCCACAACTCACTTCCATACAAGCCTGGTGGACCTTCGTCTTGGTATTCATCAAAAGTATTTTAAAAATTGCACTTCAGTATCCTAGAATTTCAGTGATGTTACTACCAAACAAATTTTTATGTATAAAGATATTGACTTTGTTTTAGAGAAAAGAAAAGCAAGTATCAGTGTTTAGAATGGCCTTCCTCAAGGGGGTTTATAATCATTATCTATAAACCATTAATTTTGGTTGAAAGCTCTCTGGATATGGTTGATGCTCAATAGGGCAGAACTGTACTATTTCTAATGAAGCACTTACAAACAAGTTTCAAGACACAGGAGGGAAAAGTTATTAGGTGTACATGAGCAAAACAGCACTTCCTTTCTTGAGTGAATTCATATTGAAGATTAATTATTGTGATTGTTTCAGAGATCCATGTTAACACACACGTAATGGTTCTTGACTACTTCAAATCTTTTGCATCATTAACTAAACGTACCATTAGCAGAGGATTTACAGCTTGCCTTACAGAAAAAAAGGAGTGTCAGCTTATTCATAAAAATTTATTGTGTGTTTTATTAGTATCACCTCTAAAAACAAATCTGTAACAAGTGCCTGACTTTAGTAACCTGAGAGGCTGCAGAGCCACTACATACTGTGAGCAGTTTATTTCTGAACTGACCCAACTGTGATAAATGCTAACTTGACAGTAATTGGTGTTCTTTCCCCTTGTGCAATTGGATTGCAGTGTTGATACCAGAACAGATTCTTAAGTATGTTTATGCTGGATACTGACTTCATGTGCTTTTTAGGACCATGGTTCACAAAGAAACATTTAATCTTACTTTCATATCAAGCTCAGAAGCAATGCTTTTCAAAGAAGTAAATTCATACTTTCAGGTTCAAATCATCGTGTCAATAATGGATGATATGGAACTTCTCCTGTGCCCGTGGCTTAGATATAAACATTAGGGATTTGAGACACCTCTCTCAAAATAGGAGGCAAATCTTCTAGCCTTGCATTTCCTTTTCATATTTGAATTAAAATAGTAGCACTTTGAAAGTAAATTCTGCACACCTGCCTATTTGTGCTACCCTTCTGCCCCTCCACCCCAAAATCAGCTGCACTATTTCAGTTCCCGCCTAAACCATTCCCCCCCTCTCTTTCCCTTGTTTCTGTAGGGGCACAGGAGCAACAGCGTTGGTGTTGGAAGATTCTAGTTACAGGTAGGTAGCTGTGTTGGTCTGCCGTATTCGAAACAAAATAAAAAATTCCTTCCAGTAGCACCTTAGAGACCAACTAAGTTTGTTATTGGTATGAGTTTTCATGTGCATGCACACTTTGTCAGATTGTATCTGAAGAAGTGTGCATGCACACAAAAGCGGTAGTCTCGTAATCTGAGGAACCGGGTTCGTGTCTCCGCTCCTCCACTTGCAGCTGCTGGGTGACCTTGGGCCAGTCACACTTCTTTGAAGTCTCTCAGCCCCACTCACCTCACAGAGTGTTTGTTGTGGGGGAGGAAGGGAAAGGAGAATGTTAGCCGCTTTGAGACTCCTGAAGGGGAGTGAAAGGCGGGATATCAAATCCAAACTCTTCTTCTTCTTCTTCTATGGAGAAGCAAAATTTGATGGTGTGTTAATGCTGTGAGTTCCCCCATCCTATTCTTAAGCTGTATATATGTGTAAACAAACCCATATATCCTAAAGACACCGCAGTATCCATTGACCTTCATTCCAAGGAAGCTGAACCCTGAGTAAGTGCAGGAACCCCTGGACTTCACTACTCAGAGGCTGGGGTTCTGCACAACAACATAGTTATTCATACATGTAGAGGTTCTTCATTGTTTGCTATCATAGCCACCGGGTTCTGCCCAACTTTCGGAGTTCCTGGTGTGTGTGTGTGTGTGTGTGTGATGTCACATGCTTGATACACATGTGATGTCACATGGCGGGAGGAGGCCATGAAGCCCACCGCAGCTGCAGGGAGGCCTAACGGGGCACATCACAGCCGCAGGGAGGCCCAGTTGCAGAGAGGCCCAAGGGCTGCACAAGAATATTGAGGGGGGCCAGCCCCCTCCTTAAAATTTTTGGGGAAGCCCTCAGCCCCTCACCCCACTCCCCGATGGTGCATCAGTTTACTATGTAAACTCATGGTACCACAATTACTCTGATGTTGGGCCTGTGTCTTCTGCTGTAAATATGTGAAGTATGAAGGGGCACCATGCATTTTCAAACACTCATAGACACAATAGACATGTTCCAGAGGTGTTTTGATATGCTTCTCTTTCATACATGTCAAACACTGGTGTGCCTGCTATGTCACACAAACTTGTCCTTAGTTTTCTTTAGGGTTTCATCTTTTTCTCAGTTTTTCTCTGCTATCCAGCAGAAATGCACCTTGTACTTAAGTATTAGGAAGATGTAAGGAAATTACCTTTTGTTTACTGCTGTCTAGTGGGAAATGGAAGGGGAGATTTTCAGGAAGAGGAAACAAGCACCCATCCTTAACAGGAAAAAGATGGTCTTGTATTATTCATATACAAAGTCATAAACATGATGTACAGGGTTGTAGGGTTTGCTATTTGTTTTGTTTGAGCTTATTGGTGCTATCACAGTGTAATTACTAAGATCAGAGGTAGGCAACCTAAGGCCCGGGGGCCGGATGTGGCCCAATCGCCTTCTCATTCTGGCCCACAGACGGTCTGGGAATCAGTGTGTTTTTACATGAGTAGAATGTGTGCTTTTATTTAAAATGCATCTCTGGCTTATTTGTGGGGCATAGGAATTTGTTCATATTTTTTTCCAGAATATACTCTGGCCCACCACATGGTCTGAGGGACGGTAGACTAAAAAAGGTTGCTGACCCCTGACTTAGATGGTTCCCAGAGCGAACCAGAAGACATCATCAAAGAAAAGGCTGCTGAATTCCATAATAATCAGCTCGAGGAAAAGAAAATATCTTTAGTTGCCATGGGCTGTTTCAGTCTCATTTAAGACAACTAAGGGAGCCCAACTAAATGTGACATTTGTCACGCAATTTTCCCTTTCCTGTTGGATTTTTCTTTAATAAGTAGCTGACACAGGAAAGCCCAGGCTGGACTGGACCTATGGCATGGTAGTAGGGTTTAACCCTTTGTCCCCAGTTTAGTCCCAGTTGGAATTTGCCCCACCTATATCTTCTGTTCACAATGAGATGAATGCTCCCAAGGGAAACTTCTCACTGGAACTAATGGGGGTTTTCCTCTCATAGCTATTAGCCAGGTACTGGGGGTGATCCGAATTGGAACTGCAGTGGGGGCAGAGGATTAAAGCCCCCCCAACTACACTACAGTCTTGATTCAGCTCCCTGCACAAGTTTTTATTCTATTTTAAAAATCAAACATGTGAGAGCAAATTGACAAATGGCATATTTACTTTGCTCTTGAGCCCACATATTAATAGTGTGCAGGTTTGCCCCTTTAGCGCTCGTTGGACTCTGCTGTCTGTTTAAGATGGATATTTGTGTCCTACACTCATTATTTCATTCATTATTTCAATTGTTTAATTTAGTTTGAGGTTTTAATAACCTGATCTCTTTTACTTAGGCTTATTTTTCTGTTCCTAGAAATGCATTTAGATTTAAAAAAAAACGCATTCACAAAAGCTCAGGGTTGGTAATGACCTTATAAAACAAGAACCAATTGACATTCACAAATATTGATTGTAAAACAAAGAGATTTGGAAGACTAAATATGTAAGTAAAGCCTATTACTTTTCTCAATAAAATAATCACTTGGTTATCTCTGGCAATTTAATGTTTGCCGAAATAAAAATAAAATAAAATTCTACATCTCCTCTGCAAAATGATTTTTGGAACTGTCCTGAAAATATTACCTACCTCGTGAATTAAAATTCAATAAGTCTCTGTCAGGAGAATGAAAAGTAATTTAAAACCTGCTGGATTTGCATTTAGACTGACAGTTCAAATACAGTTCTGGTAGAAATTGGTCATTATGTGATATTGTCTGATAACAGTGATGCATGTGGGAAATAGTTTGTCTTTGTTCACTACCCAGCGTCAGCCATCAACCCCATTAACACCTTTTTGGAAAGATGGTAAAAGATTTAATGGAGTACTGAGATTGTACTTTCTTCTTGGTTTTTCCCCTTCGTTATTTTGATGATTAACAATGCAATCCTGTGTCTGCCTGCTCAAGAGTAAACTCCACTGAATTAGATGGGACTTCCAGGAAAGTATATATAGGAATGCAGCCTAATTTATCAACATAGTCATCCTGAACTAGTGCTTATTTGCTAGTGTGGCAGGAGCCAAAACAGATCTTCTGCACATTCAAACAATGTAGTATTGAATAAAGATGGGGGAAGGAGGGAATTATTCTCAATTTATGCAGATAATGTTGTGGTTACTCTGGTGGGTCCTTTATATTCTATGAGAAGGTTGTTTCAATTAATTGATGAAGTAGTGGTGCATCATATGGTTGGCACACAATCAGCTTTGACAGCACCCATGGCCCTGTATGCATTTTGCATATACAGCCAGGACTCTTGGGGCCACAGACGACTGGTGGTGTTAATAAAGGCCTGTGCAAAAAGTAGGCATAGCAGAATGAAACACATATTTATGTAATTGCTTTGCCTGAGTCTGTGGTCAGTGTCTCTTGTAAATTGGGCTTTAGGTGTTACATTGTAGGTTTCTTGAGTGACAACAAAACATCTAGTTCTAAACATCTTATTTTCTAACTATATCAATTTTTGGACTGTACCCCTTGACCTCTTCTGTTATTGCTTTTACCAAACAGGAAATGACAGACTAAGGTGGAACCAACACACATATAAAAACGTACTGGAAATGCTTTTTTAAAAAGCATTTTAAATGAATTTTCCATAAGGCTCACCATCACCATCTAGTGTCACATTGTATATTGTACTTAAAACACACTTAAAACATTTTATTTGCAGCTGTATAGCTGAGTCCCAGGTACTATACCATACCAATTTTGTTATTGCCAGTTATTGCAACCATGGCACTCTTTAAAAACCAACTTAAAAAACCAGCAGCTTCCTGTCTTTTCCACTACAGTGTTTGTAGGGCAGTACTAACAAATGCTCTGCTCCGTAAGCTTCTGGGATCCTGGATTATTATTTTTGCAGCATTTTATTTCAGATCTGACTTTGTGATTGGGATACATCCGTGGCTAATTTTAGAATCTGTCATTTGGTCTATTGATTTGAAAAGATAACATTGCATTATTCAGGCCCATACCTCTATAATGTCAAATTTTGATATGTCTGTTTATACTTCTGAATAACTTATGAATCAGCCCCAATGTTTTTCTGGCAGCATTTTGGATCACCGTTGTTTCCTGTAATTTTCCTGTTCGTTTACCATTTCCGCATTAATTTAATTCCTCCTTCTCTTTCTCTGGGCACTTCTGTTCTCCAAATACCCTCAAAATTGATGTGTATCCACAAGTCATTAATTTTGTTTTGTTTTGTCCAGTCAAAGTAGCAAACACACTTGGGGGGGCACATGCTCAAATCTTATAGGGTTTCATGCAAAATCACTGCAGAGGTAGAATGGCTTCTATGAATGCAACAGATAATCTCCTGCCTGTCCTCTCCTTTTGTGCCTCCCCTCAGGAAGGAGGAGAGGGAGGGGAACTTTAGTTGTGATTCCTGCACTGCTGGGAGTTGGACTAGATGATCCTTGAGGTCCCTTCCAGCTCTACAATTCTATTATTCTTTTGTGCTCGCAGAAGTCATTCCACATGCACAATTTAGTTGGATACAACTGGTGGGTTTTTGTGATAATGCATGCCACTATGGAGTACCATCACCTCTTTTGTTGTTGCCGACATCAGCCATTTTGCATTGTTCATTAAAAACCTCCCTATAATTGCATAGGCCATATACTGATCCCTTATTTTTGGCCACAGTCCTACAGAACAGGAAAGTATGCCTCCCCTCCGCCAAATAAATCTGTGTGTATCTGAATACACCACTGATTACACTGAGCTCCCAAGAACAGCTCTTACAGAAATCCTCCAGGTTGAATAGAGCCCTGATTTTGAAGTAAAAAAGCACAGAAACAAGAACACTTTGGTATCCAGGAATAGTCTACTACTATGCCACGGGACAGAGAGAATGAGAAAACATCACTTGTTGTCACTTACAGCTCCCAACTAAAACCAGTAAAATGTATCATCATTGAGCCTGGACAGTTACTCTTCCCTCTCACAGTATCATGCAACTATAAAGAATTTTTTAATGAACACTACATTGCTTCCAGTATTCTAAATCACACAGGGAACTTCCATGAGTATGGGAGACTCCCTGTTTCAGGAGATTTCCCCCCAGCTCATGTTCTTGCTTACAAATAGCCGCAAACTAAAGCAACTACTCACCGGGTAGGGTTGCCATACTTTGCAGAGCAAAAAGGAGAACACATTTGCCGACTTCTACTCTTAACTATGGATCGCTATGACACCTCTACCCATGATAAAGAGGACGTGCCCTGGGAAAAGAGGACATATGGCAACCCTACCATAGCAAGCCACATAACTGAGATTACACGGGGACCAGAACAGAGGCAGATTTAGGGCAGCACAACCAGGGTGCAGGGGCCAAGGGGACACTTCCCACTACCTTCCCAAAGCCAAATTTCTGCTTGCCCACCTTTGAGAAGGGGGTAGGAGGGCTCTAGGACCTTGCCAAAGCCTCACACGTCCTTCCCAATGCCCTGCGCTTCCCTTACCCAGCTTTGGGAAGGCATTTGGGCTGGGGGGCATCCACCACCAGATGCCAACTTTGTCATCTTATCTACTTGGGCAAGAAGGACCCATCAGAGGACCCAGTGATGTCATCCATATTATGGGTTTATTCACCTGCTCACTTTTCAATGACATATATGCCATTGTATGCCAGCAAAGCCCTTCTGAATTCTACATAGATTAAATCATTCAGTATGGGGGGGGGAATAAATGAGCAGAAATCTAATATTAGAAATTAGAATATCCAAAAACCAGCAGGGGAACTTTTCAGCCTACCAGGCCTTGGCGAAACTGATCTTAAGGTTGCCATTCTTGAACAAAGGAACTTCAGAGGGAGACTGCAGTGGGAAACCGCTGAAGTGCATTTTTCTCAAGAAATTCAAATCTATGATCTGTGACTTGAATCCAGATTGCATATTTTTTTTATCATGCTCCATATGTTAGTATTGCCAGGATGTTTGTGTTGTCGCCAGCTAGCTGCCACCCTAGTTCGCTTTTACATAATTATCACTTCTGATCTTTTTGCATTTTGTTTTCCTCTGACCTCACTCTCCATCCATCTCCCCCTCAGCCATGTGTGTATGTAATGCCTGCCAATTTGGGATTATACTTCATGGATCTGATGAAGTGGCCTGTAGCCCACAAAAGCTTATACCATAATAAACTCTGTTGTTTTTACTGCAGTAGACTAACACAGCTAGCACTCTGAAAATCTAACCTCCTGCATTTACTGTTACGAGTAACAGTCACATGATGTGTGGATGTGATTGGAAGCAGAGAGGGGGGTTATTTTGGCAAAAACAATGCCTTCAATATGTATCCCACCTCCAGCTTTTTGCATCTCATAATTATGCAGATGAGTCATTTCATTAATCCAGAAAGGAGAAAAAAGAAGTTAATAAACTCCCTATTTCACAGCATTCTGTCTGCAGTAAAGTTGTCCCCACTGCTAGTTCCCCTGCTATTTTTTTTTAAAAAATAAATCAACCACATGGAATGTATCAACCACCACTACCTCAAATGAACTTCAATAACTGACTCAGAGGTCATCAGGTTCAACCTGTTGCCAATGCAGGAAGCCCACTACTACAGAACCCCTGAAAGGTGTCCGGCCTCTCCTTAAAAGCAGGGCTAGAGAGCCAGATGTTGTTGGACTCCAATTTCTGTCAGCCTTAGCCAGCATGGCCAATGGGCAGTGATGATGGGAGCTGTCATTCAACAGCATCTGGAGGGTCCCAGATCTCCTAGGCCTGCTTAAAAACTTCTAGCAAAGTCCACTAGGCAAAAGCTAACCTAAAGGACCCCTGGACGGTTAATCCAGTCAAAAAGACTGATCCATTGTCAAGCACCTTGCACTTCCCTAACATTTAGCCTAATACTTTTTTCTTGTAATTCAAATCCATTGGGCCACCATCTAGGTGACAGCACTTCAAATGTTTGAAGATGACCATCAAATTGCCAATATTCACTATTGCCAGTAATACACTAAAAAGGCAATGCAGATGAAATACACAAGGAGAAAGTACTAGGAGAGAAATTGTCCTAATCAGGAGCACAATGCAACTATGGAACATCTTCCTACAGTAATAACTGCAGGACTAGAAATGATTGCAAAAGTCACCCTAGTTCTTTGCCTAGAAAGCTGCTAACATTTAAATATGGGACACTCACATGGGTCCCTTCCTGGGTCTGAAATGATCTTCTCAGAATTGTTAGGGAAATTACCGTAATCGGCTTGGCAAACAGGAATGCATATGGGTTTAAAAACTGAATAGTGACATAGATATGATTCCTAGGTTGTTTTTAGCACCTTTAGATGATGACTGTTGTCATAATAAACATTTGTACAGCATAGCGCTTTCAGTTGTTCAGAGTTATTCACATGTAATCCTTGTAATCTTTACCAGAATCCTCATAATGCAGAATTAAGTCTGAAGCTCAGAGAGAGAGAGGGCAGCTTGTCTAAGGCCAACCAGTAAGTTAATGGCAGAGGTGAAATTTGAACTTCCTGATCCCTGCTCAGTCTCTTAGACTTCCCCTTCCCATCCAGATGAAGTATATTGTACACATCTATCATTTCATATAAGAAAAAGACACAATCCCTCTGTCAGCCTGGTGCTGAAGTGTGGTAATCAAACTACACAGTAAGTGGAACTGATGGAAAAGCATGGAAAATATTGCAGTAGTCTAAAACCAGCTGTAAAAGATTATAAGTAATGCAATGATATGTAAGGGAGCATTTCAGCTTTGGAATCTATTGATGTCCTTTTAAAAAAAGTAATGAGTTTCTTTGCTAAAAGTGTCTGAAAGAAAAATAAAAGATTAAGCACTAAAATATGTAAGAAGGGCTCACATTTTAAATGCTTTTAGCTTATAACTTAATTAAAAGATTTACTTGAAATTTCATTCTGCACTCAGAGAAAATGCTTTAAGCCTGGATAGCAGACAGACACTATACACAACAAGTGGTTTAATCCCTGCTTAAAGTGCAAATCTTGCCATTAGCTATGGAGCTGCTATGGCACCTCTAGAATGCATGCAGAGAGTTCTCCAATTTTTAAATTTTTATTTATACCCCGCCCTTCCTGGTTCAGAAAACTGAGCTCAGGGCAGCTAACAACAAATTTAAAACACTTAATTGTAATACAACATAGAAGCAGCATAAAATACAGTATAAAAGCATGAATAACAATAAAATTCAAAGTTCAAAAATCAATTTGGGGGAAATCCATCCAATAAACATTAGATAATCACAGCGCTAGCTGGCTGAATTAGTCCTACTTAGGCCAGCAAGGAGGCCAAGGGAGAATTAGCTGTGGGGTCTCAGAGCGGGTAATCTTCATAAAAGGGGAGGGGGAGGGAAGAGAAGGGAAATAAAAGATCAGGTTGGATTCAGATTAAAGGCCAGGCAGAATAGCTATGTCTTACAGGCCCGGCAGAAGGAGGTTAAATCCTGAAGGGCCCTAGTTTCATGGGACAGAGCATTCCACCAGGTCGGAGCCATCACTGAAAGGCCCTGGCCCGGGTGGAGGATAGTCTGACTTCCTTAGGGTCTGGGACCTCTAAACTATGATTATTCATGGACCTTAAGGTCCTCTGCGGGGCATACCAGGAGAGGCGGTCCCGTATTTATTTATTTATTTACGGCTATTAGCCCATAAAGTATGTACAAACATAAAAGCACAGAGGCATAAAGACCGGGATATCCGACAACAGAAGGTGAACACCACGATGCAAGGGAGGGTCATTGAGCAGAGCCAAATAACAGCTTGGGGCCCGGAGAGCTCCAAGGGACGGTTCACAGAAAAAGGAAAACTGAAGACGAGATCCGACATGCACTCTCATCATAACTGTCCGATTAATTTTTGATGTTGTTGTTGTTTTTTGGTGATTTTTGTGTGTGAGATAACCGCATTCAGGAATCTCGCCACCTGCAGAGTTACAGAAGGATCTGTATCCTGCAAAAGCAGTGCGGCGTGTGACTCCACAGGCCTGCCAACCAAGCGCAGTAAAGCAGGGCCCAGGAATTTAGTCCTGGCTATGCTATGTAGGGGACAGTTGAACATTATATGTGGAAGAGATTCAACAGTTTTCCCGTCACACACGCATAGCGGAGACACCAAACCCTTGGAAAATCTGTGGCTCAGCATACGAGGGCCCTAACCCTCAATGAAGTTGGGTTCAGTACAGCTTTAGCAGCAATGCAGTACCTGAACCCTGGTTATCAGGGCAGCTCTTGTAGAAGCCATCCTGTCCAACAATTGAGAGTTTTGTATTGGCTCTGTTTGCAGTATTAATATCCCACCTTTCTATTAAAACTCTGATTACCGTGGCTGATAAGGACCTCATTGGGTAATATTTATATGATAATATTAGGGCTTTTTTCAGCTGGAACTCACCAGAACTTAGTTCCGCCACCTCTCAGGTGGGTGCCATTGTCATTATAAGAGTACCAGAGTTCATGGTTAGTTCCAGCATCTCTTTTTCTAGAAAAATAGCGCAGGATAAAATGATAAAACATACTGCAGACACCAAGGGATGAACATGCACATGTGACATACTCCACAGCATTGGTTACTTCTAGCCAATTCTTTTTGTGTTCTGTATCTGTCAATTACATTTGCCTAGTAACCAATCACAATGTACTGCTAGGAAAATCAACTCCTTTCCGAAATAAATTAAGCAACAAATGATTAAAAGCATGTGAAGACAAATATCATTTAGTCTACTGCAGCCTTTGTTCAATAGCAAATAGATGAATGAATCCATTTGTCATTCAGAGTGCTTCACATCCAGTGAAAATGATGATAATGGTGATGATTATACACTAATAAAGCATCTAATATTTTAAAGTGCTGAACAGATATTAAAGAATAAGGCCCACAGGCTCACAATCTACTAGACACAATATGAAAGGGAAAAAAGAAGGGGGAAGGAAGAGAAAAGTAAGCATTGGAGCAGCTGTTCCTTAGCTAGCCAATGGATGGAGTTAGACTGGTCTTTACCGTGCCATTACATTCTTTCTGAGTCTGTTTGTACTTGTTTCACCTTGTGCACAAGGTGAAAGGTATATAATATATAAATAGTTGTATAAATATTTCTGCGAGGTGTGGCTGCCCAGTGGTCTTGATCCCCTGACCAATGGATGGGTCTGTGGTGTACCTTACTATGTGGTTGGCTGTACTGCAAAGCACAGTGCTATCTTAATTTGCCCAGAGCCAAATTTGTGTCGTGGGTCTGTGCCCCAGTACTCTTAAGAATGACCTCTCAGAAGGGAGAAGCAAATATGTGTGAGCTTTTGCTTTTATGTGTGTCATTATTAGATTCTCTCTTGCTCTTTTCAGTCACTTCTGAAAATATTCTGAAATCAGAATTTTTACATATTACAGGACACAGAAATTAAAATTAGAACAGACTATAAGGCAATTGATATAATAGCCTGTACCCAGTTCCTGTTATATGTAATAAGGGGAAAACCTGAATGATGGAAATCAGGACACATTTATGGGAACCCTTTAAAACTAACTACATTTTTATCTCATAAGTGTGCATATCTACACTTGCTGGGGAATTCATTCGAAGTCACATTTTAACCTTGATATGGTAAAAAAATAAAAATCAGCACAGTGGCTTCTGTTATCCTGGCTTCATTCTGTCAGAGCCACCGTGCAGGCCAGAAGCACATTAGAAATCTGCCTCAGCACTGAACAGCACATGTTTGCACAAGAGGCTGTTTAGCATGCCAAACAAAGCCTGTAATTCAGCTGCCAGGATGGAGTAACAGATTTTGCCACATTTCGTTTCCAACATGTTTAATCAAGTGTTGTGTGCAAATCAAATTTCTACGCAACCACAAGGCGGGGAATTTTTTTATCATATGGCTGAAGAAATGCTGTTTCGAATGCTTTCAGCAAGAGAGCTGCACAAACAGGGGAAGTGGGGGTGGGTGGGTTAGTTGTGTTGTTACAGAGGATTTGCTTCATAATAGTCAGTAACAACTTGGTCCTCCAGGAATTTATTTGAATGTGGGAAGAAGAGTCCGAATCAATGAAATGTCATGCCGTGCCGTACTGCAACAGCTTCCTATGATTACCCTGACACTCCTGTCAGTTTAACACATATTTGTTCCACAACGTGAGAGGAGGCAGGTCTCCAGATGCCTCGTGACATGAAGGCATTTGCCTAGAGTGCACCAGCTCTGTGAGGTAGTTGTGAGAGGGAGCTTTAGGAATTGAGAGTGAGCAAGAATGACGAATTAATGACAGTGGGTCTCTGAAGAAGAGCCAGCTAAGGGTGCATGGAGGGGGGCAGGGAGCCAATGTATTATATAACAAGGGTATAGGTGCAGCTGTGACTATTTCAATCCAGAAATCAAAGTCCCTGACTTCTGTTTCCAATGTACATAAATATTTTAGGTCAGCCTTTTTCTCTCTCTTTCTGTCTTCTTAGAAACCTTCCTCTTTTTTTCTTTTAAAAAAACATGAGCCCTGAAAGAGAAAACAAGTGTAATTATTTCTGACGTACAGATCTTTATTTAGTAAAGTAATGCTTAGGGGCTTCATTCAAACTGGGATACATTTTAAACACACACACACACACAGACACACACGCGCGCGCGCACACACACACACACACACACACACACACACATATCTCTCTGCCTGTATGCTGGTCTAAAAATTGGTGGTTTAATGTCTGGTGCTCCCTCAGATGCAATGCAGCAAATGTGAAGATCTAATTAGGTAAAAGCAAAGCAGGGTTAGATGAAATGGGCCCAAGAGGATGATAAGAAGCTAAGAGGAAAAATGAAAAATCCTAGTGAGAAAAATAAATTCATTTCCTTTCTATTGCACCAACCATTCCCCTATTATGGAATGGGGTCAAGATGCAGATTCATCATACAGCTTCTTGCTCTGCTTTCAGTTGCCTCTTCTTCTACAGGAAAACTGTGACGGTGAAAGAAATGGGTACTGTGCATGTCATAGGACATAAAATTTAGAGTGTTAACAGTGCTGATTTTCAATTCACTTTTTAATTTATTTTATTTTTTAGGTAAGTCATCATCTAACAGTCATAATCAAACAAGGCAGCAAATGATCACCTAAATATTGTTGCCAAATAAAAGGTTGGTTTTTTATCAAAATTAGAGTTACTATCAGATTTCACCTGAAGCAATATGGTTGAAGTGAATTTGAACAGTCACACAAGGCATTCATCAGAATTTTCAGCAACACAATTTTTTTTTGATGAGATTAGTAATATTTCTGACATGTGTGTTCACATACCTCACCTTAGAATTCCTGTTTATTTTGAACCAGAATGATGAAGTCTTGCAGTGTATTTTCCCCTTCACAAATGTCCCCTTAGGACCAGTACATTAACATCTTAGCTTGAAAAAGTGAGCTTTCTTCAGCTTTATTTTCCCACCAACACATTCTGGTCTAATTTTAGCCTCAGAAGAAGCTTCTCTCCCAGGTCTACCCACCCCTTTTCACATTTAAATTATGTTCCAGGTTTTAAGAATGCAGGCATTTTGGTCGCTAAGCAATAAAGAGCAACACCCCCTCCAAGAACAGTCTCCCAAGCCTCCCAGAGGCATAAGAAAGGGAATTTCAGGAGAGCTGTTGTGAACTAAATACTCATTGCATTTAATTGCATGGACCTGAATAAAACTGATCAGCCAGAGAAACAACTGGGGAGCACTGATGACCTGTATTAAGATATATAAAGAGATGGCTTCCACATAGTTTGTGATGGTAATTATTTTAACAGAAATAACTTTTAAAAAATCTCATTAGTCTTAACATAGTGAAATTCAGCAGAAATCCATTTCACAGCCACTCAGGTTACAAGATAGCTTTTTGAGCTGCTATTGATTTTTTTTTTCAACCTCTGATCCCCCTCTAATTTTCAGTCCTTGGACAAGTGCCACAAGAGAAGAGTGAAAAGGAGATGCCTTGACTCCACCAAATACATTACTAAACATTAGGCAGAGTTCAGCTGGACTTGGCTGCCAGCCTAGGAAGAGAAAGGCCCTGCTTGTTTTGCTATAATTTAATTTTTCATCCCACATGGGATCAATTAGGTGCAATTCTTGGCCCTTGGAGTGTTTTGCAGCCATTCACAATTGTACCTAAAGCTAGGGGATCCCTGAAAGAGAAAGTGAAGGTGTCCTTCTTCGACATCATCAGTACTGTTTCAATCTGAGGTACCTCAGAAGGGAAATACGGCCAATGCAGCCTCCTTGTCATGCAGGGATTCCACATTTTGAGGGCGAAAGGCCTAGCCAGCTGCTTAAACTGGGTTTATGGCATCTTTGTACCAGGTGAGCAGTCAAATCAGATTAATGTGCAAGACTGCAGCCTGGATGTTTTCTTCTGGTTGCCCCCTTTGCTATACCTAGCCCAAATATTTTGTCATGAAAAGCTGCTTCTCTCGGTCGTTTTGGGCAACTGCTAGTCAATATTGCCATGGAATTTAAAGTGCTTGATAATCCCTTCTTATTTTGCAACTACTTTACTTAAGGGCTGGAGACAGATCTAGGTAATAGCATCTGCTCCTTTTTATATTTAAAGTTACACAGGGTAGAATTCCTGAAGGGGCAGAAAAGTTCTCTCTCTCTCTCTCTCTCTCTCTCTCTCTCTCACACACACACACACACACACACACACACAGCGAGAGAGAGAGAGAGAGAGAGAGAGAGAAAATCTTCCCTTTTTCAAAAGGTAACATATAGAGTTCAAATTTCCTTTGAGACTCTTAGCCAATAAGGTGTGGGAACCGGAATTTAGTGTCAGTTGCAAAATTGGAACCAACCAAACTGGCCTTCCCGTGTGTCGTCAGTGATTAAAAGGCTAATGATGCAGAACAGGATTGTCTATGTAGGTGATTTGCAGCAGAGCTACAAGGGTTTCCAACTCCCCATTGTTTAATAATAGCCATTTTAGGGTCTAAATCGGACAGTTAGAATCTCTGATCTGTAGTAACTCAGATGCAGATTTGTATTTGTGTCTGCAGGTCATCCCAGTGTAATGCTCATGGAGAAATGTAGGTAATTGGTTCCATTCCCCGCACGGCCATTTTGCAGCCAGCTTCAGCTGGCGGATCTCAGGCTTCTACTTGAATACAAAGTAAATACCGCATGCCTAAAGTTTGCCCACACCTCCCTCAAGATTACCATTAAGCCAGGGATCAGCAAACGTTTTCAGCAGGGGGCCGGTCCACTGTCCCTCAGTGGACTATAAGCCACCCCCCCACGACTCTCCCCTCCCTTCTCCACAGCACCGGATGAGCCCTGGTGGCTGCTTACCTGTGTCTTGCGAGTGGCAGGGACTGGCGGCAGCAGGATGATGAACGGAACACGAAAGGGCTCCGGAGAGGGGCTGCTTAAAATGGCCGCCGTTCAAGCGCTGCTGCTGCTGGCACCAACAAAGTCCAGCCCCCGTCCTCCTCTAGGCAGGGCAGGGAGAAGCCAGGAGGAGGGAGGGAGGAGGTGGCGGTGCCGTGTGAGGTAGAGGGAGAGGGAAAGAATGTGCACACTGGTGATCCACGCAGCGATTCCTGGATTGTCTGCAGGCCGGATCCAGAAGGCAATTGGGCCTGATCCAGCCTGCGGACCTTAGTTTGCCGACCCATGCATTAAGCTATAACTTATATTTCCAGAAATAAGCATATTGTGATTTAAGGCATAGTGGATGCGAGATAGCTCTCAGGCAAGTCAGGCCACTGGTGTTTCCTATAAGGTGACTCATCTGCCTAGTCTCATGGAAATGTCAGGTCTATTTTGTTTTTTATTTAAAGATATCCAAGGTCTCACAGTGTAACCACAAGGGGGGTCTTTTCATCACAGCATATGGATCTTTGTTTAAAAGACCGTGCTCAGCTTACAAATGACAAGTTTCTTCCCAGATATATAAAAGTAGGTCCCACAAAGGCTAACGTTATTATTGGTAAATCACTAATGGGCAAATTCTAAATAGGCTACCTACCCAGCCTCCATGAACTTGACACATTCCATAGATATGTTTCAATCAAAGGTCAGTTGTATCTCTAGATTTAAAAAGAAATGGAAAATTGTTCTGAAATGAGGACAGGATGTTAACCTAACAGAGAACAGGCAGGATGATCATCCTATTATTTCAGTCTCTGGGCAAATCAGGAGCTGCTCTTTAATTGGACAGCCGACCCTGGGGCAATAAGGAGTTAAGAGAAATCCAGTCCCAGGACTGCATGCTGTGCTTCCTCAATTAGGAAATGAAGCAGCAAGACAGCGGTTTATAATTAAAAGTAGGTTTGAAGTGTAGCATGTCAAGAGAAAGGTTTGTCACACTGTATTTTTCACAGAAGTGAGGTATGGAAAGAAAATTGGAGAAGTAAGGAACTGTGACCATGCTAGAGGCCTAACATAAGAGAGATGGGGGGCGGTTTGCAGAGCATCTTAGGAGGGGCATAAGCTGCCTCTAAGCAACAATTAAATAAGACAGTAGAAAGAGAGGCATGTAAGCAGTTGTACTTTTCTGCTGCTAAGAAAAATAAGGAATACCAATGGGATGCCTATATATTTTTATATGGAGTCACTGACCACAAAATTGCTCTTCAAATGTGGGAAATTTGAACCCAAAACAGATGACAATGTAGACCATACCTGGCGTTAACGTGCTAAGGGCCATCTACAAGGTGACACGATTCAGGGCATTTGGTGTAACTAAAGTGGCACTCTGAAGCAAGGGTGGCCAACATGGGGTGCTCCAGCTGTTGCTGGACCACAACGCCCATCAACTTTCATCATTGTAGGCAAATGCTTTCCATTTAAAAGGTAGTGCCTTACGTACCTTGGATAGAAGAATGTTCAAGGAAAGGGTAGACAAGACATGGCAGTTCCCAGTGTTCAGACGCTAGAAATAATCCCACGTAGCCTATCTTTACAGAATCAAGATGAAAGGAACAAACCTCATTCAGTTAATTATGGTGTATGTTGCTGCTTACTCATTCCGAGATCCTTTACCACTTTCTTTAGTTGATATCCCCTGCGATCACCCAAGATGCATGCGCACACCCAGCAGTCTTAGCTCTCCCAAGCATTCTTTGCTTTGCACATTCAGTCCTTTCTAGGGTGGTTACATTCTGCTCTACTGTGTTAACAGTTAACTTTTGTCATAATATCTTCAAACCATGGTAGACTTAACTAAACAGCAGTGAGATCGCCTGGTTTTGCTGCTGTTATTTTCAATTTACAATCTTTATTGTATTCAGCGAAGATTTCCCAATTCAAAGCAGGGGAACAGAGATCAGGGACTGCAGTCTTCTAGAGTGTCTTGAGTCCTGGGACTAGGATGAGCAGTTGGAGGAGTTGCCAGCTGACAACCCCAGGGAGGAGCCCAGTAGATTGGGACAGGAGGTGTCCAGGCTTCAAGGCTTCAATCCAGAGGATTCGCTTTGGATTCACAGATGAGGAGTCCGGTATCGGGAAGGGTTCCAGCAGTGTTTCACCCCAGCATTCTGCCTCATCCCCTCTCACTTCAGCCAAGCACTCTCTGTCCCCAGTGCCCTCAGTTCTCATGCCAGTCTCACCTCCAATCCTGGTACCACCTCCAGCACTAACTGAGATTGTCCCAAGCCATTCTCTCACGAGTCTGCTGCTCAGCCTGGTTCAGAGCTGATGCTGATGCCTCTTCCATTGTCACAGAAGCACCAGTGTAGCTGAGAACATATAACAAATAACATATAATGGGACACAAAGTAGTGTGTTTCGCATTGGATCAACTTCTTAGCTTACTCAGCCGTGCATAGCACTTGTACCTTTGAACTCTACTTTGCCTATGCACTGAGCATTAAAGATTTTGGCAGAAATCAAACTATGGAGTTCTTCATTCTCTAGTGAGACCTAGTACACAGAGGCCACAAAATGTTCTGATAGCAGAAACTAGGTCTTCCAAGAGCAAATCTTTGTCCACTATACAGAGAATTTCCCTTTTGTAATTAATTCCTCTAACACAGCTAATTTTAGCTTGAAGAAATATAATATGTCCCCTTCTTTCTCAAAGGAGGTAGTTGTACAATTTATCTCAACTATTTAATTTATTCCTGTCCTTTAATAAAATTGTTGGGTGCTTCCTTAGATGTTCCCAGATGTCTCTGTATAGTGTATGACAGTTTCAACATGATTTGCATAGCATCAGTTCTGTAGTCTAATGTCTACAGATGCAGCTTCTAACAAAAAAGATTAATGTCCTTCAGACTAAATTGCTCAGGCTTTTAGTTTTAATGCAGAGGGTGGCAGAATCTGATCCAGAAGAGTTCTAGTGTTTCTGTTGCATAAGGCATAGGCAGACTATTGCAATGACATCATGCAAATTATGGCACATATTGCTCAACCAGTGAATTCCAAAGATTTTCAGTAGAAAAGGATATTCATTTATTTGCAGAATTGCCTGAATGGCAACAACCAACAAAATCTCAGAATAAATGTGGAATTTGGGTGGCAGAGTGGCGCAAACATGTGTCTTTGCATGGGGTAAAAACACAGCTCAAAAGTAGGGAACAGGAGAAAGCAAGAGAAGGAGGAGTGAGTGACAGGCTTTGTATGGCCAGAGCTACTGTGGTGTAATGTAGTGCAGTGTTACATTAGGCTTTAGGGACCTGGTTTCAAATCCCTGCTCAGTCATCAACATCACTGGCTGACCATGGCATTACCTACCTGCAGGATTTGGGGAGAATAAAATGGGCTAACCACACATAGATTGCCCTGAGCTCCTTGGAACTGGGATGGCATACCAATGGGATAAATAAACAAGTTCCCTTACTACCCTGGTTTTACATTCTCTCTCTGACCCTTATGGCTATGTGCGAAGAGAGAGCCTGGCAGTGATAGGAAAACAGAAATATAGGTAAATTAGACATTTCCCTTTCCAATCTGTCCTCACACCCCAGGCTTAAGGAAAACTGAATCAAAGCCAAAAACAATGCTGTAATTGTTTTGCTGCATCTGGATGCATTGAGACGGACACGTTGGGCACTGCGGTAAAAACTGAACAGGAGTTGTTCTCCCTCCTTCCCTAGCACGTCCAGCGTTTGTGCTGCTCAAGGGTAAAAGCCTTTTTACTTTGTGGCAGGATTTATCCATTGGCGACTATGTCCCAGAGGACTGAAAAATTCCACCAGTAATCAGGATTGATCCAATAAACCCCCAATCCCATTGGGAACCTCTGAATACCAAATAAGAAGCATAAGTGATTCTGAATACCAAATGCTTGGAAGCACAAGTAGGGAGACTGTTGTATTTGGGTCCTTTCAGGCTTCCCATGGGCATCTGGTTGGCCACTGTGAGAATAAGGATGTTGAACTAGATGAGCTTTTGGCCTGGCCCACCAGGTTCTTCTTGTTTTCAGATCTTTTTTCTGTGTAGCTTAATAGTGTTTATACTGGCTGTGACTCTCCTGGGGTTTTCATATCTTACCTGGAGATATGGATTTGTTCCTTGAACATTCTGCATGCAAAATACATCTTCTACCACTAAGCTATTGCCCTTCCACAAATCTTGGGAAATTTGTACCTTCACATTTATAGTCTGTCTGACATACAAACCAGTTAGAAAGTCATTCTTTTATGCCTTTTGGTTTAGGCTCATTCTTGTTCAGTTACTACTACTAACATGCTGCTTCTAAAGTTTAGTTAATTAGTAGATGGAAATAGCATTCTTATCTATATAAAAGTCCTACTGGGCAGAACTAATTCCATCAGAATTCAAATTACATTTCTGTTCTCTTCTTAAATGCAGCTTCTTTTATGGCGTGGCAGAGGTGAACATTTACTTCCTATAGCTGAAGCTGGTGCAGGGCCCCAGTACAAATATAGATTAATCACAGTGAGGAAGCAGGGTCCACGTAAAAAAATGGTAAAGCACCATTTATTAACATATGCAAAATGTTAATATTTCACAAAGAGTCAAGAGTTCATAGGTTTATCCAGTGTGTCTTAATAACAGTTTAATGTCTACCTGTACAACAAAGAGAGGCACTGAGTGAGGAATAGAGAGGTTGTGCACTGCAGATTCACAAAGCCAGTAATCCTTGTAATTCTGGAATGAAATTATTACGCGGAGATCTACAAATATTGGCTTGGCTTGCCTCAGTAGCCACAAATCCCCTCTGCTGAAGTCTTCTAGCATGTGGAGAGGGCTTAGGGGAGATGATGGGTTTTATCTCATTTGTGCTGCAGTTTGCAAAAGGAACAGTAGGAGTCACCTGCCACTGTTTTTACCTTTCCCAAATTGCATTAGAAGCCTCTACCTCTTCCTTGAGCCCATTGACAGAAGCAGAGGCCTTGAGGCAGATCGGGGATCTCCCTCCCCTGTGCGAAGGTTTGGAAAAGTTAACAGCAACATGTGGGAATTCTTGATATTTCTTACCCTCTCCAAACCACATAGCACATCTGAGAGCTCAAGCAAAGGGCTGGAAGTGGAGATAGATGGGCTTGCATTTTTAGGCATCTGCACCCTGTTTTTGGAAATAGCTGATGAATGATGGAATGGTTGAATAAGGATAGATGGCACATGACCAGCATGTCATATGACCAGTCTGTCATGAGATATTGTATGAGAGGATGAAGAATCTTCCTTGGTTTGAGACACTGAGGAGTGTTTGGCACAACTGCTGTTCCAGATGGATTTTGCTACCATCTTGTAATAAGTGTTTATTCAAATAACTCGAGTGCCTTTTTTTAAAAAAAAAAAAAACATTTCACCATGTCCACTCTAACACAAAACATACTGAAAAAGAAAGTGGTTGATCATAAATTCGTCAGTCAAGTAAACCTCATATATATGTTGAAAATTTGTGATAATGTGCATCTTGATGCAGTGATTATGACTCGTTATTTGTATTTTGGAGCACTCTCACCAACTTTGTTAACTTTTACACTGCTTACAGGATGCTCGGAAGGTCTAACATGGGATTGCTATTAATTCAGTGCGTAGAATGGTAGAAGTTAGAAACCAGCACTCTACATTAAGTTCAAGCCCCACCTGTAACAATGGAACTGGAAGGCTTCGTTCTGGGCTACACAGGATCCTCTTTGAACTGTAATCTTGTATGTTATTCATGCAAGTGTGTTCACTTTGGATTTTAACACTGCAGAAGTTTCAATAATGACTGCTGCAGTCTAATATTTGATCCTTAATTTTTAAAAAATATCAGTCTTATTAAACACTGATTAAGAGAATTATGTACCCAGAAAAATTGTAGCATACACACAAAATAAGAAAAAGGAACAGCTGAGTCATACAGATGTACAGTCCCCGAAGGAAGCCATGGACAGTTGCAGCTTCCCAGTGTACATGGCTCTAGTGAAACAGAAATGGATGTTTACCAACACCTATGAAACCCCCATGTTTCAGTGAAAGTGGAAACACAACTTAAGAAATTATTAAGATGTAAACATTTTTCTCTTAAAGTCAAGCGCAATGCTTCCTTGCTCAGGTGGGCATTGTGCGAGTTGACAGCATGAACCCTAGAAGTAAAATAAAATACAGCAAAAGTGTCAAGGCCAAGCAGGAATACACACATGAAAAGCTTGCATGCCTAATTCCTTTCTGTGTGCTTCCTTACCAGACTCTTGAACTTTCTGTCCATGAGGCTTATGCCACAGGAGATGGCACAAATTCATTTCTCTTAGAAATGCCAGACATAAATCCAGCCAAATTTAAGCAGGTTTATGTCCTACTGAATCCAACTGGAGAAAATTGAGCACAGGCTTAAATATATTTTTGGCTGAAATCAAGGGGACTTAGACATCCTTAATCTTGGCTGGCTTGTGCTCATTGTGAATAAGTATGGAACATGGACTGCCTCTGGTCGGTAGACTACACATCTTAAGTTTCCACTGGAATTCTAGGGTTTTCTGGAACTCTAGGGGGAAACCAAAACAATGCTAAAAACAAAACAAAAAAATCCCTTAGAAAAACCCACAGTGCTCGCATAAAAAGTTCCAGAACATTGCATTTTGGATGCCACAGTGCAGCTTCTCTGTAGGTCAACTCACTTAAAGCTTCAGTGATGTACACCCTTTGTTCTTGGTGTAAAAGCTGAGCTGAACCCATTTGAATTAATAGTTCTTTTTGATATTTATCTTCTGCTCTTCTCTTTATTGGTTGTTACATCCTGGAGATGCTGAAGAGGTGCCTCCTTGCTTTTGTTTCTTGCGCCTTTTGTTGAGGAGACGGTTGTTGGATGTTTTCAAATCTTTAATCTTTACCTGGTCATAGTCCACCCTCATGGTCGCTAAAGCACTAGTCATCTCCTCCTAAAATCCACATGAGGCAATAGTTAGGTCTTAAGAAGTGGAGGCCACTTTCCTACCATGTTCAGGTGAAAACAGAACCCTCTGGTCACAGATTTCCATTGACCTCCCCCAGCCAAGACTAAGAGTTGTGCCCTTTCTCATAAGAGAGCTCATATTCTACCCAAGTGGACTGTGCAGCTAAATGACAAGGAACACATATGCAGAATTATACTGAACATTTCTGACAAAGAGATTAGAAGGACCAAGGTGAAATAAGTAACACAACGCTACAGGAATCCTTACTGAAAGCACTATATTTTAACGCTAACAATATTTTAATACTTTAGAACAGTGTTTCCCAACCTTGTGCCTCCAGCTGTTTTTGAACTACAACTCCCATCATCCCTGACTAGCAAGACCAGTGGCAAGGGATGATGGGAATTGTAGTCCAAAAACAGCTGGAGGCACAAGGTTGGGAAACACTGCTTTAGAACAGTGTTTCCCAACTGGGGGCTATATGGCCCCCTGGGGGGGGGGAAAGGATATTACAAGGGGGTCACAGGTGAAAAATGCATAAATGGGGGGCCACAGCATGAGGCTAGGGGGCCATAGAAGGAAGTGAGAAGTGAAGGGAAAAAATCATTTTAAAAAATCCTGATTGGCCAATTGCAAGCAGGTAAGGGGGTGGCCCACCAGGGCCTAGTACTCCTTTTTGCCATGTGCATTTTCTTGGAGCAGTCTAAGTTTGTTTCCGGCAGGAGGGGGAAATTGCTGAGGCTCCTGTTTTGACCAGTAGAGCCTGCAGTCCTGAACCCCTCAGGTAAGCATGGTGGTGGGATGGCAATGGATAGGGCTGGATGAGCGGGAGCTGCTTTGTTGCTACCGCCAGTGCTGGGCCTGGTGGCAGCCTTGGCCTGACTCTGCAAGGTGCAGGGTGCAATCCACCCCAGCACCTAGTGGATCAGGGTCTTTGGATGTTGCTGAGGGGCACAGGGCCAGTTGGCAGCGTTGGCCCAGTTCTGCAAGGCGTGGGGTGCCTAGCCAAGTAGGGGCGTCTGGTGCTGCTGACTTGCATCTAGTAAATAACTAAGTGTCTACTCAGAAGAAAGGCACACTGAGTTCAGTGGGTCTTACTCCCAGGTAAGCGTGTGTGTGGCTATAGTGTTTTATCCAGGTAGCCAGGGCTCCTCCTGATGACGATATTTTTGCACTGGGTCAGTGAGGACCACTTGCTTTTAAAAATTCTCCCTGTGCACCTTTGGGACTATATCTGAAGGTTTCCCACTCTCTGTCAAATAACTTGGGTCAAATAAGTGTTGTTTGCTTTTTATAGTACATGGAAGATGGATCTCCCTCAGGAGGTTCTGGACTCTCCTTCCTTGGAGGTTTCTAAGCAGAGGTTGGATGGCCATCTGTCATGGATGCTTTAGCTGAGGTTCCTACGTTGCAGGGGATTGCAGTAGAAAGATAACCCTCGGGGTCCCTTCCAGCTCCATGATTCTATGTTTTCCTGCTTTAACAATATTTCATTATGCTCCTATCATTTTGTGTAATTGTATTTTGGATAAATTATAAAAAAATTATGAATAAAACATGTTCAATTTGCAAACAAAACATTTAAATAGCTACCTTTCTACTGATTGGGGGGGGGGGGCATGGGCATAGCCAGAATTTTTGCTGGGGGTGTAGTGGAAAATGCACAACAAAAATAGAGGAGGTGTAAGTTTGGCCTTACACAGCCAAACCTTCCTGTGAGTCCTTGCAGGACTACTCCTGCCCTTGAGGGTGGTCCAACTGGGGCTTGATTGCCCTGATTAGGAGCCCTCATTCCTACGGGTGGCGGCAGTGGAGATATCTAGCCCCACCTGGTTGAGGCAGGTATAAATAGTGCAGGGCAATGTGGTCAGGAGGAGGAGGAGGAGGAGAAGACTGGACCTAACACTGCTAGGGCTTGATCTGGTGGTGTATGTGGGTGAAGGTCTGGTGGGGGGGAATTGTTCCTTTGAAATTGTTCCTTTGGGGTTATTTCTTGGTGGTAGAGGGTTTTGTATTGCTGTATAAGAAGGTTTAAGGAGGTTTATTACTGTGTAGAAGGTTTAAGGAAGATTACTGTTTGAGGTTTTGTTTTTGTTATTGTTTCAGGAGTTTGTCCTATTCTGTTGAAATAAAAGTATCTTTCCCCTCATATATTGAGTACCAAAGATCCTTTAAAAAACCTGCAAAGTTAATTGGCAAAACAGGGGGGCAGGTTTTTGTTACTAGGGGCAGAATCTCAAATTTGTATTGATTTTTACTTATGGGGGGCAGCTGCTCCCCTGGCCCCCTGCCCCCTGGCTACGCCCATGGGGGGCCACAGGAAGGTATCATTGTCAGAAGGGGGGCTATGGTTGGAAAAAGATTGGGAAACACTGTTTTGCTATGTGTAGGGCTGGAAAGTGTTTTGCCTCTGAGGGTCACGTGCAAAAGTGGGTAGTCACTCAGAGGCTGAATACCAATAAACATGGTCAGGGCAAAAAGTGACATGGCCTGGGTATGCATGTGCACACACTCAATGGCTCTCCCTATGGATCAGAAAAGGACAGACTACTGTCTACCCCACCAGGGAGAGAGGACGCTCCTGCTTGCCCGCCAAAGAGTTGTTTGGTAAGTTGGAGAACCACTGTGCTCCCCAAGACCAGCAAACAGCTATTGGCATGTTGGAAGGAGTGTGGTTTGCATGGAAGTTGCACAGAGAATTACTCTTTCTGTGCACCTTCCTCCCCATCACTGTGCAAAATCCAGTATCGAGAAGGTAGACTGGGCACCCATGTGGGGGGAATGGGTAGCATGAAACTTGCAGCTCATGGTTTATTGACATGTGTGCTAGAGTCTGCCCTTGATTGAATATAGACAACATCTTAATCAGTTATTTCTGTATAGTTGGGCAATCGTTATGAAAATGCTGGTAATGAGCTGGTAAAAGATGTTCAGAAAGAAAAGCAATCAAACTATCTCTGACTGGATTTGCGAATGCCCAGCCTACTAATATATGTGATCATTACCTTCACTTCATCCCAGTGATCTTTATCCTCTTGCAGAACCCGGGCAGTATGAAGAGGGGTAGGTGGCACCACCATGGATTGCTAAGGAAACCAAAGAAGCAGCTATTCAGAAACAGTAATTCTGACAATAACACACTCACACATTACCACTCATCGTCCTTGCTGATGAAGTAATTACAAGTCTTGAGAAAATTGTATAAATATGTCTCCTAAGCAACAGGAGGGAGAGAGAAAAACGTACTTAGCTGCATTGCTAAGCACAGTGGCGTTTTCAATATGACTGAAATATGTGTCATTTCCATAGGATTGCAGCTATGGAATAAGACTGAGGGGCAAACACACATTTGAAACCCCAGAGTGAAAAGCTGCCAGGGAAGAGTAAATCCGGAGCAAGAAAATAGCAGGGAGGGTAAAGGGTGTTATGCTCCCTCCGTTCCTGTGCTTCTCAGATTGCACTCCTCTCCAACTCAGTAATAGGGCTTTAATAAATGTATTTCTACATAATGTGAAAATGATCAGCACATAAGCATGGAGGTTATGACTTCCAGGCCCTCTTGCTTTCATATCAGCTTCTGCCAGTGATAGCCAATATTGCTGGACTACAACTCCCATCATTCTTGACACTTGGTCATGCTGCCTGGGGCTGCCCCCTGAGCTTATGCAATATGGGCTAATTGCATGGAAGCAATTGTGCAGCAGGAAGGTCCTTACAGAGGAGAGCTGCTCCAGATGGCATAACCCAGCCAAGCCATGCACCATAAGACAAGGTCCAGTATAAAAGAATGGCAGGTTTAGGTATTCGACAACACGTTGGGGTCAAAATGAAATAGAAACAGTCTAATAGTGAAAAGGAGTGCAGGCTGCCACACTTCAGGCGCAAAGGAGATTTTCTTTTTCCTACACGTAACTTGCAACTCACACTTATTTAACATACACGCTCACAACTTTATGCACATTGCTGAATAATATTTTTTTTAAAGAATGATGCAAAAATTGCATGCACGGGGGGGGGGGGGGGATAAGAAAATAGCAGGGGAGGGGGAAAGGGGGTGGGAGAGCAGGAAAACTCTTAAAAGCACACAAAAGATCTGATTGGAGAGTTTGACCCCACCATGGAACACAGCCTCAAGATCATCCGTGGGATTACAGACACTCTGAGACTTTACAAGGAAATGTTTGATGAGCTCAAGAAACAGCTGCAGCCGCTAATCACAATGCTTCTGACAAAGAAACCATCACCACCAGTGGATGTGCACAGGCAACCCTCCTCTGGATCTTAACCACAGCCAAAAACGTCTTCTGGCTACCTGTCAATCCCCACCTCTCATTTGCAGCAAGTATCCAGTGAGGGAGAGAAGGAGGAAAACTTAAGAGGAAGACTGAGGGCTGCATTTGCCCCGCACTGGTAAGTGCAGCTATTTTTTTAAAATGGTGTTTTCCTGCTTTTCTAGGGGGTGTTCTGGCTTTACGTGATTTTGCTTATACACACGATGGCCAGGAACCTATATTGTGAGTTATCTGTACTGCCTCTTTGTTTATTAGTATCACTGCCACAAAGTGCTTTCAAATCAGATTCTGCTGCCATGGATCCTACTCTGCAGCCAGAACACTGGGAACCGCAGCTTAATGTGGCTGCTGAGAACAGTATGTTCAGCAGTCTCTAGCTCCTTTGCAGTTCCCTTGAGGGAAGGACTACCTTTGACAGGTAAACCACTGGACATACATCTGCAGTAAGTTGTACCCTTGGCATCCTGCTTATGGATCCTTCCAGGAAATCCACAAAGATGGCCCATTTTGACTCCATGTTTCTTCATGGAGATACCTCATGAGAATCCGTCCACAAGCATAGACCCGGAGGGAAATGTTACATCCAGTGGCCCCTATACCGGAGATGTACCAACAAAGAGAACTGGCAATATATAAAGGTAATTAGTTAGGTAACACAAATGTGTCTAAATGAATGTGGTTGGGAATTATCAGCAAGGAACATGAGACAATCCCTTTTGTGTTTTATCCTGAGCCTTGCCAACTGTATGGAATGTTGGTCAAATCAGTATTCTACTTTCTTCCTAGGTTATTTAAATATAGAAAAAGAAACAAATGTTTCAGGGAGGACTGCAAAGATAAATTAGTGTTTATAAAGTGCTTTGAGAAAATAATGACAGATGGAGCGTATGCATGTACATTCATCGCCCCTGCAACTCCACTCGTTCTTTCCATTGCAAGATGGCTCCTAACTACTGTTGCATTTGTTATCTGCCAAGGGAAAAGGGAAAGGAGAGAGACTAAAACTGCATTGGTGGGATGTTAAGAGGCCCTGCCAGGCTCTGTGCTGCTGAGTGTTCCCTTTATGCTTTTGCCGTTCCTTTCTATGTAAACTTTAACAAAAGGGCATGCTCTGCCACTTCTTTGATATTAAGTTCTGGAGGCAATCTAGCTCTTCTGAGATTTGGAAGCACCAGGTCTCTGAGCTGAACAATATTTAGGGCTGAATTTTTGATTTTATTAGGTTGTGTGTAGGGAGAACCTGACTTCCCCCAACAGCTTACCAGAATCTGTTAACCTCACTTGCAGTGTGTTCAGCCTTGTGTTTTGCAGCCATAACACAGGATTGTCATGCACGGAAGGTGGTGAATAATACACTTCAATATTGTTGTATTATATTTAACAGCCGCACCTGTGTTCTATATTGTGATGGCTTATAAGCAATAAATCTGAATTGACTGGAGACCAACAGACGGATAATATTTTGGTTTAAGTGGAGCCCATCCCTTTATATGGATCTGGCTTTGTTCCCCAGAATGCTCCCTAACAAATCTACATTCTCTTCCTGATAGCACCATTTCATCTATGCATGGAAACCCTTCAGCTCTGCCTATTTAGGTGGCCCTGAACATGGGATGAATAGCATTTCAGGTGAAGCTACCTTGGATGACCAGGATTTCAACTTCTTAGTGTGCTCATTCACAACTTCACTTACTTTTATACTCCTGGCTAATTTCCTCCAACTTCTACTTCAACCAATTAGTTTAGAAGAACATTTTTGCATGTACACTTAACTTGTCCACCTGCTTAACTATTTACCTTGACACATTGTCACTGAGGCTGAGATGATACATCAACTGGGACTTTACTTGTTCTCATAGAGATGGCATCTAGATGTCTATTTAACCACTGTCTCTATGTAGCACACAATCCCAGGAGCTTTCAAGGCATTTCTCTTTTCAACCACATTTTTGTTTAGATGTCAGCACATGGTAGAGCTGCTTCTCACTTACTTTAAACACCTCTTTTTCACTTTAGATTTGCATCAAGTATAGCATCCAATCTTTGTGACCCAATCAAGCTATTTACATTTATTACTGCTTCATTTTCCAGACCAGTTACAAATGACTTTTAGTAAGGCCAAAATCCTTTGAATTTAATAAATTTTGGGATCTAAAATTTGGGGCTGGGTCATGAGAGGAATTACTTTAGTGTGGAGGTTTGCCTGGTCCACTAAGTGGCCAAATGACCAACAGCTGTTAGGAGGTTGCATGCTATCGCTTAGAGCAGCAGTTGCCAGTGTGGCACTGCGGGTGAAGTGGTGCCCTTGAGGTCTTCCCCTGGCACCCTCAAACTCTTTTGGCACACCCAGTCACTGCGTGTTGGTCACGAGGGTGGCTACTTTTTTGTCCCCTGAAAAGCACATCAAATTTGAAGGGGGGAGAGTGATGCTCTTCCCCACATCCTCTTGCACCTCTATGCTTTTCACTGCACAGATTAATAAGCTTTTCCCCAGAACCCTGAGAAAAGTGAAGTGTGTGTGCCTGCATGTGTGCTTCTTCTCTTTCTGCCCCTCTGCGGTGGAGATGGCTGATCCGGGGAATGAGAAGGATCAGAGCGGGTGGTGCCCACATCACTTACTCAAAAATCCAGATCTCCCCACAGGCCTAAAAATGTTAGCCACCCCCGACAACTGCATGCCAGCTGCTCTTGGGGGCAATACATGTATTATTTAGGGACATTTAATTTCTTTGTGTTCTTTCTCTTCCTTTTTATTTTTATTTTTATATAGACACATATATAGAGGGATATAACCTTAATGGCAGAAGGGAATAGAAATCTAATAAAGAAACAATAAATGCACAAAACTCCAGTGAGTCCTGCATAGCAATAGACAGAAAAGCTGCCCTGAAACTGCTCAGATTTGTAGCCTTAGTAGCGGCTTGTTTCTTGCTGGAGGCAAAGAATTCTATGACATGAGAGCCTGCCATGGCCTTTTAGTTAGCATCACCCATTAAAATCAGCTTCTGGTGTTGTTTTCTTAGAGTGCTGCACATAAACCTCCACTATCACCCCACTCAATAACCCCAACGTTTCCAGATCTGTGCCAAAGACCAAGAACGCCCTTAAAGCAGTAGGCTCTCTATTCATATCAATAGAGAGCAGTTCAGCACGATGGTGCCTTGAATGTCTAATAATAGTCCTCCATAAATCCTACACTGATGAGGTAACATGGCTTTTTTTATAAGTGAGGGAAGGAGGGCGTGTGCATGGCGCACTGAACAGAAAATGCTAGCCGGGAGCAGTTGGGATGGGGGTGTAGTGTCCTTGACTGCCACTGACAGGGAAATTTTACCCCACCCCCAAGAGTTCTCTCACACTGCAGAGTGGAAATTATATTCCTTTTATACAGGGCAGACTCCTGGTTAAATGAGTTATACTCCTTCTTACCACAGCAGGCAGCCTCGTGTCCAAATTAAAACAACACCAACACCAACACACACACACATGAGTGTTTGTGCAGGACTTACATTAATCCAGGGGTGATTCATAAACTGAGAAATTGTCATCCTCTCTGTTGGGTCTGTCTTCAGCAGCAGACGAATTAGCTGCTTAACTGAAAAGCAAAAAGACAAACATCAATGACAAGATCCTAAAAAATTCAAACTATTAAGAACCCTTGAACTCTTGTCACTTTTCCTCTGCTATCAAGTCAGAAGAAAGTCTGACACTTACAAATGACTGTATAAAACATGGGAAACGTGCCTTATACCAAGTCCATCCATTTGGATTCTCCCATCCAGCTCCGTATTGTCTACAATGACTGGCAGCAGCTCTCTGGGGTTTGAGACAGAGGGCATTCCCACCCGTACCTGGAATCATCAGGGATCAAACCTGGGGCCTTCTGTATGCAAAGTGCATGCTCTACCATGTATATACTATTTATTTAATGATAGGTCAGATGAAGAAGTTACCCCTGCCTGCCCCAGCTGCCCACCATAAGGCCAACTACCAGTTACCCCATGGGAAGGATTCCCAGAGAGTGTGATTGCCTGATCCTGTGCTGAGAGGAGCCTAGACTGGCTCCTCTCTGCACAAAGCCATCTGTCACCAGCTGCCAGTGAGAAGGATCCTTATGACGTGCTAAATGTTGTAATTCCTTACAGTGTGTTTTTAAATTGCATTGATGTTACTTGGAAGGATTTGCATCCTGAAACATGGGTTAGAAATAATTGCAATAAATATATAGCTGCAAAGAGAGAGCAAAAGCGATGAAAGGTGTGAAGCAGGAGAAAGAACAAAATTACAGAGTTAAACAGTTTCATAAGCTGAGCTGTAAAAAATACTCTTTGCTGCAGGTATTTAGATCCACATTTGACTGCCCAATCCTAATCAGATTTATACAGAAGTTCCACCAAGTTAAAAAGAACTTGCTTCCATATAGGCATGGTTAGGACTGCAGGCAAAACATCTGTACCATCTTATACAAAGTTTCTACAGTTCGTTTAGTCCCATGATATGTAGGCATTGGTCACATGTTCATCCTTGTGGAAATAAATGTGAAGAAGAAGCAGGCCCCGCCCCCTACACTTTCATCCAAACCTGTGAACACAGCCTGCCTGCACAACTGTTGTAAACACATAGGCTCCATTCACAGGTTCAGCTGGAAGTGCATGTGTGTGTGCCCACAGATTCACTTTTCACATGGGGCCATGGTCTTATGTTGTGTCCAGAAAAAGGTTAGAATTCATGACATTTTCCGAGCCTGGAGCGCAGTGAAATCTGATTTTGACATAACAGATCAGCAGAATTTTAAATGCAGGAATGGCTTATGCTTCTAAATTTCTGCTAAACAAATAACGTGTGGAGTACTGATCCATGCTTTTGAAATAAACCCTTGGAGCGCATGGGTCTGACTTTGGATACCTCACATCTGCACTCCGACTAATGCATACCTGAATCAGCCCTTCAATTTTGACTTAGGAACACTGCTAAAGTGAGATTCATTCCTAACAATGACTAGTGACCAACAACAGGTTTGAGGTTCTGATTGATCACAGGTGTCTCAGGGTGGCAGAAGGAGGAGGCATTTCCCCGCACATTTCCCCGCTCCCTCAACTCACTCTCTTAATGAGGTGCTCATGTCCAAGATTACACAGGAGTCCTGTAAACCTCCTTCTGCTGGCCAAGCAAGACACAACATTTCCCTGAAGCTATCCCTAGGACAGCTCAGAAAGGAGCTGGAGTTTCTAACAGGAAACAGGATTTGGGGGTGTGCAGGATTTCTTGTGTTAGATGGATGACAGGGCTTTCTATGACTGCTAAACATAGTTGTGACAGTACAGTGTGACCTGCATCAAGGTAATTGCTGCAGCTTCTCTGTGAACTAAGGATGGCTCACCCATTATGTACATCAGCTGCAACTATCAGATGCCTATGATTGTACCAACAAAGCTGGCCCGGAGGTGGCAAAATGACTCTACTGTGGTGCATCAGTAGGCTACTCACGATGCCATACACATGCTGCCTCATCCCTCTGCTACAAAATCTGTTTAGGGAGCATCATGCCTGCAAGCAGTAGGTGTTACTCAAGGTAACACATGTCAACAAGGCACTAGTGCAGCCACTTCAATAGACAAGGAAAATACCACAGAAGTCATGATGGTGCCCTGGAAGAACACTTGTTACTGGGATCCCATTCCTGTCCACTTTTTATTTGCTGGTGCAGCACTTTTTTTATCTCCACTCTAATGTAAGTGTTGGGTTTGAAGGAACGGTATTTGAGAAGCAGAGTTAATTTAATGGTATTTTGCGTTTCTGAAACTTCTTTACATAGTGTGTAAGAGGCAGATGTTTACTTTTCTTAAACTCTGGGAGGTTTAACAAAACCTTTTAGGAAGTCTATCATGTTAGTTCATTGGCACATCTAGTTCAGTACTATCTACAACAGGATTTCCCAAAGTGTGGCCCATGAACCCTTGGTGGTTCATAAGCATCATTTCGGTGGTCCGCAATAGCAACATTAGCATCTAGCACACAAATTACAATTGCTAGACAACAGGTAGAAGTGGTCCACCAAGATCCTTAGCAATCTGCAAGTGGCTCAGGGGTAAAAAAAAAGTTTGGGAACCACTGGTCTATAGTATGATCCACTGGCAGCAGCAGCTCCACAAAATTTCAGACTGGGGTCTCTCCCAGCCCTATGTGGGACCTTCTGCATGCATGCAAGGTGGACGCTCTACCACTGAGCTACATTCCTTTTAGAGATCTCCAAGTAGCATATATGCTGGGCCAGTCTCACCACAGAATATTTAAAACATTAAACACACACACCATTGATGCAGAAGTACCAGAAAGTACACAGGGGAATCCATTTACCTTCATCAGATACCTCTGACCATTCAGGATTTGGAAATCCATACTGCCCCATCCGAATTCTTCTCTTCATTCCTGGAGAAATGGCCTGGCCAGTGTTGGAGTAGAAAGGAGGGAATCCACACAAGCTACAAAAGAGTGGGTTGTAGAGAAGAAATTGTACTGTCTGGGAAATGACCACATCTTTGTCTCCTCCCTGACCTTCCCCACAACTTCAGCAGTCCCATGCACAGTCCCAGATGTCTGTCGATTCTTCTGATGGAATGAGTAATTTCCCAGTGACTAATTATCTGAGTGTGGCATAAAAGGAAACATCATTTTAAAACACCATTGATTGGGGATGGGTGTAGTTTGGGATAGAAGGGAAGTGTTTATTCATACTTGACATGTTAAGGGCTCTACTTCGTTAATCTATTTCTCCCCCACTTCACACTTACAGAATGTACATGATGACACCAAGAGACCACATATCGCAGGATTTGTCATACTTCTCAGGACCAAGGACTTCTGGGGCTGAGTGAGATGGGGAAGAGAACCAAAAGAACTGTGAATGTCAGTTTCTCTTATTTTGATCACAAACTACAAATATTTGCATTTTTTTAAATTAAAAAAGCTGTAACAGGTTGAAAGATTACTTTAAGTGTTTGCACCTGAACTGCCCATGGATGCTGGTGAAGCTTGACAAACATTTCATGGTATTTTTTCTTAATTGGTGTTCCCCATGCTCAGGCTTTGACTCCTGACTTCCTGAGCCATCAGTGCTCTCATCCCATGCCGGGAAGACTGAGCACTGTGCTTTGATGGTGCCATCTAAGATGCAGTATCAGCCCATCTGAGTCATCAGACACCTGGGTCAATTTCTGCTCACTAGGCCCTGTGAAGCCCTAGCCTCGTAGCATGTTCCTCAGCCTGATCAACTTGTTTCTTGGGTAAGGACACTGGCTGCCTAAGCTCCAGCCCACTATCCTATCTGTTTTGAACCATGCACCAGATCGGGCCCACTTGAACTGGCAAGCAAGATCCTACCTGGTACCTGACAGCCTGGAGCCTGACCGTTGCAAAGATCTGAAAATGGGAGGTGGGGAGGGGTTTTTTCTAAAGCACAATCATGTTCTCCCCCTGGACTTAACAACTAGAGAGAAAAGTGGGGGGGGGGAGGGGGACATGCAGACTCACCTACGTAATAGGGAGTATAACATGGGGTCTGCAGCGCATTCTGCACCGTCGTCTCTTTGGCAAATCCAAAATCTGTAAGCTTCAGTACTGCATCCTTCGCTTTAGATGTATAAAGCAGGTTTTCTGGCTGTGATGGTGTCAAGAGAGAAACATAAAATGAGGCTGAACAGGAGAGGTTTCTGGGGGGGAAGTTCTATTCAACTGTAGGCTTTGTTCCGTTCCTCTAGGCTGATAGGTGGTGTAGTGTCCAGCACCAAGTTTTTATTTTATTATCAGTAGATTGCAATGTGGTGATGCAGATTTTAAATAAACATCAGGCCTTCTTCAATAAGTCTTTTAAAAATGCACTGAGCTTCTGGACAACTGTATACTTAGAAGATACTTGGGATCCTGACCAAGATGGTTCTTCTTCACACAATTAAAAACTGGGACACACTAGTTCCTCTCAGTGTAGTAACATGGCCTGTGTCAAGGTTTAGGCATTTCTCTTCTCTGCCAAGGCACTTTTCAAGCCTCACCTTGACATCTCTGTGGGCGATGTTCATCCCATGTAGATACTGAATGGCTGTTCCAATGTCTCTCATTATTTCAGAGGCCTCTAGAAATAAAAATTCATGAGAAAGGTCACATTAACATTCCCTCCATACTTCAGAGATATGCAGCTAGGCAATGCTTCTGACTAGCAACTAGCTTGTTTGTTTGCAGGGCTAGTGTCAAGACAGGGGGGAAACTAAAATTAGCCCCAACAGCTGTGTTTTGGGTTTTGCAAATGACTATGCCTCCACACATCTTTAACTCTCCTGCTCTGCAGAACCCTTCCTAGAAGGCAACATAAAAATGACCAGAAAGTCATGTATGGTGCATACGTACAGTATACACTACTTGTTCCTATGGTATGACTAACCAATTCACACCTAAACTGATAGCAAGGTTCTGAATGCCCTTTGTGCCCTCAGACTTGAGCAGAGAGATATAAAATGCAAAGCACAAAGAATGAACACCTACCATCTACTACTCAGTGATCTAAAGATCTCATTGCACTTTCTATGTTTGAAGGTGTAGTTTATAATCGTCAGTCTGCTTTGGATACCTGTTTGGACATATGAGTCACTTCGCCCCCGTTACCTGTTATATTTCCAATGATACTTTTAAAAAATTGTAAAAAAAACCTTTGGTGAAGTTTTAAGCCCCTTCACCTGTTTCCTCAAAGTGCCTGGGCAAGAAGAAGCTGCTGAGAGTTCCTGGGCAAAGCACAGTAGGGCCTCCCTTTCATGTGAATGGCTTGGCTCCACACTACTTAGCCATTGCAGCTTGACAGAGGAGGGAGTTGTACACCTCCCCTCCAAATTATATGTTCCAGACTGATTTGGGTTTTCTTTCTGACAAAAAGCCACTAGCCCCCCACCTGATCTACAAGCTCTTTATACACACACACATAGAGAAAAACAATTTAATGCTGTACCTTTTTCTGTGAAAGCTTGGTCGCCTCGTTCCTGGATCCTGCTGAACAGCTCCCCTCCCTCCATGCTGTGAACAAAGTGCAAACACACAGAGGATTCATAATGCAAGCACAAAGGGGGTCCCATCTCTGTAGCTTGTTTTTTTTTTTTATATATGAAAACTGCTGTTTCCACTTCCTATCTGCTGTGTGCATTTCTAATATTAGCTTTATTATCCTTAAAAGGCAGCCAAGACATTGTTACTAATGGCCTTATGACATAGATGAAGGCCTCAGTAACTATTTTGCCTCACAGTTGCTAAAATGCCTAAAACAGCCCTGATATAAAGAAACTATGATGCTTGTAATGTAGCTGTTCTCATTGGATTCAAAGTGTCCTGCTTGCAGAGTTTTAGAGCTTTGGGGTGCTTTCTAGGGCCATTCAGATACTTGGAAAGCAAGGCTACAAAAGTACATGGGAGGGAAGGCAGCAATCTTCCCTTTGCCTACTCCTCAGATACAAGCATAGCAATATCTCTGTAAACTTCAGTTCAGCCACTTGTTACATTATATTTCATATTTACAGTGTTGTTGTTTTAAAAAAATGTTTAGGGGTACTCTCATTTTCCTACTCATATTGAAATACTGCCCCTCAATGAGGCCAAACTTAGATTCACAAAATGTTTAGGGGTATGCATCCCCCCAGAAAAAAAAGCACTGCATGTATATTTCCTGCCACATTGCTTCTTGACCAGGTTGCAATCTTGCACACAGGCTACTTTAATCACACTAACTTCAATAGGATTTAATCTACTTTAAAGCACACAGGATCACAGCTTAAATCCTATTGAAATTAATGGGCTTTAAGGTAGCCCGTGTGCAGAATGGAACCTACATATGAATGAGCAGGAAGAAAACAAACAAAAAAAGCTTTAAAGCCTGCGGTTTTAATATAGAGGCAGGCTCTTCAGAGAAAGCTGAATCACTGCTCTTTGTTGACCCTACTGGAAATGAGCACATCAGACAGTACTGCAGGAAGGCAAAGAGTAATCCCTGTTGTTCTGATGCCATCAAAATTCTGAAAAGTATGAGAAAAACAACAGAGGCAGCAAAAGGAGGGGAAGATAACACACAAATGAAAGATAGAGTCAAAGCTGGCCCTATCAAAACTCTGCATAAGAAACCACATAGTGATAAAGAGGAAAAATGTGATCTGAGCGAACATTTTTTGGGCCAGGAAGCTAGGCTTGCCTATATCTCCACTGATTTTGATGCAAGTCAGACAGTTTCCTATGTACCTACTCAGTGTTCAGCTTACAAATTTGGCTCTGAACAATATATTGCAGGGGGGGGGGGTTCAACACACCAGCACTGACTCCACCCTCTGCATCTCCTCCAGGTTTTTGAGAGCTTGCCAAAACAGCAGTTCAACTACATTCAGTTATTTACCATTTCAGATCATGTCTGCACAGGATCATCATGTCTTTACAGGAGCTTTCACAAACATACAACCCCGAAAAGCCTGTCTTGGCAACACAAGGGGAATATCAACATTATTTATTCAGGAACAGCAGAATTGTTAGCCTCCTAGTATGTCTGGAGAAAGTTGGTCCAAACAAACAAGAGCCAGAGTGTGGCCTAGTGGTTGGGGTGTTGGTTTGATCCCCGTACACCAAGGTTCAATCTCCATATGGACCAGCTGCATATTCCTGCATTGCAAGGGGTTGGACCAGATGATAGATGATCCTCAGAGTCTCTTCCAACTCCACAATTCTATGATTCTATGCTATCCTGTCTCCAGCACAGCTAAGACCTTCTCACCGTCTATTTTCTCTGGCAATTTTGTTGCTTCTCTGACCTATGGCAACAGGGCATTAGTGCCTCCTTTAAGCTTCTCTCCTCTCCTCTCTCCTCTTGCAAGCCTGATAAACCACCCTGGAAATGTATGAACTGAATGGCAATATGCAGTTCAATCAGATCAGACACCAGCATCAGCCACAGAGCAGGGAGAGCTATGCCTTTCAAATTCTGCCTTGTTGGGTTTTCTGGTTGGCCACTGTAGGAAACCTGAACTAGACAGGCCTTTGGTCTGATCCTACAGGGATGTTCTTATATCTGCTTCCTACTACGTTAGGCAAGGTTGAGCTCAATGCAAACTTCTGAAAGGGAGTGGATCGCCACAAGGTGCTGCTATTGTTTCTTCAGGGCCAGAATGGACTCTGCTCTCACGCAAACATGTGCCGTCACGGATCAAAGTCAATGCAGTGAATGGTTTGGACTGGACTAGCCTTGTGTGTGTGTAACAATTGTCACTCACAGAGAATAATGAAAGAAAAGACAAATGAAGAATGGTGCACATAGCACAGCACAGCACAGCACATTACAGCACATTGCCTTCCTCAAGGTTCTGTGCTGTTGTTTTTTTAAAAAAGATTTTGCCCCCCCCCATCCCCCATAATTCCAGAAAACTCTGTAAAGCCACATTCCACTGGAGAACCATTTATGTCCATGTGGAGATGGCAGTATTGAATCAGTAGCTCATGTATTGCTAGATAGCACACTTTATAAAGATTTGAGGAGTGAGGTTATTACCCCTCTACTACTATCCGTACCAGGTCGCTCAACCATTGCTACCCTGTTTTTTTCTTCTGGCAGATCAAGATAACTAGGTGACAGCAAAAACTGCAAACAAATTAGCAGGGGCAGTTAGAATAAGATCTATTATTTGATTAATTTTCTAGCATTCCTCAGCTTAAAAAAACAAAACCCAAAAAGAAAGCCTATTGGCTCCATGTTTATTTATGGCTAAATTTTGTAAATTTTGTCATTTGTATTGATGTAAATCTCCAGAATGTATTTTGTATAGCTAACTATTTAGCTCTATCCCCATACCATTCCATGATGATCAGGATGCACCTCTTCCCATGATGTATATTCTCATAAACATCCAGGATGTGGACAATGTGTGGACAGCCCGAAGCCCGCCAATGATGATCCACTTCCTGTCGTGCTTTTGGGCTATCATACAAGAGCTGCAAAGGGAAAAGAAACAGGAATAATGGTCACATTTGCCTTCCTGGACCACCATACTTAGAATTCTGATGGACATGGAACTGAGCAAATATCTCACTGGGCTGGACAACTGCTAGAGGGGCAGCCACATATTTGTTCCCAGAACAAACATGGGGACCTGACTGCGAAGTTGCTCTGTGCCTGGGAAAAAGCAATTTCACAAAATAGCGCCTACCCTGTTGGACTAGAGAAACCTTAAAGCTCTATTATATCAATCCTGACCCAAATGCACTGGCTATCAATTAGTTTCTAGGCCCAATTCAAAGTGCTGGTTTTGACCTATAAAGCCTTAAACAGCTCAGGACCACAATACCTCAAGGACTGCCTCTCCCCATATGAACCAACCTGGACCCTGCAATCATCATCTGAGACCCTGTTTTGTGTGCCTTCTCCATGAGAGATCTGGAGGGTGGCAACACGAGAACAGGCCTTTTCTGTGGTGGCTCCCTGCTTGCAGAATGCTCTCCCTAGGGAGGCTTGCCTGGTGTCTTGGTTGCAGATCTTTAGGCACCAGGCAAAAATTAGCCTAGGCCTTGGGCAAATTTAATCAATTAATTATAAAGGAATTAGCCTAGGCCTTTGGCTAATTAAACAATCTATGGCCTTTTTAACTGTGTACGGGGGTATTATTTTTGTTTTCTGTTTTTATATTGGAAACCACCCTGTGATCTTCGGATGGGCAGGCATAGAAATTTTAAGAACAGCAATAAATGTTAACTAGAGAGACCACCTTGGGGACTCTCAGCCACCCTAACTCATCCTGGAAGGGCTGAATTTTGCTGACACCTATGCCTATTGCATAGAGACCAACAAGCTTGCCTGCAGAAGTAGATTAGTACGGGGATGTGGAGCAGAGCTTTAACAATGGGCAGGAAAAGCAAAGGTTTTAATCTCTTCTTCCCCACTCAGGTAGGCACAAAATAACCCTTTCTCAGTATCGCACTCAGACTCTGAAATGTAAGCACTAGCAAGGAAGAATGGGGTCAGAGAGAGGACTTCTTCCTGACAGCAGCAATACCTAGTTTGAATGGAGTTAGATGTTTCAGTTCTCCAGACAAAGTAAGGATGGTTTGCTTCTCTTTCTCTCTACTCCAGCCAGCACAGAAATGGGCTATTGCAAAAAGCACTTGGGGGCCTTCCAGCAACCAAGGATTGTTAAATACACAGTGACTGTATGAATATGCTTCCTGAATGTTAAACCAACCTCATGCATTCCAAGGGTCACTGACTGCGTTCTTATGCTTCAGTCCCTGCTATAAGCTGAAACAACTTTATTTTGAAGCATCCACTAACACTCCCCATTAGGGCAGAGATTTGCTTCAACCCTCACAATAGATTTATATCTAAGTATCTATCCCCAACGATCACACTGGAAAATACTCCAAGCAGCACCGGCTTTTTTCCTAATATGACTGTTTGGCTTCTCATGCCTCACGATCTGACCAGAGAAATCCAAACTCTGTGCAGAAAAAAGCAGGGTTCTGCAACATGTATGCACATTAAACCAACATCTGGAAATGTTTATAACTAGTCATGGGGTGGAGCAAAGATATGAAGCACATGAAATTCAACCCCTTTGAAATACAATATGTCTTATTCAGCCATCCCTCTGTGTTCTGAAATTTCACGATGCATTATCTCACACCCTCTGCAGTTGCAGAGATGTTGCATTTTTTTTAAAAAAAAGAAAGTTAAAGTTCTCATGACACAGACTCCTACATCCAATACTCCTGGTTCATGTTTATTCTCCACTTGTGAGGTTTACTCAATAGTAGGCCTATTGAAATTAATGGACTCTGAATAAAACTGAGTTGAATACCACTCCTGGAATTCTTATACCCCTAAAGTTTAGACACAACTGCTGAAGCAGAATCCTAGGGAAGCATCATAACAGCTTCTTTTCCTATACAGAGCTAATGTCCAGGTAAGGAAAGGCACACACATACACAGTCACCTATTCAGTTCTTGGCTTGAGCTTATTTTGCTATAAATACCTCTTATTGATTGTTGACATAAATAAGGCACATTCCTCTATTTAAGTAATATATTTATTTAACCTACTGTAAAACATACTGTTTTTGTTATCTGAGAGTAATGCAGTGTGTGGTGTGGCCATCTTACATGTTTTTCCTAGTACTGGGTAACGCTCCTTGTTGTTATTAGATGATGACAGCATCCTATCATGGCTGGCTGGCTGGGTGTTTGTGTGCATAATCTTCACAATCAGAACCAGCTGAATGCACCTGACTTCCCATGGTAGCCATGAGGTGGTGAAGGGGAGGAGCAATGACTGTACTCCCTAATTTTTTATGTGATTCTTCCCATGGCAGCCATTTTTTGATAGGCACCCATAGCACTCTTTTTTAAATTTTGTTTTTAATTTTATTGATTTGTTAGCAACAAGTACAAACATGACAACAACAGAAAGAATACAACATTTAAAAAGGAATGCAGCTATTAGACTTGCAAAATTTCCCACTCCTGACATAGAGCATACATGTACATAGCACCCACACAAGAAATGCACACACCACAATAGAGGGTGTGATAGGCACAGCGCATGCCCTGCTCTCTGCAAGCCTTCTTGTCTGTGATCTTCCTGAGGAGGCTTGCTTGGTTTCCATACTCTCCTCAGGCTTTTAAACATTTAAACCTTTTACTGCACCTGTTTTATTTGCTTTCCCTTGGAAGTTTCCATTTGTCATGTTTTTACCTGCAGTCCCCTTCTCGTAATTGTATTGTTTTTATTTTGTATTGGTTTTTTATTCTTTTTCTTAGCTCCACCAGGGAGCACTTGTGTGCTGGGGGTGCAGGGTAAAAATATGGTTAAATAAAATAAATGAATGCCTGAAAAGAAAACAGGAACCTGCATAATTCCTTGGTCAGACTCGTGCAGTGCCAGCGGGCCTTGGTCCCTCACAAAGGGAAGTGACAACATGTTTGCTGCCTTTACATCATGGTGAAGTGGACAGAGAGAAGGTAATAGCCACACAAACAAGGAGCTCTACATGCTTAGTTATTGTGTTGCAAGTCTAGAAGAACTAGCACCAAGACTGATGACAACTGGGAGACGTTCCTCAGCTGCATTCCTCCAACCAAAAGCAGAGAGCAGCAGGTTGCCAGTGTTCTCTGTGGTACTAAGAAGGTCTCTTTGTTACCTTGATGAACCTGCTTTTCCCAGAATTGCTCTGTGACCTACTCAGACCTCCACTTCTGCAATTCAGCCCTTTGTGTAGATCCCTGCCAAACCGTGACACTCAATTTCTCCAGTTGCCTTCTCACAATCTGGTCACCCATCACGTCTCACTTGACCATCCCACTGTCATTGCCCTGAGTTCAGCAGGGACAAGGACACAAGAGCTGGAAGCTACATGGACATGGACTTAGGAGCCATGTAATTGGGGGAGTGAGGTACTGAACTTGAAGCTGGCAAGCAGGAGCTCACCAAACCAAACACAAGAGCATCCAGACCTGTAGAATTGGAGCGATGGTCCTCACAGGCACATTCTCTGCAGCCTAAGGAATCAAGCGCCTCCTATAGTCTGTTGCTAGTCCAACAGCACAGGGAGGCACCAGGCAGCACACCGCAGAATGCAAGAGAAGTGCCTGTATTCAGGGGAGAGAGCTGGTTGTTCTCTAATTCTCCCAAAGCAGGTATAGCCTGGAAGAGGGTAGAGAGTTCTAGACCTTCTCAGAGCAGGTTGCTCACTGCAGGCTCCTTCTTCAGATCAAAACAAGACACCTACCCAGCATACTCTACCAACCTGATGTCAACAACTTTGCTGTGCCTAGCTTTCCCCCATTCCCCCTGAAAATGGGCTGAAAATATGGCTTCTCAGCAGTTATTACCTTGTAATAATATATGAAATGGATTTTTAAATTTTATGTCAATTTTAAAATATTTTAAGTTATTCTATTCATTCAGATTTATTTCTCTTTGATTAAATAGTTAAAGGATCCAATGGAGGGGGTCATTCTGATGTAAACTTGTTGAATGTAAACTTGGCTTTTGCTCAACTGAGATCTTTCCTTCTGCTCCTCGGAAAGCTCTAGGATAACTTTGGGTAAAAGCTTAGGAAATCTAATTCCTATGAGGAAAAGTGTTATTGACCTACTTCCTCCACAGGTTCCTCCTGACAATTCTTTCTCCTCTATACAATAAGAACAATGACACTTTGATGATAACAATGATTACTGGCACAAGATTCTCGGTGTCTCTTACATTTGTGAAAATGGTATCCAGCTTGTTGTTTACATCACTACGAAGCAATTGTTTTCTCCTTTAAGAACATAAGTAGAGCCTGCTGGATCAGGCCAGTGGCCCATCTTTTCTCCAAACTGAAAGGTCTCAAGAGTGGCAACCTTTCTTCAGAGGGAAGCTGCTCCACAGAGAGCATTACCAAAACACGGGGCTTTGTCATTTTGAAACATTGACTCCTTTGCACTATTGCCTCTCTCATCTTCTGGCCACAAGCCCAGATTATTATTTTTTTCAAGTGACAAGCATTGCCTGTTGCGAAGTGGCAGTGGCAGCTGCCTAAAGGAAAGAAGCCAAGCACACAGAAAACTCTTGAGATTCACCAGGAAATGCTTGATTTAATTTAAATCACCTTGTTATACTGAATTCATTACCGATAATATGCTGCATATTTTTTTGTAAAACTGAAAAGCAGAAAATGCACCTCGGAACAGTACGTGAGACTCATCAGTTTGCCATGGGTAAAAATAAATAAATCCAAAACTACGCACAATGTACAGAGCCTAACAACAACATTTTTATTTTTATTTTTGCATGATATGGGCCTCCATTTAAGGTTTGCTTATATAATCTGTGTTGCAACCCATTTAGGTTTATACAAGGAAGAAGGATGTACAATTACCAGGCATCTAATAGAATTAAGATGTATGAAGGAAAACCTCAGAATGACCGATACAAACTGTATTGGCATCATAATCCTGCAGTTAGATGCCACTGCTTCAGCCTAAGACACTGAATGGGAACCCAATGTGAAGAGACAAGGAAAACAGCCAATACTTTCAGAACTAATCAGTGCAAACAAAACCACAGATCAGTCACATTAAGAAGGTAACCACTGTGAGCTACCTATCTTGGTATTGCTGGATCATGTAAACAAGCTCTTGAAATAAAATTCATCTCCTTTGATACTTAAGGGCCTACCTATTTATTTATTTTTCATATTTGTGGCTAATTTACATGGACTGAAACATTCATTGTAGCTGTCAATGCTTGGAGCGTTAGAAATTGGGTTTCCTGACCAATGAGTATGCAGATAAACGGAACCTGCAGATTCAGCTTTGTTCAAAAAAGCTTCCTCTGAGCATCTCCCCTTTCCCCTCACTGTCACATTCCAGTGTGACCAAGAAACAAGAGTTATGCAGGAATAGAACTGCTTCTCAGTGGCCGGAGTCACCAGAGAGAGGAAATGGGCTTCACCTCCCCCATAATGGTGTCCCTGAGAATACTGCTTTACTATGTCCTATACTTTAATGGATGCCGTTCATCCCTGTGGGGGGAAAGAACGTTCAGCACTGAGGGATTAACACTGTTCTACGGAGAAAACCTGCTTGCAACAGGAGCACAACAGAGAACAGCAATCCTCTTCCCCTTTCTGAAGGAATGTCCAGGATTGCAGGGAAGGTGGCAACAGGCCTGTTCGGGCATTTGTCTGAAAGCACAGAGAGCAGAGTGGGATTGTGCCCATTAATGCTTCTTGCCCCTCTCCTGCCCCCTACCAGATTCCCCCGTCCCCATGAGAATTCGGGGGGTGGGGAGTCTGAACAGGTGATCTATTACCTTTCCAAAGCCTCTTGCACCTCTAAAATGCAGCAGATTATTTCTGGGGGGTATATTTTGTGAGAAGTTGCCCTAGGATTGCCCTCTTGTGAGGAGAAAGTCACATTTGAAACACACACAAACACACCCTTTATAACAATGCTATGATATCTGTACCAATGTACAAAACATTTCCTAAGATATCTACCCTGTCAAAGTGCAGCTGGGAGGAAATTGCTGTTTCTGTCATCACAGGATTTGGCTGTTTCTGCAGTATCTAGCGACAACAACAGAAGTTATTGGATTTAATGGCCACCTCCAACGAGAGAGCTTCAGGCGGTCTTGTTTGGCTGCACATTACTTAAGAACAGCAGCAGCATGTAAGTGGCTTGTATTCTCTGCACTCTCCGCCACAAGGCCTCTGCAAGCGCCGCGTCTTCGGGCTGAAGTAGGACAGTATGCCTTAATCTAAATTCTCCAGGTATACCAAATCTGAACTAGAGCAGATTAATGATGGATTTCAGTAATGCAGTTTGAGCTGCCCAGCAGTATCTGCCTGCCTTCCAGCAGGGGAGACACAGAAACACACCCACCCACCCACCCACCCGTACCTATATTTATACATTATTTTACAGCAGCTTCACTGGTTCCTTATGTCTACCAAATGCAATTCAGTTTGTTAATGAACTGGAATCCAAATATTGTGTCTAGCAAATGCAATTCAGATTGTAAATGAACTGGCATCCAAATATTTGAAAGAGCCCTCCTCTATATCAGCCAACCTATACACAAATATCGACAGCGAAGGCTCTGCTTACTTTCCTGCCCAGTGAGCAATAGTGACACAAGACAGGGACTTCTCTGTGGTGGTACTCAATCTATAGAACTCCCGCTCCTCAGATATGTGACTGGTGTCAACATTAACTTTTCAATGCAAACCAAAAATGTACCTCTACCAAGGCATTTGGTGATGACTGATGCATTAAGGTTAGCAATATTGTGGATTGTTTGCCTGCCAGTAGCCCAGTTTGCATGTAATGCTAAGTTAAACCATGGCTTAGCATGAATGTGCGGCTTCCCAAGAGAGGATTGTGGCTGCTTTGTTCTTCCTACACTGCAGCACTGCTGTGATCTAAGCCAAGGTTTGGTTTAGCATGTAGTCTGAACTAAGCTGCATTGTGTTTTGTATGATATTTTTTAATATTATTAAAAATCTGCAGTGTGAATCTTGCTTTAATATAGAGATTTCAGTTTGTAAGCTGTCCTGGGATCATTAGATAAAGGCTGGTTTAGAAACTAATTAATGTAACAACATATGTTAGGGGTGATGTAAATTGAGCAGTTAATGTGCATAACAACCGGCCATTGTGCACATTCATCAGGCTCATACAGAATGTGCACGTAATTTGCCCACAAAGTGAGAAAAAGTTGATTTTTATATGGAGCCCCACCACTTCTTCATGCTGCTCAGATGCACAGCCCAGGGGTATGTTGGAAACTACATAAGATAAAGCGGTAGCCAGAAGCAACCCAGAGGGTGCAGATTTCACATTTTTGAACCAGAGCTAAAAAAACAAGACCATGCTTCTTGCAGACTATGCATACTGACAAACAAAATGCAGTTGAGATATGCACATTCTCCAAAGCTTACTGGGGGTTATGCACACTGGCCAGAGAGTTTACAATACGCAGTTGAGATATATACATTCCCTAAGTCCTGCTGGAGGTTATGCGCAGTGATTGGAGAATGTTCAAAATCCAATTGATATATGACTATTCCCCAACGCCTGTTGAATATTATGTATATTAGCCAGGAAATATGTGAAATTCCCTCTTCACTGATATACATGCACATTCTTCATGTGGCCTGGTGAATGTGCACAGTGGCTGGTTAATGCACATTAACAACTCAGTTAACATTACCTCTACTTCACACATATATCAAAATCCCACTCCTCCCTCTTGCTTACCTCCCATTACCAGAAGGGAAATTTTGAGGGCATTTCCTTCAATGGCAAAGTATCGAAGTAGCATGCTAAGCATCCATGTAACAACTCACCCACTCCAAAACAGCCAAGAATGAAACCAGGGGTTGCCTAGAAACCACAATGTACTACCTACAAGGAGCAGCTAGCATTGACTCCAAACCAGCCAGGAGTGTGCTGCTGCAGTCTTTGTACACATGCATTTGATCTAATAAGAAGATCAAGAGACACTCCTTCATCCTGCTATCTGTTCTGCACTGTCACAAGTAGCTAGTGTGGGTCTACAAGATTAATGAAGTTTGGGTCTTGATCTTTCATCTTCCCACTGTTCCCACAAACAAAGCTTTAAATACCACCTATTTTGATACACATGCTGATTTTTCTGTTGTGCCCTTTAAACTCCAAGCTACCTCTGCAAAGCTGCAATTCCTTTGATGGCACAACCAATACACACTTGATGACAAAAACAAACTGTGTGCCACTGAAGAACAAATAATACTTGGGATAAGCTGAACCAGTGGAGGAACTATAGCACCACCAACATGCTTTTTGACATCTTCCCATCAATAACTAAGCTGCATTATATTTTGCTTACTCTAGGAGGGCTTGTTCTGAACTGAGATTTGGTGACTTCAGCTGCACAAAAATTTAAGGAAAGAAGAAGAGCCTGTCGATGTATTCTCAAAGTGCTGCAATTCCCAACAGGGGATCCTGTTTAGTATTTCTGCTTGCTTTGAACATTATAAATCTTTTGACCTTGAAAATAGGATCATCTGCTGAGAAGCTCAGGTATCAGATATATGATATTTCAATCATTCTGTTCTCAGGACTATTCTCAAATGGGAGAGCAGAACAACATGCACAGTTACTGTATGTGAAAGATCTCATTTGCCTTGTACCTTCTTCCTGCAGATATGGAAACATTCAGGGGCAGGATAGAGATTTAGGGAAACACATCAACATGGATTGGGAAGAAATCTACGGATGTCAGATACTTTGTGCACATTTTCCCCTTCTAAAAAAACTTCTGATGATGGTTAATACACTCCTACATAGATGAGTAATCAATTATAACATTTCAAAAGAAACTGCAAGTAATGGTCCAGATCTAAACACATTTACCTGCAAGCGAATCTCACTGAGTTCAGATGGACTTCCTGTGCTTAGGGCCACAACCTTAAAAAAGAATCATCAGCAATGCTGATGCATAAGGGAGGGGGGAATAATTCTAGTAGTGAAATTCATTAACTAATCACACTACATAAAGCAGATCAGGACAGACATGCAAGCTTTCAGGATTAAAGGATCACATCTTCAGACAGGAAGTCAACTACGAGGTAATAAAGAAAAAGAAGAGAGTTCACATTATCCAAGTTCCCACCCAAACCAGGATGCTTAAAAGTCAACAATTATGAATAAGGTAGGCCTGGATGAAAGTTAAAATGCTTTTGCTCCCAGGTTCCCAAATGATTTTTAATGAGGGGATATTTGGACCTCATAATTTTTGCTGTGTGCTAATGGAAAAGGAGCTCATGCTCTGTTCCTGTTGTGGAGACATCCTTTGTAGTAAAGCAATCATCTTAATCTGCAAAGAAATCAAAAGGGCTAAGAAGGGATTTAGCAAGGTTAGTAATGAAGCATTCCAGCTCCCCTTGCCCCTAAACCGCGTGCCCTGTACTTTTGGGAAAGAGGGCTCTGCCTCCCAGGACGATGGTGACAAACACCTTTAATAAACACTGTCTTTAGTTCACAGGAAGAGGGAGATTAAAACTAAATTCAAGGTGTTTCCTGACAGGCAACAGCAACATTAAGGTGTATGCTCTCATAACATCCTAAAGCTGTTTATCACCTCTGTGCATAATTTGGAAAGCCTTCCCGCTTACTATATTGTGTGGATACTTCCTTCGACCTCTAATAGGGTTAATCTCCTTCAAATACAAAAAGCAATTTTGCTATCTCGAGCCAGCAACTGGGTTCCCAGAGTAGACCCATTGAAATTAACTGGCCTAACTTATATCATTGAATTGTAGAGTTGGAAGAAACCCCAAGGGTCATCTAGTCCAGGGGTCAGCAAACTTTTTCAGCAGGGGGCCGGTCCACTGTTCCTCAGAACTTGTGGGGGGTCGGACTATATTTTGAGGGGGAAAATGAATGAATTCCTATGCCCCACAAATAACCCAGAGATGCATTTTAAATAAAAGGACACATTCTACTCATGTAAAAACATGTTGATTCCAAGACCATCTACGAACGGATTTAGAAGGCGATTGGGCCGGATCTGGCCCCCAGGCCTTAGTTTGCCTATCCATGATCTAGTCCAACCCCCCACAATACAGGAATATTAGCTAAAGCATCTATGTCAGATGGCCATGCTTAAAAACCTCAAAGGAAGCAGAGTTCACAACCTCCCGAGGGAGCCCATTCCACTGTTGAACAGCGCTTAATGTCAGAACGGTATTCCTGATGGTTAGTCAGAATCTCCTTTCTTGTAACTTAAAGCCATTTGTTCAAGTTCTACCCTTCAGAGCAGCAGAAAACCAGCTTGTTCTCTCTTCCATGTGACAGCCCTTGAGATATTGGAAGATGACTATCATATATCCTCTCAGTCTCCCCTTTTCCAGACTAAACATACCCAACTACCTCAACCATTCCAGACCCTTGATCATCTTGGGTCATCTTGGTCATCTACACACGTTCCAGCTTGTCAGCATCCTTCTTAAATTGTGGTGTCTAGAATTAGACACAGTATTCCAGGTGTAGTCTGACCCAGACAGAATAGAGCAATATTATTACTTCCCTTGATCTGGGCACTTCTGTTGAGGCAGCCTAGAATAGCATTAGCTTTTTTTTTGCTGCTGCATCACTCTGTAGACTCATGTTAAACTTGTGGTCTGCTAAGACCCATAGATCCTTTTCACATGTAATGCCAGTAAGCCACTTAGTTGTGCCCATTTTCAATGAGTTTACTCAGAGTAGATCCAATATTGGATGCAACCCCATTTTAACCACTGAAACTGTTAACAGAATGATTGATTCAAACTTTGATAAATGAGAATACAATAATAAATTGCAACCAGACCAGCACCCTACTTACATAAATGCAAGCATCAAGGTAAAGCAACTTACATACTCTGACTGGTAGGGACATATAAAACTGACCAAGCAGTTCATGCCTTCAGTTGCCAGTATGAGAACCTTAATTGTCACTGTGACATGAAAGATTGAAAATCAGGCCTCTATAAATATTCTTGCCAGAGACAGATGTCCTGACACTCTGGTAAGGAGCTCACAGACACCTTCCCCCAACTCAGGAGAAGTTTCTTACACTGTACTAAGTGTTGGATTTCTGCAGGCTGCAGAGCTCAGCATAAGAGATTGCGCTCTGCATGTGCCAAAGGGCTTGAAAAAAAATGTCAGGTGAAGGGTTATGTGTGTTGTACTGCATTGAGCTTCGGCAGGAGGAAGCCCAGTATGATGAGAGTATGGAGAGGGAACCAACCATCTGGCTGACTGGTATGTGTGCGGGTGGGTGGGGGAAATCTGCTATGGAGCCCTCTAGTGGGAAGGAGGGAAGGTTCAGCACAGTTGTTACTAAGCACCAGGGCAGAAAGCATCATGCTTGCAACAACAAGCAAAGCTGCAGGCTCCAGTGATATCTGATGATGATTGCAAAAGGCTTTGGCATGTGGAGAGCAAATAAGCTGGTGAGGGATGCCCTCTCATGTTCCTGAGAGACTAGGAGGTCTTGAAAGACGAGGGAATAAGCAGGTGCAGCCTGGATTCCCTTGCAGCTGAGGTCCAAGATTTGTTGAACCAAGATTTGTGATTCCTGATCAAGTAACAGAGGGCTCCGCTCAATGGAGAAGGTCCCTCTGTTGTGGCCCAGAGTTTCTGACATGAGCTTAGTGGCACAGGAGCCACCACAAAGCATCCCCCTCCCATGAAAGTGAGATGGGGTCCTTGAAAGGAAAATAGGAAGTTATGTAACAAATGGCCGGGGGGGGGGCAGCAGGGAGACTAATCTACTTCCAAGCTGAAGGAGCAGCATGGAAATGGACACATCAACCCAATGGGCGGCAGCTGTGAAAATAGAGAATTCCATGCTGGAAAACATTAGGACAGGGTCTGAAAATAAAACTGCCAATATCGTCATGCCTTTATACAAAGCTCTACGGTGCTATCACACTTGGAATACTGTTCATCACTGAGTCACTACATCTTATGAAGGAAATCATGGAACTGGAAAGGGTGCAGGAAAGGGAAACCAAAATTATCAGGAAGCTGGAACAACTGTGCTGTGAGGAGAGGTCACAGTGTTTGGGGGCTTCTTAATTTAGGAAGGGGACACGGGTGGCACTGTGGTGTAAACCACTGAGCCTTGGGCTTCCCAATCGGAAGGTTGGCGGTTCAAATCCCCGCGACAGGGTGAGCTCCTGTTGTTCGGTCCCAGCTCCTGCTAACCCAGCAGTTCGAAAGCACGTCAAAGTGCAAGTAGATAAATAGGTACAGCTCCGGTGGGGACGGTAAATGGCATTTCCGTGCGCTGCTCTGGTTTTGCCAGAAGTGGCTGCTTAGTCATGTTGGCCACATGACCCGGAAAAACTGTCTGTGGACAAATGTTGGCTCCCTCGGCCAGTAAAACAAGATGAGCGCTGCAACCCCAGAGTCGTTCGCGACTGGACTTAACTGTCAGGGGTCCTTTACCTTTACCTTTTTTAATTTAGGAAAGATGCAAGTAAGCAGGGACGTGATCCAGTGTCATAAAATGACACATGGTGTGAAGAACATGTACGTTTTTCTCCCTCTCTCATAATATGAGAACCTGGGGTTACCCAGTGAATCTGAATAGTGGGAGCTTCGGAACAGATGAAATCAAGTACTTCTTCACACATTGCGTGGTTAAAATTATGGAATTCATATCCATAAAATGCAGCAATGGTCAACAACTCAAGACAGCTTCAAAAGGGGGCTGGACAAATTCATGGAGAAAAGGACAAAAAATAGCTACTAGTCAAGATGGCTATGTGCTACCTCAGCCTTCTGCTACCTAGTGCCCTCCAAATATTTTGGACTACAATTTCCCCTAGTTCCATCTAGTATGGTCAATGCTTGGGGATGATGGGAGTTGGAGTCTAAAACATCTGGAGGGCACCTAGTTGGGGGATGTTTCTGAATACCAGTTGCTGGGGGGAAAGCAGCAGGGGATGACTATTGCTCTTAAGTGCTGTTTGCTGGCTTCCTCCCACATCATACTAGGAGAAGCAATATGGCAAACCAATTAAGTTTTTCAGTCTAATCTAGCAGGGCTCTTACGTGCTAACGACAGAGAGCCATTTCAGAGGCTGGAGATGGGTGAGACAATACTGACTAAAGTAGAAATACAAGTTCAGCAGGGGAGTTTCCAACAAACTGCAAAGGGAAAACACAGGAGTAAGGAAAAGCCATCAGTGAGAAGAATTCAGTAGGTTAGAAAAATACACGGGCCCTGTGCTGACACAGTAGTTAAGAAAGCTGTGCAAAACATATTAGATATATATAAAGCACCATTTTCAAAACCCATTTATTTCCCTCTAAACTTTAGGCAAGATGTAAACGTTCTTGGACCCCATCTTAGATTCATAATTTTGTTTTCCAGGGAGACAGAATGTGTCAAAATTCTTCAGCTTTCGTAACAGAGGAGTTATGCTACATTTTTGTAAATAATATTTTGCATGCCTTTGGGGATAGCTGCAAAATCTATTTCCTTCTCAACTATTTGGGTATGAGGCCAGATATTAATGAGAAAACTATTGGCAATATATTCCTGCTACTGCATGTTGTGTAACTTCAGAATGGGGTTGGGGTTGGGGTTGGTCTGCTTTTTCCAATTCTTGTGCATATGATCTACCCTCTCCTGTATCAGAGCTTCACTAGGTTCCTGGTCTAAGTGTGTGGGCAGGATTTGTTTACCATGCTTCTGAACAGACTTATTAAAATGAAAGGAATGCTTTCACAAGAGATGCTTTATGAGACGCTCACACAACACCGGAAATGCACAATCAAGCAATAAACAAGCAAGATGAAAACAAAAGCCATGAACTAGGCAAGGGAGAGCATAAGGACATGATAGGCTCTGCCTACGCATATGAAAGGCAATGATGGTGGATATTATGCATTATTACTATGTATTATTTTGGAGTATTCTATTCTAGGCACGTCACACACTTTATTTCATCAGCCTAGTTCAGCCTGCTCCTCTGTTTCCATTAGTATTTTAACATGTTAGGACAGAACTATCAGTATCAAGAGAACATATCACAAATGGATCACACATTATTATTATTTTTTTTGTCAGTAATGAGCCACCGTCAAAATCAGGCTGAAACAGGAGAGTTTTTTAAATTCACCATTACTGGGGAAAGAGAAAAGTTAACACACCAAAAGTTCACCTTAAAGGCTGAGGAAATGCAGACATGTAGATAACATGCAAAATTAGCACCAACTCAATTAAAGACCAAACTGAAATCAGCTGCAATTTCCACGCAGGTTGGCGCACACCCTTGAAGATGTCCATATGCCCTGTAATACTGCACCTGCTATAGGTAGTCTGTCATCTGTTTCCTAGGTGGTATTATCTGACAATCTTTCTTCCCCATGGCCACATGCCATTTGGAGTAGACAGTTCAAAACATAAAATTGCTGGTTTTACTACTAAAATTGGTGCCTCTCTCAGCTGCTAAAAATACCAAGACTGGGCCAAACTACAATAACTTCTTATTCATATTCCATAGCTCTTGACGGACCAAATACTGTTGAGATTTCAAAATGAACTATTCTATCACCTCTGACATGTCCTTGGCTGGCTTCCCTCACATTTTTAGCTAACAGAAAGAAGCTGAGAAATGATCTGAGTTCTACTAACTGCAAATGACATTTAGCGTTTACTGTAACTGATAGCACCTGAGAGCAAATAGCAGGAATCATTTAGGACAAGGTGGCTTTCTTTGGACTTTGTGGTTTTCCTTCATTAATTAGACTATAAAACGAAGGGTTTCTAGGTCCCATTGACATTATTGTGACTTAGTAGTGCACAACTTGTGTTAGATTATGACCAGTTAAACAGCATCCTAAAGAGAGTAGAGAAAATATAGATCTGCAACACACTGCATTGATCTCTTCCACTGTTCAGGAATATATAAACACACACGCACACTCTCTTCTACAATCACTGCATGGACCACTTGGAATGTGAACATTTACAAAGAGTGCTGGCATCCCAAACAGGAAAGTGGCATAATGATGCTTCAAAGCTTTACTGAGATTAGAAATCCCAAGTAAAATATTTCAGAAGCTTTTCCTCTTTTCTCCAGAATGTGGCAACGACAAACAGGAAAATATGGAAAATTGAAACTAGTCCATGAAAACACATTCTCTGAGAATGAAGAGTAGAAATTAAAACGGAAGTAGCTGCCATTAAGAAAGTTGTTTCAATGCAAGTAGTACAGAGTATCAGAAGCAGATTGTGTGATTACACAAGGAAAAGAAGGTACACGAATTCAGGGAGAAGAAACCTATCAATGGCTACTAGCCATGATGGCTATGCTCTGTCTCCAAAGTTGGAGGCAGCAGTGCTTCCGAATACCAGTTAATGGAAACCACGGGAGGGGGAAATGCTCTTATGCTCTGTTCTGCTCCCTGGTTTCCCACAAGCGTCTGGATGACCACTGTGAGAACAGGATGCTGGATGCCATTGGCCTGATGATACAGCATGCTATTCTTATGTCTCCCTAGAACAAGGCATAAATACCTGAGCCTCCTTAAGTGTAACATCAGCAAAACAGGGGGGCTGAGCAGGTAGAGCTCTCCCTTCTGCCAAGGTTTAGAGTAGACAGACGGGAGAGAAAAATAAACAATCCAAGACATGTAGCCTCCTAAGAGGTACAATACAGAAGCATAAGGTAAAGGTAAAGGGGACCCCTGACCATTAGGTCCAGTCGTGGCTGACTCTGGGGTTGTGGCACTCATCTTGCTTTATTGGCCGAGGGAGCCGGCGTACAGCTGGTCATGTGGCCAGCATGACTAAACCGCTTCTGGCAAACCAGAGCAGCGCACGGAAATGCCATTTACCTTCCCGCTGGAGCGGTACCTATTTATCTACTTGCACTTTGACATGCTTTCAAACTGCTGGGTTGGCAGGAGCAGGGACTGAGCAACGGGAGCACAGCCCATTGCGGGGATTCCAACCGCCGACCTTCTGATCAGCACGTCCTAGGCTCTGTGGTTTAACCTACAGCGCCACCCGCATCCCTTAAGCAAAAGGTACTGCAAGCCAAAATAGAGGGTTGCCTTACGGATAACCTGAAAGATTAATAGAGGAGGTGGAAGCCTTTGATCCCCAGTTCCAGGAATTTCCCCTAAAGGAGTCCAGACCCACATCTGAAAGGGGGTTGGTGCACAGCAATGATCAAGAACAACGTTCTCCTTAAAGGCTTCATGCCTTTGGGGCCCACTATACTTCAAAATTGTACACAGAAAACAGCAGAACAGCTTTTCACATAATTCAATTAAAAAATACTGAATGGAGAATTATGTAACCCAAGATTCTTTTAATTTTATTTTAAATTTTCTTCCAGTTACTGTACTTTTGATGCATCCTATTCCCATCACATATAGGGGGGATCACCTCTCCCTTTTTGGCATTTCCAGCGTGTGAGTGAATAATTTTAATTAATCTTCTGTATCTGGTCCGGAGTGATATATCTTGGAACATTTCCCCCTTATTCTCATATTTAAGGAGAACTTTTGTGGCTCTTGCAAAAACGTTCCCCAGATATCTAATTGTATGTCTTCTCTAATACTTTGAACTCGTTTTATCATGTAACCTTTCATTTGTTCTGGCTCTGTATCATACCTATTAAGCAGATGATATATTTCTGTCATCATGTGTTTCATAGTTCTCATAATAAGCTGTTCAAGATCTGTCATATCTCCTACTTGCTGATTTAATCCTAAATATCACTGTACACAAGCTTTAATCTGGAAATATGCAAACCAAGGGGGATTTCTTCCCAATAATCAATTCTGTATTGCAGTGCAAGAAATCATGGCACCATGTCAGATCTTCAATCTTGAAAAGATGATTATTACTCTACAGCTGAAGAACAGGAGTTATGCCTCCTTTTATCTTATCCTGCATAGACTCCAAGGGAGAACAATCTGGGCTGTTGGTTTATAAAGCCCTGAACAGCTTGGGACCAGCCAACTTAAAGGACTGCCTTTCTCTATACATTCCTATCCATTCTTGGAGATCTGATGGAGATGCATTGCTAACTTCCTCTTATGACATCTGTCCAGTGGCCACAAAGAATCGGATGTTTAGCAAACAGCACATATATCATGGAATTTATGGCCTTTGTATAATAGGCAAGCATCCTCCGTGCTTAGTTTTATACACCAGCCAAAAACATTTTCATTTCCACAAGCTTATCTTACCACGCAACACAGTTTTATGTTCTTCTGATCTTTGCCTTTTTATATTTCCACTTTTGATTTTATAGAGCTTTTTATGCATAGCGTTTTGAGGAGATTTATTTTCTTGATTTAGCTGTATAGAAATTTATGTCTGTATGTATAAATATTGGTCCTATATTCCAGTATATCACAGTATATTCCAGGTGGGGTGACGACCATGTTACTCTTTGCTGCAAAAGCACCTTAAGAGCCTTGTAGAATCTTAAAACTAAAGACATCTCAAAGAATTACTAATTTATTATGGCACAAGCTTTTGTGGACTATAGGAATGAAAGTACAGTGGTACCTCGGTTTAAGAACAGTCAGGTTTAAGAACGATTTGGTTTACAAACTCTGCAAAACTGGAAATAGTGTCTTGGTTTAAGAACTTTACCTTGGTCTATGAATGGAATCCGAATGGTGGAAGGGCACCGGCGGTGGGAGGCTTCATTATGGAAAGTGTGCCTCAGTTTAAGAACAGTTTTGGTTTAAGAACGGACTTCTAGAACAGATTAAGTTTGTAAACCAAGGTGCCACTGTATGTTCTACAGGAAACAGGGATTAGAAAACTGGCCTGTATCACTCTACTTCAAGGGCAGTCAATGTGGTCCCCTCTAGATGTTGCTGAATTGCCACAGGGATGGCTAACCTCTGGAGGGCCACAAATCAGCTGCCCCTAGATTACAACTCACATAATCCCTGACAACTGGATATGGTCAGCAACATCTGAAGAGCAACACATTGGTTACCTCTGCTTTTGAGTTTAGACTCATCAACTGTCTATCCACCTACCCACCATTCTAAATACAGTAAGCCCACAGTTTTACTTACAAGACCACAACCTTTCATGAGTGGGGGTGGGGGGCAATAAATAAATGGAAAGCCATGGAAGCCCACCACTCTCTGCTCTCCATTTATTTATTCCCCCACCCCACCCATGTACCCAGCAGGCTTTCCTCACTTACCAGGCTTTAAGAAGGTAGTGGGAGGGTTTTGACAGCATCCCACAGCCCTTGCATGGCCTTCCCAAAGCCCAGGAAGCATGGCACCTTCCTTGCCAGCCTCTGGGAAAGAGGTGTGAGGGCTCCGGGAGCGTCCCAAGGGCTGGTAAGGAAGGAGTCTCCTTGCCTATCTGGGCCTTGGAAGGTCACAGGAGGGCACTGGGAATCTCTAACACTGCCATTCCTCTGGAAAATATTTAGGGGACACTCTCATGGATCATTTTAGAGATTGTGATGGCCCGTAGTACCAAGGTATTTCAAGGGAGGATATAAATGTGTTAAATGTCTCAACTTCTCAGCCTGCTGAGCATTGCCCATAAAACAGCAAAGTCAGCAGCAAGGATTCAGGAATCCTCATTATCTATTTTCTCTGAGCACCCACCCACCCTGTTAAGAATTTTAAACCTACCATCTTTGTGACCTTGCTAAGATGTCTGTTTTCCTCCCCCATTCCATTCAAGGTTTTTCCATCTATGTGGAGGAGGGAAAAGACAAAAGCCATTTCCGCTTCTTCCAGGAGTCACAATTGATCCAATTTTCCAAGCATTAGTGGCAAGGCAATCTGCTTCCTTCCTCATGTCTATTGGATTACAGGGGTACTGAAGGACATGCACAACATGTGGGAGGAAAGCATCAAAGCTTTTGTACAGGTGGAACAGTCCTTGCTCTGCATAAGAGAAAGCATACTATAACCAAGCATTTCCTTAACAGGTAAGATATTGGAGAAAATCTAGTTATGTGAGGGATATGCATGCACAGGAGAAGCAGATGCTTGCTTAAATATTGACTGAGAAACATCTGATTGAAAGCCGTCACTAAAGTCAATGTTTGAGATCAGTGGATTTTTATTAGAATTCAGATATCTTCAGCCTTCATTTTTTTTAAAAAAAAAACCCTGGACAATTCTAACCTTAATGGCTAAAGAGAAAAGCTACATTTCTTATATTGCTACTATTCCTAACGAGAATACACACTTTTCACTGTAGTTGTTATTATGTAAAATCTACATACAGTTATGAGTTTGAGGGTCTCAGACATGCAACCCTGCCCTCTAAACAGTACTTTTGCAGGAGATATCCCTAAACTTTAGGCTTCCAAAGCTAGCAGCATTAAATGGAAATGCGCCGTTAGCACCCTTACGCTGTTCTCCATTTCAGCTAAAGTCCCAAAACATGGACATGAGCTTATCAGGAAAAAGATAATGGGCTAGCCAACTCCTGATGTGATTCAGCAAATGTATTCTTCCAAGTCTTGGAAAGCAAAGAGAACATAACATATTTGCTTTCATCATTTCTAAGCATTTCCTGCCACCAAAAGGCTGACACATCAGTTTTTCCAGCATTAGGGGCCATCAGTAAAAGAGCTTTCAGTTACGCCAGGAGGCTGGAATGCTCAACTGATGGAAGACTTATATTTCAGAAAAATGCCAGCACTTTCCATGCTAAAAATGAAATGCCACAGAAGCCAGAGAATCATATAGCCTTTAAGGAGAAAAAGCAACCCGGACGCTGATCATCCCCCGACATCCCACTGAGAATCGAATTGTGCCAATTTGATTCAAATGGTGTTAATTAAATAAAAATGAGAAGTAGCTGCTGGTCTCAGGCTCATGAGCTCAAAACCCATGTGAAATTTAGCACATCACAAAACTGATGCAACAATGCAAGGGTAGCCAACAGATGGCCATCCAGATGTTGTTGGATTACAAAGGTAAAGGTAAAGGGACCCCTGACCATTAGGTCCAGTCGTGGCCGACTCTGGGGTTGCGGCGCTCATCTCGCTTTATTGGCTTCCGGGTCATGTGGCCAGCATGACTAAGCCACTTCTGGCAAACCAGAGCAGCGCACGGAAACACCGTTTACCTTCCCGCCGGAGTGGTACCTATTTATCTACTTGTACTTTGACGTGCTTTCAAACTGCTAGGTTGCCAGTTGTTGGATTACAACTGGCTGTTAATTATCTACCTGGCTAGGTTCAAGGTGCTGGTTTTGATGGATAAAGCCCTATACAGCTTGGGACTAGAATACCTGAAACATCACCCCTCATATACCCAATCAATCACTGTGCTCTGCAGGTGAGGGCCTCCTGCAGTTACCATCTTATCAGGAGGTCTGTACCCTTTGAAATTCTCTCCCCTTGAATATTAGACAGAGGCCATCTCTGTTATCTTTTGGGAGCCTACTGATGATGACCTTCCTCTTTCAACAAACCCTTTAAGTAGATATCTTCCCCAGTCACAAGTGTCCACAGTAATCAATAAATTGTGAAGTTTCCCACTGGTCGAATCCTGAAAGAGAATTACAGCTGCATGGCTTGGAGAAGCTCCTTTTGGGTAAATATGAGTTAACATGGGAATGTTTCATAACATGCTATCTGTATTCTCAGGTCACAGCAACCGCTTTAACAATACAGTATGTTTTTGAATCTGCAAACTTCCACAGCTACAGAGTGACATACCATGCCACCTTTCATCATTGTTCAGAACATGATGTGCTACAGAACTGGTAAACACGTTTCCATGTTAACTTGTGCTTATACAAAGGAAGCTTGACCAAGCCATGCAGCTGCAGTTGTCTAGAAGGGTTCAACTACCATTTCAAGTGACAATAGCGATGGAGAAACGAAGTCCATGACATTATATTCTGTAGCTGTGTAGAGAAGAGGTAGCCCATATGGTGCCCTCAAATTGTTGAGGACATCAACTATTACTTACTACTTAGCAATCCACATCCCACCGAAGTCACTGCTGGATTATGCACATGCTACTGACTACGAGTAAAACAAAAGATTACCAAAGAGTATGATAGTGTGAAATCAGTACTTGCCAGCACACTGCATAACAGAGACTAATTCTGAATAGCAGAAGCAAGATGTGGCTACACAGCCTGTGTTCCAGCATTCTACTGTTATCTGTGTGAAAATATTTTTTTTATTCAAGTAAATATCAACAGCTGAATCTAAAAGGGACCACCTATAACCTTAGATGGAGGCAGTTTCTCTTCCAGCTTTGTGGAGGATACAAGGTTCATATGCCTTCTCTCCAGCCTCTGCCTTTTAAATTAAATTTATACTCCCTGTAGTGACTATGCCCACCTACAGACTTCCATAAATATTAAGAACACACAGTGCCAATGTTAACAGTGCCATCATTATTACCTTTCCACCATCTCATCACTGCCAAACACACCTGGATTCAGGGTGTCTCTGAAACAAGCTTTGATTTTTTGGAGTGGGGGAGGTACACATGCTATTATAGTTCTTTTGTTTTTTTAAATTAGATTTTGAACTCCAGTTTACCTGCTGCCAGGAAACATCTCTAGTAACTCAGGAGTTGAAAGGCCAAAGCTATTTTAATTCCAAAATAAGAAAAAAACATAATCAGCTCCTTAAAAATATCTTGAAAGAAGTCTGTCACAGAATAAAATGCAGACTTTAAACCCCAGCTTTTGGTTAAATATTCCTCTGAAGTGGCAGAACTACAGAATTATTTTTCACTCTGCTCATTTTGTGGAATTGTATGGATTTATAGCAATTATTTTATAAATAAACACACACTTTCCTTTATGTCTCTTGGTTTTGTTTTAAAAAAACAAAACTCTGGTCATGCTTTCTCTTCAAAAGGCCACCCCATATCTTTGTTGTCTTACTGTTCTTTATACAAAATGGTTCCCATAATAGATGCTAAAATGTAAGTATAAGCATCCTTGGGCTGATTAGCTCCAATGAAAAATTGCATACAAACTCAACTAAGGCAGCAGTAGCGTATCAAGCTAATTAAGTTTTTTACCCTGACTTGTCTAACTATTCAGTGATTCCTACCACTGAATACATCATTAAAAAACAAAAAACAACAACCTTGCTCTAAATTTTATAACAAATGCAAAATGTGGTTTCACCAATGGCTTCACCACAATCCTGTACGTGTTTATTCAGAAGTATGTCTCATTGAATTGAATGGGACTTCCTCCCTGTTAAAAGTGTATCACAGCCCGAGTCTATGTATGTTAAAGATGTAAGAGCATAGGAACAGCCCAGTCACCATCTACTAGTCCAGCATCTTCTTCCTGGTGTGGCCAACCAAATGGAGTTAGGAGGGATGGTGGGAGTTGTAGTCCAACAATTGGAGAGCTACAGGTTCCTCATCCCAAATGGTGGAGGTTCTGGGTGGAATTAAAGTTTTTTAAAAATCAAATATAATTTAAAAATGCTGCTAGTTTTGCCTGCCATAATTAATATTTGCAAGACATATTTTATCTCATGCTGTAATATTGCTACTTATAGTCTTTATTTTTCAAACAGGTTTAAAGTTTAAGTTTATAATAAACTTAAGAGATATGATGTACTAGATTTCTGTGGCACAATTTTATAAGCATTAATAGATAAGTATTTTTTTATGTTTATCATTATCTGTTTATGTCAGCTTTTCTTTAGGAAACTTGAAGTATATGCCTACAGTAGTCTATGTATAGTGATCCCAATAACACAAGAAAACCAGCAAAGAAAAAAAGCTTGCTTCTCATCTAGATCAATTGACAGAAACTGAAAATAATCCATGGAGATAAGTTTGATGACACTGATGTTTTCAGAAAATCCTGCCCAGAATTCCTAACTCTGAATACTAACTGCTGGAAACTGCAGGAAGGAAGAATGCTTGTGTGCTCAGGTCTTGCTTGAGGATTTCCCACAGACATTTAGTTGGCCACTGTGACAATAGGAATGCTGGACTAGATGGAGCCATTGGCCCAATCCAGCAGGCTTATGGTATGCATACTTAGGGATAGACATTGAACTAGAAGTTGTGGCGCCCTCTGAAAATGGTGGCCATGTGTCTAGTTTCTCCTCCACCATCATGCCAAGCACAAGTAACCTCATGCTTGCATTTCCCTCCCCCTCATCAATTAAAATGTGTAGTGCAGGTGGGAAAAGGGTACACAGTAATGCCACGAAATGAGGTCAGTTGTACTAAGTTATGCATTTAGTGTATGTTTGGCCCTTATTTCAGAATATGTTCCACTCCAAGTAGGGCTTCCTGCAAAATAGACGCACATGGAGTTAAGCTGTTAACTTGCTTCCACTTCAATAAAGGAAGGTTCAGGATCTAAAATTAGGGCTTTTGTTTTCTTCCTCTATCTAGTATTTGAGATGAAAGAAATTTGAACTCTCCAAAAGGTTGAAGAAAAATAGACAGATTTTGGGAAAACAAGCAAATCAAGACAAGTACAAAAGGATGGTTCAGATGACTTGAAGCTGCTTCTTCCAAGCAATGATGTGTGGTGCTTACATGCAGTTATAAACATGGGGTGAAATACAATGTGAACTCTAATAACCTATGTTTTTTTAAAATACTAGAATGCTGTAGTACACATTTGCTGTAACTATTATGTCAGTTTACATCAGCAGCACCATGTCTTGAGTTGTATTCACTTTCAAAGAATTATACTTTCTAGAACATCACTTTTTATTTTAAAAAGTCCAGTTATCCTACTCCTGTAGGATTGCTGATTCAAGACTTTTTCTACTTTATTAATCATGCATTTAATAAATTAAACAAATTTCTGTATCACCAAAAGCACATGAAGATGGTGGAATAAAGTCTATCATGCATTTAATAAATTAAACAAATTTCTGTATCACCAAAAGCACATGAAGATGGTGGAATAAAGTCTATGTTAACATACAGCATTTTCTTTTTCAGTATCCTATCACAGTTTGATGTTAGAGCCAAAATAGTTTAAACAAAGTATGCTTCTTTTCAATCTCCTCCCCATCCCCAGATTTACATTTGTCTGAACTGATGAATCAACCCAAGCATTGGTTAATTAATCTACTGATCCACTGAAGAGTTTATCCTTAAATCATTACTAAATATGGTTGTTCCACCAAATGTGCTTCAGCTTCTCATAATGTGGAAACAGAGGTGGCTGAGGTGCTCTAACTTCCAGGTATACTCCTCTACAACTGTTCTCCCCATGACAACGGAACAGTCTGACATACAGGGCTGGCAATTCACAAAGACTGGGCACAGCATTGCACAGGAGCGAGCTTCAGGCTTATGTACCCTCTGTGGCTGTGGCGATCACACAGGGCCCCTGGATGTTTCACGGTCTATTGACCCTGTGCCACTACTGCGGTTGCTTTCTTCGCTGCCACCACCCCGTATCTCACGGGGACACACAGAGTCCAGACAGTAGTTAACATAAACAACTAATCAAGTTTATTTTTAAACTGCAAGAATAAGCGTATGGTTTATGTTTATTTCTCTTGACAGTTTCTTAAATCTTAGTTCCTAACAACTTCAGCCTGAATTATTCCCAACTATCTATCTAACTCCCTAACAATTCCTCTCACTCTCTCACAATACCACTCGACCAACCCACTGCCTATTCCACCCTCTTCCTTCTCCAATACCCAAGCCTCAATTCCCAACTGACAAACCTCAACTCCCAACTCCCAAACCTCAACTGTCAACTCCCAGACCTCAACTGTTTTTTCAAAACCCCCCACTCTATCTTTTACTCCCCCCTCGCATTCTCACTGGCCAATCACATCACACCCGTTTTTAACTCTTTCCTTGACGCATCCTAGGGGCAAACGCCACAGTGGCCATACCTTAATTCTGGAATGAGAACCAGAGCCTAAGCAGATTTCAATTGGTCCTACTCACATTATATGTGTACACACACAGAGGACTAAATATACGGTAATCCTTTTCTTGGCCATAATAACCACTTCGATATTGATTTCAAAATGTTCATTTTCCTTTTGGTATGAATCTGTAGCAATACCCTCAGAGCATAATTTCCATTGTTTTGCATTTGCCCCAAACAATTTTATTTCTCAGCACTAAAAATATCCCCCTCATTGAATGCATCCCTCTATTTCTATTCTCTCTCCCCACCCCCACCCCCACCCCACACGCTTTCAGCATTCTGTACAACAACTGCAGTGAACGGTTATAGATACCAGTCAGATATCTGTATTGGAACTTGAAATTGTTTCCATGTGTGTGTATTTTTTTAAACTGTTGCTATATATGTAACTGTTCAAATTGCTTTTATATATGCAATTGTGTAACATAAGTTTTGAGATTTTTGCAAAGATGCTTCCTAGGAAGTGTTTCATAAATAAATAAACCTTTTAAAGAATGTATACTTTTCTCAAATGAATACATGTTGACAACATGTAATTCTAAGGCATAAAGTTGAGTATGAGCAAAAAAAAAGGAGTATTCCTACTAAAATATATAAAAAATAGAATTAAGCTATAATCTTGTCACATATATAACCATACATACAGCATATAAATGATATTTCTAAAATGTCTTCATTGTGAACAGAAGAATGCAAGGTACTGCCTAAACATCAAGCCCATGTGACCAACAATTAGAAAATGGATGCTGAAGACCAGACGCATTTCAACCCACCCATGGTCTTCCTGGGAGGTCAATGAATCATGAAATTGTCACCAGAAGTAAACAGTATGGCCAATTAATATAGATAGGGTAAGCTAACCAATCATATCCATAGCATTACTGTGCACATATGGTAAGCCTGGATATGTATAGGTTAATACTGAAAGTGGTATTTTTCTAACGTATTCTCCAGGTTTCTGGTTCCCATATATCAACCATCCCCCTGGAGATCCTATAAGTTTTGAATACAGGTTTTGAATGACCATTTTGCATGCGTCAAATTGACACACAACCACCAACATGCAGGTCGTTTTGGATCCAGAAGAGGGTGGAACAGGGGAAGAATGGGATGGGATGAGCTTATGTGCACTCCACCGACATGCCTGAATGCCCAGAACACAACCCTCGTGCAAACAGAGAGTGGTCTGTACTTGAAATGTCCTAATTAAAACATGCCACACTGAGTTACTTAGGGGATGTGAAGAACAAGAGTTGCACATTGCTTATAAGCCTTTAATCAATAACATCAGTTTATAATACAGTGGTGCCTCGCAAGACGAAATTAATTCGTTCCGCAAGTTTTTTCTTCTTGCGAGTTTTTCGTCTTGCGATGCACGGTTTCCCATAGGAATGCATTGAAAATCAATTAATGCGTTCCTATGGAAACCGACTTCAGACCAGGTCCGGGGACAATCTGTCCCCCGACCTCTTCTGAAGGCTGGGGGGGGGGCGAAAGTCTTTGCTCCCCCCCCCACCACGGCAGCGTTTTAAAATCGCCCCGGACAGCGGAGGACTTCCTCCGCTGTCCGGGGCGATTTAAAAGCCCTCCCGGGAAGGCAGCCAGGGGGGACAAAGATTTTCGCCCCCCGCCAGCCTTCAGAAGAGGTCCAGGACCTCTTCTGAAGGCTGGCGGGGGGCGAAAATCTTTGTCCCCCCTGCCTGCCTGCCTTTAAAAGCCCTCCCGGGAGAGCGGAGAAACGCAGCGCGTTTCTTCGCTCTCCCGGGAGGGCTTTTAAAGGCAGGCAGGCAGGCAGGCAGGCAGGCAGGCAGGCAGGCAGGGGGGACAAAGATTGTCGCCCCCCGCCAGCCTTCAGAAGGCTGGGGGGGCGAAAGTCTTTCCTCCCCCCCCCCCGGGCAGCATTTTAAAATCGCCCCGGACAGCGGAGGACTTCTCCGCTGTCCGGGGCGATTTAAAAGCCCTCCCGGGAAGGCAGCCAGGGGGGACAAAGATTTTCGCCCCCCGCCAGCCTTCAGAAGATTGGCGGGGGGCGAAAATCTTTGTCCCCCTTGCCTGCCTGCTTTTAAAAGCCCTCCCGGGAGAGCGGAGAAATGCAGCGTGTTTCTCCGCTCTCCCGGGAGGGCTTTTAAAGGCAGGCAGGCAGGCAGGCAGGCAGGCAGGCAGGGGGGGACAAAGATGTTTGCCCCCCGCCAGCCTTCAGAAGAGGTCCTGGACCTCTTCTGAAGGCTGGCGGGGGGCGAAAATCTTTGTCCCCCCTGCCTGCCTGCCTTTAAAAGCCCTCCGCCCGGCATCGGGGCATGGTCCCGATGGCGGGCGGCGGGGGGAGGCGTTCCCGCCCGCCGCCGGGCATCGGGGCATGGTCCGGGGCTTTTAAATTGCCCCGGAACAGCGGAGAAGTCCCCCGCTGTCCCGGGGCTTTTTAAAATGCTGGCGGGCGACAGCGGAGGCTTCGCTCCCGCCCGCCAGCATTTTAAGATCGCCCCGGACAGCGGAGAAGTCCCCCGCTGTCCCGGGGCTTTTTAAAATGCTGGCGGGCGACAGCGGAGGCTTCGCTCCCGCACGCCAGCATTTTAAGATCGCCCCGGACAGCGGAGAAGTCCCCCGCTGTCCCGGGGCTTTTTAAAATGCTGGCGGGCGACAGCGGAGGCTTCGCTCCCGCACGCCAGCATTTTAAGATCGCCCCGGACAGCGGAGAAGTCCCCCGCTGTCCCGGGGCTTTTTAAAATGCTGGCGGGCGACAGCGGAGGCTTCGCTCCCGCACGCCAGCATTTTAAGATCGCCCCGGACAGCGGAGAAGTCCCCCGCTGTCCCGGGGCTTTTTAAAATGCTGGCGGGCGACAGCGGAGGCGCTTCCCCACTGTCCCGGAAATTTCCCTATGGGCTTTCGTCTTGCGAAGCAAGCCCATAGGGAACTTCGTCTTGCGAAGCGCCTCCAAAACGGAAAACCCTTTCGTCTAGCGGGTTTTCCGTCTTGCGAGGCATTCGTCTTGCGGGGTACCACTGTACTAAACTTCTTTTCCATTGGTGACAAGTCAGTTATGCTTCTCAGATATTCAACACAAAATGTTTTTAATAGTAATAGGCATGCAGCTTCAGGAGCATCTGTCAAATTCTGAAGCCTAGCTGTCTTTCAAGCTACTCCAAATCTTTTCCTTGCTCATCCCACTCCTTTCACACTCAGTAAGCCACTGAGCACCTTAGCAACAAGAAGAAGATAATACAGCATTGAGACTGGAGGAAATTTCCACTCCATATCAATCCATCATAATTGCAGCAGTTTCTAAATGAATTGACCTTCTCATCAATCCTTTTCTATCTATCTGTCTTTTCTCAGGCTGCTTTTGGAAATCCTGTGGGATGACATTTTGTCACTTTCCAAATTTAGCAAGCCTCCACTGAAACCCAACCCAGTTAATCCTTCAGCAAGCTTACCTGGTACAATAAATTTCAGAAGTACAGGCAGCTAACAGTTTTGTCCCTTTGTGCTTCACTAATTATTTGTGTACTGTAAATAATTGGAGGGCTCTGACAGAATGTAAGGCGCCTGTCTGAAGTGATTAACCAATACGCAGATAAATCCAACTTCAGAAGCAGCTGCCTTTCCAGAATCTGAAGCTCTTACAGCTGTTTATATTACTATGAAAAACTAAAAGGGGATTATTTTAATTGTGTATACATCTGACAATGTTTTATGCATCCGAAACAAATGATATAAAAAAGAGCGAACCGTTTCTCACAAGTTTAGAACTAGGATTGTTGAGTTAGGGGGCGGGGGGAAACATAGCAGGAACTGTATGCAAGTAGCTTCTTCTGAAAGCTCAGATCAATTACACAAAGTGCTCCAATATCAACATTTTCAATTAACAAGAGCAATTAATACTATGGTGTGCCTGTCTTCAGAACAGATACTGGAACAGGAATGCACCAATACAGTCATACCTCAGGTTGAAGTAGCCAAGTATTTTTGGGTTGCGCTCCACAGGGACCCGGAAGTAATGGAGTGCGTTACTTCCAGGTTTCGCCGCTCGGGCATGCGCAGACACTCAAAATCACGTCATGCACATGCACAGAAGCGGCGAAACGCGACCCGCGCACTCGCGTGTTACGTTTACTTCAGGATGCGAACGGGGCTCCAGAACGGATCCCGTTCGTATCCAGAGGTACCACTGTACTGGTAAGTCTTACATGGGAGAATCTTTGCTAAAAGGGACAAAGAATCACACAATTGTAGAGTTGAAAGGGACTTGTTACCTATTACAGATATTCTATTAGATCAAGGGTCCAGTACCATGCACATGGACATTGATGCCTAGACAACACTGCTGGAAACCTGAATACAAGTCTTGTTGCTGCCATTGGGTGACCTTGAGAGAGCCTAAATCTCCAATCTGTAAGAAGAGAGCAACAATAATTTTTCTCCCAAGGCTGAGTCAACACATTCATGTTTGTGCAGCTCTTGGAAATTAAAGCAAATACATTAAGTACTGCAGTACTCTATCTATTCTACAACTGGATAAGGCTTTCAACCAAAATATGAAATTATCTATCATCATGAATTTCTAGATTTAAAGTGTATTTGAAAGCCATTATCCCAGTCTTTATGAAGAGCTCAGGAAGAAAAGGTGATTCCATAAATCTGGGTCATACTAACCTCAACCCAAACCTGTTTTTAATGAAATTAAACTCTGAACCCATTGTTCTATTTTCTACCAGCAAGCAGCTGTCTTCCCTCTTGTTTCTGATAGCTTTTTACATACTGTTAATGCTGTGATATCCTTCTGTGCTGCTTCTTTTAAAAATGGTCAGTCTTTGTAATTTTCTTCCATGTGTCATCTTTACTAAATTTCTACCTGTTTTCTACACACATTGGGTGTAGATGCAATCTACTTGGATTTTGTGAAATTTCCACTACAGTGGTACCTCGGGTTAAGTACTTAATTTGTTCCGGAGGTCTGTTCTTAACCTGAAGCACCACTTTAGCTAATGGGGCCTCCTGCTGCCGCTGCGCCGCCGGAGCCTGATTTCTGTTCTTATCCTGAAGCAAAGTTCTTAACCTGGAGCACTATTTCTGGGTTAGTGGAGTGTGTAACCTGAAGCGTATGTAACCTGAAGCGTAGTACCACTGTACTAAGACTCTGGTGCCCAACACAAAACTATTAAAACCAAAAACCTTTAACAATGAAAACTTTAACAAGGGAAGCTGATGTTGGATTTGCAGGATTTCAGTCCATCCACATTTTTGACATGGGGCAAAGCTGAAGCAGGAGCAGAACCCACATTGAAGTCTAGGAAGGTTGAGCCTACAGTGATAGAGGATTGCAGCAAAAATGGCACAGGTGCAATAGACATGGCATGGCAAGACAAATTTACCCTGGAATTCAAAATGTTATGTGGGAAACAGCTAGCAAGCAAGCATCCAATAGCCTCCTCTTTGAGCTTTCCTGTAAAATCCAGGTGGGCTATTTATTCTAGCAATTCTCTAGAAGTAGGGTTTTTTGGTTTTTTTGGAAAGACATGCAAATTTTAAATGCCCCATTTCCCCTAATACTTCTTCCTGTACTTATAGAACAATTTCTAATTGTAATGCCTTTGGCGTGTGTTAGTATGTCATAGATAGATATTCATGGAATTCCTTATGCTTCTATAGCAATGTGTCCCCCATCCTAATAATTTACATTCTCTCTTGTGTTTCCTAAACATTGCATCAAGTCACATGACTACTACATAAATTTAGAACATGACAGAAGGATGTTCCATGAATATAATAGACTCCAAGTTTTTTCCTTCCTTAAGCAAATTAATTTAGGTGTCACTTTCAGTTTCTCATTTTTCTAATCTTCAGTTCAGTTTGCCCAGTTTCTCCATCAATTTGATTTGGGGGGTGGGGGGAAGTGCCACAAAAATCATATTCATTCTTGTACACATTTCTCCTAATGTACACATTACTGCAAGCAGTTTTTCCTAAGATAATGCATTTCTATATGCTTTTTTTTCAAATACGTGATTTTTGTGTGAACTTCTCCTAATACATGGTTTCTTCATATGCATTTTTTTCCTGTTTGGCCAGGAATGTGCACATTTCAAAAGACAGTTTGCATTCTGGCTTGCCTAATGCAAATTAATAGCTTCATATTAAAATGCAAACCAAATTTCTGCCACGTGCATAAATTCTACACAGTGACCTGTGAGTAAGTCAACTGATCTCAACGGAACTTATGTCTCAGTATATACTGTATTTATATAGGGCTACACTATTAGACAGTTGTGATCTCTTGTGACAGATGCACAATCACAGCCGGTCTTCCTGGTTATGAAAAGTAGGAACTCCGATATGGAAAGAGAAATAAAAATTCATTCCTGAGTAAGTCTCAATACCAGCATTATTACTGCACGCTTTGGCAAAAGCACAACATAACTCTTAATAGTTTCAAAATATCAAACCTGCAGAATTTAATATGCTTCCAGAGGTGCATATTTATTACCTCTCATAAAATAATCCTTGCTGTGTAAAAATTCATTGTATTTTCTCAACTTCCTGCAGGAGTGAACACTACAGGTTTCCTATAAATTAGGTTTGTAGCTTGACATGTATTTTAAGACTGAAATCTTTAAAAAGTCTCTTTAAGGGATTTGTCTGCACAGCAGTTTGTCCTGTATAACTGGGAGAGGTTAGGAAAAGATCACTTTGTTTTACCCTGCTGTGATACCCCTGTGACTTAATCAGAAATGAAGACAAAGTTCCTCATATGAATGACAATGAGGCCCTGCAAAGAGGGACAGAAATTACCGTATTTTTCGCTCTATAAGACGCACCAGACCACAAGACGAACCTAGTTTTTGGAGGAGGAAAACAAGAAAAAAAATATTCTGCTTTCACCGCAGCGATCCCTCTTGCTGTTCTGGCTTCTGAGATAGCTGTGCAGCCTGCATTCACTCCATAAGACGCACACACATTTCCCCTTACTTTTTAGGAAGGAAAAAGTGAGTCTTATAGAGCAAAAAATACGGTACTATGCAGTATATGTGATGAAAGCCATTTAGTCTCTTTAAGAATATTTTAAATTATATTTGTTATATATTAAAATATTTTATGCTAAAAATTGTATCTGAACTGTTATTAACACATTAATTTCTTTAATTAAAAAAACCCTCAAGTTTTATTTCACAGGTTTATAACATTGGGTATGAAATTTGAACTTCCTTTCTTTTCAACAACACTCTTCATTCCTAATACTCTTTATTCCGAATGTTTCCCCATTTTAGTAAGTTTCTTGAAACCTTCTATTAACTTTACAAAAAATAATAATCCAATTTTCAAAAATATTACTCAAAGTGGTTCATTGGGCCTTCTTCCTGACAATATGCATGGAACTGTAATGTAAATAGATGTAAAATAATACACTATATATCCACAACCAACGCACTATTGTTTCATTAGTGATCTTCAGAATACACCCACAAAAAGCACCAGTATAGATGGGCCCTTCTTCTGCCAGATGTATGTGCTCAACAGGACAATCTTAACAATGTTTCCTCAAAAGTAAGTCCTATCGAATTCAGTGGGGATTACTCTCAGGTAAGTAGGGTTACAATTACAGTCTGTGCCCCTCCATATGTTGCTAGACTCCAACTCCCATGAGCCCTGGCCTCCATGGCCAGTGGTAGGGGGTGATGAGATTTGCAGTACAAGAACATCAGGAGGACCTCAGTTCAGCTATATCTTCCCTTGCTCCCACAATAAACCATTTGCTAACAAACTCTGAACAGGACTGGATTGCTCAACAATACAGCTGCAATCAGAAACATAGCTTCTTGAAAACTGTCCCAGAAGAATACTTGTAGTTTACTGCAGTTTAACCATTGTTAGGATTGTGCTTTGACTGAAGTCCTATATGATACATGTGAGAGTAAGCGCCCAATAAACCCACAGAATTGCAGAGTTGGAAGGTACCCCCAAAGGCCATCTAGTCCAACCCTTGAAACAAGAATCTCAACTAGTGTATCCATGGCAGAAGGCCATCCAGCCTCTGCTGAAAAACTTCCAAGGAAGTAGAGTCAACAACCTCTGGTCCACTGTTCAAATATATGTTCTAGGACATTTCCTGATATTGATGACAAGCTCACCATGAGTAGTTAGTTGCCCATGGGTCTTAAATATTCACAGGACTGGGCTGAAATTTTAAATAATAAATTTATAATTCCCCCAATAATTCCTAAATATCACTGGTACATCTATATTTAATATCCCAATTACAAATACAACAGCTTTCCTAAAAGGCTATATGCTTTGATTTTGGGGAGTTTTCAAATATTACTTCAAGCTCTTTAACACAGTTTATATTTTCTCTGAGCCCTTCCTCCCAATGCATACCTTCATAGTATTCTCTTTTGGACTGTAATTAATTGCTGTAGACTTAAATTGAACATGCTCTAAGCCTTCCCCATGGTTTACTGCCATCATTTATCTTGTGCACATATCTTCAGCGTTCCAAATACCGTCAACTTTATTTATCCCTCTATGCAAATTAAGAAATGTGGACATGTGAGCTCGTGAGTCCTTCCACCCCTCTCTCCTTTTTAAAAACCAACAAAGGATTTAGAAAATGTTGATCAGTTATAATCCATATAAGCTCAGGCTGCAATTCCTGGGGATGCTTTTCCTCTTATCCTGCATCTGCGCTCCTTGTGCCTGGCCCACTGCCTTCAACTGCTGCTGCTTATTGTTCAGAATTCCCAAAGTGCAGCTGAATTGTCTTCTGTTGGAGGGCGCACAGGTGGTTGGGAGAAACAGCTTCCCCAGCCCCCGCAAATCAAGAGGGGTTGCTCAATGTTCTTCCGATTGTCCCACCACCACAAGCATTTCAGCTTGTCAGGCAGAACGATCCCCCTTCTCTTTCCCTAGTGTGCTGTTCTGAGGGCTCTCCTGGTCCCTCCAGAGCCAACTTGGTGGGTAGCGGGGCAAGTGCAAATCCTTCTGCTCACAGGTGAATTCTGCCCAAGGTTTTCCTGCATATTCCTCCCCTGTCTCTGCACCCATTTTCCTACTCAACACATGGCCCTCCTCCCCATACAGCATACTTACTGGTAGTTAACTATCAGAAGGAGGTGCACATTTGACATCATACCTATTTTGGCCATCGGTGCCAAAGCACATGCTTTGCAGGCAGAAAGTCCCAGGTTCAATCCCTGGCAGCATCTCCAGCTAAAAGGAACAGGTAGCAGGTGATGGGAAGGACCTCTGCCTGAGACTACGAAGAAGAGTTTGGATTTGATATCCTGCTTTATCACTACCCGAAGGAGTCTCAAAGCAGCTAACATTCTCCTTTCCCTTCCTCCCCCACAACAAACACTCTGTGAGGTGAGTGGGGCTGAGAGACGTCAGAGAAGTGTGACTAGCCCAAGGTCACCCAGCAGCTGCATGTGGAAGAGCAGAGAACTGAACACGGTTCCCCAGATTATGAATCTACTGCTCTTAACCACTACACCACACTGGCCAAGCACAGCAGACAATAGTGGGCTAGATGGACAGGTAGTCTGGCCTGGTACAAAATGGCCTTGTATGTTCCTAAACCAGAAACTTATTCAGCTGACGTTGTGAACAAGTTCATCTAAGTAATAAGGCTGGTTTGCCAGGGCCCTTGACAGTCCCCCCTTGGCATTGACAAGAGGTGGTGGCAGCAGCAGGAACTTGCCCAAGTGGTAGTGCTAGAAGTAGAGGAACGAGCAAAGTTGCCCCAAAGCAGCAGTTCTCATTCAGCTCCCCTTACCTTGAGGCAGGTGGCACCAGCCCAACAGCAGTTTTTAAAAGGGTAGCAATCTTTTAAGGTGCCACAAAATGCTCTGTTGTTTGGAGTATTGCCCGGTGAATTCATGGGTCAGGTAAACTTTGAACCAGGGACTCTCAGATTCACAGATCATTTTCCTGGTCACTACTCTAGTGTAAAGCAGCAAGGGGGGGGCGTGACCATAGCTGTTAACTTTCCCCTTTTCTTGCAAGGAATCCTATTCAGAATAAGGGAATTTCCCTTTAAAAAAGGGAAAAGTTGACAGCTATGCCAATGACATTTGGGGTTACTACAAAGATTGCCAAGACAAACCCACTGGCTGCAGGTCAAGGCCTTTGAGCGTGCTCTGCTTTACACACAAACTCCCCATTTGGTCAGAAAGCAGGCCTGGCGAAGAGAATAGAGAGCTTCACCAGATCAAGCACCTCCCCAAGTGTCAAAGTGTGACTGTAACTAGATCTAAAAGGGAAAGGGGAGGAGGAGCATTATAAAAAGGCTTTTGCTCATCAGACACAATAGGGCCCTTGTACTCTAATGTGGCTGCAATAGGGGTTTCTGCTGTAGAGACACAGCTGAGCCAGAGAAACCCATCCCCCCTTCTCCCTACCTTCAAGCAATGACATCTTTAGTGTTAACAGCTCTGTTGCTGTGGCAACCAGACTGCTTTTGACAAAGCCACATTGACTGAAAGCAACATGTGGGAAACTGGAATCGCTAAAGCCCTGTGAGAAATGGATTCTAAAAGAAAAATTAGAATTGAAATTTTGGGGCTGGTTAAAACACAAACACACAACAGCTCAGTCGGTAGAGCATGAGGCTCTTAATCTCAGGGCCATAGGTTCGAGCCCCAACATTGGGCAAAAGACTTCTGCACTGCAGGGGGTGGACTAGATGGCCCTTGTGGTCCCTTCCAACTCTATGATTCTTTGCAGCATGCATGAGAGGGGACCATCTGAGCACCATTCATAAGATACAATTAATCCTAGTAATATTTTGAACAAGTTCAGAACAGGCCCCACAGTGTCAGCACTAAGATGATCTCTTGCATCTTCTGGGTCTGTGTAGGTAGCATAGCACAAGTGTCTATCACTAGCTGCTTACTCCAAAACATCTTCTTGTGTCAGCTATGCCTGGTGAAAAAAACCATCACCAGGGAACTGGTGAGCTGGGATCATAATTCCTCTTGCCAGTAATAGCCAACCCACTGTTTTCCAGAGTTTTAATGTGTCATTTGTTTCATTCATGCCATTCATAATTTCACCATAATATGGGTTAAGACTCATTGGGATGATACAAGAACATTATCTGGTCAGCTGGATTTTAATTCCAAAAGAATACTGGATGACCAATATTTAATATTCTTATTCCAAATATAAGAAATTACCTACAAGAATATGGTTAGCCTCAGAGTGATTTGTTTTGAGCCACTTTCCTTTTCATATTATTTTGGTAAAGAGCAATGAATTCAGAGGTGCACAGCATCATAGCTGCAAAGAAAAGGCTTGACTCACAATTCACCAGCGAGCAAAAAAAATATCAGGAGCTTTTTTAAGCTCCTCCAAGAGTAGTGTCCGTTCTTTTCTCGTATTTTAAACAGTACACACTAATGATCATCTTTATCCCTGGATAAATGTAAACCAAAGATTAAAAATGACTCAAATGTCAAGCCCTGAATTCTCTCTCATGAATATTTTGAAATATGGACTCAGAAGAAATCATATTTCTCGGGGGAAGCTTGAAACTATCAGGCAGAGTTTAAAGGTGATGACTATGAACTTGCTCCAGATATCCTGGATTTGAATCAGCTCTCTGGAAGTTAGGAACCCCCACCCCTTCTATTTCTGAACTATAGATATATTCTGTGGATTAGTCAGACAATGAACAAGAGAGGCCCTCTTTAATTAGATATTCTTGCCTTGCTTCCATTGCAAGGTAACTAATTGTGTAAATTATAGCAGAGGTTTCATCTTGAATATGTAAGGTAGAAACTCATTGCAAGCAAACATCTTGGAAGTGACTGAGGTAGCAAGCATGTGCTATTTAAAATGCTCAAGTATTGCATATCCATTTAAACAAGGGCTGTTAATTCTGTATAATCAACAACTGCAGAGGGGAAATGTATCAGGTACGCCATATTTATGGAAAGGGATTCAGAGGAGCTATGGCTAGCTCGCATAATACTATTCATTGTTGCTTTAAATGTAACACTTTCAAATTGGTTTGTGGGCATTCTGCCACAGCAGTTTTTAAAAACAAATATTACATATATATTTGCCACTTCTTGTTATCTCTCCCTAAGCATAATTTGTTTAACATCCCTGCATGAGCTGCCACATTGTAAAGAGTCATATTATAGGAAGTGCAGAGCTAATTTGCATGCTGAACTACACTTCTTTCCCTTTGCATTTACAATGTATTAAAATGCAAGAGAGTTATAGCTTAATCTCATTGAGAAAGCTTTGAATCATCTTAAACACTTAGGGTGTCTTGTATAAAATACCCCCAGCCAGATAATTTGTGTGCTTCCATAGAGAAAGGCAGCACCCCAGGTTTCTACTGATTACAAAAAGGAAGGAGTTCTCATTATTTTCCAACTCATTAAAGAGGCCATCTACTCTATTCCAACTTCATTGGATGGAACACAGCTTGCAGTGGATCTAGAACCAGGAAATGTAGCCAGTAAGGGCTGGTTGAAACATCCCATCCCAACACATCACTGCCAGTGTTCCATGCATAATGCTTAAAATGATATTATCCGATATCCTATGTGTGAGGAGTGTCTGACCACAGGCATTTTACATCCCCGGCAGTGGTTACTTTGGTGTTCAGACAACGCACATATACAGGCTCTTTCCATGGTGGAGAGCATTCTACCACACTGAGATAGTTCAGTTGGTAGACTCATAATCTCAGAGTTGTGGTGCATGCTGCGCAAAAGATTCCTGCATTGCAAGGGATTGGACTAGATGGCCCTCATGGTTCCTTCCAACTCCACAATTCTATGATTCATAAAACTATAACCTGTGGCCACCCAATGACGCTGAATGATACAAAATTCAGGGCAGACAAAAGGAAGTAGCTTTTCAAACAGCACCTAATTGTTATGGAATTTGCTCCCATAGGAGGTAGTGACAACCACCAGTTTGGATGCCTTTTTATTTTTAAGGGGATTAGACAAATTCATGGAATATAAAGCCATCAATGGCTACTAGGCATGCTGCCACAGGTTTTCCACATGCATCTGGTTGGCCACTATGAAAACAGGATGCTGGACTAGATGTTCTTATGGTAGAGCTCTAACTGTGGACACCCTCCTCATAGAAGTTTGGCTGGTGTCAGCATAAAACTTGCTTATTTTCCCAAGCATTGAAGCATTGGCAGTTTATGGAAGTATCCACAGCATTGTTGGTTCTCCAACCTTATTTGCGTATTTGCTTTAATTTCACTTCCCATGTATTACTATGATTTAATGCATAGAACATGGTGTTTTAATACATTTGTAAACCACCCCAGGGCCAAGAAAGACGATGGACGGAATAAAATGCTCCTTTAAAAATGCCCCATTTGGCTTTTTTCCCACTGTTAAGTATAATCATAAATAATTACAGCAAAACGAACATCAACTAGGCAGACAAGGAATCTTCTGTTGCTTATTGCAACAGATACGCCAACATGAACTCCGTTTTCTGAGTGCAGGTTCTTATGTAGCTAAAAGGGCACCATCTACAAACAAGAGGGAGGAATGAGCAGGTTCGGGGTATCCCCAAGGTTTGCAGAAGAACAGAAAGTCTTTATGGAAAACACACTAAAGGGGTGGGTGGAGGGAGAAGCAAAATGATCATGTTCTGTGGACATGAAATGCTGGGAATCGAATGGAAAACTCTGAACAAGGACATTCCACATTGCAACACTTTGTTGCAAGTTCCACTTGTAACTTGCCCAAAAGTTGGTTGCAAACACCCAGTTATCAGTGATGATAATTTCAGGATTCCAGCTTGTGCAAGTTACAGAGGAAGTATGATTCATTCAGGTTTTCTTTGCTGTTACTTGTCTATAATGTGTGGTGCTGTCTAAAGTCACCTTCTAAAAGTCATAAGTGGCCTGCTCGTTTGATAAGGGAAGTGGCAAAAGGGTTGAGGGTGTTCACTGGTGACTGGTTGCCACTGGGACTCAGAGGCAAGGGAAGCAACAGCTGGTGGAGCTATGGTCAATGATAGGCAAAGCCGACCAATCCTAGTTTTCTCGCTATCCTCTCCCCTGCTGCATTCTAGAAAGGCAACACTGAGACTAAGAAGGAGGAAGCTAACAATTACTACCTCCCTTGGGTTTCTTGTAAGTAAGAAGGCAGGTAAGTGAGGCTGGACCGCCAGAAGACAAAAGTTAGTGGGGCAGTGACCAAATGGGCCAACCTGCATAGGCCTGGTCTTTAACCTTCCCCACATACCATACCAAGAAAAACCACAAACATAAGGTGGTGGGGAGAATTAAAACACACCAGCACCTGCAATTCTTCCCTGAATGAATTACCTTAGGTCTAACACATGAATGAATGATACACACCCAACAAACACATAGTGTGGTGTGATAGTTCAACATCCTATGACAGATCTTCAAATGTGCTGAAGTTGTAGAAAGGTACCTTGATCTTCCTAAGGCTCCAGCTAAGCCGTAAATCTGGGTAAACTTGTTTCAGTTTGTTGGCTGATTGGAAAATAACATAATAAAGGGAGCAGCCGCATGGCCTGTTTTACAAAGACACATTATGGTTTATACAGACTCTCTACCTCCCCCAATTCCTGCATTTCCACTTTGATGAATTAGAATCAACTTGCTTGAACTCTCTTAAGCAATTCTTCTTCTTTTTTTTTTTACAAGGCAGCCAACATCATAACTTTAAACATTTAACAATGCAAAACAGTTAATCAGTTAACTTGGGGTTATATCGAATGCTAGTCCTACTCACAGTCAACCCACTGAAATTAATGACCATGACCAACTTAGGTCCATTATTTTCAGTGTGTTTACTCTGAGTAGGACTAGCACCAGGCACAATCCTTCGACTCCAAACTATCTGGTTACTAATAGGATCAGATAGCTCCATTGGTTAGAGTGCGGTTCTGATACCAGCAAGGTTGCAGTTTCGATCTCCATATGGGACATAGCAAGGCCAAAGCTCAGGGATGATGGGAGTTGTAGTTCAACAACATCTGGGGACCCACAGATTGAGAACCGCTGCTCTAGATGATCCTCAGGGTTCCTTACAATTCTATGATTCTAAGGTAATTTAAGCCTCACACCACCATCTGCAAGCACCCACAGCATCACCAGAATGTAGCATAATTAATAACATATCAAAGCCACAGGTTTAGGTAGTTGCTGCACCAAAATCATAATGAACTGACATAAGAAATAAGCTTTAACAGAAATGTATGTTGTCAGCCTTTGTAAGATACATTTTTAAAATACACCTAGGTAACTCCCCTGGAAGCCTTGTAAAGACTGGGATTTACTACATTAATCTCTCTATGGGAATTATCACCTAGCTGTAAGATACATGTTTAGCATAATGAGAAATGCGGAGTGTTTTGCAAATGATACACTATAGGAAACAAGCATTTCTTACACATATATTATTTCCTTGCAGCCAGACTCTTAATGTGCATTTGTAGCCTTTAGTAGATTGCCTGGGATCTTGGACAGGGCATAGAAGAGTTCAGTCAATCAGGGTTAGTCACACTACACTTCCTCCGCCATTTAAACTGGATTTCACCATGTTCATACCCATATGAAAGCTGTGGGAAGTTTTGTACTGTTAAGCATTTGAAATGTTTCACTCTAGATTTGACTGTTATTCCTCTGGCAGGAGAGGCCATGCGGATCAGTATCAGACCAGCTATAACAAAATTTCTTGTTCTGCAACAAGTCATTAGCTCACAATATATTAGCTCCCTGAAAGGAAGAGTTTTGATCCCTCATAATCAAAGGAGACTTCAAATATTCCATGAAACTACTGTTGAACTCATTATCGAGGGGCTGACTTCACCTGTACTAATCATTATTAGTGCCAAAATTTGACCTTTTTAAAAGAAATGCTTATCCATATTTTATTTCTTAGGTGTCTAACCATCAATTACAGATTGAGCAAAGCTAAATAAAAACATATGAATATATTCTTCAAAGGAGCTATTTCAAGATCTGCAATATAGCTTCCTGCAATACATATTGCTGAGTCTCTAACCTCTGCAATATGCTACTTTCATGTGACCTGGAGTAATAGTTTGCATTTCATTGATAATTAAAAGGGGATTGCCTATTATGTGTATGGTTCAGTATAATGATTTGTTTTCTTTCCTGCAAATCAAATCCTTTAATGTTGCTTTAGGGAACCACTGACAGGGCTAAAAATGCAACTGTTTGCTTCGTCCCAACAAATAATGTCATTTGGAGCAATAGAAAGACCCACTGCCCCAGCTTGCTAAATCTGGTTAATATGTCCCTTTGATTATTTATATTATTTTATCAGAACCAATAAGGAGGACCCCCTGCACACCATGCAATGAAACACACCGTACTCTAATGCACCTCTCCCTCAATCATTAAATACTGTACTGTGAATTATAATTCAGTGTATTCAGTATCTGATAGACATTGTATTTTCCAAATAAGGAGAGAGTGGGAAAAGAAGGAGATTTTATGTGCACATGAAAGTGCTAACCACACAAAAGCAGCCTGCTCTGAGCTGTCACTGAGTCATGTTAAAGCAATTAACAGGAAGAGGCCACATAAGAAGCAGTATGAGCCCTTGGCCATCATGTTGGCCTGGATGGCATGAACTAGCCATGCTTATCCTTCTGTCCTTTTAATTCCATGCATTCCTTCCACTTGGAAATGCTGCCCTTAAGTAGTTTGGCTTACGAGCAAGAAAACCAGTTTGGGTTTTCTAGACTAAGCCAGCAGTGTGTGTGGCATTTCATTCGAAGGGAAACAAAGTTGACAGCACTTCTAAGAAGTGCATAGATAATTGCTATGCCAAGCAGGGCAAATCAAACCACTTAACACTTTAGGAAAATAACCAAAGCCACAGTTAAAGCTCCTGCAATGTCTTTGGGGAAGCCACATTTTATATTCCCAGACTAAAATTATTAGTGAGCATTTTGAAAAGGTTCCTCTAACAGGAACTATATGAAACAACATGGACCTCTCAATCACAATGTGCAGTGGTTGAGTGACATATGGCTCTGTGGTTGTGTGTTTCAGTCCATTAAAAACCTTTTGCATCAAGTACTTAAGTAAAAAAAAAATCTTTCTATTGAATAGTCTGTCCAGATACAGACCGTTCTGATTTGGTTCCCACAGTGAGAGAAAGCTTTTTGGCAAAGAGAAGCCATCTGCCAAGTCCAGAAAAGCCTTGATGGGGAGAGTTTGGTGATGTCGGAAGCCTACTGTGAAACAGCATTCCCAGCAACAGAAACCACCTTGGATCTCAGAGCACTGGTGCAGATTATCTGGTTGTGTGTGCCCATGTATCTCTGCAAATAATGGATTTTGCCCACTCCTACTTTCTGAATACAAAGATGAAAACACAAAATGAAAGCATTTGTATTTTATTGTGTATTGAGTGTTCCTTCCTACTTATAATTATCTAGGATTGTTAAGATGAGCTCAAATGATAGCGCTGGGACTATTTTAAAGTTGTGATTTTTTAAAAAAGAATATAATTGCATATCTAATCCTTTCAAGAGGGTGTGAATAAGACATTGAGAAAGGCTACTTGCTCTCCCAGCAATGCCATTCCTCTTGGCTTCTCTTTTTAGTCATTAAAGATTGAAATTTAGTAGGTCTAGACAAGTCATTTTGTGACCCTGGCCAGAACCCAAGGTCAGCAAGGTCCCACATCTGCTAGGGTGTGACATCCCAGCAGCGAGACCACCGACAACAGCCTCCACCTCTCACTCTGCCCCAGACAATAGTGGTGGTGAGAAAGTGGAGCAGTAGATGCCACACTGCATGCTTGCTGGGGGCAAGCAAGCAGACAGAAGTTATGATGAGAAAGAGGACCAGCAGCTGGTGCTAAGGGCAGTGAGGAGGCAGATTTACTAAGGAAGTGGGGGATGGGGTGTGTCTTATTTAGTTTAAAATATCTATCAAACACTAACATTATAAAGTATCAGACTAGTGCACAGAAAACCAAAGATAAGTGTAAAATATACACAAAAATTTATAGTACAACACCAGAAGATGGTCACTGGGCAATAATCTAATATTTCATTCAGAAAAGCTTTAGGTAAATAAAAGGGCCTGGAGCATGCATCTGAAAGAGTAGATGGTTGGAATGTGCCTCATCTCGGATGGTAATGAATTCCACATTTAAGGGGCTACAATACTCAAAGCTCTACCAGTGGTGGACTGCAAGACGAACAGTAGGAACTCTTGGTGCCACCAGGAAGTCCTCTACCACGGAACATAGTGGCTAGGGAGGGATGTAAGGGGAGAGGTGGCTTCTTAAGTAGCCTGGACCCAAGTTGTTCAGGGAGTTGAAAATAAGTAACAGCACCTTGAACCTGGCCTGGTAACATATAGGCAGCCACTGCAGCTGGTTTGATAAAGGTGTAATGTGTTGATGATAGCATCCTTAAAACAACGTTTTGCACTAACTGCAGCTTCCAGATCAACTTCAAGGGCAGTCACACAGAAATTGCATTGGAGTCAAGCCTTGAGTAGACAAATGCATGGCCACTGTGGCCAGATTATCACTGTCCAAGAATGGCTACAGCTGGGGTTCCAGCTGGAACCAATGGAGCCTTTAGCGACAGAGATGAAACCAAGGAGTACCCCCACAGTATGAACCTGTGTCTTCAAAGGGAGTGCAATACTGTCCAGACAAGGCAAGTGCCAAATTTCCCAGACCCAGGAACCACCCAGTAAGGTCTGCATCTTGCCAGGATTCTGCCTCAGTTTATTGGCCCTTATCCAGCCTGCCACCACATCCAGGCACCAATTCTGGACTTATTCCCAATTCAATTGTTACAAAGAAATAGCGGTGAGTGTCAGCAGCATACTGAAGACATCATGCTCCAAATCTCCCAATGGCTTCATAGATGTTCAATAGCACTGGGAACAAAATAGTGCCCTGTTACATCTCACAACTTAACAGTCAGGGTGCTGACACACAGTCACTCACACTACTCTCTGCAACCAGCCCTACAGGTGAGAGAAGAACCACTGAAAAATGGTGCCTCCAACCCCCAACTCACAGAACTGATCCAGGAGAATACCATGGTCAACAGCATCTGAAGGGCCTTACAAAACCTGGAGTGAACCCTGAATTTCAACATTCTGTATACTCACACAGGGCCAGAGGAAACAACTGCAATTAGGATATGGATTAACAGGATTGTCGTTTGCTCTCCCAACCCTGCTGCTAACATAGCAACATTGAGTTGGAGTTAGTGCCATGGAAGCACATTTCTCTTCCAATATTATTGTTGATACACAATTAGAATCAACATCAATATGTATAGACAAGGCTCCCAGGTGTGACAGAAATTGATCAGAAACAAGACCTTTGCTATGCCAAGACACAGTTTTCAGAAATCATGAGCATCTTAAGTTTTGAATATGCAAAGTGAATGAAAAACCTACAGTGACTAGAATACACATTTCTTCTTTTAACATAACCACTATTAAACACACCCAATTGACTTATTCCATGCTAAAGATGCTCTTAATGTCACTTGTGAAAAAATGTCCCCAAAATTCTAGTTTGTTTAACACAGAGAGGGATCTATAACAACTAGTTAGGAGAATGAATGAATATGTGAACGTTTATGGTTAACGGCAAATAAACTGAGGCCAAATAAGAGTATGGGCAATCAGCTTCTTGCTGTAATAAACATAAAGTAATTGATCAGCATTTCTCTGTGAAAAATAATGATACTATCACGTTTTATATTATATAAAATATGGGAAGGAAGGAGAGGGAGAGGGAGAGAGGATTGCACTACAAATCACTGAAGGGTGCATGGCAGAAGGAATGTGCTTTGCTTAACACTTAACACACTGTGTGCAGGGAATTGCTTTGTGTGTAGCATCCCATTGTGTAAAACCCTCCTCTCCAGTTGACAGTATGAAGTGGTACAGTTCAGGTACAGAGTTACCTCCTCATCTGCTGTTTTGAGAACCAGGCTTCAGCCTCTCTGTAGAGATCCAGCTCAACAGTCTCTCAACACTGCAATCTTATTCTCAAGGTCCACTGAGCAACAGTACTTATTCCAAATAAGTTTATATGCTACATGGGATCGCAGCCTAGATGTTACAGTTGCATGCAGAGCCTTGCAAACAGAGCAGCATTTCTAATTATGAAATTGTGACTGAATGACCTTGCAAAGAGCCCAAAAATAAATATAGGGCAGGGGTAACCAACATTGCCCAAGAACATCTTGATGGCCTCACACTGGCGTATTCATTCAGGTGAAAATAATACTTGTGTCACCCATGCTTGTGTGTTCTTATGCATGTGCTTTCAGCAGAAAGCCCAACTGAGTTCAGCTGGACATGCTTCTTGGTGAAGGTGTCTAAATGGCAATGTTAGTGAACAGACTCACCTTATACATGTTTCCTCAAAAGCAAGACCCACTGTGTTCAAAAGGTCTTATTCCCAAGTATACGATCGAAGCCTTAAATTTGCTTCTTTGGGTACAAAAGGGCAGATTATGTACTACAGATGCCTATACCAATCTGCAGTAGTATTTGTCTGAAGAATGAGGAGCTTTAAAAACATCAAGAAAACACATATGAAAAGGTGCCTCAGCACGCATGGAGACTTGGTTAACATCTTTCTTTGCACATCAAGTCCAGCCTGCAGCATAATCAGGTAACACAATATTGATGTGACATTCAATTGCATCAACATGCACATATAATGGGCTAAGCGCATATATAAAAAAAGCACATCCATACTACTACACTTGAGACAGATCGTAAGAGATTTACCCTACAAACCTATACATGTCTACTGAGGAAAAGGTTTCATTTTTTCAGTGGTGCTTCCTTCCAGGTAGGTGTGCAAAAAACCCAGCAGTTTCAGGCTGCAACCATATTCAAACCTACTAGGGAGTAAGCTGCATTGATCTCAAAGGTAATTCTGAGTAAGGATTGCACTGTGAATATATCCGCTACTTACTCTTGATTTAGCAAAGACAAGGCAGTGCCAAGTATGATGATGTCCTGGGCAAGATGCCCTCCAATGGCCCTTTGGTGGCCACCTGACCCAAGCTTACCAAAGGATGGATGGGGAGAAATGACAGAAGAGATGGCAGCCAGCCACAATGAGAGTAGCATAGCTCCTACCACCTGACAATCCCTTAACCCAGTGCTGTAAAGAGAAGCACTTGGCAAGTCAACTCCAGATGGTACTGCCACTGGCACCATCTTCCTAACAGCCAACAGGCTCCTTTCCCACCACCTCATATCCTCCAAAACTTTGCTCATGGAATATTGGGGACACCTGCAGAGGAGTGTGCAATTTCATGCCTCCCCTCCAGGCCTAGCTAAAAACGTAAGAAGACTCTTATTTGATGAGGCCGATGTCCTACCTCAGGGGTCTGCAACCTTTAAGACAAAAAGAGCCACTTGGACCCGTTTCCGAAGAAGAAAAAACTGGGAGCCGCAAAACCATTGCGACATAGAAAATTAATCAGGGCCCCAGTGTACCATAAATCATAATCAGTGCCTGATGTAAATAATAATTAATAATGAGGGCCCAATGTCATCCTTGTCATTATAAAAATAACTTTTTTGTCACTTTTTTATTATTTCTTTGTTTGACCCCTCAGAATTACTCCTTCTCATAGAAATAAACGTTAAATTAACAAGTTACCTTTTTGTGTGTGTGTGTTCTTCACTCCCCTTCAAAACAGTGACCAGCGTACATGCCCCCTTTCAATGCAGTGACCTGCGTACATGCCCCTTACAATGTAGTAGTGACCACCATACATGCCCCTTACAATGTAGCGGGCGGGAAGGTGATGTTGGGACGGTGCATGACTAACGCATGCACCGCCCCCATGCGACATCACAGCCAGTACAGCGCCCGCCACAGTGGGGAGTGTCAGGGCGCACAATGCGCCTCCTCCCCTCTCTAGTATCCACCCCGGAGCCACGGCAAAGGTGTAAAAGAGCCACATGCGGCTCCGGAGCCACGGGTTGCAGACCCCTGTCCTACCTAGTTCAGCATTCAGTTCTCACAGCAGCCAACCAGATGGCAAGTGGAAGTCTACAAGAAAGACACGAGCACAACATGCTCTGCCACTCATGAGCACTCTCCCACTCATGATCTGGTATTTAGAGGCATATTGCCTTGGATAAGGGAGAAAACATACAGCTATCATGACTAGGAGCCATCTAGGCAAACAAGTATATTCCACTGCAGTTACACTTCTTGTTTGCTTGCTTACATATATATGGCAACTTAGCCATATAATTTATTCAAGGTTATATCAGGCTGGAGTATACGCCACCCTCTGATTTCATTCTCAGCATCCTTAACTGCCCGGAAGGTTCTGGCCTAGCCTGTTAGTCACGACCTTGTTTTGTCACCAGTGTCAGTTCCATAAGTATAATAAGTGCACCATATAATTGGATGTTTACTCTTTGAATAATTAATGCAACTTAATTATTCTAATCATCATCTGTTGAAAACATTTTTGGCAAATAAAAAACAACAACAAAACTCTGTTAAACATTCCAACAGTGCTCCCCCAAAAGTGCTTTAAAGTATAGCAGTGGATTAACACTCATCCCTGCAGTGGAAATTACCACAATATTAACTATGTATGAAATATATATAGTTATACATCTTGAAGCAGCATTTGTTACACTGCACCAATGAAAAGGACTGTAAGTTCTAACAGAATAAAAATGTAACATGACGTTAAATGAAAAGGGTGCTAATAGACAGGGGTCGTTGAGTCTCAGTACTATTGGTCTTGTTGTCAAATCCACATTAAAGTGTTGTTGGAAATGCATTTTTTTAGTTTCTATCTCAGATCTCTTGCACTGCTAAACTCAGTAACTCAGGCAATATTTTCCTGGTTCACCACAGTGTAGCATCATCAGCATTCAAATCACTATCTGACTCACCGGCCGGGCAGGGGGAGGGAATAGAGAGAGAAGAGAAGGAAGCATATTTCAGCCCACGCAAAGGAGCAAAATAATTTTACAATTAGTAATTTAAAACACTAATTCAGGGACTACTTCGAAAAGCCTTAAAGGTTTGGAACAACTAGGCCCTCAATTTAGAGAATTTTTAATTCAAATTCTTCAGGAGCAACTAGATCGCTGCAGCAGAGAGCACAACACTTGTCTTTAGCCTCAAAATAAGGAGAAACAACAGCTTGTTGTCGTTGTTTAGTCGTTTAGTCATGTCCAACTCTTCATGACCCCATGGACCAGAGCACGCCAGGCACTCTTGTCTGGAAACAACAGCTACTTACCTTTAAAGCACATTTCCTCCCTGTCGCCTTGTGAAAGCACTCCATTACTTTGCCATTTATGCCAAGGCCCAGCACCCGCTTAGAGATTTTGTAGTCATCTGTGACTGCATGTTTCTTTATTTCCCCCTTGACAGGGACAGCTCCAGCAGGCAAAGGTCTTGTGTTGCTTTTGCTGTCCTCCTGGCCCTCGGGTGGGGGTCCCTGCTGACTCTCGCCTTGTTCCATGGTAGGCAGAAGTAACAAATTCAGAAAAAGAAGTGGCCAGCCCAGTTCCGCCTCACATTCACCGTCTTCCGCAAGGTACCTCCATCAAGTAGGTCAAGACAAACATTTCAAGGAGCCTGGATCCATTTCCTAGGATTCCACTAAGGGATCACCTTAAAAAAAAAAAAAAGTGAACAGGCATTTTTGTTGACTATAAAAAGCATGAGAACATAAGCCCTGCTATGTTAGATCAAAGTCCCATTTAGTCCAGCATCCTGTTTCTCAGAGTGGCCAGCCAGATGTTTATGGGAAGCCCCCAGGGAGGACATGAGTACAGCAATACTCTCTCACTGTTATTCTCCACCAGCTGGTATCCAGAAACAAGTTGCTTCCAATCAAGAGTGGCCAGGAGTAGAAAAGGATAGGGCTCTTGCACCTTTAATCATAGCTGTCAACTTTTCCCTTTTCTTGCGAGGAATCCTATTTGGAAGAAGGGAATTTCCCTTAAAAAAAAGGAAAAAGTTGACAGCTATGCCTTTAATGGTTGTATAACAGAGTGAATTTATTATGTGTGGCTTACTAGACGTAGCTTCTGCTAAGCAAATAAACTGCACTAACTGTAACCCTGGTGTGGCTTACTAGGCGTACCTTCTACTTACCAAATAAACTGCAGTAACCCTGCCCTCTTTTTCACCTTATCACCCTACACTGATCCTGACGGTAGTTTGTATCAGGACTCATAACCATCAATAGGAGAACAATGGACAGTTTTCCACCAATTCCTCTCCAGGTTCTGTAGTAGGCCATGTGGCTTATAGAAAGCAAGCAAAACAATTCACATAGTAACTTCATGGCATAACATGACTGCAGCAATCAGTTTGACCTGGAGCTGCCAAGGTTTTACACTGGAAGGATGTATGTGCTTTTAACAGTTGTACAACACACAAATTCAGCATGTGAAGCCCTAGCTTTCACTGTGTTCCATGCAAGAAACAATGTTATTGTTGAATTCCTAACTGCTGTGCATTTGCTAAACTTTTGTAAAATAAAAAGTAGCATTAGCAAAGTATGACTGCATTCCTTAACTTGCATTTAAAGCATAAGACAGACAGACAGACAGACAGACAGACAGACAGAAAGAAAAGAATTAGTTTACAGCGTTCAAACTTACAGAAAGGCTCCTCTCAGACCTCCTGAATGTTGGGATATTTGAGTGCACCAACACTAAAAACTGGTGAATTTTCTCCATGAGGATAGAAAAACAAGGGAAGAGCCCACATGATACTGTTTCTAGATAGTGGTGCTTTGCAGACAACATATTATGTTTTATTTTTCTTATATGCCATTGTTGTTAGTTACCATGGGTGTCTAAGGCAGGACATATACTTAGTAAATAGGACATTTACTTAGTAAACATCATATCTGCAAGTTAGATCAGAGTAATGTCGGTACTTGCACAGGGTAGAAAAATAATGGCATAACCAATCCAGCCACCATAGTACCAAATTAACATTTAAATACTTCCTGTTCAGCTTCCAATGTTGGTGCTATTCTGATTGGAGAAGATATTACCTGAGAATGCCCCAAGATCCCAGCAGGCATGAAAACCTAGGATGGGAAGCTGAAGGAGATTCTTACATCTTATGGAAATATCCCCACTTTTAACATATATTTAAATTTGGCTACAAGTATTCTGAAGGGACATGGGTGGTGCTGTGGTCTAAACCACAGAGCCTAGGGCTTACCAATCAGGTTGGTGGTTCGAATCCCCGCAACGGGGTGAGCTCCCATTGCTCAGTCCCTGCTCCTGCCAACCTAGCAGTTCGAAAACATGTCAAAGTGTAAGTAGATAAATAGGTACTGCTCTGGCGGAAAGGTAAACGGTGTTTCCGTGTGCTGCTCTGCTTAGCCAGAAGTGGCTTAGTCATGCTCGCCACATGACCTGGAAGCTGTACGCCGGCTCCCTCGGCCAGTACAGCGAGATGACCGCCACAACCCCAGAGTCGTCCCCGACTGGACCTAATGGTCAGGAGTCCCTTTACCTTTACAAGTATTCTGCATGAAAAAACTGAAGGGCCATGGAAAGGACTGGGCTTTAGTATTAAAGGTGACTGAACCCTCTCCTTTCTTTCATCTGGGCCACCCCAAACAGCTGTCTTTAAATACAGGGGTGGGGAACCTTGGGACTTCCAGATGTTGTTATAACTCCCAACCCCCAAAGCCAGCTTGGCCATTAGCCAGGAGTAGTGAGAGTTGTAGTCCACACGGAAATGCCGTTTACCTTCCTGCCAGAGCCGTACCTATTTATGTACTTGCACTTTGATGTGCTTTCAAACTGCTAGGTTGGCATGAGCAGGCACCGAGCAATGGGAGCTCACCCCATCGCGGGGATTCGAACCGCCGACTTTCTGATTGGCAAGTCCTAGGCTCTGTGGTTTAACCCACAGCGCCACCCGCATCCTGGGCTAGACAACCCCAAATCCACCCACTCTCTGACAACAAACGAGGCAGAAGGTTACCTGTTTATCTAAGTAAGCAAATGTGTAGGAGGCTTCAATAAGTTGCCAGGTTTAAAGCTGGAAAACTCTCCTCATCTCTTTTCAGAGATGCGTACTGGAGTTTCCCCAAGTGCTGCTTTCCATCATCTCAGATCACACTGATGGAAAAAGCTTCACTTGATTAATTTTTTTGTTTCTAGGCAGCTTCATGGAAACCCCTTCAAGGTCTAAATTGACAACACTCAACTTCACAGCTATACAGTAGGTGAATAATTCCAGTACAGGAACGGTAGCATGCCAAGCAGCTCACCTGTGCGTGAAGGAAGGTCAGGGAACAGTGCTGGCTCAACAAGGAGATGAGGGGAACCATCTGGATTAGTTAACACATTGAAAGAGTGGTGGGACAGGCAATAGCTTTCCTCGCCTATCCTCCTTCAAAGACAGAGCCAGGAAAGCTCATCACCGTGGCTGTGCTAGGGAGGTAGCACTGATAACAGTAGCAGCACAGCATACACAAACACATATCCAGAGGAGGGCAACATGTTTGGGATCCAAGTGTTCATTCTTCCGCATGTCTTGGCTGGGTAAGTTATTGGCAGCTGCTGAGATATCTATCTGCCTGCCCACCCCAGTATGCCAGCCACCTAGAGTGCCCACCCACCAGGAGGCAGCAGCAGAATAATGTGACGCCTAATCCAAATTGTTCCCCACATCGGATGGTCAGGCCAGCATTGTTCTTTGACCTGTCTCTACCCACAGGTGAGCTACCTGGTATGGTACACCCCCTTTCCAAGGAGGCAGCGTTGAGGACTGCAACACCATTGGGTCACCTTGGGCCAGTCATCCACGGTCTCTCAGCCTAACCTACTTCACAAGGGGGTTAAATGGGAAGGGGGAAAGCCATGTATGCTGCCATATATGTTCCTTGAAGGAAAGGTGGGATACAAATGTCATAATTACACCTCAGTGGCCTTATCTACTGAGTACGTTCTGTGCCTTGAAGCTACCTGAAGGTAGAAAGAAGGTAGAAGGAAAGCAGAAAGAAAAGTGGGGAGGGGGAAGAGATTAAGGCTGCAAGCCTGACTCCACCTACCTGGGAGCAAGCACTTCTGATTAGTCATTGTTAGGACTGCAGCCTTAAATAGTAAAGTTTCTAGGACTAAAGTATATGAGAAGGAGTTGTTTTAAAATTTTAGTTGGAGTTGAGACTGTGTTCAAGATTCTGCTCCTTCCTTGGGGTTTCTAAGTTAAATCTCTAGTGTGTGTGTATGTGAATGGGGGCAAACAGTTTAGGCACCATGCAACGAACAGGTGGCTATTTTACATCCTTACTTTGAGCTGCTTATAAACATAGTACCACTTACTATGTTATTTATTTGTTCCTATGGCCTTACATTTATTCCACACGAAACCCAAGGCAGTACACACGTGGTTCCCACACAGTCTTCCACCCGGGCAACGACCAGACCCAGCAAAGTTGTGTCCTCCTCATGTGCCCGCAGACCATACAGGAGAAAAAACGCGGTGGTGGACGAGATCTCCCCAATTTTATTTCTCACAATATCCACACGAGGTTAGGTTAGGCTGAGAGGAGGCGGCCCGGTGGAGAAAGCGGGAGGGGACCTGGGAAGCCTCAGGTACAAATATGTCCTGGCCTGCCTGGCACTGCCAGGGAGAAAAGTAGTTCTCGAGGCAAAGAGTCCTCCAACCCACCGAAGTCGCAAAGCCCGAGGAAAGGAGGTTTCCTCAGGTGAGCGTCCAAGGTGGGGGCGGAGGAAGAGAGAACAAAAGCGTGGGAGCAGTTGGAGAAGCGCAAGGCGAGAGATGCCGGTGGCGGGAGGGTGGGGGTGTTGTATTACCTGCGTTAAGCGCATGCTCCTCACAGGTGGTCGCTCTGTTGCTGCTCCATCAAACGAGCGGGACGGAAGGAGGGGCGGGGATGGGGGCCAGCAGCCGCGCAGCGCCTCGCCACCTCCGCGGCCCAGCCGAGGCTTTTCCTCGAGCCGCGTAGGGCAGACTTGGGCGGCCGCTCATGTGACTCCCCGGCCCAACCCGGTCCCGGCAGAGGCACCCGCCGGGGAGGAGGGAGGGAGGGGCATGCGGGAGTGGTGCGGAGCGGGGGGGGGGAGAGCACGTGCTCCGGGACACCTGGCGGGGGCGGGCGGAGGGGGCTCCTCTGGTGGCGGCGGCAGGTGGGCGGGAGGCTCACTGCAAAAAGGGGCAGCCGAGGAAACGGCGGCTCGGCCGGGGCTCGCCAGCTTCCTGGAAGCGACTCCCTGAAGCAAAGAGCCAGGAGTTCCCCGTTGACCCAAATGGACGGTTCGGCGGGGGCGGGGGGCGCTGCGTTCAAAAGAAGGCGCGCGAAATGGGGCCGATGCTGTTCCCACCCCTTTCCCCCCTTCCTTTAAACACATGTCTGCAAAGGGCTTGGCCTGGGAGAAAGCTCCCCATTGCTCTTCACGCTGTCGTGGTGAATCGCGCTACTGTCTCCGGCTGCTTTGTTTCGCGGTGACGCTTCTTCTCCGTGGCGGAGTTTGTGCTGAGAACAAAGAGGGAGGGAGAGGGAGAGGGAGCAGCGGCACCCTCGAGAGCAAAGTCTGCAACGGCATCGCCGCGCTCCGAGGGCTTATCTTTTTATTTGTTTTAAAGGGGACAACTGGAAAGCGGCGGGGGGGGGGGGAGGGAGAAAGCAACCGCGAAGCGATTTCATGGGCCATGAGACTGCTCAGCGAGGAAGAAGCAGGGGGCGGGCGATTTACAGCAACCCTCTTATTATTCTGTAGCTTTGGGTTCACGCAAGCAACACGAATTGTCTACAGCGCGCTGCGCCGATGGTAGCAGAGCAGCACCTGCTGGTCGGAAGTGGGCACGGCCAGGAAGATGCCGGAAGGCAAGCAAGCAAGATGGTGACACTTGCACATTTCAAAGCTGTGTCGACTGTGTAGTCTTTCCCTTCCGTTATTTTGGAAAGCGAAAAAAAGAGCGGTGTGCTCTGGACACAATAGTTGACATTCTATGGACGTCCAAGGTTGGCTTTTCTTAGTGCCCCCAGGGATGGGGGTGGGGTGGGCTGGATGGTCATTTGCCCCCTGCTGCTTCAAACTCAAAGGGAGCCTCAAATCCAGACACTTGTTAATGTTATGGCGTTTGACAAGTTTCTCAACTAGTTTTGATGTGCATCGAACTGAATTGTGAAAGACTCAGACAGGAGCGGCCTGGGCTAGTTCACTGCCTGTGGTGAAATGGGAAAGTGATACCTCACCCTACAGCTGCCACCTCCAACACCCCACCAGAGAAGGAAGGAGAAGCAGAGGCAGTGTCTACTTCCAGGTTCCAGCAAGATCAAAGTGGAAGCTGCTTCTCCCGTGGGAGGGTGGGACTGCCACTTCTTCTCACATCTCTGGGTTGGGGGCAGGCGGTGAGGTGCCTGTGGTGGTGCCAGAGAGCATCTACAGCAGCACTGTGGGTGCCCCTCTGCCAGAGAAGTGAGAAGAGATGGCAGCACTGACTTTTGGGTTCTGTTGAGATGTCGCTAGAAGCTCCTTCTCTGGTGGTAGCCTTGATGGCGTTGCTTCTCCAGCAATGCGGGGTGGGGGTGGGGCATCCACAGTGGTGCCAGAGAAGTGGTGGCAGCAGTGAGAGCTTCCCAGGAACCCCTGCCACTGCTGCTTCTTTGGTCACAGTGCCAATGAGAGTGCACTCAGAGTGGCAAAGCTAACAATATATATATTCAAAACAAAAAAAAATCCTTCCAGTAGCACCTTAAAGACCAACTAAGTTAGTTCTTGGTATGAGCTTTCGTGTGCATGCACACTTCTTCAGATACGATCTGAAGAAGTGTGCATGCACACGAAAGCTCATACCAAGAACTAACTTAGTTGGTCTTTAAGGTGCTACTGGAAGGAATTTTTTTTGTTTTGACTATGGCAGACCAATACGGCTACCTATCTGTAACTGAATATATATATTGTTGTTATTAACTAATAAAGGTTTTGTCTTAATATCAACTGACATTCCCCCTCAATTATCCATGCATTTGATAACTAAATTAATAATCACATTATGTCTCTATCTTTTCAGCAGGAAAATATAGACATGATTCACCTTCATGTAAAGTCCAAACATTGTAGTTCTGAATGTCCTGGTTGTGTCCTATATTTTTTCACGATTTCAAACCTGCTTCCCTCCCTTAATTTCAAAATTTGGGATAAGCAGATTTAGTGACTGGAAAGGAAACAAATCTTTTCACATAGGTCTGGAAGTGTAGGGAGCGTTTGTTAACAGTCCTGTGTGAGAAGACTAACCAATTCAGGCTACAATTCTGTACACATCAGGGAACAATCCTTGTGGAATTCAGTGGGACTTGCTTCTGAGTTATTTATGGTTATTGTGGCATGAACCCATGCTAGAAACTGTGACAGCAAGGATCCCTTAAGTGTTAATAAAACTGCAATGTTTAAAGTTCCCACTACAGTTGTACCTCCGCTTACGTATCCCTCTGGATACATAAAGTTCGGGGTGCGAACGCAGCAAACCTGAAGTATTTTTCTGGGTTTCGCCATGTGTGCATGCGCAGAAGCGGTCCTCCAGTTGCGAATTCCTTGGGATGAGGCCAGACCTCTGGAATGGATCCCGTTTGCAACCAGAGGTACCACTGTATTTCTTTGTAAAGAAGAGGATGGGGAGAAAACCAGAACAGGTGGAGACCACACAATTTTTCTCCCAGCAGAAAAGCAGCTTTGACAGCAGGGACCACTTTTGTTTTTTGTTTTTTTATAAAAATTTTATTAGGGTTTTTACATTACAAAATAGAAAAAGAAAAAATACAAAATAAAAATAGTTAAAAACAATCAATCTTTTCATCACATTATTTTTCATTTACTTGTTTCCCGGACCTCCTCATACCTCCCTTTTTTGTATTCCAGTTCAATTTATTAGCTCAGCAGTTTCTTTCCCTCTTTATTCTACCCAGGTCTTTAATCTTAAATTATTATATCATTAAATTTTTACTTATAAAAAACCATTTTTTCATATTCTTTTATACCATTACAGCTAGAAACCACTTAATTTCAATCCAACATCATTCTAACATTCATTAATTTTATAGTCTCTCTGTAAATAGTCTTTAAATTTCTTCCAGTCTTCTTCCACCGACTCTTCTCCCTGGTCTCGGATTCTGCCAGTCATTTCCGCCAATTCCATGTAGTCCATCACCTTCATCTGCCATTCTTCCAGGGGTAAATCTTGTGTCTTCCAATACTTTGCAATAAGTATTCTTGCTGCTGTTGTAGCGTACATAAAGAAAGTTCTATCCTTCTTTAACACTGATTGGTCGACTATGCCCAGGAGAAAGGCCTCTGGTTTCTTCAAGAAGGTATATTTAAATACCTTTTTCAATTCATTATATATCGTCTCCCAGAAAGCCTTAATCCTTGGGCACGTCCACCAAAGGTGAAAGAATGTACCTTCAGTTTCTTTACATTTCCAACATTTATTATTGGACAAGTGATAGATTTTTGCTAGCTTGACTGGGGTCATGTACCATCTGTATATCATTTTCATAATATTCTCTCTTAGGGCATTGCATGCCGTAAACTTCATACCTGTGGTCCATAACTGTTCCCAGTCAGCAAACATAATATTGTGTCCAACATCTTGTGCCCATTTAATCATAACAGATTTCACCGTTTCATCCTGAGTATTCCATTTCAACAGCAAGTTATACATCCTTGACAAAGTCTTAGTTTTGGGTTCTAACAGTTCTGTTTCTAATTTTGATTTTTCCACCTGGAAGCCAATTTTCTTGTCTAAATTATATGCCTCCATTATCTGATAATAATGAAGCCAGTCTCGCACTTTGTTCTTTAGTTTCTCAAAACTCTGCAGTTTTAGTCTTATCTCCATCTTGTGGGATCACTTTTGAACCAAAGTGACACTTTTCAAATGCAGAACAACTTGTTCAAGCTCCTGTGACCTCATTGGCTACATGCTACATCCCTGTGAACTAGCAGCCATACTGGGTCACCACAGGCTAAGGGGCCTTAAAAGTTGCAAGTGGCCTGGGCCTCTGAGAAGGCCTGAGTGCAACAGCTCCTAATCCCACTTGGGTTGGGATCACTTGTCAAGTTATGAGGTATGTTATTAACTCTCTGCTATGCTCAGTTGCTTTTTGCATTTGCAATACAGGATTTGTATCTTGCTAAGCCTCAGCTTGTTTTGTATTGTGTTAGGGTACAAATTGTTTGTATCCTTATACTGTTATTTAAAAGCAACACTTCATCCGTTTAACTGACTTTTGGACCGGCTTGGCATGCTACTTGGTTAATGGAAAAGGACGGACAAATTTGAGATATTTAACTGTGCTCTGTCAACCAGTTGATGGAACCAGTAACTGATCCTAAAAGCCACTGTTGCAGAATATCGATACATCCCCAGAGAGCCTTTCTGTGCCTCCCCCACCCCAGCAGAATCCTCTCTGCTTGTCTAGACCTGCTGGTAACGTCTGCCCTGGAACCAAGTTCCTCCCTAGATGCAGAAAAGGCCACTGGAGATTAATTGGAGTGTTGTTTTCCCTCTCTAACGAAGCCATTAACCAGTTAGTTATACTGATTAATCAAGACATGCTTTCAGTTTGAGGCAAAAATAATGTGCAGAAATGTGTTTGGAGGGGGGGGGGGGTTTAAATGCTCAGTGAAGACATAAAAGTTACCGTTTCCACAGCAACTGTCCATCAGCGCTGATAAGATTTTTACATCGTAGTAAAATTTTCAGCTTCTAATGTTCAGCATGTTAACTTCACAAGGGAACAAATGATGCTACATTTTTATCAGAACAAGGAGGGCCAGCGAAGATGTTGTATGTAGTCTCGTGCACATGAATGTGTGTTTATATTAGGGCATTTCCCCAGTACTCATAATTCCACTTCAATGGGGAGGAGATGAGAGGAAAAGCAAACTGTGTGTGACAGATGTTAATGTTGCTTAATGCACTAATGGGAGAGGCACTAAGACACTGATAATGAGAGCAGCATAAAACCCCATCGGGAATTCAATTAAATGCCTTGGGGATCAAACCGGATTTTGCATTCTGCACATCAGCAGCTATATGGGTTAGGACAGAAGTTACAAGTACTAATGAATCCTCTTTCCTTAAAATACAAGATGAGCACTCGCTTAGGTTACTAGAATCATTCTGTTAAAACTGGGGGAAAAATTAAAACCCTGTACAGATGAAGGATAGGTTGGAATGTCCAGGCTGTGAGAGGATCCCTATTATATCTGTAATCTTTGCACAAAAGGAAGGAAGTGAGATGTGGCTTTTTCTGTTTGAATGCTGCAGCAATAGGAGAAACTGAATGGTGTACTTGTCTATTTCAAGGCAACTCTTGATACTAGAGCCTTCTCACATCATTTGTGAATATGAGGTGTTAATACTTAGGTCAGTGATTTACCCTGATCAATAATTCAAAATCATTATTAATAGCTTCATTTTTATAAAAAAAAAATCTCATTGGTTTATAACACATTAAAACATCAAATAAAAAGATCCAGAATAAAACATTACTAAAGAAAATGAAATACAAAGTGTATGTTGAAAGCAACATAATTAACAGGAAACTGACATATGATCTTAAAGATTTCAAAACATTACAAAAGATGTAAACGACAGAATGCACATTTATTGCATGATGATGAGGAACCATTAGTGAGCACTGTTTGGGTTTGATCAACCAGCTACAAATCCACCTAACTAACCTCATCCGGCCCACATTTTACCAGTTTCTCCACATAAATATGGGGAACTTTGTAAAGAAAAGGAAAAAAAACCTGATTGAAATCAAGATACACTACTCCCACAGCATTCCCCTGATCCACCAAGCTTGAATCAAAAAAAGAAACGAGATTCATCTGGCATGACTTGCTTTTGAGAAACCCATTCTGGGCCTTAGTAATCACAGCATCCTTTTCTAAGTGCTGACAGATCAACTTTAATTATCTGTTCCAAGACCTTTATTGGTATTGACATCAAGTTGACTGGTTAGTAGTTATCTGGGTCTTCTTTCCCCCCTTTTTGAAGATGGAGACAACATTTGCCAAGCTCCAGTCTGCAGGGACCTTACCTGTTCTTCAATAATTCTCAAGGATTATAGACAGACGCTCTGAGATTGCATTTGCAAACTTCTTTAGTACCCTTGGTTGCAGCTCATCAGACCCTGGAGATTTGAATTCATTTAAAGTAGCCTCTCTTCCTACCTTTGGCTGCTGCTCCCTCTTTCCATCATATATTCTGTGATCACCAGGTTGGGCACTCCTTTCCTTTTGGGTGAAGACAGGCAAAGGAAGTGTTAAGCAGTTCTGCCTTCTGCCTGTCACCCAATAGCATTTCTCTGCCTTCTCCATGCAGAGGATTTACTACTTGCTTGTTCTTCCTCTTGCTTCAAACATAGCCAAATGAACCTTATTATTATTTTTAACCTCTCTTGCGAGCCTGAGCTCATTCTGAGCTTTAGTCCTCCTGAACTGCAACTGTTAGCTAATGACTATAGTGTATTTAGGATATAAGGTTTTATTTACAGACACACACACACACACACACACACACGTACAGTGGTACCTCGGGTTAAGTACTTAATTCGTTCTGGAGGTCTGTTCTTAACCTGAAACTGTTCTTAACCTGAAGCACCACTTTAGCTAATGGGGCCTCCTGCTGCTGCTGCGCCGCCGCCACACGATTTCTGTTCTCATCCTGAAGCAAAGTTCTTAACCAGAGGTACTATTTCTGGGTTAGCAGAGTCTGTAACCTGAAGCATATGTAACCTGAAGCGTATGTAACCCGAGGTACCACTGTATATAAAACTCAATCATAGGATGGGTGGGCTTACAGCATCAACATCTTTGAAGCTCAATCAGAGCAAATGGCAATCAGAAGAAAAACCAAATTGTCATTTGCTCCAATTGAGCTTTAAAGAGCAGGTTTTCGTGGGGAAAACTCAGACATGGAGTTTGAAAGCATGGACCTGTAACTGGAAGGAGCAAGGCAAAAGGCAAGTACGGATAACCCCTAGTTAAACTATGGAATTCACTTCCACCAGATGTGATGGCCACCAGCTTAGACAGCTTTAAAAGAGGATTAGACAAATTCATGGAGAACAAGGTTCTCAATTCCTAGTGAAGATAGCTGTATATTCCACAATCAGAAGAACCATGCCTCTGAATACCAGTTGCTGGAGAGCAATAGGAGTAAAGAGCAATTGAACTGGTGTCCTGCTTGTGGTCTTCCCAAAGGCACCTGGTTAGCCACTGTGAGGAACAAGATGTTGGACTAAATAAGTCTTTGTTCTGATCCAGCAGCACTCTTTTTATGTTAATATATTCATTTTAACATGGGATGAAGTCCAGGTATTCCTGCTGTTGCTTTTGTACCAGAGAACTCACAGAAAAACCTTTGAGATAAATGTGAGATTGAAGTCAATTTTTCTCAGTAAAATATATTCCTCAGGTGAGCACAAAGTCCTTACAGCATATCGCAAGGGTAGTACATTTTTCTTATCTCTGTTAAGGTCAAAGATTCAGTTTCTAATACTTCACCTATTACTACTGGCTTTTTATACTGGTGAATAATATTGTACATTTAGTATATAATAAATAGAAGGTATACAAATGTAAATGAGGAACTGCTGCAAAATCTTACCAGGAAATGGATAAACAGTTCTAACTTTGGATTGCAACCAGGGGAAGTTTCTTTGGTGGTGTGGCTAACCTTCAGCCCTCCCCCCGCATCATAGGAGCCAGTTCCTAGGGGCCAAAGTCCCTTTACCTCCACCCTAAAATATTTGAGGGGCAAAGTTGATAGGCATTGCCATTCAAATGGTGTGTATGTGCCACGTATTGTGATCAATTATAGGGGGTGGGGCTTACCTGGTTTCCCCAATATTTTATTCAAGTTGGCACCTCCACCCCCAATCCATCTATCCATTGTTTTCTTTTGTGCAGATGCTCTATTCTCTGAGCCAGTTAACATTTTACCATTTCCCTGCCCAGCTTGTTCTTGCAGCAACAAAAGTGCTAGGTCATAAATTCCTTTGAGTTAGCTAATGAACCATTGCCACTTGGGAACAGAGAGAAGACTAGCCTGGTTCCTTCGGCTGTATTTGTTTGCACCTCATAGGAGTATTCCCCAAATAGTGCTGTGACCTCAAATCCAGATCTCAGATCTTCCTTTAGATATATATTTATTGTGATAAAAATCAAACCCTTTGTAATTTCCTTTGTGCTCATAGTGATTCAAAGAGCTAAGGATTCCTGTGAGACAGGGATGAAGGATATGTTGATGGGCCCGTAGGAGTTGTGAGTGCCATAGGATCTTTTCACTCATTTGAATTATATTTATTGATGTTCACTTTTTATTTTTTTGAAGATTTGGAAAGTAGAAGTGCCCAGAAGGCAAAAGTTCCCTTTCTTCTTTAATCTTTCATGAGTCTGGAAATTAAATATTAATTTAAAGTTTATTTTGCTAAAGGCCCTTATTTGACAACTTCCAAACTTTAAATCAGTTCCTCTCAACTGTGTTAGTAGTTTATCACATTCTAGCTTTTGTAGCATAGTTCTTGTGAGTCTTCACAGGTAACCATGATATGTAATCTGTTTGTTTGAATGTCTGGCCCTAGCCCAGCAGCCCATGGGTTGTTCTCTGGCAGCAAACCATGTTTTGAAGCCTTGGTTTGCTGTTGGCTAATGATCAAAGGCTTGTGTGAACTTTTTTCTGAACCCAACAGCCTTGCGTATCATTGGTTTGTTTGGCCATCCCACTCCAGACGCTTGCCAAGCTTCAAAGCCAGCTAGAAATTAAACTAAGCTTTGGTGGAACAAGAAAAAGACAGAATCTGGATTCAAGATGACCTTAACAGATTGGAGAACTGGGCCCATACTAACAAAATGAATTTCAGTAGGGACAAATGTAAGGTTCTACATTTAGGCAGGAAGAACCAGCTGTACAAATATAAGATGGGGGAGGACACCTGGCTTGCTAGTAGTACATGTGAAAAGGATCTAGGGGTCTTAGTGGACCACAAGCTTAACATGAGTCAACAGTGCAATGCAGCAACAAAAAAAGCTAATGCTATTATAGGCTGCATCAACAGAGGTATATTACTTCAAGAGAAGTAATAGTTCCACTCTATTCTGCCTTGGTTAGACCATACCTACAGTACTGTGTCCACTTCTGGGCACTGCAATTTAAAAAAGATATCGCCAAGCTGGTATATGTGCAGAGGAGGGGAACCAATATGATAAAGGGTCTGGAAACTAAGACTTATGAGGAATGGTTGAGGGATCTGGGTATGTTTAGCCTGGATAAGAGGAGACTGAGAGGCGATATGATAGCCATCTTCAAATATCTAAAGGGCCCTCATATGAAAGATGGAGCAAGCTTGATTCTCCTATTCTGGAGAAAACAATTGTTTAGAATGCTGGACTCGTTTAAACAGAAGCACATCTTCATGGGTGCCTGGCCTGTTGCAAATTCTCTGCAGTTGCCACTTCCTCACTAGTAAGGTGTGCAGCTTAAGGGGTGGGATGCCACTTCATGTATGTGGCCTGGGGGTGGGCTGACTTGTATGCTGTTGCAGCAGTTGCCTTGCTTCTGTTGAGGCACAGAGTAGTGGATGGTTCATCACCTTGCTTCCTTGTTCAGGGAGTGCAGGGTGATGGATGGCTGTCAGGGGCTGGGCAGAGGAGGAGGAATGGTGGAGACCGCCTTCCCATCCTGACCCTTCCAGGGAGGAGGAAAAGGAAGACAGTATAGATTTACAACAGGGGTTTATGGGAGGTCACAGCTCAGAGACAGATGAGGGTGAAAGTTGGGAAATAATGGGAGATGAGGAGCAGGCAGAGCCAGAGCAGCTGGCTGACACATTACCACTAGAAAGCATTCCAGATCCACCATCCCCCAGAACCCGGTGAGCCTTAAAAGTAGGAAAGCAAAGAGCTCAAAGACAGAGGGTACTTAGCGGCACCCATAGAGGAGGTGATGATGTTGACAAATGAGGAAGTGGGACAGCAAGGGGGTGGATATTCATTCAGGAGAATGCCATTACCCAAGAGGCTGGGTTCTATAGCCACTCTCTGTAAAGTCTGAAATAAAGAAGGACTGTAATAATTTTTTGTCTTTATACTCTCCTAGGAGCCAGTGACAGCATCCTGACAATGACATGCACAATGCAGCAGCAGCCACCGACATACCTGAAGCCCTGCAACTATTGGAGAACCTCGGACTTAACCCTCCACCAGAATGGCAACCATCAGATCCACTGAACAACAACCAAGACGAAAATACAGCGAACGATTGGACGACAGTCAACAAGGGAAAGAAGAAACAACAGAAACAACATGGCAATGCAAACCAAGAGAGTCAAGTACCTCTCACAGAACAGCCCTGCCAAACACACAACACAAGATTATGAACCAACTTCAGCTAAAGCCACACACCACAGATTGACAACCCTACAACATCAACTAATGCCAAACGAAGCACACAGAAACTACCTCAAAGCAATGGACTGGTGAACCCCACTTTTTTATTTCCTCCCCTCCCCCTTGCTATCCACAGAGACCCCTCCCACACCAACACCAACCCAGATGACACCATTGCCACCCCTCCCACCCCATGCCTCCATAGGCCAACCCAGATGACACTTCTCCATTCTCTCCACCTCCACCCACCCCAACAACCCATCCCCCCAACCACACGCACCCCTCGCTCCAATGACTATACACAAAAAATAAGCACACAAACAAAAATAGAGCCCACCTCCGCCCCCAACCTCTCCGTCCCCTTCCTCACACATGAAAAAAGCAAAATACGCAGGTAAAAGAAGGAAAACAGAAAAAGGTGAACTCATACTAACTAAAACAACATCCCATCCCCAATTAAATAACCAGCAAACAGGCTAAAAACTGACAAATAACTAACATAATGATGGCACCCGAGTGTGCCCATACTCACATCCCTACCCTAATACCCCAGCAAATCAATAATGTTGTTAACAATACTGATATTGTTTATAAACTTTATACCCAACACAAGTGCCCCAAAGGCGCTTGGCACTGTCTCACTGATCCATCCCTATCACAAGCGAAAGGGAGGATGGCCTGTTCTCAAACAAGGCCATCCATGTCAGCTGAGACACAGGACCAGGACCAACTGGCTGGGAGCCAAATGGTCCAAGCTACCCCAAACAAACACCTATATAACTACCTATAGGCTACTCTCTATAACCTACCCCCAATTTTCAGTCCATCCCTAACTTTAACCCCCTACCCCCACCCACCACACTATATGTCAGCACAACACACAGGTTCGATAGACAATATAAGGTGAGAAACACAGAACAACCCGGACGGGTTGGCAGGGAATCACCCTATAAAAAAGACATACAAAATGGCTAGCTTAAAAGCAATTACACTAAATGCGAGGGGATTGATAAACCAAGACTACAAGATATTCACATCAGTCCTTGCTGACTGCCTAAAAATCTTCCTACACAAACTAATCACCCCAGACCAGGCAGGCTTTGTCCCTGGTCACAACATAACAGACCCCATTAGGAAACTACTGAATCTGGGAGAACACAGCAAAACGACCAAACTCCCTCTGATGATCATGTCCCTAGACATTCTTAAAGCCTTTGATTGCTCAGAATGGAAAGGAGTATTACCTAACATGAAATTTGGCCCCAACTTCCTACACATCCTCAAACAAATTTACTCCCAAGCCTTGACAAAATTCAGAATTAACAATATGGACTCCAGTACCATAGCAACCCAAAGAGGCACAAAATAAGGATGCCCACTGTCTCCCTTCCTATTAATCTTGGCCCTGGAACCCCTAGCAGTCCGACTCCAAGCAGCCCCAGATATCAAGGGTGTGGAAATAAAAGGTAAAACCTACAAACGAGGGCTCTTCACAGATGACCTGATGGTCACAACACCAGACCCCATAAGCACAGCAACCACCCTAACGAAAGAACTCAACACATTTGCAATGGCGTCAGGCCTACAAGTAAACTTTGCAAAATCTGAGGCTATGTGCTTCAACATCCCCCACCTCCTGCATACCCAAAAGGAATTCACCAACATCACTGCTGTACCAAATTCAGGTACCTAGTGGTTCAAATAACCAGAAACTTCAACAAACTGTACTTCCACAATTACAAGCCCCTGTGGCGACAAATAACAGGGACTTGAGGAAATGGAACAACACCAACTTCACCCTCTCAGACAAAATAGCCATGATCAAAATGATCACCCTCCCAAAACTAACCTATTTATTCTAAACCCTCCCAATCTGGAATTCCCTCAACCCAACTCCAGAAGTGGCAGATGGTATCAAATTGTATGGGAAACGCCCTTACTAGAAAAGCTAAGCAATAAACTGAAACTGACATGGGGACAAATAAAAGAGGGCACCTTCAACCCAGTTTGTCTCCCTTTTATCACATACTGAAGGAGCATCTCCACCCCCATCATTTAGCCCGGACACTGAGATCCAGCACCGAGGGCCTTCTGGCAGTTCCCTCATTGCGAGAAGTGAGGTTACAGGGAACCAGACAGAGGGCCTTCTCGGTAGTGGCGCCTGCCCTGTGGGGCAGATGTGAAGGAAATAAGCAGCTATCTTATCTTTTAAAGACATCTGAAGGCAGCCCTGTTTAGGGAAGTTTTTAATATTTAATGCTGTTTTTAACACTCGATTGGAAGCCACCCATAGTGGCTGGGGGAACTCAGCCAGATGGGCGGGGTATAAATAATAGATTATTATGATGATTATTATTATTACACAGTTCAACAAGACAATAACAAGAACCCACTGACAGCATACAAATCAATATGACTTACCTGATCCAACAAACCCTCCTCCCCTCATAAATGCAAACAAACCCCACTGCAGTCAACCACAGACAACCAACCACACCCTGCCCCCCCCAATACCTTCCACTAGCAAGGAAATGTAACAGATAGAAAGAGAACCTACCCACACAAAACCACACATGTACTCTATACAAAAGAATATAAACTCACCACCTCACCTCTCGTCTCCCCCCTCTTCTTCCCCAACCGTATCCTATACTCAACACTAATGCCTCACAACAAATGTCACTGGTTTGTAAGAAAGACTGGTACAACCTGAAAAAAGAGACAAGGCATGTGCTTTTGTAAACCAATAAAATCTTTAATAAAAATATTTTTTTTAAAAAAATAGTTATTGTGGAGCTGGAAAATGCCATCCAAGAAGAGTCAACCAAAATGATCAAGGGGCTGGAGCAACTCCCTTATGAGGACAGGTTATACAGCATTTGGTGCTTTAGAGAAAAGGCAAGTAAGGGGTGGGGGGACACAATAAGAGATGTATTAAATTTGGTGCGCAGAAAGTGGGTAGACGATCATTATTCTCCCTCTCTCGTAATACTACAACCTGTGGTCATCCCATGAAGCTGAATGTCGAGAGATTCAGGGCAGACGAAAGAAAATACTTCACACAGTGCATAGTTAAACTATGGCATTCGCTCCCCCAGGATGTAGTAATGGCCACCATCTTGGATAGCTTTACAAGGTAATTAGAAAAATTCATGGAGGGTATCAATGGCTACTAGCATTCATTCCTGCTGGGGATCACAAAAGGGGAAGGTGCTGTTGCACAGGCATCTGATTGGCCACTATGAAAATAGAATACTGGATTAGATGAGACTTTGGTCTTAGCCAGTAGGCCTGTTCTTATAGTTATTTCTGGCTCGATGCCTGACATTCCTAGACATTCCATTCACTTTAGTGCCTCAGAACAAAACAATATTTAAATGTTCTTAACCTAGGGTTGAAGCGTGTTCATCGATCAAAGCCTGCTCCACCAGAATTAGTTGGATGTTCCCTATTGACATCAATAGATGCCCACTAAATATCCTGCACTACACACATAAGTACTGCAAATATAAATGAAAGTTGACCATGCCATATATATTATCCATATACACTCACGTCCCAACTGGTGTTCTAGTTCCCTAATACATATATCCTATTTGTTTTCACATTGAGATACCTTTACCAGCAGATGGTAGTATTGTAGTGTTGAAACCTAGAATGCAATGTGCAGGAATTATTTTTAGCGCTCTCTTTTTGGAACTTTCCAGTAATGTTGCTCCAAGATTTTCTCAGAATGTTTGTAATAGAGTTCTTTCTAAGTGTGTTTATCTGGTGAATCAACACGTCTTTCATTCACGACCTTGTATGCAATTGGATTGTTCACCGATCATCTATGATGTCAGCAGCAATATACCAGCAGACATTTAACCTGGAGGTAATTTGCAGAGTTTAGAAGCCTGATGCATTAAACATCCATGTGGTACAAACAATATGACTGCAAGTAATTCCTAGAAAATAGTTTTTGAGGCATGAACTGTAGTTAAACATAATAGATACTGGACTAAAAACTAGAATCATGAAAATATGACCAGACAATCCTTTCATTATGTCTGACAAATGCAAAAGCTTTCATACTTTCCTCCCACCAACAGGCAGAGAAATAACATGTATTTCTGAACCAATTAGAGAACTAGTCTGTAAAAGCTACCCAACTTGAGTATACACACATACTGCTGTCACAATTCACTCCCTTAAAAGGTTAATCAAAGCTACTGAGCTATTAACTATATTTTCAAAGAGAATGAGCATGAAACATCACCATGTAGAGCTGGAAGTAATTTGTCAGATTCTGACTACTAGATTGCGCTTTGCTAACAAGTCTAGGAAGTTTGCAGACACCAATAGAAAGCGCCTCTGCTATACTTTTAGGTTCAAAATCAGCTGGAGTGATCATAGCATTTATGTGTCTATAATTTCAAAGAACTCCACTTTGAAATGGGAACAGTATGACTTTATGAAAGGTTAATTGGGGCTGCGGGAAACAACAGCCTTCACACAGCTCATTTCAAAATGTGATCTGGCTAATTGGCTGCTTTTCTTTCACTGAAACGAGACCTATTTATGAGTGTGAAAGAACAGTCTAGCTACCCACGAGACACTGGAAGCCAGGTCTCAAACTGGCTCCCACAGCAGCAAGGCTCTGCTGCCTTACCTCCTATGCTAAAGCTAAAGCTAAAGCTAAAGGTAAAAGTAAAGGTAAAGGTAAAGGGACCCTTGACTGTTAAGTACAGTCACAGACGACTCTGGGGTTGAGGCACTCATCTCATTTTACTGGCCGAGGGAGCTAACGTTTGTCCGGGTCATGTGGCTAGCATGACAAAGCCGCTTCTGGCGAACCAGAGCAGCGCACAGAAACGCCGTTTACCTTCCCACCAAAGCGGTACCTATTTACTTGCACTTTGACGTGCTTTTGAACTGCTAAGTTGGCAGGAGCAGGGATGGAGCAACGGGAGCTCACCCCGTCACGGGGATTCGAACTGCCGACCTTCTGATTGGCAAGCCCTAGGCTCTGTGGTTTAGACCACAGTACCACCCGTGTCCCTGTGCTACTAGGGCCTAATTCCCGGCATGTGCCTTCCAGACTAAGCTCTGTTTCTCAAGGGTGCCATCTAGGCTTCAGTAGCTAGCTGGCAAGGATCAGTCTGGCTCCACCAACCAGCCTCACAATGTGATTTTCAGTCACAGCAGGACCTTGTCCTCCTCTCTCATGCTAAGCCTACCTGTCTTGAACAATGTTGTCCACTAAACCTGGATTGTGCCACTGGTCCCATTAGACTGACTGTTACTTTCCACCCCCTAAACCCTGAAACCTGATTACTTGGGGCCTGAGACCTCTTGAATCAGGAGCGTACCAGCACATACACCCCCCCCCCTGTAAGGGTTTCTGCACACAGGCTATTATGCTGGTGCTGTTACATTATTGATATGTCTTGGAGTCAAGAAACTTGATCTCCCAAAGGCCTTTGATGGTATCTTCCTGGACCAACTTAGTGGGATGGATAATGGAGGCACTGTATTTTGGTGGTTCCACTCATAACTTCAGGGTTGTGTCCAGACAGTAGCACTGGATGAGTGTTCCTTGGCCCCCTGGCACTTCTGCTATGGGGTTCCACAGAGTGCTATTCTCCCTCAGTGCTATTTCATATTTTCAAAGCCATTGGGCACAGTCATTAGGAGTTTTGGAGCAAGGTGTCATCAGTACACTGATGATACACAGCTCTACTTCTCCATAACATCGGAATCAGAGGCATTTCAGTTCTTTTGCCATCAGTTCTAAAAGATCCAGGTAGCTATCAGCCTGGATATATAGCAGATAATTCCTTCCTATAGCAAAATCAGTCTGAGTGCCAACAGGAATGTAAGTGGAAAGCACAGAGGATTATATATATATATATATATATATATATATATATGCAGGTTTTGGTGTCCTCGGGTATCTTCCCGTGTAAAAGTTGGGGTGTCTAGGCGACGTTTCGACGAGGTCTCACTCGTCATCTTCAGGCTGGTGCTTTCGGCTTCTTGTTACTGGAACAGAGCTCTGTTCCAGTAACAAGAAGCCGAAAGCACCAGCCTGAAGATGACGAGTGAGACCTCGTCGAAACGTCGCCTAGACACCCCAACTTTTACACGGGAAGATACCCGAGGACACCAAAACCTGCATTCCTGTACCCGTGAAAATCTACGAAAGCAAATATATATATATATATATATATAATCTTTCATATTTAATTTTCATAAGGTCAAGTGTATCATCACTCTGTAGCAAGATTGTGCCTTCACACACACACACACACACACACACACACACACAGCCCATATTCAGGTGAACCTCATAGTATACAGAAATACAAAACATTTTCTTTTCTTTCAAATAAAAGGCACTGTAGAATGAAGTCCATTGTGGAACAGACAAACAAACATGTTCAGTGGATTCCAGGAGCTATGGAGCATTGAGTGACAGAAAAGAAAACCAACGGCAAGGGAATGAATTTGTCTGTTTGCAAGGCACAAGCTTGCTACAGAGTGACGATACACTTGACCTTATGAAAATTAAATATGAAAGAGATGTTTTAAAAATACACTTCTCTCAAGGAGGAAATTCCTCTCAGAATGGATTTCCAGATTTCTCAGAATGTGCAGGATCAATTCACGTGGAAAAATCAGCAATGTCTTCCTGGGAACCTTGAAATGCAATCTGGCAGTGGTTGTTCCACATGTCGTCTGCAGCAGCATGCTGAGCAACTCTGGTTATTTTCACTACTCCACTGCAAGCCACACACCAATGAAAACATGGACTTCAAGATGGGAGGGATTCAACTAGCAAGCCTCACCATCAGAAGCCTGCACAACAGCTTTTGCTAGTGCAGTGAGGCCTATCTTGTCTCATGGCTCCAAACAGTTAACGTGGGGGGGGGGGGGAATCAGGAACAGTGCATAGTGAGAGGAGTAGACAGATAATATCATCAATCTAGCAGAAATGCTTGTGCTGATAGAGTGATCTGCCTAGTGCTATACTGAATTTCTTCCCCTACATCTGAAACTTGTGCTTTGAAACTGGACTATGACCCTGCCCTTTAATAAAATGAGAAAACCTTGCTATATATGCACTCTTGAAAATACACCATTATAGCCCAGTGTTGCTTGATCTGGGTAGTAATAACTCCAGTCTATGGTCTCAGGAATGGGTGTTCTCCTGCTTTGCCACTGAAATCTTTTAAGTGGAAAGTCTAGGAATTCAGTTTAAGGAAAGTCTAAGCTCCCTCTCAGCCAGCGTGCCACAATTAGTCCAGTGAGTCATAGGTGGAATAGCCTCCACATTGTGGCATTTCAAGCAGCCAGCACATGGCTGCTTATTCTTTGAACTGGGCCCGGGATGACATTCTCATTCAACTCTAAAGAAAGCATGTGAAGAATCATGGCCTTTGGCCTTGACTCTCAAAGCAGCATCATGGTGCAAGTCTCATGGGCTGCCAGCAGAGTGCTTGTGGGGAAATAATAGACCTTGTACTGCCTGGAACTAGGGAAGACAGTTTATGATTTTATGGGTGACTATACTATATACCCATCTAGATCTAAGACACGTGACTCACTCTCATTCAGAAGTGACAGGGTGGGATGCTCCCTGCTGAGTAGTTTGCTGTCAAGGGCTCCTTAAGGTGTGATCTTCTGGGCTTATTACCACCTAGTTCTACGTGGAGCACCATACTGGATGTCTTGAAAATAAGGATTTCAGGCTGTAAAATAAAATAAATCAGGTTATGGTTGGGAATGGATTAATAATAAAATTGTGAGTCCCCCCCCTTAAAAAAGGGTAAAGGTAAAGGACCCCTGACAGTTAAGCCCAGTCGCAAACGACTCTGGGGTTGTGGCGCTCATCTCGCTTTACCCACCCCTTAGGCATCTCAAATACACCCCACAATTATTGTTCTTTTTTCGGTGGCTTGTAACTATTTCAGGTATGACATTTGTTCGATTCACTCCCAAGCTTTATGAAATTGTACTTGAAAGGGGTGAAATCACATGATTAGTGGGGTGAGAGTATTTTTTTTAGTGGGGTGTGTGATTCTCATCTACTCTTGAATTAAAGGAAGCGCGAAATTCCGGGAAGAGGACGTGCCTTATCTCTCAGCAGCAATGACTCCACTTTCTGCAGAGCGTTATAAAATTGCTGTCGTCCAACTATTATTTATTTCTCAATGCAGCGCCAGGAACAAACGTGGGGTGTAAATCATAGGCTTTTTCAAAAGTTCGGCGGAAGGAAACCATCAGCCTAATAAAAGAGGCGGCCGGCAGCTGCCCCACTACTCAAGGTAGGGAAACGTGCTGCTGCTCCTCGCACTGTCGGGGAGCCTCCAGAGAGAAGCGGCGGGCGCTTGGCCCCTCTTGCCAAATGGCTACTAGCAACGCCCGCCAGGCTTCCCGCTGCTGCTCGCCGCCTCTCCAGCCCTTCCCTTTCTGCCTCCGCGTTGGCGTGCGGGTTTCTCCGCGTGTCTACTGGGCTAGGATCATTGCAGCATCCGACGTCATCCGCCCCTGATTGGCAGGGCTCCGAGGCCCGGCCCTGCCCTCCTTCGCCCTGATTGGCAGAAGGACGCGGTCCGGCCCCGCTTTCCTGGAAAGTTCTTGGAAATCTATCAAAGGTATTTCCTTGAACGCAGAGAGCGGCGGCAGCCAATGCTGGATAAGCCTGAAAACAACCACCAACTTTTTCAGCCGGATCCCTTGAAAAACCCTCTCCCTTTCCAGCTGGGGGATATTTTGGTGATCTGTTGGGGGGATTATTTTAACTCCCGGAGAGCAAGCCTGACAGCAAGGTCTCTGCTACGGACGCATCTATTTATATATTTCTCTCTTTTTTGTTGTTAATGTCGGCACAGTGATGTGAATACAATACAATTCCAGGAATCCACCACTTCCTGGAATAGATTAAAAGGGAGCAAACAAAAGATTACTTAGTAGTGGCTTCCCCCCTCCCAGAGCTTCAAGATTACTTCAAGAGCCAGCGTCGAGGCGAGCTGCAACTCTCTCTGCTCACTTCTTCCACGCGTTTAAGACGAGAGAGAGATTTATTTATTGAGACGTATTTATTGATTTTTCTTTCCAGTTTTTGCTGGTGATTTTATACGCCACCGGAAAGGAGATTTCTTTCCTTCTCTCATATTCTTTTCTTTTCCCCGTGCAATTTTTTAAAAAAATAATTCACCTCGGCAAGAGTTCAGTGGAAAACTGCTAAGGTTACGTACCTTTTCTTACTCGTAACTTGCTGAGCAAAGACTTTCTGGATACCTCAAACTGTCTGCTTTTCAGCGAGTGATCTCCAAGGTGCTCTTGAGAAGGCTTCTGGGTCTTCATCCAGCCTTCTTTTTCCGAGTCACTTACTGGCCGATTGTGGTACCTCCTGTTTGGGAACAAAGACCGACCATAAAGAAGACAACCAAAAGAGGGAGAGCTTTTCCCCCAGTTCCCCGAAGACTTGATGCTCTTTCCTTGGTCCTGGAGTGACATGATCCTCTGTGTTCAAGGGTAAGATCCCTCAAAGTCTTTACAGTTTTCTTATCCCACTTCAAAAAGTACTGAAAAGGTATTGTGGAACAAGTCCTCAGACCTCCTTTTCTTTAAATAAGGGATTTCAATTCAAATCAGTGTGTGTGTTTAAGTTACTTTATTTCAGTTGAAGGTCACCCTTTGTGCAGGTTCCCATTTTAAAAAAAGGTAAACATACGGCACATCAAGTTAACAAAATTCAATACACTTTTAAAAGAAGTGGAAGGAAGAGAGTTGCTGTTTCTATTGTGCGTGTTTGATTAAAGATGGACAGTGCAATCTTGTACATGTCCACTCAGGAAAAAAAGTCCCACTGAGTTCAGTAGGCCTTACTGCTAGATAAGTGGGCATGTAATTGCAGCAAAAAGGCTTTACTGTATAATCCTACTTAAACTGGGCAGCGGTGTGTGGGGATCAACTGGAAGAGAATTCCAAGCATACAGAAAATACTCTTGAGTTGGTACAGAACAGTTTGTTGTGAGTAGTAAGGGGCTACTGTTTTAACCATCTTCAGATAATAATAATAAAAAAGAAACAACACTGCAACATTATACATAGATTGCTGTAACTGATAATAGCTTATCTACCCAAGACTCTCTCTCTCTCTCTCTGTGTGTGTGTGTGTGTGTGTGTGTGAGATGTATACATGGCACGCTGGTCACCCAACTATCTACATGATACTGCATTTGTGAAACTTAAGGACAGCACAATTTTTCAGTTGGACTAGATGTATCCCACTGTTCTTACTATCACACCAAAGAGTCCCAACTAGAACTCATACTCTGCTGCCAGACTAACATTTACAGTTGCTTCAGACATCAAGGGGTGGTACCTGTACACTAAGACTGCATGTTGTCTGACATTCCACACTCAAGCAATGTAAAATACTTACCTAGTTATAGAGTTATGCCATTTAAAACTATTCCAAAAGAGAATCTAGAAGTTTTTGCCCCTTTCCACTCTGGCAAAGGTGGGGGTTTCCACCTCCTCTATTGCTTCTGTGTATTGCTGGCTAGACACCACAGCGATTTTCCAGTTTCTTTGTTTTCATTGCTAATACTTTCTGTTCGTGTGATGAGTCTTAAAACACATTTGCTCTAATTTAGTCTTTGTCCTTATTCACACCATACATTTAAAGCACTACGAGACCGCTTCAGTCATGGCTTCCCCCAAATAATTCTGGGAGTTGTAGTTTGTTAAGGGTGCTCCTCCCCCCTCCACCAGCAACAATTCCCTGAGTGATTTTACAATCAATCCCTCTTCACAGGGAACTCTGGGATGGGAGGAGAATAGGGGTCTCCTAACAACTCCCAGAATTCTTTGGAGGAAGCCATGACTGTTTAAAGCCATGACTGTTTAAATGTAACACATTTTAAAATTGCTATAATGGTGTGAATGTGGCCAAAGACTAATTTTATGTTTTAAATAAATAAAGTGCCAGTAGCATATCTCATTCCTCTTCCTCTGTTGGTTTACAGTTCATTTGCTTCCTGTGCTGGCTTTTAACCTGGGGCTCTCTAGAATTTTGTGCAGGTTAGAAGCCACTTGTCTCCTGCTCACTTAAGCAGAATTCCCAAGGGAGAATAGAAAAGCACTCAATAAAGCACAGGGCTGGAGAATTTCCTGAATCTTCCTATCTTGCCATTTAACTTTGGTTTGCTGGGGAAGTAAGCAACTCCAGAACTTTCAGCTTTCGTTTCGGTGCTGCTAATTTATTTTTTATTCCCCAGAACTAATAATTCTTTGGAGAAGGTTTGCAACCTTTCTTTAAAACTGTGGAATGCCATTCACATTTTCATAAGTAACTCAGCTTGAGAAGTATACCGGTAGTTAATTTCCGATTAAATCATTATTGCTATTTTGATAGGTTCACCATTCATTAATTTAGAACCAGCTAATGGACCACATGGCTCATATCTCTTTAATCCTAGAAAGACTGACATTCCCCCAAAGGGCCCAGGTGATAGACATGTGGTTCATCCTCAGAACAAACCTGCAAAGTACATAGATCCATTGGGCTTCATAGATATAAGTAGAGATGTGAACCAGTCCAGAATGATCAACTACAGCACACTGGTTCTCAGTCTGTGTCCTTCCTCTGAGCAATCACACTTTGATGATGTAGAAGCTTTTCTGATACTCCCTAACCTCTTTTTGCAGGGAGGGTACAATTTCATTTTTATTATTGTCCCGTCTGCCCTATGTTTATGCCCTGCTTCAGTTTATGTTCCTCTCAGATCATATTTAGAAAGCTACTAGCTCATTTGGCATGAACATTTTTATCTTCTTATCTTCTTGCACACCTACTCAAAGATATTCCCCGGCTTACTACTCACACCAGCCTTTCTCGTATTCCCAGTTGCACTGGCAGCGGAAGGCGGGTGCGGTGCGCACCAGGTGTCAGCTGTGAGGGCGGGTGACATCGCTGTACCACCCCCCCCATGCTCATCGTGTGGGCTGCGGGCCACTAGGGATGATGCTGAGGTGGCAGCTCTCACACGTCTTCATCATTCCTTCTTTGCTGCAAATGCCTTTCTGTCACACCCTGGAGCCCTTCACTTGGTTGAAGCACAAAATTTCACTCTTGTCTCCCTTTCATACCCTAGTTAAGCAGCCAGGATGCATGGACTGCAAGGACCGTTTCTCTAAGGACACCAAATGCAGGGAAAGACCTAGCAAAAAATGGTATTAACATCACAGAGCACAGCATCACTCCCCCTGCTGCAAAAACAAAACAAAACAAGGGGCAGACTAGAATGCTTTTAAAATGTTATTTTAAAGAAGGGATATGTGTTGCAAACTCTACGAATAAGATTTAAAGGAGTGGGATAGGGTTATTTATTTCTACAAACAATAGAGGTTTGGGTTCAGTTACAGAGGAGACCGTTTCCACCATGCCAGGCCCTTTGCCCTCTCTGCCTAGTATTTGTAATCCTAGCAAGCAGACCTATGGTTCAAAGAAGCCCATGCCAAGTATCCAGTTCAGAAAATAAGATGGGTTACAGGGCCTCATGCCCTCTTCTCCTTTTGGCCAAGAAACTCTTGAGGCCTTTAGAGCCTTTAGAGCCTGCCAGCTGGAGTGGCTGTTTTGTTAGCTACTATTTGGGGTTGGTGCGTAAGGCTAGCTCATTGTCCGTTTGCTCATATGAGTGGTAAACATCCATCTCTAGGAGGGTGAAAGGAAAGGACGACGACGTTACATCTTGTGTAAGAAAGATGAAACCACACAACAAAAGCAGAAGCTGATATTATTAGGATTTCCCTCCACCCTTACTATCAGAAGCATATATACGTCAGCTTATTAGGAACTGATTTGGCCATTCTGTTCCTATGGGACAGGGTTTCCTAAGAATCTCTGGATTTTGTTTTGTTTTTTAATATTTGCATCAGAATTCCCAGGACTGCTCAACATTTCCCTCATGAACCAGATATTTCCGAAAACAGAAGGGCACTTTCGTTTGCGAGCATGAACCCTCCCACCTCATTATCTCTAATTCTGTGGGACCCCACATCTCCCCTCCCACAGAAAAGTATTAAGAACAAAGCAGATTCAGGTAATTGTGACATTCAATGACATTTCTCTCTTCCCCGTATGGGTGGAAGCAAAAATGAGTGCATCACAACAGAGAAAAGATCAGTCCAAAGTATACAGTATTCCCTATTACAGGTAATCTTTATGGACTGCTCATTATAGTAACATTCAGGTCCAGTGATGGACCTGAACCAACTGAATTTGGAACTGAGAACTCCTGTAACGAAGCCTTGCTGGTAATTACAGCTACTTCCTGCCTTTTCACTTTGTTAGTCATTTACTACCATGCAAATTACTGCTACGTTCAGATTTGCCGGTTGCTATCACACCCACTTTGGAGAGTAAAGTGGTTACACAAGGTAAAAGAAACTAAGATCCCGGGCCAACATGCGTAGGTGCTTTTGAAAGGCGGCATTAGAAAAGCTATGGAGTGGAACAGAATTGAGAAACTGAGCTGGCAAATGGTTCTTGGCCATGGTTTGCCTGAGAAGGACTTTGTCTCATGGTTATGGAGGAAAGGTGTGGCCCACTGCAAAGCTTTAGCACTGTGAATTTCTAGCAATGTCTAAATTTAGCACACAAATCATATTTGTTACTGTACTGCCTGCCGCCTTGCAGTGGGTGTGTTCCAGATAAGGTTTTTGTGTTTTTGTGCATTTCCCCTTTTGGGGAGGTGCAAAAGCTTGCAGCTCAGAAAACAATTGCTTAGAAGAAGAAAAAGATGATGATCTCGGTATTCACATCCCTTGTGGGTGATACATGCACTTTTCTCTGTGCTTTTTTTGTTGACTCATCTTTAGACTTCCATATTCAACTGGGTTAATTGAAGGGAGCCAAGCAGCAAGACCACCAGGCTATGTGGAGGGGAAAAATAACAACCAACAGAATACAGTGGTACCTCGGGTTACAGACGCTTCAGGTTACAGACTCCGCTAACCCAGAAATAGTACCTCGGGTTAAGAACTTTGCTTGAGGATGAGAACAGAAATTGTGCTCTGGCGGCGCAGCGGCAGCAGGAAGCCCCATTAGCTAAAGTGGTGCTTCAGGTTAAGAACAGTTTCTGGTTAAGAACGGACCTCCGGAATGAATTAAGTACTTAACCTGAGCTACCACTGTACCGATGGGATAGGATGGATATGTAACCTTATCCCTTGTTTTCATCAAGGTGTCGTTGACACTGCATGCAATGTCTGCCATACGTTGGGGTGGGTTTTTTTAACCAAAAAAGTGGCAGGCTGTACAACCAAAGCAGAAAGGCCTTTTGCAAATGGGACTCAAACACTTTGACTTTGCTGCCTGTCTACCTCACCAGCAGAGCTGGATTTAGGGCAATGCAGGCCATTGCCCTGCACAAGAATGCCCGGCAAAATCATTCTTCTTTAACCAGGCCTTTGGCCAATGCCCTTTTAAAATGTGTTGTGGAAGCGGTGTGTGTGTGTGTGTGTGTGTTTATTGGGTTGTCTTTGTTTTTATTACCCATTATTACCCTGTTTTTTATATTGTAAATTTATGTCCTGAGATCTATGGGTATAGGGCAGTATACTACTACTACTAATAATAATAATACTCAGAGTGAAAGAGGGGAGGGCACCCAATTTTGTCCTCACTCAGGGCGCCATATTACCAGAGTCCACCCCTGTTGCCAGTTCCACAGGTTTTCAGACGTTCACTTGGGGCTAATGAACGAGCTTCCAGTTTGTATTTCCTGATGGGTGCAGTCTTGTGGGTAGCTGGAAAAGAGTAGTGGGACATGGAACTGGCAGGGGAGGAGGAGAGGGGCCAGACAATCAGTGTAGCAAGAACAGATCCAACAGTAGGCTGCCTGTAAGCGTATATGCTATTCTTTGACTCTTCAGCTCTTAGGGACGTTGCGTAAGACACGTGTACACACAAAATCACTTCAACACTTTCCCCTGCATATGTGTTGGTAATTATTATTCAGGCACAGTAATGTTTGAGATGCAGTAGAAAATAGAGCACTATATTTGAAAAGCATAAGAGTGAGTTTTAAAACTTATTCCAAATTTCTCTTTTAGTGCATTTGATTTTTAATGGGATATAGTCAGGAAATCAAGTGAAGTTCAGTATGCATCTACTCAGAAGAAAGTGGATTCAGTGAGACTTGTTCCCAGCTAAATGTTTATGGGTTGCAATCAAAGAGAAAGAAAAAGACTGGGTCTATAGGACCGAAAAGCCACAGGCATGGAAAGAGTGTTTGAGGCTGCAATCCTATTTATCACAGTTAAGTGGTGTGCATTTCTTCCCTTTCTTCCTCTGTTTATCTGCTTGTGCAGTGTAACAAGCTGTCACATAGTGGGTTAGCACAGTAGGAAGCAATGTGTTGATGCAACCTGGTTGCCAGGCAAGGTAAAAAAACCCCCCAAAAAAACTAATTCTAAATGCCCTTCCTTTCAGATCCCATCCTTTGCTGGCAGAGGAGAAGATCAGGAGCCTATCGCTTGGGGGCCTTGCAGCGAATCTGTCAGAGCAAGTCATGCAGCCTCTGTCAGTCACACCTTTCCAAGAAGAGCCTGCTCCACCCTTCGTGGCGCCCACACCGGACAACAGCCCGCCTCAAGCACGAGACCCAGAAGAGGATCTGCTATGCATTGCCAAAACATTTTCATATCTGCGGGAATCTGGTAAGAGCCCTCGGAGACTCGGTAGTGGAGCGTGCCATGTGTGCTAGAGGTGCAAATAACTAGGAAGTGGAAGCATTCCTGCGGTTGATGGGCAACAATGTTGAAAGCTGCTTGCAGTGGAGATATGGATGACACACCAATGGGTGGCAGTGGCGACAGTTCAGAAGGGCATTATGGGCCTTGAGAACTGGTTGGCTTTTCATTAGATCTCAGTGCAGCCAGGCAAATGGCGCCATGTTCTTCTGAAAAGCTGGCTTGGGGAGGCTGGACCTGCAGCACTACACCATGAATCCCTGCTTAGCTCATTGGGACTTACCATGTGGGCTAGCGGGTAGAGGGTCCAGCTTGGGAAAATGGGATCTGGATTCAAATCCATATTCAGCCACAAGGCTGCCTTAGACTGTCAGCCTGGATAAGTGGGGAAATCCCATAGAAGCCACCGTGAACGTACTGCAGTGTGCAGTAGTAAACAAATACATCTCCTTTCCCTGTATTGCTTTCCGTTATGATCATAGATCAGGGTTTTCTAAACTTGGGTCTCCAGCTGTTTTTGGACTACAGTTCCCATCATCCCTGACTACTGGCCCTGCTACCTAGGGATGATGGGAGTTGTTGTCCAAAAGCAGCTTAAAACCCAAGTTTGGGAAACCCTGTTGCAGACCCTGCACTGAGCAGGGGGTTGGAATAGAGGATCTCCAGGTCCCTTCCACAACCCTATTATTCTTTGACAAGTTTGTACTTTTTCTTCTATGTTTTTCTTATCTCTCTGCCTCTCTTCTAGGCTGGTACTGGGGCTCTATCACAGCCAGCGAAGCCAAGCAGCAGCTCCAGAAGATGCCCGAGGGGACTTTCCTGGTACGGGACAGCACTCACCCCAGCTACTTGTTCACCCTCTCAGTCAAGACCAACCGAGGCCCCACCAACGTGCGCATCGAATATGCCGACAGCAAGTTCCGGCTAGACTCAAACTGCCTCTCCAAGCCTCGCATTCTGACCTTCCCGGACGTGGTCAGCCTGATCCAACATTACGTTCTTTCCTGCACCGTGGAGAGCAAAACGGACGCACCTTACCCGCCTCCCATGCCTTTGCCTCCTATGCAGAAGGAGGTCTCGGCCGTGCACCTGAAACTCATCCAGCCTCTCAAGCACAGGGACAGCCCTCCTAGCCTCCAGCACTTCTGCAGGCTACGGATCAACCGGTCGACTGCCGAGACAGACCAGTTGCCTCTACCAAAGAGAATGAATGACTATTTGAAACAGTACCCTTTCCAGCTTTGAGGGCGCTGCTGGTTTGCCCCAAGACAGACTATAGAAGCATTTTTTTTTAAAAAAAAACAAAAACTATATACATAAAATAAAAATTAAAAACCTGATGGGACAGTGATGGGGCTTTGTCCCACTGACATGGTGTGGTATTATTTTAAGTGGGCACAGTAAGTTAACGGCCAGCAGAAGAGATGGCGTCCATTATACCCTATTTTCTCCCCAGCTATCCTAATTCCATTCCTGTGCCAAGGAGGAGGTGCTGGAATTGTGGCCATTCCAGTGCCCAAACCTCAGAGCTTCTCTTTATTTTCTGACTTTGTCTTTGAGGAAAACACACTTGGCATGTGCACACTACTTGAATTTCAGAGTCACCATCACACCGGGAATGTCGAAGCATTGTTACTGTCATTATTTATATCCATGGTAGCTTTTATTCTTTTTCACTACTACTAGGTATGATATAGATTACTACTACTACTATTATTATTACTACGTTTGCTTCTTTTTCAAACAAACTTGTAGCTATCCATAGTAACCCTTGGGGGACTTTGAATATCGACCAGTTAAGTTGTCTTGCTGTAGCCTTCTCCTTAATCTATGATAGTGCATTCGTACCCAGATGCCATTGGAAGCCCATGAAAGGTTGGCTCTAGTCAGCTGTCAACATCTAGACTTCAGGTCCCATCATCGTAGCACACAGAATACTTCCTTCCCTCCCAAACAAGCCTATTGGGCTCGGACAAATGAGCATATTTTTGACTCTTGATTTGCTTTTTAAAAAAATAACACAGTGAAGGCTCCTGAGTACATTCTGCATGGGGCTGAAGCATTTGTCTTGGTGGGGTGATCCCACCTACAGTACTCAGACATAGAAGAAGAAGAAGAAGAGTTTGGATTTGATATCCCGCCTTTCACTCCCTTTAAGGAGTCTCAAAGCGGCTAACATTCTCCTTTCCCTTCCTCCCCCACAACAAACACTCTGTGAGGTGAGTGGGGCTGAGAGACTTCAAAGAAGTGTGACTGGCCCAAGGTCACCCAGCAGCTGCATGTGGGGGAGCAGGGACGCGAACCCGGTTCCCCAGATTACGTGACCACCGCTCTTAACCACTACACCACGCTGGCAAACTTCTATACATATATTTATATATTTATTCCTTCCTTCCTTCCTTCCTTTGGGGGAAGGAGCCCAGCAGAAAACAGGGTACCTTTCTTCCATCCCAATAGCACCGCCAACCAGTTGGTTCTTAAGTTTTTATGTCACTGCTTTGTTTAGCACCATGCGGCTTCAGAAAGAGCTGGATTCTGTTGTTATTCACTACCTCATTGGCTAGGGGTAGCTTGACTCGTAGGTTGAAGTGGATAGTTGCTTTTTGAATAACGTAGTGAAATCAAAAAATTTTAAACTTTAATGTACCTCTTTTTTTCCTTTTTTTTTTTTTTTTTTTTTTGCTTCCCTAAAGTTTGCCTGTGGACACTTAATCCACTTTTATTCTGATCCTTGTATATGGGGAAGGGAGAGGGAGAAAGAAGCAATCAAGTGTTACCCCAGCTTCCATCTGGGGTACCATATCCAGGCAACTCCAGCACACTTTCTATTTCTTAAGGAGCTGGTGGTGCCCAAGACCCCAGAATTTGCTGCGCCTGGGCCAAGATAACAAGCTTGGCATTCATTCTGCCTTCCTCAGTCTTGTGACCTGATCACTGGGGGCAGATGATTTGTACATTCAAACTACAGTGGTTGGTCTCTCATTATATATCTAAATCCTCAGGACAATGATGGACACACTTTCCCCATAAGCCTAGAGCTGAGCTGGAGACGAGAAATTTCTGCTATGTCAAGAGACTGAGATTCAGGTAGGGCAAAGGCCCCTTTGCATCAGAGATGGGGAACCTGGAGCCCTCCATGTATTGTTGAACCACAGCTCCCATAATCCTTGACTGTCGGGTCATTTCTGATGGGGCTGGTATCCAACAACACATTGGAGAGCCACAATATCCCCGTCCCCACCTTAAAACAGGCTTGACCAACCAAAAGCTTTCCAAAGGATTTTGGACTACATCCACCGTCAGCCAACAGCTGTGCTGGCTGGGGCTGATGTATGCTGTGGTCCAAAATGGCTGAAGGGCACCATGTGGACAAGTTCTACAGAGTAATTTGAAAGATCTATCAAACCTTCTGCTCCCATTGCTAATCCAACATGACCTGGGATATTTAGCTAACGTCTGTTTCTTTTTGTGTCCCCCTAACCCCTCTGCCTGGATTTCTTTTGTATTTCTAGTTTTATTTTGGATACTTTGATGACTGACAGAGAATGTGTGCCTGTGTGATGTCTGGTTTGTTGCTCTCCCTTGTTCCTGTTCACTGTGACAGACTGAGCAAGGGCATATGAATGAGAACAGAGAATATATTTAAAAACAACAACAAAATACAATAAATGATATTTTTAAATATAAACAAAACATTGCAATGTTTTCTTTCTAGCCTGTTGGAGAAGCCTTTTAAGCATGTTTCACTTTGCTCTACTAAAAGTATTGTAGTTACTTCAGGAAACTCGACTGCGAATATTGCAGTCCTAAATCCTGGCACCAGTGTGTCAGTTTTGGCAGTGCCCTCATATTGCTACAGTACAGGGATGGGGAACCAGTGACTGTCTAGGCTTGCTGGACTGCAACTCCCATAATCTCTGACCATTGGCCATGCAGGCTGAGGGTGGTGGGAGCTGGAGGGCCACAGGTTCCCCATCTTTGCTGTGTAATTGCCTATTGTGACATTGCAAGGTATTAGTCAAGGTGCCATAATGATTATAGTATAAACCTAAGGTCACTTTTCATTGAAGAAGGTTTTGCATCTGTCATGTACAGGTTGGAAGCAGAGGAATGGTGGAACCAGCTGGGGAATCATCAAGGGAAGAAGGCTCAGAACCCAGGGAGTAGTGGTGGGATGACAGGGGTCAGAGGGAGAAGATGGAGAAGGCTGGGAAGAGGAGCTGAAGAAGTAACAGGGCTTAGTGAGGTGGGAGAGGCCGTGGCATAGAGAAGTCCAGAATCAGAGGCAGAAGCTGAAGCAGGTGAGTGGGAGGAGGGAGACCAAGCTGAATCAAGCTGGTGAAGAGTCACGAGTCTTGCCCCCTCCTGCTGCAACAAGCTCCCCTCCCACATTGTCTCCCAGAACGAGAAGAGGCATGAAAAGGACAGAGGAGAAGTTAGCTACGCGAAGGCACAGTCTCTGATTTCTTGGGAAAAGCCCTAAGGAGGCAGGGACTTTCAGTCTTGGCAACTGATTTTCATGCAGGAAGACCACCGGAAATGAACTGCTCTGCTCATTAGGCCCAACAATCAAGTCTGTGGAGATCATGTTTTTGCTAATAAAGAGTTAACTCCATCTTTGAACGGTGTGATTACAGGCCTGCACGCTCCTGTGACAACATCCCTACACCTACATATTTAGAGCCTCTGCATGTTTAGAAGCTGAGGACAATTGACAACAGTCTCAGTAGGCTCTTTGATGCAAAGAGATCTTATTTCTTTGGCGTTCCAATGGCACAGGGAGATCCAGTGCCTTAGTTAAATGGCGTAGAATTTACACATTTTCAGGGGCACTCTTGAGTCATATCAAAGGAAGACATCTTGTTAGTGCAAAGTCTTCTGCCTGTGCAATGTGACTTCCTCTCCCTGTTCTTTTGCCTGAGAGACATTGCTCTAGCATCCAGGGGCTGCTGGAATCCTCATAGGGTGGGATTAGATGACAGACCCTCTGCCTCAGCATTGGTGGACTGGAGACCATGCATTGCCTGATGGTGGATCCTGCACAAGTAGATCCTGCTAACATGAAAAGCCACATCATCATAATAGCACAATTTCTTACAACAATACAACAGGACAACCCCCAAGAGTTTTATTACATCTTTACATTATTATAGTAGGTCTTCAGAGCTAAAGCAGCCTGTCTGGTCATGCCTCCCTAGCTGATCTCCTATAGGAATATACCCCACATGCCTTTGTGGGCAAACATCCAGGGGCCACATGCCACTTGATGGATGTGGGTGGAGCCACAGGCAAAATAGGTGGAGCAATAGATGTGATTCTTGCATTTGTGCAGTAGGCTATGCAGCAAACAGCCTTGCAAAACCCAGACACACACCCACACCCAACTTCCAATCAGACAAGCAAGAGGGATAATCATACTTCAAGGGTACATTCCAATCAGACAAAAGCATTCAATGAGGGCATAGAGAAGGCTAGTGTGACTGCGGAATGATCCCAGGAGTGTCCCAGAAGCTAACCAAAGAGTCGCATTTTACCTCTAGGCCAGGTGCAGGTGGTTCTTCCTGATTAAGTATAGAACCTTACATATGTCCCTAGTGAAATTCATTCTGTTAGTTTTGCCCCAGTTTTCCATTCTGTTAGGGTCATCTTGGACCCCAATTCTACCTTCTGCAGCACTAGCTACCCCTCGCAATTTGGTGTTATCTGCAAATTTGATGAGCATCCCCTCAATTCCTTAATCCAAAGACATTGAACAACAATGGGCACAGGACAGTATCCCGCAGCAGTGGCGGAGGAAGGGGGGCAGTGGGGGCAGCCCGCCCCGGATGTCCTCCCTGATGGGGGGGTAACATTGACACGCCTCCCCCCTGGGACGCTCACCACTCACCGCAGGCTGCACCTCCCTGTGACGCTTGCCATGGGTGGCTAGCCCCGCCCTTGGGTGCACAGCATGTGTGCCGCTCCGGGTGCCGGAGCAGCTAGTTCCACCTCTGTTCTGCAGCACCCTACTTGTCACTTTTTGCCAGGATGATGAGGAACCATTAATGTCAGTCAACAAGCTACAAATCCACCTAACTAATCCACATTTTACCAGCTTCTTTGCAAGAATATCATTGGGGACTTTGTCAAAAGCCTTTCTGAAATCAAGATACACTATGTCCACAGCACCCCCATGATCCACCAAGCTTGTAACTCTATCAAAAAAAGAAATGAATTTTGTCTGGCGGGACTTGCTTTTGAGAAACCCATCCTGGGTCTTAGTAATCACAGCATCCTTTTCTAGGTGCTCACAGATTGTTTAATTATTTGTCCTAGGACCTTTACTGGCATTGATGTCAAGCTCCCCAGTTGGTAGTAAACTGGGTCTTCTTCCCCACCCTATTTAAAAATAGGGACATTTGCCTGTCTCCAGTCTGCAGGGACCTTACCTGTTTTCCAATAATTTTCAACGACTGTAAACAGAAGCTTTGAGATTTCTTTAGTACCCTTGGGTGCAGCTCATAAATGCGGGTATCAGGACCACACCTTGCTGCATGAACAGTTTTTACTCCCTGCCTTTTAGCCTTGGCCATGTTCCATTGCTCTCCTTTGAAGGCAAAGGAGTGAGGAGAGACTGAAGTGTGCCAGTTGGCTAATAGTAAAGGAAGAAACTCCCTCAACAGCAATTTCTGGCTTAGAAGGCATCGTGCTCATCATACTTTTTCATATGGTGAATAGAAATCCAGAGACAGAATGCTGGCTTAAAGCCGCAAGAGCCCTAGAAGGTTTGGCCAATACAGTGGTACCTCACAAGACGAATGCCTCGCAAGACGAAAAACGCGCAAGACGAAAGGGTTTTCCGTTTTTTGAGTTGTTCCGCAAGACGAATTTCCCTATGGGCTTGCTTCGCAAGACGAAACGTCTTGCGAGTTCTTGCGAGTTTGTTTCCTTTTTCTTAAAGCCGCTAAGCCATTAATAGCTGCTAAGCCGCTAAGCTGCTAAGCCGCTAATAGCCGCTAAGCCGTTAATAGCCGCTAAGCCGCTAATAGCCGTGCTTCGCAAGACGAAAAAACCGCAAGACGAAGAGACTCGCGGAACGGATTAATTTCGTCTTGCGAGGCACCACTGTATTATACTCCACACCAGAGGGGCCATGTTTGTGAGGGTGCTGAAGCATTGATGGTAAGGTGAGTCAGGGAAAAGCACACTGGGTCCAGGAGACCTGGCTTTGAATTCTAGCTAAGACAAAGACCTGAAGCCTACATGTGACCTTGGACCAGCCTCAGTCTTGCAGACTAACTTATTTCATGGGGTTGTAGTAAGGATAAAATGGGATAATCCTATGCAGGCCACTGCCCTGAGCTCCTTGGAGGAAGAGAGGAATCCATGTAATAAACAGATGCCATACTCTACTGGCTTCCAACATTTCACCAGGAAAAGCAAAGGCATTCTTGTGTGCACATAATACAAAGTCTCATTTACCTGGGAGTAAATCCCATTAGACTCAGTTGTGCTGTAAACATCCACACCAAAATAAGAATGATTCCAACTGACAATAGAACTTGACATTGCATCATTTCCCTCCAGCCTTTTCAATAAACATTAATAACAAACAGAGTGGTGCAGATTCTTACTCTTCAGTTGAAGGGCCTCATTAATTTTAATTTTCAAAGAAGTGCTATTGGGATCACAGCTTTAGCCACAATATGAATGTGGCCCCAAGGAAAACTGTGTTGTGTTACATTGGTATAAATTTGGAGTAATTCAGAACAAAATTTGGGATCAAAACATGTAACCCACTCAGCTGCCCCACTTCTAAACATGTTGCTGCAATGTAGCAGAAACTGCAAAAAAAGAAGCTTTGTTCTAATTACAGTATAGGCCCCTATTTTTCTAGATGCCAAGGGCTTCACATGAACACATTGCCTTGCTTGCTGTCACAATAAGTTGTAGAGGTCAGGGATGTATCTCTCTCGCTGACTCCAACTTATTTTATCTTTAATGACCATTTCCCATTCCTGCATTTGGGAAGTTCTTCCAAAGCAGGCATGCTCTGGATCAAAGAACACCAATTTTCAGTAGAGACTGAATTCATTTGTACAGCTAAGTTATAAATCCCTGCAAACAGAGGTGTGAATGGCTATGCAAGCAGGCCTTTAATTATACCAGCACGAGATTCCCTGCTACAATATGCCTTTCACTGCGATAAGCCATTCATGTGATGTTTGCACAATGAAGCACACAAATTAGATTAGAGCAGCAGATTTTGCACAAGCAGTATATTGAATAAAGATTATAGGCATGTGGGGAGTGCATACAAAGCACAACTCAGGTTAGTTCATTGGGGGAGGAAGTAGGGGTAGAGGGGAGCCAGAGGTCGTTGGGGGTGGTAGATGCAGCCCGACTGTCACTGTGCAATGTGTCCGAGTGGAGTCAGTTGATTTTCCTGCCAAATGGTAAAGGAGACTCACACCACTTTTCTTCACCTGATCAGAAACCTCTTGTACATGAACCCTAGAGGCTCATAGCGTGAGGTGACTGCTAAATATAACACAGAAATAAATAGTAAAAGAAATTGGCAGGCCCAATACAGATAACCAGTCTACTGCAAAGCAATTGCTTGCACTCTGCAGCAAACCACTACTAGGGAATTACCTCTTTTATCAGGCCTGAGCCACATCTGTCCATGTGCTCATCCACCACTACCATCAAATTCTAAAGTGTCTAAAACTATTAGGGCTCGCCCACACTTCTTCTTTTCCCTAGAAAGCACAGGTCTGAGTGGTTTTGCGTTTGCCTTGCCGCTTCCCCTTGGGAAATCCACTCTTTAGTGCTAAATCGGAGCAAACATCAATCCAGAGAAAACCCTATTGACGTTTGCTCCAATTCAGCGGTAAAGAGCAGGTTTTCCCAGAGGAAAGTGGCAGGGCAGGCGGAGCGCTTTAAAAAGTAATGATTCCCTGCCCTTAGGTTCACACTCTAAAATCAGCAAAAACCAGTGCCAGCAGAATGAGGCCATCTCAGCATCACCATCAGCTGCATGTGGCCTGCCCTGCAGCCTAGTCAGCTGCCTTCAGGTGCGCAAGAGGATGCTGCTGTCCTGTCTCCAGTACTGAAGAAAGACCAGTTGGCTCCTGAACACACAAGTGGGGGTGGGACACATGCCATCTTATCCTTTGCCTCAGGCAGCAAAGTGTATTGAGCCATTCCTGAACAATGCAATAAAATAAGAGGATTAAGAGACTCGGCGGGAGGGATGAGGAAACATGAGCTTATAGAAGACAATGCAGTGCAGAATACACAGGTGTTTTGTTTTTTGTTGAAATGCTGAAAAGAAGAAAGAGAGGAGGAAAGATGATAGATGCCCTACCAAGTTCATATGCGCACTGTCAAGGCTGGAGTCAGATGCAGGTCAGAAGTCCTTACTGTGCAGTTCAGCCACCAACACACCAAGAAATCAAAGGGTTAACTCATCCTTATTTTGGTCTCATCTAGATTACCATGCCACTCAGATCCTTACTTCCCTCTGGGACATTCAACACTCAGCTGACTAGTTACCACTTGCCATCAAAAGAAAGGATTGGCTTTTTTATAAGTGGCTTAGAGGTTTCATTACAATAGATTCATCACACCCACTTGCACAGTTCGGGATTAATTTCTGGGTTCATCTGACCTGTTGGGTAAGGAATGCCATGTGGTGTATATGTTACTGGTGGAAAACTTGCTGGAGAGTATCGTGTGTCGGTTGACACTGACAGGGTAACCCTATGCATATTCTCTCAGAAGCAAGTCCCAACTAGTTTGAGAGGGTGAAGTGGACACTGAATTGGGCTGTGAAAGCCATTTCCCAATCCCCCACAGTTCTTGAGCCTTGTGGAGGAGGAGCGCATAACTACATAGGAAGAGGCTGTTGGATCAGGCCAACAGCCCATTTAGTCCAGCATCTTGTTCTCACAGTGGCCAACCTGTGTGAAGACAGATGTGTTATTTTTTAAATGGTGATTATAAAATTGAAAAAAACAGGTCAAAGGATTATTCAGCACAACTTTCTAAAATGTACACTGCTGGCTACAAATAACTTGGAGGAATTACGAAGTGTTAAGCCAAAACAAAACAGTCAATGATGACTTGACTGACAGGAGTGCTCTGGACTTCACTATTTTGGTCTTATTGTTCCTCGATCACTTGCTGTGGCCCAGATGGGCAAGCAAACGACGACTGTGGTGAGGTGGAGGAAGGGAAGCAGCTGCAACTGCTGGCTTGCTTATTGGTTCTGGCAAGCGAGAAGGTGGCACAGCTGTGATGAGGCCAAGGAGCAGGAACATCTGCCAGCAATGGCAGTGGGAAGGTAGGCTCCCTGCAGGAGGAAGGGCCTATGGAGAATGTCTTGCCCAAGGGCCCCTCAAGACCTGGAGCTGGCACTGGCTTTTTTCCAACAGCAATTAAATTCCTCGCAGAGCTCCTTATTGCTGCATTCAGTTTAACCCGTTTTTCCGGACCACCTTGCAATTCTTGCTGCTTGCCTTAATTAAACTGAGATCCTCGCGGCAAAGACTCTAATAGCAACAGAAAGTACTATTAAGTCATTCCTTGACTTAAGGAGATTATGCAGTTTCACCCAGGAGGCTTTTGTATTTGGTCCATTAATTTGTCACGGCTTCAGGCTTAGACCGAAGGTAATGTCTGCAGACGGTATGTTCCCCAACACCTGTCTCCATCTGACAGGGAGGTCCTCCTGACTCTGAAGCTTCTGGGCCATCGCAAGAAGTTCAAGCTCACCCCCATTCCCACCTGCTGCGGCAGATGTCAAAATATATCGACAATTATTTCAGCTGAGCACTGTTGCCAGAAAGCAAGCTATCCATTTTTTGCTCCGAAATACAAATTGTCTGTTAGCTTTCAGTACAAAATGGAAGGAAAGCGGTCTTTAAGGAAGAGACCTGTTGTGGCTGGGTAGCCTGCATCTGGTGTGGTGGGTGGGCCTCAGTCATAGTCCCACAAATTTACAGTGAAGATGGGAACAAGTTCAGCTGTGACCTGAAGCTTTAGTTAGTTCATTGTTCCAGAACCAGTGGCAATACCATGGTGGGGCAGCTGCGGACAGCCCACTGACACTTGAACAAGGCCCCTTGCCTGGTTCCGAATTTACCAAATGGCTGCAGTGGTTTGGTAATTCACTATAAAACAACCTTTTGATATCACCACAATGTCCCAGAATGATGCTGCGCCAGGGTGTTAGGGGAGGGAGCATGAAAAGAGGGCGTTGCTTGCAGGCACCTACTGCAGATCATAGTGATGCAAGTGCTTCTGCAGACACTTACTGCAGATGTCGGTGTTTCAGGAGTTGGGACCTGCAGGATTTCACTTGGGGGTTGAAATTGCACCTGGAACTGGCTTTGAATTGGACTATCAATTAAAACTTGAAGTTCTCCCTTCAGCTTTAAATGCATTGCACCCACAGTTATTTTGCACAACTAAAGAAGAACCAAACTACATGGCTACTCTGTCAAATGTGATATATGACAGCAGCTCCTCAGTCATTAAACGACTTTACTATATGAATGATAACGAATGAAAAATAAGCAAGTAAGGGGGAGAGAGGGAGAGAAATGCTCAGTCTCCCACACTTGGTTCTTGTGTCAGAATTTTTCACCTCAATGTTGTTTTATTTGGTAATAATTTCTAAAGCATTTACACTGAGGTGGGATGGGGAGGGAATAGGAGTGGCTGGCATGGTGGTACAGAGCTGCCCTACAAACCACTTACCTGAAGGGTGAAGAGGTGCAGCGGGCAGGTGGAAAGATCAAGGCTGGGCATGGATACCTTTTTCAGCCTGAAGGCAACATTTAACACTATCAGCAATATTTATACAGATATTCTTATGCCGCTTATGGCTTTTCATTCTTATCTAACAACAGCCCAGTTCTCAAGGAGCCCTGTGGGTGCAAACCTGATTGCACTGAATTTCGTGCTCCTCCAGGTGGCCTTTTTCATCCCAATTTGCTTGCTCAAAACAGGGAGTTTATATGACAACAAGCATTCATCCTAATTTGCTTGCAGGATATTCCCAGTGCTGTTTTTCCAGAGAAAGAGGTGATGGATCTTACTATGAATGTCTCCCTCCTTCTCTAATGATGGCAATGGCACCCACATGAGAGGTGCAGGTTCCGGCTGAAAAAAAGGCCCTGCACCTTCCCATTAATTGTTTGTTCGCTGCATTTTCAGTGCATTTCCCCATCACTTTCCTAACTGCAAAACTTGCGTTTCTTTTTCCAAAAGCAGATTTCCTGTGCTAGGGCAACAAAGCACTTTAATCCATTTTGAATGCACCAACTTCAGTTTCCCAATATGTGCTTGAATCCCTTCTGCCGAATATGGACAGTCTGGAGGCATCCTCAGTCATCTGAGGATAGTTTGCACAACAATCCTTCTAGCAATCATGAGAGAACCTGCTGCTTATTGAACACCTTTGTTAATCTTGGAAACTTTTGCAATCTAGAGAAACTTCAAGACACCTCAAATCAGCATAAGTCTATAATCTGTTTATCTATATTTTGTTTCATTGTTCCATGGTTGCTTGTTGTCCTGATTGGTAGGTCATGATTGTGACACACTGTTTACAAATTTCAGCCTTCTTTAGCCCCTTTCTGCAGGCACATCTGGAGAACACAATGTGAAATGCCATGCCACACATTAAATTTTCTTTTTTAAAATAATAATAATAATGTTTATTAAATTTTCCATTTAATAATCCAATCATATCACATTAGTTATTCCAAATTATACCAATACATATCATTAAGTCCAAATATTTTGCCAAATTTTAAATTTTTGTTGGGGGTTCCCATGCTTCGAGTTCAGTAAGGGTCCAATCATCTCATATTTCTGCTGCTTTTGGTGTTCACAAGTCCCATCTTCCGATCTTCTTGTTATCGTTTTTCTTTTTAATAACCTCTGAGTTGTTTCCACATGCGAGTTAAAGCAAGCATTATTATGTTTCTGTGTGAACTTTGTAAGGCTCTCCCTTTCTTTTCTTTTCAAAGCTGGTAAGTCTTTTGTTTGCAGTAAATCATCACACGCTGATCCAAAAGTCCTGCTCGGGCGGCAGGCGCCATTTTTGTCAGTTCCGATGAAATTAATTCTAAGCGTCTGCTCATTAATTTTCCCAGACCAGTTGCACCATAAATCAGTCTTTCCAGGGGATATTTTGCCAAATCAAACTTACAATCCAAACATCAAAGCAGTGGCTCACCTCCCCCTTTGACTGTTAATCTCGCAATACAGTCTGTCTCATAATGGCGGATCCCGATTAAGAACTGCGTCACAGGAGAGCCTTTCATTTTTCTTTCCAGATCTTCCGAAAAACAAAGCCTTTAGTTATTATTTTTATTTCCACACAGTTTATTTCCACACAGTTTATTTTCTAATCTCACTTGCTATCAGTCATGTGACGGTTCTTCTAGGGGAGGGGTTGTTAGGTAATATCGTAAAGAGAAGAAGAAGCTTTCCCCCCCTTTCCGTTCCGTTTCAACATACCAACATAGTTGTTATTCTTTGATGTTATCTTCTGTGCAGTCCATTCCATCACTCTTAACTTCTCAGTGGCAGGCTTAATTAGCAGCTGATAAACCCCTTTCTTCGCTCGAAGCATGTGCAATTACTTTTATATCGAATATTTTATCTTAAGTAATGCAACTAGGGTCGCTCTCAGAAGCAGCGTCCGGGAGCTCCAAAGGTCACTCAAGGGCTTTCCGTCCAGTGCCCTCACCCTCTCCTTCTTTCGAACTCAGGTGTGATTTATGGGCAACTACGGACGAGGCTGAGACGTGGGTGGCGCTGTGGGTAAAACCTCAGTGCCTAGGACTTGCCGATCGTCAGGTCGGTGGTTCGAATCCCCACGGCGGGGTGCGCTCCTGTTGCTTGGTCTCAGCGCTTGCCAACCTAGCAGTTCGAAAGCACCCCCGGGTGCAAGTAGATAGATAAGGACCACTTACTAGCGGGAAGGTAAACGGCGTTTCCGTGTGCTGCGCTGGCTCGCCAGATGCAGCTTGTCACGCTGGCCACGTGACCCGGAAGTGTCTTCGGACAGCGCTGGCCCCCGGCCTCTTAAGCGAGATGGGCGCGCAACCCCAGAGTCGGACATGACTGGCCCATACGGGCAGGGGTATCTTTACCTTTACCGACGAGGCTGCATCTTCCCTTCCCCGGGAAGAATTTTGGAAGGCTGATTTACTCCCATATCAGCCTCTTAATTACCTCGTGTGAGCTGGAGAGATGGTATTGTCGGCCATCTTCCAAGGCGCCCCTAGCGGCCCCGTCACACATTAAATTTTCAGCGCGCGCACACACACGCACAAACATAGTAAAATGGGAATGCTGAAAACACATGGATCATATGGGATCTCTTATTACTGCTGTGATAGCTCAGCAGTTGATAGGGCATGGGGCTCTTAATCTCAGGGTTGTGGGTTTGAGCCCCACATTGGGCAAAAGTTTCCTGCATTGTAGGAGGCTGGACTAGATGATCCTCATGGTCCCTTCCAACTCTACAGTGTTGGACTGGCTGCAGGTTCCTGGGTTTGCTCCCATGCAAGGTGTGAAGGGGATTTGAATTCATTTCTCAAAAGAAAGAGGGCAAGCAAGCAAGCAAGCAAGGCTAAGAAGTGCGTGGACAAGCACATTCATAAACAACCTCCGTGATTATTTTTTAGACCTTGATTTAAGCACCAGCCATGAAATCTGCTGTCACTTGGGAGCTTAGCTGTGCCAGGTCAGTAATGCCCACACTATTTAGTACTACCTGTTCCCACTGCAATTTGTCCATTAGTGCACAAGCCGTTCTCTCCTTTTTTTAACTGTGTGAGTAACTTCTTGTTAAATAAGCCACCTGCCCCCCCTCCTACGCTATCTGCTGCAGTCATTCATAGGCACTATGTACTCAATAACTCGCAGAAGTTGTAGCCATTCTAGCTTGCTGGTATCTACAATGGTGCTCTAGCTATTCATTAGTGTAGCTCAGAAGAAAACTGGGCCAGAGACTGTAGGCCTAAGACAGCCTTACGCAACAGCCCTTGACTTCCTGAGAAAAGAATGAGGTCTGCTTGCCAGCCAAAAAGTTCATGTAAAACATGAGGAGGAGGAGGAGACAATGTGACTATTAAGTATTTTACAGGCTGTTGCAATCAGACCTGGAATCTTATTCAGAAAAGAGCCATCAAAATGATCAAGGGGATGGAGCATCTCCCCTATGAGGAAAGGTATGACATTTGGGGCTTGTTAGTTTAAGAAAAGGCGAGTGAGAGGCAACATGACAGACATTTATAAAATTATGCATGACATGAAGGAAGTGGAGAGAGAGAGAGAGAGAGAGAGAGAGAGAGAGAGAGAGAGAGAGAGAGAAAGAATATTATTGGATATCCAATGAAGCTGAATATTGGAAAATTTAAAAGAAAAGCACTTCTTCACACAGTGTGTAGCTAAACCAAGCATCCCCAACCTGTGGCCCTCCAGATGTTTTGGCCTACAACTCCCATGATCCCTAGCTAACAGGACCAGTGGTCAGGGATGATGGGAATTGTAGTCCAAAACATCTGGAGGGCCGAAGGTTGGGGGTGCCTGAGCTAAACCATAGAATTTGTTCCCACAGGATGCAGTGGTGGCCACCAAAAGAGGATTACATACTGTTACACAGGTGGTGCGCCAGCCCCTCAACTTCTGCTGAGTGGTAGCAAGAGTCCTTGGGGTTCCAGGTCCTCACTCTTGGGTCGTGTTGAGAATCAAGACACAGTGGAGGCTGTCGTAGCTTTAAGAAACAGAATCACAGAATGGTAGAACGGCTGAGCCCAATCCCCTGCAATGCAGCCATCTCAATATGCAGTCTCCCATCCAATTTGAAACCATACTGGAACCTGCTTAGCTCTTCAGATGTGCTAACAGTTTATTGCTGCACCGCTATTTATTCACATATTTACACCTGAAGTTAGACGGCTGGAGTTCAGCTCTTACAGAATGGTTATCTCAAGAGGGCCTTGTTCATGGGCGTAGCCAGGATTTTTGTTAGGGGGAGCAGGCCTTTTGTTGTGGGGGGGGGGACAGAACCTCAGTTTGCCATGTATTTTTATTGATTTTTAAATTGATTTTTTTTGGGGGGGGAGCTGCCCCTCCCTACCCACCTGGCTACACCCATGGGCTTATTCCCCACAGCAGTGCAGTCAAAGGCATTTCTCCAAGCCAGCCTTTTGCCAGCCTGCCAAGATCATTCTGGCCTTTGTTCCCCTTCTTCTTCCCAAGCAACTCCTCCTCATCCATCAATTACCGGTATCTGAAGCTTTTTAAAAAAGAGGCACATTTTCCCTCTGAGCACAGCCTGCCCCCCTCCCCTTGACAACCTCTGTCTGCCCAGGCCCAAGGATTCCTCTCCTATGTTGGATCATCAATACCTTTTGTCCTGTTAAGGCTTGGAAAGGAAGCTTAGCTTGTACTTTTCCACTGGCCTGGAATCTCCCCTTCAATACTCCAAATATTAACTAGATTCTGACATTCATTAAGTTCTTGGGTTTAGGGGGTCTTCCCTGCAAACCTATAACAATACATTCGTGAAAGGTAATGTTAACTATGGCTACTAGCCACAATGTCTATGGTCTGCCTCTTGTGTTCGGGTCCTGCTTATCATAGAATCATAGAACTGTAGAATTGGAAGGGACCTCAATGCAGGACTAGTTAGATCCAGCAGTGCTATTTTTTCTAGAAAAAGAGGTGCCAGAACTCACCACGAATGCCTCCCCTGTTCTCTTATAATGGCAATGGCACCCACCTGAGAGCATCGGTGAGTTCTGGCTGAAGGGAAAAAAAGCCCTGGCTGTTCCTATTTTCTTATGATTCTAATCTCCTCTGGCACATAAATAAATAAATGAGCAGAGTGATATTTAACAACACCGAGAGATGAAACAAATCCGTGGTGTTATATAAAGGCAGCAGGAAGATCGACGTTATGCTGTTGTGTAACTAGCTTTTCCAAGAATACTATCTTAGTCAGACGTCAGTTAAGTGGAGGCAGGGTGGAATAGGACTTGCCTTTGTAATATTATGAAAAGGGAGTGGCTCATTAATAATAGAGCTGGCTTTCCATGAGAAGCCCATTAGCTACCAAAAGCAATCCATCTGCGCAAGCATTTTGAGCACTGCAAAATAGTGACAGCTATGGCTGGATGAATTCCCACAGCACTTCTCCACATTCGGTTATGGATTTCCAAACTGCTGTCTCTTGCAGTTTCCCCTTTGAGTGATGTGAGGCTGGCTTTACAAGCCCAAGCAAGTGGGGGGGGGACCCTATTAGATTTTAGAACCACAGCAGCTCAGTTGCCACTGGAAGGAAAGGAATAGACTTCCTAACAGGATGAATAAATAGGGGGTGGTGGGATCAGAAACAGATTTGTCTAGAGCTTGAAGACATGCTTGTTGATTTTTGTTAAGCAATTTCTAACAGGAAACTCACCAAGCAAAGGCAGGAAATTGTTTTGTTCCATTGTAGTGGGGATTCCCCAATGGATTTCTTTTTTTTTTAAAAAAAATGTTTTTATTATGTTTTCTGCAAAATTTTACAGACAAACCATACAAGAGAAACAACTTTATGAAAAAATAAAGGCAGAACAAAAAGCGAGTGCCTGCTATTTATATCCTGCTCTACAGGGGAAAGTTAGTTTGGAAAGCATTGACAAAATACATCATAAAATTAACAACAACAACAACAACAACAATAATAATAATAATAAAAGTTCAAGCTGGAGACCAACAGTGTTGTAGAATTGTACCTAATCCAAACTGAGCCTTTTAATTTAGGTGGAAGGATTTAACCACCTTACTGAAAGACATGAACGATCAGTTGGTACCCTGTACTGCCAAGGGTTCGTTTTGATTTTACTCATCTCAATAGTCCATTACGTTATGTTAATTTATCTGCCATGGTCAAAAAACATACTTTCCTCAAATGGAACTTAAGAGAATATATGACGGGTGTTTGGGGAGTTTCCAGAAAATTGGGACGATGCCAGAGTCCTGAAACCCCACTGTGTTGTTTTCCTGGGAACAGAAAGTTGGATAGGACCATGGAGGTTATCTTTTCCAACCTACTGCTCAGTGCAGGAGATCCAGAGCTAGAATATACCAAAAAATGAATAGTTACTCAGTCTCCTCCTAAAGACCTCCAATGGCAGAGACAACTTCCTCAGCTTCCCCCTGAATTGCTGGTATGTTGAGCTGGACTCCTTGCATACCTTACACAGCAGTCTTCTGAATGTTCAGTCATGTAGCTACCACACCATCTGTGCTCTCCTACTGGATAACTACGGTAGTAGCTTTGCTGGGCGTCACTTGATGAGGAAAATGGAGATCAGGGCAGGGTTTAAGCCCTCCTCTAACACCCACTTAGCACAGTGCACCCCAATCATATTTAGGCCCATCATTTATGATTTGTTCATGGATCTTATGGTGTCTCTTTTCGTGGCTTCCACAGTGCAAAGACCTTTGGAATTTCCACCCCCCCTTATATTGGTGTCACAGGCTCTGTGACATAGCCAAAGAGCCACAGGACAACAGCCCTTTGCCTTTTGCTCTTCAGTTTGTGCCACAAATAAAGCAAATCATTTGCTTGTGAGTTCTTAAATCTCTTTTTATAGTAGCCTTTCTGATTATCTGCCTTGCACAGATCACTGGCCATGCACTCTACTCTCATGAGCAAAGAAAAGTTGCAGTGGAAACCCCACATGAGCCTCTTCCATGAAGGGGTGGAGACCTCAACATGTAATATCTATCCATGAAAGTGATATTGTGATCTTACCTCAGCTCCATCATCCTCATGTGAATATAACACTTGCATTGGCTGTAATTTGCTTTAGCAAGACAGCAGCTGATGATCATGGGAACAGATCCTTCCATTATATTTTTGTTTCCCACTCTTATCCCATGCCTGAGGTAATATGCACCTGGGATAGCTGTGCAAAATGTGTACCATCTTTTATCCATCCCACCCAAGTAATTTCTAATCCAGCAGGCTGTATTCTACTAGGAAGGACAAGGAGCGCAGACCATTAGCTCCTGAAGCTGGCCTGAGAAGATGTTTATAGCATTTGTAGTCCATGTATTCAATAAATAAATAAATTTGGCTTCAACAGCATTACCCCAGGCCATTGTGAATTCAGTTACTCCTAATTTTCAGGGCCCCCACTGCCTTGGCATATGAATGGTTTCCACTCCATCTAATACTATTTTCTTATGGTTATAGCATCCCTCTGATACTTTCTGCCATTTTATGTGGTTTGTATTTCTCTTCAGTGTATTTTTACATTCGTTCAGGATATAAGATCAGGGCCTTTTGTTATGGTATGGAATTCCCTCCCCACAGAGTTCCAGCTGTCCTTTACATGAATTGCTTCTGAGTTCTAGCTCAAGACATAGCTGGTCTCTTGGGCCTATGGAATTGGTTGAAAGGTTTGTTTGTTTTTGACTGGCTGGAGGACTGCTTTAAATGTCTTGTTTTTGTTTTAATATTTGGCTTATGTTGCTGCTTTCTACATTTTAAATTCTGTCCTGTACTACCCTGAGAACCTTTGAACGGAAGGGTGGAATATGAATTTACTAAATGATCATCATCATACAAAGTAGAGTGATTATATTCTTCATTGCTGGATCTGTGCCAGTACTCATGTCCATAGAATGGCTCCTTTCTGCTACACAAATCGGTGTGTTTGAAAGAATATGCCAAATGAAAAGCAAAGCTCTATTGGGATTCTGCTAATGCCATCTCTTCAGTGAAGTACGGGAGCGTTAGAAAGGTAATTCGCTGTGACATAGCTAGCAAACACTCAGTTGACAAAAGGAAAAACAGAACGAGTTTCTCGTTTCCTGCATAGACATACCTTTCACAAGAACCAGGCCTCTAATTCCCAGAGTCAATTATACTTTCATCATTCATGCTTTTCCAGGAATTCTAACCAGATTACCTAATTAAGCATGTTTTATTGCAACAATGCCTTTGTTACTTCTTGGGAGTTTGTTTTGTGAGCCAATACCCTGTAGTAACACAGCTACAAAAGAGAAGGGGCTCTCCTGTTCTTGGCTTAGGTGCAGATGGGAAAGTCAAGCATAGTCGATAAAACATTGGTGCCCAAAGGTGTAAATGTGCACACACCTGTATAACCTCCCACAGCAGAATGCAGCAACTGTTCATCAAGTCACTGTATCTTTAGGAGAGCCAAAGAAGAAATTAATAGCAGAATAATAATATAGAATGCAATCCCTTGAAGGCACACCCATTTAATAAGCAAAAGGAAAAAAGCAGTGACTATACCTATTTCCCCTAAGGGAGTTAATTAAAAATATCCTAAAGCTTAGGTTATTAACACTTCATCTGAATGACATTTTTAATTACACCTGCAGTTACACGACAATGACCTGCTAGTAAGGACTCTGCTTCTTACTGAAGAATAATTAGTCATTTCTAGAAAGTCTCTTATTTACATTACTCATAACCCTGCCTAATCTTGCCTAGTTGGATTGTGAGAAGGTTCACACCATGACCTGTCATGGTTGCAGGATGCACTGACTTGATTTCGGTCTTTTTTTTCTAATATTCTGGGTTTGTCCAGACAAGCGACCTTGTCACGTGAGTGTGTGTTGTGAATTTTGTAATCCAACCTTTGTATGTTTATTAAGTATCACATTTCTTATTTCGAGAATGGCATGCCTGAGGTTGTTACCCCACCACCATTCCTAATCAATGCTTGTTTTGCTGCATTTTCCAGAAATAAAGACAGATGACATATTGGCTAGGAGAAAGGGAAGCACGAGATATCTGTGCAGGTGGTGACAAAGTAGTGATGCTGGTGAGACCCTGACATACTTTCCCCTGCAAAATGGCAGCCAAAGTACACTTTCCTTCTGAAGTTAGAGTGGAAACACACTTCACTTTATCTCCTGAACGAGTTTACTTTCAAATTGTCAGAGAGCAAGGATCACTGAGAGGAACTCATTCCCATGTCACTGAGTCACTGATGTTGGTGTGCTTTCTCTAGTAACAACATCAAAAAGCAACAACACTAAAAGCAGTAGGGGGGAAATAACAAGAAAAGAGGTAGTGTAAAAACATTGGCAGTCTCATCCACAGTATACAGAGGAATTCTGTTGCCACCTGCAAATCTGCCAGGCTTCAGGAAATCTGATCCCACCCACCCACCCACAGCAGGCTGCCAGTAACAGATAGACAAGAAGATCTTACCAATGTCTTTTTTTCAATATTCACAGAGAGAGGCTTAGAAATGCTGACTCTTGGAGTAATGGTGTTGCTCTGTGTAAGCTCCACCCCCTTCCCTTCTTAATCGTCAACAGCACCACCACCCTTATGGTGGCTGCTTAAGGCCATTTGCCTCTTAGCTCTCTGCTCGCCTACTTTCACTGCTCGTCAGGTTGTGGGAGAAGGGGGGTCTGGAATGCTTTCTAGTGATAACGTGTCAGCCAGCTGCTCTGGTTCTACTTCTCCCCCCTCCTCTTCTCCCATTATCTCCCAGCTTTGTCCCTCTTCTATCTCTGAGCCGTGAACTTCTGCAAACCACTGTTGTAAATCTATACTGTCTTCCTCTTCTCCAGAAGGTTGAGGAGGAGTGGGAGGCGGTCTCCATCATTCCTCTTCAGTCTAGTCCCTGACAAAATCACAACACCACTCACTAAATGACACCCTGCATTATCCCTGCATAGAAATCACCAGTCAGCAGGAGGTAGTGACATGAATGCCAATATGACCATGCATTTCACACCCTCCCTCACACATTGTCCCTCCAGGAAGAAACAATGCCTCCCTAAATATACCATAACTAACACCCTAATCCCGCGGAAAGCCATATAATTAGATTTTAATTTGACCCTGACTTGTTTTTAGGAGGTAATTTAATTATTGTTTAATTTTATACCAATGTTATATATTTGATGTTAGCCACCCTGAGCCTGGTTTCGGTCGGCGAGGGCGGGGTACAAATAAAAGTTGTTGTTGTTGTTGTTGTTGTTGTTGTTGTTGTTGTTATCCAGGGATTAGGTGAGAAACAACCTACACCTTCAGTGACAAGTCCCCACCCTCTGACAGGAGTGCCAATCTCCTAGTAGCCCAACCTCCACCTTTGCCAGTGACTAGAAAGAGATAGACTCTGATCATCCACAGTCAGCAAACAAGAGAGCCCAGTATCATAGAATCATAGAATTGAAGAGTTGCCAGCGTGAGGGGTTTAGTAGCCATCCTACTGTCAGCCAGCAAGTGTCACTTAAAGGTAGGACTGCACCATTCAAAACCATTGAAAGAAAGCTGTGAAACAGAACCATTTCCTGTGAGAACTGTGCATAGGAATTGATAGTGTAAAAACCATGCTACCGCTGCAAATTGCAGCTTGTCCTAATGAACTTCCTGCCATGTCACCCGCAGTGATTCGGTGGAATGGCAATCAATTGCACTGTCTTTCCTGTGTAGAAATCCACCACAGATTACTGTATATGCTTAGTGTTTGAGCCTTCACTGTTGTTTTAACATGAAGTACCTTTGGTGTAAAATGTGCAGCATGTTATGTAGTAGCCCGCTTACTTTTGGATGAGTTGTTTATTGTATTGATTTTCCCTCATTACTCTGTTGCAGATTTCAGATTGTTCCAAGGAAGATAACAGAGTATCTATCTCAGCTCATAGGAAATGTCCTAGCATTCTGAGAAATACGTTCCTTTCTCCATAAACCAGGGAGGGGGACTCTGTACTGCTCTCTGAACTGCTGGAGAGCAGATGACAACTGAAAGCGCCTTAGTGGATATATTACCTTAATTGCTTTTCAGTTTTTATGCCATTTCCTGCTCTGAAGAAAAAGAGCATGTGACAGTTGCCTGAATGTGGGGAAATGGTTGTAAAATTAACAGAGGGAGACAACATCAAAAAACAACACTTGCTTGAAGAACCTTCATCATGAAACACCCATATTCTCTTCACGTATTACATTTGTTGAGCTGCCTTCCTAAGCTGCTTCAGTGTACAGCTGTGAGAGGAGTGCATGAAATGGCTCTCAGATCACTTTTTGCAGATGAGACTTAAATACATCTTGTTGAAAATCTGCCCCTAATTTAAAAGCAAAACAGTGGCCAAGATGTACATTCCCATTTCCTCTTCAAATTTCTTTCTTGCATCAACAGCACCACAAACACCACAACTGGAGGTTCAAAAGTGCTTCTCATTGTCATGCACGAAATTATTTTGAATACACACACACACACACACACACACACACACACACACAGTAGCATTTATGTTGATCTTGTTCTGTGAACCGCCCTGAGGCCTCTGGGTATAGGGTGGTATAGTTAGTTAGTTAGTTAGTTAGTTAGTTAGTTAGTAAGTAAGTAAGTAAATAAATAAATAAGGTTACACACACACCTATGATCCTGGGATAAAGACACATCAGTCCAACAACTCGAATGAAACACACAGGATGGATCAGCAGAGAGCAGAAGCAAGGAGAACTTCAACTGTCTTTGATTTAGCAAAGCCATTTATTAATTTTGGTGGCGTACAAGGTAAAAAAAAGTCAACTAGAGTTTAATTGTACAGTATTACTTAGTGGTTGGAAGCGAAATAGCCCTTCCAATGCAAATTCCATATTCAAGGAGAGAAAAAGCATCTTCCTTTGGCTGTAGCTTCGGCCCTGAACAAGCTAGATTCAGAATTTATTACGATGCTGTTTCTGAAGTGTATGAGTAGCATGCGGACACGTTCCCTTCCGCTTCAAAACCCACCTCACTCCTGAATTTATTAGGTGGATTTAACTATCTCTCAGGCCTACCCCACATGCCTTGTCCTCATTTGCAATGCAGTAATACTGATCAGCCTTGCCGTATTGATGTGAGGATCACTGAGATAATGTAAGGGGAACACAATGTAATTGTGGCTATTATTATTTCTTTTTGCAACAATTGTGGCCACTACTTGATTTTTTGAAGGGGAAAGTGTGTATCTGTATGGATTTCCAGCATGCTCAGAGCACTGTTGACTGCTTAGAGTCTGCCACCCTGGCTAACCTCTCAGGAAGCTATGATCAATAGCTGAAAACCTTTACCCATTAACCTGATATCCTCTTTCCAAAGTCCTGCACCCCTCGGGGGTTAAATCTTCCTTCTCCGTTTCCACAGTCTCTCAGAGTTTCAGAGCTAAATGAAGTAAGAACATACCCACACACACCCCACCCCCGCCACTGCTTGGCCCTGGTTTTATCATTAAGCCAGCCAGACAACCAAAACAAAATAAACTATTCTGCCTCTTTTATCCCTCCCCTCCACTATAGGCTCTTAAAACTCCTTAAGGTCACTGTGACAGCTCTTTTGCATCTGCGTTCCATGGAATGGCAGAGAGGATTCCAGGAAGTTTCTCTTCAAGACCAGCAGCCACGATTCCTAGAACTGGAATTCACAGCTGCTGACTCCACAAAGCTCTTCCTAGAAAAACTGGCCTTTTAATTGCCTTAGGGAGGAGGCGGAGGGTGGGGGGGGGGGAGAGGAGGAGAAAATAGACACGTCATGAGGGAATGGGAGGTCATTGGCTCTCAAATTGGAGGGGCCCCCTCCTTTTCCATCAAAACACAGTGGACATTCCTATATTATTTCCTTCTGTGTTTACTCCAGTCTCAGTAAAAATGTTTTTCATTGTATTCCCTAAAGCCTGAAGTCTCTCAAGGCATGTCTTGGCCCTCAGCTCTCCACTGGAACTTTAACACAGCATTATGGCATGCTTTTCGACAGGCTTCCTGTGTCTTTAATAGCTGCAAAACAGGCAGACATTCAGGAGGTGAAGCTTTCCCCCCTGAATTACATTGATTGGACTTGAGACTTCCAAATGTTCTGGGCCCTTGAATTTTCTGAATCAGAAAATGACAGTGAAACAGAAAATGAAACAGTAGTGACAGTGTGTGGTTTCTAAGCCTGTTTTTGAATTACGAGGCCCAGAATGGTCTGAAATAAATCCTTCATTTATCAGTCACGCAGCGCCACAAGTGCTTTGTTTAATGCTCTGCTTAAATGTTTTCTGTGGGGGACAACAAATGGCTGATTCTGTACGGCATAATCATAAGTTTGGCCTCAAATATAAAGGTTGCAAAAAGCTAATACTCCAATTCTAAACATATTTTTTGTTGATATGTGCAGTGGATTTTAGTGGAATTTACTTCCACGCAACTGACTTCAAGATCATGGTCTGAAACTGTTTTCACATATGGCACCGAAATTACATACCCTCCAACATTTCTCTGATGAAAATAGGGATGTCCCATTCCATAATGATAATTTTACCCTTCATACCTCACACATCTTACTGTGTTGCCCCAGCCACTCTGGGCCACTTCCAACATATATAAAAACATTATAAAGCATTAAACATTTTTAAAAAACTTTCCTGTACCTCGGTTTACGAACTTAATCCGTTCCGGAAGTCCATTCTTAAACCAAAACCATTCTTAAATGGAGGTACACTTTCCCTAATGAGGCCTCATGCTGCCGGTGCCCTTCCACCGTTTGGATTCTGTTCTTAGACCGAGGTAAAGTTTGCAAACTGGGACACTACTTCTGGTTTTGCGGAGTTCATAAACTGAATAGTTCTTAAACAGGGCTGTTCTTAAACTGAGGTACCACTGTACAGGATTGCCTTCAGACAGCTCAGGGGTCGCATAACTCCATACCCTCCAACATTTCTCCAATGAAAATAGGGACATCCTAAGGAAAAGTGGGACATTCCAGGATAAAATCAGAAACCGGGACAGTTTCTCTAAATCTGGATGTCCCTGGAAATAGGGACACTTGGAGGGTCTGAAATTATGCTTGCTTACCTTGCACCTGCAGTTTGCATGTAAATTTCACACAGACTAGACTGTAGATTTTATTTTTTTAAAAATCTCTCTTCAGTCTCATTCACTGTCATGTACATGTACAAATAGTATAATGAAGTCTGAAAGGCATATTTAGCATTGTGTGTGAAAATCAGGGCTGTGGAAGCTCCACCCAACATTTGGAGATTTGGATTGGACCCTGACTTGGTACAGATAGATTCAGATATGATCTACAGTGGTACCTCGGGTTAAGTACTTAATTCGTTCCGGAGGTCCGTTCTTAACCTGAAACTGTTCTTAACCTGAAGCACCACTTTAACTAATGGGGCCTCCCACTGTTTTTGTGCCGCTGGAGCACGATTTCTGTTCTCATCCTGAAGCAAAGTTCTTAACCCGAGGTAATATTTCTGGGTTAGCGGGGTCTGTAACCTGAAGCATATGTAACCTGAAGCGTATATAACTCAAGGTACCACTGTATCTCAATTCAGACCCAAATCCGAATCAAAATTTGGAACCAAAACAACCACAACGTTTTGGATTTTAACAGAGGTGCATGGGATTCAGAGATGTGGCAGCCCCCTTAAGAGGGGATTAATTCTGATGCAGGTGGATCCAGGGAGTTTTCTGCAAGTAATCTTTAAGGCACCCCCAAGCAACCTGTTTATTGGGAACTTCCAATTTGTTAGCACAAAATCATGCAACCTTGGCTGCCCCTTTTTTTTGCAGAGAGTGTATATTCCTGTCACTTTCCTTACTGCAAAAAAAATCTGGGGATTTTTGCAAGGAAGTGTGTTTGTTGCACAAGAGCTCCAAATCCACTTTAATTGTGCAGCCTGAATTCACTGATATGCCACAGAATCCTAGAGATTAATCTGGAAACTTCCAAGGTGAGGCAGTAGCAAAAGGTCTGGCAATCATTTAACAGAAGCGGGGAAAACAAATCATGATGGTAAAACTCCTCAGCTCTCTTAATACAGAAGTTGGAATTTCATCAGTTGTCTGTGATATAAGTAAAGGGACCCCTGACCATTAGGTCCAGTCGTGACCGACTCTGGGGTTGTGGCGCTCATCTCGCTTTATTGGCCGAGGGAGCCGGCGTACAGCTTCCGGGTCATGTGGCCAGCATGACTAAGCCGCTTCTGGCAAACCAGAGCAGTGCACAGAAACGCCGTTTACCTTCCCACCAGAGTGGTACCTATTTATCTACCTGCTCTTTGATGTGCTTTCGAACTGCTAGGTTGGCAGGAGCAGGAACCGAGCAACGGGAGCTCACCCCATCACAGGGATTCGAACCGCCAACCTTCTGATCAGCAAGTCCTAGGCTCTGTGGTTTAACCCACAGCGCCACCCTTGTCTCCCCCCCCCCCCGCCTGATGATATAGTGCCTTGTAAAAACTAGTATTCACTGTGAGGAAGTGCCTTGATCAGCAGACAGTAAACTCAGATAGCAGGCCTTGTCTAACCCTTTCATCTACCCATGCCAGTTTACACACATTCTTTTGCTTGCCCACTTGGAGCAGCTGTGAGGATTAGCAACCTGAGAGTGTTCTGTCCTAAATCACTTTAGGGGAGGAGGGATTACAAACCGTCCTGGGAGGTACTGTGTCTTAAACTACGCACATGGAGCAAGTCTTCCACCACATCCCCTCCCACCCACAAATGGAATCTAGATGAAAAAACGACACCATTCCAATCTCCAATGAGTGGAATCTTTGTTCTTTACAGTGAGTAAAGAGAAGGGTATCAGGGGCAGCTGAAACAAGAGTGGAGAAAGGGAGGGCATCACTGATGAGCCATTGCGACATTTTCTGTTTTTTGAAAAATTGGCGCGTGGGTTTTATTCAGAGCTGAAGGTAATATTTACAGATTTTCAAAATTTGTCATTTTTTTTTTTAAAAAAAACTAAAATTTAAATACTGTATGCAATTTTGGGACCTGGCTTTTTACAGTGCAGTCCTATGCAGTTTTACTCAGAAGTGAGTCTCACTGGGTTCAGTAGGGATTACTTCTCTAAGTGGGTTTTCTTAGGATTTTTTTAGCCATAATATAAACATTTGCTTCCACAGCAGAATTTATAGTGTTTTAAATCACGTGGAATCTCTTGGATTGTAATCTTGGGAGTAAGCAATACCACAGAACAGACATACATAGGCTTGCTCTGTTGGTTGTTTTTTAATTTCTTCAAGTTTCTAATATATAATTTCCATGCATGTCAACAATTGAATATTTTCAGATACAAAATACTATTGCATGTCAGCTATCAAATTCTGTTGGAACACTGAAATCAATTGTAAAGAATATCAAACCCTTGGTTAACATTCAACATAAACAATTACTGAGGAGACTGTCAGGGAGCAAATATACTTGACCTCTGGTTTTGCTCATGCATAAGGGCTTTTTGCCAAACTGATGCTACCGATGTGACAAGTCAGACCTGCTACAAAATGTCGCAGTGTAGAGTGTTGCTGTTGAGGATTCCAGGCATTCCTTGGGGAGTTGTCCTTGGGGGGTTGTCCCTCCTTTTTGCATACTTCTGCAAACTCAAGATTCCCCCAAGGCTGCTGAAACATCCCTCTTGTGTGAGGGTGGTGCCAGTTTGGATTTATAGGTATCAGCACTCAATTGCTGAGAATATGAAATAGATGAAACTACCATAGGCTTGCCATACGTCAGGAAAATTCCTGCCATGTCCTGGTTTTCGGGTGTAAAAATGGCATGGGGGGGGGGAGCTCAACAATTTGGGTTCGTTCCCTAAAAAAGCTCAAGAATTTTGGTGGTTTCCTTAGAAAAGCTCAACAATTTTGGGGTCTTCCTAAAAAAAAGCTTTGCAAGGGTCAGAAACTTTACTTTTTGAAATATGGCAGCCCTAAGATAACCATGCACACATGCCATGCACATGTCTGTAGCACTATGTGATCTGGAATGAATCATTTGTGGCAATTATTGGGAGTATTCCTTCCTTCTGGCGAGCGGTTGGACTCAACACTCTTTTTTGCTCCTTTCACACAATATGATTTATGAGCAGGCACCAGAATTTGATCTCTCATCTCTGGTTAGGTTTCGCTCTGCAGCCTCATTTTACACAGATGCCAGAGTCTGTAGGCAGTAAAGGATGCATAAAGCGCTACCCCATTTCCCCTGGTCAAGTTCGCAGTACAAAGTACAAGTATCAAGAAGAGTTGTCTTAACAACAGTTACCTCCCATGGCCATAAACACAGTGGGGCAGGTTGATGAAATTCCTAACTTTAGATCTAGGAGTTAGGGTTGCCTCATCCTACCACCACACCAGTCATTTTGGGAAGCTATAATCACTAGAAACTCAGTGAATCAACTTGGAAAAAATGCTGCTGGCTGCCAGAAGAGGAGAAAATGAGGGATCTCATCCATGGCAGGCAAGGGAAAGGGATGTCCAACTACTTTAGAAAACCAGAAAAAGGATGGGTCCCATGACTGGGCCTGTTTTGCAAAAGAAAAAAAGTCCCCCACTAACAAATGCTCTCACAAAACAAACACCCATTGTGGTGTACGTTTTATTATCCAGATTACCTCAGTATTTACGAGATCTTCTGTGGCTGACATTCCGTTTCATCAGAAGGCGGAGCTTTTATTAAAGGAGATCTGGATATCTCCTAGTGTGAGTCAGTGCTGGATATACGTGGGAGGCAAAAGGGGGCATGAGCACTGGGCTGTAGGATGGGGGGGCACAGCAAAATTACTGCAATGAGCTCTATGTGGGGCTACCTTTGAAGGTGACCTGGAAACTACAATTAATCCAGAATGCGGCAGCTAGACTGGTGACTGGGAGTGGCTGCCGAGACTATGTAACACCGGTCCTGAAAGACCTACCGTACATTGGCTCCTGGTACATTTCTGAGCACAATTCAAAGTGTTAGTGCTGACCTTTAAAGCCCCAAACGGCCTTGGCCCAGTATGCCTGAAGGAGTGTCTCCACCCCCATCGTTCAGCCCGGACACTGAGGTCCAGTGCCAAGGGCCTTCTGGTGGTTCCCTCCCTGCAAGAAGTGAGGTTACAGGGAACCTCCCTGTGGAATGCCCTCCCATCAGATGTCAAGGAAATAAACAACTATCTAACTTTTAGAAGACACCCCTGTTTAGGGAAGTTTTTAATGTTTGATGTTTTTAATATTCTGTTGGGAGCCGCCCAGAGTGGCTGGGAAAACCACTGGGGTATAAATATATTATTATTACTATTATTATTAGCCTGCTAAAAATTGCAAATCACTTTATTTATTGGGCATCGCACAGGAGGAGGGGAGGTGAAAGAGAAAGGAGATGGATGTGTGGGAGCACTCAGAGAAATTATCTGGAGAAGGACGGAAAGCAATAGGACGTGGCAATACTGAGGCAGGTGTTTGGAAGGGGCATGGTGGGAAAAGCAGTAGGCACAGGCGGAGCCTCCATCGCTTCTAATCGGGCACAAACAAACTCCAGGTCTCATTGACTGGCTCACTCTCTGTCTAAGGAATATGTCATAGGCCTGTTTCATGTTGTGGTTTTGCTGCCCTATTACCTTCTGAGAAAAACACTCATTTACAACTTAAGGAAGTTCCAGTAAAGCAAACCATATTCTGGCCACCAAACATACCGGATGAAGACAATTTAAAGAAAGAATGAATGTTTGAGTAAGAATAATAATTTTTAAAACATATTTCCTTTGGATTTGGCACAAGTGTTGGCATTTCGAGGCTGGCAGTAAGAAGCTCAAAAATGCAGAACATTTTCTTTTTCATACGATTTAGGCCGCAGGAGGAAAATCAAATTCCAATCTGCTATAAGGCATGTATGGAAATGGAACACGTGGCCTGGTGCTATTGCTCATATTTGCCCTGTAAGTACAGTCTGTTTTTTTTAAATGGCAACTCTCTAGAATCATTTTTAAAAACTCTGTCAGTATTCTTTTTACACACTTGATTATGGGCATTTGCTTATCCAGAGGCTGAAAAGGAAAACAGCACTTACTGTGTCAAAAACCAGCCGGGGAGCAAATTCTGCTCTGTTTTAACTGCTGAACTTGGCCAAGGAGCAAAGTTTGCCTGATTATGATTACTTACCCTTTTTGCCATTTGTGTACTGCCAAAGAGCCCACTCTTAGCATTACTGGGATAGGCAGAAATAAATAGCCTGAGATAGAAAGAGCTGGCCATAACAGGTTTTTAGAAAATCCTGTAATGCTATTAGCAAAAAGTTCCATTTAGGAGAGCTAAGTCTTGGAGCAACATTCCACAAGCCTGCCAAATTCAGCTTGAATGCTGGTAGGAACTTTTGGGCCTATTTTAAGGTCAAAGTGACCCAGCACACATTATACAACTGGCATCTTTCAAGAAAATCTCAAGACACTTCCAAAGCATGTAAGACACAGAAAATCAAAACCACGGCATTACGCACTAGCTTAAGTAGGCACTGGGGAACTGCTGCAATATGCCAATCCTCAGCTGAAACCTGTCGTTACCTCCAACAGGTGTCAGGTGTTTTCATTTTACTCTCCCATGGGTCGCCAATTTTTGCTTAAAATGTCTTGGCTCTTCTATTTTATAGTCCTATTTAGCTCCCCTCCTCATGTGACAGAATCCTGTTAGTATCATAGAATTGTAGAGTTGGAAGGGACCCCAGGGGTCCTCTAGTCCAGCTCCTGCAATGCAGGAATCTCCACTAAAGCATCCATGACAGATGGCCAGGCAACCTCTCCTAAAAAAAATCCCATCCATTGAAGGTGAGTCCACCACCTTCCAAGGGAGTCTGTTCCACCGTCAAATAGCTCTGTTTAGTCAGAATTTTCTTTCTTGTAATTCGAATCCATTGGTTCGGGCCCTACCCTCCAGAATAGCTTGCTCCATCTTCCATAATGAGGGGCCTTTAGATATTTGAAGATAGCTATCTTATCTCCTCCCAGTCTCCGCCTCTTTTCCAGGCTAAATATACCCAACTCCCTCAACCATTCCTTAGAAGGCTTGGTTTCCATACCCTTAATAATCTTGGTTGCCCTTTTCTGCGCATGTTTTGTCATGTCAATATCCTTCTTAAATTGTGGCGCCCAGAACTGGACACAGTACTCCAAGTGTGCTCTGAGCAAGGCAGAATAGAGTGGTACTATTACTTCTCTTGATTGGGGTACTATACTTCTGTTGATGCAGCCTAGAATAGCATTAGCTGTTTTGCTACTGTATCATGCTATGAAATCATGTTAAGCCTATGGTCTACTAAGACCCCTGGATCCTTTTCACATGTACTGCTGGCAAGCCAGGTGTCCTCCCCCATGTTATATTTGTACAGCTGGTTCTTCCTGCCTAAGTGTAGAACGTTACATTTGTCCCTACTGAAATTCATCTTGTTAGCTTGCACCCAGTTCTCCAATCTGTCAAGGTCATCTTGAACCCTAATTCTGTCTTCTGCAGCATTAGTTATCCCTCCCAGTTTGGTGTCATCTGCAAATTTGATGAGCATCCCAATTCCTTCATCCAAGTCAACAACAACAACAAAGGGCCCAGGACAGAACCCTGGGCATCCCACTAGTCACTTTTCCCCAGGATGACAAAGAACCATTAATGAGTACTGTTTGGGTTCAATCAGTCAGCCAATGACAAATCTACATAATAGTTACCTCATCCAGCCCACATTTTACCAGCTTCTCCACAAGAATATCATGGGGGACTTTGTCAAAGCCTTTTTGAAATCAAGATACATTATGTCCACAGCATTCCCCTGATCCATCAAGCTTGTAAAGCTATCAAAAGAAAGAAAGAAAGAAATGTGTTTCATCTTGCATGACTTGCTTTTCAGAAACCCATACCAGGTCTTAGTAATCACAGCATCCTTTTCTAAGGGTGCATAGATCAACTGTTTAATTATCTGTTCTAGGATTGCTCGTAGTATCAATGTCAAGGTTGGTAGTTATTTGGGTCTTCTCTCCCCTCTTTTTGAAGTTGGGGACAATATTTGCCTGGCTCCAGTCTGCAGGAACCTCACCTGTTCTCCAAGAATTCTCAAAGATTATAGACAGAGGCTCTGAGATTACATCTGCATGCTCTTTATTTAGTACCCTTGGTTGCTCATCAGGTCCTGGAGATTTGAATTCATTTAAAGTACATCGGTGTTCCTTTACCACCTGTTTTCCTATCTTGGGCTGCAGCTCCCTCCTTGCATCATTTATTATGTTGGGCACTGCTTTCCTTTTGGGTGAAAACAGAGGCAAAGTAGGTGTTGAGCAGTTCTGCCTTCTGTCTGTCACGCAGTAGCATTTCTCCCTCTTCTCCATGCAAAGGACCTACTACTTGCTTCTTTTTCCTCTTGCTTCAAACATAGCTGAAGAAACCTTTGAGTATTATTATTTTTAACCTCTCTTGCAGTCTGAGTTCAAGGCTGCCTGACTTTCTCCTTGCAACTGTTTGCTCCTCATGCATACTCTTCTTTCATGATTTTCCTTTTCTTCTATGTCTTATATATTCCCTTTGTGAATCTCAGCTTATCTGTAAACTAAGCATAAAGATGCAGCTACACTGGTTTCGTTAGATGCCTTCCACTTTTCTTGTTAGAATTGTCTGCATTTGTGCCTTCAATATTTCACCTTTAAGAAACTCCCATCCATCTTGGACTCCCTTCTCTTTGGCCAAGGGATCTGGCCAAGGGATCTCACCCAGTAGTTCCTTAAGCTTTTTGAAATCAGCCTTCTTAAAGTCCAGAGTGCATGTTTGACTACACTCAGCTTTCCCTTGCCTCTGTATAATGAAACCCAAGAGCACACAATCACTTTCTCCCAAGGTTCTCAGCACTTCCACTTCACTGATCAGAGTTTAGGAATTCGTTGAACTTACATTTTTTTTGACAGTGTTTGAGTTCCAACAGATATGAAAAGCTTCATCAAGAGGAGATCAGGGCCATAGTATGTACGTATTCCTCAGCAGTAACAAATATCACCTTTTGCCAGCAACCACATTCCCATAATGCTGATCATTGCTGCTCCTTATTCTGAGACTGAAGTCATGAAATATCCATCACTTAATGAGCAGGTTAGATCAGCATTTGGTTGAATTTGTCAAGGTGGGCTTATAAAGTTCCTGGTCATCATCATGTTAAGCTCAAGGCTGTTACTCATTAGATATGAGGTTCAAAAAGCTCCTGGTTATGGAAGAAGGTTAGCCTTCACTTGAACAACCCATGAAATCCCTTCCAAATCTGTTTTTAAGAGTCTGAAAAAAAATGCACCAGGCTGACGGCCAGGTACATACAAAGACATCCCACATGTCTGAGGTTCATTTGTATATTTATTTCTTTGGGGTACTTCTATACTGTTGTTCATCAACAAATGATAACAGAGCATTATGTTAGGCCTGCATAAAACCACAATTGCAGGCCCCAGCTTAGGATGAAAAACTCCTGCTATAAATGGCATAAACTGCAGTGCCGTTATGCCATGTTGCCACTGACATAACAGAATAACTTTATATTTAAATGGATCTGGATTGCTCTGTATGTGAGACATGCAATATTTATTAGGGCTTGCATTTCTCCTATATTGAGATTAGCAAATTATATATATAAATACTCTTTATACTAGAAAGCTTGGAACTGCTTGGCTGGTGCCCATTTAGAAATGCTATGGAGACCCTTTATATTGCAGGGACGAGTCTCCTGACAGCAGCTGTTTGCAAAGGCTGTACAGGAATGTTGCGCTCCAAGAAGTTTCTCAGCCAAAGCCCTTCTGCCATCAGCTTCCCTCAGAACAGTCCGTCCTTCTACTTTTCACTTGTGGCTCAAATCTTCCAGGAAACCTGGCAAGGCGAGAGCCAAACCACTCCTTGGACAGCTGTCCAATCAGATAGGAGGGAGCGAGATTCTAAGAGGAGCCTAAGTCTCTGCAAAGAAATTGCCACTTGCTGCTTCTCAGGATTCAGCTTCTGTGTAGTGATAGCATTAACCTGCAGGATTGCAAGTAAAGTAAGGCCTGAGATAAGGAGGGGGGGGGCACCTGTCAAATTTGGTTTCTCTGATTCTCATTTTTCCACTCTTACGTCCAGTTCTGTACATTTCCACATCAGGTTGTTTTTAAAAAAATACTAGTTACTACTACTACTACTACTACTACTACTACTACTTTATTTAATAGTCCTCATAAAATTCTTCAGCGTTTTAGTGTGCATCTCTCCTAATATATACATTTTTGAAGTGCCTTTTTTCTGAGGGTACTCAAGGGTACGCAGTACTGGCACCTGACCCCCCCCCCCCCGTTAGAAGTGTGACACTTACTGTAACAACTTCATGGTGAGTACCGGCACATTTTTTCCTTTAAAAAGCGCTACATTTTCCTATGCAATTCTGCCTAATAGACACCTTTGCAAAGCATTTTCCCCTAATAAAATACATTTTTGTATGCTGTTTTCATCAATATGCATTTTTATGCACACTTTAGTATATACATTTCTGTACACAGTAGTTTGCTGGGGAACTTCACTGAAAAAGTCAGAGAAGTGTGAATTTTAAAGGATGGCTGTGAATCAGGGGGAGAGGGAAATGTTTCAAACAGTGCTGTTGAGAAGCGCTTTAAGGTGGCTCCTGCCATCCCCATTTTGGCTGTGTGGAACTGCCTTAAATCACTTCACAAGAGATCTGTTTGAAGCAGCTCTCATGTTTCTCCTACCATCTTGCAGGAGAAGTTTGACTCCAAGGCTGGGAGTTCCATGTCTCTGCTGTAAACATTTCCTCACAGAACAATTGCTCCAGCCCCTTGAGCATTTTGGTTGTCCTTTTCTGAAACTTTTCCAGCCCCATAAGATCTCTTTTGAGGTGAGGTGATCTGAATGATACGTAGTATTCCAGGTGTAGTTGCACCATAGATTTTCTAAGCAGCATTATTTATTTATTTCACAAAATCTTTTATATCATTTGATTGTTAAAAAAATACAAATCTCAAAGCAGGTTGCAAAAAGAATAAAATGATGGAATGATAAGTAAAAACAGAAAACTTTCAAAAAATAATAATTGAAATAATAATGATACAGGCAGTTTTATTTCGAATCCATTTCCTAATGATCCCTAATATGGAATTCACAAACTGGGTGACATTTTCATTGGGCATTTTCCTGGGACCAAGGTCAGACACCTCCAGTTCAGATTTAATGGCCTTCTAGATGTTGCTGGACCACAACTCCTATCACCCCTGACCATTGGCCATGTTGACTGGGGTTAATGGGAGTTGAAGGGCTACAATTTCCCCACCACTGCATCGTAAACCTTCCTCCTCCTCCCCACTGTAATGTATTAAAACAGAAGCACTAGAAGATGCAGACATGCCCTAAGCATTGCTGTCAATGTTTTGGGTAGAATGTATTATCAACTCCATGCTATTTTGGGACGTGAGGCAGATAATTTGTGAAGCGAATTCACAAAGCTCGCAGACACATCGGTGGATGCTTACGATGGGGATGTGAGAAACCTGGCAAGTTATTTAAACATATCTCTTGAGAACCTTGCGCCACACTATGTAAAGTGTGGGAGGCGGTGGGAAATCTAGGTGGTAGTCCAAACAGCAGTTTTTGAGGGACTTTCTAATGTCCTGAGTATCCAGATTATCACTCCAGTGGCCCTAATGCCAAAATCTGGCTCAACTGAGCTCCCAGGCTGGGGAAGAACACCTGCATCTCAATACAGCTGTTATGACAGATATTGCTCAAAACGGTAGAAATCCCAGGGAGTGGAATGAGGGAGAAGAGAATAAACGCTCTGTTAACCATTTGGTAAAAAACCAGCTGCTTCTATGCATCTTAGACTGGATGGTGAAGTTCCACAAAGGTATTTGGCTAGAATATTTTGCAAAATTGCTTCATTCTGTTGGGTTACTCTTACGCTGGTATAGTGTGGGAACAACAGCTTTGGCTGAGTGTCTTAGTAAAGAAGTATAAGCTTGCCAGCTTCATTCAAAATAGTAGGGGAGAGAGGGCATTTGCCATGGTAAGAACTAAGTGTGGGATCACTGTTGTGAAGGAATTTGACTACACCATTTTACACAGCTCCTCGTGGATTCAGACGAAAATGTCCTCCTCTCGGTTATATCAGAGAAATAGTTAGAACCCACAAAGAACTATTATTTCTACTCCAAGGTAGGAGTCCTACCTTGGAGTAGAAATTGCTAAGAAGGGCATATGCTGAATACAAACTTTATTACTACTACTCTCTGTGTTTGTGGACTCACTGCAGGCCAAGTCATGTTACTTGATTTAAACCAGTCTAGAGCCTTTAAGTCAAAAAGAGTATTCTTTTTGACAAAACATACAGAGAAAAAGACATGAATAAGTACATCTTAGCAATCAATCTTAGCAATTCTAACTTCTGTACTTGAGCTTCAAGTACTTGAGCTTTCTTCTGTACTTTTACTTCTGTACTTGAGCTTTCTATGGGATTAGAGCTATAGGCTGGGGCAACCCAGCCAGATGTGTGGGGAATGAATGCATGAATAAATGGAAATAATAATTAGCACTGCCCCTAGTGATTTTCTACACCCCCCATACACTCCCAAAGAGAACCCTCTCGCTTGCCCAACTCAAAGAGCACTTTGTGAGGTAGAACTTTAATTTGGGAATGTTAGCCAATGAAATATTGGAAGCCAGGCTTAGTGTCACATGCTATTTTAGGCCCAGGTAATGTGGTCTTTGTAGCTCTAGGAATTCATTAAATCACAGGAAAAGGAACAATTGCTTAATGGATAGAAGTGTCTGGTAAAGATGGCCATTTCTTTATTTTATTTTATTTATTTTTTTAAAAAATATGCCTCTTGATTGCAATAAAACCTCAAAGTGGCTGACAAAAAGAATAAAACAGACTGTTTCTGGGAGTGTGAGTGATGAAGCCTTGCTCCCTTGAGGGAGCAGATACATAGTCTGGGGGATCCACAGCTGCCATTGGAGGCCCAGGGAGTGCCTGTTGCCAGGTATGGTTGGTTTGGCAGCTATGGACATTCATGGACTGGAACAGTCTGGAAACAGCATTGCTCACTCTGGTAACCTCTCATCTTGATTTCTGTAATGTGTTCTATGTAGAGCTTACCTTAGAAGACAGTACAGAAACTGCAACTCATGAAGAATGCCACTGCTAAAGTACGGACGGGTGTCTCTAGATATGGTCACAGAATCATAGAATTGTAAAACTGGAAGGGACCACGAGGGTCATCTATGTAGTACCTGTCTTCTGAGATATGGACAGGCTGCTTATAGGCTCAATTTAATTAGATGTTATTACACAAAGCCTTGAATGACCTGGGATCTGTGCGTTACATGCTGTGTTATTTTACTGGTTGTGTTGGAAACTGCATTGTCACTAGTAGACAGTGGTGAAAAGCATCTACAGATTCTGGAAATAAGCAATGAACTCAATGCTACTTACTTTTGCATACTGTATAAGATTGTAAGTGGCACAAATGTGCAAAGCATTATTTAGATGCTTCAATAAACCAGCTCAGAATTGTGGTTTAGATCTTGCCAAGGTTCCAGTGACTGAGGGAGAGGCGGGCAAGTTGAAACCTGACCTTGGTAACACAAGCCAGAGAGAATAAAATAGAAATAAACACTATTATTCCTGGAAAGAAGCTCTCCTGCCCCCTTGCTAAAGCACACTGCCATCCAGATCAGATTAGTCTCAGATTCCTTTCTCTGCTCCACCTCTCATTGTCAGGGCAATGTTCCCAGACCTGGACAACAAAACTGCCATTTTATTCAGACCTCTCTTCTACAGATTTGTCAAGTGAGAGAAACATCTGCACACAGGGTACTCTCTTTTGCTGAGCCAAGTGTTTGGGACACAAGCCTGCTGATCTTCTTATTTAAAAGGATAAAACAATATTTGACCCTACTAAATCACCAGGCCATGTCATTTGCCTTGCCATGGGTTTCCACACTGTTTTACTCTGGTAGTATTTTAGCACATTAAGAGCAGCACACATACCACACTGTGCTCTTCAGCAGCTGTACTTAACGAGCTTGGAGGTAACTGCAACGTAAACTTAGCTTTTGTTTTTGTTTCAAATCCTGATCCCAAAGCCTCAATAACCCTCTCAGAACACGCCACTTGCTTATGAACCTACAGTTGCCGTAGAAATTCTGTGCCATTTCCCTACTTACTGCAAGAAAGCATGGGCATGTACACATGTAACCCCCTATCCTCATCAACACTTTTTGTTCAGTGGGTCTTACACCCAGGTAAGTAGGTCCAGGATTGCAGCTTGAATCCTTTAACTCAATACATTACCCCAGGGGTCACCAACTTTTTAGACCAGCAGGCACGCCTTGAATTTTGACAAAGTGCTGTGGGCACCACTCACAAAATGGCTGCCTTGGTGGCATGGCGTAACACAAAATGGCTACCATGGGGCATGGCGTAACACAAAATGAGTGTGTGGTCCTTGTTGCTTCCTCCCCTCTACAGTGGTGCCTGCACTGTGGAACAGACCCAGCAGGCAGCTTCAGTAATGTGCTTCTTCCAGCAATTAAAAACACTTCTGTTTATCCCAGCATATGTGAATTGCTGATCACTGGATCATTTACTCTTTAATTGTGTTTACTGTACAGTTTATTTTTGGGAGTCTACACTTTTATTAGCTTTAATGAAATTCATAATATTGTTTTAATTATGCTTTGTTACCCAGTGTAAAAGAAAGGGAAAAACCCCAATAAATAAAACATTCAGTCAGCAGCCTGCTAATGAGATCCTTTTCAGTGGCCATGTGCTATCTGTCATCTCTCAAAACAATAGTTGACCCAAAACTTCCTTTGGAGCGCTTATGGGTGGGTGGATGTGGGCTGATTCTTTCATTATAAGTCAAATGAGGTGACACAAAAAGGATTGTTTTGAAGGTGACTAGCTTTTCCTTTCAGGTTTAGAGGCCAAGGCTGCCTGTTACCCCCCCCCCCCGGTCTGTACTGAGCTTTGTGGCAAGATCCTTTTATTCTGCTGAGCCATAATGAAACAAACATAGCTAGAAGGAAGTGAGTCAGGAACCCCGGTCTGCTTCAAGGGAAAGTGTGATTCAATGCTTGCAACATCGGCCTTGTTCCCCAAAGGCTCCACAGGATGCTGCAAAATGAAATGAAATTGTGTAATCCACAGAGACAGCTCACTGTACATCCTAAATCTTCTGATCTTCCCATAGGAGGGGTGCTTCTGCTGAGTACTGTATGTTAGCTGATTTCTTAGAATGAAAACACCCAAAAACTCTGTGAGCGAACTGAGCTGAAGGCGCTGGTGCTGGGCTGCCTGCCCACACTGACAGCTGAGCTAGGAACCACAGGCGTATCACATTTAAGAAGAGCTCAGCAATGATTTGGCAGAGACCTCCTGAGTCCTGTTTAGTCTATGCTTTCCTCCTCTGCAACTTGCCAGGGCTAAAGGTATCAGTAAAGGAGATGGACTGACTGGTGGTACTTATAGGCCACTTTTCCACAACAAGCTGGGCTCGGTGTGGCTTGCAGCAAACAAACAAAACCTTCAAAATAGGGAACGTTGGAAATACAGAATACAGTAGTATCTCGGTTTTCGAACATTTCCATTGACGAATGTTTCGGTTTTCGAATGCTGTAAACCTGGAAGGAAATGCTTTGGTTTTCAAACACACCTTGGAAATTGAACATGAAACATGGCTTCCGCTGAGTGCAAGATCCTGAGACCTAGCTGTCGGCTATTGAGTTTTCAGTTTTCGAACGTTTCATTACTTGAACCATCTTCTGGAACAGATTACATTAGAAAACCGAGGTCTGTATACAAAATACATAATAGTAAATTTAAAATAGCAGGAACCAACAATTTAGCAAGAACAGAATAAATTCAATATTACAAAGAAAAAAACAATCTAGGTATTATAAATACAAAAAAGTTGGTACAGCTCTTTCTGTACTCTAAGGAGCCTGGCTTAAATGCTGTTGAGAGGCAAGGGGTAGAAGACATACAGCAGGCATGATGACAGGGGAGGAGAAAGTGAGGCTGAAAGGTGGATAAGGCAGCTCCTGAAGACATTTAGTGAAAGCAAGGCAGCTCTATAATACAATGCAGGGGGAATGGCAGTATCTCAGCAGCCAAGTTTCTGGTTTGCATGCAGAAGGTCCCAGGTTTAATCCCTGGCATCTTCAGGTAAGGCTGGGAGAAACCCCAGTCTGAAACCTTGGAGAGCTGCTACCAGTCAGAAAAAAAATGAATTTATGATTGCATCTGAAGGAAGCTTACGCCATTAAAAATGGTTATTGTTGTAAGGTTTCACAAGACTGTAGCTTTTGCTGCAACAGGGAGAAAAAACAGACACGGATACACCTCTTGAAATTGAGATGGAGAAAGTTGTTGAAAGGGTAGGGAAGGAAAGAAAGAGCATGAGGAAGAATCATGGGTCCTGAAAGAAGAAGGAAAATAGAGATGTGAAAGCGCATTAAAGGGTCAAAGGGTAAATGCAGCAGAGGCACTGTGGGTGCTTCAACCAGATTTTTAGCAGGCAAAGGAGGGGCAACCGCTGTCTTGAGGTTGCCCTTTCAAGCCATTGCCATTTTCTGTCCTGATATTTGTGTGCATGTTCACCTTGACAAATACCAGATCAAGAAGACTTTATGAGGATGCACTGCAATGGCATGCTTATTCCTAAGTAGACCCAGTACAAAAGGTAGGGGAGTTTGGTTCTTCCTTAAAGCTGCTCTCCTTCTCCTCACCATCCTCACTGGGGATCTTTACTAAGCATACAAATACCATTGGAAAGTATTGTCTTGGGCACAGAATTACTGAGAACCAGCAGCACCTTTGCTGCCCCACCTCCATCTAGATGTAAAGGTGGACAGGGTTGCTGTGCCTTTAGTAGTTGTGTAGAAGGGGGGGGCATTTCAGCAATTGAAGTTTGTCCTGTGCCCTCTTTCACACCTCCATCCTCAACTAAGGATGATGCAATCTATGTGTCTCTGTGTGAAGAGACACAATAGAATACTGCAGTTTTTGAGTGGGCCTCGGATAGACTGAGACACAAGAACCATCTTCAGGTGTTCAAAGCGAATGTATGAAGGGGCAATGAGTAATCTGCAGGATGAGCCCCACCACCTTGATGATGCTGTGCGTGCCAGACACATGTGATCATTGTTGGTCTGAAGGGAACTGTTTTCATCAGGTCAGCTAGAGTTCCTGTCCACTTTTTGGAAACCCTGCATTTGAGTAAGGCAGCCCCTTCAGTCTAACACCAATCCTGCATGAGCTGGGAAGCAGGTCTGGCATTTGAAGCATTATGGGAGCAGGGCTTGCGTCTTCATGTGTTCAAATGAAATTCCCAGAGAGAGCCAAGCATTTGTGGGTACTGACTTTCTGTATCTGGAGATCTGGTGTGGAAGCAGTCGTCTCTGGCTGTCTGGTAGAGCGCTTAAGCTGTCCCTCCACCATAGTTAACTTCTATATTTTTAAATAAATGCAAACGTTGCAAAACTCCAATAAAACTCCACAGACCTTCCAAACGAAGTGCTGCACCCCTGGAACTTCTCATCATTTGGAGAAGCAGGGTGAAGCTATAATGGCTTGTTTTGCAGTGTAGTTGTTATGGCGAGCAACACTAAAACAATTTGTACAGAACAGTGCTGCTGCAGCAGTACTGCATGGTAGATCCCCAAAGGGCAGGCAGGGCCTGCACTCTGCCCATTTTTCTGAAGAGCCACAGCTGCAACCCAACACAAGATCAGCATGTGTTGCTCTCGATGTCGAAAAAGAAAGGGTGGGTGAACAGAAAAAGCAGACTGAAGCCAAACCCCAGTTTGGAATATAGCCACCCGCAAACATCCTAAGAAGTAAAGAGTGGGCTCACAGTGGAAAGAACTAATCGCTCACTTTGAATACAATAGTATCACTCAACTGTCAAGAATGCAAATGTATTTTAATATGGTACTTTCCAGCTGCTTCTTCACACCTCCCACACAAAAGGAAACCCTGAGTTATGCATCACCCAAAGTGGTTCTGAGTGTCTGCCTAGGAAGTAATACTTTGTATAGGCCACACTGTAACTGCCACGTAACACAAGCAAACAGAATGGACTTTCCCTTCCCAGCAGTGCTGCTGGTTTGTGTGTTTGTGCTGCTGAAGGAAGGAGGGCTCTGCCCAATGTGTGGCAGTGGGGTTGATGGCAGAGGGAGAAAAGGAAGAGGCCTGGCAAGGAAACTTTGCAGTAGCAGGAGTGGATAACCCACGTCACCCTGGGGTCGGGACCCACTGAAAGCTAAGGAAGGAAATGGTAGAAGAGGTCATGAAAGACTTAGTTAAACTGTCTGCCCAAAGGAAATCCCACCTTGCAGCAGGCCTGCACTGAACCGCCAACACAATCCTGACCGCAGAGTATCATCAGCAGAAATAAAGTACACTACGGGGGAGGAGGAGGGAAATGAGATCACTGAAGAACAAAGAGTTTGTCGTTGACTCAAATACAAAAAGGCAAGTCATGTGTTGCAGCAGAAAGCCACCATCAATCTAGTAAGGTAGATATGTCCCTTGCAGATTCTTAAATTTGATTTGGAGGAAAATACCTTTTGACCAGAGATATTGGACAGACTGAGCATAGCCGTTGATCAAAGATCACCAATGTTGAAGCAATGATTCTTCACCATCAACTTCGTTGGACTGGTCATGTTGTGCGGATGCCTAATGATCGTCTTCCAAAGCAACTACTCTATTCCAAACTTAAAAATGGAAAGCGTAATGCTGGTGGTCAACAAAAGAGGTTTAAAGACTGTCTCAAGGCAAATCTAAAAAAATGTAGTATAAACATTGACAACTGGGGAACACTGGCCTGCGAGCGCTCCAGCTGGAGAATAGCCTTTACCAAAGGTGTCATGGGCTTTGAAGACACTCAAAGGGATGCAAGGGAGAAACATGCTAAGAGGAAGGCATGCTTGGCAAATCCACACCGTGATCAACTCCTGCCCGAAAACCAATGTCCCCACTGTGGAAGGACGTGTGGATCCAGAATTGGCCTCCACAGTCACTTACGGATTCATTGTTAAAACCGTGTTTATGGAAGACAATCTTACTCGGCTACGAGTGATCACCAAAGAAGAAGAGCCGTTGATCAAGGCCATCAGAATCAGCACCACAGACGGTATCATATCAGACTGCAGGCGAGGATTTGTTTGACTGAATGCTCTGCCGCGCAAAAATAATTCCCTGCACATAGAAAACTAGATGTGAAGAGGGAAAGAGTTCTAGCCCACCCTACTCTTGGACCTGCTGGTTCTAACAAACATTGTGCCTTGACGTTTCATTACTGGCATGGTTACCTCACACAATCTCCCTAGGGTGGATACGTTTGCACTGGCAAAAAAAGAGAAAACGCATCACCAAAAAGGAAAGCAGAGATTTGCACAAAACTGCACATATGCTATTTTGTATGTATAGATGCAAATTTAGAAATCCTTACTGTAATATAAATAAAGACATCTCACATTATATTGGGAGGAGCCTATTGGGACCAAGTGAACTATGTGTGGTAGGGATAGATGCGTCCATTTCAGTTCTCCCAATTTTTCATTTTCCCAATCTTAAATTCAGTTATTCACATTTTATCAGCAATTTTTTTAAAAAAAAAAACCTTCTGAAAAATGGTCAGCAATTTGGTGCAAAATTCCCCCAATAATGCACATTTTTGTATGCAGCTTTCTCTAATGTACACATTTTTGCAAAGCAATTCATGCATTTTTAATGCACACTTTATTATATGCCCTTTTGCACACATTGCTTGCTGGAGAACTGCATTGCAAAATTCAGGGACATGTGAATTTCGAAGGATGGCTGCTTTTCAGTTGGCGTATTGTTTCAGAAAGTGCAGATTTGGTAGGTTCACCTTTAAATGTGAACTTAACATCAAATTGCTTCCCCACCCCCAGGGCTTTTTTTCAGCTAGAACTCACCGGAACTCAATTCTGGCACTCCTAATTAAAATATTAGGAACCATGTTATACGTTAGGGTAAAGAGATTCTGGCCCTCTCTTTAGTTATAAACCTACATTTAAAAAAAGACAAAGTAAGTATTTTATTATTAATTACGAAATTAAAATTAATTACGAAATTAAAAGACGCCTGCTCCTTGGGAGAAAGGCGATGGCAAACCTAGACAACATCTTAAAAAGCAGAGACATCACCTTGCTAACGAAGGTCCATATAGTAAAAGCCATGGTGATGTATGGAACTGAGAGCTGGACCACAAAGAAGGCTGATCGCCAAAGAATTGATGTTTTTGAATTATGGTGCTGTAGGAGACTCTTGAGAGTCCCATGGACTGCAAGAAGATCAAACGCATCCATTCTTAAGGAAATCAACCCTGAGTGCTCACTGGAAGGACAGATCGTGAAGCTCAGGCTCCAATACTTTGGCCACCTCATGAGAAGAGAAGACTCCCTGGAAAAGACCCTGATGTTGGGAAAGATGGAGGGCACAAGAAGAAGGGGACGACAGAGGACAAGATGGCTAGACAGCGTTCTCGAAGCTACAAACATGAGTCTGACCAAACTGCGGGAGGCAGTGGAAGATAGGAGTGTCTGGCGTGCTCTGGTCCATGGGGTCACGAAGAGTCGGACACGACTAAACGACTAAACAAGGACAAGTATTTTATCCAATCATGCACACTGCAGGTAGGTTCTGAAGGGGTTATTCATATGAAGCTTTCAAGCTTAAGGAGTCGTTAGTACACTTTACACTAATTATAGAGAAAAATAAACACCATCTCATAAAGAGAAAGAAAGGATATAAGGTTCCTGAGAGGCCTGAAAATAGGCTGCGGAAAAATAGGCTTATTTGGTTTCTTTCTTTCTTTCGAACCAAAACACCCGAACTTTCTCAGTTCAGACTGACATAACCCAGAAAAACTGGGGAAAGGACAGTGGGAAGGGAGATGTCAGAGCCACTCATTTTTTTCCACCCAACAACCTCTGGCTACAGAGAATGCCTGTTTCTCACTTTAAGTCCCACGGACTTCCAGGAAGGAGTAGTGAGCTAAGCTGAACTGCTATTCCCAGGAACAACTGAGGGGGTGGCAGGGATAGAACATGACTATGTTCTTGGAAAACCCGGGGGGGGGGGGGACGGACCTATCACAAATTCCCTTTCCCCTCCCTAAACTAACTGGACTGAAACATCAAGCCTGCTCAATTTGACCAAATAAACACACACACATTTTGGAGCGGATAGTGGAGATAAGCCGATGAAATAAACAATGCTCTGGAAGCTTTATCCAGAGCCATGTCAGACCTACAGATCCATTGAGAAATACATTAAATGTATATAAATATATGTATTTTTTAGGAAACAGCTTGTGGTGGCTTTTTATTGGGCTCATCTGTTAAGTAAACCACGACTTAGGCTGCAATCCTAACCCCACTTCTGAGTAGACATGGTTAGGATTGCACTGTTGGTAATTAACTCTTGAATATATATATATTTGCTTGATATTTTTTTTGTGTCCAGCAACTTTTTGTCATTAAAAAAATAAATTATTTTTTAAAAGTCTTTTTTTTTACCTTTAAATCAGAAACAAAAAGTCAGGAAGCCATGGATCATGATGTTTATTAACACACTTAACTACAAAAATATATAATCATAGGTCACTTTTCCCGTCTTAAATTCAGTTCTGCACATTTCCACATCAGTATGGTTTTAAAAAGGCCCCCCTGAAAATCTGCCAGTATTTTAGGGCAAATTTATCCCAATACACACATTTTATATGCATTTTTTCCTAATATAAACATTTTTCCTAAGCATATTTTACCTAATATAATGCATTTTATGTTCCGCCCCCAATACATTATATACACTCTTTTTTGTGTGCACACTTTAACTTAGTATATGCATTTTGTACAGATTACTTGGCTGGAGAAGGGTATTGCAAAATTCCAGGGAATGCAAATTTTGAAATGTGAACTGAACTGAATTTCTCCCCTTCCACATATATTTCGGAAAGTACAAAATAGTTTGTACTATTGCAGTTTGCTTGCCATGCATCTGTGCACCACTTTAGTTATCATAACCAAATGATGGTTCCTGAAATAAGCAGCAGGTTTTTGTCTTTGCTTGGATACAAGTCAGTAGCATTTTGAATCAAGATGGCGGACGGAACCTTTTAAACCTGTACAGTACTGTTTTTTTCATTTGTTTCTTAGAATTCCCAAAGCAATACTGGAGTCATTCTTTCAATGCTAGCTATTTTCCATTGTTCCAGTATTAAGTACATACTGATCTAGCACTGCTAGCACAGTGTTCTTCTGAGTTCACTATCTGATTTACTGTGAATGGGCCTAGCACAGAAAGCAATGCCAGATCAGAGACTGGGATCTTGCATGAGAAGATTTCTTTCTTTCTTCCTTCCTTCCTTTTTAAAAAGAAAAAAAATGTTTTAAGTCCTTGTAGATTTACAGAGAAATACAGGGAATAATAAAATAGCAAGTAAGCTCACAAATACTTCTCATTACGTATTGAACCTACATGCATTTCAAAAGGGCCAAACAATGACCGAGCAAGAAAGATGAGCAAATGAGATTTTTTTTATAACACTAGGAACTCAAAATAAAAAAGGAATAATGAAAAACAAGGAACTACAAAAAGGAAAGGAAACCTGCTGCCATAAATTATCATGTAAGGGCTACTCTTTCTCCCTCTTCACTTTGCCCCAATTGACTTAGGTGTCCCAGGACATGAGAACAGAAATTCGGTAAAATGCACATAATTTTAAAAAGAACCACCAAATTTCAGTTTAGTGGAACCCTTGATTTGTGAGGAAATCTTATTTTGTATTAACACTTACCAGTCTTTATCCTCTGGTGTGGCGTCTACCAGCAACACAACAGGGGACAGTTCTATGCTGGAGGCCTTCAGCAATGTGTAATATTGGGGTGGGGTGATAGGAGACAGGCAGGCAGTGATCTTTAGCATAAGTCTAAAGGAGGTGAAATATACTCGGAGTCGAGAGTGGATTTCATGTTCTTTATTCAGCTCATAGTGGTGAGGAGGAATGGAAGTTCCCCCAGAATGTCTGCTTTATATACATTATTTACACAATGGGCCCCACGTGATTGGCTAATTCTGGGATTCACCTGTAGGCCAATCCTACAGCTGAATTGGGTGGCTCCTGTGGACCAAGCAGACTGCTGCATTCTGGATCCTATTGTTCTAGGACCAATCATACTGCTGCATTCTGAATCCTATTGTTCTAGGGCCAATCAGACTGCTGCATTCTGAATCCTCCTGTTCTAGGACCAATCAGACTGCTGCATTTTGGATCCTATTCAACTCAGTACATAACAGAAGGCCCCATGGGTGCCCCTAAAATCAGTCGTGACCTGTTGGATGGCAAAGAGAAGTCTTGGGGTTTGGGAAGTGTTCCCTCAGGACAGTCTGATCTGCAGAAGGGCTGAGAAGCAGATGGTGCCAGGGATGCTTAAAGGTTCTCACCTCATCTCTCTGCAGAGGCTGATGACAGCAGAACCAGCAGCTAATCTTCTGCAGATCACCGAAATGTCCTGAAATAGCTCAACCCCAAAAGTGACAACAACCAAGGCTATCAACCTCTGATTGGCCAGACCTTTTGGCTGGTGTAAATTGTCATTACTTCACTGACACGACAAAGTGATAATAAATTTAACCAGCACAGATATCCGAGCCATTAACTTTAATTAGAACAGGCTGGCTAGGACTCAAGTCTACATAAATATTCTTGCCATTCAAAAGCATAGGTTTGCATTGACACAGGTCTCTATATTTAATGTACAGTACTCTAAGTGAAGCAATCAAAATAGATCCCCAAATAGACATGCAACTCTGCAGTTAACGAAGGATATAGATGGCTTTCTTAGAATCGCAGACAGAAAGATTTATGGGAAGAAGCCACAGAAGGGAAGCAAGCAAGTCACTGTGCTTACTTTTTTCAAGCCACACACATATGAACCATGTCCCAAAAGTTTGGATGAAATACTGGAGAGCGATCAAAACAGAAAGCTTCAGAGATTATGGGTAATGCTGGAGGAATTAGTGACCACATAGATATTCAGGGAAACAACTGTACTTGGCAGAATTACCGTCAGTATGGAGGACGCTTATCTGTATCCAGAGGCCTGGGTCAGTAGCTCCCCCAATAGGTTTGCAAGATAATTGCAAAAGCTGGAAGTTCTCTAAATTTCCAAGATCTACCCTCACAGTTTTGTGACACTCTGGATGGCCTGATAAAGGCATTACGCTAATATGGATTTTGGAGATTTTCTTATGGGCCAACCGAGTTACATTTATATTTACATTCATAGTTCCGTCCCAGTGTGCTGAACCAAAGGTGAACTCCTTGCTGCGGTGTCCATCCCGCACATGTAAAAGGCTAGGAGACCTGACAGGCTGGTAGGTCTACACCTTTCTTATTAAAGCACTAGAATTTATCACTCTGTTGTCTTTGGCACCCCCCCTCTTTTTTTGGCATACCTGCACCCAGCCACTCCCATGAACCTTCCTCTTGGTCTATGGTTTAGAACACCCAGACAGTAGAATACAGAGTCTCTCTTAGGCTTCTTTGTAAAATTGCCATGTAGGTCACATCAAAGCTTAGATCCTCTAGAGCAGGGATGGGGGACATGTGGCCTTCCAGATGTTGCTGAGACTCCATCAGCCCCAGCCAGCATGGATAATGGTCAGGTATGATGCGAATTACAGTCTGACATCTGGAGCGCCACAGGTTCCCCATTCCTGCTCAGGACAAAGGCTAAAGTAAGGGTAGCCAAAGCGGTGTCTTTTACTTTTACTTACTAGATGTGCGTAGTACAGCCCCCATTAACCCCAGCAAGCAAGGCCAATGCTCAGGGATAATACTAGTTGTAGTCCAGAATATCAGGAGGAAACGACATGCTGTGAAGTCACTTGTTGCACATCACCATGCAGTGTGAATCTGCTGGCCATTGGGGCTGGCTGTGCCAGAAGAGGAACAGACAAGGTGGGAGTTGCAGCTGCTGGCCAAACATGCATGAAATCAAACAATCACAATTAAGGGGCTTCAACCCTAACTCCTAGCAGCACAAATGCTTTAATATTTCTGAGTCCTTAAATTAATCTGTTATTTCATGTGGATAGTGATGCTTAGTTGCCTGCCCTGGGGGCAAGACCAGAACCTGCCTGCAGCTGCTGCCTGGTGGATCTCCCATCTCTCCATACCTGCTGGACCTATGGCCTCTTGGGGGATTTCCAGACCAGGACCTGCCTGCGGTTGTGCAAGTAGGGCAGGGAGCAGACCCCTGGGTGGGCAGGCAGCATTGGAAACACCTGCTGCCCCAGCTAGGCATGCGTTAGTTGCTACGGCAGCTCTATAAAGCCTACTTGCCCTTTATTGTCCCTTTGGGGGCAGCACTTTGGAGAGTGTTAAGCACTGAGAAGAGATTAGTACTATACAACAAATCTTGGAAAGTGGTCCTACGTGTTGTACCACTATCTTCTCTCTCTCTTTATTGTATGGAAATTTATGCATTTTACTAAAACAGTATGGCCAAATGTTCCTTTAAATTAAGGTGTGTAGGCACCATGATCTCAGCTTTCCATGAAGGATGAATCACATCATTTCCAGGGATTACTTCATTGCACATCCACCCTACTTAATGCCCTTATGGGAGGTGTCTGGAATCTGACTGATATATCGCTTTTATTTCCTTTGATGCAAGGAAATGCTGGGGGAATGTTACCATGCAAAATGGCTTTTATTTAGTTCATTTCCTATTTATATGGGTCAGTTCCCAATAGTTCCTATGTTTCCCATCTTTGGGGGATACCTGAACGTAGCAGCTGTGAGAGATTGCACGTGTCCTGCATGTAGAAACCAGATCACCGAGAACTGATCCATACAGCTTGAGAGGAATTGTGGAATTAATAAAAAAAGTGAGAAGTAAATGGAGGTCATAACCAAGACCTCTTCAACCATAAGTTGAAAATGGCTGCAGGGTCATATCTTTTAGCTTGTCCCTTGACACATGGTTTTTGCTGGGATAGGGAACTTTAGGTTTGAGGGTCAATCAAGATACAGTACCAGCCCCTGCCTACCAAACTACCAATCTTGACACAATGCCAGTCACTTTCACTAACCAGAAGCTACCCAAAGCCTGTATACACGAAAACTTTCACTGCTCTCTTAAAACCATACAGCAGTGATGGGGGAACTGTGGCCCTCCAGATGTTTCCAAACTACAGCTCCCATCATCCCTGATCACAGGCCCTGCTGACTGAGGACAATGGGAGTTGGAGTGCCACAGGTTCTCCATCTCTACCAAGAGGAAGTGCATCCAGCAGATTGATTTGGGGAGTACTTCTCAATATTCAGATCCAAGTAAATATTTGTGAGAGGATGATGACCAGCAGTTAATTCACTAAGGCTGTATTCATCTCATTGTAACTGCTTACAGCACAACCGCACATTAGCCATTTTCTCACAGCACATGGATTGAAAATGATTGTGTTAAGGTGTCATGCTACCCAGAGACATGCTGGGGCAAAGAAACATTCAAACTATTGCTGTTGCTAACTCTGAAGGTATGTTGCCTACACAGCAGGTTTCTAAGAAAAGGTGTGGATGCTAACGCATCATTTGCAAAGTGCTATTTTACCCCGTGTTCCTACATGCTCTAGAAACCCATTTATCCAGTTAAAGGAAGCCTTTACTCCTGGAAGTATAACGACACAGAAATGATTGCTGTGGGTTCCATCATATAGAGTAATTCCTTTAAAACTATGCTAGGAATAGAAGTTCCTAATAGGAACCCAAAGTTCACAGCAGTTAGGCTTGGGACTGGGAGCTTTTGGAAATTTTCCCTCTTGCTGCTGCTTTCTCACTGATGCAGGGAGAATAAAAGGAGTATTTATAATCCCTTCAGGCTGGCTTGTCTTTCACATGAAAGCCCCTGTGACTTGTCCTTCCATGTTTTACAAAGGAGAAGAGAAACCAAAGAGAGGGAGGCACTGACTGCAATTTCAAGCTTTTCTATTAGGGATCAAGTTTAACTGGATCGCTGCCCATAACCTGTTCTCTAAAATGGTAAAGCAATTGCTTTAGCACATAGAAATACCTTGCATTCCCAACCTCCGCCCAGAAACATCTAGCCTGCTGGAGTAGTTTCTAGCAAGTATGAAGGTTATCAGAAAATAGGTATGTTAGGATAGAGCTGTTCCTTCTATTATTATCTTGGTCAAGGGACGGAGCAGGCATTTTAGCAGGCCATTTTCTCTGAGCATGGCTGAGGTTGGAAAGCCCACAACCAAACCCAGGGGGTGTTGTGGAGAACAGCAGCAACCATCTTGCTCCATTCTGCAGATGGAGATGGGAAGAAGGCAGGCAGGGATGTACTGAAAGGGAGCCAGTCTCCCCTAAGATTGGTGGCAGCGGCAGGAGAGATAATAATAAAAAAGTAGCAGCTGTCATAGTCAAAGCTAACTGACAAAAGGATCCAGCTACCAACTGCACTGTCTTGCTGGATGTGTCTTGGGAGGAAAGCTTTGCTATGGCGGAAGGAGCTGAGCCAAGAGCTTCTGTCTGAAGTGTGGGGAACATCTGGCCCTCTGGATGTTGCCAACAAGCATGGCCAATGGATAGGGGTGATGGGAGTTGGAGTTGAACATCTGGAGGGCCAAAGGTTCATCACACCAGCTCTAGTTCTTCTACCATTTTATAGTATTTATGGATGGTGCTCTTCACAGCACAGGTGGCATTCCTTCCTGATCTTACAATATCAATTACCTATTGGACTGTTTTGACATCCCGCCATGTTCTGCGCCTTGAAAAATATTTCTGGAGCCCTTGAGAACAGATATGGCTGTACCTTTTCCATAAACAATTCAAGAAAAAAACCCAAGATTATTTGTTTAAAATATTTATATCCCATTGAAGCAAGTAACACCACTTCGTAAAACAGTACCTCAGTGAAATAAGAACGATGCTTAAAAATTGCAACATAGACGGCATCCGGCAGCAGCACCTCAGAGGCAAATCATCAAAAGTGTGCCATTATCCAGATGTCTGTGATATAATCTAGACCAGCCAGGTTAATTACATATCAGCCCCTGCACATCGTAGATGACATAAATGGTGGTGTGTGGCTTAGAGGCCTCTGCAGATGCTGTGCCTTTCCTGGGATGTGTCAGCTTCTTCCCACCCTAAATCAGTAGGTAGGGGAGGGAGTAGTCCAGAGGAAATGATCTGCACGTGAAAGGACACACAAGGTGATGGCAGATGTGGCAACTTCCAGCCACCTTAAAATGCCCATTGCACCTGATCACGGTATATGTGACTTGTGCCTAGGCTGTTGCCTATTTGTGGCTATAATTATGGAAAAAACAAACAAAACAAAAACCCCACCTACTGGTTCCACACACCCTCATTTCAAACATCAACTATCATACCTCCTCATTACAAAGATTAAGACAACAAACAAGGGTTAAAGGCTAAGCCAGCTCTCACCAAAACATTATTCATGGCTAGGGCTGCTGAAAAGTCGGTGCCAGTGGAATTGATGTGCCGGCCCCACAGCCCAGATACATGTATTGTCTGGTACTGACATGTACTGTATGTGCCATACAGCTCATCACTGGCTTCACCCAGCGAATCTCCTTCCTAATATTCCTATGCATTCTTGATTCAAACTTTCCATACAGAGGATTTCCCTTTAATGAGAGCTGCCCCACATAGCACCCCTTCCACACAAAAAGCAGATTATCCTGGGTGCTGGAACCCGGACCATTGTTTTTTTCTTTAGAATATGCTGTCCTTTTCTGTAGGGCCACAATCTTCCCCCAAACACCGACTGGCATGGATCCCCTGCTTCTTTCAGCCTTTGCGGGCTGAATTATATTTCCAAGCAGATTTGTTTCTATTCTCAGAAACGTTGGCTGTTGTGTAAACAGGGGTTGCTTAAGGTTGTAGAGAGAAAAAGGTTCTGTTGCTCAAGAGCTCTCACTCTTGCATCTGCATGGGAGATGGAAGCTTTGGCTGATTGATATTATACAGCCTTTTAAATGTGTTTGTGGAAGGGGGGCTATTGTTTTGTTGTTTTTAACTGTTTATTTGTCTGTTTTCTCTTGTATTTTTTTTATCTTGTGAGATCTTTCGATGAAGGGCAGTGTATAAATTTATTAAAATAGATAAATAAATGAAAAAAAAATTCCGTTATCTTGCATTCAACTGAAAGCCAGCGAGGAAGGGCTCCAAAAAGTCAAGATGAAAGCAACAGACACATTGCTACTGCTGGGGCAAACAGTTCTAGTTCCATAATTACGCATGTCTAAGAAACAAATAGAGAGGAGTCTGAGAAAGGCTGCATGCCTGTTCTGTACTTCTTGCAAGAATCCGCTCTCTCCAAAGCCCAGGGCTACTGGGGCCTAGCACAGTGGAGTATACTGCATATTGAATAACTGTTTAAGTTGCACATAGCAACTGCAACATTTGCAGAACACTCAGTCAGGCACTGGTGTGAACCAATCAGTCAACATGCTAACAGGCAGATCACTCTTCTCTGCCAATTACAAATATATCAGGCTATTTGGACGTATAGAACAATGGATGCCAACCTTTTTGGGCTCAGGGGCACATTTGGAATTTTGAGAGAATGTCACAAAATGGCTGCCATGAACTGGACATAAAACTGGGATTTCTGGTAGGCCTATATAACAAAGCATCAACTGATTGGTTGACCTGAGAGAGGAGGGTTCAGATCCACACTTAATCATGATGTTCATTGGGTGTTTTGGTGCCAGTCATCACCTCTCAGCCTAATGTACCCCACAGGATTGAATGTGAGGGTGTAATGGGGAGGGGCATAACCATTATGCCACCTTGAGCTGGTTGGAGGGCTATTATTATTATAAATACAAAGCAATACAATACTCAGCATCTCAGATTACACAACATTTTCTAAGTTTAAATATCATGAGTTCTTCCTAGACTCCCACTTCTTTCTCTCACACACTGCTGGGCTGGGGCTTTCTCGGTTCCTCATTTATGCTTGGCTGCTGACCTTTTGCTCTCTTCAGTGATAGCTGCTGCCTTTCCTGATGCATCATCCAGTCCGTTTCACAGACATATGCTGCCACACGGCTGTGCACAGCTATGGGGAGGACGGAACGGGGAGAACATGGCACTCCTTTCCACAAATATTTTCTGTTTTTAATTATTCTGCTGCCAAAACACTTTCTGTTTAATTATTGATTTGCTAAACTAGCTTTTATTTAATGATGCTCTGTGGTGATGTGCTGTATCAGAGGAAATAACAAACAGAATATCTCATACCATAAAATGGTTTCGCCACAAGGTCAACACTGGCTTTGGGTAGAATGTGTGAGCGAGTGAGAGAACTGGGTGAATATTGGGTGAACAAGTGGATCAGACGATAAAATAGGCTCTGAAAGCTTGCCCAACATCCACCATCTACCCAATGTTGGTTGTAGTTGTTTGGGCTCTATTGACAAGAGACCATTGTAACTTAGTGATAAACACACACTGTGCATTCGTAAGGTCTTGGCTTCAGTTGGTCACTGGGCTACACGATCATAGTCTGCACCACATCTCTGCCATCACTGCCAGGATTCCCCTTTTGGAAACCTTTTCAACCTGAGGACCACATGTCTTTGTAGACAACCTTCCACAAACCATAGGGCAGTGGTAGGTGGGGCCAATGCCAAAGGGAAGTAAGGCCAAAGCCACATACAGACCCTATTCACACACCCTAATCTCTATCTCCCCACCCTCTCTGTGACAGCTTGTAATGTGATGGCTGAAGCAAGGATTCCCCAAAACTAAAATTAGTGTGTAGCAACATCTCTAGACAACAGGCTAGTATCAGACAATACCAGTCTATGTAACAGTTTTGAATAGTAAAGACTGATGCAATGCCTTAGAGACAGACATTGCAAGTAGGCTACCACCAGCAGCTTCTGCCAACCTAGCAGTTTGAAAGCATACCAGTGCAAGTAGAAAAACAGGTACCACTGTGGTGGGAAGGTAAATGGCGTTTCTGTGCGCTCTGGCACTTGTCACGGTCCTCCATGCACCAGTAGTGGTTTAGTCATGCTGGCCACATGACCCGGAAAACTGTCTGTGGACAAACGCTGGCTCCCTCGGCTTGAAAGCGAGATGAGCGCCGTATATGGTAGCTGGCAGGACAGACACGGATTCAAATCCTTAGTTGACCATAAAGCCCACTGGATATTATCTGGTCACTTCCCAACTCTTAACCTAACTTACTTCACAGGATTGCTGCAAGAATGAAATTAGACACTTTTCCCTAAGGAAGGGGAAGAGAGCGATTTAAGGTAGAAATATAATTTTTGTAGACGTATTTTATCGTGTGCAGCATAAAAAAAGCTAAAAGGCCCCTAAAGCCTGTGACACGACTGACAAGGTTTGTTGGTGCTTGTATTCCAACTGCAATGCATGCCTTGTTTGTGTTTGTTTATATGATTCATAGAAGCAGGAGGTACCTCTGTTTTCGAGCGTCTCGGAAGCCAAACGTTTCAGTTTTCGAACACCGAAAACCTGGAAGTAATTGCTTCCGTTTTCGAACGTGCCTCAGAAATCGAATGGCTTCTGCTGCATGCTTTTCAGTTTTTCCAGTTGAACTTGCAACCAGCCCTTTGTGCTTCGGTTTTCGAACAATTCAGAAGTCAAACGGTCTTCTGGAATGGATTACGTTCGAGAACCGAGGTACCACTATATCGGAAAAGGATGTAGACATTCTCAGTATTGTGTGTAGACATTCTCAGTATTGTGAGATGCAGTGACTTGCATTTTCCTGCTGTGGTCTTCTCACTGCTGTCAAGAGAGAGAGAGAAAATGCTTTAAAAAGTTGTGGCAAGTGGGCCACTCTAAATTCCCCTTTTGGTTTTATCTTAATGTCGAAAACAACACTGGAAGCCAACACAGGCTAAGAATATTTTGCTAAAGGTTGTGTTTTTAGCACTGGCAGGAACAAAATCTGAACAGCTGACAATGATTCATGCAGTAATTGTTAAAACTACATGTGGTTGTGTGGAGGGTTTCAGAATAAGTTTGAATCACAATTGCTCTTAGGGCAGTGGAAAAGTATTTGGTCCAAATAACAGGAGAAACCAGTCTGTCCTGGACAACTTTTTGTTATGGAGCAGCAAACAATATTTTTTGTTAAAAACAGTTACCCATAGTTTACCTGTCATCAGGCCTACTTACCCATCACATGTAGCCTAAGGTAGGTATTTAGAGTCATAACCCAACACCCTCCTCTAAAAAGGGATAATCTAATACAAATCAGTCAACAGTTTAGTGCACCATGATACTTGACAAAGAGCAAAACTATCAACCTCAATTAAAAAAACCCAAACTGAAGTCAAGGTATTTGCTGAAGCACATCCATTCACTTCTTTGGAGGAAGTGTCAATTTCACTTCTGGGAAAGAAACTTGCCTCACATAGAATGCAGAAGGATCAGAGAAATATTTCTTGGAAAATAAAACACAGATGTCTAGTTTTCTCTCCCCCCCCCCCCTGGAAAAACAAACAAACAGCAGACGATCTTATGATTCACTACTTATGGCCCATTATCGCAATCACCTCAGCACTGTATGGGAAGAAAGTCTGCCCAGAAGGACTGCAGCAATTCACAGGCTATGGAAGATAGCTAAGCCCACCTGCAGGTCTGCTCACACTTAACCAGCTTTCATACACTGAATCATGTCGAACAGGTTACATATGGCAGCTAGATGAAAAAGCTTGCCCATGTTGGCTGCCAATCTATGCTAAGCAGATGATGCATACAGGCTTCAGATTTGGCACATTCATCTTTGGAGTGGCAGGAAAAAAGCTTAATTCTGTGCATGGTGATATGTGCCCACAACTGGGTCTCTCCCCTGATCACCAACCATGTGGTGAGGTGGCAAGGAGAAGAGGCCCTTATTCAACATGTGCAGTTCATGTTGGCTACTATTACTGATCTCGTTTGTTACACTGGCCATCTTCGAAGGAGCTCAAGGGAAAAGGCCCAGTATTATTCCCCTTTCACTCTCAGCAATTATGCGAGGTAGGTCAAGGTGACAAGCGGTGGACTTATTGGCTGAAGGAGGATTTGACTCTCCGGTCCAACCAAATGCTCTATCCACTCCACCGAATTGGTTGGCTATGCCTATCTGTGCCTGAAAGCTGTGCTCCCAAGACGACTTCACATATACAGAGATTTAAGACTTTTCTCTTATTCAGCCTGTAAACAGAGTTTGGTGATCCGTGTTGTGAGTCTCCACCATTTTGGGGGGAGATGGAAGGTAATGGCAAAGGCAATCACAAACATTGCACGGGCTTCAATCAGGTTGTGGTTTCAGTGTGGTGTAGTGGTTAAGAGTGGTAGTCTCGTAATCTGGGGAACCGGGTTCGCGTCTCTGCTCCTCCACATGCAGCTGCTGGGTGACCTTGGGCTAGTCACACTTCTCTGAAGTCTCTCAGCCCCACTCACCTCACAGAGTGTTTGTTGTGGGGGAGGAAGGGAAAGGAGAATGTTAGCTGCTTTGAGACTCCTTAAAGGGAGTGAAAGGCGGGATATCAAATCCAAACTCCTCCTCCTCCTCTTCTTCTATTTCCATTTCATTTCAGAATGGATGGCTCTGTAACAGATCACAGAGCAGCCCCGTCTCCACATCAGGGTCTTCCTGGAGAGAATCACCATGGGCCTGTAGTTGGAATTGCTGCGCCACCTCCTGGTACTCTGGCAAAGCCCATGTTATTTCCAGACACTTTTCCAGGAAAGCTCAAATTGTCAGATGCAGTGCGTTGTCCCCAAAGAAACCTAACCACCAGCAGCCTCAGGGGGAAAAACAAAACCCAGCCCTCTGCAAATTTCATTTAAGGAAAACACTCCCACCCCCTTCTTGCTGAGGCTCCAAGGAATTGAAAACATGTGCCAACTGACTAGGAATGAGTTCTATTAAATTATGATACAATTATGCAAAATGAGGAAAGCAGTCATATTACCTGCCCGCAGCTTTATGAAGCAATTGGAAACTCTCTAGTGAACTGGTTGTCAAATTGCAGACTTTCCATGGTGGAACCTCCCCTCTTGGGAGAAGTCTTTGGCCTGGGGTGTCACTGGCCCCTTGGAGCCTGCCACGTTAATATGTTCTCAGAGGCTTCTGAGATGAAGTGTTTTGCTAAACGTGTATTAGATGCTGTGGCACACACTGTGCCGAAGAAGGCATGCTTCCTCTACCAGGACACTTTGGCAAAGAAACTCATGCAAAAGAAAATGGCAATTTTCTCCCCTCGTGTCCTAAAGAGGAGGTCCGCACATGCCATGTGATCTTAAAGGTCATTGGCTCAAAAACTGTAACACAAACTTTTATAAAAGGAGACAAAATGGGAAGGTAAGCATAGGCATATAGCAGCAGTTGGACTTGGGTTCAATTTCCCTCTTAGCCATGAGCTTGCTGGGCAGCCTTAGGCCAGTTTCCTCTGCATTGTGCCCAACTGTAAATTAGGACTAAATGGTCATCGACCTCTGAAGACTGCTGCCAGGAAAGAATGAGATTAATAATTGCAATTCAGGTTGCTTTCTCAAAATGCTTAAGAAGTTAGGAATGCTGATATAAAGCTGGGATAGCTCAGCCAGTACAGCAGGAGACTCTTAAATCACAGCGTTGTGGATTCAAGCCCTGCGTTGGTCAAATAATTCCTGCATTGCAGGGGGTTGGACTAGATGACCCTCATGGTCCCTTCCAACTGTACAATCCTATGCTGAGTCAGTCCAGCTGAGTACCATTTTGCACAACGTAGCCTAAAATGCACACTGAAAAATACAGCAGTAACATGTTTAATGACTACATCAGTGTGTGAAATTATAAAGCTGATGGACAGAATAGTTAGCGTACCTCTCAACAATCCTACAGGAGCATGTCATATTTAGTGTGTGCTCCCTAGTTGTGTAGCCTGAAAATCCTCTCTAAGAAACCTGAACAAGTGTGTGTGTGTGTGTGTGTGTGTGTATATATATATATATATATATATATATATATATATATATATATCAGGGTTACAGCTAATAAGAGCCTGTCCTCAAGAATATTCACTGAAATGTTGCCTCTTAGTCCACTTCAGCCATTCTAATTGTGTGAATAAGATAGGTAAGGCGGCAGGATCTACCTGCTCTTTCAAAGAGCTTATAAGATGACTGGAAAGGAATTCCTGTCTGTGCTCAAAGGCTGCAAAAAGACTTAACCAGTCACATGACCTTTAAAATGCACACTGGAGGGCAGTTTTTATGGATGCAAGGATGTAACCAGCATTTACTAAATCCAGAATAACCAAGATGATCTTTCTGTCCAGATGTTTAGTCAAACCAGAGTAAACTGCAAAACCTAACTTTTGAGCAGAAGCCACAGGACATTTCTTTCTTTGTCCCATTTGTGGCTTCTGTTCGTATTCGGTCCGAAATCCTCTAGCTGGTTCCATTTAGGGAAGAAGCTCGACTATTGATACATGCACTTTTGTCCTTTCCTTCAGCAAATTCATCTCCTGCTTCTCCAGACATTCCTCCTGGATGAGTAATTTTCCCCTACCAAAAACCCTGGATAAACAAGTCTGGACTTGGATCTGAATTAGAGGCAGAGGTCTAAATTTGGTTCAAATTCACTGAGGTCAAAATCTCGTAAGTTAACACGCCAGCTCATTCAGGGCTGGGTCAGACATTTTGCTGCAAACCCAAATGTTTTGCCCCGGCGTCTGCTGCCAGATTCCAGTGGAACCTGGGGGCAAGCACACTTCTTGCATCACACACAGCATAATGTTTGCCTGCCAAGTAACTGCTTTGGTTGTCTTGCCCCGTATGGTTGGGCTTGCCCTGTACTTGTATATTTCTGGTAGACTCCAGATTAAAAGATCAAGAGGAACAGGAGCAAGTTTTCACCCGGTCTTCATAAGCAACCTGTGTGCTTCACTCCCCAAAGATGCAGTGATGGGCCACCAACCTGAGTGTCTTAAAATGAGATTTCCACAAATTCATGGAGGATAAGGAGGTTAGAAGTGTATGTTCTGCATCTGCTGTTGCAGGTAGTATGCCTCTGAACATTAGTTGCTGGGAATTCCAAGTGGGGAGAGTCCTGTTTCACTCACGTACTGCTTGCCAGTTTCCCACAGGCATCAAGCTGGCCACCGTGAGAACAGGGGGCTGAACTAGATGGGTCTTTGACTTGGTCCAGCAAGGCTCTTCTTACATTCATTGGAAGGTTCAATCAATTTAAGGTCCTCACATGTGAAAACTTTCCCCCTTGACTGTTGTTAATGCAAAGTTGAACTCTCTATCATATTTTACCAATATAAACTTCTATTCGTTTTTGTGAGGCTTATGCAGCAAGCAAAGTGTGGGCTTTACTTTCAATGATCTGCTTAACCGTATTCGGAAAGTGGCACTATTCCACCTGATGAAAACCACTTGCTGGCAGAAATCATGGCAGAAAGAAAGAGAGAGAAAATGCGTCTAGGTTGGATGCAGAGCAAACACCTTTCGTGTGAGAACAGCAACGACCGTGTGCCAGTTTGAAACTTTCTCTACATAACATCTATCACACAACGGGGCCTGCTGATCACCTGAATGAAGTGTCCACCAGCATGGAGTGTTCTTACTGGCTGTTTGAGAATATACCGTCAGAGTTCACTGGTACAGGTTCCAAACTCCCATTCCTACTGCAGCACTGAGGTCTAACAGAAGGATTCTTTTCTGTGTTGACTAACACTAAAGGCAGCTGTGCTGGGATGACAGAACTCATTCAGTATCTTCTGTTGTTTTCTCCCTCATGTTTCTGAATATGCAGGAACCGTGGCCTATACAGGAAGACAACAAAACACAGCATAGAGAGACCACAAGGGCTACAATGAAGAAGAAAATATCTCATGGCACAAACCTCTCTGGACTAGAATCCACTTCATCAGATACAGGAAGTGCTATAAGTACATTCATGATATGCCTGAGTTATTTTGGTGGCAAGCTGGAAGTGACAAGTGGTGTTCACCCTCAGTTACTTAGGCGTGATGCCCAAAATGCATTAGGACAGAAAGAGAATATAGAGGTTTTTTTCATGTGATTAATGGATTTCCAAACTGTTATTTCTTTTCCGAAATAACATGGCATGCATGCCATGGAAGGAGAAAAACATGTGGTCATATATTGGGGGGATGAATGAATTTCTGTGCCCCACAAATAACCCAGAGATGTGTTTTAAATATAAGGACACATTCTACTCATGTAAAAACACGCTGATTCCCAGACCGTCCGCAGGCCGGACTGAGAAGGCGATTGGGCCTCATCCGGCCCCCGGGCCTTAGGTTGCCTACCCCTGAGCTGGAGCATCTTTCCACTGAGACTCAGAGCATTCCAAGCAGGGGGCAACACTTGCCAGTGCTCATTACGCTTCTGTGAAACTACTCTAGTAGACAGTAGAACAAGAATGAATGTAAAACAAGCTCTTACTTTCCACAAAAGTCATTATGGGTGGCAGACACAAAGAGAAGCAAGTCGGGGTGACTGCACAGCCAGTTCTCCACCATCTCTGGGTGCCTGGGGTCAACTTCTAGAAACACACTCCTGAAAGCAGAGAAGCAAGAGAATGAGCCAACTTGATCAAAACTTCCTAATAGACAGGGCACTTCACATGATCAAAATGGCATGTTGAGAACGCGGGTTTAGTGGATCTGCACGGCGTTTTAAGCACACACTGAAGTGATTTGTGCAATTGCTCAAATACACTGAGCTTCCAAATGTTTTTGGCAGCTTTGAGGCTGCAAGTTGAGCATGGATTAAATTAAGAGCTGGGTGAATCGTGATGCAATCACACGCCCAGTTCAATTAGGTCATGATAGTTGGGAGCCTCAAGCTACCATACGGTGGTTCATAAAGTCCCATACAGACTAGTCCAATTGATGCAGGCTCCTCATCTGAATACTCACTTCTTATTTATGCACTTCAGTTCTTAACCTGACAGCATATAATTCAATAGTGATTGAGAAAGAACGCTATGACTCCTTTAAACTGAAGCAATCAATGGTGTTGAAGGAATGGTGGCGCAAGCAGTAGCAGATGGATTCTTTTGGTGGAGCAGGGGGTAAAAACCTGTTACTTGGGACCAGAAAATAGAATTCTATGAACCTAAGAACTGCTGGTGCTGAATCTGACCAATGGTATATTAAGTTCAACACACTATCTCCGAACAGGGGCCAAGAGCAAGCAAAGCAAGATTGAGAAAGACAGTGTCTGCTTTTGCCCTAAGCGCTTAAAACTATATTCAGCAGCTATGGCTGATATTCAGTACTTTTGGGTGGGTGTGTAACACTCTGTGCTAGCCTGAAGCACATTCTTTTTTCCACCCAAAAAAGCACTGCTGGTGGACCTGCCTGCCCTCCCCCAAGTTGGAGGCTACCAGAATCTCTGGTTGCAATTAATCCTCTACGGCAGACACGTCCAACCTCAAGTTGCCAGCAATCTACCAACAAGTATCAAAAACTGGCAGTGATCTACCACCCTCCGTAGTCATTTCAGTTTATTAAATAAATAAATAAATAAATAATCTTTATTTCACAGATACAGAAGTTATGTTTGGATATCATTATGACAGATCCAAATAGTTACTAGATGGAGAAGTAACTAAACAAGTGAGAAAAGTCAAGCTATATTTTTATATTAGTTTGCATGGATCTGAGGAGTCAGCTTCTCTCTTTCTCTCTCCTGTCAACGGGAGTCTCGCAGCTGATGGGGATCCCGATAGTGCCTCATGCCTCCCTCTGTGCTGCTCAGGGTTGCATCGCTGTGGAGACTGGCAGCGGCAGCGGTTGCTGCTGCATCTGAGGTTGCAGAGAAAGGCCCCACGACTGACCAGAGACAACCCGGCAGTCAACCGCGGGCTCGCGATCGACGTGTTGTACATGTCTGCTGTACGGTATGCATATTGTGAAAAAGTATTTTCTTTCATTAGCCGTGAACCTACTGCCACTCATTGTCATGGAATCACCCGAGTTCTAGTATTATGAAAGAATCCTGGGGGCATCATTCATACATGCCTAACAATCATAATCCCCTCCTTATCTGCCAAATCAGTTATTTGTTCATGCTGAGCATTAAGCATTAATCTGTCCTTGAGTGCAACAAGGGCTAGAACACACAGTATTTTATCTGTGTATTATTGCATTTAATGCGTCCTTCTGCTGTTGTTAATTAGCAGTTGTGGTTGGGAAGGCATTCAGGATTGGGACCGCAGTGGAATGGAAGAGGGTTTTTTGTTTTTAAGAAACAAACAAACCAGGAGAGAATTTCTCCAAGAAAAAACAAGCGCATAATAGGGGAAATAATAGGATTTTTCTCAGGACAGTGAAAGGACAAAGCACTTTCCTCTTGTGCCAAGGGTCCAGATTCCCATTCCACCTCTGCTGTGGTTGCTGTTTAACAAGAACTAACCCAGATACATGAAATGCACAGCTGCAGTTAACATATCATGTAGTTTGGTTCCCAGAGGACATTTTCTATTCAGAGATTCAGGATTCCACACCTGTCACCAGAACTAATTATTTTCTGCTACTGGACTAGGAATCTTACAATCTAAGTTTCTAGTGCACCCTGATAGACATCTTAATGACTGTACCCGAACCCATCCCTAATGATTCTCAGCTTGAACACAGCCAATGGCAGTTTTGCAGGCTAAATAATAAACTGATGGAGAATGAGCCAAACCCATCCAGTGAGTGCTTTCAGAGCTTTCCCACATGGAACATTCCCTCTGAATCAACCAGGCCCAGTCACACACACAAAATGGGCATGTGTGACCTTCAAAACGTTTTTCCTTCAGTTCCTCCTCCACCTTTTTTGAGGGGGGAGTTAATAAATAACTAAAATAAAGAAAAAACCTCCACAGATTCTAGGAAACACTGGTTATGCTTTGAGGTTAACAATGAAAAATGATATTATAAACCCTGGAGTATGAGATGGCAAGATTTGTGCTCCAACTTTGTAGGAGGGATTTCAAGTTGCTTTTCTTTGGCTGTTAAATCATCAGTGCCTTTTTAAAACCCACAAGAATGTAGCAATATACGTGCTACCAGTTTTCACTTTCTCATGCTCCGGGAAAAACACTGCCACCCCAGCTCTCTCCCTCCCCATCCCAAGAAACTGCTGGGAAATATTTAACCACCTTCCAATTATCCGTCTAGGCTTAACAAACTTTGTTTATTATTAAACAAAATAAAAATACTAAGTTCTAAAAGACTTTAAACACTTTTCTCTCTTTTTGGTTAGTTCATTATTGAAGTCTGCTGGTTGAGGAATTCTCTATGCCCAGAGATGATCAACTTCTTCAATACAGTCACTGCCACCATTACATCACTGCTAACCCTCCCCTTTGGTTAGAGTAAAAGGTAAAGGGACCCCTGACCATTAGGTCCAGTCGCGGACGACTCTGGGGTTGCGGTGCTCATCTCGCTTTACTGGCCAAGGGAGCTGGTGTACAGCTTCTGGACTATGTGGCCAGCAAGACTAAGCCACTTCTGGCAAACCAGAGCAGCGCATGGAAACGCCGTTTACCTTTCCGCCGGAGCGGTACCTATTTATCTACTTGCACTTTGATGTGCTTTCGAACTGCTAGGTTGGCAGGAGCTGGGACCGAGCAACGGGAGCTCACCCCGTCGCGGGGATTTGAACCGCCGACCTTTTGATCGGCAAGTCCTAGGCTCTGTGGTTTAACCTACAGCGCCACCCACATCCCTTCGGTTAGAGTACTCTGAGCCAATAAATCAGCCTTTCCCTTAAGCTCAGACAGGGACAGCAGGGAAGGAGGTCCAGAACAAAGTTGACTTTGATCAGAACAATGTAGTGCCCAGTTTACCCAAAGTACAGTATATTCATCAGGAACAGCAAACACATATTAGATGCAGCAAAAAGTAAATTAATTTAGAATGCATAAAATAAAATGAAAGCCCTTCCTAACACAATAATAAAGTGCATGTTACACAACAATCCAATGAGACCTAGTTACTGTAATAGTGATGAGAAGGATGGTAGCTCAGAGCAACTGCTTTGCATTCAGACGGACCCAGGTTCAATCCCCAGAACTGACAATTTTGGCTAAAACCCCAGAGAACTTTTGCCAGTCAGTGTAGAAAACACTGAGCTAGATGGATCAACTGTCTGACTCAGCATAAGGCAGCTTTCTATGTATGTTCCTATTGTGTAAAATTGGTATTTAAATAGTTCCCGACTTCTTGTTTCAGTACTATGTGGTCAAGGATTATTTCCCCCTTTTTTGCTTTTGTACTGAGCTTTCCTCTCTCGGCACCGTTCTTCATCTAGTGCTGTGCACTGGAAGGCCAAGGCAGGGCCCAGCTCAGAAGGGACATTACTCTCAGGAACCCTGCACTGAGAAGCACAGCCTAGGCGCTGTGCACCTGGGAGCTGCATGAGATTTCTAAGCTATCCCTCCACTTTCCAGCACTAAAGGGCAAGATAGCACAGGGAAGTGATGCAGAGGCCTCTGGGGTATTACTTCCTATTGTGCTGTGTAGGCAAAGGGCTGGCTGGCTGAGAAATGCTACCTCGCCCATCACTGCTGGTTCAAGTGGTACTGCCTGATGACACTTTTGACCTGTAAGGTGCCAGGAGTGTAGGTAAAGGAGGATTGGACCCTGCCACTAAGGGCTTTAGGCTAGTTAAGGGGGCACACACAGTTTCCCTCTCCCAGTAGGAAAACAGCCAGGGGAGCTGCCACTGCTGCCCACCTCCCAGCATTTGTCTGAGGCAAGTGCGTCACACTTACATAATGGTGGTGACAGACCTGGCATTGCTGCTGTTTAACGCAGATCAGATCTCTACATGTATTGTTCAATTCGCTTCCACTGGTGGCTGTTCCACTAACCATCCTTTGTACAGTGGTACCTCAGGTTAAGAACTTAATTCGTTCTGGAGGTTTGTTCTTAACCTGAAACTGTTCTTAACCTGAGGTACCACTTTAGCTAATGGGGTCTCCTGCTGCCGCCGCGCGATTTCTGTTCTCATCCTGAAGCAAAGTTCTTAACCCAAGGTACTATTTCTGGGTTAGCGGAGTCTGTTACCTGAAGCGTCTGCAACCCGAAGCGTCTGTAACCCGAGGTACCACTGTAGTAGCTGTGCTCCACTGAGAAAGCACAGAGCTGACTGCCATACCCCAATTCTCCCTGATCTGGTACACTAAAAGTAACTGGAGGCACTGAGAGAACTCTCAGCCTCCAGAGAGGTGTCCAAGTTTTCCACAACCACTACCCAGAAATATTATCTGACATTTTCAATTATTTGTGATTTGTGGGGTTTTCTTCAAGTGTTTTGAAATCCGCTGAAACATCGTAGTTGCGAAAGGAAGCTGTGGGTTGTTTCCTAGGATTGAGTTCAAACTGGACTTGTAATAATCTGGCTAATGAAGCAAACATTAAAGAGATCTTTCTCACACTTGTTTATTACACATACTGTGGTTTCTCTCCTCCCAATCTATCTTAATGGAGATCTTCACCAGCAAAGCTACGTTTTCTGGTGGATGGGTGTGTTCTTAAAACTACAGAGCCACAAATTGGAACATCTCAGCCACAGCAGGGTATTTTGAGATGCAGCTGGCTGCTGGCCTTTAAGTTCCCAAATGAACTTCCCCAAATCATCGCAATATAATATCTTAGGATCACTTCCCAAGTGCCACCTAATATAACTTCCTCAACTCCAGTGATTCCTTCAACTATTTTTAAAATTATATTTTTGTAACTCCATCTCCCTCCCTCCCTCTCTCTCTCTCTCTCTCTCTCTCTCTCTCTCTCTCTCTCTCTCTCTCTCCATACCAGCTCAGGTGCCAAATAATAGATATAAGGTGCCGATATCTTTATGGTTTGTTGAAAATAACCAACGAATTAATGACACAGGTAGGATGGTCGAATGGTTAGGCGGGGGGCTGTAGACCCCCACATGGGGGTTTAATTCCTCCTCCTTTCAGTAAAAGGGAGTCCCGTGGTGTTTCCACATCAAAATGCTAATTTGGAGGTGTACTTTAAAGGTGCTGGGCTAGGGCTTGGATTGAGTGGGGGGTGCCCCTGTTTCACCCCTGCTGGCCTCTACCACCCACTGTCTGTGGAGTGAATGCTGGGCCTAGCTCCCCCTCCCACCCACCAAACATGTGGGCATGCCAAAGCGCTCCTGACAAGATCTGCACTGGTGGCAACAGAAGAAACCCCCTAAATGGCACTTTCTAGGTGCAGGGATGAGCCAGCCTAGCTGCTGTCATGGGATGACACCAGGCCTGATCTGGACCTGACTGCTGCTCCCGCTCCAGGCTGACGTAGCAGTCTGTCTGCCTCCCCTCTCTTCTGCCCTGGTCACTGTGTGATTTTTAAGCAAGGGGAATAGGTAACAAGGGAGGATTTCTCACCTCAGTTGTGGAGTTTTTCTCAATCCCCAATCTACGAACCTGAGACAGAAAAGGAAGAGAACTGGGAAAGACGGAAACTGCTCTCATTTGCACACTCCTGTCATTCTCTTCCTCCAAATTATTTTAGCTGTGGTGGCAGTTGGTGTACCTCAGGAAGTCTTATTCCCAGTTCCCTGCAACGAAGCTCCCTTATTGTTGGAAAAGAAGCAGTCAGCATTAGCCAGAACTTACCTGCCATCCTTGAGGATGCATGAAGCCAATTTCAGAATCTGTTTTATTACACTCATCCCATCCTTTCCTCCATCCAGTGCACCAAGATCCTCATATCTAGAAACCAAAGACAAGGTCTAAAAACCCAAAGCATTACCCAGCTTTACACACAGCAGCAAAACAAACAAGGCCACCTGAAATATATGTTTGCTACTGACAGGCAGTGGCAGTTCTCCAAGGTTTCATTCAAGCAATATTTTTTCTGGCCCTACCTGGAGTTGTCAGGGATTGATTCCGGAACCTCCTGCATACAAATCACACGCTCTATCACTCAGCTATGGCCCATTCTTTCAAGGGAAATGGAAAAGGCCATGACACCTCAGAACCATGCCAGGGAGATGGGGAAGGAGTCCAGCAGCTGCTACCATCTCTTCAGAAAATGGCGAGAGCCCCTTTGAACTCAAAGATCTCCCCACATCATACCTAGACTGGCCTTTAGAATGCCAGCAGTCCTCACCAAAGAGCAAAAGGGGGGGGGGGCAGAAATGTAGTGAGGAACAAAGAGGGGAGAGGTTTCTGGCTACCTGAGGATTTCTGCCGCCAACTGAGTCATGTCTTCATGGAAAATGTATGGTGGATTACTGATTATAATATCTATCAAACCCCAGGGCAGTAGGCATTCCCAGGAACCTACATTGAAGAAAGGATAAAAACAAATGTTAGGTTGACAGAAATGATAAATATCACCAAAATTAATGCTACTGAATATTTTTGATGCAACCAATGTATACATATTGTCAAAAGAATTGATCTAAATATGATCTTAGCAACACAAATTGCAACTCAGTGGAAAACAGCTGAAAAACTTGCACTGGATGCTTGGTACTGCTCACTCTGGAATATAGCTATAAAGGAGAAAATCACATATAATTTGAGATTTCAGCAAGGACTAGAATCCCCGGACACTTTTTATACGGTTTGGCATTCCTTTATGACATATATAGCAGAACCATCATTTTCAAGACAAGCCTGGCAAATCTGGAACTAGAGTTGACAGTCCTAACTTGGGCTCTGTTATTTTTAAATCATGTGCAACTACTTATTCTATGTGCCTATTTTATAATTTTGTTTTTCACCATTTAATTTTTGTCTACATTATAGAACGAAATAAAAATTATAAAAAGCTTTACCAAAAAACAAAAGCAAAACAAAACAAACTTTAGGCATAATAACAGGCTCAAAGGTAACTTGCGAAATTGTATTTGTTTATCCCTCCGGACCTGCCAGAATAACTAGCAGGTTGGTCTGGATCACATGTGTAATCCAGCCTTCATAAACCATGGTTCATAAATCAAGGGTGTCAAGCACTCCTCCCCTCCTCTGACAAAGAGAAGATGAAGGAGAAGCACTTGGTGCAGAGACTAAACAGCAGCTTATAAGGCCTACACTGATCATCTAAATGACACCACGGTCCCCCCGCCCAATAAAAAAATAAATTAGAAAACCCTTCCAAACTTATAAACTGCAGAACAATGTTTAAGGGAACTGTATGCTGTTAAAACAGTGGTGTGAAAAGCAGCAGTAGCGCTCTCCCAATAAGTGTGTCCTGCTTGTCAGGACTGGGCATGATGGTGGCAAGTTTGGGGGAAGCTACAGGTTGGTGGAAGCCTTGCAGAGGCCTCTACCACCAACTTGGAACTCCCTGACCTCACTGCCTTGCCCTTCTATTCCTAGCCACTGGGAGGGCACTGCTGCCGCTCTGCTCCCCGCATGGGCTGCTGCTGTACCTGGCCGGATTATAAAGAACAACATATGAAGCTGTGGCAATTTTGGAATAAATAATACCTTAAGGGAGCTATAGCACCACAGGTTTCATAGCACTATATTGGGTGCTGAAACATGCCAATGGTTATATAATGGCAGCCTTATAACACAAAGTGTTTCCCAGCATCATGAATGCCAATGCCCTACAGTTCTCAAAAGCCAAATTCTGGTTATTTTTATGTCTATTCACATCCTGCCTTTTTCCCTGACAGGGACTCGTACCTGTTAAGTTTTAAAAATCTGGCAAAATGGCCGCTTCAGAATTTTGTTAAGACATTTAAAGTGACATATTTGAAAAAGGGACTTTTTCTTCAGGGGAGGAAAAAAGTTACTGAAGTGCAGCCAGGTTTGCTTACCTCAGCATTCAAATTGTTTACAAAAATCAGCAAGCCACTGCTTTGCAAGTACTGTGCTGCCATATAAGGCCTCAGCTCAACACATTTAACTCATTCTTCAACTGAAAATAATAATATAAAGTACAGGGCTATTATTTTTTTTTACATAAAGCTCATGACACATTTTTAAAAAGCAATAAATCAATAAAATAATTGAAAACAGAGAGCACTAAAAGGAATAAAAAGCAGAATACAAAATATGACAGAGGTAACTGGGCAAATTATTGATGCATTTTGGGTACCACATACTAATACAGTGTTGAATGTACAGAAATGGCGGTTGGCAACTGTGTTCTGCAGGTCACTTCTGACATGTGAGAATTAGCACTCCTGCATTTTAATACACAATGGCTCTTGTCTTTGACCTTCCCCTGGTACCAATTAACATGAGCAACTGCATATATGAAACTTACTTGAAGACACATCATGGTGAAGGATCTTTACCCTGTCCTGCAGATGTAACCTTTTAGAGAAGAGATCATACATGAGATACAGATCATCTTTTAATGTAACAATTGAAAATGGCATTAAAACCCATCACATCCAATCTAATGAAGAAAACCATTGCAACAATCAACAGCAGTTTTTCAGTCTGAAAACTGTGAAGTAATTATTATGTTTGGCACAAGCTCAAAAGAAAAAGAGAGAGATGTTATTAGTGTAACCATCAATTATGCAAAACTTTGATTAAGCAAGGAATTTTGCACTCCTCACTGCAGTCCTCCTCTGTAGGAAGTCATTAGAAAACTAAAGACGATCAGTCTCCGTGGCTGGCAATTACCGTATTTTTCGCCCTATAGGACACACTTTCCCCCCTCCAAAAATGAAGGGGGAATGTGTGTGCGTCCTATGGGGCAAATGCAGGCTTTCGCTGAAGCCTGGAGAGCGAGCCCCACAAGCTCGGGGGACAGCGGGGAGGTGGAATGCCGCCATTCCGCTGTCCCCCGAACTGGTTTGGAGGCTGGCGGCGGGGAGAAGCCCGCTTCTCCCTGCCGCCAGCCCCGCAAACTCGGGGGACAGCGGGGAGGCGCAGCACGCCATCCTGCTGTCTCCCGACGTGGTTTGGAGGCTGGCGGTGGGCTTCCCCCGCCCCCAGCCCCGCAAGCTCCCAGAGCGATCGTTAAGCTGCGCGCAGCTTCGGGATCGCTCTGGGACCCGTTCTGGGGGAGGGGGAAGCTCGTGCTTTCCCCGCCCCCAGCCCCGCATGCTCCCAGAGCAGGCTTTGCGCAGCTCTCCGCAAGCTGTGGGAACCTGGTGTGACTTCGCGCTGGCCTCCAATGGCTTGCGGAGAGCTGCATGTTCTGGGGGCTGGGGTGGGGGAAGCTCAGACTTTCCCCTCCCCAGCCCCGTTCCTGGGGGGGGGGGAAATAATTCCCCCCCTTTATTCCCCCCCCCCAAATCTAGGTGCGTCCTATGGGCCGGTACGTCCTATAGGGCGCAAAATGCGGTACCTTCTTCCTCCCCATCTCCTTTCCAACATCATAATATACCACTAAATCACCAAGTTTAGCTGGCGGTATATTATGATGTTAGAAAGCAGGAATCGCCACACCCTGGCTGCTGCTGTTATATGTTCAACACCACCATGTGTCTGTAACATTGCTTTAGTGGGGTTTGTATATATTGTATATATTGTTTATAGTGGGTCATAGCAGCGGTTGTGGAGAAGGTGGCCATGGGTTGAGGAAATGGCCTCACAGGCCAAATTAGGACCCCTGCCAGCCAAATTTAGCCACAGAAAGGTTTCCCCACCGCTGTCATTGAAGATGGGCAAAACAGAAATGTGATCAAACAAAACGAAATTTTGCAGCTGTATAACATTCTGCAGAATAGTTATTACGTAAGTGGAAGCTGAGAGAACAGTTGCTTGACAAGTCCTTACGTGGGTAAGCAACAACAGTCGGTGGTGGAATTTAGGAACTGAAAGAAAGGGATGCCAAGTCCCATGGCTCTGGCCAAGTTTCTCAGTACAGGGATCATAAGCACATGGCAAATCCTGACTAGGAATAAAGGGCCCCCTAAAAAGAAAAGAAAATCCACCAGTCTGCAATCACATGCCTTTGGGAGATATGGGCGTGGGACTCATTAGCAGAGAATGGGTCTTACCCAAGATTTGCCCACAGGGGAGCACTAACATTATAACATGCCGCTTAAAAGGTGTAGCAAGCCCACAACTGGCTTAGATGGGAAGATAACGTGGCTTAATATGGTGGCCTTGTGGAAAACCGCTGCAGGGGGACAGGCCTTGACAGCCTCTCAAGATTAAAATGTAAAAATGAAAAGGTGAATTTGCAAAGCTCCATGTTTGCTTCCTACTCACAGCTCCTTATCAGATTCTCCAGCACTAGCAGATCGGGAGATAGTTCACCTGACATAACATCTAGAAGTCTGAAAATCCTGTGGCTGGTGCCTCTTTCACCAGCAGCCTGTAAGGAAAAAGCCACGTGTGGGAAACAGGTGGCTCTGCTCTGCTACAGGCAGCTCGTATCTACTCTGTGGGCTAATTTAGACCCACAAGATTCAGTGGTGGTGTTCATTTTCTCAGAGTAATTATCCCGAGACAACGAAATGCGTATGCAAACTAAGGACACGTGCTTTAGCCGCCTCAACTTATACTGCAGATCACCATTCCTCCCCAAAGTGAAAGTAGAGTAAACAGAGAACCAGGATGGGTGACTCTTTTTCAAGTCATTTCTGGGTTGGCCTGATTTACCAGTTCAATGAACAAAAATGACTCAGAATCTGAAAACACCATTCCAAGTCTATGCAAACAAATCTGTAGTCCTTTAGGACTCATTTACTCCACCAAATATTACTAATAGTCTTGGTTAGCAAAACTATTTGCAGAGGGCATATCTTTTCTAGAAATAGAGGGATAATCTACAGTAGGATAAGAGAGTCCCTTCTGATAATTAACTCATCAACAGGCTGCAGTCCTCTCTATTACTGCAAGTGCTCCTGGATGACACTGGTTATTTGGATCCACTTCAGTCTTGGTTTAGGCCTGGTTTCAGGACTGAATCAGGACTGACCTGTATCGGGAAAGTGGCAGGGGAAGTGCAACCCTGTTACTCTTACTTGATCACTCAGCAGCTTTTGATATCATTGAGTATGGTCTCTTCCTAGATCAACTGTGTGGGATGCAGTTTGGAGGCACTGGACTACAGTGGTTCTGTTCCTACCTGCCCAGTGACCTGTCCAATTGTCCTCTTCAAGCATGCAACTAGGGAAGCGATGGAGCACAACCCTCCACTTGCCCTGTCTGGGGCAGATGAGAGCCCCAAAACATCTGGAATGCCATTGGCTCCCTACCACTGCTCCAGGAAATTGTGCAGACTGGGTCAGAGGTAGAGGGCAAGTGAATAGATGGTGGTGAGGAGCTGACAGGCCCCCAAGACTTACAAATTGCACCAATAGCTGTGACATGCCTAGCTGGGCCTATTCAATCTCAAGGATGGGAGAGAAAGCTGTCTCCATTACTATAGCAGAGGGGCTGTGCTCTTCTCCAACCACTCACCCCTGATCTGATCCCTTGAATTTTCTTTTGTGAGGACTTGCAAATAATAGCCAAAGGGCACCTTTTTAGAGGACAAAAATGCTTGTGACTAGCTCAGCAATACTCGGAACAGAATGTGGTGGCCGCCTAAAAGGCCCAGCAGTCTAACTCAGAATATCAGAGATTCCACCTGCAAGCTGCAATTTTCATGATTTTAAACTAAACTAATGCAACTGTCTCCTGCTCACATGTTAGTTGGTTCAACTTTCCCCCAACTCTGCTGCCATTCTGAATGGATTCCTCTCCCCGCACCCCCACCAGCACAGCGGAAAAGTAGTCATGCTTGTTAATCAGAAATTCACAGGTATCAAAATACTCCTCCTGTGAGATAGCTCTACTGTGTTGCACCCATTGTTATCTACTGATATTACAACACAATCTCTGAATTACTGTGTAAACATCCCAAATGGGTCTGGGTGCTACAGGAAGGGGAATAAAGTAAAGTCTCTGGCTGTCAGAAGAGAACAAAGCCATAATTAAGAAAGGGTGACGCTTATGAAATAAAAGGAAGGAATATGTTTATGGTTCCTTTCTTCACTCTTCACTCTGGTGATATGTAGTAATTAATGTAACTTGATCATGATGATAGAGCGAGCCCATGTCTTATACTGTAAACCTTGTTTATATTTAAAAACCTGGGTAAAATTAAACAATGTATTAATAAGAATAAGAATAAGAATTTGTATACTGATCTTCATCTGAAGATCATATGGTGGTTCACAACATAAAAATACAAAATGAGAACACAAAATACATAAATAAAACAAAAACAAACCAATAACCCACCTCCCACAATCAGATTTGTAGAATGATGATCAGCCAAAGGCCTGGTTATAGAGAAATGTTTTTGCCTGGCACCTAAAGATATGTAATGAAGGTACCAGGTGAGCCTCCCTGGGGAGAGCATTCCACAGAAGGGGAGCCACTGCAGAAAAGGCCTGGACCTCTCATGGAGAAGACACACAAAGAAGGACCTTAAGGACGCCTTTCCCTGTATAAACCATGACAGATTCTGCGTCCATCATCTGAGGCCCTTTTTCATGCGCTAATTTCCCCCTCTGCAGAGGGGGAAAGGTGTTGAAAGCCTAAATTTCAACAGAAAGTAATCTGACCGTGACAAGGGGCTGATGTCAATATCATTCACTTTCAGATCACCCTTTTCCTGCTCAGTTGAGAGAATAAGGTCCAGAGTGTGGCTTGCCTTATGTGTTGGTCTGATGACATGTTGGGACAGCTCCATGATAATCATGGCAGCAATGATGTCCTGAGCCAGTTGCCTAGGCACGAATGTTGAAGTCTTCCAAAACCAGCGGTCTTGGGAGTCCCCAACACCGCTTCCAAGACCAGTTCTGTCAGCTCAGGCAAGGAAACTCCTGGGCAATGGTGGTAAACTAGCAGAATCTCTAATCTGTCCTGACTGCCCAGTGCCAGGAACTCAATTCTAGTCCCCCCAAACTGGACAGAGAGCCTGGAGAGAGAGACAGAGAGAGAGGGAATTTCTATAGATGACAGCAACTTGCCCTCCCTGTCCCTCAAGTCTGCCCTGATGCTTGAGTACCCAGGTGGGCACAGCTGGGTGGGACGAACTCCATCCTGCTCACCCACCCAGGTCTCAGTGATACAGACCAGATCAGCCTCCTCATCCATGATCAGACCATGGATGAGAGGGGTCTTACTCAGAGAACCCCTGGCATTCATCAATAGAGTCAAGGGCTAACTGATAGGACAACTGCAACCTGCCAGGCTGGAGGAGGGGCTGGCACATGGTACAGCCACTAACCGCCTGTGGCATTTGCCCTTTACCTGGCCTGCCCTCCTACCCTGAATCACTGTGATTGGGGTCGCCCCTGTTATTCCCCGCTCTTCTCTTCCTAGGCATGTCTTACTCCCTTATTTTAAAAACAACGAAACTCCCAAATTTAAAAGTTAAAAACCAGTTAAAAACAATTTAAAACATTGTAAACAATTGGGGCAACACCAACAGCAACAAAATCCACTAAGCTATACCCCGACCCAAGAGTCTGTTCAGCTGCCTCAGCTTTTGTAGCTGGAGTCAGTCAGGGAGCAGGTTCTCACAGCCAAGATCTTAATCTTGTCTTATTTTTTTTTTAAATCTGATCGAGTTTTTCCAGTAATTATGGGTTGGTTGTATGATAGTTGATTTAGTAATGCTTTCTAATATACAAGTGCAATAGCACTTGGAGAGTTACGGCAGAGTTGTTTACGCTGCATCCCACGGTTTTAAATCCTGACCATTAAAAATGTTTGTTTATACAACCCAGATGCTTTGTTTAAACTGCCTGAAATTAGGAACAGAGCACCAGTAAACTGACCAAATGTCAGACACATTGGTAAAGAAATAGAAAATGTTGGCTATTAGTATATATAGGGAGGGTGCTCTTACCTTGCTGCATTTTCCCTGGCGAGATTCACAGCAGCTTGTGATTTATCTGTGGCAATGACTCTGCTCTAAGAAAGAAAGGGAAGAAGAAGAACAGAAGCAAACATGAAATAATTTCTTGGGCATAGCTGGTAAAAAAAATGCCATTTGGAGCAACTGAGATGAGCAAGGCCAGTGTAATGCTTTGGAACCGAGCTCTTTCTAAGCCCCCATCTGCACTATATATTCAAAGCAGTTTCATACTACTTTTATATGGCTTCTCCCAAAGAATCCTGGGAAATGTAGTTTGTTAGGCATGCTGAGAGCTGGTAGGAGATCCCCTATTCCCCTCACAGAGCTACAATTCCAAGAGTTGCCTGCGAAGAGGGAATGATTGTTAAACCACCCTGGGAATTCCTGAGCCACGCCAGGTACGAGGCTGCTGGTGCAAAAAATAAATAAATGAATATGATGTTTGTTCTTGACTTTCAGACCTCAGGTGGAAAACTTTTGGAAGCAGTGGCTCGTCTTTCCATTCCTTGTTTCCTAGTGAAGCAGGGCAGGGGCAGGTCTCTCAACATTATTGTCATAAATGAAAATTTCACTCACATGAGGCAGCTTCTTCAGGAGACTCAGAGCAATCGCTCCTGAGCCACAGCCAACCTCTAGGATCACAAGTCCATTGTTCTCTGGAGACAGCTGGGCATGCTTGCAGTTTGCTGAGGTCGATCGCTTCCTGCATTCTTCATCCACAATAAGGGAGACCAGTTCCTAGCAGGTAAGAAGCAGGTTCTGTGATGAGTCCACAGGAGTCTGACCCTAATTTCTCAGTTTACTGTCTGAATGCAGAGCTTTCTGTATGATACTGTAGAATTAGCTGGTGTGTTGAGGCATGTGCTGAACACAATATATTATATATTATAAAGCCAAGTGCTGTGGAAAGGGTCCTCGTTTATTTCTTAAAAAAGGATGCCTAGGAACCCTTAATAACATTAGCACAATAGTTTTGTATGCAGTGAAAACCTGTACAAAACCCCTTCACCATGCAGAAACAAAGCCTGTAAGAACAACGCAAATGCCCCAAAGTGCAAAGGCAAAAAAAATGATAAGGCTTTAATAATGTTGAGTTATTGTTAGTATTTTTTGTGTGTGCATTAATGCCTGCGTTAGTGTGGAATGGAGACTTTTCAGAAAGCTGCTTACTTCACCTGAGTGGCTTTAGACCAAAAAGTTTTCCCCAGGAGAGACGCCTGTTTGCCTGTTACACCTGTGTATTTGCATACCTCCTCCTCTAGAAATTGAGCAACCAGAAAGTGGGTCATAATAGTACATCTGAGGCTACAGAAGCCTAGAAGGAATCCCATCTGTCTCTTCCAGTTTTCTCCCACGTGTTTGCAGCATGGCTGGTTGCTGTGGGAACTATTAGGATGTTGAAAACTGGTAATGAAATGTAGAAATTGGGGCAGAGGAGTCCTTCAGGGTTTGCTGCAAAATATTTACCCGTGGGGAGTGGGTAGCTAGAGATATTCACACTGACATGGGGAAAAGGGAGGGATGATGCTCAGCATAGGACTCAGCCTGCAGGTTGCTCAATTCTATGAATGCTCTAGGACTACAGCTCCCATCAGCCCCACCTTGTCCAAAACATCTGGAGGGCACCCGGTTGGTGAAGGCCGTTCTAGGAGGCCCTCAATGCCTGAGGCCATGTTCATATGCATTCCAGAATTAAATTAATTTTCCTAATCTAAAAGTGAGAATAATGGATTACAAAGCAAGGGGAGAGGGGGACAGATGACAGTATGCAACAAGAAACTCATCCTGGGCTACATTCTCACAAATGCAAAGCTGTAGTGATGAAAAGAAAAGGATTAGTATTTTTGGTGTAGGAGAGTTTCCACCTTTCTTTCCTTCACAAGCAGAATATGCTCACACACAGAATATTCTTAGAGCTCCCACAAGAAGGCTGGAGATTACACAGAAACTCAGGAAGCACAGGTCTCTAGTACTCTCTACTTTCATTTGTTTTGCTCTCTCTTTTTCAACTGAGAGATGGGAATTGTGCTGCCGGCAGCGGTCATAAAAGGGGCACTTCCACGAATTTGCAGGTGAAGTTTGTACCCATACTTAGAAAGCTTTGTCAGCAAAAGCACCCTTGAACGTGCTGGCTTTCTGGTACTTTGCAGCAATGTGTGTTGTACATACAAAGGCCTCAGCACTTCAGGAAAAATTTCAAGCACCAGCGTGGAATGCTGAGACGTATCACATGAGCATACAAACAACGAGCTTATATTCACGGTGGTGTTTATATAACAGTTGCATAAGGAAGGGCCCTGCTTCCGCCCTTTTCCTTGTTAGCTTACCGCCTTAAGGATCAAAATTCCATATAAACAGAGGCAGATCCATGCAAACCTGGATCTGTGCCCAGTAAAAAAGGGGTGGGAGAAAAAGGAGCATGGGGGAAAAGAAGACTGCTAGATCTTCCACACTAGCCCTACCCATGTCTTAAACCTCCCATAGTTTGTCCTCCCAGAGGCTTTCCTCATCAGTTGGCTCTTTGGTTGGTTTATATGTGCTCAACATAAAGCCAGGCCTGCCATCACCACGCCTAGTTTCATCCTTAACCAATGGACCGGTGAATGCCATTAATTTATGGGTATATAAGAGAGTGGGTTTAACTGGATTACCCATTCAGCGTGCAGGGTATTTTGATTCAAATTGCGCCGAATTTAATGGAACTTCCAACTAGGTAAATGCAGACTCTAGAACTTGTGGACATCCAATGAAGCTGAACGTCGGAGGAATTCAGGACACATCAAAGAAACTACTTATTTGCATGGCACATAGTTAAAACTATGGAACTCATTCTCATAGGAGGCAGTGATGGCTTTGAAATTCATGGAGCACAAGGCTATCAACAGCTACCAGCCACAATGACTATGTCCTACCTTTGCTCTTAGAGCCAATGGGCCTCTGAATATCAGTAGCTGGTACACACACACACACATACAGACACACACCATCTTGAATTTGAAGCACTACATCTATGCACCCTGGCATATTAGTAATTCTGAATTATAATTTCTTCTAGGAAAAGCTAAATCTTGCTGCATCATTATCTCAGAAACTGGTTACTCTCACTATCTCCATTAAAGGCTCCCCTCCCACATTTATTTATTTTTAAAGCAGACAGCATCGTATTTCTACTAGGGTACAAATGGAACAATGTCAGAGATGCAGCATTTATCAAGAAATACTACTACTACTACAAATAAAACTATGCTGGTAATCCCAGGAGAACAAGGAGCTAGCGTAGGGCAAAATGTTCCAAGATTAGAACCAGAACAGCGAAAGGAAAATGGAGAAATTAAGAGCAGTGGTCTGGACGTAGCCTAATGATGCAGCTACAGAGGATCAGAGCTACAGAGGATAAAATTATGAGGTTAGAGGAATCAGTAGCACATTGGTCACAGTTTCTTCCATGTTGTCTGCAGCCTTTTCCACATGGCATGCTAAAACACTGAAGAGGCATCTGACCTAGTTTCATGTATACCCCGCAGCAACTGGATAGATGAGTCATCAGCGTGGTGGTGACAGGCTCGACCTATGGGAATATCACAACGCACGTAACTGCTTAAGAGCACTACCTACTAGTCATTCACTATGAGCACATCCCACATGCTAGACACCCTGCCAGTCTGAGTCACTGGCACAGGTTCCAAAGAGCAGTTTGAGGATTTTAGTACCTCTTTCCTAGAACTGGAGGCTGAGCAACAGCATTTCAAAATGAAACCTCCCTCCCTCCCTTGAAAACAGCAGCACCAGCTTTTTCAACAGCTTTGCTCTGGTATATATTGAACTATCATTGGTAGAGACATTGAGGGAAGGGCAGGGGAGAGAGAGAAACCAAAAAAAAGAGGACTACTTGGTTTTCATTTGCTTTAAACAATGATCAAGAAAAACAACAGCATAAAATGCTGTAAGAGGAATGGGGCAGGATGCTGCTATAATAAAACAACAACAACAACAACAACTTCTTCTTCTTCTTACAGTGGTACCTCAGGTTAAGTACATCAACAAATTTAAAGTGCTGGTTTGGGCCTTCAAAGCCTTTAAGACTTAAAATTGCTTATGACCAGCAGGGCCCTATCTTCTTTCAGATAAACCTCCTTGGTTAAAACTATTCAGTATGTGGAACAATATGTAAGAAAAGCCCAGTGATCAATTTCCTTCCTCTAAAGAAGCCTTGGAAAGGACACCCTGAAGTGGAAAAGGCAGTTACTGTGAAAGAGAAAGGGGGATGCTTAACACTTTTCCAACTGAAATCTAGATTCGCATAATCAGGAAGCAGTTTTTGTGATGTGCAAGGCAGGCCATCTGAATCAGACCAACTAGAATATGACAGCCCTATTTAAGGTGTGAATTTCTCTTCTTTTAAACTTTTCCTTGGCCTATTTGACTTTGTGTGTGTGTATGTGTATGTGTATATACATATACATACATACATACATATATATATATATATATATATATAAAATTTCCTTCTTCTTTAGTCTTTCCTACTCTTAGGTTAGACAGTTAATTCTTTCCCCTTATTTTACTGTCTCTTCCATCTAGTGCAAGGTTTCCACTTTTCTTCCCTTCTTTAGCCACAGATCTGTGTTTGTCTATTCTTGTATAGTTAAGGGTTTAGTAGGCCATTACAATGGCAGGTGATGATTATGTTTTACTAGATATTTTGTTGATTATTGTGCTGATGCACAAAATATTTTACTGCCTTATACAAACATGTCTCTTAGTTGTGGTAAACATGTATGTGTGTGCACCGCTGTGTAACCTGCTTTTAGTGGAACACTGGCATATGAATATTCAATGTAGAATATAGGAACAATGCTGAAGGCAAGAGGGCTGGAGCAGACGCTCTTAGTTCCATGAACTTTGTGGATGCCTTCACCAGAAGATACATTCCTGGAGGTACAAGTTTCTAATCTGGAAAACATTTCCCCAGAAAGTTAATTCTGGGAGTTTTGTAAGGGAAGATCACCTCACCTGAACATACAATCTATGTGTCTCCAGATGTCGTGTCAACAACTTGCAAAGGCTTGACTGGGCCAGAAATTATTTAGAAACAACCCAGTAAAGCATTCTGAAATTTTTGCAAGTAGTATGTTGGCACTGTATGACAACATACAGTGGTACCTCGGGTCACATACGCTTCAGGTTACAGACTCTGCTAACCCAGAAATAGTACCTCGGGTTAAGAACTTTGCTTCAGGATGAGAATAGAAATCGTGCTCCGGCAGCGCGGCGGCAGTGGGAGGCCCCATTAGCTAAAGTGGAGCTTCAGATTAAGAACAGTTTCAGGTTAAGAACGGACCTCCGGAACAAATTAAGTACTAAACCCAAGGTACCACTGTACACGAAAACATTATTTTCCCTGACTAAATTATTGACAAAGTGCAGTTCAATGAGATAATGCAAACTTATTTCATCATGCCCCTTAACTCTGCTGCTCAGGGGGTCAATATAGCATGAGCTCTGGTATGGTTTCATTTCATTCATTTGAAGGAATACTAAACAGTTTCTCCATATTCCAATTTGCTTCCCGGAAATACCAAGGCATTCTTCCTGTCCAGTTATTGGGGGGGGGGGGGGAGGCAGCTGTCACACACAAAATCAATATCTCCTAGCTGTCTTTTGGCTGGGTAAAAGGTAAGATGAAAAAAGGAAGTCTCTTGGTTCTCTAGGATGTACAGGATGTTATGATGCAAAGCTAACATCCTAAACTCTTAAGACACCATTGTAAGAAACAAGAAGTGACAGAATAGCCACGCAATCTTTACTAAGAAAGAATAGTTGCATTAGGAAGGACCTTCACTGCTGTAAGAATTCCCCCATGAGAAAAGGCCCACAAATGTTTGGGACATTTTAGCTCAGAAAAGTAGTTAAGGAGGAACATGAGAGATGCATAAAATCATGCATAGCGTGGTGAAAGGGATGTTACCTCCCTGCAAACTCCAGAAGTAAAATAGTTTGGCCAGAAAACAATGAAATGAATTAGTTCCATAGTATGTAATGGTGCAAAACGGGACTGACACAGAAATAGGACAGGTCCAAAACAGGACTACAGGAATGAAAACTGCTAACAGTTCCCAAGTCATAGCTATACACAGGTAGGAATGGTTGATGGGGAAGAGCCATGGAGCTGGCACCACTGCTTACTGGGATGGCAAGCGGCAGCAGCAAGGTTGGGGCAGTGTGGGCACATTGCCCCGTGGTGGCTAGTGCCCATTGGGAATGGCAGGGCAGAAATCAGGGAGGCTAAGGGTAGGTGGAGCCAGAGCCAATGGCACAGAGAGGCAGAGCCTACGACCGACCATGCCAACTAATACTAGTTTGGATCTCTGATGAGTTATACAAAGACAACCCTAGGACTAAAGAGGAGGAAGATGAGAGCCAGTGCCACCCCCTGGACTGGCTGTAAGAAAGCAGGTAGGTGGGGGCAATTGAGGTTGGCGGATCAGTTCCCTGTTTGCCCTAATGGACAAGCCTCCACAGCCACCGACAGAGCCAATTCAGCGCTACTGCTGGTGCCTGCTATTAATGGCGGAATACTGATCTCTGGAAGTGGATAGATTCAAGCCTTTTAAATTCATGGAGGAGTTATTCAGGGGGGAAAACCTATGAATTTTTTTCATGTGAGGAGAAGGCATTTGGGTTGTATCCAGCTAAAGTCGTACTCAGAGAAGACCCACTGAAATCAACAGACTTAAGGTACCCATATCTGTTGAGTTTTAATGGGTTTCCTCTGAGTATTGCTTAGTGGGAGACCACGTGCCGGGGCCCTTTTAAGTGCAACAGTGCTGTGCAAAGAAGTCCTTCATTTTGTCTGCTCTAAATTTTCCAACATTCAGCTACATTAGATAATCCCAGGGTTCCAATAGAGATAAGAATATAAGAAAAGCCCTACTAGATCTGGCCAAAGGCCCTCAGCATCCTGTTCCCACAGCTGCCAACCAGATGCTCCATGAGAGCTTGCAAGCCACACCCAAGTGTAACAGCATTCCCCACACTTGTGAATCTCTAGCCACTGGTACTGAGAGGTGTGGCCTGTGACCCTGAAGGCAGGGCAGCCCGTAATGACTATTCTCCATTAATTGATCATTTTGGTTGCCTTTTTCAAGTGAAAAAGTAGGGCATATTAAGAACATAAGAAGAGTCCATCTGGACCAGGCTAATGGCCCACCTACTCCAGCACCTTATTCTCACCAGCTGCCTATGTGAAGTCCACATGTACAACCCGAGTGCAACTGCGCTCTCCCCATTCTCAGCAACTGGCATTCAGAGGCGTATTGCCTGCAACAGCGGAGGTAGCACATAACAATTGGGGACAGCAGCCATGGATAGTTTTTGGCAGTGTGCACTAACATGCTGCTTCTTCAGATTAAACCAGGGTGGGTTTAAAACTATGGTTTAAACATGTGATGTGTGAACTAAGTCACTGTATGCCATCATAGTGCTCTGGTTCCAATGTCATCTCCAGCATAAACACTTGCTGATAGAAGAAGGCATTGCACCTCTTATCCTGGCAATCCCTACAGAAAATGTCCTTCAGTTTGCACACAAGATACAGGGCGAGGAAGAGCAGTTGTTGTTTTCTCCTGCTTCCGAAGGTAGGAACCAGACCAATGGATTCAAGTTACAAGAAAGGAGATTTGTGAAGGTAAGAGCTGTTTGACAGCTTAAAACATGACTGCCCTCTGGTGGCTTAACAAAAACCCATAAACAGAAGACAGTTGGATAGCGTGTGCTGCAGAAAATCCTAGAAATATAAACAGCAAAGCTTAATTTAGCTCATAGATTCAAATTGTATACACAAATCCTTTGAGGCAGCTGAGGAGTGACACCCTCTCCCCCAGCTCGGAAACTGAACAAATCGTAAGTAACGAGGATTGTTTTGGATTGTTCCGGGGGTCTTGACCTTGCCCTGATGCCCAAGAAAAAGCAGCTGCTGCGGCAGAAAGTGCTTACTGTGCCGAGCCGCTTGACCAGATCCAAATCTAAACAACTAAGTCTGACTGACTTCTCGGACTGGATAACTCCCGAAACAGCACACAAGAGGCTACTGAAGGGCTAGGATCAAGGTCGGAAGAGCAAACGGAGGAGGGGGATAATCTCCATAGCGTGACAAACAGTCCCTAGATTGTTCAAATTCTCAGCAGTTAGACAGGGTCTGGGAAGATCCCCCCAAGCAGCCAAAAGGCCCTAGATCAAAAGGTTTAAAGAAAACAGACCTACAGGAAAGCTCTCAAAGTTCAAAGCAACCCAAGCAGCCCACACCTCCGCCCAAAAAACATCTCAAAAGCTACCTAAACTGCCTGAAGCAACCGAGGAGTTATTTACTGAAGAATTGCTAAGCTTGGTTGGAGAGCAAAGCCTACTCACTGGAAGGTCTCCGGCATTGATCTTCTGGAAGTTGGAGAGCATTGGGGATCGTGTGGTGAGGGGTCAGAAGGAGGAGAGCCTGGTGCGGTCCCCTGAGTCCCAGGGGAAGAATGCTGAGAGTGCTCAACCAAGCAGGCTGGAGCCCTTCAATCCTTCAAGGAAGAGCACCCAAGAAGCTCAGATTAAATTCTGTCCTCGGAATAAGACCAATGGCCCACATCCCACTAGAAGGTGTTTGCAGTTGGATCAGATAGTTTTGATCATCCGAAATAATTGGGAGAACAAAGGGTGCTGGATTACCAGACCAAGAGTTTGCTCCTCCTTATCCGAACTACTGCGATTAAACATAGGTTCTTTGGACCTAAAAACAATAGAAAAATTGCCGAGCCAAATGTAATAAGACTGCTTCTCAAATTTCATAGCCATGCCATTCCCCTGCTGCTTCCTAAAATGTGTGACTTTTTAAGTAGATTTCACATTTCAATCAGAAGGGTGTTTGCAGACTTGGACGCTGTGCCTTTATTATCAGGCAGTCAAAAGCCTGCTAGTCGACTAACTCCTGAGCTAAGAATAACATCACTCTCAAGGTTAAACCTTCCCAGAAATCAGCCAGCCCCTCTGGCTGATTCTGCTATAGCAGTGTTTCCCAACCGGTGTTCCGCGGCACACGAGTGTGCCGTGAGACGTTGCCTCGTGTGCCGCGAGATGCCTGGAGGGAGGCGGGCGAGTCGGGCGGCGAGAGGCGGGGCGGCGGCGGCGAGGAGAGGCCGCGCCTCCTGCTGTTGCCTGGCGCTCCTCCTCGCAGCCGGAAGCGCTGCCTGGGCGCCTCCGCGCGACTCTGCCTCGCTGGGTTTGGTCTCCCAGCAGAGACGGGTCACACGCGCCCCTCCCTCCCTCCCTCAGCCTGCGCGGAGGGAAAGCCAGAGAGAGGCATCGCTCCTGCGCGGCGGGAGAGGGAGCAGCCGGAGCGATGCCCCAAACGAACGCATGGGACCGGAGGGGAAATCCTCTCCGAGGCGGATTGAGCGCAGCTGAGAGAAGCCTTTCGAGGAGCTGCCGTGTCCCCTGGAAACCCCCTTCCCAGCTCTGCCTCAGCCGCCGCCGCCTCAGTTGCCGCCGTCCCTCAGTCCCTCGCTCTGCTGCCTCCTCCCACCCCCAAAGCTTGGAGGTTCCCCAGCAAGGGGGAGGGAAAAAACTTTCACTTTTGTGCGTCCCTCCCGGCGTGACGCTGCGCGCTGACGTCACGGGGCGGGGCTTTAATGGTGGTGTGCCGCGAGATTTTTTTTCAGTAAACAGGTGTGCCGTTGCCCAAAAACATTTGGGAAACACTGTGCTATAGCTCCAGTTAATCCGGAGAGGCCTCAATTAGTGCCTCTGAAGAAATTGCTGCTCCAAAAGAATACTGAGGAAACAACAGCGATAATTAAAGCACCAACTAACACTATTCTAGCAGAATTAGAGGATTTAACAAACCGTATCCAAGTCTTGCTGTGTGATTTCAACAAGACCAAGGCAAAACCCCTGGATCTGGCCAATGTGGGCTGCATGAATATGAACACTAAAAGGTCTGTTAGAGAGGATATAGATATGGATGACAAGCAAGCTAGATTAGAAGTTACTCAGAAACAAACAAGAGATATCTCTCGGGATGCTGGACGTCCTGGGCTCTGAGCCTCGACCGAACTCAGCCGAAGCCCAACTAGAAATTCCCCGGGAAGGAATCACAATGCCAAAGTTGCTGAATTCAGTACATATCACTAATCAACTCACTCTCCCCCCAGTGTTCCAGGACTGCCCCAAAGTCCATCTACAGGAAATTGACATTTTAATACATCAATCCATGCCCCGACCCATAAATGCTGGCTTGGTCACCAGAGGTCATTTTAACAGAGGAAATCCCTCCAGGAGAAAATACAAGGGAGTACAATTCTGACATTGCTCCAAGTTCTAGTGAACTTACCCCCCAAATTGACAACTCGAGTATGACCAGTTGCTAGTTCAAGAAGTGATGACACCAGGGTCCATGGACTAATAACCGCAGCCCCAGAGGTAGTGGAGGAAATACATCAGGAACCGTCTGGGGCTCCAAGCGATAGCCAACCTTTCGACATGCACCTAGATTGACTTTATGCCATGGCCTGGTGCAATATTCCTCTCTGAAGTTGTTATCGTGGAATGTGGCAGGATGCTTCTCTAAGCTGTGTCTCCCTGACTTTACAAAGTTAATAAGAGCACATGATATTTAGGGGAAAATATTATAAGCCAATGGGAACTCCTCCTATACGCAGATGATATGATTTTGCTCTCACGGACCAGAATTGGCTTAAAACGATTGCTAAACTCCTGTATTGACTATCTGTCCAGAATGAAATTGTGTATGAACTTTGATAAAAGCAAAATAATGGTTTTTGGGAATTCACGCAAGAGCTATAGCTGGGCATTTGGTGGGAAATCCATTCAGCAGGCATTCAAATTTAACTATCTGGGAATTACATTCCATCATAGGCTTCTATGGTCCTCATACCGTGTAACGGCGGTGAATGCCAGTAAGATGTCTATGCAGGCCATAATATGTTTCTTCAAAACAAGAGGTAATCCGCACATCCCCTCTGCCTTCAAGGTCTTCAACGCCAAAATTATAGCTCAACTGCGCTATGGAATTCCAGTCTGGCTGCCAGGGTTTACCCAGCTGGTAGAACGAGTGCAGGCAGCTTTCCTTTTTAAGATTTTTGCTGTCCCACATTGTGTATCCCATGCAGCCTTGTGTCTAGAGGGAGGTCAACACAAGGTAGAGACCATTGCCTAGGCGAGATTTCGTCTATGCTGGTTAAACATCTGCCTCACAACAGATAAAGATCCTCTCCTCAGTGAAGTTTTTTTAGACCCCTTTCCTTCCCCAGGGCTACAACGGTTTAACATAAAGGTACAGCAATTTGGGTTGTCAGTGGAACTTTTGTGAGCAATGTCCCCACCATCTGCCAAGGCTATAATAAAAACAAGGTTGTGGGACATTGAACGTCAGGAACTAACAGCAGCAGCAGAAAAAATATATTCCCCTCTTCACTTTCAACTTTCTTGGGCACATGAAATTAACCATAATTATCTTGAATTTTTGCTTAATCCTCAAGAAAGAAGGGCATTTTCGCTGGCCAGGTTTAATTCAAATCCATCAAACCCCTTTTGGGGAAAGTTCTCTGGAATGGTGGAAGGAGACAGAATTTGCCCATGTGAAGACCATCAGGTGGAAACTCTTACACACATGGTCCTTAAATGTAAATTATATGCTGATCTCCGCCAGCAGTTCCTAGATCAACTCTGCATCCCCATATGGAAACCAGAGTTGGAGGTCATACATTTACTATTACTGGGGAGTGATCAGGAGCTCACCAAGTTAGTGGCTAAATATCTTTATCTGGTTTTTTATCATTGAAACACATTGCTGGCGTCTGATCTCCCTGGAGACCTAGAGATGTAATGTTAGACTGCTTTGCCTCTTTTGACATTTGACAAATGTTTTGTGTCACTGGGGAGGTGATAATTCTGTGCTGATTTGCTATGGATGTTTGTATGTGATGCCAATAAAAGGTTTGATGATGGTATACATGTCTTCTCCCACAGAAAATTATTTCTGTGGTTTTTTTTTATTTACCCGGACCATGTGTTAAAAAATATTTGTAAAAAGAAAAGGATTCAACAATATAAGATTAGGCAAGCGAGACCTGCAACAAAATGTTGGAGTGTATTCTCCACCTAAAATCTAATCAGATGAAGGCTGTAATCCTGGGCACAGTCACTACAAAGCAAGTCCCTCTGAAATCAGTAGGACTGACTTCCTAGTAGCCATGTATAAAACTGCATGCTTATTTCCAAACTTCTTCAGATACCCAAAGCAAAACATAAGAGTCCTGCTGGTTTACGTCAAAGGTCCATCTGGCCCAACATTCTGTACAGTCAACCAGACACCTATGGGAAGCCTACAATATTCTAATTCTCTCCCCCGCTCAAGTAAAACATTATTTACACACATGCACCCACCCACACATACAGAGGTAGATCTGTATTGTGGCAGGCACTGAACAAAGGGGTTCGCCCCCTCCCCTTATATCAATTTATCAACAAAGATCATTGTAGGAAAGTTGTGGCAAATGGCCAAGTATCACTCAAGTATTAATAAGAAAGTTTTCTAAGTATTTCATAGATGAAAACTCAGCTACACAGGTAACAAAAATATGCTATACAGTGGTATCTCGGATTACAGACGCTTCAGGTTACAGACTCCGCTAACCCAGAAATTGTACCTCGGGTTAAGAACTTTGCTTCAGGATAAGAACAGAAATCGTGCAGTGGCAGCAGGAGGCCCCATTAGCTAAAGTGGTGCTTCAGGTTAAGAACAGTTTCAGGTTAAGAACGGACCTCCAGAACAAATTAAGTTCTTAACCCGAGGTACCACTGTATGATCCTTCTGGTAATCTGGAAACTAGAAATGCAATTCTTTCATCAGCCAGAGTTCAAATGAAATTCCGGGGTAAGTACCTGCAAGAGAAATCCTGTTGTTTTCAAATGCTACATAATGACCTTGCAGCCCACGATCTTTGCTTAAAGAAATTGGTCAAGTACACAGCCTGAGCAACAGGTTTATATGTATAAATGAAATGCTGGCAATTACAGGAAGTCACACATACATATGGCATTATCTCACTGCTTGAACACTCACTCTCCCTCCATTCATATCCAAGAATCCATCTCCTAATTTGACCTTAAATCCATGTGGTTATTGTGCGAAAGATGTGGACATTCTTTCCACCAGACCTGTGCATCTAAAGCACCAGCAAATGCGTGAGAGCAAGCATTCTTAATAACAACAAAACAACAACAACAACATTTATTTTTAAATGTAAAGTGTTCAAAGTGTTTCTGATAAAGCCTCACAACGTTCCTGGAAGGTAGACTAAATTAGATATTGCTAGAGGGATGGAGGGCTGAGGCTACATGCAACTACAGCTGAGGCAAGATTTCAATTGAAGACTTCCCTGTTGATAGCTTGCACTATGTCTAGAAGCAGCAGAATAGAAAACGATCCAAAAGCAGATGGAAGTGGGTTTGCTCTGCCTTCCGAATTTAGATCTGTGTTATTGCTTTGGTGCTTGGCAACCTGCAAATATAGCAAAGTCCAAGAGTTCAAAAACTGATGGTTTGGTCAGCAACTAAGCATGCCGTGATCTCTTCCCTGGGTGATGAGAGGACAACACGGAAAATAAAGAGGTGATGCAACAACCAATTGTGTTGAGAGTAGAAGCAGCTCTATGATGGTTACACTGCTCTTTTTAAATTTTGAATCTCGCATGTAGTTATTTTGGAGGAAACACTTCCCTATTTATTTATTCTCTCCTCCACTACGATCGTTTACGCAGCTGCTGTTTTTTGTTAGCAAGTTACACTCCCTCCCCAAGTCTCTCTAAAATTGGTAGCCCCAATTTCTGGCAAATTCCAGGTGTTCTCGTTAATCTGTGAAATATTCCTGGAAGGTCAACTGGCATCAGTCCCATACTGCTAGGTGGAAAGGAAGACCTTCAGCCATTCTACACAATCTGGTTCTAAAATGATGCCTTCAAACTGCAGTTCCTAAGTCCCAAGGGGCTTAATGTGAATTACTGGCAAGCAGATCAGATATATCCCCTTACAAACTGTGCAGCCAGTTGAGAAACACTGACAAACTCCATAGGTTCAGATCAGGCCAAACCAGTGTTTACGTGCTTTAGCAAAGAGAAGGATCAGGGAAGAAGTTCAAGGGCTTTGGGGCTTGAAAAGGAGGTCACATTACAAATACGTTGTTTTTGCTTTTTTAAAAAAGTACAGAGGTTAGCACTTAGTCAATGGTTCACATCAAACACAGCATTGAATTGCAAACTAGGCTGGCACGAGCAAACATCGATCATGCAAACATATGGGCAGAATAAGCAACACACTCTTGTGTTTACTATCAACACTTGCATCACACACAGCAGGCATTTGTTTAATGATTGCGGGAAGCGATATTGCGTGAAGATAGTGACAACACAGCATGGAAAACAGCGATATCACCAGATAGACTTGTGTTGGGCCATCCACTATCTTGTAAGTTCCATTTGGCACAGAAGGATTTGGCACCCAAAATATTAACAGATACTTTGAAGCTGGGATTTCTTTGTTAGAACAGTAGATATCTATGCAAAGGATCCCAAAGTTAAAAGCAGTTCCTGCTTTTGTATAGGACATGGGCATTCATTTTGTCTAATTAATGAACTTCAACTTCCAGTCCTGAGGACACAGAACCTTGGAGAGTTCAGTGAACTTTCCATAGGTTGAACTTCAGGTTTCTAGGTCTTGTGATTTTAAGGAACAGCAAAATGCAAAAGGAACAATCAGAAGAGAAAAAAGCACATTAGAAACCACTTGGATAGAGAAGAAGAGAATACAGAAGATAACTAAAGAGGAGCCAGAAAATTATGAGATGAAACCCCCACCTTCTTGAATGGCTCACACCATATTTTCTGATCCCTGGGACCTTTGCTTCTGGAAAATAATTTGCCTCATGGTTAGGCAAAACTGAGAAATAATTTGGACTTTAGGGGCATATGGTGCCTCTTTCATACACCCAAGTTTTTGTTCCTTAGTCTAAACTCTCTGTTTAAGCTCTACCCAACAATGTTGTTTTGTTTTTATATTGTTTCAGAGGTAGCTTATACCCCAAAAGAGCTATATACATTTTTGAAACAAAAAGCAGAATTTCACAACTGAACACTATTAGAAGAGCACCATCTTTGCATATATAAAGACCACCACATATGTAAAGATCATTGGAGTCCTGAAGGGTTGGAGGTTAACAGGGAAGGGACTCTGACTTTGCAATTCTTACTTAGGCTGTGCCAAGTTACTGCTGAAATTGTCCTGCCCTACTTTCTATTCCTCTTGGAGCAGAGGAATGTCAGTTTGGAAAAGGAGCATGAAACTCAGGCCAAAATCACATGTGATGCTCAGTCACATGCATTTCCAACCTCCCATCCCCCTCTAATTCTTTTTTTAAAAAAAAGCACAACCCAAAAATAACTGGAGTGGCTGCAATCTTGAGTGGAAGACCAGTGGGAGGGGAGGGGCTGTTTGTTTCATTCCAGTTAACACACAAGCTGCAGCCAAGGTCTGTTCTTGGTTTACAGCTCATGGTTTGTCTGGAGCAAGACAAACTATGAACCAGGGTTTGGACAATACTTTAAGCCAAACCATGTCTTAGCTCACAGCAGCCAAAGCAAGACTGAAGAAGCAAAGTGGTCATGATCTTGTCTCCAGCAGCCTGGACATTCATGGTCTGGCTTAACATTACACATGAGCTGGGTCATTGCATACATACTTTGCCATTGTGTGTGTGTGTAAATCAACTACATATATTCTAAAGATTTTCTATCTGAGATTTGCTGCAGCCGACCAGGGTAAAAATATGTACCTCATCATATGTGCTTATGATAGTGCTCACCTCTCCCACTCTCCCCAGGCAGCAAAGACTACCCATGAGAAAGGAGGCAGGGGAAGGAATGTCCTTATGGCTGCCTAATATTGTGCTTCCTGTAAGTGGAGGTGGGCGTACGTGTGTAGCAATGCAGCACTCTGGAGAAGAGCTGAGGTTTGTCCCTTATGATGACTTGCCTCTGTCTCTGGTCGAGGAATGAAGACTGGAGGTTTCATCTTGAGTGTCAGATCCTGGAAATCCCACTCACCCAGAACATATTGCACTGGCATCCTGGAACAGAGGACGTGAATTACACTGTGCACTTGGCCAAGAATCCAGTAGCTTACAGTAACTCATCATCATGCTCAAATATACCACCCTTTTCCAAAGCACAAACAACTGGACAGGCAGTACCTTCTCTAATGGGTGGAGTGGGAAGGAAAAAGAACATTCAGTCCTATGACAGAGAGATTTCAAATGTTCCCTAATGCGAAGTTTGAAGCACTGTACTACTGAAGCTAAAACTGATACCACTGGTTTTCCATGACAGACTATCTGCAACTCTGCAAGCTACTGACCAGGAGCCAGATGAGAATGTAAGAGCCCTCCTGGATTAGAGCAAACACCTATCTTTATCCAGCATTCTGTTTCCTACAGTGGTCAACTAGATGCCTGTGGAAAGCCTGCAAGCAGGACACGAGTGTGACAGCAGTGACCTCTTTGTGCTCCCCACATATGGAATTCAGAAGACTCATCCACTGGGAGTAACACACCCATCATGACTATTAGCCACAAATAGCCTTATCTCCCCTGAATTTGTCTAATCTCCTCTTGAAGCCATTCAAAGTTGGTGGCCAACACCACACCCGGTGGAAGCTAATTCCACAGTATTGTGCTGCATGAAGAAGCGTTTCCCTTTGTCTTTACTGAATATCCCAACATTCGGCTTCACTGGATTATCTCGGGTTCTAGCATTGAGAGATGGCCTGATTTTTTCACACTGTGCATAATTTGGCACTTCTATCATGTCCCTTCTTGATATGTTCCCCGCTGATCAGTGTGGTGTAGTGGTTAAGAGCGGTAGTCACGTAATCTGGGGAACCGGGTTCGCGTCTCCGCTCCTCCACATGCAGCTGCTGGGTGACCTTGGGCCAGTCACACTTCTCTGAAGTCTCTCAGCCTCACTCACCTCACAGAGTGTTTGTTGTGGGGGAGGAAGGGAAAGGAGATTGTTAGCCGCTTTGAGACTCCTGAAGGGGAGTGAAAGGCGGGATATCAAATCCAAATCCATCATGTCCACACACAAACCCCCAAACTTTGCAGCCTTTCCTTACAGGGGAGTTGGTTCCATGCCTTTGAGCACTTTGGTTGCCCTTTCCTGCAGCTCAGGTTCAGTTCTCTCCTCCGACCATTCACTGAGCAATGAAAACATTCATAATTCTGGATAGAAAGTCCCTTAATAACCACTTCGAGCAAACTGACCCAACGAAGCATTCCTCTTTGCTACACTTCCTTTTGTGGGTGCTGAATCCCCAGTTCCAAGCATCAGAAAAAGTCACCATCGGCATTTCACATGGTAGATTCCATCCAGCAAGAAGGAACTTATTCTAGATTCCTGTCTCTAAAGTCTGTCACTCCTGATGGTGCTTAGTACAGTGGTACCTCGGGTTAAGTACTTAATTCATTCCAGAGGTCTGTTCTTAACCTGAAACTGTTCTTAACCTGAGGTACCACTTTAGCTAATGGGGTCTCCTGCTGCCACTGCGCCGCCACCGCACGATTTCTGTTCTCATCCTGAAGCAAAGTTCTTAATCTGAGGTAATATTTCTAGCAGAGTCTGTAACCTGAAACATATGTAACCTGAAGCGTATGTAACCCGAGGTACCACTGTATAAAGCTAAAATATGACAATCAGGCTCGTAAGACTACGGTAGGGATGGGAAATCTGTCTCCCCCCAGGCCCTCCTGGCTCCGTCACAACTCCCCACCATATCCCTCCTGCTAAGCTGCAGCTATGCTAGTGACCAGGTGTGTGCTACTGCCCCTCCTTGTCGGCCACTCCTGGAAGCTGGAGTGCAACATCTAGAAGGGCAGTCTCCTTATCCCTGTACTATAGGAAGGCCAGGCAGCTGTCATGTTACCATAAGCTTCTTGGTCAGGTATTTTTGCCATCTCCTCACAAAAAGCAAGCCACACATTCTACCCTGAGGAATCATAAACTAGCCAAGGTACTATTCTCACTCCCCACCCCCTTTATCTCTCAATATACACTCTTACTAGCGTCAAGATAAGGATCCAGCATGTTTAATTTAGAATCCAATAAGGTTATATATTTTAGCTTTCAGGTACGTACAGATCCAAGAAATGTAGATAAGAAATCTACTGGCATCTTTATTAGATAGGCAACACACTCTCTGACAGTTAAATCATTCTTCATAGGCAAAAGGCATTGTGAAAGCCCACTTGTCTTAAAGGTATCTGCATTGCTTAACACATCTGATGTGTACCTAAACTCAATCATGAGCATTTTTTTATTCTGTAATCTTTTCTTATAGGGAAAAAAGAAAAAGAAAAACTTAGAAGGCTGCATTGCCTTTCAGCTTCTGAAGCTGAACCACTGAAAGAAATATCCATGCTACCCACTTCTCTCTCTCTCTCTCTCTCTCTCTCTCTCTCTCTCTCTCTCTCATTCTCTTGTAACATTAGATGGTCCAAGAACAACCAGGAACCGAAGCTTGGTGAGTTGGTTGCTTAGCTTGGCCTACAACTACAGCTGCAACAATTATTGTTGGGGTTTGTATAGTTTATTCATACTTTGAATACCTGAGTCTTCTTCATGATTTCTGGGCAACAAGAGAACAAAGCCAGAGACAGGAACTGATGACTTGTATGCATTTCCACCTATAACCTTGAACTGTTTTTGGTTCCAAAGGCTCACAGCATCTTTGTATCTCAACATCTACTTTTTTAACTGCTTACTGAACTGGGAGCAAAGCTTGTGTTAACTTAACAATGGACTTTCCCACGTTGTCATTGTTGTCTTCTTTCCCAACTTTGCTGACAGGCTTGTTCTCTCTTTTGTAAGCCTCCACATATACAATCCACTTACATATTAAATGTGCTGTAAATGCAATCTTAACAACACTAACTAGGAATTAAGTTCCATTAAAATCACTAATTAAGCATAAATGGAATTGGGCTGCACGTACTACTTTTGTGGGACTCTTAACTTTACATGCACTAATGATTGGGGCACAAATGAGCACCTGAAATGCAGCAAGAATAGCACTAGGAGCCAGACTTCTGGGAGGCTGGAGAAGAAGATGTAACCACACTGTCTTCTCCTGCACATCCATTTTGCAGCTGAAAAGTCTCCTCTGCAGGAGTCAGCTGTGAACCATTTAGCTTTGTGAGAAGGCAGTGCCCTCTCTGACCTGTTGGTCAGGCTGCTCTCTGCCGCAACACTAGCAATGTGCATTAACTTTATTTGTATATATTTACTTTTTGGTCACTTAATTTTGGTTCAGCTCTCCACTGGTTATATATTAAGTCTAGATTATAAATACTCAAAAACCGTGATTTGCACACATCAGGAAGTATCCAGTGGCTATGCAAGAGGAAGATCCCAGATGCCTAAAGAGGCAGGTGATACTCAATTCAGATAACCATGCCACATCTGGTGGTAGCAAAATGCCAGCAAAAATATGTGCTTGTGTTACAGTGGTTAAGAGTGCAATTGAGGAGACACAGGTCAAATCCCCACTCAGCCATGAAGCTCAATGGGTGACGTTGGGCCAGCAACTGTCTCAGCCTAACGTACCACACAGGATTGTTCTGCAGATAAAATAGCAGGGAGAGCTATGTAAATGACCTTGAGCTCACTGAAGAAAATGTGTGATACAAATGTAGTCAATAAATTATAATATCACTAGCTGCTTTGCATACGTGGTTGGAAAAAAACATTAATAGATAGATGGCTAAAACACTCTAGCATGGAAAGGAATGCCTGAAGGGAAGCACAGGTTCAGAGTAGGCTCCCATGTTTCCAGAAGTGCCTTGCTATGGAACAGAAGCATAACTCATGGGTGGGGAACCTTTTCTGGGCAGAGGGCCACACTACTCCAGTGGAAAGCTGTCAGGGGCCACATTCCAGAAGTGGGAAGGCCCAATGGTGAGCACAGTGGGCTAAATCCAACCACACACGATTAACACATGCACACAGTGCTATTTCCCATGAATAGATGAGCACTGAATTCTTAGTAACCGCACGCAAGTTTCACTTTCCATTTTCTCCACAGGTTTCCTCCACCCCACTCCTCTGCAAAGATATTTGTAGGTTGCTTTTTTTTAAAAGGAAGCTGAAGCTCTCTAATGCTTTCCCCTGTCCTGAGTATTAAAAAAAGAACTCATTAATTCCTACACAATGCAAATAATACCCAATGCACAGCTGAGCAGCAAGTCTTGCCTTACAGCTATAAAAAGCACCAAACTTAAAATATCTATTTCAAAAGAAAGCACCAAACTTCAGAATGCAATTGCACTCCAAAACTTGCACATCGGGTGGAAAATGCATCTGGTCTGGTACCCTGTCACTCTTTCTACCAGAAAGTAGACAAGAATAGCAGAGGAAAACAGCAAAGGAAATTACACAGACAGATCTCCTAAGCCCAACACACAACAAACCATAATGGTCAAGTATGGACTATGGCTACCTATATAAGACTGCAATCCTATGCCTACTTACTCAGGAGTAGACCCCACTGGACTCAATGGGGCTTAAGTCTGAGTAAGCAAACACACAGGTTTGCACTGAAAAGTTTCATGAACTGTGCAAATACAGCCTCTAGTGGTGGCCGGGTCAAAGCACATATATTTCCATAAATAAAGATGAAGTGCAGCTGCCGAAAAATGAACTTCCAAACTGAGGCACACAATGTAAAAAGACACAGAGAGAAATGGGGGAGTTGTTTGAGATCAAAAAGCTCTCCTTTCACCCATCTTCTACTGCACCTGAGGGAACAGGCTAGTTAGGGTCCCAGGGTAGGCTGTGTGGCATACATAGCTCACAACAGAGACAAATGGCCTGGGAGGGTGGAGAAGACCTCAGGAGCAACACCCCAAGGAGTCTCAAAGCAGCTAACATTCTCCTTTCCCTTCCTCCCCCACAACAAACACTCTGTGAGGTGAGTGGGGCTGAGAGACTTCAGAGAAGTGTGACTAGCCCAAGGTCACCCAGCAGCTGCATGTGGAGGAGCAGGGAAGCGAACCCGGTTCACCAGATTACGAGTCCACCGCTCTTAACCACTACACCACACAAGTCCACCGCTCTTAACCACTACACCACACTGGCTCTCACAAAGCAGCAGGATTTAAACCCTACTCAAGAACTGATGAGTGGGGGTTAACTCCTGCTCAGTTTAAGCAGCCCAGCACTCCTGTTTGCACCTCTGGTTTTCTGAGGCTCATAGAGGAGCAGGGAGTTGTGTGTGAGCGCTCTGCAAAAGCGCTGCTCTTACCTGGGGTGGGGTAAGGAGCCTTGTGTGATTTCATAGGTGGGTGGCTTTGCTCACCTATCAAATGAGGCCCGCAAGTCTGATCCTGATAAGGATCTGACCTGCGGAGCCAAGAAGGTTCTCTACATGCTGTTCTAGACCTCATATAGGACATCAGGTGGTGGTGGTGGGGACAAGTAAAAATGTGACTAAGCCAAAAGGGGTTTTCCAGCCACTGCCAATCAACTGATTGGCGACACCTGCAAAGTGCTTTGTGAAGCACTATGTGCAAGTGTCTGAAATCAGCTGATCGTCAGAGCTCTGTGCACAGTGCTGTGCAAAAACAGGTCACTTGACATCACTGTGACATTGGATGATAGACATGTGGGCAAACCTGTCCAACATTGCCCACCAGGATGGGTGGGGAGAGATAAAGATTCAGCCCACTTTAGAAGTCTATTGATTTCTAAGCTTTCAGCAGCTATTGCTATAGCTGGCCCACCCATGAAACAAGGTGAAGAAACTGGCTCATGTGGCAGGATTCACAGGGGCAGCAGATCACACTGTCAATCCTACTTCCTCACCTTTTGAACCTTCCCTCACCCCTTCGTCCCTGGCAGGGAGGGAGGCACCATTCTAGGGTCCACCTCAGGTGTCAAAATGTCTTGGGCCAGCCCTGGCTATTGCCCTTCATCTTCAAAACTTTTACTCAGTACCCTCAAGGTAAAGGTAAAGGGACCCCTGACCATTAGGTCCAATCGTGACCGACTCTGGGGTTGCGGCGCTCATCTCGCTTTACTGGCCGAGGGAGCTGGCGTACAGCTTCCGGATCATGTGGCTGCGAACCCTCAAGAGCTAGATGCTATTATTGTCTTAGTGGGGTTAGAGTACAATAAGGGATGCAGGTGGCACTGTGGTCTAAACCACTGAGCCTCTTGGGCTTGCCAATCAGAAGGTCGGCAGTTTGAATCCCCGCGACGGGGTGAGCTCCCGTTGCTCATTCCCAGCTCCTGCCAACCTAGCAGTTCAAAAGCATGCTAGTGCAAGTAGACAAATAGGTACCGCTGTGGCAGGAAGGTTAAACGGTGTTTCCGTGCGCTCTTGTTTCCATCACAGTACAGTGGTGCCCCGCAAGACGAATGCCTCGCAAGACGGAAAACCCGCTAGACGAAAGGGTTTTCCGTTTTGGAGGTGCTTCGCAAAACGAATTTCCTATGGGCTTGCTTCGCAAGACGAAAATGTCTTACGAGTTCCTGCAGGGTTTTTTTCCTCCCCCCCCCATTTTCCCCAAGCCGCTAAGCCGCTTATCAGCTGATCCGCTAAGCTGCTTAACAGCTGATCCGCTAAGCCGCTTATCAGCTGATCCACTAAGCCGCTTAACAGCTGATCGCTAAGCCGCTTATCAGCTGATCCGCTAAGCCGCTTAACAGCTGATCCGCTAAGCCGCTAATCAGCTGATCCGCTAAGCCGCTAATCAGCTGATCCGCTAAGCCCGCTAAGCCACTAATAGCGCTAATCCGCTAATGGGCTCACTTCGCAAGACGAAAAAACCGCAAGACGAAGAGAATCGCGGAACGGATTCTTTTCGTCTTGCGAGGCACCACTGTATCCTGTTGTACCAGAAGCGGTTTAGTCATGCTGGCCACAGAACCTGGAAAGCTGTCTGCAGACAAACACCGGCTCCCTTAGCCTGAAAAGCGAGATGAGTGCCACAACCCCATAGTCGCCTTTGACTGGACTTAAACGTCCAGGGGTCCTTTACCTTTAGAGTACAATAAAACAGACCCCAGATTCAAAGAAGTCCAGTTTTCTGTCCGATTCTATATTGTGAAAAATATGGAATATTAACAGTGGGGCTACTTGTATTTCTCCTAAGTTTTGAAGCATAAACATATTAACACAGCAATAACAGCTTATTTGTTTCAACAGGAGGATTAATTAGTATGCAGATTGCTATAAAATCAGAACCAAAGAGACAGTGGGCAATTCGATTCACTATCCAAGACAATGAGATCCAATACTGTACTGTCATTTTCTTAACCCTAATTGTTCTAAACTCACAAATAATTTAAGAAATTGTGGCTTTAAAATGCATGCAAAATTGTCATTATGGGTGCTAAGAAATCTACAGAACTGATTCAGCCACCATAGATGAACACACTTCAGCGATCCAAGCCTTAAATATTCTCCATCTACCCTGGACATCTCTTTGCTGGAAATGCCTCATTTATTTAAATTATTTAAGGCCACTTAATTGTTGAATGGCATTATGTAAGCCTAGCAGTCCAGCTTGTTACTTGCACCTCTCTGCTGGCTCAGTTCTTGCAAAGGCCCTATGGATTTAAAAAGGGATTTGCTCATGATTTATTAAAGTGCTAAATGGACGGCTAAATGTTTGCTACTATACTGCAGAGTGGTAGCGATAGCTCAGCAGCTACTTCTAGCACTAGTACCTACTGGTTCGTCTTGCATTTTTTTTTATTACTAAGTAATATGTAAGGGTGCATATTTCTAAGCTAAATTGAGGTCCATTCCCATTAAAAGGAATGAATTTAAACATATCCTTCTAACCTTGAAGACAGGACTTGACCCCTGTCTTCATTTTAAAACTACTTTAGCTGTCTGACATTCCACAGGCATCCTAATAGAACAGTTTTTTTCTGCAAGTCCTTGAGAAAGTGAAACAAATCAGCGTTAAGTACCCACCTTTGTAGCCGTTTTGCACATAGCTGCTGGATCCGTTCTTGTTGCTTTGCGGAGAGGGGAGTAGAGATGCTGCTGGCATTCAAGCTCTGGAACTGAAAAGTTATTTACAGGCATTTAGACTAAATTCTGGTAGCCCACAAAACTGAACTCAGCACCCAGGAGGGTTAAATGCTTCTCTCGATGGTCAGCCCACCTAACCTCTCCATTGTACTGTGATAAGAGCTCTGCTGGGTGAGACCAAAGGTCTACCTAAAACAGCATTCTGTTTCCCAATGAACAATTAGATTTGGGGTGGAGAACTTGCGGCTCTCCGGACGTTAAAGGTAAAGGGACCCCTGACCATTAGGTCCAGTAGCGAACAACTCTGGGGTTGCGGCGCTCATCTTGCTTTACTGGCCAAGGGAGCCGGCGTACAGCTTCCGGGTCATGTGGCCAGCATGACTAAGCTGCTTCTGGCGAACCAGAGCAGCGCACAGAAACACCGTTTACCTTCCCGCTGGAGCGGTACCTATTTATCTACTTGCACTTTGATGTGCTTTTGAACTGCTAGGTTGGCAGGAGCAGGAACCGAGCAACGGGAGATCACCCCATTGCAGGGATTCAAATTGCCGACCTTCTGATTGGGAAGCCCTAGGCTCTGTGGTTTAACCCACAGTGCCACCCGCATTGCTAGACTACAACTCCCATCTTCCCTGACCATTGGCCATGCTGGGCCTAAAGAGAGCTGAAATCCATCAACCTCTGGAACACCACAGAATCCACTAAACTTGATTAATCTGGAAAACCAACAAGCAGGGAATGAAGGAAATAGTCCAACAACCATTCACTGGCATACTGCCTCATGAACAAAGGTTCCTAATAGCTATTATGACCAAAAGCTGTTGATAGGCCCATTCTACATGATTTTGTCCCTTTTAAAGAAGCAGCCTCGCATTTAACAACTGTAGCTATGCAGAGGAGCAGTTGGTCTGTAGAGGATGGTTTTTTAGGCTTCCTGTCCTAAGTAGCCAGCACAGAAGTTAACAAGGATGGTGGCTGAGGGGTAGAGTGTTGTGATTTCCTTCCACCATTCTGCCTTGCCATGCAGAAAGGAAAGACCCTTCCACCAAGACTAGCACGGAAACCAAGCGGGCTGGTACAGAATGAACTAAATGTTCCATCCCTACTTTTTTAGTTCACTTAATGGAAGGCAAGTTTATACACTAGACTAGGAGGCTACTAGCCTGCATTTCCATGCTGACCACAGAGGATTTCCACCAAGGAAATGCAGGCTACTAATCTCTTATTAAGCTAGAAACATTAGCTATTGTTTATTGGATGCTTAATAAGTTAATTATTCATTCGTTTCTTTCTCTCTCTTTTTTGCTGGCTAGTAACTTTGTGGGCTCATTTACCAGTCTTGTAAAAAGTCTTCTGAGCAGTCTCTCTCTTTCTGATGGCATAGCAGTAAAAAATCTAAGTCCCCTGCAGTACTTCAAACCAAAAATTATGGGCTTATGAAAACTGGGGCAAACTTAAATGTCAGACATTTTGACCAAATAGCATGCTGCCAAACATCCACAGTGGTACAACTTATTTCCAGTTGTGGAACTGTTTAAGCAATTATTTAGCCATTACAAACAGATATAAATAGCAATCCAGAAAAAGCATCAATGATGTAAACAGGATAAACTGTACTTGGATGCTACTGCAAACAGCCGATGTGTTTGGTGAACCTTGATCACAGCAGAGCAAAGTTATTTAAAAGGAGGTCAAGGCTTAGCCTCTCTGTCTACAAGAAGCACTATTTACTTCATTGGAAAAGCTTGTGATATATTAGAGCGCAGAATTGCTGGCTAGTGAATCAGACATGAGGCAGATCTTCCAACATTCATTTTGGTGCTCTGCACAGACAACCACTATTTTACCCACATCACTTAACTGTTTTTGCTCCCAGGACATGAGAAACAATATATTCGGAAGATGCCTGTGCTTCGGGGATCTCATTCACTTCAAACACGCCTTGCCAGTAGTTGACCAGGTCAGCAGCTGTAACCACACCTGCCTTATAACAGAAATACTTTCTTAGCAGTCTGTGACAGGGATTTAGATTGGAGCCTTTGGCAGGACTCTTCCCAAAATGAGGAAACAAACTCAAAAGCTTCCTGTACAAAGAGCTAGTAAGAACTTTCATGGCTCCAGAAGGTTATGGTTTCCAAGAATGAGAACAGGCTCAACTTTCTATAGGCCACCAAAGTCCGTCACAAGTCTCTAACACCAGCAGTCTGGTTTCAGAAAATATATCAACACAGGACACTCCAGTCTCATCAGTGCTTATACAGCAGAATGTCAACAGGAGATTCCATGTGTCCTCTTGTCCTTGCAGAGCACACAGGTGATTCATTCATCCAGTAGTAACCTAGAGAAAAAGAGACAACCAAAGGAAATCATCTCAAATTCAGGATAAGCTCACTTACAATTTAGGCTGAAGAAATTTTTAAAGAGGTCATTATAAACACAGCATAAATGATGAACTCATATGACACATGAAAATGAAGAAGGCATAATGCATTTCACTTTCCATAATTGTGATTCTAACCACATTTGAATAAAATTAAGCAGTACTGAAGCTGCCCAGATTTGCTTTTCACCAACACTCAAGCTACAGGCTAGTTCACAATCAGGAGGGTGCTAGTATGCTCATGTCCTGTTTGTGGGTTTCCAAAGGGCATCTTATTGACCACTGGGGGGACTGAATGCAAACTACAAGGGCTCTTGTTCAGGTGTTACATAATTCCTACACACGTTGTTTGTCACACATATACTATACACCAAGGGTACACAGACTATAAGCTTGTGGGATCTGGTTTGTTTTTTACTTGAACTCTGAGATATACCAACTGGAGCTTAGCACAAAAGACTTAGAATGAAAGAACTCTGAGCCCAGGAATTTGTTTTGAGTAGCAGAACGGAATGGAACTCACAATATACAACTACGTCCTTTGTGGCTTCTCAAATAATTCAGAGAGCTACCAGTAGGTCTGGATCTTTCTTCTGCTAATCCCAGCTATATACATGATGCAATGGTGATATTGTCAATTATGGCTTCCCAACACAGTTATGCAGAGTATGTTTGTTGTGTGTGATTGTCTTGACTACATGCGGATTTCCTTTTAACAGTGCCTTCTGTGATCTGTGGCCTGGGACATTCATCCCAAATATATTTACATAGGAGATTAGGCACAAGAAAATGAATCTAAGTGAGGTGTGGGTTCCAACCATCTGCAGTAGTAGGACCGATATTTAGCCAGCTTTAGACTGATTAGACTGTAAAATATTGCTTTATTCAAAAAGTTCAACACCTTTTTTTTTTTAATTCATGCTTGACCAGTTCACAAATTGCCCACATGTGAAAAAAATTATAATGGACAGCTGACGCAGGCAACAAAGCATAGGAATATAGAATGGGAGGTGCGGACAAAAAGTGCCAAGGCTCCTCTATAATAAAGCATATAAAAGTTATCTGTGCCACATGGATCCTATTTTGCATTTTTAAAAATGTCTTCCTGTCATGATCCAAGCAGATCAGAATGTTATCCCCTTTCTCCAAATAATCAGAAAGTAGCCACAGACAATGAGAGTTGACAAAATAGTCTGAAATAGTTGAAAGTAGTTGTTTCCTGTAACACACACACACTTATTTTGTTCTGGTGTCATTTCTGATCAAACAGGTAGCAACGACAGGAACTTGTACACATAGATGATAGTGGAATAAGCACAAATGCCTCTGGCAACAATACCTGCCTCCATCACCTTCTGCTGTGAAGATACTATCCTCTGTGAGCAGTGAGAGTGTCACATACAATCAACAGGAGAAATAGGAACTAGTATTCCAAGCCCAGTAGTGCACACCTACACATGCCTGCACATGAGTTTAACGGGATTTACTTCTAGGTTAGTGTGCAAACCTTACGCTGCAAACGACTGCAGTTTAAAATACATTATTCGTTGGGTGGTAGAAGGCTAAACCATTTTGAGCTAAACCTTCACAGAGCCGTTTCCGCCGCCCGATCAATGCAGCTGAACAGCAGATAGATGAAGTCAGAGAGAAATTCTGAATAAAGCGCGGGAACGAAGCTTGGCTTAAGAACGGTGTCCTATTTAAAGACGGGGAGAAGGAGGGAGACCAATTCGCAGGTCCTTCCTTCCAAGTGAGGAGCCTTACGGAAGGCTTTCATGGACGCGTACAAAAAAAATTATACCAAAATGTGGCGGCAATGAGATATTTTGTTCCTTTTTTTACCTGCAAATTGACAAAGCACCAATGCAACTACCGCGCTTCTTTCCCAAGAGCAGGAGGCGAGACTCTTAAGCAAATTACGAGACTGGCAAGCAACGCACTTCCGTTTGGGGCCGCAAGCAACACGGCCTTACTCGCTAACAGCGACGGCGGCGTACAGTTCCGCCCGAAAGGGAAAGCCTCAAAGCGTCAATTTTCCGTAAAAGGCAGAGCGAACGAGTCAAGGGGGACCCCGCATGGAAGCTTTAGCCCATTGCAGCAGTTCTACAGGAGTGGCTGCGGCAGAAAACTGTGCACGAAAGAGAGAAATAGAGTCTTGCTTGCAAGTTTACTTGGAAGGAAGTCCTGCAGTGTTCAGTGTTTCTTAGGATTTAAGACTTAAATTTAGAACGGGGGCTGGGGAGCCTGACTGTGTTCCTGGGGCTTCTTTCCAAACAACTGCTATGAGATTGCACACAGGTGCTGTTCTGCTGTTGTCTCTTAGCATCTGTCTCTTTCTGGAGACAATGGAGGAGTGTGTCAGGGACTGGCTGGAGGAAGAGGAGTAGGGGGAGGCATCCGCCAGGGAACCCCCAAGGGGAGCCCAGGAGGCGGAAGGCTCAGAGCCAGGAGATCAGTGGTGGGACGCTGAGGAGAGGACAAAGGGAGAAGATTGGGAGGAGGTGCCGAATGCCAAAGGGGCAACAAGGTTTAGTGAGCAGGGAGAGCCTGTGCCAGAGAGTAGTTCAGATTCCGCAGCTGAAGCAGAGGAGGGGAGTCAGGAGGCTGCTGAAGAATCCCAGGAATCTTCCTGTCCTGCTTCAACAAGCTCCCCTGCCCTCCTCCCCCATCTCCCAGAACAAGCAGAATAATGAGGAGGGAAGGACAGAGACCAGAGGTATACACACGCAATTTGAGACTGCTGGGGAAGAGCCTTAGAGAGGCCTGGCAACTGCTCCATGTATTCCTTGAATAAAGAGATAATGGAGATCTGCTTCCTTTATTGCTGACCTGTGTCTGACTCCAACCCTGATAGAGTGTGCCTTTGTGAGTGAAGTCAAACTGTTGTAAGGTTACAGTGCCTGCTGTGGCTGTAGAGACCAATACAGGAGATAGTTATATATATTGTAGCTGGGGCAGATGAAGGTGTCAGGTTGTGCTGCTACAGATGCATCATGGTGTTTCTTCTCTCTGCGCTCCTCCCAGTGGTCATTCCCCTTTGGCCACTGCTGTGGATTCACAACCTGACTGTTTCCAGGTACTGCAGGGATTCCCAAATGGCAGGGTTGATGTTGCTAGTCTTCATGTCACATTTGCATACATCTTTGTAATCCAGAGTTGGTCTGCCAGCAGGCCTGATGCCTGAAGCCAGCTCCCTGTAGGGGATCCTTTGGGATCCTGTCATCTTCCATTCTGTGGACATGACCAGCGTAGATATCTGCAAACATGCTGGGAATGTGAGCTTGAGAGAGCACTTTTTCTTTGATATTCTGTCCTAAGTAGATTTAATTTGAGAACTGTTAACAATTTCATAATACTACTAATAATAATCACATACTGGTTTTCATAAAAATATCTAGAAAAACAAATGCAGGTTAGTAACATCAATTTGCTAACTGAACTGGGCCTCAAGCCACTTTCTCGTCACCCTCATTGGGGTCTCAAAGGTAGAGGTTTGTCAATAAATAAATAACTGAAGTAGTTTTGATAATGGACTACATGCATGCTGAGTGGAAGCGCAGATCCAGCAGAGGGGTTCAGACAACAATGAGTGCTGCGTTTTGGGTGGGGAGGAAGCATTTGATGTCTTGCAAGAGACAACTGTAAGAATCATGAGATGGAGCCTCTGAGCATGGGCAGAGCACTCACCTCTCAAAGGTAGTTAAAACAACAGCAAATGTATTGTTGCACACATTAAAGAACCCGCCCGCCGCCCCCAATTCCACACATACGCGTTTTCTTCATTGCTTTATTGTTAGGGAATTCGAGGATGGGTTTGGAGGCGCGAAGGCGGTAAAATACAGTCCTGCTGAGTAGGCAGTCTGACTAGTCGAGGACCACTTTTCACTAGACGATGGATTTGCGATAAGGGGCAGCTGCCGAGAAGAAAAACCCTAGTAGTTTTTTCACCGGCTTAAGCGCCTGCTCCATCGCCCTGCCGGGCACGCGAGCTTCCCTCGGCCGACCGCGAGACGCGCCCGGATCCAAGCTTCTCGCCGTTCATCTCCAGGGCTCGCACTGCAGCCCATCTCTTCGCGGTGGCATCTCCCCGCTGTGAGTGACATCCCGGCCGGCCAATCCCGAGCCACAGCGCTGTCCTCTACTGGCCAATCCCAGGGAGAAGGGGAGATCAAAGCGGAGCATCCAGAGGGCCGGTGACAGGAGGGAGGGAGGAAGGGCTTCACCCAGCATCTCGGGAAAAACAATGGCAAGTAAGACCATGGCAGCAGCAGCAGCTCCTGCTTTCCTGTGCAGGTAATCCGAATAGCAGCAAAGCCCCCGGAGCACCCAATCTCCCAGCAACCAGAGCGATGTGCTGAGGTCCCCAGCCTAGGCGGCCATTGCATGGGAAGCGGAGAGGGAGGCAAGAGTCTTCCACGTCCAGCACAAGCGCCCCTGGCTGGTCCTCGTCTCTTTGCCCTCCTCGCCAGGGCCACTCTCACAAGTTGCAGACGGGGCTCCGCCAGAGTGTCAAAAGAAGGGGGCGGGGGGGGCCTAACGTCTCCCTCCCTCTCTAGCCCCCGCGATCCTGGGCTGGGCGGGGGGCTGCATTCCCAACCCGAGCAGGTCAACGTCTCCGGGACTTGCAAGGGACCCGGGTCCTCCTTGCCCGGCGATCGCCTCCGTAAGTGCTGGTGTCATCATCATGGTTTTGTTTAGGCTGCTGCTAACGGGGCCCGGCCCGGCCACGCGCGCCCGGCAAGGAGCGAGGACGGCGCTGACCTCTTAAGCAGGCCACGGAGGTGGGTGGAGGCGGTCGGGAGGAGCGCCAGGCCAGCCAGCCACCCCAGGGAAAAAAACACCAAAATCATTCTCGGTTCCCTGACATCCATCATGTGTTGTACCTTTCCCTGGAAGGCTTCCTTTCGCTGTCCTGGTCTGTCACGTTGGGAATTGGGGAAGTGGGACGGGGAGCTGGATTTAGTTCAGAAGTGGCTGGGAACCGACTCATCCCTTGCAATAAGCAGAGCTCTGCCCGGACAAAGTTTCTCTTTGACTCTCTCTCTTTCTCTCTCAGTGCTTAAACGCACTTCCATGCAAGGCCCCAGCCAAGCGGGCAATTCTTCTTCAGGTTCAACAGGGCCTTTGGGAATAGGGGTAAATAGCTCCCTACCCACCTCCACCCAAAAAACCCAGGCTGGTCTTTTATAACAATGATAATCAATCTTGGGAAATTAAAATCTATTTGCATGTTGCATATCTGAGGTTGTTGATATTTCTTCCGGCGATCTTAATTCCGGTTTGGGATTCATCCAGTCCAGCCTTTCGCATGATGAATTCTGCATATAAGTTAAATAAGCAGGGAGACAATATACAGCCTTGTCGTACTCCTTTGCCAATTTTGAACCAATCAGTTGTTCCATATCCAGTTCTAACTGTAGCTTCTTGTCCCACATAGAGATTTCTGAGGAGACAGATGAGGCGATCAGGCACTCCCATTTCTTTAAGAACTTGCCATAGTTTGCTGTGGTCGACACAGTCAAAGGCTTTTGCATAGTCAATGAAACAGAAGTAGATGTCTTTCTGGAACTCTCTAGCTTTCTCCATAATCCAGCGCACGTTTGCAATTTGGTCTCTGGTTCCTCTGCCCCTTCGAAATCCAGCTTGTGCCTGTTGTCTTTGTCCATGAGGTTTTCTTGGCAGGGATACTGGAGTGGCTTGCCAGTTCCTGCTCCAGGTGGATCACGTTTGGTCAAAACTCTCCACTATGACCTGTTCATCTTGGGTGGCCCTGCATGGCATAGCTCATAGCTTCTCTGAGTTGTTCAAGCCCCTTTGCCACGGCAAGGCAGTGATCCATGAAGGGGCTTAGAAAAATAGAAAATAGACTTCTATATAAAAAAGTGTCCCAATGTTCTTTCCTGGTTTCCTTCATTCTCATGAGCATGCTCCTCTCCTGGGGAAAGAAGGACACCTGACGTGATGGGGAAAGAGTCTTAACCACATATGAACTTTGATGGGTGAGGTTCAAAGTGGTTTGGGCTGCTTAGGGATGGGATGTTGTGGTCATGGTCGAAAGTTCTTTGAAAATGTCAGCTCTGATGACAACTCAGCTGTAGCAATATTAAGGCAAAAATAGTGTCTGGTTAAAAACAACAACCCTCAAGGGTTAAAATAAAACTGAGTCTGCTGCAATGCGCTGCACATTTACGAGAGAGTAAGTCCAACTGAACACAGTGGGACTGCTGAATAAACATGCATAGCACCTGAATGCTGGCATATATGTGCAGGGTGAGTTTCTAGTTTTCTCATTTAAAAGAAAAGCATGGTGTGGCAGGAAGAGGAAATGTAAAAAAGGGGGCAAGTGCATTCTAGGAGTTGGAAGAGAAGAAAGGCTTAATCATTAGGAACTTTTAGCACAGGGGGGGAAAAGGCATTTCAATGGCATTAAAAAAAAATGTAGTAACAAATAGTATGGAGTGCCCAGGGATAAAATATAACTGCAGTCTTATGCCCACTACCTCCTGTTGGGAGAAGATGCCATTGAACTCAGTGAGACTTGCATCTGAGTGAAGATGCCTAGGGTTGTACAGTCATTATCTTAAAATTGAAGAATTCATGCTCTTTCATTAAAACTAACTTGGCAACAAAAGGAAGTGCTTCACACAATGCATGCGTGTAGTTTGTTTTTCGAACTTAGCGTCACAGGACATTGTTATAGTGAGAATATGTTTAAATGACTTGATTCAATTCAGGAGAACTGATCTGTTGGTAACTAAGTTTCATTGCCAAAAGTGCAATAGTAAGCATTAATAACAGGCATGGGATATTGCTATTGAGTCTTGCCTTGAAGGCACCTCAAGTACTGTGCCCTTGTTGCTTGACCACACCCAAGTCCACTCACATGATACTTCTGTAGGCCAGCTGACTAGGCCATGTGAGATTCCAGAAGGTCACCTGGCCAGCTGGTGAGTTACGTGATACTCAGCTAAACTTATTTCTACTTTATTGACTCACATCTATGTTTATGGCACATGCCACCATCCAGAAGGCTTGAGCTGCGTAACTAAAGTATAGCCTTTCTAACAAAACAGAATGTTCAAATTAAAAAAGGGATCAATTGAGACTAGTTTCTGGGGAGATGTGCCTAGGATTGCAGTATTAGTGTTGGAAAGTGGTTAAGAGTTTGCTTCAGATTTCAGCTCAGCCATGAATGAACTGGGCTGGTCTTAAGCAGCTCTCCCTCCTCAGCTCTTCATCTATAATATGGTCCTAAGAATACCAGTCTAGTTTATAGGGTTGCTGTAAGGATACCTTGGGAGGTAACGACTGATTTATCCTTTCCCCTCTATTGCTAGAGATTAGCCAATAGGAGCAACGGAAGAAAATGCAAGGAAAGAGCTTTCCCATCAGGCTTCTTGACTGAAGAGGCAAGGAAATGCACTTTGCAGCAGAAAAGTAAGAACTTGGTTGTTCAAGGCATCAATCAAGGAGAAGACAACCAAAAGCTCTGGCCCAAAATGAATTATAGCACATCCACTGCGAACACTTTGTACCACAGTGGCACTCCCACTTCCGAGCCAGACCATGGGATGACTGTTGACGGTGCTGGATCAGAAACTGCTACGCTGACTCCTGAAACCAGCAGCTTTAACAGCACCAAAATTCCAGATGTGGCTGGCAATGGTTCTGGCATGGGGACCATGCTGCTGTCCTTCGGCATCATCACTGTGATTGGGTTGGCTGTTGCTATGGTAAGACAGTGTCTACCATGTGGTTCCTATGGGAGGGCTGCAGATTGCTTAGTTCAGGAGCTCCACTATAATATTTCAAGTAGGGTACAAAAATGCCTAAGACTGGGCCAGTCCTTGGGTGCCAGTCTACCTTGATCATGCATCAGTTTAAATGGCATGACTTTTCACCGAAGGACCCTGGGAATTATTTTCTCATTTGGGTGTTTAAAATCCTCTGTTGGAGATCCCAAGACACCCCTTCTCTCCAAAAGCACAGAACTGCCATTTCCTAGGAAAAGGGAATAATTATTAATTCTAGCTATAGCATTGGCTTCAGAGATGAAGTCCAAGCCAGTGCATGTCTACCCAGAAGTAAGTCATGTTGCGCTTAATGGGGCTTGCTCCAAGGTAAGCATGTGTATAGGGTTGCAGCCCAAGGTTGCAATCCCATTCATATTTTCCTGAGAGTAAGGTAGTTGAACACAGTGTGACTTGCTTCCAAGGGTTGCACTGTAAATTAAGCTGCAATCCAATATGGGCTTATTTGGGAGTGAGGTTTCCTTCTGATTATGCATGTCTAGGATTGCTCTCTTGGTTACTGAGTTAACTGGGTTTCCAAATAGTTCTTCCTAGTGTGCATTCGTGTACACAAATGCCCCAATCCTACACCTGCTTTCCTAGAAGTAAGCCCCATTGCACTCAATGTAATTTTGCATGCCAAAGTGTATACAGTACTTGTTTTTCCTAGGAATTGGTGTGAAAAGGTTTCTCCAGTACTTACAACAACTTTCTGCTTTTCTAGGTTTTATATATCAGGAAGAGAAAACGGTAAGTGCTCCTTGCTGTTGGTAAAGCAATTTTTAGAGACTGATTGTTTCTGTATTTGAAAATCTCCTGTAATAACCTCTGCACTTAGGCAGCAGAGACTGAACCAAGCCAAAGATTGTACCATTAAAGCAATCTTATACATGCCTCCTCAGAAATAAGTCCCATTGAGTTCAATGAGATTTTTCTCCCAAGTACATACGTATAGGATTTCAGCCTAAATGCAACTTTGGTGATGTGGTCCCTGCTCAGAGTACTTAAATTCTAAACGGTTGCTGAGCAAAAACTGGAACGTTGATGTTCCTGCGCAGTCGGATAACTTCACAGTGGTGGAATTTTCACTGTCCGTTTCCTCTCCGTAGACTAGAGAAGCTGCGACATCAGCTCATGCCCATGTACAACTTTGATCCTGCAGAAGAACAGGATGAGCTGGAACAAGAGCTGTTGGAGCATGGCAGAGACGCTGCTTCTTTGCAGGCTTCACAGAATAAGGTAATCCTCCCTCCCGCCCCCGACCAAGGCGTTGATAGTTTGGTATCTTAAAGGGGTATTGTGATCATCTCTGCTTGCATGGCTCCAGGCTAGACCCACATCAGGTTAGAAGAAGATTTTCTGTGCTGCTTTTCCTTCTGAAGCCATGACTCTTTCCCCCTTTTTCAAAGTACATATATGCGATTGGAATTTGTGATCAATTTTAGTGCCAAAATTAAAAGGTTTCTGTAAGTGATTATAAAGGATTAGCTGAAGTTATTGCAACAATATGTGTGTGCGCGCGCAGACACACAACTTTCTGATTTCAATGGGAGCTGCTTTTAGTAAGTGCACAAAGGATTGCAACCTCTAATGCTAATTAAATGAAGTGAGTGGAACCTGAATGCAGGAGACACCTGGAAGATTCATTTGTTCAGCTGAACTGTTTAGATGGCAGTTGTAATGGCCCTATAATCCTTGTCCTAAATGTGTGAAACTGCTTTTATACTGCATCAGACCATTGGTCCACATAACCCAGTATTGCCTACTCTTGCCTGGCAGTGGCTCTCCAAGGCTTAAGATACAATTCTTCAGACATAAGTTCTTTAAGTAGAGTTTCTGGGATTGAACCTGGCATCTCATGCATGTAAAGCAGGGGTGACCAGGCCTGCAGGATCTCCTTTGGTGTGTGTGTGTGTGTGTGTGTGTGTTTACCAGCACTCTGAGGTTCCCCAATGACAGTTGGGTGTAAAATAGTAACTCAGGCCGGCTGGATGCCTCTTAGCATATGCTCAGCCCAGGAATTTGCAATCAGCACCAGCACCAAACTTGCAAGTTCTTTCACTCAAAAATACATGCCTGGTTCCCCTCCCCCCCATAAAAAAATACTTTGCAGCAACATAATTTGTGGGAGTAAAGAGTTTTTGTTGTTGTTGCTGCTGTTTCACCCTTGAGAATACTAAAACCTTGCTAATCTACTGCAAATAGCCAGCAATCATCCATTAGATCCCGACCTACCTTCCGCCTTCATTTAATGTAAAGCATTTATTGAAGTCAAGATGATATAGAGTGGAATCTATATTGGCTGCAACTCTCAGAATTCTGTAAAAATAATGTTGTGTTAAAAAGTGATGAGGGAGAAACGCTTCACAAATGCTCAGAAGAAATCTTTACTATTGCTGCATGCTTCGAATTAAGCTTTTGCATAGAAACAAGTTCCAGAACTGAGCCATGGGTTCCATAAAGAAGGAGAGGAAAGGAGAAGCATTAGCTGATCTCACAATGTATGTTTGTTTTCTCTTCACATTTTCTCTAAAAGCTTAGCCAGCAGGAACAGGAAGATCCGGTATGTTTCTGTGCAGGTGGCGGGAATGGAATAGAGTAGACCCTTCTCTTGTACCTGAACCTATCCTGTAATAGATCAGTAGAGAAATCCTGGTAGCTTTGAGAAACTTATCTTGGCTCGTGATCAGAGCGACAAGCTCATGCCAGCAAAGAACCTGTTCACGTTCACATTGATAACTAAGGAGATTACGAGCTACTGGTTCAGCGTGATGAAATCTGTTCTGCGATATTATAAATAAATAAAAAAAAACAAACAGCTTTTGAGGCAGTTTAGCGGGATTTTAAGCCAAAGTGGAACATGCTTAGAAATAGCAGATGGCTTAGAAGTGAGCAGATGGAGCTGCCCCTGGCTATAGGGTGGTAGTGATTGGGTGCCACCAAGTGGGGGTTCTGAAAAGTCAGAGGAGGGTAAGGCTACCTCCTTACCCACCTGGCAGTGCCAGCTCCTTGGGTCCCCTTCCTGACAACACTCCAGCGAGGCGGGTACTGCAGGGGCCTCTCCTAGTGTGATTTCCTCCCTATTCCAAGTCCAGGGCCATGACAGTAGCAGTTGCAACACCTGCATTCAATTTTTGCTTCATTTCTCCCTCCCTGCACACCTGGCATTTTTCTTCCCCTAACAACATTTGTTTGTGGACAACCACTTCCTGCCACCCAGGCCACCAGAGAGCAAGAGATTAGTTGTGCGTTTACTTTTACGATACATGGACCTTTAAGAATCTGGCTCACTATTACTTCTGTCATAGGATTGCCTATGAGGGCAACATTTTACAGGTCCCAGAGAAGCAGATGAGGGTAAAGTACACACAAATTCCTTCTTAAATCTGTTTCCACCACCGTCTCCAATTTCTTTTTTTGTTACAGACAAATCAAGGGGTGCTCCAGAGACCTAGTCGCCTTGTGTTCACAGATGTTGCAAACGCCATCAATGCATGAGCAGTGCTTCCTCAGTCCGAGAGGCAGGAGGGTGACACCAGCCAGCTAGCAACTTGCCACGGACAGTGACCATTGATTCCAGCTGGGGGAGAAGGTGCCAGGAACCAATGTGAAGCCTGCTGGGAATCTGTTGCCATCAAGAAGCTACTTCACTCAGAGCTTGATTGGTAATGTCAATACCAAGCTGTGTGTGCTGAAAAGTGCAAGGTTATTTGAGATAAATTGATAAGAACATGCATCGTGACAGGCTAGAGTTAGGAACAAGAGCATCAATTTCTAAGGCCTTCCTCCATTGGGTTGTTGTCAGAGTATCCTAACGTCAGAATCTTGCAGGTTAACCTAATCCACTCCATGCAATAGACTCCCATTCTCAGATATGTGGGTGTATCTTTCTGGCACTGGAAGCCTGGGCAGTTGTCTCTGTCATCTGGACTCAAGCCTATATTATGATGTGCACCTGGTTGTCCCATCTCATGTTTCATGCGCATAAGAGGCTGACCTTAAGCATGAGCACAAGGTCCAGAATTTTCCTTGCGACCTTCTATTAGATTTCTCCAGCGCAGGTACTCTAGCTAGCTCACCTTGAGGACCATTTGCAAGATGATGCTGTAGAGTGTGGCTTCTAGAAGCTGGGGACTCTCCCATATCAGAAGGGCTACCTCTCATGAGCACTTAACTAAAGGGAGAGTCTTAGAAATAGGAGCAGCAATATGTAACTCATGGATTTTGAGATGATTTATCCCATCCTTCTTCAGCCAAAGACAGTAAGCCTTAGCTGAAGACCAGTTGCTTTTGGAAGAGTATTGTGTGCACATGCATATTCTTGCATATACTTAATCAGATATGGGTTTATGTCCATACAGAACTGTTAAAAGCCTGATCTGTGTCTGCCACAGGATCTGCATTCAAGGTTCTTTTTGCATTCTTTTGAAAATATTCAAGAACATTACAAGAAAAGCAAAAGGCACAGGACAGTTTTGTACATTAGGTTCTTGTTCTGACCTGGCTCTGTGTTCCATGCTGAAGATATTCCAAATTTTGTGACAGTTACTAAATCGAATAAATCCTACAATGCAGGCAAACCTCAGTACATGTAAGTTAACACAGTTTTATTTTACACCCCTGGTAGGGTGGGAAGGAGAATGTTGTTATTTATTTATACATATATTAAGATAATTTATATCCCAGCTTTCGACTAAAAATAGAATGCTCGAAGGGCTCGGGGTGTAGAATGCAGATTTTGTTTTGCCCCCCCCCTTATTTTCAGCATAGGACCAAGGAAGAGAGGGGATTACCATTCCTCTGGAACAGCCTTTTCCAATCAGATGCCCTCCATATGTCTTGGACTACATCTCCCATCAGCCCCAGCCAGCCTGAGGGCTGATGGGAGTTGTAGTGTGAAACATCTGCAAAGCACCAGGCTGGCAAATGCTGATGTAGAACACAAGGGAACAATAGTGATGCTGATGTAAAGCCCCACACTGTATTTGCTGGGAGCTCAGGTTCCTTATGGTTGAACAGGGATATTTTGGAACACTGAAATTTTCTTTTAGAATTGTGAATATGATAGTTTTGTTCTCATCCCCAGTGGTGGCTTACATACTCAGGAATTTGCAGTAGCAGCCAGGAGCTGCGTTAGGTCAGTCTTTGTGGTCTGATTATGTCTATGCCTGTTTCCGAAACCCTCTTGATATTTACGTATTTATTAGATTCCTATCCTGTCTTTCCACCTCCACGTTCGAGGAGACAAACCAAATAGCCATTGCACGAAACTGCTGTAACAAATCAGTCAAGAAGCATTGAAGTAAAGTACAATCGAAGTACAATCAAAGGGACAGTGTTTCTTGATGGATAATGGGAGAGCTTAGTTTGGACCCTCCTGCTGTTGATGGTTGGTTGTGCCCTACGATGTCATTAGTGCACAAAGAGAAAAGCCGAAGCGTGGGCAGGTAAAAACCCTTCTGCTATCCACGATCACTGTGCAGTTCAGCATCATAGCTCCTTGTACCCCTCCAGATGTTTTTGACCACGACTCCATCAGCCCCAGCCAGCATGACTAATGGTCAGGTTGGATGGGAGATGGAGTGAAGCGTAGAAGGGCCACTGTGCAAGTATTGACATTTGTGGGCATCTATGCACTTTAGTGCAGGTTCCGAAGCTAACCACAAACTACTTATTTATGTGTGTTCTGATTATCAGGGCAAAAGAAAGCGTGGCACAGTATTAGTAGGATTTCATATTGAAGTGTTTGTGGGGGATGAGAGTATCCTGGCTGTTCTCTTCTGTGCTCCCAAGGGAGTTTCAGCATTCGAAACACACTTCCGTCACCTTCTTCGGTTTCCATTGGGAACAAAATGGGAAGCTGGGGGGAAAACGTCAGAGAAACCTCATTCCAATCCTTTAACCTTCTAAACCCAGTTTCTCTTTCCTCCCTTGATAGAATTTTTTTGCTTGGCACACTTGTTTCATGCAAGAGGCAGGTTGTGATCATGTAAAGCTGGATCCATATGATAGATTTGAGATGCTCTGCTGTCATGCAGACGAGTAAGTGGTCTGATATATGCAGAGCGGTACTGTTGATGTGTTGTCACTGAATGTGCCCCCCACTGCCAGCCTGTGCATGCAAGTTTGCCACTCAGGTCTTTTCTTAGACCTGTAAAACGTGTGTGTAGAGGTGTATAATGCATATGACTGGCGACGTGAGTATATAGTGTCAAACTCCATGAATTAGAACTTTGCAGCCAGTGTTAAGTCTCCCTACTCCCTATGTATCTTCTTCACTTTTGGGGTGTATGTAATCGCATCGGATCATGAAAACTTTCTCATTCAATGATCATTTCCCGAGGGTATTCACACAAACACCAGTAACACAATTCCCTCCACCAGTCCTACCTGACACTCGAAAGAAAGAAAGAAAGACTCTCAAAAGATTCCAAGGGCTCAGCTGAATCTACAATTCACAGATAGCTTTCACTGTGACTTCAATTTCCATTGCAACCCAGATCTATAAGACAGCAACCCTGGCTGGCATTGATGGCATTCAATAAGGCTGTAGCTTATAAATTGAAGTATATTGAGGCATTGGAGGTTGGCAGTAAGGCCTCCAACACTGAATTATTAGGTGGTTCGTTAGCAGGCAGCAGCTGCTACTCAGAAGTCGTGCACCACCCTTTGCCAACCATAAGTTTTGGACTACAATGCTCACCTACCCAGGACAGTATATCCCCAAAACATTTGGAGGGCACCTGGTTGGCAAAGGCTGCTCTGTTCTTTGCAGTGCTGGGTTTCTTTTTCTCACTGACAGCATTGGCTCTTTCACATTCTCATCACTGAAGCAAAAAAATAAAATAAAAAAAGACTGGAAAATGAAATTTGTTTCCAAAGGCAACAATATGCTCCATGAAGTGCCATTAACTGAAATCCTTGCAATTCTCAGGCACTTGAAAACATAGAGGCTGAGTGATTAACTTACTGCATATTTGGTACAAGCGTGCACTTTGATCATAGGCTGTTTCTGAAGGGCATGCTATATATAGTATGAATGGTTCTGGAAAGGAAATGGGATATTATTACCAGTTCCTTTCTGCCCTGCATCTGGAAGGCTTTCAGTAATGTAGTGCTGATGGCTTCACTGAAAGGGCAGTGCAGGTATTTGTTAGGCTTGTGTACCATCGTATTCTTCGAATGCAATAGCCCTTTCTTACATGGTACTTGGAAGTCTCTGCGTAATGTAGGATAACCATTGCAATATGTTCCTGTATTTGAGACGTTATTAAAATATTTATGTGAAATCAAGCGTGTGTTTTACTTGCTCTGCTTGCTGATCCCGAAGAGTATTGCTTGGTAAATGGCTGTCAATGTTTTGTCTGGTATGTGACAGCTTTCGGTAGTAAACTCATAGGGTGAAAAACACTTGGTGTCCTTGCGCTTATGGGAGGACTTTTGATTCAGCAGAGATGTATGCTAATAGGAGGGGAGATAATTCTTGCTCTGTTTGGGACCCACCAGGATGGGGTGGAAGGTGGCCCCCCAACCATCTGGAGGAAATTTTGAGGTGCACTAGTTGCAAGCATGTTTTTAGTCAAATTCAAAGTGCTGGCTATAAGGTCTACACCAGCAGATCTCCTAACCTGCCCCACTACTTAGATCAGCAAGGTTTGGGGAAACACAAGAAAGAGAGTCTTTTCTGTGGTGGCTTCATGGCTCTGGAACGCCTGACCAGCTGCTCTCCAGAAGGCTACCTTACTTCGGACATTTTGGAAGGCCTTGGAATCCTGCCTGTTTTATATGCCCTATTCATAATCAATGCATTTTGGGGGCTGGTATTTTTTATTTGAACTCCCAGACTTACAGAAAATATGTTTTGGATTTTGGCCTGAGTGTTCTTTTATTGCTTTGGGAGAGAGTCTGTAGAAATGTTTATTCTGAGTTCTTAAGAATGCAAGCTTGAAGAAGGCAGTCTATATACATAATTTAAAAGAAACAAATAACACTCAACGGGAAGCCTCAGCCAATCCCAGAGCCCTGCCATGTGTCCCTCTTTGATACTGTTTGCTACAGTCATGTTTTTACATTTTAAGGTGTACATCTAAAATTGTAAGGCTGCAAGTCACCTCTACATATTTCACAGGAACCATTGACTCTGTGCTGCCGTAGTCATTCCTGTCTTTTGCATCCCATCTTCATCATACGTTGCCAATTCAAATAGTCAAAGCTCAGCTACTTTATGATGTGCAAATGTCCCACACTCCCACTGTGCTTATCACATCTTGTAGAAAGCACAAAGTCCAAGAGAATTAGGAACCAAAAGGTGGTGTTGGAGATACAGGCTTATTAATGGAGAAATCAAAGACCCCCACCTCTAAAGGCATAATCTTCCCCCTCTTTTTTGCTCTATCAGTAGATCAGTATCAGCTGTCAAAAGCTCCCCAAAATTTTTTAGACCTCAGATGAAACAGATCCTAGCTTTTCTTCTGCACCATCTCAAGCAGTGATCTTCTGAATAAACATAAACCCAATTTTCTCAGCTGTTTCTGGCCTGCTGCATTTCAAAGACCTTATCTTCATAAGAAAGTCCAGGGATCTTTGAGGTCTGTGCCCATCTGAAAATGCGGCACATAAATGAGGATAAGGCATTCAGGATTTTACAAACAGCAGTGTGTTAGGGGCATGCTGGCTGGGGATGATGTGAGTCCACAACATCTGAAGAGCAACAGCTTCTCCAACCCTGCTATAAAACTGTACAATAAACAAAAACCTATGTATTTGGATTTCTCTTTCTTTAACCAAAGGGTGGGGAAATCTGTTGCCCTCTGCATATTGCTGGACTACATTTCCACCATCCCTGATGGTGACTGGGGCTGATGGGAGTTGGAGTTCAACATCTGGAGGGCTATAAGTTAGTGACCCAGATCACCTAGCTGGTTCAGTTGGGCTGAATAATTGCAGTGCCCCTCTCTAGATGGCGCTGCAGCCCAGAAAACAATACATTAGCGCTCTCCTGAGAGCTGCGCTGGTGCTGTAGGACCTAGGCAACCCAAGTCATTTTTTCGAATTCCCTTACCGTGTGATACATAGGTATGTAAAAATGACCTGTTCTTACAGATCAAGGACTAATCCATTTCTTGAGGAAGAGTCTTCTTACAGCACGACACACTATCCCAAAGCTACATTTGCTCACAGAAAGGTTGCAACTGTTTCCAGTAAACAAAGATTTCCTTGAGAAGCAGCAGGTACACTAGACTTGCATGGCAATCTTTGCAGTCCAAGCCATTTATGCTGAAAAGGTGAACAACAGCCCTTTATTGGACCAAAGAGATGAGAAGAACCCAAACCGAAGGGCAACTCCTGGGTTACTTTTTTCCAGATCTTCTTTGAAAAAGGGCATGTTTACCTCTTGCTTCCCTTCACATGCAGCCATAAACTATGTAAGGCCTTGACAATCATTTCTCTGGAATAACAGAAACAACTTTTTCCTTGTGGCTACTGTGATATTAACCTTGCTCCAACACCAGTAGCTTAATAACTGTTGGAAGTAAATGGAGATGGGTGAAATCTGTCTGAACTAGACTCAGAGAAGCTTGGATTAAAATCCTGGCTTCCCTCCCACTCCCCTGCCAATCATCCCAGCCTCCAAATCATCCTTCCCATCACTCACCAGTTCTCCATAACACTTACCTCCTCCTTTATTTACTGCACCTGGCCAGTGCGAGTGGTGGGAGGAGCAATGGTGGTATCTAAGAAGGACAGAGGTCTGTCCCCACTGCCCCTTGGTGTATTACTATGTTGAGTACCAGTAGGAAAGCTATGGTGGTCCTTGGGATTTGTAGTTTTCCCAAGGCTACTTCCAGGTGGTGGCAGGTGGCCTTCCTCTTCTTCTTTCTCTGAACATCTCTATTAGCTAGGCAAGAAGAGGAAAGCTGAGGCTGATGGGGCAGGTGTTTAGTAGATGGGAAAAGGTGGCGAGTCAGCATTTCCCATGGGCAAAACCCAAAATTCTATAATAAAGCATCAAGCCTCTAAGAAGTGATTCTCTACTCAACTCAGGCCTACAGATTTAAGTTTATGTTCCTAGGAATCAAACCCCAATGGACTATGTTGGGGAGTGATTGTGCGTAGGAGCCTGCTGTTATTTGCCATTCATTTTTTCCTCATTTATTAAACTTATTAAACTTATTAAATTTATTAAACGCTCTGGGAGTGTGAGCATTCATCCTGACACAGCACAAAAAGGTTTTTAAAGAGCACAATGTTACTTTCATTCCAGGCAAACCCTGATGAGCTCTGATCAACCTCCTTCAGCCCAAATGTACCATTTTAAAAGTGAATGTCTGAATCTTGTGAGAGATGGCCATTGGACTGGGCAAAAATTGATATCAACAGCATGGGGGAAGAACAAGCATTGGGATTCGCTTGACACAGTTGGGGCAGAGAAGGAATTTAATATATTAGAACAAAGAGTTGGAAGGTCCCATGGTGGCCAACCAGGGGACACTTCTTGATGGCAAGAGCAGTTTGACAATATAAACCAATTCCCTGGAGGGGTGATGGGCTCTCCATCACTGGAGGTCTTCAAACAGAGGCCATCTGTTGGGGGTGGTCTAGCTCTGGATTTCCTGCATGAAACAATGAGTCCCCTTCCAACTCTATGATGGTAATATATTTTACTTTAGAGACACATCAACAAGCCGTCTGCTGCTGAACCACAGCTGGAGAGGTGTCCAACGATCTACTGGGTTCTGTACTTCTGTTGCTCCTGTGACATCCTTTTCCAGATGTGCCTAAAGAAAGCATGAGACAAAGAGTACATTAAAACAATAGCTTTCCCCGTAAAACTTTCCTCCTTTAGGCAACCCTTTCAACATTGAAATGTCTGCTAAGGAGGAACTCCTGTGAATGACAGAAGATTCTGGAGCAGCGGTGCATGTTATTGGGAGCACAGCCAGTTCTGATGGGATATTGCCAATAGGGCTGTGGGGCATTGCCACACTTGAACCAAATGTGTACCCCAGCACACTCTAGTAGGGGGAAATCGGCAAAGGGACTAAAGGTCACCTTCCAGGGAAACTTTCCCACCCTTTCTGACCTCACTGCATAGGCTGCAACACCTGCACAGTTTGGCTGGCTAAGCTCCATTTATTTCAGTGGGGAAGTGAGCATGGGATTACAGCTACAGCCCAAGGCAATACTCAGCATTGTCAGGCAACTGCTTTGATCCAAATGCCCTGAAGCTACTTGGCTGGTACTTGGACCTCTGACCCACCCAACTTCAATGACAGGAAGGTGTTGGTTGCCAGCCAGGAAGCTGCAGTGCTTGCAATGGGGGGGGGGGATGTAAGTGTTGGAAGGGCCTCACTGGGTGGTACCCCTCGAGTTGGCCTTGACCACCTGGTTAAAAACAGATACAACAAACCTGTTTTCAACCCTCTACCCCCACCCCGCCCACAGGTAAGAAAAGTACTAATAGGAAAAGCACTGGCAGCTGCCACCTGAGGGTGACATTGTATAAACCCTGTGCAAAACAATCAGGGCAATTGCTCAATAAATGGGCCCGTCTGGCACGGGACATCTTTTCCCAATACTCACTCTATTGCTTCACCCTTTTGCATCTATGTTTTATCAAATGGCACAGGACAGGAGGTGCCGCATGAATGTGGCTATCCTAAGCAGAAGAGGAAAGCGCAACCCGCTGCAGCCGTGGTTAGAAGTGGCACGAAGGAGCTGCCTACCATGCAAACCTGACGCAGGAAGTGAGGCCATCACAAAGGAGTCTGTGGCTGTAGCTGACATCACCGTGCGCCTTAGAGGCGGGAAATGATACGACAGCAGAAGTCGGAGAGGAAATGGACTCAAACAAGTGAGGTTAAACACCCTGGCATTTATCAGGTGGCATCTACATCAACTTTCTTAGAAATCAAGGCAGTGCTTGTCAGTCACCAGCTTACTTCATACGTCCCATGATTAAACAACCTAACAGGCAGCAGGGTGTCACCTCTTCTGTCTCTCCCTTTTACCTTCAAGCCTTAACAACAACACAACAACAAAAATTGATGAGCGGCTTCCTGCAATGCACTATGGTGCCTCCACCCCCATTGATGCGAGGGCTGATTCTCATGTTATCTGCAGAAGCCACACTTGAATGCCACAAACCTTCTGTGGCAGGGCACGATGTATTAGAACTTGGGTTGCTCCTCCCTTGAATGCTAGCTTTCTGAAATTCTTCCTCCTGGACAACAAGCTGCAAGAGAAATGCAAGCATCTGACATGAATGATAAGGCTATTGACAGTTACTAGCCATGATGGCTCTTTCTGCCCCCATTATGCCGCTCAGTAACAGTTGCTGAGAATGACACATGGAGAGAGGGCTGTTGCACCCAGGTTCTGCTTCTGGCTTCCCATAGCAGCCCCAAGAGGCTGGACGAGGTGGGCCTTTGGTCTGATCCACTAGGGGCTCTTCTGATGGCCCTGTGACACTGATAGGGGCTGGGACCCTGCTTGCTTTGCTTGCCAACCATCTCTACACATTGCCAAACCCTCATTCCTCCCCACTAAGCTCACATTGCCAAACCCACCTACTCCCCTCGCCAAAACACCACTTTCCGCACCATAGGTGCCAATTCCCTGAGGCCCTAGGTAAAGGGTAAAGCGACTCCTGACCATTAGGTCCAGTCATGGCCGACTCTGGGGTTGCAGTGCTCATCTCGCTTTATTGGTCGAGGGAGCCGGCGTACAGCTTCCGGGTCATGTGGCCAGCATGACTAAGCCGCTTCTGGCGAAGCAGAGCAGCGCACGGAAACGCCGTTTACCTTCCCACCAGAGCTGTACCTATTTATCTACTTGCACTTTGAGGTGCTTTTGAACTGCTAGGTTGGCAGGAGCAGGGACTAGCAACGGGAGCTCACCCCGTCGCGGGGATTCGAACTGCCGACCTTCTGATCGGCAAGTCCTAGGCTCTGTGGTTTAACCCACAGCGCCACTGAGGCCCCGAGCACCCACAAAATTCCCAATGAATGGGCTGGGCACCCACAAATTTTGGTGCCAGGGCCATGCATGCTGCATGGCACCCATGGCCCCGGGCACCCACGGTTACGGGGCCAGGTTGGCACTCCTGTCCTGCACCCCTTTGCTTACCTGTCCTGCCAACCCCTCCTATGTTGTGCTTTAAATGCACGGTGTGGACATGACCTAGGCTTAGGTATTACGGTAACAAACCTCTCCTTCTGCTTCAGATTCCACATTGTCTCCAGCAGTGTATCAGATATACAGTTGCAAAGCTATGTTGTGTGAGTCATGACGGAGCCTTTCCCCCTCTCTGTGTTGCTGGCAGTTTAACCACAGGCCAGCCTATGTCAGCAGGTGTCTTACTGCTAGTCACTGTGACGGTTCTGAATACTTAGCGAACAGCCTCCTCCTGTTTGTATTTTTAGTATGGGGTATTGTTTATGATTTTTAAAACTGCAAGTTGCCTTGACCATTCCGGAATAAGAGATCTCTATGCACAGGTGATAGGAGCTAACTAATTTACTGAAATACTAGAAATGGGGGGGGGGGGGGAGGGGGAGGTGATACAATTTTTAACAGATTACTAGGTTCTGTTGTTGAAAAACAGCTTCCATCTCCATATAGGATCATAGATCAATTGTTACAGAGCCCAAAGTAAAAGGACTAAAGCAATTAGGGCACTAACTGATGAAGAATCTTAGGAGAAGCCTGTTCATATTTACTTGGAAGCAAGTCCTACTATGTTCAGTGGAGCCTATTCCTAAATAATGTTTAGGACTGCAGCTGTCCTCTTGGTTGCTAAGGAGTGATGGTAAAAAATGGAATCTGCATGTAGATCAACACTGGGGAACCTGTGGCCTTCCAGGTGTACTGGACTCTCCCTCCTTGGAGATTTTTAAGCAGAGGTTGGATGGCCATCTGTCATGGATGCTTTAGTTGAGATTCTTGCCTTGCAGGGGGTTGGACTAGATGACCCCTGGGGTCCCTTCCAACTCTACAATTCTATGATTCTATGAACATCTGGAGGGCAGCATTTTCCATTAGGCTATTGGAATAGACTGGCTGCTGGTCCATCCATCAGTAGCACAGTGGCTTGCCTCAAGATTTCAGGCTCATTCTTTTCGCTGGTTGATACTAAAGTTTGTTCTCAATCTCTTGCATGCGAGCTGATCTTGCACATTTCCTGGCATTATTGATGAGGAGCAATTTCAAATGTCTCAAATATGCCGTGTGAATGGATGCGCTAGTTCGTCCTCTCCCCAGAGTTTGGTCACTCCCCAGATGTAACTTGATCCCAGGCTTATGTGATCAGTCTTTAGGAACATCAGATGCCACTTTTTTTTTTTTAAAAAAAGGCATTTTTGATTCCATTTAACTTACCCATTTCCGTGGTCGACCTCTGGGCCTTTTTTCAACCGAGGTGTGTACCTGCAATAATGGAGAAACAAAAAGAACCTTCTGTTTAGTCAACAGGTGGTCACTGAAACAAAGGAATGAGAAACTATATTTTTTCCTCAAAGTGCAGTGCCTAAACGACTCTGACTCTCTCTCTCTCTCTCTCTCTCTCTCTCTCTCTCTCTCTCTCTCTCTCTCTCTGTGTGTGTGTGATTTCTTTGGAAAGAGGCCACAGTGAAAGATAAACAGTGATATGTGATAGCATGGGCATTAAGAAGATGACTGGGAAACCACTGACAGAACAAATAAATTGAGGAAGCTGCCATATGGTCTATCTATTTCAGTATTATTGTCTACGCTGACTGACAGCAGCTCTCAAGATTTTCCAATCAGAGGCTCCCTAGGCTCCCTTACATCCTTGGCAAGGAGCTGTATCATCGCCCTCTGCCCTTTGTGGCCTTGGCAAGCAATGTTGGCTGCCCTAAGCAGCAGAGGAGCAGCTCAGGGAGCGCACAGGCAGGCATTCCAGTTCCTAGTCACTCCAAGCCAGAGTGGAGAGGTACGGTTTTTGTGTCCCTCTGTGCTGGCGCCCTTGGTGGGGCCAACCTGGCTAGCTCCTAGGTACACCCCTGTTTCAGGGTCTTTGCCAGCCTTCCCTGGAAATTGAATCTATAACCCTCTAAGCAGATGCTCTACCCATGAGCTATGGGTCCTTCTCTAAGTAAGCTATTGGCAACAGAGAGGAAGGTGCTGAAGATGCTTAGGTCGATGCAGGTGGCTCAGTGCATTTTGCCTCAAGCACCAAAACAAGACATGTCGCCCCGAGCAGAGGCTAGCCTATGTCGGGTCTTTACTGAGCATTCATTCTGAATTCATCTTGGTTTGCTTGCACAGTGATTATGTTGCTTCCCCTTCATCACTCATTCATCCCACACTTTTCTGCGCATTTCCCTGTCACTTTCCTAACTGCAAACCCACCACCTCTTTTAAAAAGTGGATTTGTTACACAATGGCAACTGAGCTCTTTAATGCAATTTAATCCACTAGGGGGCAGCTCATAAGAACCTGGCAGTGATTTATATTACAGTAGTGGAGAATTATGAAAAACAACTGGACAACAGCAGCTGCCCAAAGGAGACGATGTTGAGTTTCCAGCTGGTGAAATATATTTATGCAGAGGTGGTAGATAATTAAAGGAGGCTTCTAGGTTGCATGGAATTTGCATGTGAATTTAATCATTTCTAAAGCTATAGGAATGAGAGGATGCCAAATGCTTAAAGATGGGCACATATTACATCACAATTAATGCAGCATTGCTGGTGAGGTTATTCTTCAATCTTTGGCAGGAATGCCCTTGGGTTTCATTATTCTGGTCCCAAGCTTACCAAAAAATAACTAAAATAATTAAATCACCTGTTCAGGCTTCCTAGTAACTGTTATTATTGAATATGTAGATGGACAACATGAGAGCTTGTTGCTCCAAAGAGCTTCTGACTTGGATGTTAGCTGCAGCTGGGATTTCAATAGCTTAGCAACGGAAAACCTTGAAAAATCTGCATTTGGCTGTGTGGTATAAGAACCTATAGAATTTGGCTATCAGGGTGGGGGGAAATCACACAGAAATTTCCAGGAGTTTCCAGGAGGTTGGAGGATCCAGAACATTTCTATGCCATCTGGTGGGATTTTATTTCTTATGCTCGATATTCGCCATCCACGTCCGCTCAGGAAGTATCTATTTCTTGATTTATATTGGTGTGTTACCATTTCCTTTTCTTACAATTTATTGCTTATCAGCTTTTTATATGGTATGATGCAATGCCCAGCTAATAATGAGGTGCTAGTAATGTCAATAAAATTTTGAAAATAATAATAATAAAGATGGACACCTTCCTTCTCTCCCTTCTCGGGGGATATGGGTTGAGTGCCAATCAGCATGAAAGCTCTTTCTGTCACTGGTTCTTACCATCTGTCCACTCCCAGCACTCAGCTTTTTGCTTCCTTTTGGCCTTCCACGAGGTTTCTTTGGTGGCAATGGCCCAAGAGGCTCCTGTTCAGATAGGGAAGGGGCATTTACTTGTACAGTACAGAGCAAAGATCGTGTATTTCACACACATTAAAAGGGCAGCAGCACCAGCACAAAACAAAAGCAACCAGAAATCAAACAGGAATTTTATTAACCCAAGTGCTTTTGAGCAACAAGCTCTTTATCAGGACAAACAGTAAGGAGCAGCTCATATCCGCTGCAATTTCTTAGATGGATAGCTGCAAAAGAAGGGACAGTCCTAACCTACAGTAAGTCTCACTGAATTCAGTAGGGCTTATTCCCCAGTTAAGTGGGGTTATGGTTGCAGCCTAAGTCACACTCAGAGTAGAAATCATTTAAGTTCACTGAGTTGATTGATTGCAATAGGCCTACCCTGAGTACAAGGGTGCCAACTTGAGTAAAATATTGGGGGGGGGGGTAGGTAAGCCCTGCCCCACACAATTGATCAAATATTTTATTGGGCCCCCTGAAGGGACATTTGCCCCTAGGAGTTGGCTTCTATGCCCAAGTATAACTTCCATGCAGTCCTTGCATTGCATTTGTCAAAATTCAAATCGGGCCATGCTTTAATCCAAGACAAAATGTTAAGAATTTTTATCATATAAGCTTAAATAAAATAAAATAAAATAGGTATGTGATTATGCAAGTGTTTTCATTCTGTGGGAGAATGATGAATGCCCTCCAATGAGAAGAGAGACCTTAACATTATTATTTTTTTTAAAAAAGGAAGTAGTGGATAAATAAAGCTAGTACAAACATCATTAAAGGAGAGGGAGAAAGAATAGCTGTAAATGAACATGGAGTAAAGGTGAAACGAATATTTACAAAGATTAGAAATTTGGCAATTGTTCCACTTAAATCATGTATAATTTTGAATAAAGATATTTCAAAGTAAAATATTTTGCGTATGCCTTTGAATGTGTGACATTTGTAACTCATCATGCAAAACCCAAATGATTAAGAACTCTGGAGTGTTTCAGTTTTGGCAATCCAAAATCTCATAAGCAACCAACTGTCAGCTATTCATTACCATTTCATGTTATCCATACAATTCTATGAGATAAAAAGTGACATGCACAGCGACTATAAAACACAAGTACTCATTCTTCGCCAACCATTAACTACTGTCAACCAAAGCAGTGAATTGCAAGCCAAGTTCTTGCAGTGGTGAGGTGCTTTGGAAGCCTATTAAGAATTTGCCGGTGTGGACTGAGGGCAAATGATGTAGCCATGATACTGATGCTAAGCATCTTTGGATCTGGTTAGTGCCTGGATGGGAGATTTCAAGGGAAACTGCTGTATACTGCCTTAAGTTTCATGGATATAAAGCATGGTATAAATGTTCTAGATAAAGATCTTCCAATGAGAAAAACAACACCTCATCTATCACCAGTGCCGGATTTACGTATAAACTAAACAAACTATAGCTTAGGGCCCCACTCTCTTGGGGGCCCCCAAAAAAATTAAAGTAAAAAAACAAACACCTGGATGTACATTTCCAAAATATAAGATAAAAAACAAATAAAATAAAACCTACATACAGCAAATGGCTTTAAATACCTATTAGGTCCATAAATTGCCACATAGCATATATTCAACACAAAAAACAGTGACAATTTGTTGTTGACAAAGGACAGCTGGACATAGCTTAGGGCCTCATCAAACCTAAATCCAGCCCTATTTTGATATTTTATTGTGCTGTACAGCAATAGGGGGACACTGTGTATATCAGGGTCAGCAAGAGGCTGGATCACGCGCACTCCTGTGATTTTTGGCATCTACGTACGCAATTTTCGACGCCCCAGAAGCGAGTCCCTGCACCACGCTGTGGTGGCTTAGTGCAGCGCACAAGCAGGCGGCTCAGTTCAGGGACGGCTCATGGGCTGGTCAAACGACCTCCATGGGCCGCTTCTGGCCCATGGGCCTTAGGTTGCTGACCCCTGCTGTATATTCTAGGATGTTCTATCAGTGCATGAGAGTTAGGTGAATTCTGCTCCATTTAGAGTATGAACTCTAGAGCATGCCCCAGAATCCTTTGCAACATGGAGCAGTTCCTTGGCAGGTATAGAAAGTGTTCCCTGGGGGGGGGGGGGAATGAAAACCACTACTATATACTAAGTGTAGCATTGCAGCAATGCTGTCAGATATTTAAAGACTACTATCCAAATGCTGCAGTCTATCAACTCACAAATATCGAGAGAACATTTGAGTGACCAGGAAACTTCAAGAGAGTATTTGACATCGATATTTGCAAAAGAGAATTCTGAGGAGAATGTTGTGAGAACAACTTCATTTTCTTTCCAAGATGGGGCAAGAGCAGTGCAAATGTTATTGAGCATCACTGGTAAATTTCAGTTCCCTTTAAAAACAGGTGTATGGTGAGAAAAGAGATTACCCAGGTCATACACGTCAGCAGATATGTCACCCTCCACCTAGAACTGAGTCATTCCATGTTGCACATCAAAATGTTTAGGGTCATTTTGGCAGTCCAGTATTATTCAGAAGTCAATCCCTAATTTTGTCTCACAGTGTTAACCCTCACAGTCTCTTCCCTCCCCAAAGTGTATCAGCAAGAAACCCAGGGATACCAGGGAGCTGGGATATAGTCCCACTCTTGCTGGTGGCACTGACAGGGTCTTGCAGACCTGGAGTTCCTGACTGGGAGTTGCTCTGACCAGCGACAAACAGCACCAAAAGTTGGTGGCACTACAGCTGTTTCCATATGTTAAACTGTACAAGTTTGCTCACAAAGCAATTGCTCTGCCAACTGAGAGGCATTTAAGTGCATTCCAATCTGACTGCAAGCCAGGTTAAGATGCCACCCAGACTTCCCCAACCTGGTGCCCTCTAGATGCTTTCTACTACAACTTGCACCAACCCCAGTCAGCACAGAGCCCAGTTCCTGGTTTCAAGAAGGAATGGGGGTTGGAGACATCTCCAGACCTTTTGCCCATCCCTTTCTAATCTTCAGCCAATCTCTCAAGGTAAGGAGACCTCCCTGGCTACATACGATGCCTGTGAAGGTGGCCCCAGCTGTCTCAACCATATTCTGTATTAGCAGCTGATACTGAAGAAATGAATCACGCTCCTCTTTGAAGCTGTAAGATATGCTGCTAGATATGCCTTTCCCAGTTTAGCTAAGGTTGAACAATCAACCAGTCACTCACTTAACAGCAGACAGGTTAATTTCTTGCCTAGTAGAATGTCTTGCCTAGTAGAAAAAAAGAGCCCTTGAACCCAAACATTAGAGCTTTCTGGACATGCCGAACTGTTCTGAGGTGGGTCACAACTAAGTTTAGTCATTCTAATAATACCACATTCTTTATGTCTAATAAACTGTCATCAGCTTCCTTCTTATAAATCTTAACATGGTGAGAAGGCAAAGCGCCGAGGCTGAACACTTACCTGCGGCTGCTTCCTCGGCCGTCCCCTCTTTCGTTTGGGCAGCTCGGTCGGAACAGTGGACCCTGGTCCCGCCTGCTTCCCAATGTTGCTCATAGTGGCACTTCACCAGTCTCTGGAGATGATCAGCCAATGGTTTTTCCCACGCTGCAGCCTTTTAAAGGAACAGGAGTGAACAATCCCACTTCTACCCTGCTTGCTCTCAGCTGTACGCTGCAGAAGGAGGAATGCAGGCACATCTGACGGAGCACTCCCCTCGAGGCTTTTAATACCCCACCGGATGAATCTTAGGACAAGGTATCATCATGTTCTCCCACCTTTTCCTTCCATCCTCAGCGAGTCCCAAAGTCTTTATGGAGGCCCTCAACAGTACCTATCTGTGGGTTGTGTTAGCTCCAAAGGGCTCGGGGGTGTTCTCCTGCATGGCTCCCACAGAAGGCTCCACACAACAACTTACCATAAATGATGGAGGAACCAACTGGAGGTAGCCAATTCAGTGGGCTTTATGCAGAAGAACTTTTCAGCTCTGTGCAACTCAGGCTAGTGGCCAAATATTCAACAAAAATAAGCTTCCTCCCCAAGAAGGACAGAGAAAAGCATCTGAAAGAGGAGGGTATACTAGACAGAATCACCTGCAGCATTTTAACACTATTTCTTGTCCCTCCCTCTGTACCAAAGATTCATTAAAAGAATCATCTGAGCAGCACCAGGGCAAAGGTGACTTCCCAGTTTCTTTTAACAGGCAATCCACATGTGCATTTTAGATACAGACCCAGAAAGGTGATGAAGAAAGAGGAAGCTTACCTGTCAAGAACTTAGATAGCACAACTTGCTCTCGCCCCAGCACACTCAGGCACCTAAGGAAGGGAGCGGGGAGTCGAGAAAGAGTGGTTCAGTGAGTCACCCTTTTCCTGCGCGGGGTGGGGAGGGGTGGGGAGGTGGATCGCTAGTTTTGAAAGCTACGTATGTTCATTTCAGGAGCCTCACTCTTCACAATGCCTGTCTGCAGTTCACTCCTGGTTAGTGATATGGAAAGCAGGTTGAGTGCTGCTGCCTATGTTCTAGTGATGGCAGTCTTGAGCTGTGGCAGCAAGTGAAACTTGAAAACGTTCACTTTTTAACTCAGCTAGACTCAGACAGGGAGGGAAACCCCACCAACCCAACCAGAAAGCGCTGGTTCTCTCAGCTTCCCCATTTACTACAAATAAAACCAATTTCCTAAAGAGCGAGCAAGAAGGATCTGAACAGAGAGGACATAACATTTTTACGCACCAGCAGCGAAAGGAGGGTGATTCCATGCATCGTGACCTTGTTTCTCTAAAACTGCTTTCTCATATGAAGAAATGAAACGTACACTGGGTTTGAGATGAGGCAGAGTGGTTCTAGGTCTGCATGCAAAACTCTTTGGGGCTTTTGTCATACGTCAGCCTTCACAGTGACACACAGGACTGGAAATTTACCCAGATTAGAATTAAACAGGCACAGCTAGGTATTTAAACTAAGGTCAGGCCTGCAACACAGATGCCTGAGTTTCTAGTCGGCCACTGATGTGAGCAAGTGGAAGCACAAGAAAGAGAGCACTCGCTTCTTCCCAAAGAGCATGTGAAGCTGTCTTATACTGAGTAAGACTAGTTAAACCTGCAGTCCTGTTTTCCTATCTCTCCAGGGACTCAATCAGAGGTCATTTGCTACAGGAGGCTTTCCACTGTAGAAGCTAGGAATTGAACCTGGGAACTTCTAATACAAAGCTTGTGCTCTTCCACTGAACCATGGAAGGTCATTCCCTAACAGAAAAGTCCTGCCTTTTAGTTTTTTGGATGGACGAGCCTTACAAAGTGCAAGGACTACCTCTGTTATCCTAGGTAAATGTAAAGGTAAAGGGACCCCTGACAATTAGGTCCAGTCACGGATGACTCTGGGGTTGCGGCGCTTATCTCACTTTATTGGCCGAGGGAGCCGGCGTACAGCTTCCGGGTCACGTGGCCAGCATGACTAAGCCACTTCTGGCGAACCAGAGCAGCGCACGGAAACGCCATTTACCTTCCCGCCGGAGTGGCACCTATTTATCTACTTGTACTTTGACATCCTTTCGAACTGATAGGTTGGCAGGAGCAGGGACTGAGCAACGGGAGCTCACCCCGTTGTGGGGATCCAAGCCGCTGACCTTCTGATCGGCAAGTCCTAGGCTCTGTGGTTTAACCCACAGTGCCACCCGCGTTATCCTAGCATGTACCAAATAGCTACACATCACTGCTAATATTTCACCCCTAAGTCTATTGATGCTGTTTTACTCTGTTAAAGAGTGAGGCCCTAAGTAGACTTGCTTGCCCCTAAGAGGGGAAATAGATGCCCTGCTTAGGATCTGCTGGATCCAGATGCAGACAAAAAGAAAGAGTCAGTAAGTGTGTGTGAAACATATGAATTCTTCACCCCAAAGCAGAAAGATCTGCCTTATAGATCTGGGGTCCTCGGCAACAGCTGGGGAGTGAGTCTGGTTTAAGCGTTAACAGCAGAAAAAAACCTACAGTGTTGAAAAAATAGTCTCACCCAGCAGGAGCTGAGGAGGGTGGGAAAGCCACTCAAAGTCACACAGGCGGGAAGTCATCTATCTTTGTGAAATACAACAGTTAAGACACTTAGATGGGTCCTTCCAAACTCAGTGTGGTCTTTATTTCATTCCACATCCTCAGCAAAAACCAACAACCCTGTGGCCTGTGGTAGTAGGATTTCCAGTCTTTGCAGACTGTACTGGAAACAATGACGGCTTCCTGATTTCACTCACACCAAGTGATTTATGGCTGCACACCACATTTTGCAGAAGAGAATGTTTTCAAGTTATTACTCTCTGAACCTGTGCAGATAAGGAATGCAAAGAGGACCTCTCCAGAACACAGAAAGCCAGGTGCACAGGCTAGATTAGCTAGGCTTAGATGAATATATGTATCTGGAGATGTTGGTAGACAGGGTGAACATGGAGCCAGAGGCAGCGCTACTCATGCACCCAGTTACCCCAGGTTCTCACGGGGTTAATATTCTCTCTCTCTCTCTCTCTCTCTCTCTCTCCACTCATATTGAGACTTATTTGGTCACTCAAATGAAATTAATCTTGTGATGTGAATCAGAATCCCTGTATCAGCACTCATCATATCACAAACATCTTTTCAAAATACACTAAGATTATTCTGGGAGATCCCAGATCAAGAACGGGGAACACACACACTATAATATGAATCCTTGCCTTGCTGAGGTCCCACGGCAAAGCTCACAAAACTCTTTGCAAAGAATGTATCATTGAGGGGCTCTAAGGGTATGGGAGCCCCCTTCTTTATTAAAGGGACCTTCTGTTACATCCACATGACCAAATTAAACACCCTCTCCCTCAACATTAACAAACCAAGTAAGAAATCTAAATTAGAAGAAATCATTTGAATCACTTTCTGCAGACAGTTTTGGGGGACTGATTACGACTTGCAACTGCTCCGTTTCATGGAACACAGATTTCTTTTGAGCTTTAGACATTTTCTAGATTGCACGTTTGCCAGATTCAACTAACCGGTCCTGCTGGTGGAAGCCAACTGGCACAATGGGGAGTCTGCCCCTCTTCCCTAATTGCTCCCTCGCCAATTGGCTCAGGGGGTCAGGAGAATCCCCAGAGCAGTATGCAAAGAGAGGAGAAGGGAGATTGTTCCATCGGGCTGTTCTCAAATGGCTGAATGGGTATAATACAGGATAGGGTTCCTGTCTCTGTTGACAGCTGTGTAGATAGAAGAAGGTTTGATATGTCATGAGTGCTGAATTTCCCCTTTCTACATAACTTTTAAAGGGGCAGCAATCCTGACCTCCTTTGCATCCTATTCTTTCTTCTTCTGGGATGTGATGGGACATATCCCACAACTCCCTTGTCTTAAATGAGCTGGCAAAGGCACCATTTCCCTCTTGGGAAGCACCTGGTTGGGCATGCTGCCCTTTAAAGGTAAAGGTAAAGGTACCCCTGCCCGTGTGGCCAATCTTGACAGACTCTGGGGTTGTGTGCCCATCTCACTCAAGAGGCCGGGGGCCAGCGCTGTCCGGAGACACTTCCGGGTCACGTGGCCAGCGTGACAAAGCTGCATCTGGCGAGCCAGCGCAGCACACGGAAACGCCGTTTACCTTCCCGCTATAAAGCGGTCCCTATTTATCTACTTGCACCTGGGGGTGCGTTCGAACTGCTAGGTTGGCAGGCGCTGGGACCGAGCAACGGGAGCGCACCCCACCGCGGGGATTCGAACTGCCGACCTTTCGATCGGCAAGCCCTAGGCGCTGAGGCTTTTACCCACAGCGCCACCCGCGTCCCAATGCTGCCCTTTACGTCCCCCCAAATCCCTGCCTTTCATATGCTATACAGTGATACCTCAGGTTAAGTACTTAATTCGTTCTGGAGGTTCGTTCTTAACCTGAAGCACCACTTTAGCTAATGGGGCCTCCTGCTGCTGCCGTGCCGCCGGAGCATGATTTCTGTTCTCATCCTGAAGCAAAGTTCTTAACCTGAAGTACTATTTCTGGGTTAGCGGAGTCTGTAACCTGAAGCGTATGTAACCTGAAGCGTATGTAACCTGAGGTACCACTGTGATGTTTTTGCTTATCTGTTCAGAATGTTTTGGGACAAACTGATCAGAGCAAAAAGTTGACAAGATATTTCTTTGCTATCTATGCAACTATGAGAATGGGCACATCAAAAATTAAATGGTTACATTCTAAGGTGCAGGAGTGGGGAAACTCTGGTGTTGGGACTCCAGTTCCCATCAGCCCTAGCCAGCACTGCCAATGATCATGTATGATGGGAGCCAGAGTCCAGGAACAGATGGAGGGTTAAAGGTCTCCCATCCTTCCTCTGTGGGTTTAAACTGTTTTGTGGCATCTGACTGAGAGCCCAGATGAAGGTGAATTTTCCAATTAAGTATTGAATGAGGTTTGCAGGAAAAGTTAATTCTATTGTAGAAAATGGAAATAAGGAATAAATTCCTGATAGCTGAAGAGATTCCAGATAGCTTGTGGCAGCAATTATGGTAGGCATATATGAAATCATCCTTGTGTATCAATTTGTTGGGGAATTACTATACATTGTTAACATGCTGGTTTGTAAGACGAAGGAGATGAAAGTAGAGCTGTCTTGGTGCTGGCTCTTCTTGTGGGTGACATAATCAAGAAAGTGGGAATCAGGTTTTCTAGATGAGAATTATTGCAAAACATTCCAAGACAGCAAGGATCTTTGCTCCATTACACCCTCAAAATATAATTTTTGGATGTTTTAATGAGTTAGGTATGAAACAGGAAACAGTTTCACTTAGTAACAGCAGCAATATGTTTAATTGCTCATTACTGGGGAAGAAAGAGGTGCCATCTATTCATGTGTGTGGAAATAAGTGGTGGCGCATGATTAGTTGTTTCAAGTTAACTCATTATGTTTGGTATAGAGAAAAATAAAGAAGATTAGAAATTGGCATTTGCTTAACAAGTTTTTTCCGTATTGGAGTAAAAATAGTGGTAATGTGGATAATGAAGATGAACTAAATGTTCTGAATTGAATTATATTGAGGAAATAAGAGTTGAATATTTGCCAAACTGATATATTTCTTACTGACACTGTATATTCATTATTTTGCATGCAATATAGCATTTCCCCCAGTACATTTATTAAAGAAAAATGAAGGTTTGGGAATGGAAGATCTGATCCCTATCTTTAGGGTAAGATGCAATAGTTCACCTCCAAATGATGTGATCTTCAAATGGGAATTCGTTCTGTTGAGGTATGAGGAAAGGGAAAATTGGGGTATTGTTGTTTATTTTAAGCATTTTTCAACCCTCATTTTCAGTCAACCAACTTTACAGATGAAATCCACCAAATTAGAATAAATAATGAAATTCCAAGGAACTAAATAACATGATGCTGGATTCTGTGGACATGACTAAGTCAGCACAGATGTTGCTGACACAAATAGGAGCCAACTCCAAGGGACGAAGACCCCTTCGGCTCTCGCAATAAAATATTTGAAAGGGTGCCCCCCCCAGTTAATAGGCATTGCCATTCAAATGGCATGCGTTTCCCACATCTTGTGTGGAAGAGCACATCCTTGAGTGAGACTTATCCTGCTGTTTGATACCCAAATTCTTCCTGATGCAGCGCATTGAGGCGCCACTCCTGATGGTTGTTAAGTTGCCCACAACTCACTTCCACAAAGCAGTGTGCTCAACACACAAGCCTGGTAGACTTTTATCATGAAACGTAGTGTAAAATTGACTTACAAAAATCTTAAATGCAAGAGTGACTCATGGAAGAAGAAAACAAAAGTAAAAGGCAAACAAAATACTGATTTCTGATTTTTTTTAATTCGGGATGAGGGGGTGGATGGAATAGCCAACAAACATTATAGCAGTGGATGAAATACTCCAATTGTCCATGGGGTGGTGCCCTTCCATCACATATATTAGAGGGGCTTTCTGTCTCTGCACTTTCCACGCAATAGTGACAAATATAAACACAACCACGTCATCTTTACATTCCCCTGGTGAAAGCGGCTGCATTTTGCAATGGGGTTAATTTATTCCTAGGGTTCCTGTCTGGTTGAGTTTTAAAATGGCATAGCTTTTATTATTGTTCTAATTATGTACAATCCACATCTGGGTGATGGTGGTGATTTGGTATATATTTAGTGAACGAGCACATACAAATGGGTAATAGTCTTCTTTTTTTTATGACGACCCTAGTTGAAATATTCACAGAATATCCCGAGCACAGATAACTGGGCTGCTGGGGGATGGTTAGGATTCACACGTATTTCTCATATCTTGACCACAGCATCCATTGACAAGATACATAGAACATGTGCTCTCTATAATATTGGATGTGCACCCTGAATGTTCCCCCTGCCCCAGGAGGGGGGAAGGCAGCAGGAGCAGAAGAAAGTTGATTCACAAAACCACTCCCACACCTGTGTTCACCTGACTATGTGTGAAGTGCAGGGGTGGTGGCGCGGAATCACACTGCAATTCAAAGGAAGGGTACATGCCTTTTTGTAAGGGAATGCAATGCATGATACAGAGCCAAACACCTCCTATGGTAACTCCTATGACTACTGTCAGATCTAGTCCCTAGCCTTCAGAAACTGTCCAAATACTCAGTACCTTCGGACTGTTACCCATCGTGCTTGGGCACTGCCAATGGTTAGAAGGAAGCATGGCTGCATGCTCCCTGGCACATGCAGCATGTTCCTCAGCCTTTTGATACCAATAGCCTAGGGGATTTCATTTCCAGCATCTTCCCTGGCTCTTCATCCTCCTGGGCAAATTGTTTACACAGTAAAGCTTTGGCCTGACGACGCAGTCTGACCCCACTTTCCCTGTTGGTCTACCCCCCAGGACTACCTTGACGGCCATGTGTGGGCCAATTTCACATGCACCCATTTGAGGGATGAGACAGGAGGAGATGTTTGTGCATACCAGCCAATCAGGGACAGCAGTGCTTATTGAAGGTAGATAATCCCTCTCCTAAGACTCAGCTACAGGGCCGGATTTAAGTTTGATGAGGCCCTAAGCTACTGAAGGTAATGCGGCCCTTTCTATGTCCAGCTGTCCTTTGTCAACAACAATTTGTGTTGAATATATGCTATATGGCAGTTTATGGACCTAATAGGTATCTAAAACCATTTGCACATAACAAAATATGTATTTTATCAAAGTAATTGTTGAACTAAAATACAATTAAGAAGAAGTATATTAATAGTGAAATACAATTAAGAAGAAGTATATTTTTGGGGGGCCTCCAAGAGAGTGGCGCCCTAAGCTATAGCTTGTTTAGCTTATACGTAAATCCAGCACTGCTCAGCTCTCAGTGCAGTGACAGCCCACCTGCCCACCTGACCTCTTTCATGTCCTCTGTTCTGTCACGTAGCATGAGTTCACTAATGGCTTCTATTTGGCCTTGCCATTAAATAAATTACAAGTGGCAGGTTCAGTGCAGGTAGGGGGAAAATACAGAAGCATCAGAGTGGTGAAAGGATATTTACACACTGTTTACTGACTTGGGGGGATTTGGGGGCAGGGAGCTAGTCCTCAAAGCTTATTGGCATGGGACTGATGACTGGGATGCAGGTGGCGCTGTGGTCTAAACCACAGAGCCTAGGGCTTGCCGATCTAAGGTCAGCGGTTCAAATCCCAGCGACGGGGTGAGCTCCCATTGCTCAGTTCCAGCTCCTGCCAACCTAGCAGTTCGAAAGCACGTCATAGTGCAAGTAGATAAAATAGGTACCGCTCTGGCGGGAAGGTAAACAGTGTTTCTGTGTGCTGCTCTGGTTCGCCAGAAGCAGCTTAGTCATGCTGGCCACATGACCCGGAAGCTGTACGCCGGCTCCCTTGGCCAGTAAAGTGAGATGAGCATCGCAACCCCAGAGTCGTCCGTGACTGGACCTAATGGTCAGGGGTCCCTTTACCTTTACCTTTACTGGCTTGGGGGGGGATTTGGGGGCAGGGAGCTAGTCCTCAAAGCTTATTGGCATGGGACTGATGACAGTGGTGGACTTTGGGCTTCAGCAGTGCCCTGTGCAACACCAAAATTCTGTCACTCAACTTCTGTTGTTCATCATTTTTGTGGCATCCCCTGTAATATCCTCTTGGCTTGGTGCCCAGTGCAGGTGAACCAGTCATGCTCCCCTAAATCTGCATCTGCTGCTGATGCTGGTGGGACATCCGCCCACACTTTTAGGTGCTGATATCCAGTGCTTGAAGCCAGGGTGGATTCGAGAAACAAGGAGACATGGCCTAGCTCTCACCTTCGTGATAAGTTGTTTGCTTTGACTAGTAGTTAAGCTGCAAGTCAGACAAGCAATACAATGAAGTTGTGAATCCAATTCAGACAAGCCTTGCCTCACCTTTTGAATAGTCCACTGGTGTACAACCTGCTCCCTGTCTTCTGGATTAAGCCTTGGTCACACCTTCAGCCTCTTAGAGTTGACACCTTGCCCTGGAAAAGAAAATATATATACTCATTTACACAGGCTTGCGATGCCCCTGAGATGAAGAGACCTACTTGGTATGCTAGTATGGGATTTGCTGCAGCTGCAGGTGTTGATCTGGCTTTGCCCCAAGGTGCTTGGCACCAGCATCCTGTTCACGCAGGGTTTGTGGAGGAGGTTTTGCAGCCAATGGTGTGTGCTTAATCCCCAATGAAGGCTTCCAGCTGGGGCCCAGTGGAATGATGTTTCTAAGCAGTGCTGGGATATAATCCTTCTCCATGTCACTCCTTCTGCATACTAGTTTGCACAGAGTCCAGCAACAGAATGAAGATTTTCTGCTTGCTCCATAAAAGCTGTGCGAACAAGTCTAGCACCTGCACAGATGGCGGACCTTGTAAATATAGCTTATTTGAAAACAGCTGCATTGGCCATCCATGTACAATTCAAGATGCTGGCTTTCACTTATAAAACCTTGCAGAGACTGGGGCCTTAATTCTATTTTTAAAATGTTGATCATGGTTTTTTTGTGTGGGGATGGGCAACTTTCAATAACTCCTGAACCACCATAACAAACACTTTATTTTGAGCTGTATGTTTTAAAGAATAAAATAAAACTAGAGAAATCAGAGGCACAAACTGTCTTTGTGTACTCATAATACAGTGGTACCTTGATTCTCAAGTGCCTTGGTACTCAAATGCCTTGGTTCCCAAACGCTGAAAACCCGGAAGTTAGTTTTTCAGAAGCCAAACATCCGATGCGGTTGTCAGCTATTGTTTCCAGGGTGCCTGCGCCAATCAGAAGTTGCGCCTTGGTTTTTGAACATTTCAGAAGTCAAACAGACTACTGGAACAGATTAAGTTTGGCACTTTTGTTTTTGCTATTTATTTTGCGTTGGTGTTTTTGAGGCTTAATTTGTTTTTGTGACTGTGTGGAACCCAGTTCAGCTAGTGATTGATTGATTGTGTGACTGCGGAAACGGATAAAAGCCCCTCATCCAAACAATGACTATCATCAGTGCAGGTAAGAAAAAAATAATAATTTAATTTTTATCATCTACAATACTGTCTTATTTAGTTTATAGTACAGTACATTGATTAATGCTTTCATTTTATGGATCAATGGTCTCGTTAGATAGTAAAATTCATGTTAAATTGCTGTTTTAGGGGTTGCTTTTAAAAGTCTGGAACGGATTAATCCATTTTGCATTACTTTCTATGGGAAAACACGCCTTCGTTTTAGAACGCTTTGGTTTTGGAACGGACTTCCGGAATGGATTAAGTTTGAAAACCAAGGTACCACTGTACCTTGGCAAGTAGGATACTTTAGGCTGAAGCTTCCTTCAGGTGGGGGGGAGGTTGACTGAGAAAAGGAGAGAAATGTTTTTCCTTTTTTTAAAGTCGTGCAGTTAGCAGCAAGTTGACATGCAGACATTTACAAGGTGAAACTGCTCCTGGCACGGCAAATCAGCGATGGATTAAAGCTTTGCCTAGTAGATGTCCATCAAGTCACTGTTTAAGAAACAGGAGCGGGGCCATTAAAAATGTATGGTGACCTTCTTCTACACACCTTGGGATGCCAGAGATGCTGCAGAGCTGTTCTGAAGAGTGTTTTGCCCCAGCATGTTCCAAGAGGACTCCTGGAGACAGAGCAGATCCCTCTGGAGATTGGCAGAACAACCCCACATTTGCTTTGCATGTGACTGGGAGTGGGGTGGAGAAATGCCACCCAGGGCCAGATAAGGTATTTAGAGGCCCTCAGCTCTGGAAAGATGATGGTACCAGCCATACGTAATGCAAAATAAAGATGACACTAAACCATAAAATAAAAAAATATATTTTTTTGAACTGACACCAAGCTTACATGTATGCTGAAAATACAAAAGCTTCTTTTGAAATTTTCTGATTCCAAAATTCTGGATAAGTTCATCAAACCGAATTGGCGAAGCATTTCCGCTTCCATGAACAGGAGGGAAAGTGAATCAAGTCTGTCCTGACACATTGCTGTTTTCTGGGGATTATTATTTCTTCTTATTCTTCTATTTCTACTTCTACTTCTACTTCTTCTTTTCAGCTCAGAAAAAAGAGGGCTGTGTGGAACATTTAGTAAGCATCAATGCTAGGAAAGTATGTAGTGTGGTCTCTGCATATGGACATACACATTGTATTCTGTCTTTCACAATTGTGTCATATAGCTCAATGTGACTGCATTTTTCTCTATTTCATTAGATTTGGGGCACATGTAACAGCAGAACTGCTATACTGCTCTACAGAGATTCCTGTTCAAGACAAGAGCGTATGAGTCAGCTAGCTTTTGAGGACCTTGTGCATATTTTTCATCAGATAAGTCTATATTGTTTAGAAAAGAATCTACTTGATACTTCTTCATATGCTTCACCATATTATCCATACTTTAGCTTCAGGTGTGTCAAATATGGTGTAGTCAGTATACACATAATTTGTCTCTGAGATTCAATGCTGTTTCTGGTGCGCTGCCATCATTTGCATTTTTTTCCTGATTCGCTTGTAGGACTGGGCTTCTTTGTAGTCAATATCAGGAAGATTGCCTTTTGATATGTCTTCAAATCTTTTGGGATCGTTCCTCAAAGTGTGCAAGTGCTCTGCTAATGACTGGCAGAGGTCTGCACATGTTTGCAAGTCCAATTCTTCTTCTCGGAGAGCTTGTCTTGTGCAATAAAAGCACTGCAGAATTTCAGTCCATGGGGTCAACATGAACACAAACTAGCTCTTGCATCTTGTTTGCAGTGCTTTCCGCCTCTCATACAGTTTCTCCCTCTTGTAATTGATCTTCAGCTATACTATCTAATGCACCCGCAATCTTTGAGTAGGACTGCACTTGTTGCCATGTGCCTCCCAGAGAGAGATTTCAACCCTGAAGTAGAGTGTAAGGAAATTTAACAAACTCTTTATTTTCCCTGTGGTGGCTTCTTCAGTGCTTTTCAAATGAAATCCTTTCACATCTACCACATCACATCTCTTTCTTCCATTGAAGTCAATAGGGAGGGTTTTTGGTGTGCTGGGTCTGGGGACAGCTGTGCTATCCACACTTCCTGTGTTGCCCATGCCCTGTGCATGACTCTGCCCCATTCCAGCCATTCTGTCATGTTGCTTGGCCAGTGGAACATCTACACTGGCATCAGCATGTTCTGACAGCATAGCTGTTTTGGTGGCAGAGTACCTGGTGTTGCACTCGTGTGGCAGCGGTTTCACTGAATGCTATGGCACCTCAGCTAGGTCATCTAGAATACAGGACTGTGCCTTATGCCTTCTAGTTGCTGAAGGCAAAATACACTAGGGACTTACACTCTATAATGCATCAGATTATGCTAATACCTTGGAGGCCAAAGTCCGTGAATTGATGTTGTTGTTCATGCCTGCTAATAGTTTAGGGAGCGGCTGCATCTCTGCCAAAGAGAAGGGATCTGTGACTCTTCTTGGTTCTTGTTTGCTAGTGAAGCCAGTGGATGCATCTGGAATTCTGAATTGCCACAGTTAGCGCATTGACCTTGCCTGACAAGGTTCTACTATAATCTCCTGTTTGATGGGCATCAGCTGTACTGGATTGAATGGCTTTAGAGTAGGGGTCCTAAAACTTTTTAAACAGGGGGCCAGTTCACTGTCCCTCAGACACTGTTGGGGGCCGGACTATAGTTTGAAAAAATCTATGAACAAATTCCTATGCACACTGCACATATTTTATTTGTGGTGCACAAAAAACAGGAAAAACAATACAATATTTAAAATGAAGAACGATTTTGCCCCAAGCAAGCTTGCTTGCAAGGGGTGTGCATGTGTTGCTCTCTGTCCTCTCCTTTATAATGTAATAAATGATTTAGTTGCCCCTTTCTAGTATATATTGAGGAATCTGCTCTCAGGGAAATCTCTTCCTATACCCCAGGTATTCCCCCAGGTTGGATTTCTCCAACAACCCCACATAATCCCAAGGATCCCTCTGCATTTCTGGACTAGTGAGCTTTCCTTAAAAATAGAACATCGGCCACGATCATCGTGGAAAAGGAATGAATTTCACCAGAATGAGATCTGAGGGTCTCTTTTGACAAGCATTCTCTGCAGGGAGCCGGCACTCCTCGCGTGACAGCGCGCACCACAGCCGCCCCATTTACCGAAGTGGCTGGGGGGGGGGCAGGCACGACATCTGGCTTGCACTTTAAGGAGAAAGGGATGAGGATGCACGATCGCTTAGGGCCGACCACTCAATCAACCCCTTACCTGCTCCTGTGAGATCAACGAGGCCTGCAAGAGGGGTGGAGAACTGTCTCTGCCCGGTTTCCCACCTTGGGATCATAGCATGGAAGGGGCGCCATGGAGGGATGAGCCTCTGGTCCTTCGCCTCCCCTGCTGGCAAAGTAGTGAGTGGGTGGGGGGTGGGATGTCTTCTCCCACCACCCTCCCACCACACCAGGCAAGGAGGAGCTCTCCTCTCCCCTCACCCCAACGGCCCGTCTGCCCAGGAGATGGAGAGCGGCATGGGAGGCACCAGGCAGGTTTGCTTCAGTGACGAATGGCTAGGTCACTGTTGGGATCCCTCCGCTTGGAGCTGCTCATTGGCGCAGTTAATGGGTATTGGCATAGCTCGGTTGCAGCAGGCACGATGGCTGGGGCGCTGCTGCTCCCTCTTTTCCCTATGGGTGAAGCCATAAACGCTGTACTTCCTTTTGCCATAGACCTGTTAGACAACGGCGGGTTCTGCAATTGTCAGGCGGGCCGGGTTCAGGACCCTGGTGGGCCGGATGTGGACTACGGTCCATAGTTTGAGGACCCCTGCTTTAGAGTAATGGACGAGAGAGGCACTAGGGAGATTCCCCCCTTTTCCTTGCAGTGGGCTGAGGAGGGGGAGGGAAAGAAAGGAAAAGATTATGTTATGGAAGGATGAGCAGGAATCATGTTCTAAGGTCTGTGTCCTACAATGGGCTGGAAGGAGAATAACAGCATGCCGGTAAAAGAATGCATGGGTGAACTTTAGCAGTGCTGTGAAGGCTTTGTTTGCTCTGGGCTGACAATGGCTGCCGCCGATGCTATCATAATAAGAAAGCCAAGGTTACTGTCTTAAAATAAATTGCCAAAGTTATTACTGCAACAACCGCAGTTAAATATAGAAGAGCCATAAAAAGTTGCAATTAAATAAAATTACCTTTAAACAGCTATTTCAGAGCTAGTCACATGAAGGCAGGATGAGAGACAGGCGTGCTGTTGTCTTCAACATAGATCTTCTCAGTGGGGAATTTCCACCAGATCCGTTGACAGCACTAGGCAACCAACATATTATTGTTTTTAAAATGCCATCCAGTTCTTGAGAACAAACACTCTCAGGGTGGCTAAGAATAGTACAAAAAACAAAAAACAAACCTGGTTCAAATGATAAGACGACCAAGGTTAAATTAAAACAGCAGAAGTTGTAAAACACAACTATGTTATCACCAAATTCAGTGAATATTTAAAAATGCCTTGCGGGTGGGAACTATTCGCCAAGCACTAGAAAGACGTAAGTAGAAGCATCAGACCCTCCAATAAAGAGGGCACCTCTCATCAGTCACTAAATTTAAGAAGAGATGAAGCTCCTTGGCAGATTACTTGCTCTGAGGGAGAAGGTCCTATTTTCAGCTCCTAGTATCTCCAGGTATGGCAAGGAAGACTTCTATCTGAAACCCTAGAGAGCCACTACCAGTGAATTATAGACAACAATGAGCTAGATAGATCTGTATAAAACAGACCCCAATGATCCTAAGGAATGAAGTTTTCCATCTTCTGAAATCCACCAGAGTTCTAAGCTGCCAATGGAGCCTCTTCAAGGACAGCAGTCTCCCTGCTGCAGACGTTCTTCCTTCAGTGCACATAGAGAGGTGGGGTTGGGCACAGAGATGCAACAGAGAGGGCAGAGCCAGCCAGTGTAACCCCTCTCTTACCCCACACAATTTTGATGAGTGCCCAAACCAAACATTGCCAGCATACCCATAAGAAGACTTGTGGCAACACGTGCTGAATATAAGGTTCTTTTTATTAAATGCAACAGTCTGGAAGGTCTGCAACCATTCAAACCGATTAATCAAATCACAGCAGCCCAGGGAAGAGAGGTTAAGTGGTGAAGGATTAAGTGTCTCCCCTCTGCTGGGCCTCAGTCTGTGGCCATTCACCAAATGGTTGGAAGTAAATTCTCGCTCCTTGCTATGTGAACCTTGGGTATGTGAACCTGACATGCACACTGTGGCCTTGTTGTCTGAGGTCCACCAAGGTGCTCATGCAAAGCCTAAAGGGCACCCCCAAGCACCACCCAAGCCAAAGGCTGTGGGAGGGGATGGAGAAGGGTTCTTAACTCAACAGTGCCTTCTCGGTAGTGGCGCCCACCCTGTGGAATGCCCTCCCATCAGATGTCAAAGAAATAAACAACTATCTGACTTTTAGAAGACACCTGAAGGCAGCCCTGTTTAGGGAAGTTTTTAATGTTTGATCTTTTACCGTGTTTTTAATATTCTGTTTTTAATATTCTGTTGTACAGAGAGGCTGGGGAAACCCAGCCAGATGGGCGGGGTATGTATGTATGTATGTATGTATGTATGTATGTATGTATGTATAAATATAACAGTGCCTCAGGTTTAACCAACTGGTTTGTCCAAATTACCTCACTTGCCTAGACTAAACCAGTTCAAAACTAGGTATGTTATTCCAAAGCCAATTAGACAATGTGAAGTAGGAGAGAAAGAGGAGTCCTTTAAAAACCCCGTAAAAGACAACTAGCAAAGTCCACATTATACAGGGAAGGAGGGTGCTTCAAATGAAGAAAGAGGAAGAAGTTGAGACGGAACCAACTTAAGAAGCCAATCTACTGCCCAGTCGCCATTGGGAGCATGAGCCCCTGCACCTCCCAGTAACTCCTTCCCTGGGCAAAACCACACAAGGCTTCCCAATGGGTGCTGAGTAAGTGTGCTTGTGGCAAATTTTAAAGGCAATTGGGCACTGTGAGGTAGGCTTGCCACTCATTTTTAGGACAAGAATGCAGTCTTGTGAATGCGCCTCCCTGTGTTGCTAAAACACACAAAACAGTATGAAGGTACTTTTCACAAGACCTCTTTATCCTGCAAACACATAAGGGGGAAATTCACCTCTAAGTGGCTTTCTGACTAGGAACATGGTTGTGTGAATCAGTACATACTGACTTTTTTTTTTTAAAGGAACATGGTTGTGTGAATCAGTACATACTGACTTTTTTTTTTTAAAGAAAAGAAAGCTCAGACATTTCTTCCCTCCTTGTGAGGGAGGCTCAGAGAGGAAAAATGTATAAAACTGCCCATTTTAGCACATTTCATAGCAGTGCTAATTACACAGTTTGAAAGCCTTTGCTCTGGCACATTCCAAAGCCTAATTACAGCATGTGTGGAAAAGCACTTTTCATCAGAGTTGATTTTTGCCACCTTTAAATCTGGGACAAAACTCAACCTCTTGCCCACAGATTCCCGCGACTTCAGACAATCCCCCCTCGTATGCCCTTCATTCCATAATGACAGCTGTGTTAAACTTGCTGATATCGCCATTGTTAATGCTCCGTATATACGGACCTGACATCTCCTGCAGGGCCCAAGTCTTGCTGCTGGTTACCCCTCATTACAAAGCTGAATTCCCCTTTACCCTGTGCAGTCTGTTTTGTTATGAGACGTTCCGTGCCTGGGAAAGGGAGCTCAATCTTGAGGGGGTTTCATTTTTTATCCCCCCCCCCCAATTGTCTCTTTATTAGACTGACCCCTTGTGAACTCAGCTGCTCTTGCTCTCCTGTGGTGCCAAGTGTAAAATTAATATTGACTTGAAAATCTGGGCACCACTTTCTGGATTTAGAGCTGCTGTTTGGAGTTAATAGGAATGCAACAGTGTTTCACACCCTCCGCCAGCTATTCAGTGACTTTAAATGCTTGCAGATCATTTATAACTGCAGTGATTAACTCTTAATAGGCTCCAGGGTTTTAGGATGCACAGGTGCTTCCCCCAGAGAGCTCTTTTCAGAGACTCTCAGGTTCAAGGTCAGGATCCTGTTGACGTTCCTTAAAGAGGTTCTGGCAGTTACTCTTGCCATCATTCCTTGGCAAGGCTCTGTGGAGATGCCTTTTGTGAAGCCTGCCAGGGGGGGAAAGAGAGGTATCAGGCAATCTTTGGGGATACTAGGGTCTGAGAAGCCCTAGTCGCATCGAGCTACCATTTGGCTTTGCCACCTCCTTTGGGCCAGATTGTAAGAGGCCTTGCACTACCCAGAAAAGCTCTGCTGGATGGCATAGAAAGGATGCAATGGAGGCAGCAAAGTATGCCTCCTTTGATGCCTTCACTGCCACTAGGTAGGATCGACGATGAGCCCTCACCAGTGTTCAATTGCATTTGTCTGACATTTTCCTCCACTCATGTTTGAGCCATCTATTTCCTCACCCTCAACTCTGGAGTACACCAGGGAGCTAAGCAGGCCCCACGAAGCAGGCAAGGAGGCTCAGGGAAGGATCGTGTCAGTGGCCCAAGCCATTCAGATGTTCCAGAGATCAGCCAGGGCTTTGACAGGGCACCAGTCATATCAGCCAGAAAACGCCCCAGAGCCGTCTGGAAATGCATTGGATAAAACAGCCTGTGAGGGTCCAACAAAAACCCTGAATTTAAAAAGAAACAAGTTAAAAACAATTTAAACCATTTTAATCAATTGGGGCAATAATAACAAAACCCGCTAACCAATACCCCAACCCAAGAGTCTGTTCGGCAGCTTCCGCTTTTGTAGCTGAGGTCAGTCAGGGCCCCACCCTCCCAGGCCAGGTGGAAAAGGCCTGCAAGGCAGGGAGCAGGTCCCCCAGACTCACAGCCAAGATGGACTTACGCCATAAGCTCTCATGGACTACGGTCTACCTTACCAGATGCATGAAGCGTTATCTTGACTTGCAGGTATGGATATACATAGCTGGGTGAGGGGGACTGCACAGTTTGAGGCCAGAGGGTTATCCTGACAGTTATTCTGATGCTGGTTCTTCGTAAATATTCATCAGTATTACAAGCTGCACTCTTCAGCCTTTCGATGTGACATTCAAAGAGTACAAGGCAAGGGGACTGTTTTGTGAATTGTTGTTGTTGTTGTTGTTGTTGTTGTTGTTTAGTCGTTTAGTCGTGTCCGACTCTTCATGACCCCATGGACCAGAGCACACCAGGCACCTCTGTCCTCCACTACCTCCCGCAGTTTGGTCAAACTCATGCTGGTAACCTCGAAAACACTATCCAACCATCTCGTCCTCTGTCGCCCCCTTCTCCTTGTGCCCTTCATCTTTCCCAGCATCAGTGTCTTTTCCAGGGAGTCTTCTCTTCTCATGAGGTGGCCAAAGTACTGGAGCCTCAGCTTCACGATCTGTCCTTCCAGTGAGCATTCAGGGCTGATTTCCTTAAGAATGGATGCGTTTGATCTTCCTGCAGTACATGGGACTCTCAAGAGTCTCCTCCAGCACCATAATTCAAAAGCATCAATTCTTCGGCGATCAGCCTTCTTTATGGTCCAGCTCTCACTTCCATACATCACTACTGGGAAAACCATGGCTTTAACTATACGGACCTTTGTTGGCAAGTTTTGTGAATAGTCAGCTTTAATCTCAACATGTGACCTGTCCCACACCCTAGGTCTTATTCTCATTTAGTAACCAACTTTTAATTAAATGACTATGTATCCAACATTACCCATCTTAAGTTCAAAACCATTAAATATATTTTAAATCCTTGTGAGACATTGCTGCTGGGATGACACGTGAGATTGGGTCAAGGGGTGTTGACTACCACATTAAGTGGTCATATCTTTTCTGGTTGGTATCTGATGAATACAATCAGCCTTAATTCATATTTCATGTAGATTTTCTTCTTCTTCTGTTAATTTAGATACAGCACGTCTGTATTTGCTGATAGTTTTCTAATTGTGGGGCTTAGAATCTTAATGAAGAATGGTCACTGATTGCTTCCATTTATCATGTTTTCCATCTAATCAGAAGTGTAAGGAGAGCATATTATTCAGGAGACTCTCTGTGGCAGAAACCAAGGTGGAACCCAATGTGAGATACTTAAAAGAATTTTATTGTATGTGAGAAGATGGGATTGATTCCTTAAAAGACTACTGAGGTGATTGGGGCTATTTCTTTCTCTTCATGATGCCTCTCCAGGTAAAATGCCTGAATATCACTTAAGCAGAACCTTAGCTTTGAAATTATTCTTCAGTTCCTAATGTGATCATTGAGAGACATTTCACAACTCTTCTTTTGTCATTGAAACCATCATTTATAAAGTGCCTACAATCTCCTAAGTGTTGTACTAAGGGATAACAACATAGGCTCAGCTAACAGGCTTATGGCGCAAAAGGAATAGAGGAAGAGGAAAAACAAGCAAGTACTGGTACTCATTGTTAAAGTTGCATAAAGTCACAATTGTTGTTGCAAGCGGGACCCACAGCAACATGTTGCAGGGTGGTTGGATCCTGTTCAGGATGGCAGCCAGCCAACCATGCCTTCTTTCAGGCTACTCCATTCCATTCCACAGTCAAGTTAGCACCCCCTGGCCACTAAGCGCACAGTCTTCACTGGGTGTTTTGTGGTTATTTCCCCTAAAGCTTTTTTTTTTTTTTTTTTTTTGCACTCCTTGTTTCTTGGTAGCCCCATTTTGGCTACACAGCCACCAGCCATTCTATGCTACCAGCTCTCTATTGATGCATTGCCTGTGCTCTCCATCTCACTCTGGAGCACCACGTTTGTGTTTACTGCTTGCTGATGGTGTGCAGCCTTCTAAAAAATTCAGTTTGTTTAATGGTAGCAGATTCACCAACACACTTGTAAGTGCAAGGTATCCAAAAAGCCTTAGCTATTTCAACTGAGCAAACAGCTGTGCCACATAAAGGGAATGGCTTCAAAGAGACAAAGGTATGATTTCCTGCCCCATTAGTCAATTTAACATTAATGATGTTGCAGAAATGACTATTTTAGTAAAGAGCATTGTCCAAGGGAAAGGTAGGAGTCTCGGTCTAACCTGTGAGCTTTCCTCGCTTTTGCACCCATGGAAGAATTCAGGCCTTTTCCGCAGCACTTTCACAAATGCAACAGGAAAATGGAGACAGCTGCATCAATAGGAGACTTCCAGGAACCAAACCTCAAACCACAAAAGCATATTAAAGAAATGAAGGAGGGATCAGGTAACCTGCTTTGTCAGAAGTCTTGATTTGAATTTGATGGGGTTGGCAGAGCTATTGGTGAAATTAGAACAAAGAGCCATGAGGTGGTTGAACATTTTCTATTTCCTTCCCTAGCTTTTCCTTCCTTGTGCATGTTATGTTGGCAATCTATTAACAGTCCAATGGTCACAGTTATATTCTGTGCATATCGCTCCCATGATGAGCAGAAAGCCAGCAGATCCTTTATGTCTCAAAGGCACATAAATCGGAAATCATTTCACTAGGGTTTAAATCTTCTGATTTATTTATTGCTTTCCCTCCTTGTCAATGAGTGATCACAAATTTAAATGTTGGAAATGAATTAATGGGTGCAAGTGTGCCATAAATATCTCACCTCCCTCAACCAGAGATGTGGCAACTTTATCTGTGGAACTGTCATACCAAGAGAGCCTAGATATATGAGTGTTTTATCTCCCAATAAAGGCCGTGCAAATGGTAGCCTCCTGTTATCTCTAAGCAGCCTGTTGACTCACTGTTATTTATTTATAAAACATTTCCGATTGCCTTGCTACCCAATAGGAAATCAAGGTCACAATTCTTAATAAGAACACAATTAAGAAATGAATGAATAAATAGATAATAAAAAATACAAAATACAAAGCCAGTGGATTTTAGCAATAGCTACTGTGTTAACATATAAATCCTGGTTGTGATAAAAAAATCAGTCCTTTAAAAACATTAGGATATCTATCTCCCTAGCCTCTCTAGACTCCATCTCTGGTTCCCCCCACCTTCATGTTTGTTCTGTTACTCAGATAATCCCTTATCTCAGGTGAGGGGAACCTTTTGCTCTCCAGATGTTGCTTAAATTCCTACCATCCCTGGTCATTGGCCATGCTTGCTAGCAACATTTAGACAACCAAAAGTTCCCTGACCCCTGCCTTATCTCTACTGAATTCTGTGACAAATGCACATAAGGTTTTTACTCTCCAATGAATTCACACCAGAGGTGGACCAGTTGTCAGTAGACCACATAGCATGGCTAGCTGGCTTCAGGAGGGGGCGGGGAATGCGTAGCAACTCCACCATGTGCCTCTGAATCCATGGAGAAGATCAGCAATGCGGGAGGACTGATGCAGACAAGCTCCAGTTCTGACTTTTATCTTTCGTCAGCTTGGGTGGACTTTATGATGTTCAACGATATGGGAAAAGGTCATGCAAACAATGCAGTTCTTGCAAGGGGATACCAACTGACAAGATGGAAGCACGACCTTCAGGCGTAATGTTGTCCAGGGAACTCATTTACACATGCAGCAAATACTAACAGTTGGTGGTTAATGTAGCCAGGTTCCCTTGTAGCCAGGGGTTGATGCAAACACATTTCAAGCCCTGGTTTCTACACTTGATTGCGACAGCAGTCCTGGATATGTTAACCATGCTTGCAGCACTGTGTATGTCAGGGGTTGGGGACCTTTTTCAGGCCAAGGACCGCCTTCCCTTGTGGGTCATCTTCTGGAGGTTGCATGTCAGTGTTGGGTTGGTACCAGAGGCCAAAGTGGGTGGAGCAGCAAAGGCAACTATTGCTTTGTACAGTAGAGATCGATCCAGCTACACAAAAGTCAGCTTCAATATACTCCTCCCACCCACAGCACTTCATCGTCCATCTGCATAAGCAAGAGGCATTATAACACTGCAAGGACACATTTAAGCCAGGCAACAGCACTCAAGGAGAGATCAGAGCAGGGCTAGGGAAGGAAGTAGAGTTGGGGAAGGAGCTGGGGCCTGAGAAGAGTCTCAAGGGCTGGATAGGGAGCTTGTGGGGGACACATTTTGCCTGCAGGTCTGAGGTTCCTTGTATCTGGCATGTTGTTGTTGTTTTGTTGTTTAGTCGTGTCCGACTCTTCGTGACCCCATGGACCAGAGCACGCCAGGCACTTCTGTCCTCCACTGCCTCCCGCAGTTTGGTCAGACTCATGCTGGAAGCTTCAAGAACACCATCCAACCATCTCATCCTCTGTCACCCCCTTCTCCTTGTGCCCTCCATCTTTCCCAACATCAGGGTCTTTTCCAGGGAGTCTTCTCTTCTCATGAGGTGGCCAAAGTATTGGAGCCTCAGCTTCACGATCTGTCCTTCCAGTGAGCACTCAGGGGTGAATTCCTTCTGAATGGAGAGGTTTGATCTTCTTGCAGTCCATGGGACTCTCAAGAGTCTCCTCCAGCACCATAATTCAAAAGCATCAATTCTTCGGCGATCAGCCTTCTTTATGGTCCTTTATGTATCTGGCATACATAATGCTTAATCCCGGCTAAGATGAACAAGGGAATTTATACTGTGATGTGAGGGAGCATGCATTCCAGGGCTATTGCTCCTATGGTAAAAGAATATCAAACAGTACTGTTGGGTAATGGAGGATTAATATTTGGAGCCATCTGCATCCTAGTTCACCTGCTAGTTTGCAAACCATGGTTTGCAAGGAAGAACAGCAATGCCTGCACTGGACTTTTAGTTTCTTTTCCATAACTCAAACCATGCTGGTAGCAAGTCTGAATCTCAGCAGCAATGTGGGGCTAACCTTGTTTCACTTTAGTTCTTCCCCATATTCATATTCTGCTTTCCATTGATAGTTAATGAATGTTTTTCTTTATTCCAGTGTATGCCAATTTAAAACTGCCTATTTGTGCAGCTAAGCTATACACACAAATACAATCTGACTGGGAGGCAGGAAGCCTGGGTTTCAAACTAACCAAGCAGCACCCTAGATGACACCGGCTTTCAAGTAATTTGAGCTAAATTCTGAGCCTGTAGCTTTAAGACACTGTTGCACAATACTAATTTTCAATTTGTCGTAAATAAATTGAGCAACAATTTCCTCTCCAGCTCTCAGGCTGCATCGTGCTGTAACCAGGATTTGACAGGTTTCACGGAGTCACATAGCCCTTGGAATTTGCATCTTATTCCCTGAAAGATTCAAGCCTAACAAAAATAAATGCTAATGCAGGAGCCCGTGTTTGGATTGGTGAAGCAGATAATCTAAGATTAATTTCATCTGACAATTAGAAAAAGCAACCGTACAATTCCAGTGTCAAACTCTGGTGCAGGGCTAGTAGCTCTGAGCTAAACCAGAGATGCAACTTAATGTCTGTGCCTCTATGAACATACGTGTTCCTTGGCACCTCCAAGCATCTGCCCAGGGGAGACCAGTTCCAGACAGAGGAGCAGGACCATGGACAGCTCAGGGTGATGAGCAGGAATTCCATGCTACAGTGCAGAGCAGCCAAGATAGGAAATTGCTCTGGATTTAACTGCAGTCTTAACTCAGCCTTCCCTGACCTGGTGTCCTCCAAATTAAAATCAGATTTGGCCAATTGCGGCAATAGTGGAGGTGGTAGGAGGAATCTGGGCTTCAACCAGGTCAGGCTGGGCCTCCTGGAGCCATCCCTAAGGGTTTGTGAATAGGGGTGAATGCCTCAAGTCTCATGCTATGCACCTGCCACCATGACATATGGCCAGCAGTCTCTCTGCTTGGCTGGCCCTGCCACCTTCTGCTAACCAGTGAGGCTGTCCACCTCCACCCTCCAGTAAGGAAAACAGGGAGAGAGAAGGCAGAGGACCAGCAGCAAAAGCAAAATGAAAGGGGGAGGAGAGAGGTCACATCTGCTAAAGCACAGCAAAATTACAAGAGGGGAGGAGCTCCCATCATAATCCTGTAGAACAGGGAGAACGGCAGAGGCAAGGAGGATTTTAGCTGCATACACACAACATGTGTGCATTTAAAGCACACTTCCCTCCCAAAGAATCCTGGGAACTGTAGTTCACCCCTCACAGAGCTTTTATTCTGAGCAACCTGAACAAAATATAGTTCCCAGAATTCTTTTGGGCAGGGGAAATGTGCTTTAAATGTGTGGCATGTATGGAGTCACAAAGGTAAGGGGATGGTGGGGGGGGCACACAGAGTGGTTTGCCCCAGGCCCCTTACTACTCTGATTGTGGATCAGGCACAGTTGAAGATCATGGCTTGGAAATATTGGAGGAAAGGATCTACATTTGTTCCTTCTCCCCCCTGCAAAAAACAAACGCCCCCCCCCCCCAAACCTGCTTTTAGAAGTGACCTACAAATGAAAAATTGATGTTGGAGCCTGATAGAGATACTTGTCCTTCCCATGTTTAACTTCAGTGTCACATTAGCTCAGCTCGCTGTCAAAACAAGTTCCGTTTTGCTGCTGTCAGCACAGTGGGTTTAACGTAGCTTAAGAAAAACATCTCACAGTATTCTTTATACTTCATACATCATCTCCAACAAGCCTGATAGCAGAAAACAAGCTGCTACTGTGCAGATCATTACTGGTGATCATGTACACAGGCAGGCCTGATGATGGAAGAATAATGCCTGATTTCTTAAGGTCCATTTTTACCTGCACAAATAAGCAATGAAAAACTGTTATTGGGTTGGGTGTAAGCAGCATATGTGAAATGTACAGAACTCACGTCTGTGGTGGGGAATGAGCCCAGAATTTCAGTGTTGAGAAGAAAATTGCACCAGAAAAGCAGCTTTTGAACGTTGCCACTTCTCTGCTCAGCAGAATGGATTTCAGGCCATACACGTCAGCTTCCTATTGGACAGATTAGTGATGCACACAGTATCTTTCTCTGTAAGATTTTTATTTTGTAAAAAACAACACCACACACACACTGTTTACATCAGTTCTGGAACTGAAATGTCACAAACAGTATGCTGAGAACTCCTGTAGAAGCAATCCCATTTTATGCTCAGATCCAGAGACTTAAGGGAGAGTGAGTGCAAGAGAGACGGAGAGAGAATCAACATAGGTTCTGAATCATTTTTATAATGTAGGGACATCTATTGAAATAACAAAGAAAAATAAAACTTACTTTCATGCAAAGAATATTAATTGCATAACAGGACGTGGGTGGCACTGTGGTTTAAACCACTGTGCTGCTTGGGCTTGCTGATTGGAAGGTCGGCGGTTCGAATCCCTGCAACGGGGTGAGCTCCTGTTGTTCAGTCCCAGCTCCTGCCATCCTAGCAGTTCGAAGCACGTAGTGCAGGTAGATACTTAGGTACTGCTCCGGCAAGAAGGTAAATGGCATTTCCGTGTGCTGCTCTGGCTTTGCCAGAAGTGGCTTAGTCATGCTGGCCACATGACCCGGAAAAACTGTCTGTGGAGCGGACAAACGCCAGCTCCCTCTGCCTGTAAAGCGAGATGAGCCCCGCAACCCCAGAGTCGTTCGCGACTGGACTTAAATGTCAGGGGTCCCTTTACCTTTAATATACTGGCACTGCTGCAGCTGCCACGCAATACTCATTCCACATTTGTAAGAAATCAAACTTTCACTGTGGCAGTTCCCATGCTTTGGAACTCCCTGCTTATTGACACCAGCCAAATAAGTGCCTTCCCTGTAGTCCTAGGCTTTATTCCACCTGGTTCAAAGACCCAGTTTGGCACCCTCCCCATGTGCATTTGCATACACACGCAGCCTGGGAGCCTCAATAGCACCCCTCTGGAGGCTTCACCCAGGACATATAAAACCCCAGCTAGCCAACCTCCCCACCCCCGTAGCTGCAGCTCTGCTTTGACGCACCTAAAGCAAGCTAGAGTGCAAAATCCAAGGACAGAATTCCATTTTGACGCTCAAGCGATGGGTGCCTATGAAAAAACCCAGCCCCTCTCCCTTTTAATACACAGCCATAGATCCTTCTGTTAGGCATGAGGGTATAAACTATAGTTCTGACATTACACTTTCATGAGCCAACGATGCTAAATGAATACTAAGTATTAGCTGTATGTGCAGTTCTAGAGTCCGTAAGCCATAGATTTTGAAAGTAATATAAGGAGCAGTCCCTGGATGGAACAAAAAGAGAAAGCCGTAGACTTAACACTGCACAGGTTATTATAAAGTAGAGGATTGCTAATAAACATGAATGATTTATCATATCAGCTCATCTCAATCAATTTGTATTTCCCTCTGAAACTTGGTGGTTAAATAGAGGCAATAAATCATTCCATTTGACTCTATTCTTCTGCTCTGATCAAGCCCCATTTCTATAAACTTTATTTCTTTCTGCAATCATTTGTGCCAGTGGAGTGCTTTGAGGAACTAGCAGTTAAGTTCATTTCAAAGGAATGGCCTTGTCCTAAATGATTGCTTGGATGAAAGGCCCTTGATTGCCCATTCCCCAGAACACCTTTGTTGGCTTCAGCTTTGACCATTAGATATAACGGCTGCAGACAATAGAATCTCAACTCAGGAGAATTGTCCAAGACCATGGTTCCACAATGCAGGAGAAAGGTCCGGGACCATAAAGAACTGCCCAAGACTGTGAGCAGGACAGCAATTTCCTGTCCATGCACCCATGCCTCCATCTTCTTATATCCATTTTCCAATCTTAATGGCACAGTGCAAAACAATTAGAAGATCTGGGTGGGAGAAATAACAAAACAACTTCTGGCAAGCTATCTAGGAAAGACATTTCAGCTGGGCCTTCTCAGAATTCTACCTTTTTGTTCTCCCCTGCCATTGGTTATTTCCAAACCTATCTCATAACTTCACCCGCATGGAAAACTGTATCTAGCCATTTGTTAGTGTTGAACAATTGATTGTACGGTTCTTGTCACTCTCAACCCCTCCTTATGCGTTATCTCCCGGAAAAAAGCTGCCACTGAAACTTAGGTGGCATTTTACACATTGTCAACCTGACAAGGGTGCGCACTAATCTATACAACCAGCCTCTAAAGAAATGCTAATTTATCCAGCGGAACAGACAAGGGCAACTCCATTCAGTTCTCACCTCTTAGCAGCACATACAACTATTTCTTAATGGATTTCCTGTGCTCACCTCTTGCCAAACATGCTCCTGTTCCGTCTAAGCAAAACACACGCAGCGGCTGCGGTGTTTTCCTCAGATACTCATCAGCAGGCATTTCCCCACCTTTATTTTAAACTGTTAAATCTGTGCCTCGGTCTGTTTTGATCACTTCAGGAAGCATTTAAAAAGAGTTAGAAGGATGCTGAAGATGCTGCAGAGTGCAATTTACACCCACATATGTGGCCGCTCTCTGCAACACTCAGGTTTCATGGAGGGGTTTTAATGAAGGGCTAATTAAACACACACACACACACACACACACACACACACACACACACACACACGTAGAACTAAAACATGTTCTGTAGCCCACAACTCTCTGTCTCTTCGTGCACCCTCCTTAGTACGATATGCAGTTATCCATGTTCCTTCCCACTCCATTAGTAAGTCCAGCAGCCATCCCACTCCATTAGATCTTCACAAAGCACATAGTTAATCTGCAGAATCCACAGCTGATGTGATGATGGCCTCTAGCTTAGATGTGTTTACAATTCATGGAGGGTGGGTGTGCCTATGGCTACCATTCATGATGGCTTCACTATACGCAATCTCCAGGTTCCATTCCTCTCGGTGCCAGTTGCTGGGGAGGGGCACCAAACTGGGGAGGGCTGTTGCTTTCACAGCCTGGGTGGTGGAACGCCTCCCCTCTCAGCAACTCGGCAGCAGGGCAGGCATTCTGCAGAGCTTTGCTGCAGTGGAGCAGGGCAGTGGAACACGGGTGCCACCCCTTGCAGGGTGCCAGCTGAGGTAGTCAACTCACCCCACCTCATGGGCGTGCCAGCTCTGCTCCTGCTCCTTTATGCCCACAGGCATTTCAGCTCTTCTGAAAAGCGCCTTTGCATGAAGAAGGATGAACTTCTATCAAGCTTAGGTTGCCAGCCCACAAGTGGAAGTGGAGCCTCCATTTTTCTCTGCAGGAAGGCACTGTATGCGGCTGTATGCCTCTGAACCTTAGTGGCCACAGTAAGTGAGGGAGGAAGACTGTGAAATGACACAGAGGTCCAGGACATGAGGTATAGCAGCAGCAGCCTTACTTGTTTTCTTGGTTTAAAGTATAGTATGATGAACTTCATCTCTGGGCAAAGACCTGACAACCCTACTTAAAGATGAAAAGGGTAGACTGAATATAATTTTTCCTGAAGCCAGCTTTTCTGCAGCTCATTTCCCAAGCACCTCAGATCAGATTTGTTTCACTGTTTGGATTTCTGAGGTTGTGTGTGTGTGAGAGAGAGACAATCTCTGGAGGCATCAGAGATGGCAAATGTTCTGCATTACTAAAACTAACAGTGTGATTAGATGTATTAACACAAGTTAAAAACCACCATACTTAACCAACCGTTTGGACATTTCTCTAAATTTTGCTAAGAATCTCCCCTTTGCTGATACTGTAAAAGCTTTCCGTCTTCTCCCTCAAGCCTTTCCGCTATCCATTGTAGAATTGCTCCCATGCCTTCTTTGAATGAATGTCCTGATCAACACTGGCTGTGCTTCAGAATCTGTTGATCTTCTCAGAAAACAAAAGTTCTAGAGCACCATGGCTTTCCTCTACTAACAAACTTCTCAATACAGTGGTACCTCGGGTTAAGAACTTAATTCGTTCCGGAGGTCCGTTCTTAACCTGAAACTGTTCTTAACCTGAGGTACCACTTTAGCGAATAGGGCCTCCCGCTGCTGCCGCACCGCCACCGCACGATTTCTGTTCTCATCCTGAAGCAAAGTTCTTAACCCGAGGTACTATTTCTGGGTTAGCGGAGTCTGTAACCTGAAGCGTATGTAACCTGAAGCGTCTGTAACCCGAGGTACCACTGTATTAGGATCAGGATTAGTTTCATCACCATATCAGTATGGTAGAGATTGCTTAAGTAGTTTGATAATGATGACCCTCAGCTCAGTCTACATGAGGTAAAATCAGAAATGTGTCTTGGATTTTCTAAAAAAGAAAGAAAAGAAAACAGCAAGCTGATCTCATCCACTTGGTACTTCGATATGAGAAATAATGTCTTACAGCACAATTCTAGCTATGCATACTCAGAAGTAAGTTCCACTTACTTCAGTGGGGCTTGCTCCCAGGTAAGTAGGTTTGGGATTGCAGCCTTGCTGTGGGAGCATACAACGGCTATCGCTGTACATAAAGTCCTCTGACAAAGAAGGGAGATTTGTGCATGGAAGTCAGCATGGGGTCAGTTTACTGGCTATGCACTAATTGTACCCACTTCTCTATTTTTCAGCTACTTGAGACAGAACCTCTTTAAAAAATAGCCCAATTACATAGCCATGTTCTGGATGCATAGGAACAGTAGGGAGGACATGCCTCTTTTGTTTAATAATGTCCAGCTAAGGTGTGGAGAAGTGGGGAAGGGGCGGCCTTTAAAAAATACCCAAGAACCCTTCACCCTGGCCTCGTTCTACTTCCTTATCTCCTCCTCTTGCTCAGGAACATGGACTCTGAGCAGGCAACCTGGCAGGAGCCGCAGAAGGAAAGGGAGGTCCCTTGCCTCCACTATCAGTCTCTCTCTGTGACCCTGGAGGAACCGATTGCTGCAGTGGAGAGGCTGGAGGCAGCCGATAAGCCTCGGCAGGGCGATAGGCATCGGCTGCCTGGTTATCAAGGGAGAACAAATACCAAATAGATTTTGATTTGCTCGTTACAGCTTTTTCATTTATCCAAGGAAAAAGAAAAGATGGAAAGGGAGGTGGTGCGGGAGAGTTTTATCCTACACACACACACACAGGTTTGTGACGTCATATCTCTTTGGTGATAGGCTCTTAGGGCGAGTGGTTATCCCACATGAAGGCTTTCAAGGAGGCTGCTGCTGCCGCTGCCACCACCAATAAAGGTGTTTGTGGCAGACAGCAGCTGCCCAGAGCTTTCATTCTAAAGCCAAAGCTGCTTGTGAGGAAGCTGTCATTCCTCATGCAGGGGAGTGTGGCAGTGGGAAGGCAAGAGGCACGTTTGCCACCCAACACACACTGTATGCTGCATCCAAGTTACATAGCAGGGTTGGTTAATGTGTGCCCCTCCCCCCGATTTGCTGAACTCCAATTTCCCTGAAAGTTGGCTATGCTGACTGGAGATGAAGAGAGATGGAGTACAACTGGAAGGCGCTAGGTCTCCCACTCCTGTTAGACATGGTGGAGTAGCGGGCAACTTGCTGGACTTCAGCTATGCCCGAAAACCAGATTCAAAGGCTGCTGAGCCATGAAGCTCATTGAGTGACTGTGAGTTAATCTCCATCTCATATCCTGGCCTACCTCCCAAGGTTGTTGCGAATATACTGTTGTTGTTGTTGCTGTTGCTGTTGTTTGGGATCTATCTGCCTTGCCCTAAGCTCCTTACGGGCCCTGAGCTCATTGCAGGAATGGTGGGGTAAAATGGAACTATGCATTAATGTAAGCAAATCATAGCAAATAGATAGGATTCTAAGAATTGATTTGCTTTAGCTGAGATTTCTACATTGCAGGGGGTTGGACTAGATCAGTGTTTCCCAACCTTGTGCCTCCAGCTGTTTTTGAACTACAACTCCCATCATCCCTGACTAGCAAGACCAGTGGCAAGGGATGATGGGAATTGTAGTCCAAAAACAGCTGGAGGCACAAGGTTGGGAAACACTGGACTAGATGACCCTTCCAACTCCACGATTCTATGATTATAACAGGAGGAACTTTGCCAACTTCCATGGAAAATACTGAAGCAGGCAGACAGTGGCTTCAAACTGCTATGGAAATCAGAACAATTCAGGGGGAGAAATACTATTAAGACAAAGCTATCTGTCACTGATTGCCTTTGGATACTAAATTCCGGAGGCCGCCGTCCCAGAAGACTGAGCTGTCCTTATCTGACACTTTTCTTAAAAGACTTGAACTCACTTATTAATTTAGTGAAAGCGCTTTCATTTTGATGCATTGTCTGAGTTAATTGATTTGCTATCAATAACTTGCATTGATTAGGCCTCCAGATCTGGCAGCTGCTAAAGACCAAATGATGCGCATGCACACTCATGCTTGCTTTCAGAGCAGGAGTTCAAAAGACCAAAATAATTTAAAAACCAGAGGGCAACTTCAAAATGACTGCAAAAAGGTAGATGTCAATCTGTTCCCAGGTGAGGAGGATAAAAGAGCTATGCATAATTATCTCCGAATACAAATAGGTTGACCCAGCATTGTTAGATAAATTGAAAATTTATTTCGTTATTCCAACGTCACTTCACTTCTTTTACAAAACAAATCCTTCTGTTCCTAGGGTTACATACCAGAAATTTACATTCACACAATTTTTGGATTAAAGCACTCTGTCACCCTAGCTCAACAAATCCACTTAAAAAAATGACTCTTTGTAGTTAGGAAAATGATAGGCCGATGCATTGAGAAGCGTGGGATAAATGGGTGATTAATAGGAAGATACACATCCCATAAACAAATCAGAATGAATAGTCAGTGCCATGTAACCGCCCTACAATCAAATCAGAACAAATACTTTATAAAGTCCAGGCATTAGGCTACACAACTTACATTTAAAGCACATGACTTCCTCCAAATGACAATGGGAACTGTAGTTTACCCCTCATAGAGCTGCAGTTCCCAGCAGCCTTAACAAACTACATTTCCCAGGATTCTTTGGAGGGGTGCCATGTGCTTTCAATGCACCATGTCAGTGTGTAAGCAACATGTGCACTTTGCAGAAGCAAATCAGAACAAATGCTGAATAAATTGGTCATCTGGAAGAACCCTGCATCTTTAATAGCAGTCTGACAAGAAGATTTAGTGGGCACAGCTCAGTAAAAAAAAAAAAAAAGTGGTGGCAAAAGCTTCACCGGCTAAAATCCTACATCAGATTGCTGTTAAATGCACTGGAACAGAGCCACCATGGTAAGTGACACACACAGCTTTATCAAGCACTGCTGATGCGAAGTGTTAACTGCGGTCGGTGGAAGGGCAGAGCTCAGGAGTAGAGCACATGCTTTGCAGGCAAAAAGACCCAGGCTTAATCCCCAGCCCCAAACCCCCGAAAGCCGCTAGAAGGGCTCATCCACACTTCTGCTTGTCCTACCGCTTTCCCTCAGGCAAACCCGCTCTTTACCACCAAATTGGAGCAAACGTCAATTTGGTTTCCTGCAGCGGGGTCAAACAGAAAACCACTCAGACCCATGCCTAGAAAGCAGAAAATCTTTCAGACCCATGCCTTCTAGGCAAGGTATGGCCAAGTCGCAAGTCAACGTAAGCAATGCTTAGCTAGATGAACCAATGGCCTAAGGCAGTCTTGTATGTTTAAAAGGAGAGGGCTAAGGGCAGTTTCAAACATGGCTAGTGAAAAACCCTGCTGTGCAGTTGCGCTTCGCTTACCATTGTCATCCATGTCAACCTCAAGAATCAAGATTGCCAGGTTTTCAACCAGAGATAGCACATTTCCCTTTAAACTAGGGGTGGAGAATCCTGTAGCACTCCATGTATTTCTGAAGTACAACATCAGCCGTTCTTCACCATTGGCCATGCTGGCTGGAACTGATGGAAGTTGCAGTCCCACAATATCTGGAAGGCCACAGGTTTAAAACTCTATGGCCACAAGGAAGCAGCAGAATAGAGGTACCTCAACTTCATTTATTCTTTTGCATCTTTTTTACCTGTTGTTAGTTGCTCTGAGCCCGGCTTTGGCCGGCGAGGGTGGGATACAAATAGAATATTATTATTACCGTATTTTTTGCTCTATAAGACTCACGTTTCCCCTCCTTAAAATTAAGGGGAAATGTGTGTGCGTCTTATGGAGCGAATGCAGGCTGCGCAGCTATCACAGAAGCCAGAACAGAAAGAGGGATTGCTGCTTTCACTGTGCAGCGATCTCTCTTGCTGTTCTGGCTTCTGAGATTCAGAATATATTTTTTCTTGTTTTCCTCCTCCAAAATCTAGGTGCATCTTGTGGTCTGGTGCGTCTTATGGAGCGAAAAATACGGTATTATTATTATTATTATTATTATTATTATTATTATTATTATTGGTTGGTTGGATAATAACAAGGAATAATACTGTCCCCCTGTCCTCTGCTGGGCTGCAACCTTCTCAGAGCAGTTTATACCAACAAAAGATGTGTGCAATAAAATGTAGGGAGGTTATCTTTCCTGATAGGGCTCCTGACAGCTCCAAGAAATAACTAACTGAGGGGATGGAGAGCAGGGCTCCACTAGCTCAGCTGAGAGACCAGTGCTATTTGGTTTCTCCTTTCCTTGAACCATTTCCATTCAGACAGGTCACTGTAAGAACTTTGCAACATTAGAATCTTCCCTCCTCACCCATTTATCCTTTTATTTCCTTATTTCATTTCTTTAAGATCATAAGCTTGTGGACTGTCTAGCTTGTTACTGATGTTATGCAAGACCCCTTTGGGCTGAAATGTGGAGTAATAATACATAACATAAATAATGAACTCAAATAGGTGCAACATTGAAATGCTGAGAACAGACTTCACACACCCCTACAGTGGTACCTTGGGTTAAGAACTTAATTCATTCTGGAGGTCTGTTCTTAACCTGAAACTGTTCTTAACCTGAGGTACCACTTTAGCTAATGGTGCCTCCCACTGCTGCTGCGCTGCCAGAGCACGATTTCTGTTCTCATCCTGAAGCAAAGTTCTTAACTTGAGGTACTATTGCTGGGTTAGCGGAGTCTGTAACCTGAAGCGTCTGTAACCTGAAGCGTCTGTAACCTGAGGTATTAGACACCTGGGAAAAAGGAAGGATATGCAATAGACAGGACTTATCTTAGATCTTGAAAATTGTGGATATGAAATGGTATTTTCACACCTTACATAGTTCCACACCTTACATAAGCCCTGCTGGCACAGACATTTAGCTGACCTTTGCAGGAGCATGTTCCTAGAGAGAGGACAAGCTAAGTGCGTGTTAAGTTCTTATTTAATATAAGACAAGCTGACTCACTTTGTATGCCCAGAACAACAGGCTGTTTATTGATGAACAGGCCAAACACACACTATATAGGAAAATGAAAGTAGTCAGGCTGCAGCCATCATGGGCACTGTTTTATTTTTTAAAACTAGTCCTCTCTTGTGAGGGTGAAAGGATTCCCATACAGATACTTGTGAAACTCCTTTAGGCTGAGTAGTTAGGCTTTCCCTTTCCAGCTGACAATAGGCCCATTCTGCTTTATTTAGAGCTCATCCATACTTACCTTTCCTCCACTCTTTTCAGGCACAGTCTGCTCCATTTAAAGCTCCATGTCTAAAGTGCCCCTGTTTTGCTCCAGAGCTTTCCCCATGAAAGCCTGCTCTTTAAAGCTCAATCGGAGCTAAGATCAATCTATGGAATACCTAAATTAATGTTTGCTCCAATTCAGCTTTAAAAAGCAGGTTTTTGAGGGGAAAGCTTGGGCCACCCCCACAAAAGACTAAAACCCTGCTCAGACATGGAGCGTTTCAGCACGGACCTCTGTGGGGCAAAAGGTAAGTGTGGATAACCTCTTAGTGTCCTGGAGGCAGAACCAATAGACTCTTCTTTGGCTGGATATATTTTACAGGACAGAACAGGCCCCAGTCCACAGGATGAAGCGTCACAAAGGTCAAAGTGGACCAACAATTCTGTGGATCTGAGTTGCTTCTTAGATTCTTGGAAAGGCTCTCCAGGATTTACTATAAGATGTTTTCTGTGTCCCTTTGGAATCTGCCTGGTGCCGACAAATCTCCATGGGACAACCTGTTACACTGGCACAACCCTTTGTGTGTATCAATTGCAGTGAATTTCTTGCAGTCTTCCTCAAGTTCCATCTTCTAGTAAGCCTGGGACATGTCCAGCTTGCAAAAATGTCCGCCTCCTCCAAGCACTGCTCAGTTTGTGGAATGGGCTAGTTGTCTTGTTCAGAAACTTGCTTGCTTGTGACTTTGTAGTCTTCACAGATGCAGACGCTCCCATCAGGCTTAGCCACAGGCACTAGGGGTGTTGCACTGCCCATTCTGAAAACAGCACAGAGGAAATGATGCCTTCTTGTTCCAATCTATCCAGTTTGATTCATTTCTCTCTCAGAACATAGGGCACCATTCTGGCTTTTCTGTATTTTGGCTGGCTGCCCTCCTAGATATAAATCCTGACCCTTATTCTGTTTGCTGTACCTAACCCTTCTTGAAATATTTTAGGTCCTTGTAGGTCTGACATTTTACGTACCTCTACTTTCCAGATTTGGTCCCAGTCTAGTTTTTAGTTCCTACGGCCATTTTTAGCCAAACAACTTTCTCCCTTTATGACTAACACCTACAAGATTTTATGCTGTCCTTTTTGTATGACTGAAATAATCATTGATCCTTGGACTGGGGTACTTTCCTCAGTTTAAAACCTTAATTTCATTCTTGTCTTAGCGAATGGATTCAAGCCTCCTTTATATTGTTGGTAAGTCTCTTCATTGTCTACTTTAACGACAGCTCCTGTATCTATTTCCAGGCCTACTGGATGATTATTGGACTGTAGTTATTTTAGAAGGCTACACTTTCCCCCTTGTTACACAGTAAACAGAGCTTACTGATCTACCTTCTTCCCACTCTCCTCAAGTAAATGACAAGCATTTTGTTTTCTTGCCTGTCGCTTGGACCAACTCAGTTGTGCAGCCCTTTGCAATTTATTGCTAAGTGCCCAGTTTTCCTGCATATATAGCACTGGGGACATTCTGAGTCTTTAAGCAGACAGTGACTGCATTCTTCCACAAATGACAACACCTCTCCAGACCTCTAAGTCTCTATTGTGGGCTGTGCACTTGGTTTATAGACTCATTTTGAATGTCTTTATTATCAAGATGCAAATCCTGCAGATTTCTCACTGCTTCTTCCACGGCTGTTGCAGCCTTTGCAGATTTGTTGCAGGTCAGCTCCCCATCAGCTAGTAATTGCTTTGGGATTTTAATATCACCAGCTCCACACACAAATCTAACTCTTCACATCTTCTCCAGAACATTTCCAAAAGAAAAGGGTCCAGTCAGCTTTTTGAGATCAGCTCTACTCTGTGCTATAGATTAGCCTTCTTTCCTTCTCTTACTATGGAATTCTAAATGTTCCACAATTACGCTTGGCCTTGGAATATAGTGGTCAGACAAGATCTTTTGCAATTCTGCCAAACCTTTGTCCCTTGGCTGTTGTGGTTGCACCAAACTCCTTTAAAGGAAGTAAGTTCTACTGCTACAAGCACTGAGAAACATTGCCTTTTGCCACCCTCTGTGATTTCATTGGCAGGGAAATAGTGGTCTAGCCTTTCCGCTTATCGCTGCCATTTTTTAACAAGTTGTTCTCTCCTGTTAGTACTCTGAGAATACTCTCCTGTCAGTATTTTCAGTTGCAGCACGGCAGGCAGAAATCCAATTAGTGTGGCCTCTCCCAGCAATGAAGTGCAATCCAGGGGAAAGCTACTGTTGTTGAATTCTTCCTGTCATGCATCTGTTAAAAATGCAGGTCCATCAATCAGAAGAAGAGAAATCCTGCTAATCACCAAGTAGGGTTCCCACTTTCTGAATTGCTCCTCTTCCTGTGCATTCTAACCGTAATGCTACAGGCAGAAATTTAGTTTGCAAACCTTGTCTTGGCAATGGAGAAAAGTCATTGGAAAACCTTTGCCTGCCAAATTTCTTCATGCCCAGCTGCTGTTTAGAAGACCAGGTTCAGAGCCAGTAGAGAAGGTGTCAAATCTAAGGTTTGTATTGGGCTACTAATACACAGCAGGCAACAATTGATCAGTTGGCCTCTAGGCTGCCATCTTGCTGCTACAGATTGAATGGCTGCTGTCATGAAACTGTCCCACACCAGGAAAAAGCTGAAAATGAGCAAATGGGACTTTTGGAAATAGATCAAAGGAGACTGGAATACACTTTGACAATTGCATTTAGTATTGGCCACTATCAGAGGAAATGATCCAGATGGTTGTGTCACATATTGGAGGGCTCCTAAGAACTTCCCCTTTCATCAGTGAATCCATCCATGAACTAAGGGGAGGTGTGTGTGTGTGTGTGTGTGTGTTTTAGCAAATTGTAAACTTGGGGCCGGATTCAACTAATGGGTCCTGCTAGCAGATGCCAGGGCAAGGACTTCTGCCACCTGCAGCAGGGCTTCCCCTCTCTCTTCCCACCATGTACCCCAAATTTGCTCAGGGTGTGTGTGAAGCAGGGGAACTCCCAGGACAGTATGGGGGGGGGGAAGGGAGGAGCTTGCACTGGCAGAACGATATCCTTAGCACTATGTTGAATTCCTTCCACAGTGTAGGAGTAGCTGGAAGAAAGCTGCATGGGAAAATGTCTGGGGCGTTCACCTCTCAACACAGCTATGGCCAGGAACAGGAGACTGGGCCAAAAAGGACTACTGATCTGACTCAGGAAGGTTGCTCCAATGTTAAGAGTCAAGCTGTCCCAGCTATTGTACATAATAACAAAAAGATACAAGTAAGATCCTGTATCTATTCAGGGGATTTACTTCCAGCTGCAATAAGAAATTCAATAATGCTTCAAGGTCTCCAATGTCATAATGCGAAGGGAACATGAAACAACGGAAGACAGTGACATATCATAAGCACTGCACAGATGCTTCATTTCCAAGCAATTATATGCAGACATATATATTATTCTGCAGAATATATTCATTAACTCTAAGTTCGATTAGCTCAGATGTTCTTCCCATTAACAAAACTGCTAACAGTGAAAGACCTGTGAGTTAATACTAGCATAAGCCAACAACTTTTGTAGATTTAGCATCCTGCCAACATTCTAGATGCTAACTCCAATGCTTCCATTTCATTTCCACCATACTCATTCACATGACAGTTTTATAAAATTATGTTCAAACCCCAAACCATGCTGTTTGGCAAGATTTAAGATATAACATGACACTGGCTGTACGTGGGCACAGCCATCCATGCTTTTGTTGTTGTTTAGTTGTTTAGTCGTGTCCGACTCTTCGTGACCCCATGGACCAGAGCACGCCAGGCACTCCTGTCTTCCACTGCCTCCCGCAGTTTGGTCAAACTCATGCTGGTAGCTTCAAGAACAGCCATCCATATGCATGTCCAATTCTTGCTGCCATATTGCACACCTTATCCTTTAAGGTGGATCAAATCATAGGGATTTAGTGTACCTCCATATGCCCTGAATCTCAAATTATATCATATATCTACGTGGCAGGCATGTGCACACTTACCTGGAAGTAGGCTTCATCAGATGCACTGAGACTTACCTTTGAGTAAACAGGCACAGGATTGTGCTGTCAGTGGGATTCTGCATGCCCGCCCACCACCTAATCAGGCACTGACTGAGAGCAATTTTCTGCTGCAGGAGGTTTGCAGAATATAGATGTAATAAATAAATAGAATCAGACATATATAGCCTTGTCACTGTGACTCATGCATTGGCAACTTCAGGACTGAACTATTGTAATGTGTTCTATGTGAGGCTGCCCTGAAGGCTGCCCTAGAATCCACAGCTAGTGCAGAATGCTATCTTGCTGAGTGGGCACATGCTACACCATTCTTAGAAGTGGTTCAGCAGCTACCTGCATGCTACTGGGCCAGGCTTATGGCTTTAGTTCTGACTTACCTGAACATCTTGGGACGAAAATTCCCGAGACAGCACCTTTTCCCGTCTCAACCTGCCTGGTCATGTAATGAATTGGTATAAGATGGGATGTTATGTTTGGAAAACGTGCAAAAACCAATAAAAATTACACACACACACACACACACACACACACACACACACACAGTGGTACCTCGGGTTAAGAACTTAATTCGTTCTGGAGGTCTGTTCTTAACCTGGAACTGTTCTTAACCTGAAGCACCACTTTAGCTAATAGGGCCTCCTACTGCCGCCGTGCCACCGGAGCACGATTTCTGTTCTCATCCTGAAGCAAAGTTCTTAACCCGAGGTACTCTTTCTGGGTTAGCGGAGTCTGTAACCTGAAGCGTATGTAACCTGAAGCGTATGTAACCCGAGGTACCACTGTGTATACAGAGAGAGAGAGAGAGAGAGAGAGAGAGAGAGAGAGAGATTATTTGATGAATTACCTCTGGCCACTCTGCAACCTGTAGAAATTAATCTTGCAGCAACCAAGGGAAGGACCTTTTCAGCTGTGGCACCCTTTTTGGCACTTGTTGAAAACACATTTGTTTTTCTCAGGCATTTCTAGGCCACCTGTCAGTTGTATTGATTCATTTTACGTCTGCTCTGGCCTGTTGGGTGCTGTTTTATTTTATTTTACATTGTATTTTTTTAAAAAAACAAACGGTACACTGCCTTGTAATTCCAAATGAAAAGTGGTAGAGAAACATTTTAAATAAATCAATAAAAACATTTGCAGTTTTATACACTTTATCGTTGCCAGCCTTAAGCCATTGTTATCACCCTATGCTTCCTTGGCTACAGGCATAAAAACAAAAACGAAAAACCATAGTGACATTTCCTTCTCTGAAAAGCAATTTGCTACAAAGAAAACCTGTAAAAAGGCCGGTGTTTCTGACAACGGAACATCTTGAGATTCTAGAATGTGTAAGGCTCCATCAACCTTATTAATAAGAGAGACATATTTTCCTAAGACATGTTTCCTTCCCCACACCAAAGGTCCAGGCAAATCATGAAGCATTGGGTTTTCTAACCCTAAAATGATGACGATGATGTTCCTGCTCTGCTCTGTATTTTCACTTTCCATACTTCCTGCTGCAGAGACATTGTTAAGAGCCTCCTGTGGCTCTGTGTGCACTGAAGCGCTTCAATGCGCTCGGCAGGGTGCTGTTGCATTGCTGTTGCAGCTGCGGTCCAAGAGGCTCAGAGAGCATAGGCAGACAGAGAGTGCCTTGGTGCAAATCAGTGATCAAACTCCATTTGGAGAAAAGGGAAATAAAGTGCACATTGCATGCTACCTTACATTTCAATTACTGCTTTATCTCCTGATCGTTGTGCAATTAACTTGTGTCACCAAGCACTGCGGGTGTCAGGCATGCCCAGAATGAGAATTGGAGGTTATCTTTGCATGAGTGTCGCAGGAGGTCACCTCTCTTGTGCCGTGCTCTTCATATTTAATAAATATGACTCTGCTGGGATAATTCTTTCCTGCGTTTCCTTTTATTGACTGCGAGGGAGAAGTGTCTCTTTCTCTTGAAAAAGAAGAAGGCCACCTGTCCTTGTTTTCACACTTTCCCCACACAGTGGCATGGAACATGGAAAGGTTTGTCCGCATGAGGCATTTGCAGTGTAAACCAATGTGTGCTTACTCTGAAGTAAACCCAAGTACATGTGCATTAGATTTCACTGCAAAGTATGTAAGGGCTGTAAATGCTCTCCAATGGGACATACAGTTGGCTGACTACATGTCATATTTGGGACTTGACCTGCTTGCCAGAAAGGGTAGACACCATTGATATATGCATTTTTAAATATTCATATTCTGTATGAAATGTCTTTCTTCCTCTTCAAGGACTGTAACTTGCATATAGAAAGTCCCAGCTTCAATACCTGGCAACTCCACATAGGGCTATTAGAGAATCCTGTCTGATACCCTGGAAAGCCAATGTCAGTCATTGTAGCCATCACCCAGCTAGATGGACCAATGGTCTGACGTAGTATAATGCACTTCCAATATTGAAAGGTACTCAGCTGGGAATTGATAGTGATGCTTGCTTCTCTTTGGTGACTCCTAGCCAACCATCTACTTCTTCGCAAAACTGTCTTGTGACTTATAGTGGAAAGTGGCCTATCAATATCTTAATAAATTAATCCGTAAATGCCAACGAGTTGAAGCCATGTTACTTCATGGCAGCTCTGTGGCATTGTATCATTTGCCCCCATGCTAGTGGAATTATGATCTAGAGCCCTGCTGGATCAGGCTGACGGTCCAGCATTCTCTTCTGACAGTGACCAACCAGATGGCACCAGACGATTGCTAAAGAAATGTCAGGGTTGGTTCAGCTGTAGTTCAGCATGGAGACTCAGAGATGAGCAGTGAAGTTAATTCTTTATTCAAGGAAACAGAATGCAAACAGAGAAACCTATGGGCAAGACTTGTTCCCAGTTAACCAGTTGTCAGAACTGACGATCTGTGCCCCCCATTTCCCTCTACGTCTCCTCCTTGGCCGGATGTTTTCCAAGCAGTCTTAAACTCCATCAGGGAGCCCCCTGTGCTCTTGGTTCTGCTTCATGCTAGGCCCTCCATGCCCTTGGAGACAAGGGACAAGAGGAGCTTAATACAGTGGGACCGGCAGGCTCCCATGAAGCTGCTGCAGCCTCTGCCCCGTCCTCCTCCTCAGCTGCCTGTCCTGCATCTGCAGTGCTTTCTGCCTTTGGTTCCTCTTTCTCACTCAAGCTTGTTGCTTGTTCAGCTTCCAACCATTCTGTCGCCCCTTATCCTCTGACCTGTCTTCCATGCCCCACCACCACTCCCTGGCTCAGATCCTTCTTCCTTTTATGCTTCCCATGCACGTTCTCCAGCTGGAGCCTCCCACCAACCCTCATCGTCCAGCCAGTCCCTGACAAGGAACCCTTGAAAGAATGTTGAACCCGGAACAGTTGCAGCAGATTCCACCCACCCTTCTGTGGTGTCACACTCTAGAACTTGCTTTCTACGTATTATCTAAATATTGGCAGTGCTGAAAGGAGGATTAGAGTCAAATACCATTGCCTGATATGTTGAAAAGGGAACTGACAATGCGATAAACCTAAAGTGACAGGCTGAGAACGTTCGTTCTTTTTCTCTCCACAAGGGATACTAATTTTCTTCACAAATGGAAAGTGTCTGACTTTTGAAGGCTCCTGTAGTGTTGGAAATGCATTTGTTCTAAATTTTGTGCAGTTTAATTTGCTTTGCTGAGCTATCTGTGCATTAGCGCACAAGGCCAACAAACTGACCCTTTACCTCATAATTGCAGCGGCTCCAGATGCCGCCCAGGATAAATGCACAAACGTCTCTTGGCAACTCTGGCTTCACATGGCCCAGTCATGTGAAGAAGATGTCTAAAGCACAGTCCACATCTTAAGAGAGCTACCACTTGCATGTGTTAAAAGCTACCACAGAGAAAGTAAACATTCTGACAGCAGGCTTCAAAAGAAGTGCTATTACAGGATGTGCATACACACACACACACACACACACACACACACACACACACGTGAAGCTGCCTGTAGAGAAAAGCAGGCATTGTCTTTAAAACATCAATTTCAGTGACCTCCAAATGGTGGGACTCAATACTTTTCAGGTATTGCTGGGCTGCAGATGGGGAACACTGGGAGACAAGAGACTAAGAGGGGGCTGGAGTGTGTGCAACTCAAATGGAGTCCTAAACTAAGACTATGTTATCCAGTGATAACAGGACAGAGTTTGTGTTGCTCTCATAGCTGTATAGATGTGAACTTTTTGGTTGGATGGGACTTGTTGATTCTTTCAGTACTATGGCATCATCAGCTTCACTTGCTGAAGTTTTTAGCTTCTGTACCACATGTATAGAACTACAGGAACATTTCCCTCTGTTAACTCTGGGTGGCCATGAGTAAAAGAAGAAACGACTCCTGCACCTTTAATGCTTGTGTAGAAGAGAAGATTTTGTCATGCATACCTTGTCAGAAGCCCTATCCCCTTTCACATCTAGTCACCCTATTTTGACTAGACATGTATGAACCCCGTGGGCTGCTAGTAGGTTTAGAATAGCAGTTTAACATCCATCACCTCTGTCAACAGGAATCCCGGTGTCCAGATGTGGATCTAAAGGGTTTGGATACATAAGTGATCCTGTGGTACCCGAAATGCTAACTACCTTGGTTGTTATGAGGCAGAAGCTCGTATTGTCAGATGGAAGCAGAAGTTTCCCTCTTCTTACGGGCAGAAATTGGGAGCCTACAACAGCCAGAAATCAGCCAGTGAAGTTTTCCCCATCATCCAGGTGTACCTTGCTACCTGGAAAAATCTTCACCTGCTGACTTCTTCCTGCTGTGTAGCTCCTAAGCGCACAGGGCATCTTCTCACAAAAAGAGGACAACCTTAGATAAAGGCTCTTGCTGATGGGAGGAGAGGGGGCTGTTTGATAGTTTGTTTATTATTTTTCCTGGCCCGCAAATGTTCAGGAATCGAGTGCTTTGGTGGGATACCACATGCACCTACCTCACATTTAGTAAGCCAAAGTATATAATAAGAGCCGTGGAAAAGAATGTTTTGCTCTGTGTTTCTGAAACAAATACGGCACCACACTCCCCCTTGAAAGAGAAATCAGCAGATCAATGAAGTTTTCATTTGGCTGTCATGTGCAGCGGGTATGAAAGGGATTGGTCCTTACCATAACAGAGACAGGATGCTGAGATTGTGCTATCAGCTGCAGAATGGAGCATCTGACTGGCGTACTGTTTTATCCCTTCCAGAGAGATGACTGCAACAAATGAAGTGCTTTTGTTATATTTTTGTTCACAGGCAAGAAAACTGATGAGCCACCTGAAGCCAGACAGGAGGGGTTGGAATAGTTGGCAGGCAGCACATAGAGAGCAAAAGAGAGAGAATACCTTCCCAACACCTTGCTAGCATAAATGAACAGGAAACCCAGCATGAGATTCTTCTGGCATCTTATCTGGAATGGGTATTTAGTGACTTGTAACCAGTGTGTGTGTGTGTGTGCACCTGTGTGTGTGGAGGAATGTGTACACTTTTTTCCAGGTGCTGTGGCTGCTACTAGAGAAAGAAACAAAACCCTCAGTCTCAGACAATATCCTCCCAAGGCTTCTCAGTCAGGGGATTCAGAACTTGTCCCCCTGACTGATATGGCCATCTGCTCATCTTCAGAAATCACACACATCAAATTTCATTATCAGGGAAGCTGACTGGAGGTTTTAAAGAGACGGGGCTGGACTTTTTCCAAGCAGGGAAAACATCCACATCTTTTGTGGAGGAATTTACCTAGAATATACCTGAATCCTTTCCACCAGAGGGCTGAGAGGGATTGGGTACAGTCAACCAAATATTTATGATGCTGTCTTCCTGTGTACAGTCATACCTCAGGTTACAGATGCTTCAGATTGCGCGTTTTTGGGTTATGGACGCACCGAAACCCGGAAGTACCGGAATGGGTTACTTCCGGGTTTCGGCGGTTGCACCTGCGCAGAAGCACTAAATCACACTTTGCACATGTGCAGAAGAGCCGAATTGCAACCCGCGTGTGTGCAGACATGGCGCTGTGGGTTGTGGACACTGCAGGTTGTGAACGTGCCTCCCGCATGGATCACATTCGCAATCCGAGCGTCCACTGTACTTAATAAGCTGAGACAGGCGTAAACCTGACTGTCATTATCTCTCCGTGAAGAGAAGACTCATCCCATCCCAAACTCCTTTCAATTCAACCACGTGACCCAGCAACCCAACCCAGTGGAAGTTACCTTGGCAAAAAGTTTGGTGTAAGTCACACCTGCTTTGGCAAGCAGTGCTCTGAATTGGGGAACTGTTTTATTATTTTAACTGATTTAAATGTCGTGCTTTTACATTATTTGTTTAATTGTATATTTTAATAAATGATGTTTTAAAGTTATTGTGTGTTTTAATTGTATCTTGAATTAATAGTTGTTCAATGCTTAGAAGCCATTTTGGCATCTAACCAGTATGGAAAATTAATATGATGATGATGATGATGATGATGATGTTGATGAAAGCAGCCTTACCTCTGTGTCCTAGTATATTTGATTTTGACCAATTACATTATTAACCCAAGCAGTTGTACACATTTAATATACGATATGGCTTAAACTTAATTTTGAAAGCAGCATGCATGCAGTTGTGAACACTGAAATTTCAGACTGAAATAATGATTGCATTTCTTTCTAAAAGGCTCCTAGACCAGCATTTGGGACTAAGAATTTGGGAGTTACAGTCAGATTTCCTAGGTTATAATCTAAAAGTAATGTATATGCCGAGGTTCATACATGAATAATGAGAGCTGAATGTGTGTCCCCAAAAAGGAAAGACCAGTTTCCTTTGTTAGCTTTGCAGGCCTCAAGGAGTCTGATTGAATGTCATTTCAGGACAGTAGCGCCTATTTCCCTGCCTGTACTTCAAGGAGAACCATCTGACATTTTCTTCTTCTATTACTGACTTACGGCATGATGCACGCTTCCTTAGCTGCTCAGGTAGCATGGGGATTTAGTGTGTGGTGCTGTTTCTCCTTTCTAATTACATTTTCTAAGAGCTGTGACTGGGGTGAAGAACTTAGGAAATCCACTCAACTTTCCATAATTGGAAGAATCATTACCAAGACACACACTGAGAACCTCCTGGTTCGTGAAAATTTGGGGAAACAGAGTGTTGTTGTTTGAGGGAAAGCGAAAAAGAAATAGCTTTGTTGTCCTGAAATAACCTGTAATAATTCTCCTCTGAGACAAAAGGAAAATAGAATAAATTACACAAGTAGACTTGAAGGAATTAGGGGTGCTCATGAAATTCTCCCCAACCAAAATTCTCCCTGGATTTTTGAGCTATAAATTGCCTGATCTTAGCAACATGCCATTTTTTATTTTCAGACTTCATTCAGATGGATGAACAGAGAAGCAGTGTGGAGCTCACATATTCCACCCCTCCTTACTATACAGGTAACCAACACGCACAAACCTACTGTACATTGATTAAAACACTGCAAAAAAGGAAGCTTTATACTGTACATTGGACAATAGCAACAAAAGTCTTTGTTCCATTGTGATTTAATAAATGCAGAGATGTGCACGTGTGCATCAGGAGCCTGTAAGGGGGCCGGAAGAGATAAGACTTGAAAAGTGTGGCAAGATGAGTATTGTTCCAATGCTGAAGTTAATTTTAGAAAATCTCCAAATTAAATCAGAGAGCAGGTAGAGCAGAACATGGAGAGCAATCCAACCACAGAACAATAACAAAACTGAACAGTAAGCATCCGCTCATCCCTAGAAGGTATCTATAAACTGAAGAGGCCAAGTAGAAACTGCAAGAAAATAAGAGATAAGAGCACTGTGGAGCCCGCCTTCACCCAATCTTTCCCACCCCCTCCTCCACAACAGTCAGCCAGCATTCTGCAGGCATTGGACATACTCAATCCATAGTGGGCTGTTCCACTACCACACACACTTGGGATGAATTCCTCTTAATTATTTTGTGCAAACCTTAAGAATTCCCTCCAAGCCTTTTGATACCTTCCACTTGGTAATGATTGGTGAGGTATGGTTACACAAGCAACAGAGTTATGCTTGAACTTGGAAATAGAAGAAATGGTGGCTAGAAACCTCTGTACGCAAAAGTATTGCATACACAAGCACAAGCACAAAAAGGAGCTTGTATTCATTGAATGAATGCATGGAATCTGCTTTTGGTGATTCCGTCACAAACTGCTCAAGAATTTGTTAGTGAATATCACAACTAGGTACATAGGGCTGATTGTGTGACTCTTTCTCACATGACCCATTTCCCCCTTGGGATCACACTATTCCTAAAAAAAAAAAAATCCTATGATTAGCAAACGAGTACAGTACTGCACCCCCCCATCAAACTGTAAAATAAATTAAAGGATCTCCCCTACTAGAAGACAAATCACCCACAAGGATTTTTGACACAGAAAATGAGCACAGAGAGGGATGGGGGAAAAAAGATTGTGTAATCAAGTTGCTTGTTTTTCCCACATGAAGAGGGCTCCATCTAAAAATGCCCCTTAAATTGTTCAGTAATTGTTTTCCATTGTTTTCAATGAACTGATATCGCCAGATTACCCAGACTTCCATCAATTTCAGCAAAGAAAACTTAGACAAGCATTCTGCAAAGGGAAAAAAATATATAAATAGCTATGCCTTCTCTATTAGCAGAAAAATGTAAGTACAGTCTTGGATTTGCGTTTTTAATATTATTTATGCTTTATACATAATATAATATACAGCCTATATTGTGTGTTAGGGGAGGGTAGAACCTTAGGTAGTTTGTCCACTTTTGGTCCCCACCCTGCACTCAGCTCTCACCTGTGGCTCCTAGAAGCTATCAGCATGCAACAGTGGCCACACCCTGGGAAACAGTTGGACTGGCTAGCTAAACCAGGTGAGGGTAGCCAATGGGTCTCACACCCTCAGTGAGTTAGGGACTTCCCCAGCATGCAAAGACAGGCTCCAGTGGATTGAGTGGACAAGACCAATAGTGGACCCAATGGTCAAGAAGGTGATTACTGCACGTGCTGTAGAGGGAAATGAGGGGCAGATGGGGCTTCTCAACTTGGGAAGTTGGCCATCTAGGAGAAGGAAAACTCTAAACCTTCACTGCCTTGCAACTATCCTCGTTCATGAGAAAGGTTTGGGGAGTAAACCCTGGGGAAAATCTTTTCCTGCTTCCTTGTGGGAGAAGAAAAGGCTAAGGAGTTAACCCTACATAACTCTGGACTGGAGTCCCTAAGACAGTTGGATGGTGTCTTGTACGTTGCCTCCCAGCAACTCCTGTAGCCATGCTGATGTCAAATGCATTGCTTTCCTTTCCTTTGGACAACACCAGCAAGGCTGAGATGAGGGTCTTGTTATCTTACACCTCAGAGAGGAGGCACACTCTATTGTCTCTGAAGACTGATGGATAGCAACAATTGCACTATTCCTATGCAATCACTAATTATGTGAAACTGCAGCTAAGGCTCTGTTGCTCCACACCAGGCTTCCTCAACCTCAGCTATCCAGATGTTTCTGGTCTACAACTCCCATGATTCCTAGCTAGCAGGACCAGTGGTCAGGGATGATGGGAGTTGTAGTCTCAAAACACCTGGAGGGCCGAGGTTGAGGAAGCCTGCTCCACACTGTTGTATGTGCATGAAGGGACTCTGGATCTGTGCTAAATTGGTGCAACTGGCCCAGGTATTAGTCAACTGTGTCAGTTCAGACTTATTATAGGGGAGGAAAGATGGACTGTGCAAGTTAATTGTGGTATTTCCATGTACAAATCATGTCAATGCTCGCTGGTGCAGATATACACAAAGAGCATTATTCACATATGCAGCAAGGAACCGGGCATGTTTTGAAAGGCACATAATTTCATTCTTCATCTTTGCCCATGGCTCGTAGTCTAGTTGGAGACTGTTATGGAGGTGTGTTAAGGCAGGTGAGCAAGTTAATCACTTCAACCCTGCAGAAATATAACTACCTAAATCAGTCTAATGGACAAGCTGCTCCCTGCAATCAATTTCCTAGGCTTCTCTTTGTACTGAACTAGACATACTAAGAAACCTTCTCTTTGATACATCTGTAATTTGACTTAATCGGAAGTTGACCATCGTGGAAGAACATGTCTCTGTTAAAAATATATCTCCGTTGTAGGCAAGACAAATCCATCAGCGAAGGATTCATTTAAGGTTAAATATAATCAGGAAAATCCACCTGTTTTTGAAGGCTTAACCAGAGTTTTACTTCTCCCCCTAAGGTCTGAGAGATCACACACAGACACAGACGTGAACACACATCAGCAAAACCAGCAATGCTGCAGGCAGTTCATTCTAAAAGTCATAGCATGGGCTCAGTTCTACACTAACAAATCCCAGGCAGCAAGTCTGATATAATGACAGGATAGGATGACAACTTAAGAGGAACATGTGCGTGGGCAGGAATTAAACTTATTCCCAGACATACAGACTTGGCACTTAAGTCATATGAGAAGAAGTTGGTGAAACAGTATAAAATTATCTAATTGTATTAGGAAAAGAGAACAAGTTATCTAATTCTTGTGTTGTGCTGCCAGAGATCCAGATCAGAGCTTACGGTGTCAGAATTTGTCAGATGCTGAACAAGGTGGAAGAGAAACACAATTAGCTTGTGCCAAAAATAACAGAGTGAGGCAGGTTTCTTCTTCTTCCTTTAATTCTTCTAATAAACAAGATTTCAACTTTTTCCAATCTGGGCATACATTGGTAGAAATATTCTAAAGAGAAATGGAAGCAGTCAGGGTCATTCAACACCTGCAAAAAGAAGAAAATGCAACTGAAATGGCCCTACCTTTTCCATTTATAGGAGCAATGATGGCTGTTACAGCCTACCTGGGATCCCAGGCTTTGCCTTTGACCACATACTTTCCCTTTTACAAGTTCAGTAACTGCTGGTTCATTAAGGGAACTTACCAGGTTCTGTATTGATGATCTGGGAGGTTAATCCCTCAAAGGATATAATAGATGACTCCACTTATTAGCCTGCAGCCACAAACCAGCCACCTACCTCTTTATTGCTGTTTTATTCCCTTTTCTGCACAATCCTAGTACCAAAGGATATGCACCCACATACATCTATTGTCTAATTGCCTTGCCCTCTTCAGTGCCTTTGCAAGAAAGGCAGGCAGGGAGGCACTATGGGAGCTTGGATCAGTCCCTCTTTTCCACCCAGAACCTGAAGACACACTCTTTGGCATTCTAACAGAAAGCTTTTTTCAAGGAGTGAGGAGAACTACTGTGACCAATGATTGTACATTTTCCTTGTAGGATATACACTCAACACTTAATTTCTAAAATGAGGGATGCAGGGACACACAGCGACACCTTCTGCCTTGGAAACCCTTCCTCCTAGTCCCAGGTGTCTGGGGCCATTAGTAAAGATCATACTCTAGCATCTTCCTATATGGAGATATAGGCTGTGGGCCATTCTTCTGCCAGGGTCGATATTGATCATATGTTCTCCAACTGCACTTGGCGAGTTGGGTGAGAAAACTTTTCATCATCAAACATGTCACTTTTGAACGTTGCTAATGTAATATAGCCAGCAAAAGGAAACCATTTCTAAATAATCCTGGCCTGTGTGTCTCCTTCATCCAACACATAAATGTGGGGAATTTGCATACCAACTATAGTCTGGATTCCTATATCTATTTATTTCTTTGAAGTATTTTTATACTACCCTTCCATTGTGCTCCCAGGATTCAGTGGGACTTACTTCTATGAAAACACGTGCGCATTGCACTGTGCTGTTAGTGTCCTTTGTGAAAGCTATGCACCTCCCCTTGGATCCTACAACTGCTGAATATGGGCTGCATATTGTGCTGCAGCAACACCTGGTAAGGCAACTAGTAACCGGTTTCTGTACACTACAAAGATGAAAGCTATTTACTTCTAAGGAAATGCATAAGTAGCAAATGCTTTGCTTTACAGACCATTCTCACTTAAACAAAATAAAATTCCTTTCCAGAAGTGTTTCTGGCAGGAGAAAATCTTCAAGGTGAGAGGGCTGCATTATTATGTGTTAAACTTTTCATGAGAGTTTTATACCATTCAATGCTCTATGCAATGTAATAATCTATGCCAAGATGTATTGGCTCTGGTATAAGTTATTTATGTTATCTCTATATGAAGTTGAGTGTGTATACATTTTTATGTTATCTTTTTCTTTGAACATGACTGATTGTTTCCCCCCCTCTTCTCCCCTCTGTTTGTAGAATTAATGTAATTCAGTTTATGTTTATACATTGATAAAATTTGTTGCTAAGTGAGCACATTCCCTTGCTATTTTGAGTGGTTTCCCTCCCAGAACCTAGACTAAAAAAAAAAAAAAATCATTATTATTTAGTTTAGTCTGGATAAGAGGAAATGGAGAGGAGATATGATAGCCCCCTTCAAATATCTAAAGGGTTGCCACATGGGTAGGACTCTAACCAATGGCTTCAAGTTACAAGAAAGGAGATTCCAACTAAACATCAGGAAGACCTTTCTGATGGTAAGAGCTGTTTGACCGTGGAACGGACTCCCTCCTTCCTTGGAGGTTTTTAAGCAGAGGTTGGATGGCCATCTGACATGGATACTTTAGTTGAGATTCCTGCAATGCAGGGGGGGTTGGACTAGATGACCCTCAGGGCTCCTTCCAACTCTATAATTCTCTGATTCTATTATTTTGAAACTGTTGCCTCCAATGTCCCTTAGCACACAGATTGTGGATCGAGGGCCCGACCCCGCTATGTGAAATAAATACACAAGGACACGTGATATAAGGTTAATGGGCAAGAAAAGGCCACAACTTTATTGATTACAGCAGTGAAAAGGTATTGGCTTAGGCATTGGATGACTATAGGTGGTGGGTTTATTCAACAGTAGATGGAGCCTGTTGATGCTCATCCAACTATAGGCTCACCCCTGATGTTACCGAGGGTCGTGCCATGGCCTCCCACCAAGCAGGCATCGGACGGAATACACGACCGCCAGATTCCTTTAACGGAATAACCCATGGTAGATAGCATAGGCGATGGCCACACCTAGCCCTTGACACAGCACAACACATGAATCCAATGCCTAACCTACCCACCAATACCACAAAAGTTGTGACTCGCTGAGGGACGACGACGAATGATGAGGAGGCGGAGCTGGCACCACAGCATTAAGCTGCTACACACGCCCCCCGGAGGCACCTGGTTGGCCACCTCCGGTGGGCGTGGGTGCCAGCCAGGTAGGAGGGGAGGGGGCTAATGCCCCCTACCGGGGGCAGAGCTCGGTCTCCCGCCCACAACCACTCCCCTCTCTTCCAGGGAGGAGAGTCTCTGTTATTTTTATTTATTAAACTGATTAGTTGCTTTTTCTTGCCAAAGGCAACTCAAAGCGATTTACAAACAACCAAACAGCCTCAAAAAGAACTCCACATAGATACATTAAAACCAGTGCCTTGAGGCCTTTTTCTGTGTTACAAGAGACTAACATGCTCAAATGGTGATGACAATTTAAAGCAATATGTCCTAAGCAAGCATGGTAGCAAATTATACAAAAAAAGGCAATGCTCTATTATTTTGGAAGTAATCACAGATAGTAATCACAGATACTTGGCACAAGTTGCCAAAGTGCAATCGCTTTTAGGTCTCCCTGGTTTAAATGAGAAAATGAACTCTCCTGCCTACATCAGTTGGAACTTACAATTGTTCTGTTTTAGAAGAACCCTGCCCACTCTTAGTTCTGATCCATCCAGGTTCTGATGGTAGTAAGTCTAATAAGAAAGCAATGCACACAGCCAATAAAAGAACACTAACCCTGCTTGCCAAGGGACACGTCTATACCCAGATTAATTTACCCAGTGTGAATACAAATGATAGAAAAATGCTACTGGGAAATAAATGCAGTTTTATCATTGCTCCTGGGCCAACAAGCTCTTTTTGTGTGTAATTGCTTTATGATGGCACTTGCAATCTAAAAAAAAAAAAAAAGCAACCCTAGAAGGCAATGGTCATTAGTGAAATACTACTGAAGGTCCAGACCAATAGGTCATGGGTAAATTGACAGTCATTCAAATTAGGAACCAAATAGCTCCACAAATGCTAGTATGTAAGGAAGGAAACACAAACCAAGAAGTAGAAAGAAGCCTAGAGAAGCCTTTTAATATATTGTTGCAAGAAGCACACAGGGCTAAGTAAAACCCCATGCTACATACTCCAGTTTCCCAGTAAATATGATTATTTTCTCTTCTGAACGTCACATAAAGAACTTTTGTCTCATTCCATGTTGATGGCCCTTGGAAAGTTTGTCTTACTAGGCTAAGCTAGCTGTAGCCTTGTGGTGATTTTAGCCTCACTCTTCTGTCTGCTAACAAAAAGCACACTTCTCTGCACCATTCTGCACCAAGCATGAACCTTATTCTTTTCAGTGTACAGCAGGCAAACACAGCAAAAAGAGTCTCACTGTCTCTGGAGACCTGAACTGGTAATGGAAGGTGAGAAGCTGACAATAGCACACTTGTTTCAGCGGTTCTCCAGGGAACCTACAGAGAAAGCAGCTGCCAGAGGGCACCATCACTAGATGTTGGCAACAGAGGGAATGTCACCAACTTACTGAAAGGTCCCCTAACTTACAAGGATTCGGGTTAGCAGCAGATCAGCTGTCCTGTTGAAGGGAGCTGTGACTGCAGAGGAGTTATGCAAGTTCCCACTTTGGATGTCACAGAAACCCAAGTCACTTGCCATTTCTGTCTCCCCTTGTTCACTTCTTTAGCTCCCTTGGGATATGAACTTCCCTTGAACTGAGAACCATAAGCTTGTTCGTTTGTTGTTGTTTGTTGCAGCAGGCAAACAGGGCTACCTCCCTGGAAACATGTGTCAAGTGATGCACACATTGGGGCAAAACCTCTGAGCTTCATATATACACCAGTTGCCAGGCTTGAGGAATCCTCTCCCTTCCCCTGATGGCACCAAGAGGCAGGGAGGAATCAAGAAAGTTCTTACGTATGATTTATTCAGCCATCATGGTATGAGACAAAGAATTCTGGTCATTCCTCCATAATGGAGTTGCTCGCACTGAACTCCTCCCCCTCCCCCCTCTAGCAGCAACACTTGCTTCTGTGGCGTCTGTCCATGGACCATTGTCTTTGTGCTCTTTCTTCTTGCACCCTTAATGAATGCCGTGTTTTGGGGAAAGGGTGTGTGTGTGTGTTGGTTATGTTGTCCAATGACGTGTCAGCTAGCTGCTCTGCCTCCCCTCCTCCTTCTCCTAACACTGCATAACTCCTGTTCTCCTGTCTCAGAGTTGCTATCTTCCTCAAAGCCCTGCTGTAATTCGATACTACCTTTCTCCTCTCTGGAAGCTACAGGAGAAGGGGGGGGGGAGACCTCCACCATTCCTCCTCCTCCTCCTCTTCTGTCCAATCCTTGACACCATTGAGGACTGAGATGCTGGTGAGAGAGCTTGGGGGTCAATGGTGATTTGGTGCAGATATGGAACAAAGCCTTATCTCAGGTGCTTGACTGGAGAGAAGTGTGCGCGCAATTGTCCTCATATCCTTGAGGTTTCAGTGGCCAACCAGTGTGGATTTCGGATAGGTGTTTCTTTTCTTCAAAATCAGGAGGCTGATATTGTTCTACAAGAATTGGACCTTCACTCAAACAACTCAGCAGCAATTGTTGTTCCCACATGTCTCTGTAAGATGGCATCCCTGCCAAGTGCCCCGTTCGAAGCGGGACAGCCCTGCTTTCTTTCAAGGTGCCCTGGACTCTGCCTTCATTCCAGGGTGCCCGGATTTTGTGGGGTGGGCAAGGGCAAGAGCAAGAAGTGGTGGGACCAGTGGGTGGTTGAGGGTGTGAGGGAAGCAGCAGGGCAGGTGGGTGGGCAGCGAGGATGACGGGATGGTGGGGAGTTGCTGGTCTCCTGCTTTGCCCTCCTGAAATGTTGGTGGATATGAGATGGATATTTGAGAATAATCTGTGTGGGTTTTACACGGTGACTTGCTTCTTGATGCCTAAGGGCCTAGGGCAGTTTTCAACCATTAAAACACAATATTAAGAAGCTTTAAACAACTTATAATCACAAAAATAAAGTGGCACCCCCCAAAAATATACATCTCAGCACTGCATATGGGTATGTCTATTCAAGCTGTCTGAACACAGATATGCCTTCACCAACCCTCAACATGATCTCTAACACATCCAGTTCAAAAGGTGGATAGCCAGTTCACCTCTGGGCTCAGCCTAATCCTGAGCTACTGGAGAAATGGTGATGTCTGCTTCAATTACAAGCAGGCCCTTTGCTGGGGTGGAGAGCAAATAGCTCTGCTATTTGCCTATGAAGCACCCATTATAGTTGGTGCCAAAAGCTGACTAAAGTCAATGTACAGAAGGCTCTCTCGATGGAACAAGATGAGAACTTATTAAACTCCCTGTTTGCGGCTGTCAAATGTATTGTAATTAGGTGCAGGGAATCAGATAAATACATCATCCCAGACAAGCAGTTAAGATAGCACAATGAGGCAGAATGCTTTAATCTGCAACAGGAAAGGGTTACAGAGTGTTCCCTCAATAGGCTACAAGGTGTGACATATGTGAGAGAAGAGGATTTCTGACAAATGGCAGCGTGATGGCCTAACCTGGTTCAGGAAGGCTTGTTTAAACCTGTGATACAAATGATACAATTAGTTTAAACAAACCCAATATACATTTCATGAGATGATAGTGCTTAACACATATTAGAGCCAGTGTGGTGTAGTGGTTAAGAGCGGTAGTCACGTAATCTGGGTAACCGGGTTCGTGTCTCCGCTCCTCCACATGCAGCTGCTGGGTGACCTTGGGCCAGTCACACTTCTCTGAAGTCTCTCAGCCCCAGTCACCTCACAGACTGTTTGTTGTGGGGGAGGAAGGGAAAGGAGAATGTTGGCCGCTTTGAGACTCCTGAAGGGGAGTGAAAGGCGGGATATCAAATCCAAACTCTTCTTCTTCTTCTACAAAACTGTCTCAAGGTGACAGTGCTAAAACATGGAAAGAATTAAAAACACAACCAATAGACAATAGTTCCAGAAACCTAGCAGTGTTAAAACCACACCATCACCCCCCATTTTCTGGCCCTCAAAACGTTTCCCAGGCCACACTCTTCCCTGCGGTCCCACCCACCACTGCCATGCGACTTTCTAAACTTTGCCCATAAGTGAATGTGACCCTCAGGCTGAAAAAGATTCTCCCATCCCTGCATTCGAGTGTTGGACTAGGACTATGGAAACTGGTGTCAAAATCCCCACCCAGCTAAGAGGTTCACCGGGAGACACTGGACCAGCCACTGTCTCTCAACCTAAATCTACTTCAAAGGGTTGTTGTGTGGATAAAATAGGGAGGGGAAAACCATATATGACAGCTTGCTCTCCTTGGAAGAATGGTGTGGTATAAATGTAAATAACAAATAAATACATTGCCCAGTGGTTCAAATCATATTCACTGCCTTAACTGCCTCAATTAAATCAGGACATCCTTGTTTTGGGGCTCCGTACTCTCTTATGGGTCACGTAAGTGTGGTCCAAAAGACACGCATCCTGGTTTAGTAGTTCGAAAGCACGTCAAAGTGCAAGTAGATAAATAGGTACCGCTTTGGCGGGAAGGTAAACAGCATTTCCGTGCGCTGCTCTGGTTCACCAGAAGCGGTTTAGTCATGCTGGCCACATGACCCGCAAGCTGTCTGCGGACAAACGCTGGCTCCCTTGGCCTATAGAACGAGATGAGTGAGCAACCCCAGAGTCGTCTGCGACTGGACCTAATGGTCAGGGTATCTTTACCTTTACCTTCTTATGGGTCACGTGACTCACCTGGAAGTGTGGTCCAAAAGTCACGCATCCTGGACATGTTGGAGAGTTTGTATTAATGGCTTGGTCCTCAATGTTCAAGGCTAAGTTGGAAGCTGCATGTCAGCAGCTATATACATTTTACATAAATGAACCCTGATTGTTTGTTTTTAAATCATGTGTCTAAGAGGAATATGCACCCTTCATAAAAGCTAGCCTTAAATACCCAATGATGATAACGACAGGGTGGTAGAAGAATGCAGGGTATTTGCATGGCAGGGTGTTGGACTAGATGACACTTTGGATCCCTCCCAACTGTACAATACTTTGATTCTAGGAAGAGTCAAGGCGTCCAAATATATAATAAGGAAAGAAGCAAAGGAATTAGAGACAACATGAGAAGAGGAGGAGGAGGAGGAGGAGAGCTAGAGACATAGCTTACTGGGTGAGTTATTTCTCCCTTCATCAGAGAAATATCTGAAAAATTAAGAAGTATTTTTAGTGTGCTGTAAAATTACTCTGGCTTTGCTGGAAATAATGGAAACAAAATCCAGTGAAAAGATTTGTGTATCTGAATAAGCAGATCAATTTTATTTTATTTTTAAAAAAACAATGTTGATACACTCTAGAATTAGCCACAAACCAAACCCGCAGAGCTCCTTTTCATGATCTATGGCATATACTCAAAAGCCAATGGAGCAAGAAATCCAGCAATGGGGAAAAGGCACTTTCTCTCCCCCTCTGCCCACCCTCTCTCTCACTCTCACACATGCATCAGGAATGCCTAAATCCATATTCATTTAGCATGGTAGCAAATCCCATCAGCAGGACACTGCAGTGGAGAAATGAGATGGTTGCATAGAAGCAATCAGGGCACAACGGAACAGCTCCCATGTGGCCCAAAGCAGGCAGGAAAACCTTCCCTGTGCTTGCCTTGAGGTCCCAGGAATCAGCATGGCTGTGACTGTACAACGGAATGAGGTGGCATCTATAATGTGGCTACTTGAGCAAGATCTTGAAGAAACCGGATGTTCCTTGTTCTTCCTTGCTCCTTTTAAATCTAGGTCGCACAGTTGCAAATGTAAACCAATCCTCAGGGAAGAAACGGCTATTGGTTGGCTGCAAGCCATGATGGACCGTGTACGTCCCACAATATTGTAAGTGGCATGCCTGTGAATATCATTTGCTGTGGAATATGAGTTTTGTATCTAAAAGAGGGGAGTTTGTAGCAGAAACAACTGCTGAACTGGTCAAGCCAGTTTCTTCGCTGAGCTAATGGCGTAGCTGGGGTTGTAAGCATGCTCATCTGCTTTGCCATAGAGACAACTATGGTGTTAGCATGGTGCTAGCATGGCTCAGTTGGTAGAGCATGAGACTCTTAATCTCAGGGTTGTGGGTTTGAGCCCCATGTTGCATTGCAGGGGGTTGGACTAGATGACCCTGGGGGTCCCTTCCAACTCTACAATTCAATGAACTGGGTAATGATGCTTTCCAGGAGTGGGTAGGCTTCCACCAATACCCCACCTGGCTTGAGGCAACATCATCTTGTAGGTAGGAGGACCATAGGCCACATTTGTGTGTGTACGTGTGGCTGGCTGTGGAAGCTGGGGACTTTACTGTGCTGGAACCAAAGCTATGGTTTGCCCCCTCCTTCCAGAAACCTAATGGGGAGGCAAGATTGGGTGGAGTGTTTCTGCTGTGAGACCTTCCATCTTGTGCTCAGGTTGCATATATATGTGTACAACGCTGCTGCTCCTGCTCACGTTGCTTGCCAATCCTCCCCAATCCTCCCCTTACAGCTCACCCAATCTGCGCAGCTACTTTACTCCCCCCATCCATCTCAGAAACCCCATTCCTTCACAGCTCCGTTAACCACCATTTCCCTCTCAGTTCCTTTACTCAAACTTCTGCTGTTGTTTTAAACCACGACTTTTGCCCTCTCACTTTTCCCCACCCTGACTTCATGCAAATCCAGAATTGTGATGAAAAACTACAGATCCATCAATGGAGGCTGTGTGATTGTCCTGCTCCACAGGCCCCAAGGCGGGCCTGTGCAAGTGGTTTGGTGCAGGAGATCCAAAGAAGGATGTCCAAAATGCCAGAATGATCAATTCTAGTGCTTTAGTATAAGGAAGGTGGAAACTTACAAGACAATACTAGAGACCTTGCAATTACAGCTCAGGGCTGGATCTAGACAAATCAAAGAAGATGTTTCAGTTAAAAGCGTTGTAAACTTTATATGAGAAATCAGGTTGGCAAAAACATATACAGCACTTTTTCTTTCCCAATGTAGCTGAGTCCCAGGATGGACAACTGAAACAGCAAGCATTTGTCATGAATGTCAACACCCGGGAAGGATTTTATATGTTACTTATACAGAAAACATCATACATCAGCTGGCCAATTAAGCCCACCTGACTATGAATACATGGGTGGCAGGCCTCCAAAGTACACTGATAACTCCTCTCCCATGGCCAATAGCCAAGTGCCCCAAGCCAACAGAAAAGCATAATATCAAAGCAAACCAATAAGCATATATCAAAGCAAGTGAATAAACATAAGTGAGCTCATTCTTGCAGCAAATAACAATATCTTGACTACCAAGATGGTGTTTTCAGGCCTTCTGGGGCATTTTCAGTTTGGTTTTACACAATTAAATATATGTTTGTCTGTCTGTCTGTCTATATCATCTATCTATCTATCTATATCTATATCTATCTATCTATCTATCATCTATCTATCTATCTATCTATCTCTATCTATCATCTATCATCTATCTATCTATCATCTATCTATCTATCATCTATCTATCTATCTATCTATCTATCTATCTATCTATCTATCTATCATCATCTATCTATAATCTATCTATCTATCTATCTATCTATCTATCTATCTATCTATCTATCTATCTATATCTATCTATCTATCTATCATCACCATATATCTTAAAGTCAGTCTCTATTGACTATTGCAAGGAAACTGAACCCTGGGCAAGTACTGGCACCTGTGAGTCTCCTGTTGCTTGGAGATTTGGTGGTGGTGGTGAGGGTGCACACAACAATATTTTTTTAACTGGAATGGGAAGTGGGTCTTGGCAGTGTCTGGTGTCCTCAGGTGCCATGTTGAAGACCCCTGGCCTAGACTCAGCGCTCTCTCTCTCTCTCTCATGGGCAGTACTTTTCTTTCTTTCTTAAAAAATGTTTAGGGGTACTCTCATTTTCCTACTCATAATGAAATACTGCCCCTCAATGAGGCCAAACTTACATTCACAATATGTTTAGGGTTATGTGTACCCCTACGTCCCCCTAGAAAAAAGCACTGGGAGTCTCTCTTCAGATACATATTCTTAGATCACAACATCCTTAACTGGAGCTGGGTGGGGGTGGGAGGTTTGTCTTTTGCCCCTTTCAGGTATTTCCTAGTCATTCAGAAAACTAAAGGAAACTCTTTAACAATTAGTTCCCATGGAAACACATCACCCAGCTATTAACACTCATTTGTCAGGTCAGAGGTTCTGACCAGATATTGCCTCAGAGCAACACCAAATGGAGTCCTACTCACACAAGCCTGACAGGAAACCCGTATCAAGGCTTGGGAGATGGCTGCACAACTACAGGGCTGTGTAAGGTTAGCCACCAGGCTCTCCATACCTACAGAGCAGTTACCATTTCTAAGAAATCAGTCGTTTGAGGGCCAACATGCTTAGCACAGTATGAGGTAATTATTCCGCAGGAAAATATTAAACTCCTCAGTAAATGTATAAATATTAAAAGGGGACACTATTTTGTGTGTGTGAATGATGGTGTCATGCTTACAGATCTGGTTGTTCAAACAGGCAAAGAGCAGCTGGGGGCGGGATTAGCTTTAGGGAATTGCCATGAGGGGAGGGTCAATGTCACCATCCGCATCCACTGTGTCTCTGCCCCAGTATAAATTGGGAGCCCTTTTGCAGCTGCTTTTTGAGAGGAAAAAGGGAGAGCCTACAAAATGTCTAGTTTACTCTTCCCCACACCATAGTCCTAAATCCCTCGCTGTAAATAATTTACTACAAGATCATTGCTATGTGAAAGGGCTCTCTTGGGATATTAAAGCCTTTCGACAAAGGAATCTAAAGCAAGGTAAAGCAAGATAGACCGGCCACCCCCTTCTTTTGTCACCATTTCCTGATGAGACCCATAATGTGGACTTCTGAGGCAGAAGCAATTTGGAATGAACTGGAAGGGGGCCATGTGTCTTGTTAGAGCCTTCATGCGTTCCAGCCAGCCGGTTTGTTTTGCTGCCATGGAAAATAGACACATCCATTTCCCCCCCCCGAATGCTGGGAGCTGACCAAGGGAGACAGCGCACATTGCCGAGCACAGGTGTTGCTGGCAGGTGTCCTGCTTCTGCGGAAGCTGCAGTCTGGCTACGCTGCTGCTGCTGCTGCTACCTCCTTGCTGCACCTCCCATTCTCTCCTGCCCAGAAAGAAATACAAGCAGGGCTATTTACAAACAGCCAGCAGAGCAATGAACACATCAGGTAATTAAATGGCAGATCAACTCGACTCGACTCCTCCTGGGAAAGCAGCCCTTGGGAGAAGGAAGAATGAAGTAACAGGAGACAAAAACTAATGCAGCGGGAGCACAGCAGTGACAAAAACCCGCAAAGCGAAGAAGAATAAGCTTTCGGCAAAAGCAGTGCCAACAGTTGCAGCCCACAGGAGGTGTGCCGTGTGCTCTGAGCTGCCAGTGCTGCAGGGCTGGCATAAGGAGGTTATGGAGGGAGGCCGCTGCATACTCCATGTAAGTGCAAGCACACACATTGCTGAATGTGAAGAGGGAACGGCAGGTGTTTGCATCACCGAAGATCAGCGGCACGTGCAGGAAGTCGCTGTTTATCTATCTATTTTTATTTATTAAATTTCCCTACTGCATTTCACCCAAGAACCACAGAGCAGTTTACAATATAAAAACACAAAGATACATAATGTAGTAACAAACGGAAACAATACCCCACCCCCAATACTTCCCCAATAAATAAATAAATAAATAAAGCAAGTGCTAGCGCTTTCTTGGTCAATAGTGGTGACCTGTGGCACTAAACCCACATACATACATTGCAACTGGATGCCTGCATGAGCAAAATGAAAATAGGCCAAGGGAAGATGTCAGAGCCTTCCTTGAGGCCAGTCAAGGCACCTTAAAAGTCCTTGCATGGAAGAAGCTAGCAAGACTTCTGCTCCTTCTAGCATCTGCATCCTACCTTCCAACTAATCAAAGGTAAAAACTTGGACGCCATCTTTTGGGGTGCCATCTTCCCATTTTTCCCCCATGAGTGAGCAGTGGCCATTTAGGGTGCTGTGGTCTTGTGTGATTTCACGCTGTGATTACCCCCTGGGAAAAAGCACTCTTTTTCAGGCATGGGACCCGAAACATGTGTTTCAGGGCACCAAGCAAAAGTGTGGCCCCTAAAAAGTGCTTTGTTCAGAGGAAAATCACGGTGCAAAATTGTGTGAGATCATGGCACCCAAAATGGCCACCGTCCTCTCATCAGAAAAAAATGAGATGTCCCAGTTTTTCCAGGACACTTGCATACCCTCCAACATTTCTCCAGCGAAAATAGGGACATCCTAAGGAAAAGCAGGGCATTCCGGGATCAAATCAGAAACTGGGACGGCTTCTCTAAATCAGGATGTCCCTGGAAAATAGGGACACTTGGAGGGTCTGCACTTGTGGGTGGGTTTCAGTCCTGCTTCCTGCAGCCACATCTCTGCCTAATCTACACGCAACATCACATATGGCATCAGGTGTGGGGCAGTTGGGAATGGTTTCAGCAAAATGGCTTGGCAGGCCAAATGGGGAGGTTCTTTTTCACTGTAACCCTAGATTTTGAGCACAGCATGTCTCTAAAACCTGAATATAAAGAATGCACCATTTAGTTGCACATAGGCCAGGCATCCCCAAACTAGGCTCTCCAGCTGTTTTGGGACTACAACTCCCATAATCCCTAGCTAACAGGACCAGTGGTTGGGATTGATGGGAATTGTAGTCCCAAAACAGCTGGAGGGCCAAGTTTGGGGATGCCTGACATAGCTCTGAAGCACATTCAAAACACATTCTTTCCCCTCAAAGGATTATGGGCACTGTAGTTCACTCCTCCTAGAGTTAGAATTTCCAGGAAACCTTAACAAACTATAGTGCCCAGACTTCTTTCAGGGGGGAAACGTGCTTTAAAGATATGGCATGCATGTGGTGTTTGACTCCTGTTGAAATCAAAGTCCTGGACTTGAACTTTGGAACTCCTGCGCTGCAGCTGCTTGCTTCTGCCCTCCCGAATGTGCTTTATGACTGATGCCTTGTAGTGGTACAGGCCATTGTCATTCTTCAGGCAGCTACTTGCAGCTGGCATCCTGAGCTCAAGAAATAACTTCTTGAAGGGAAAAGCATGAGCGACGCAGCTAAAGATAAAAATAGCGATCATTTCCCGAGATGAAACTTCATGTTAAACACTTAAAAAGCAATCAGAAGTCAGATTTCCCTCTTTCAATTATTGTGTTTATTCCATTCTAAAAAGTTCCAGCCTTGTGAAATGCACTGCAACAGCTCCCATCAATAACGGCTCACCTCCCTCCCCCATTCTCATACCCCCTCCTTATTCCTGCTGTCTCATCCTCTGGGCTGGCCAGGGTGTAACTATTCTTCTGGGAGCAGGCAAGGAAAGAAGATGTTGTGATATGTCCCTAGAAGGGAACCCAAGAAGAGTTAATGAGGGAGCCCTGTGCTACCTGACTTGGCACAGAAGCACCTTTTCAGAGGAAGAAAGATAAAAGACGAACAAAGGCAGGAATTAATATTCTAGTACAAAATATGGCAGGTTCACAAGAGCAGCATTTAACACTTAATCAAAATGGCCCGACAATGCAAAAATTAGGTTTTCGAATGTCATTAGTGTTTTATAATAGGTTCAATTAATATCATTCCCATCCCTGTTTCATTCTTTGCTAATTGTTTTCATTCGGTTCCTTTCATTTTTTATGCTGTTGTCTTGTTGGTTTTAATATTTAATTATAATAGCCAAGTTCTCGCCCTCCCAACACATTGTAATTGGTCTAGGTTTTCAAAACTAGTCTTGTCATTCTTGTGCTCTTTCTTTCCATTCCAGAAAGTTACAGAGCAAAGCTTGGCTCCCATTCTGAGTGAAATCCAAGTCACTTCCAGGCTTTTAGGGTGTCCCCCCCCCCAGTTATTTTTATTTGTTTACTTATTATTTATTGAATTTATATACCGCCCTATACCGGGAGGTCTCAGGGCAGTTCACAGAACAAAATCAAAATATAAAATATATAATCAAAATAAAAACAACAACCCAATAGCCCTACTCAGAGTAGACATATTGAAATTAATGGGCCTTAGTCTTGCCACCTTTTGTATTTTTGTGGAAGGGGTTTAAGTTCATTCTGGAAATTTAGGGTGGTATTCAACTAAGTGTTAACTCAGAGAAGACACATTGAAATTCAGGGACCTGACTTAGTTGTGTTCATTAATTTCAGTGGGTCTAAGTAGAATTTAGTTGAACAGCACCCAATGTGTGTGTAATTAAAGAGAACTCGTGGAATAAAGCACTCTCTTGCCTTAGTACAACAAACCCTTCAAAAAAATCCCAGATATCTTGTGGTTAGAAAAATGATGAAGGAAATGCACTAAAAAGTGTGAAATGAATAATGGGAAGATGGATAACCACTGCTCAAGTGAATCAGGATAAATGCAGAACAAATAGTCACTGTCATATAACCTTTCTGCAAACAGATCAGAATGAACACAGTAAAAACATTCGTGTGAGCTTTGTGCAAGCAAATGGTCAATAAATAGGCCATTTGGAGCAACCCTCAGTGTATGGGAGCCACACTGTCCATGTCCTTCCAGAAGCCAGCACTGTTGCCACATGGTGAAAGAGTTATGTTCATGGCACAGTCACCTGCACAACAGTGTGAAATGACAAGCTCTCCAACATCTCTTCTTGTGATAGAAAAAGGCCACTTTGTGCCAACCTGAGCTTGTGTATTTGCATGCAACAAAGCCCATTCAACCCCCAGCAGAGCAATTCAGCATGGCTTGATTCAAAGCTACAGTGTCTGTGGTGTTGTTCAGGGCTGGGAGCATGGAGTCTCACTTTTGCTTCAGCAAGATGAACAGTTCAATTTCTGGGTTAACATGGAAAAGATTTGTGCAGGCAGAATGCATAGGGGAGATCTCCCCTCGCTTGTGGATATTTTTATTCCTCCACTCTGGGTTCTTGCTCTGTTGAAATGCCACATAATCCCTGAGCTGAAACACAGAAGGTAGACTTCAGACACATATTCTAAATTAGAAATATCCGGGACAAATCAGTTAACAGAGAGATCGTCGGAGAATTGAGCACTAGAAGCTAATTTGGAGAGTTGTTGTGCTGCGGTTGCTCTGTATACACACTTTTAAAAAAAAAGGGTTCCAGGCATAGGTCTGTGACTAACTCTCCTGTGGAAAATTTATTGCTCAAATCATATTTTGGCCTGTCCTAGATGGACCTCCATTATCTGCTTTCTCCATGGGTTCACTCTAATCAAAGTTTCTAGGAACTTTTTTTTGTTTGGATGTTTTGCCTACAGTTTCAGTGCATTATGGGCTTGCATTATCCAAACAGCCATTTCCACATATGTATACAGTGGTACCTCAGGTTAAGAACTTAATTTGTTCTGGAGGTCCGTTCTTAACCTGAAACTGTTCTTAACCTGAGGTACCACTTTAGGTAATGGGGCCTCCCGCTGCCGCCGCACGATTTTTGTTCTCATCCTGAAACAAAGTTCTTAACCTGAGGTGCTATTTCTGGGTTAGCGGATTCTGTAACCAGAAGCGTCTGTAACCTGAGGTACCACTGTATTTCAATTGAACTTGTTACAGACTATAACTGTTATAGTCTTAAATGAATTCAAAACCCTAATGGAATAAAAACATACACAAGGTTAAATGGGCTTAGTCAAACATGCAGCATCATGAGGCAAGACAGAACCATAAGAGGTGTTTTGGCATCCTTCTTAAAATATCACAAAGAACTGTGCAACTCTTAGAAGTTCTTTCATTTTGCTCCATGAAAATGCAGATACAAGTTACGAACCTTGGTAAACTTGCAGTCCCTGTTGCTCTCCTTTATCAGACTACTTGCTACTGATGTGGTGTTATCAAGGCAGCCCTTCACCAGGTGAGAAGAGGAGAGTGAAGACCTACATCAAGAACAAGGGGAGGAATAAATAGCAACATGGGGAATAGTGGGTGGAAGACAATCAGCTGTGCCTCCTATTCACCCAGAGGCTGCAGCAGAGGCAGCATGGAGGTGAGGGTGGGCAGGGGCTACAGAGAGGTGACAGATCCAGCCTTCGGGGGCATGCTGCAATGCATTCCTTGGAGGCCAGATCTGCTGTCCCTGCGGATCCTGTCACCTGAGGTAGTTGCATCACCTGGGTGTTACAGCTGAGGTGACAGATCACCATCTCTTTCTTCCTTTCATTTCAGACCATGGCGATGCTTTTACTCACATCTTCTTTACAGCAGAACGTTGTGACCTATTTATTTGCACACACTTCCTGTGGTTCATCACCATTTATAGATCTAAACTAGCGTGCCCAAGCAAAGGAACAGTCATAATTGTGATTCTAACAGCTTTGGGGTTTATTGGTATTCATCAGCATGTGGGTACAATTGGTAGAAGAGGCGGATTTAGGGGAGTGCACTGTGTGTGGGGTCTGGGGGCGCCACAACTATGATGTAGAATGGAAGATGAGAGGCAGGGGGTGCTGAATTTTGGCATCGCACAAAATAGCCCTAACAAAAACACCCTAGCCCTAATAATTAGTCTGTCTGGTTAGTTTCTGAACCGACTACCAAACATAGATACTTTCAAACAACTCCACTAGCAAATTGCTGCTGGTGAAATCTGTATGGTGCTTCTCTATAGAGAAGCTTTGGGTGTGTGTGTCCACCCCCTTTCCTACCCTGGAGTCTCCCTGCCTTTACCCTCTCTCTCTCCCACCTACATCTCTCCTTATAGGCATTATTCACAAAGACCCAAGATAGCTCAGTAAATAAAACAGAACAGCTCCCAAACCACACCTTCTGAGGCTAGGAACATGTTGATGTGCAGAACTCTACCTTGACAAATTGCCAGAGAGTTTGCTGCTGTGGCCCTGGGAGAATTCTCATTCGGGTTAATCTATTGCTGGCTCTGCTCTAGGAAAAACTTGCTTGGCTTTGTCAAAAGTTCATTAGAGCCTTAAATCAGGAGCAAAATGCTACTTTTTAATGATGGGTTGGCAAGACTCTGCTATACTGCTAGCAGGAAGGCCTCTGTCTGATGTTTTGTTATATTGACTGGAATGGATAGAGGTGTTTATGGAATTTAGCGAATGCCTTGTTACTGTGGTCCATATTCCTATCACTGCCACCAACGGACAGGGAAGATTTTGTAGTAGAATGATCAGAATGGGGATTGTGCTGTAGAAATGTTCTATAAAGTCAACAGCCTTTATGGGCAAAAGCGCATTGCTCCTTGCTCCATAAGCCACACAAATATAAACATAAGCTAAAACATCCCAGGAATCACAAGCTCTCCTCCTGGAGGCCTTCAAATGAAAAGCAAAATATTGTTGCAGTGCTGGCCTTTGATTCCCCACTCACCCACCGGAAGCACAAGATCAGAGGATGCTTCCCACCTATACAAAGCACACCACCCATCAGAATTAGAGCCAATTTGAAAATCAGGACTCAGAGATGGAGACAGGGAAAATAAGGCTGCCTTTGGAATCCGCTGCCCACAGCCAACTGTTTACGTCACTTCGTGCTAAGACTGGCTCTGAGTTTTATTAAGGGATATCAGCTCACATGCCCATTTGAAGAAAAAAAATTGGCAAGTCATCCCCATGAATAGCTACAATGCACTGGAGGAGCTGCTGCCTCCCGATAAATAGTGATTGAAAGCTAAGGCAGGAAGCCACAGCCAGACCACCCAGGGTTGTGAACTTGTCAGATCCCATAAGTTAATTAGCATCAGATCCATGCTTTACATAGATGGGAAATTACAGTAGAAGGCAGGTGCTGCAGGAAATAGGCACTTTCCCATTTTCAAGTGAGTAGTGACTGGATTCTTTCAAATGGCGTTTAAGCAAGATCCAATTCCAGGCGCTGTTTTATGCTAATGGGGCAGGGGCAGGGCTGGCCCACCCATGAGGCAAGGTGAGGTGACTGCCTCGGGCAGCAAGATATGAGACCCAGCATCCAAGGAATTCATTGCCTGCTGTTGCTGTGATGGCAGTGGCAGTTGTGGCATGCCCCTGGAAGGCCGGGTCTGCCACCTCCTGAGCAGCTCCCCCATGCCACCTCCACAGTCAGTGTGGCCTCTTGGCAAATAGAAGGCACTGCTGGTCTCCTCCCACCCCTAGGCAAAAAATGGCGGGGGCTGCCCTCTGGGGTCTCTTGGGGTCTGTACCCACCCAGAATGATTCAGAGAAGGGGAACACACCATTTTGTGGTTCACCTCAGCTGCCAAAATGTCTTGGGCTGGCCTTGTCAGAGGACAACTGACACAGCCCACCATTCCAATGTTTCTGCACTTAAGGTCTGTGCCTGACGAGTAGTATCTGGACTCTCATGCGTGGGCACTGGGAGAAGTGGGGTTGGAGATGTGGGTCTTGGAAGAAGGGTACAGTGATCTGGGGGAAAACTGTGTGTTATGTACTGAGCTTGGATCCTAGAACAATAGGCAGGTAGGATCCTAGAAGGCAGCAACCTGATTGGTCTGCAGGAGCCGCCCAATCCAGCTCCAGGAGGAAGTGAATCAGCAACCTGATTGGTCTGCAGGAACAGTCCAGTCAGGCTCCAGGAAGGGAGTTGAATCAGCCAATCACATGAGACCTTTTGTGCAAATAGTGTATATATAGCCAGAGGTTTTTGGGGAAAGCGCTCACTCACTGTTTACCATGAGCTGAAATAAAGAGCATGAAATCAACACTCAGCTTCGAGTATATTTCACTGTAACAGCCAGGAGATGAGCAACAGGTGCAGGAGGAGGAATAGATAGGTCAGGCTGGTGTACAGTCAAGGGCTTCCACACCATACCTCCTCCTGTCCCCACTTCTGCTGCTCCATTGTCTCCCAGGACCAGAAGAGGACTCAAGAGGGAGGAGCAGAAGCAGGTTACACACAGACGGAGTCCGCATTTGTTTGTGCACAGCTCAGGCAGGGGAGATACATAAGCCAAGGTTGAGGGCGGGTCCTCTCTGTTGCTGCAACTGCCTCATCAGGTGCACAGCTAGGAGTAGCTGAGAGACCTAGGACCAATGGACATGCCTTTCCCTAACTTGTAACTTGACAATAAAGAACTACTTCCTCACACTGGACATTCCTTGCCTGACAGTGCCTTAAAATGCATGTTGTGCTTCCAGGCCATCATGGAGCGCTGTTTACTGGCTGCTATTGCGAAATGGAGGTCAAGTATGTGGGGCAGGGTTTCATTCACAAAGTTTAAGTAGCGCAGTGCTGAACATGTGAAGAGCTGGTCTCATTGGTGCATGCTACCAGAGGCAGGATACACGGGTAAGAGACGCCTATTATATGCAGAACATGCTGCTCCAACCTCCTTGACCACAGCGCAGCAGTGGTAGCCTGGAAGATCAGCATACACCCCTACATGGGCTGTTGTTGGCTCTAGGCTGCATTCTAATTTAGCCATTGTGCAGAGCCTTCCTTCAAATTTCCACCCTGCTGTGTCAATTGGACACAATGTCTTGCCTTGACTACCTGCCTTAACCTATTAATGGCATCACCAGGAGTTTTTAAAACCTGCCTAGTTCAATTTAACCCAGGGACTCCTGAGGTTTTGTGATCCTATTCTAGCCTGGAAGAATTCCTTCTCTCTTTGGAGTGAAATGACCAAACATAATGTAAGAAACGAACACATTTTCCTCTAGCTATCTTGCGCTAGGGTGATGTAGGCTTGATGCAATTCAAGCTACCTAGTCAAACTAAGGCTAGGGGAGATAATAGTATAAAAGCAGAGCCAGATAAGGTAAATACAAATCACAGGCAAACAGAAGTGTCTTCTAAAATAATAATGCATTGCACTCTGGATAGGATTCTCAGAAGCACACAGTGATGCACTGATTGTATCCATTGAAGTCAATGGAAGACTTATTGATTAAATTTCAGTCAGAGGCTAGGTTGCCAGAGTGCTTCTGAAAAATCTTCATCTGTATACAAATAGCAGGGACAACTTAAAGGTTCAGTGTAGCTTTTCCAATTTAATTCAATCTTTCTTCACAACCTTTCAAAATTTACCTTCTCCCTCCCTTCTCCCCTTCCTTCTTCCTGCCTTTCCAACATGGCTGGCTTAAAGAGCCAGGGAGCAGGCCAGAGAGAAGGCTTCATCTCTCTGGTCCACTCCAAAGCTACTTGCTCAAGAGTGCTTCCCAGCTTCCAGTGTGGTTTCTCCCACCTCACTGCAGCTGGAAGGTGGAAGAGTCCCATTCATCCATGGCCACGCTAAGCCACAATCTCTGCTTTCCATGATAACAGCCATTACTATCTCTGTTATTAGAATTTATTAGTTGTTTGGCACATAAGAAGTCTCCAACAAGCGACTTACAAAATTTTAAAAGCATAGAGCTTTTTTCAAAGAGGGCCAGATTTGATGAAGCGAACATGCGTGAGGGCTGACCAAAGTTTTTGACCTTTTTTAGGATTGATGTTGTTGAGCTTTTTTTACGATATTTCACCCCAAAGTTGGTGAGCTTTTGGGGGGATTTTACCCCAGTAAATAAACTGCCACAGGGGCTGGATTAGGCCCCCAAAACTGACTTTGGAAATGCCTGGCATAGAGCGTAACTGGGGAGCTGCTCAAAGTGGCTGGGGCAATGCAGACAGATGGGCGGGGTATAAATAAAATAATAATAACAACAAATCAGAAAAAAGAACATTAAGGGTGGGGGAAGTCATGGGTAGCTTTACAATCTCCCAGTTGATGTTTGGATGTTGCTGGTACAACGTCTCCTTCTAACCTTCTAACCAATCTTTCACACAATTAATGTTGCCACTTGCTCGCGTCCTCCCATGCAATAAATAGCACAGAATTTTACATTAAATTGTCAAGATTCCTCTGACTGTGGCAGAAAGAAAGCACAGCTGTTACAATTTGCTGAGAATCACAGCAAGTGTGCACTTCTGATTCACACAATATTTCCAATCCCGTCTCTATCCACAGCGAGCAGATCTGTGGCCTGGCCTTTAGCATCTGTCAAACACTTTCCCCTTTACATGAATGCAGTCATATAGGAGCCTGAGGACATGCGCACGCCAGAAATTCAGCATAGTTGTCACAAATGATTGTGAACTAACCGTTTCAAATGCAATGAAGAGATATCTGCAGTAGCGTGGAATTAAAATAGGCCATAACTTTTATTTAAAAAGCCATAGCTATATAAGGCTTATGACTTTACAAACACTTGCAAATGCTGCAGTAATTAAATTTGGCCAGTGATGGAGCATGGCCCAAATTCTCCCTGTGCCTCTGGGGCAAGGCTGGCACTTCCAGTGAAGCAATTTCCCTCAGGAAGCAGAACCAACTGTCTCCCTGTTCCTATTGCCCCACTGCCAGCCCCCGTGTAGCTGTACTGCAGCCACAGCACTCTTGCCCTCACCACTAACACTACACCTTTGCTTCTGCATCGTTGTAGCAACATGAGTGCAGCTGCGGGTGGGGGTGCAGTTGTGCTGAGGCTGGCAGCAGTGCAGATATGACAGCAGAGTCTAGATCTGTGGGGGTGGCGGTGGTTGGGAGGCAGTGGTGAGGTCTGTGTGGCAACAGGCCTGGGCTGCCTGGGCTTTCTGTTCCTCCAGCAACAATTCTCTGAGATGTCCCTGACTTTTTTGCTTGAGGCAGGAGAACCAGCCGCCCTACCATCTTTGCTCCCCACCTCACAACCTCTGTAATCCATGGTTGTTCATCTAGAAGCGCTAAACGTTCCTAACTGCTCTCACAAGCTCTGGCTAGAAATGAATCGATCACTCTTATTTCTGGGCTGAGTCAATTTTACATGTATGTATTCAGGTCCATGTCAATTTTATATGTGCTCATTTATAGGTCCACCCCATTTCCACATAATTCTGAGGACTTATTTTTTATATATATAAAAGCCCATACTCAAACCCATATTCTATCACAATATACTATATAAATATATAGTTTATCCTTTACAATGCACACTTCTTTTTTAAAAAAATCATTTTGATATGTGAACTATATTGCAAAATTTGGAAAATTCCAAAGAATAACGTGGACTGAACAAAATTCTCCTTCATCCCTCTTTTTGAATGGCTTTTCTTTCACTCAGTGGAGCTACCAAGTTGGGACAAGGGGGGGAAAATCAAGTGGGAATTCAAACAACTTGCCAGACCCCTGCCCTGGATAAGGACAAAAGCAGGTCTCACATAGGGAAACAGCAAAACATGGAAAAAGTTATTCCTGGTTTTTCTGATGACTCAAGATGTTGGGGGCAAGAGATGCAAACCCAGTAGGAATGGTGTATGTGTGCATCACAGGACCCCAGCTGCAGATCCACTAGAACAGATTCAAGAATACAGTGGTACCTTGGGTTAAGTACTTAATTCATTCTGGAGGTCCGTTCTTAACCTGAAACTGTTCTTAACCTGAAGCACCACTTTAGCTAATGGGGCCTCCCACTGTCACCGCGCCGCCACTGCACGATTTCTGTTTTCATCCTGAAGCAAAGTTCTTAACCTGAGGTACTATTTCTGGGTTAGCGGAGTCTGTAATCTGAAGCATATGTAACCTGAAGAGTATGTAACCCGAGGTACCACTGTAAATGCCAATGCATTTCCCTCCAAAAAAGGAGCAGCCATGTCTGATCTAACTCTGAGCGCTGCCTCCTCACACATCACAAATAATACCCACCCTGTCAGCTATGCAACTCAGGTGAAAGGCCCTCTGTTTGGTCCTTTTTGACAGCAGAATATTCTCTGTGAACTGTATACTAAATAAAGGATATGTTGACCTAGTGAAGCATGGGACCTCGGGGAAAGAAGATTGAAAAATCAAACTAACAGAGATCCTTAATGAAGAGGGTTTTGTGACCTTGAAGGGATATTATCTTTTAATAGAGTAGAGCAGTAACATATTTTTAGAGCTTTTTCAGCTTGAAAGAGAGGTCTCAAGTACGTGCGTCAGGTAATGAAACCACTACCTGCTCAACTTTTTGCCATTGCCACCACCTGTTTAATGGTCCTGTCTTGCGGTTGTGACTATGCTTCCAACTAGGCAAATCATTGGGAGAAGAAGGTGTTACCCTTACTCAGGTTTAGCGTCAGGCAACATCATGTGACATAAGCATGAAGTCAAATTAGAGTGAAGGTAATGGGTGAAAAATAGAGGAGATAATTTCAGTGCGTCCTCCCCCTAAAAAAATGTCTAGGGGTACTCTCATTTTGACTTAAGAAAACCACCATTTTATAGTTCAAATCGGGGAAAATAAATACAGTAAATGGACAAAATTACTTCCATATTGGCATGAGGTTGTGTGCACTAACATCTTCCTGATTCCACACATCCACATTCCACACTGCTTCACACATTAAACGCTCACTTCTGTCTGAGACTCAGGAAACACCGGGAAAGGAAATGAGGCCACCATCGGGGGTAGTAACGGAACTGACGATTCACCATGCTAGAAAACAAACTTCTTCTTTTTTTAGTTTCTTCTTCCGTTAGATTTACAAAATGCTTAGGGGTATGCGTACCCCTGTGTCCCCCTGGAAAAAACCCCACGCTGGATAAATATATACATTGAAGCAGTCAGGATCACAATTAACCACCACTAGTAAATTTACCCTTTACTGCTCATTGGAAGGACAGATCCTGAAGCTGAGGCTCCAATACTCCAATACCACCACATGAGAAGAGAAGACTCCCTGGAAAAGACCCTGATGTTGGGAAAGATGGAGGGCACAAGGAGAAGGGGATGACAGCGGACGAGATGGTTGGACAGTGTTCTTGAAGCTACCAACATGAGTTTGACCAAACTATGGGAGGCAGTAGAAGACAGGAGTGCCTGGTGTGCTCTGGTCCATGGGGTCACAAAAAGTCGGACACGACTAAACAACAACAACAAGTGAATCTGTTCATGCCCCAACCCAATTATTAAAATACTCCTGAACTTTGCCACCTGTGAACAGTGTGTGTGTGAAGTTAAGCTGTGGGGATTCCAGGTCAGACCTATTTTAACAGACATCTAGTGGTTAACCTTTATCTACTTATCATCCAGAGCTGCCATCATCAGCACCCACCACAGCCCTGGACTCAATGTGTAGCCACACAGCCAAACCATCATCTCTCAGCCTGCATCCTCCACCTGCAAAATGTAGATAATAATGGCCTACAACACAAAGTTTCAAGATAAAATACTGCTACACATTTTATGCATTGTGGTGGTATAGAAATTTTTAAAAGCCGTGGTACGATTTACTGCCCATTATTCCCACACGGGCACTTAGAATCATGTGTTCCCAAGCAATTGTCAGACTATGTTATTATGATTTCCACCCCTCTCAGGCAAGCAGGGTGCTTTTTCTTTTTCTTTTAAACAAACCCTAAAAACACAGGCAGCTGCAGAAGAGAAAGGGTTAAGTTAGTCATTTTTGCTGCAGTCCCTGCCGGGCGGAGAAAAATGAATCACATTTCATTCTGCTCTCAGTCAGCCAAGATTGCTCTATAATTTTGTTTTTAGTCATTCGTGACTGAGACCTTCTCTGGGAAATTTAGTCACCCAGCATTTTTGCAGTTTGGCCCCAGTTGGTTTAAGTCTTGGGAGAAATGGCTTCATATTGCAGCAGCTGAGAGAGGAGCAGAAGGGAGAGCTGATGGATGTTGATGGCTCAGTCTGCTGACATTTGCTATTGTTTCTCTATCCCACCTGGCCACCCAGGGTCATCCAATGCTCTCCTTTATGACCTTCTGAAAAAGATTCCAGTCTTTAATGTCATAATAGCTTATGGCCTCAGACAGTCAAGTAGTTTAGGACCTCGGTTTGACCTGTTTTAGAAGCCATTATAAACTAATGTGAATAAAAACAACGCGTTTCCCCCAGTGCCCTCTTAACGCTTTGTAAAAATATTTATGAACACCCAGCAAAGAAAATAAAATCCAGACCACTTTCCTTGTCTAGCATCACCACATCCAATGATCTGAAATCCTTTAATGTATGTATGTGCATGTGCATCAGCCCTGGGATGCGGGGACAGTCTCACGTATCAGATATTATTGTGGCCAATTAATTAGGCAAGAATTGGTCATTGCTGCCCAGATAGGCTATATTATTTACGTGCGTAAATGGTCTACAACTTTTTAAACAATTTAGTTTTTTGGAAGTGAAGTGTGTATGTGTGAATGCAAAGACAAGTGTTTGAGGATGTGCTACTGGCCCTGATCCTGTGCCTTACAGTGAACACCTTGTGGAGACAGGGAGGCTTCTCTCGCCACTTGTCTCAATGATAGGCTGCTGGTTAAAGGCGCAAGAAAAAAGTCAGGGAAAAGCTAGCAATCAAGACCTGGAACCAGGGCTGGATTTAGTTGTGATGAGGCCCTAAGCTACTGAAGGTAATGGGGCCCTTTATATGTCCAGCTATCCTTTGTCAACAAAATTTTGTCGCTGTTTTTTGTGTTGAATATATGCTATATGGTAATTTATGGACCTAATAGGAATCTAAAGCCATTTGCACAGGCAGAATGTAGGCACCCTATATACAGAAATGAGCAAACCAGTGATATTTTAGGGAGCAGGCTACCAGGCAGGGCCCGTTACTTACATCATAGGAGCCTACACAACACAAAACACTAAAAAAATTCCTTCCAGTAGCACCTTAAAGACCAACTAAGTTAGTTCTTGGTATGAGCTTTCGTGTGCATGCACACTTCTTCAGATACACTGAAACAGAAGTTGCCAGATCCTTCTATATAGTGAGAAGGTGGGGAGGTTTGGCCTTCTTACGCCAAAGAATAAACGGACATAAATCTGACATCAAGAATCACAAGACAGAGAAACCAGTAGGAGAACACTTCAATCTCCCAGGACATTCTATACAAGATCTCAAAGTAGCTGTTTTACTACAAAGGAATTTCAGAAATAGACGGGAAAGAGAAGCTGCTGAATTGCAACTCATTACCAAACTTAAAACCATGGAGAGACCTGGTCTGAACAAAGACATTGGATTCTTATCTCATTATACATGACAAAGCCATTTTTCACCTTCTCACCCCTTGCTTTTTCCTGTAAGACCTATTGCAGTCGTTAAGAGTCGTCAACAGGCTCATCACAGCTATCTGCCAATCACCCATTCCCACCACCCTTCTGAGTAATACCCCTCCCCACCTTCTCACTATATAGATGGATCTGGCAACTTCTGTTTCAGTGTATCTGAAGAAGTGTGCATGCACACGAAAGCTCATACCAAGAACTAACTTAGTTGGTCTTTAAGGTGCTACTGGAAGGAATTTTTTTTGTTTTGACTATGGCAGACCAACACGGCTACCTATCTGTAACTGGAACACAAAACACTGTTGCTGTATGTAGGTTTTATTTTATTTGTTTTTTATTTTATATTTTGGAAATGTACATTCAGGTTTTTTTCTTTTAAATTTTTGGGGCCCCCAAGAGAGTATGGTCCTAAGCTATGGCTTGTTTAGCTTATACGTAAATCCGGCACTGCCTGGAACCACTGGGCAAGGGAACAAAGGCAAGAGGACAGAAAGTGGCCATTTCCTTATTGGCTCAATTATTTTCCTTGGCATGGAGAAAGGAAGCAGGTAACACTCCCCACCCCAACTTAACTCTAAGCTTAAACCCCTGCTTAATTTCTGGATGTCAGGCTTCCCAAAATGTCACTGATGGAAGCAAGGACACTTCCTTCATTTTAAAATACATTTTATTAAAAAAATACATTCATATCTTACAGACAACTGTAACAAAAAAAGAATCCTATAACCACAGACCAGCAGAGAGGGGAAAAAAGTCTGTTTACATGTCAGCAGAGATGATTCAGATGTCATATCAGCCAGGGGCCCCCAGGAAGGCAAAATAAAAAATTGCAAGGTAAGTAAGTACATCCACCTGTCCAACATAATTTGTGGGCAATTCTTGTGTACCATTCCTAGTCTCCCAGCAGCACCCCCTCCCTCTCCCTCCACTATTACGCCCAGCTAATAGGTCTCTTCCATCTGCTGTACACTGAACCAGGTAGGGGTCAGCTGTTGGGGAGGTTCCCCTCCTCAAGCAAACAGCAGATAGGTGGGATTTATTCTCTTTAAAAGACTATGTGCACAATGCTGTTGGATCAGAACCATTTTCTCTACAGCTGCCAGCCGCCTCCTAAAGCAGGTGTCTTAGTAACCTAATCATAAGTTTCGTTTTATACAAACAACCACGAAGCATCATATTTACTAAAGAATAGCTGGAACTCAAACATATCCAGCAACATTTAGTATCTTGAAAGGCAATTATGCGAGGGATAGCAGAGATACGGCACACTGTCATTTTGTGTTTAGACAAGCAAGCAAGAATTAACGTAGTCACCGTCTGGGTCTGCCCACATGATTTAAAAGCAAAAAAGTGTACAGTACTATATAGCAGGAGGGGAGGTGGGATAAATCGCAGCGCAGCATATTGCCATGTCTAATAGTTTAAACAAAAGGCAAACCAGACAAGCTGCTAAACACATCATTGGCAACCACATTAATTGGAAAGGGTAAGTCCGTGGACCCCTGATTTTGGGTGGGGCCACAGAGCAAGGAGGAGAGCTTTCCCCTTTCCTCCCCTGCTGCAGGCCTGACCAACACCATCCCCACATCTCCTACTAGGCCCATGCAGGTGGCGCTGTGGTCTAAACTACTGAGCCTCTTGGGCTTGTCGATCAGAAGGTTGGCGGTTCGAATCCCTGCAACGGGGTGAGCTCCCGTTGCTTGGTCCCTGCTCCTGCCAACCTAGGAGTTCGAAAGCATGCCAAAAAGTGCAAGTAGATAAATAGATACCGCTCCGATGGGAAGGTAAACGGCATTTCTGTGTGCTCTGGTTTCTGTCACTGTGTCCCGTTGTGCCAGAAGAGGTTTGGTCATGCTGACCACATGACCTGGAAAGTTGTCTGTGGACAAATGCTGGCTCCTTTGGCCTGAAAGCAAGATGAACGCTGCAACCCCATAGTCGCCTTTGACTGGCCTTAACCGTATAGGGGTCCTTTACTAGGCCCACAAGGGAATCCTACATTAACTTTGCCTACATTAGCTTTCCCACACACTACAGTCCCAACAGAAATCTCCCCTGCCACCACACACCGGCAGTGTCCAACTAATGCATGTGGGTGTGGCTTTTAAAAGGCACCCCCATTCCCGCCTCGGAAAGCAAAAAGAGCAGCAGTGACTCCTGCAGGCTTCCTCTAGAATACACAGCCCTCATATGGAGGGATGCCATAGGACATGGGTAGGCATGTCCGGGGGCCGGATCTGGCCCAATTGCCTTCTAAATCCAGCCCGTGGACGGTCCGGGAATCCGTGTGTTTTTACATGAGTAGAATGTGTCCTTTTATTTAAAATGCATCTCTGGGTTATTTGTGGGACACAGAAATTTGTTCATCTTTTTCCCTTCAGAATATAGTCCGGCCCCCAACAAGGTCTGAGGCACAGTGGACTGGCCCCCTGCTGAAAATGTTTGCTGGCCCCTGCCATAGGATATGAACTCTTTTCAAGTGTTACTCAGGGGACGGGAGAAAGCAAGTTGAAAAGGACCATGAGGCTGCTGGGGGCAGCATACATTCAAAAGCAGGGAGTCTGCTCTAGGCATAGAGATTCCCAGCATGATTTAGAATGAAAACAGTGCAGGGGGTCTGCATGTTGTGGGATAGCTCAGTTGGTAGAGCACAAGACTCTTAATCTCAGGGTCTTGGGTTCGAGCTCCATGTTGCGCAAAAAGATCCCTGCATCACCGGGGGTTGAACTAGATGATCCCATGTGTTCCCTTCCAACTCTACAGTTCTATGACTCTATGTGGAGAGCAGCAGATGGGACAGCCCCTTGCACAGCATGTGAAGGCAGAAGGTCACCTTAGGTTCTCCAACATTTTTACAATGCTCTTCATCCCCTGGCATTTCCTGCCTGAGGCAGCCTCCTCACTTTGCCCAATGGTAGGGCCCGGTCACAAATGCTTGCCCCTTTCGCATAACTAAACACTGAAGAGGGCCGTGGCCAATGAGAATCCTGATGATGGCAACATTGTCCATAACGGCCTTGTTAAGGTTTGACAACCTTTCTTTACTGGCCCTGCTCCTGTGCATTTCAAAGCCGCACGAGGTGCTTGTTCTGGGCATGAAGTTCAGGGATGGGAGAACGTAAGACATTTCAGACAGGGGTGTCTCCCAGTCCTGCCTGCAGATGCTGGGAACCAAACCTGAGACCTTCTGCATGCCCAGCCAGATGCTCTGTCACTGGGCTGCAGTCCTTTTAAAGCTCCAGTTGTTTCTTTTCTGTGCCTCGGGCTGGTGATCAAGGCAGTGGGGCCAGGCCAGTAAAAAAGTGGGGCTGTCTTAGCTCATCATTGGAATTCTCCGATGTGTTTGTACGGACCCCCTCCGCCCCCCACCCCTGCTTCCCAGTGGTTGCTCATGTAATGATGCTCTCAGTGAGAGCAGCAAGCTCCAGTGATTTCGGTGGAGACGGCATGCTTCCTAGATTGGGCTGTTAAGTCAGCATTTCCAGGCAGTTAGTGACTGACTGACAGAGGCAAGAACCTGAGGCCATGATTGCCATTATAAACCTCAGAAATATATAAAAATTCAGAGGGGGGGGGGAGGATAAAGGAAATTGCCTTTTTATGTGCTAGAGAATTTAAAGTTGAACGGCATGTTGCCATGGCTACAGTATTTGGTTTGCTGTGTTATTGCTTAAGACTGGGGGGGGGGCACGGATCCTGCTCCCTGCAAAACTTTCTGAGTTTCGTGGAGCCTGTTTCAAGCTCTGTGAAGTTTGCAATGGGTGGTTCTTAGCATCCAGCTCAGTTTGCTGTATAGACCAAGGAAGGTGTAGGGCACCACACTGCATCTGCCTCAAATCACTTTTTAAGATTGGGCCATTGTCCTGTTTGGCACCATGAGGCCATTGGGTGGGGAGACTGCCGAATTGTTCCATGCATTGAACATGAGAGGGTGCCTTTTTCCTTAACCCCCTGCCTGATTCTTTTACATTTTCCTTCCTTGCCCCCTGCAAAAAAAGGACTGATGTGCCTCATTGAGGAATCTGCTTCATCCCTACTGTGGTCTCTGGCCTTTCTTTCACAGCCAGGGGTGGGAGGGGAGCTTGCCAAATCAGTGCTGGCCAGAGAACTTCTGCTACCTTGAAGTGAGACTAGATAAGCAGGCCCCCATATGGAGACTGAGCTGGGAGGGTGTTTTATCAGGGAGGAACACAAGCTCAACGGAGGCCTTGCAGTTTTACTTCAAAGGGGGTCAGGACAATAGACACCCCCGCGCTCCTGGAGACAGGGTGGGCAGGCAGGTTATTAACATCCCAAATAAAGAACAAGAAGCTTTTCTAACATATGTCACTTGGCCAGTTGTGGAGACTGCACGACAGAGTGGAGAGGACAAGGGAGGATTTCTGTGAAAACAACAACTAACTTGTCTCCCGCAACCACTCTGGGATTCCAGAAACACAGCACACCTCCAACATTTTCTTTCAATAGGCAAATAATCACAAGTGTGCATCTACTAACTGTTTGCATCTGAATGGGGAAGGCCCTTAGGTAGATATGTGAGCCTGCAGAGGACTCCCTTCGTGCCCACAGAGGCCCTCCCCCCAAATCAGCCTTGAAAGAAGCATTCATAACTTACCGTATGTTCCACAGTGTGTGCTTGGTTGCAACGCAGGTGAGGTGCCCACAACAGTGTCTCCAGCTTGCAAATGTACCCACAGACCCCCAAAGAACTGTATTCAGCCCTTGGGTCACATTCCCTTGTGGAGGGGAGGGGATATGCAAGTGGCAGGCGGGGGCACAGCCAAAAGTAGGTGGAGACATGGCAAAGGTGGACAGGGCTGTGACAAACACACACACACACACACACACACAGAGAGAGAGAGAGAGAGAGAGAGACCCACAAATAAACTCTTTTCCTCTCTCACACACCATTCCTACCACATAGAACGTTTGGGAGAGGGGTGGGCAGGACACTAACCAACTTCCTTAGGAAATGTATGTAACAAAGTTACAACGTATGCTGTATTTTGAAAATCAGAAGGCAATATTTATTTTATTTATTTTTATACCACCCTTCAGTCATATTCCCATGGCAGTTTATCAAACAAACAAACAATTAAAATCCAAATTCAAACAAACGAGACGAAAAGGCCACAAAATCAGACAGACAGCATAAAACGACCAGCAAGATTAAAACTGATTTTAAAAAGCTTGGAGAAACCACACTGTCATTTTTCCCCCCCTGATGAGAGGCGAGAACTCTGCTTGTCTTGAGGAGACTCGGAACAGGTAAGAAGGGCAGAGAGACTGGTGGATGAGGCCTTCAGGAACATTATGGCTGTGCCCTACTCCAAGGATGGCAGCTCCCTGGCTGTCTGGGAGGATGAGTGTCTCAGGAAGGGAAGCATCACTTTGAGGCAGAGGAAAACATTCCCTTAGGAAGAGTCCTTTCTTTGTGGGGCAAACCGCTATCCTCTCATGCCGAGGACAACTTCTTTGAGGGGTGGAATGATCATGGCAGTGGGCGAGTCAGTCATTAAGAACATAGATCGTTGGGTGTATGGGTGTATAGATAGAGAGTTGCCCGTTGCCTAGATACTTTAGCCTGGTAGATGGTATTGGAGAGGAATCATGGCACATGTTGGCACTGATGACATGGGGAAATGTTGTCAATTTGTCAGTTTTTATTTTGTCCATTAGGCCTAGAACTTAATCTGTTGCTACTATGGCCTGCCTTAGCTCCTCTGTATTTTTTATTGTAGTATTCTTCTCATGCTTTTGTCATTTTAATGATGTCTTATCGTTGTTTTACTCATTCTTTGTTGTTAGCAGTTCTGTGCTCCAGACTCCAGGAAGTACCCAATAAATAAATAAATGCACAAAATAAATGTCTCCCCCTAGCATTGTGTATGTATTCTTATCATTACATCACAGAGAGGGTCGTTGCTGCTTGTAGTACGATGAAAACTCACTTTACCGAAATGAATGTATGTGGGGATCCTCAATGTGCTCCTGTGACCCAGAGTAAGAGCTCAGAGAGATTTTTCTTATCTATCCATCATCCTCTTTTATTCTTCAAGGAATATTTCCAGGTTCCCAGCCCTTATGCTAACATTTCTTTGAACAAAAATAAGGGATCTGCTTTAACAAATAAGAGATGCTTGGGAGTCTAGAAAGAATGATTTTCCCCATTCATCAAATCAAAACAGCCTGTATCGGGAAATATTGAATTTTTACTTAAGATGGATAGTGCAATTGAATTTCTTTTTATAAATGAGTTATATTTTGCTTACTCCTTCTGCATTTGTGTGAGAACGTTGGAGCTTATGAACTGATGCAGGGCTGTTCAAAGTCTTTAAATCTATCTGGGTTCGGCACTGAGACCACAAAGGATAGGTTCCACAACTTAATTTGCTAGAGGTACTCTAAAGTAACACACAGGGCTTATTTTCAGTCTAGAATCACCAAGACTCACTCCTGGAAACCATTTAAATACCCTGATCCCTATCATACATGAGCTGGGACTTTTTGTGTTTTGCAAAGTGGACCTGAGCATGTACAGAATGCCTTACCCTCATCACTGGGTATCTACAGCCAGGGGTGGAGCAAGGCAGAGTGACCCGGGTGTCATCGCGGGGGTGGGTGTGAGTGACATTCAGCGTGTTGCCTGCACGTGACTCCCGGCTACCTCGATCCGTCTGGGGAACGGCGGAAGCTGCACTGTTCCCCCCTTCTGCCTTTGTTTTTACAGCCCTGTTCTCGCGATCTGGTGGAGGAGGCATGCAGGCATGCAGGGAGAGGATGCGGAGGAGGCAGGCGAGCGGAGGGTGGAGGGAACTCTAGACCCAAACCGTGGAATCCCAAAGAAAGCTCAACAATTTAGGCAAACTCCGGAATCCCATAAAAAAGCTCAACAAAAAGATTTCAATGTGTGTGGTGGGGTGACAAGAAATTTTCTGCACTGGGTACCACCTGACCTTACTATGCCTCTGTCTACAGCTAATCCCTGGCATCTGGAATTAGTGTGTCAACATTAGTGTGTCACTACTTGGCATTTATTTCCAAGGGCTTCAAATTCCAGTCATGATGGGGACTAGGACTGGATCTACAATCACTTGTTTAATGTTATTAGACCGATATTAGATATATCATTCTAAAACGTCACAGGGCATACTTGTAAAATACAGTGGTACCTTGGTTTAAGAACAGCTTAGTTTATGAATAACTTGGATTAAGAACGCTGCAAACCCGGAAGTAGGTGTTTTGCCTTGGAAGCAGATCATGTTCCGCTTCCTGTTGAGTGTGTTCCATTTGTAAATTGAGTCCCCCGCTGCTATGGGAAAGCATGCCTTGGTTTAAGAACGTACTTCCGGAACAGATTAAGTTCATAAACCAAGGTACCACTGTAAAGTGTTTCTTACCTTTGTTCTTTCTGTCAAAACAGCTATCTCCCTACTGCTGGTCGCTGGTTGCTCTGCGGCATCCTCTGGTGTCACATTTTTATAACGCATTATGAACGTTAAAAGTAGAACATCATGTGTCCATATGGTCTTCAAAACCATACCTTATCCCTTACTTAACGTTTAAAACCATGACTGTAGATTCACCTAGGTCAGTTTGAGGTTCCCTATAGCCCTTTTATTTTAGCTTTAGCCCTGCCCACCCCTCAGAGGTACACGGCTCCTCTGCCTCTTTCACACATTCACGGTGAATGTCTGCAACAGGGAGTGCAGTGTGGAAGCTCCCTGAAAATGGGAGGTACCATCTTCAGTTTGCATGGGGAACCTCCATGAATACACAAGGCTCCCTCCCTATTGCCAAGATTCTCTGTGAGGGCAAAGGGGCTTGTGGATCTCTCCTGTTCCCAGGGATGAACACAGCCCTGCTCTACCTGGGTTCCTCCTTCAGGTGATAATGCCTGAAGAGGTTTTGCATAGGACTGGGTTTTCAAGACATCTCACTTCCGGTGGTTCCATGTGATCACCTCCAAAGGTCATGGTGCAGTTTAACAAAACATGCAAATTCTATGTCAGCATTACGTACAATTGGATTTCTATTTTACGTGAAACACCCACCAGTTCCTGTTTTGTCTCCTCTCCCTTCAAAGAGCTGAGAATGCTGAGTAAACAGGAGCTGAGCCTTTTCTTCTGAAAATGTGAGCTTTGGCTTAGTGCTAACATCTTTCCCCAAATGATCACCCTTAAATGAATCCTTTGACAGCGAGCTCCAATGCTTCGCAGAGACACATGCATATACATTTAGATGATTAGGCACAAGCTCCTGAAAGTCAAATGAGCAGCCTTGCAAGCAGCATGTTGGTAAGTGCCTGGACTCAGCCATGAAACCAAGTGGGTTTCAGCTCAAAGAAGCATTTCCTGTTTGCCAGGAGACTAAGCTAGAACCTATTTGCTCTGTCCAAGCAGCAGGTACACCCTGCCTTTGGCCGCTAATCAAGAGCAAACGCATTACTAGCTTCTAATCTAATCTATCCTACACAAGCCACGAATAATAGAATCACAGTGATAGGATGGGCCAATCTGTCAAGTTGGCTTTCTCTGAGTTTCTCATTATTCCAGTCTTAAGTTCAGTCTCTACGTTTCCGCAATTGGCAATTAAAAAAGAAAAAATCCTCATGAAAATTCTTCAGAACTATAGTGCAAATTTGTCTTTTTAGTTTGCAATTTTGCATACTATGCACATTTTTGCAAAGCAGGCTTCCCCTAATATAATGCTGTTTTGAATGTTTTTTTCACTAATCTATGCCTTTTATGCACACGGTACCCTAGAATGTGCATTTTTGTACTCATTGCTTGGCTGAAGAATTGCATTTCAGAATGCAAAGAAATGTAAATGTTAAGGAATGACTGTTTTGGTTTGGGTATTCTTTCAGAATGTGTGGATTAGGTAGATTCACCTTCAAATATGAACTGAATCAAATTCCTCCATCGCTAAAAGGGAATCTGTTCCAACCTCTGTCAATTTGGGAAATATGCTATTTCAATAACCCTTATAGCTGAGCTTTCCGAACTGTGCATTGCAACACGTTAGTGTGTCGGCTGCAGTGTGTAGGTGTGTCACACAAACTCTCTCCACGTTCCTCCTGGGGCTGGAAAGGTTTCGTTTAACCTCTGGTTTGCTAGTAAAACTGAATTACTGTGTCGCGAAATGATGCATGTCCAAAAAGTGTGTCACCAACTTGAAAAGTTTGGAAAGCTCTGCCTTATAATATCTGAAGTAAATTCAAAAAAAGAGTGGACAAGGAAAATCTAAATTATTCTTCCATGTTAGCAGAGTGTTACAATAATGGATGGACTGGGGAAGAAACAAACACACCAATGCCCTAGTTATACTTTCTTAGGCAACCTCACCTATGGTCACTCACTGTTTGATTGGCCCCCATGCAGCACATCCTCTCCAAAGAGCAAAAGTGGAACACAGCCCACTGCAAGGGCCCTTTTATACCAGCATGAATTTCCATCTTCATTAATTTTAATTTGCAGCTCACCTACAAAGTAAACATTTCTACTAGGGCTCCTACCTGGAGACCCAGGGAAGCTCCTTCCCCCAACTGTGTATAATGGGAGCAATTAATCACAGTGCAAGAATGGCCATGCATTCCCCAACAACGGCTGTGAGAGGAGATATGCAGCACCCACTCAAAACGGTCAAGATGCAGAGTCCAGAGAGGGACTAACACTCTGGAATATGTACACTTCTGTTTTCTCGCTTGGCAAAAATGTTTCCATCTAAAAATGCATTATCTATAGAGAAGGCAACCACTCGCTGCTGACTGCTGCTCATTCAAACACATAATAATAATAATAATAATAATAATAAGAATGTATTATTTATTATTTATACCCTGCCCACCTGACTGGGTTTCCCCAACCACTCTGGGCAGCTCCCAACAGAAAATGAAAAACACAATAAAACATTAAACATTAAAAAAAACTTCCCTAAACAGGCCCTCTGCCTGGTTCCCTGTAACCTCACTTCTCACAGTGAGGGAACCGCCAGAAGGCCCTCGGAGCTGGAGCTCACAAACACACACATACTTCAGTAAACAGTCTTAAATTAAGTTATGACTTCATTAACTTTTAGCTAATATAGTCTTCAAAATAACTTTATGCAGTTATTGTGAGCTAATATTATATATCAGGAATGGGGGAAGCTATGGTCCTCCAGTTGTTGTTGGACTCAAATTCCCATCAGCTCCAGCCAGAATGGCAATGGCCGTGGATGATGGGAGTTGTACTCTAGAAGACCACAGCTTAGCCACCCTCATGTTGGGCCCTGAAAAATGTTAAAGTACAACTGGTGTCTAGATGAGAAGGAAAGCTTATGAATCAATTAGTGTACTCCAGAATCACACAGGTGTTGGGTGAGCTAAGGTCATATCTATCTAAAACAAGTCTCCATAACTAAACATGGGCAGGATGTTAGCTTTCAACTGGACGAGCTTCCAAGTAGGGTGAGCCAATCTGGGTCTGGGTCACTCAGCTGCTACTCCTTCCCCAGGGGCAAACACCTTTCATGGAGTTGAGGAAGGCCTGGGCCACTCCTTCTCTTCAGGGAGGTGACCCTAGTTGGCTGCTAAGGGCATCCATACTCCATAGCCTAAGGGGCACCCCCCTTTACCTCAGACACGCTTCTTAATGCTCATCAAATTCTGACATTTATTATTATTATTATTATTATTATTATTATTATTATTATTATTATTATATATTCTGCTCCCACCATAATAGTAAAAACATGATAAAACATCAAACATTAAAAAACTTCCCTAAACAGGGCTGCCTTCAGATGTATTCCTAAAGGCAGATACTTGTTTATTTCCTTGACATCTGAAGGGTGGGTGTTCCACAGGGAGGGAGCCACTACTGAGAAGGCCCTCTGCCTGGTTTTGATGTTTTCCCCAACATAACCTTGCCAGTTGTGACCAACCTAAATCTGTTTAAGGTGGCCACCCGGGCACTAATGGCCAGAGAGAGTGAATGAGGTTGGTTTGCCTTTAAATGCAAACTGAATTGAATTTCTACCTCAGCCCTCCCTTCATCTCAATATCTTGAGTTGAAAGGGAGGGTTGGAAATTTTCCCAGTCATAACAGCATTAGTTCCTCTGATATTTCAAAGAGTGGGGATGGGTTGTGGGGCTGTTCTGGGGTGGTTGTTGTTTTGAAAGCAGGAAGCAAAACAACTGTGGGTAAGAGCACGATTTATCTGAGTGGAAGTCTTAGCAGCAAGCCTTCTCTTCTCCCACTCTGTGTTTTACTCACAGGACTTTCCTGTAGCATTTCCACTTTCCCCACTATTGCTCAGAAAGGTCAAAGTAAATTAGCAGAAGTGGGAGGTTAGGGATAGCAGAAGGAGGCCTCAGCTGGGTGCCAATTAGCAAGAAGTGCAATTGACTGCGTTCGGAATGTAGGAAAGAGTTTTGGCTTCATTTCCTAATCCTTAGGGTGAGAGAAAGCAGCAAGCGATTGGGTTCCTACCATTGTTCCGATTGAGGATCCATGCCTATCAGTAGCATGGCAGGCAGAAGAGCAGGGAGCACAGTTCTCCCCTTAATGGGGAATTTTCGTGCATCATAGAGTTTGTGTATCATAGGGGCCACCTACAAAGAAGGAAATATAGATAATGGTGATAATTTATATCCCTCCTTTCCTCCTAAAGGAGCCCAGAGTTGCATCTACAACATTTTTTTTTTAAAAGGCCTTCTAGAAAGTTATAATTTAGAACAGCTACAGTTAAAACATTCTAAAAACAGTCGAACATGTTCTCTCATCCATCTCAAAGATGCGTGGAGGATGTTTCTCCTCCGCACACCTGGCTGCTCAGTTGTTTGATCTGGTGCTGCTGCTGTTTAACTCCAGATGGATTCATAATAAGACCCCACTCATACTTGACTTAAGCAGAAGTTGGCTGGCCATCCATCATGGATGCTTTAGCTGAGATTCCTGCATCACTGGGAGTTGGGCTAGATGACCCTTGGGATCCCTTCCAACTCTACAGTTCTATGATTGTAGGTACGCTGTACAGATCTAACCTAAGCTAGAGGGCTGGGAAATCAGCCTTGGCTGCTCTGCTTTGATAGATGAAATTGCAATGGTTATCTGGAGAGGAAAGAGTAGAGCACACATTTGGAAAGGAGTGTGTGTTTGCTGTTTTCTTACCTGTAGTTTTTTGGTATCAATTCTAGTGCTTCTAAACCTGTACTCGCTGGAGCCCTCGCCTCATTCAGTTCACGGACAATGCAAGACAATTTAGTTCTTGCAGCTCTGACAAAGCGATGCAGCCGATAAGAGAACTTCAAGGTTAAATCCACAATTTTCTAGATGAAGGAGAGCTGGAAGGCTTCTCCAGACAGCAGAGTGGGCAGAGTTCAGGTAAGGCATAGATGCAGGACTAAGCAGGTAAGGGGACTAAAGAGGACTTGTATATCCTCCTCACGTGGTGTTTTATTTATGGTCATTTTGGCACATTTTTCTTCTTCCAGGCCTGTTAAGATACCTGTGTTTTTAGTATTCTGAATCATTATTTACCTGCTTTTATTCTTCAGTATGCAGGAAGTCTCCCCCCACCCCTTTTGCTGGAAGTTTTCCTTTCAAGTGTATTTTACTCTGTGAACTGCCCAAAGAAAAATGCCATTGGTCACCCGCACATAAGTATAATAAGTAAGTATAACAACAACAACAATAATAACAACAACAACAGCAACAACAAATTGCACAGGAAGTTTGGTAACAGAGGCTTTATAAAATTCCTGCAGCGTTATGATATGATTGTTAGCACCTAATGAAATTCCTTCTTTAACCCAACTATTAAATACATGCTTGCCCTGCCCTCTATGGCATCGAGTCACTCTCTACAGACAGCTTTATCTTTCTCAGTGGGCCAAAGAATGTTTTAAAATATGAAAGTTTTATGAATGTCCAAATGCCAGTCATGAGATTCAACTTAGAAAATATATGGGCAACTTCCTTTGTTCCTGAGCAATTAGCAACCCTGAGATACAGGCTAGCCTGCCTTTTCTAGAGTCGAAATACATTTGGTAATGCATATGAAGAAGTAGCCTTGAAACAGGCACTTTGGGGGAGGCGGGGTTTCCAAGCTGAATGCACACACTGAGATGAATTAGTTTTTGTTGCTTTCTTTGGTGATTGCATCAAGATAAAATAAAACAAAATTCTGAGCAATCAGCTTGGGATATGCCTGCTTGCCTGACTCCAGGGTAAATGTGTATGGCACTTAGATCATAGATCCTAGAGTTGGAAGGTACCCTGAGGGTTATCTAGTCCTACTCCCTGCAATGCAGGAATATGCAGCTGTCCCATACAGGGATTGAACCTGTAACCTTGGCATTATCAGCACCATGCTCTAATCGATTGAGCTTCAAAATTACTTTATCATCCAAATGCCACTGTGACCAAGAGTGTTTTCAGTTAGATAGCCTGGGCCAGTGACATGTAAATACAAACACAAATTAATGTGGGTGCACCCAGGATACACAATACCTCCCCAGAGATGACAAGAACAGATGCCTTTCAGTAGATTATAATTTACAGGTGCAGGAGATGAGTTTTATCATCCAGGCTTTTTTGGACATCATAAAGGAAGTCATAAACTTACCTTGTTCTTTCTTCCCTCACCCCCTTCTACTTTCTGGGCCCAGGAGAGCTGTAATGCTGTCACCCCTCAGTGACTGCGGCATGAATAATTGTGTTCTCTGTTTGCCTAGTATTCTTCCACTGAGGAAGAGGCATGCAAACTCAAACAGAAGAAGAGAGATTGAGAGAAAGCAAAACAGATCCATCTCCGTGGCCTTCTTCAAAATCTTTCTGAGGAGAGAAGACCCACCTGGGTCATTTGCAAAGGGTTTCAGCTCAGACCCACAGACCCTCCAAGTGTCCCTGTTTTCCAGCGACAGTCCCAGAGTTAGAGAGGCTGTCCCAGATTCTGATTTGTAGCTTTGAGATGAATAGAATCTAAAGAGCAAGTCCATCAGTTAGCTTGTTCAGATAAAGAAGGTTCAGTTCAATTGATGGGTGCTGTACATATATGGATGTTAGCTTGTCAATAACGTATTTTTAATCTTTTGTTGGAAGCCGCCCAGAGTGGCTGGGGTAACCCAGCCAGATGGGTGGGGTATAAATAATAAATTATTATTATTAAAATTATTATCTGCTCGAAATGACTGCATTGAACCTGGAACTTCAGGTTGAAGACAACACATGGTACCAGGAGTAAGACACATTTGTGGGAAAGTACTACGGGATGCTAGAGGTGTTAATTAAAGTGGAAATGGGTGGAAAGGTTGATGGAAGAAGTATTTGGGACTTTCTCTTAATGGCGTGGTGTTGTGGTTAGAGTGCTGGACTAGGACTGGGAGACCAGGGTTCAAACCCCCACTCAGTTGGGCAGTCACTCACTCTCAGACTAATCTGCCACACAGGGTTGTCTTGCTGGGATTAAATCAAGTCCCCTCCCCCATAAACAGCACCTTGAGCTCCTTAGAGAAAACGTGGGATATAAATGCAATAGAATAAATAAACAAATGTTTCTATGATTCACAAATGACACAAAAAGGCAGCTCTTGTATGCCACAGATGCTTGCCTGCTGTTTCCATGTCAGCCACTGCTGCCATCCCCATAGAGCAAAAATCAGTAGGATATGGAAGCTAAGGGAAGATGCCACTTTCTTGCCCATTCCTTCCACCCCATTGCTTGTTTTTGTGTTGATATACATGTCCAAACAATAGAATTAGGAGACAGAAAGAAGCATGGTGTCTCCCTATGCCACCTTTGGTCCTCAGGATCCTCCCCAGGTCACCTTCCCTGAAGGTTTTTACCCAGCTAGAATGTGCCCTTGATCTCTTGCTTTCTTGGAAGGAAGATACTGATACTGTTTGCATGATTGGAATGCAAACAACTTATCAAAGGTCTGAGACACATAGGTTGCCCTGCCCACTTTTTCATCTAGTCATGCCCACCTCTGGTATATGGTTCCTAGGGGGTTGCCTAAAAGGGAATGGATCCCGTGAGCTGGGTAAGATTCCTCACCCCTCCTTCACACAAATGCTTGCTAAGGTTGAGCTTGGTGGTCAGAGGAGAGTATGTTGGTTGTCACCTTGTTTTTGAGAAAATCACCTGTCATTTCCTTCTCCCTAACATATTGCTCATTTTAATGGAATCCCTTTGCTTACCTTCAGTGTGCCTGGTAATGTTGGCATAAGTCACTTTGAGCAGGCCGATTGTGCAAATAGAACACATGCCTATCAGTGCTTGAGCATGCAATAACACCCATGCTCTCACTGCAGTCGAACCATAATTTTTTGGCCTTCTGCTGTTTCAGGTCTCCCTGCTGCCCTATTTCTTATTGTTGACAGATCTCTGCTGCCTACTCAGTGATGATTCCTAGCACAGCAGGGGCAGTCCTGGTTCTGTGAAAGGACAAGGTCTCAAGTGGAATTCAAATTGCACCTTCACAAAACTATAATTCCCAGAATTAGGGCTTCAGTCTTAACTATGTCTATTCAGAAGTAAGATCCATTGTATTCAAATGGGTAAGTGGGATTAGGATTGCAGCTTTCATTAGATGAAGTAATTTTCAATTTGTAGGTTAGGCAGATGCATTGTGTAGACATTTCCTTCATTAGCAATAAGTTTTTGATTTTTAAAAAAGTTTCATTAGAAGACCAATACTGTAGGCTAGTAGGTACCACACAAACCCCATAAATTAAATTATTTTGCAGTGAAAGATTACTCACAAGGTATACTTTTGTTGGGATGCAAGTTGGGGTTAAACTATGCCTTCCTTAGCTGCTGTGGTCCCCGTGAAACTGCTCTCCCCCAGCCTAGTCAAAAATGAAAATACCCACTGGCATAGTTAACATAAGAACGTCAGAGTAGCCCTGCTAGATCAGAGCAAAGGCCCACCCAGTCCAGTCTCCAGTTCCCCACAGTGGCCCGCCATATGCCTTTGAGAAGTCAACAAGCAAGACATGAGCTTGATAACTGGCACCCCAAGGAATTCTGGCCTCTGACAGTGGAGACAGTAGACAATGATTCTGACTGCCAGTCATTGAGAGCCTTGTCCTCAATGTATTTGGCTAATTCCCTTTTCAATAAGTTGGGGGCTGTTGCTACATCTAGTGGTGCTTCCTTTAGTCTGTCCAGTTATTTAAAATAAGTGCACAATTAGTCTTTTGAAACACTAGCTTGGAGGAAGGTAGAGTTTGTGTGCACTTGTTTGTACCCAACTGCCCACACTGATCTTTGCACATTTGCGGAGGACAGTATTAGTAGTTCCATGGAACTACTTTGAGAGTTTTAGCACTTTTCAATCGTTCATACTTTTCACCCCTTCTTCAAGTTGCCGACAGCTAAGGGGAACAGATTAACTTTAAGGACCTGTGAAAAGATACATAAATCACATAGGGAAACCTCTGGGCCCTATGACTAACTAGACATCAAAAATAAATCTTAGGAAAAGCTTCATGATGTTTTGTTGGTTTTATTTTTAATAGAAGCGAGAGAGGGGAAAATCCATTATCCATCAAACTTGGTGGCAAGAATCGTGGCATGCAATCCTGCACACTGTTTGACTGGCGAAATCCCACTGCAGTCAATGTCAGTTAAGCAGTCTCACTGTTCATAGGACCTCAGACATGCGCCAGTCAAACCCAAAACATGCTTTGGGCATTGAAAACCCCACACACTGTGTTAATGACATAAACTCAGACTGCTTATTATAGACCTTTATGATATGCATGGTGCATTTTCTAGAGATTAAAAAGTACAGCTTGCTAGTGTTGCCCTTATGTGCAGAAAGTGAATGGCCTGTTGTTTAAAACAGGGCTGGGCCAGCTTCAGATTTGACAGATCCATTTTGCTTATTTACTAGAACCCCAAGATATACTAACCAGAGCCTGCTGCAAAATCTATATTGTTGTTGCCACTGCTGTTGCTGTTGTTATTATTATAATAATATTTATATTTATACCCCACCTTTTCCCCTGATGGGACTCAAGGCAGAAAACAGAATAAAAGAACAGGGGGCCTCTGGTCGCATTCAGACCATGTACACAATTCCATTTATTCTGCTTCCATTACTCTTACTGCTGGTTTGAGAAGCAGTGTGCACATGTAGTTAGCCACAACCCAGATCTACTCTGTACCTATCTTGTTGTTTCTTATGGAATACTGCATTTTGATGCATTCCCCCCAACCCCAACCCCCAGCTTTGATCTGAACTGAGAAAAAGAATGACTTGTGTTTTAAGCTGATGGTGTGTACACAGCCCAAGCCTCACAATCAGAACTGAATGGCTCTTGCAGCCCTTTCACCCTAAGTCCACTAAGCTTTCTTCATTTTGGCAGCCTGATTTAGGTGGAAAGAATCATTTTGTTTCTGTTGTTAATCAACTTGCTGATCTACTACAAATCACCCAGAGATCTGCCAGCAGACCCTGATCTACCTTCTGACCACCTCTGAGTTGTATTTCTGATGCATTGTGAATAGGACATCAGTATCCTTTGGCTATCAATAGAACACTTGAGCTTAAGTTTGACAGAGGCAATAAGCCTGGGTCTAGGCTACATCCACATTGCAGGTGGCAGCTCACATGATTGCATTTTAACTCTTATATGCTCACCTCCCTCCTGAAGTAGTATAACCCAATGACAACTAGACTATGGAAACCATCATGTCCTTTTGCCCCAGAACCCTGAAAATGCACTGGGGAATTTTTATTCACACAGGGAGCATCAGTCAGTGGGAGATATTCCAGAGGGTTTTGTGCCGAAAATGTCAGCACAGTTAACAGTGCCAGAGATGAGGGGTGCTGGATGAACCAGATGATCCCTACAGGGACCAAAGGTAAGAATTGCCCTCCTGCAGCTAATGAGCTTTCCAAGGCTTTGTGCTTCCACTTCACTGCCCACTCGACATAGATAAAGAAGGAAGGTTAACGAAATTTACCTGCTGCCTTTGCCAAAGGAACAAGCAAACAAGGAGCCTAGCCCTGGAGTGAGAATGGAGAGAGGGAATTGGATGTCTGTGTCTAATTAATAAATTCCCCTCTGGTAGTTTTTAGATCACCTGAAGCTGATCAATACCTACTGGGGAGACTTCCAGCAAGACCCACTTTTAATTTATCACCCAATTTCATCTAACCAGCAGATCTAATTACATTGTTGGTTTATTGGTTTTGCCTTTTGTGTTTTCTCCCTGTCTTCCAGGTATGGGAATGGTATTGCAGTATCTAGTGGAGAAGCAAAGTTATCACAATGCCGAAAGGAAGTGCTTAGCCCAGGTGCTTTGGACAACTCATGCAGAATAACACACTGTTAGCCACAGTGCCTCTGAATCCTATAATTACTTGGTCCAGAATAATGCACAGTTGATTTACTAATCAGGCACCATTTCCTCCCAAAGCCCTCCAGCAGCCTGGAATGGTTGGAGGACTGCTGCGTGCCCACAGTCTTATCAGTGTTCACCAAATCACTGGTGCCCCAAAGCCAGCTGCTCTGGTCAGCATATGCTGGTTGCCCTGGAGCTCCCAGGAGCTGATTAAATGGGCATTGATGCTGCAGTCCTACACACACCTGTGAATAAACCCTATTGAGCTCAGTGATGCAGACTTCTGAGTAGACCTGCAAAGGATTGCATTGTTCATCAGAAAAGCATTGTAAACGCTACCTATCTTGCCTGATTGAATGGCATCACCCTTGCATGTTAAAAAAACTCATGTTCAAAATAATGTTTCGGCAGTTCTCTCTTATGGAATTGCAGTGCTCTAACTGGAACAGTATACAGTTGGCCAAGAAATGTCCACTCTTTTTGAACATGCTTGTTGTAAATCTTTACAGTCCCACTCTCTGCCTTATGGCTGTCATAAGGATGTTTTCCCTTAGAAACAGTGGCAAAAACACTGCCTCATTTAATGGAGGCAAGCAGAATGAATAGCAGTGCAGCATCTATAGTACTCACTGTGTGACTATTAATTGTTACTGCCTGGTTGCTGCATTGATTGGGACTTTAGGAACACAGATAGAGAGATATTTGTAACAGAAGCCTTTAAGTGGCTAAGTGATGGACACTGCAATTTACAGCACAGCTCAATGTTGCCTTTTTTGTGCCGTAAAACAGCATCCCTTATCAGAAGGCCAGTATTGCCCCAAATGGTTATTACTTGAATGTTATGTGCTGTGCTTCCTTTCCTGGGGAAGTGGCAGTCAGTAAAATAAATAAGAAGTCACTGATATATAGGGAAGACCTCCAAATAATCCAATGGACACTAAGTCCCTGACCCATCTCAGAATGGTGAGGAATATCTGAGATGCAGCTGGATGGATTCTGTCAGCGCAAGGAGTGTTTACTGAAGAAATCCACCAGGGTTTTGGGCTCTTGAAAACTTATTGCAGACCCACATCCATATGGTTTGGGACTAGCTGAAAATGTCAGACTTTAGATGCCAACATCTACCTCAGCTTTCCTTCCTTCCCCCCACCCAAAAAACCCACTGAAGACTGTTCTATTTCTTGGAACTCTCAGACAAGGCTTCTAGTACAGACTCCCTATTTCTCTGCGGATTCCAAGTATAACAACTCTGTGTAGGGGCTGCCTTGTAAAAGATAAATTCACCAGAAGCACCCACTTTTGCTGCTCAGCTTGAAATATCCTAGAAACATTGGGTAGTAGGTCAACTGAGACCTCTCCAAAGTGACAGTGCACATCCACTCAGCCAGGACTTTCCAGATAAGAAGTGTGTTCAATTGGTCAAAAGGACGGAGTGTGTTTAGTGTTTTTGGAATTCTAGTAAAAGCTGTAGGAACATAAGGATTGCCCTGCTGGGTGAGACGAAAGACCCCTCGAGTCCAGCATTCTGTTCTCCTGGTGATTAACTTGGTGCCTCTGGGAAGCTCATGAGCAGAATATGAGCACAAGTACACCCTCCTGCTTGTATTTCCCAGCAACTGATATTCAAAACTATGCTGCCTCAGATACTGGAGGCAGTATGTATAGCCATTAAGGCTAGTAGGTATTGCTTCCAATAGCTCCACCAGAAAACTCCATGCATTAATGCACCTTGGCATAGGATGTTATTTGTTTCCCACCCGGTGAATGACCCAGTAAACATTGACCAAAATACACAACGGACAGCTGAGTTAGGTCTGTAGGATTTAGCCAAGCATTTGAATGAGCCCTCTATTTCGAGTCTGTTCTTTCTCCTTCCTGGTCATATGAAAACTTCCCTAATTCAAGTACTTACTCTATTTCTGCATGGACTATTTCTTCAACCTTTGCCCCTACATTGAGCACCCTGTAAACAGCAGACGTGAGTCCATTCAGGCTAACAGGGCACTGCCCTACCAATCTCACTTTGCCTCAGCCAGTCCCCACCTCTTGCCTTCCTAGTTACCAGTCAAAGAGGTGGCAGTGCCCATTGGCTTCCTCCTCCCTGGTTTCAGTTTTGCCCTGGGGGAACTTAGATGGGAGGAGGATGGGGGCAAAACCAGAATTAGCTGGCTCTGGCTCCCCTTGCTGTGGGCCTCCCTGCTTTCCACCCTCCCAGCCCCAATGGACACCAGCCACCACAGCCTGCAAATACATGTGTCTTCTTAAAACAACAGGCAAGAAAATAGCTGAGGATTCCTAGTTACCTGGACTGTGAAATATTCCTTCAACGGGCTCCAGCCATTTTTGACCTACATCTTTAGCCACGCTCCTCTGTTCATGTCCTGATTACAGAGCCTCCCCTCCCCCCACTCCCCATCCCATAGTGTTGCTGTCGAGGTAAACGTTTGGAGGTACCAAAGGGCAGATCATAATACACCCAGGGAAAGAGAAGCATTGCAGGGGGGGGGGGGGAATAAGTGACCGTGAAAGAGGGACATGGTGCCAAATCACCAAGTGGGCTTGTGCACATCATCAACTGAAGAAGAAGCTTCTGTCATTAAATGTTCAAGCTGTGAATACAACCCAAAGGTGTTTAATAAAGCCATGTGGCTTACTGCCTGTATAATGACAGTGCTTGGCAATAATGCATGAAGGAAGGGGACAGAGTGCTGCTGCCCACTTCGGAGGGAGAGAACAGGGACTTGACCTACATTGAATCCAGAAGGCTCTGTGTATTGAATTCCAGGTTCTGTTCAACCTGAATATTCAGTTAAATAGGAGAAGTCTAAATAGTGGGTGTGGGGGTGTTATGAACAGTATCCCCCCCACCAACTGCTTTCAAAACTGATTTCTGCCAGTTGCATGCTGTAATTTTATAGCATCTTCCTGCTGAAAATTCCCCAGTACAATTCAGGTGCATTTGATTAACTTCCCCCATTTCTCTCCATGTTTGGCACACATCCCGCTGTGCCTGTTTCGCAGATGGAAACTGGCACAACACAACGCAGGGGGTTGCAACTTGGGGGAGTGGGGAGAGAAATAATATTTTCATTCCACCTCACTAATATGAATGAACTCTTAGGCAGTGGGACACATCTGGATATTCTACTTAGTTGAACAATGAAGCCAAACAAAAGAGTTGTGTTCAATGTGCATACTGGTTACACATACAGATGATGATGATGATAGACTCAAGTCAAAAATATCTCATTTTTTATTTTGTATGCATGTATATTGCACCCAGATTTAATTTTAATGGGGGGGGGGGAGGAATCAGCTAGGGGAATTGAGATTTACGAATATTAAGGAGCTTCTTAAAGGTCATGTGGAAATCTAAGACAAAGGACACACACACAATGTTTATGTAAATATCTTACTTTGATCCATGATTCAAAGTTTGGAGAGGGGGATTACTGATGTGTAAATGGGGTTCTATGAGATAAGAGGTATCTTCATTTTCCTCAGTGGATGCCCCCCAATTCTGCACACAAAGCAGTTCTCACTGATGAGACTAGGGAAGTTTCCACTCAAGCTGTGCTGGGGAGATTGTCAGGAGTGATAAAGGAAGAGTCAGAAAAAAATACATGGCAGTATTATAATGCATCTCTATAAACCGAGTATGTACATCTCAAATATTGGCTAGTGTTTTGATCAATGCATGCAAAAAATTGTATAGATGAATGGGAAAAAGTTCAAAGAGGAATATCAAGCGAATCGGAGATTGACTGAAAATATGAAGAAGAAGAAGACAGAGAGATCAGTATGGGGCTGGAGGGAAAAAAATACAGAAGCAAAACATTGTTTACCTTGCTTTATATCTTATAGTAAGGGGCACCCAATGAGACCAGCAAACATCAGTCTCAGAAGAAAAATACATTTTAATATAAGGCAGCTAGTATGGTTTCTCTCACTAGAAGAGAAAGTGGTTAGTTTCATGAAAGTTTCTTTTCTTTTCTGTCTTTAAAAAAGGATGGTAACATTTATAGAAGATAAGAATATTTGTAATTAGGGACACCTGAAATTTAGAACAGGGGTTGCTAATCCCTGCTCTAAATTTCAGCTCTGTTTGCAAGCCGGAGGAACTGTTGTGGGAACCATGCTTGTGCCACAAACTGCACACATGTGCCACACATGCACATTCACCCCCACCCCAACATTTAGGCTTGGAAAGGGTGGGGACAGGACTCTCTAGGCACCAGGGAAGCCCTCTGTGGATGCATGTGTGCCGGGAAGCACTACACTGGCAGGCTATGGTTTCTAGCACCTGCTGCTAAAAAGAGCAGGATTACAGTCCTCTCTCAGAACCCTGTGCTACATCACCATGGCTTGGAGGCTCCTAAGTCACTGTGTGCAGGGAATGGCTTCCATAAAGACAACAAAACTTCCCCTCCCTCTCCTCTGCATCACAGGTCTCCTAGATATGCTCTTGGGAGTTCCCCAGCCCTCCAGAGCAGATTTGAGGGTGGTGCAGAGGAGGGAAATTTCTGTCATACTTCTGATTATTTCATGCATGCGATAATTTAGTTGGATATAACTCTGTTTTGAAAACACCTTGCTCTAACCCAGGGGTCAGCAACCTTTTTCAGCCATGGGCCAGTCCACCATCCCTCAGACCATGTGGGGGGCCAGACTATATTTTGGGGAAAAATATGAACAAATTCCTATGCCCCACAAATAACCCAGAGATGCATTTTAAATAAAAGCACACATTCTACTCATGTAAAAACGCCAGGCAGGCCCCACAAATAACTCAGAGATGCATTTTAAATAAATAGACACATTCTATTCAAGTAAAAACACGCTGATTCCCGGACTGTCCACGGGCCGGATTGAGAAGGCGATTGGGCTGCATCTGGCCCCCGGGTCTTAGGTTGCCTAGCCCTGATCTAACCATTGTCTGAGATCAGGGCACTAACAGACTGCTTTGACCAGATCTTGTAGGACTATTTTTTTCATACTCATACAGCCCCTTGGTGTGGATAGGATTGTAGCCTTATTATTCATGGACAGCCCGACCCCACCTCATTGAAGTGTTTCCTGAACAGTGATGGCACCGGTGGCATAGATTCCCCCAAGGGTGGGAAATCTCTCTGATATGATTCCATACCATCCAGTTAGGAAAGAAAAAGAAAAACCAAGCAACAGTAGAATGAATATAGGGAGTGAGATGAACAGGGAATGAAATGGACTTAGATTCAGACCATATCCTTCAATGGGTCCCAAAGGATAGGTATGCAAGTGTTTGTGCATTTTTTCCGAGAGAGAATGAATAAGAGAGAACTCTCAAGTGGAAATGCAGTCAGTCAGCAATGAGCAATTTTCAGTTTGTCATGAAGGTATTCTGCTATGGATAGGCTGAGAAATCAGAATACTGCTACACACCACCCCAAGCTCTGAGCGATGCGAGATTCCAGGGGGTCCAGTTTGTTTGGGATGGGGGACAGCAGAAACTATGGTGTCTTTATGATTTATGGGTCTTTTTACACATGTATACTACCTGAGCAACAACTTTGGTTATACTAACGACGGTACTGAGCTGGCACTTAGGTGGCAACTAAAGCTGTCATCTCACAAGGTTGCCTGACTATTACAGCAATGGAGCCCTCCATTAGATTTTAACCCTTTCTGGATCCAGGACCCCTGGAATTAGAAGGAGCTTGGGCAACATGCAGACTAACACACCCACCCCAATTTGTTGGCTGCTTCATGAGATCAGCTGTCCTACACCTTGGTGGGTGGGTGAGGAGGTGGGTCCCTATCCATCTCTTCCTGCCCCTTGAAGCCCCAGAGGCTGCCTTCAACACATTTCTCCATTTCTGCTCTCTAATGTGCTTATGGTGTAGATTTTTTTTTCTAGCAGGAAGAGCAGCAGAAGGAGTGTCACCTGTGCCAATATGTTAACTATAGGCACAAATATTGCAAATGCCGTATCCTCCCTGCCCCCCACATGTGCTCCTCGTTTTCGTCCTGTATAATTGCATGCTCTTCATGGAATGTTGGGGCGCACTCGATATGAGCTCAGCTTCTCACATATACATCCCAGATGAAGTGTGAAGGAAACAGCAGAAGGAAAGAGTATAACATTTGGTTGCTCTCATCTAATTGTCAGGTCTATTGATCCATTTGCTCTGCGCTCAGGTAGCAGCTGCTCTATGTGGGCTTGAAATGACTCCTAAAACAGCTTGAGTCCTTCTACAGCTTGTGCAGAGTATCAGGCTCATACACATCTCCTTTGGGTCCAGCACTGGATAAGGCAGCTTATAAAAGAAAAGGGAATTTGAGGCTACAGTAGTGTGTTGGCCTGCAGAGACAACACGAGAAGTACTGATCCATACCTTCTGCTACCTAGCTCCAAACCCTTCCTGCTCTCGCCATTGCTGTGCCAGATGCCTCTCTTCACTCCTTTTACCTGTGGCAGAAGTAGTTCTGAGGAGTACTGGCTGCCCTCTGGGGAAAGAGCAGTACAGCACTATGGTAGCTGTCCACCATCAGAGAACTATTAAAGGACAGCAGACCCCAGTTTTGAAGGCCTTGTAATCACTGTCCCCATTCATCATGCTTTAACCTTGTTTTGTTTTAGGTTGGGAATTCCTGAATGAAGACAGCATTTGGCTACGAGTGGGTGCTATAGTCACTGTGGCTCTCCCTCTGCTTCTGGAAAGGTGGGTATTCGGGATAATCTAATAAACTCCCTTCTAGATAAATAGCTGTTTGGCTTGTATTAATGGTTAGTGTCTGCAAAATCACCAGTTGTGCACAGTGCCAGTGGGAGTAAGGTGGGGCAATGAATCCAAGAACGTAGTCATCAGAACTCTGATGATGGAGTCACCAAATATAGTCCCCCCAGTTAGAGATATGCTATTAGAAAGTGGAGCTGTCACCTTGAGGGCAGAGCTGTATGTTACATAGACACACAAATATATATTTTTTTCTGGGGAAAAGAATCTTTTGGAGGGGGGTTTTCTACTGCGGTGGGTGGGAAGCAAGTGTTTAACTCATTCACAGAGAAGCAAAGGGAAGGCAGAATCTCAAAGCTGGTACTAAGCAATATTTATTCAGGGGGCAGTTCTGGGGAATGCATTTGATAAAGTTGATAACCAATTTAGGGTTCTGCCTTTTTCTTTCTTTCTTTTTCTTCCCCCCTTTTTCTTCACTTCTATTGGTTTATCATGCCACCCCTCACATTTACCTCCAAGCCATTATTGGCTCACTACTTATTCACTCTAGTTTTCCCTGCACCAAATGCTGGTTTTCTATAGGAAAAGCATCCATTGGGCTTTGTGATGCACAGGCTAATGTGGCATTAAAAGGAAAAGGGACCCCTGACCGTTAGGTGCAGTCGTGGCCGACTCTGGGGTTGCAGCGCTCATCTCGCTTTACTGGTCGAGGGAGCTGGTGTACAGCTTCCGGGTCATGTGGCCAGCATAACTAAGCCGCTCCTGGTGAACCAGAGCAGCGCACGGAAATGCCGTTTCCCTTCCCACTGGAGCAGTACCTATTTATCTACTTGCACTTCGTGCTTTTGAACTGCTAGGTTGGCAGGAGCAGGGACTGAGCAATGGGAGCTCACCCAGTCGTGGGGATTCAAACCACCAACCTTCTGATCGGCAAGCCCTAGGCTCTGTGGTTTAATCTACAGTGCCACCCTTATCCCTAATCCCGCATTAGTTAGGTCCTAAGAGCTGGAAGTTGCCATCTTGACTGGTAGAGAGGAAACAGGCTGTTGCAGGTGAGGGCCATTCAATCAAGTTTAGCTGCATGTTACATCATCTTGTGCTCGTATCTGAAAATAGCTAATGGTGTCTGAGTGCTTATTCATGAGCGATGGCATAGTAACTTACAGAATGAAGCCAGTATTCTACAATACTCAGATGTATTATCCCCTGGTTGGGAAAACTATAATCAGCAGTTGAAAAACTTCAAAAGAAAAGCAGAATTCAGAGCAGAATTTTATTTCTTTAAAATAATAATAATAATAATAATAATAATAATAATAATAATAATATAGGTATTTCCTTTATATAAAATATCAGGATATTGTCCTTGAGGCCATATGATATTCACACTTAAAGCTGAAAAGTTACTAATAATTCCAAATAGTAGCACATTTCACAGGAAGCTTGAACACTGTTATTCCTGACTATTGGCGGGGGTGGGGGGTGGGGCGGAGCGGCTTGCTTTTTTTCTTGTAATAGAAAAGTGCATGATAAAAAGGGAGTAAGTGGTGACTGGATAGGACATAAATATTGTTAAGCACCTGAGTCCAATATGCCATATTCAAGGAGCAAGGGGCAATCTTCCCAAGCCTGTCAATGAAGGCATTATCCTCTTCCTTGCATAGCCAACAATTGGAGCACATTTTCTTCTATCTTTGTCCTTCTAAAAATAAGAACATTAGAAATTTCCATTTCCCAATACGGATAATGCATGATTCTGCATAATTCACCACACGGACATATCAGAGTATGTACCCCATAACCACCTTTAGCTTAGCTCAGTTGGTTACAGCGTGGTGCCAAGGTTGCAGGTTCAATCCCCATAACAACCTGCATGTTTCTGCATTGCAGGGGGTTGGACGAGATAACCCTCATGGTCCCTTCCAACTCTTCCATTTTTTGATTCTATGAACCACATATGACTTTACAAGCACTACTATGCAGTTTGCCCCCCACCCCCTTGCCACCTTCCCAGTAAACCTTAGAGGCACGCTTCGCAACTCATATTGCGCAAAGGCCAGATGGAGTCCATTAAAGTCATTACATGAAAAGTGAAATAATGCCCAGCTTTTGCTACATTCATTCATGTTGATTAAACATTATATTCTGTGAATTGTACTCCCACAAAAGTCACTGGGATTTTTCACAGAGGAAGCTAATTCCCATCACCAGTAAACTTCGCACAATGAACATATTGTGTATTATGGACATGGGATGATTATCTTATCATTCATACTGGGTAAAATAGTTGCTCGGTGGAATCATATTAATGTTAAACCAGAGTAATCAGTAAGTCAGACTTTTAAGAATGGGCTTGCATAATATTTTTTTCTTCCCGTCACTAGGGACTATTTCTCCAATTTCTTGGTTGTAGTAGACCTAGTGAGAAACAGTGATTCAGAAGGGGGGGGGGGGGGAGCGGGGAGAACACTGTGAAATTGACATGACATTTTGAGAAGAAACAGTTTAATGAAATTGACCCACTTTGTTTTGCCAAATCATATTACCAATTTGTCAATTTGGGGATAAATCCCTGTGAGCTCAATGGAGCTTCATCCTTGCCCTCCTACCATTTTTTTAAATAATAATAATAAAAAAAACAGCATGGGACACTTTGAAAACCTTTGGGTCTGTTTTCAAATAAGGTATACAGTAGTACCTCTGGATGCGAATGGGATCCGTTCCGGGGCCCCGTTCGCATCCTGAAGGGAACGCAACCCGCATCTGCGGGTCGCCATTCGCTGCTTCCGTGCATGTGCATGATGTCATTTTGAGCGCATGCATGAGCGGCAAAACCCGGAAGTAACGTGCTCCATTACTTCCGGGTCGCCACAGAGCGCAACCCGAAAATATTCATCCCGAAGCTACTTCAACCCGAGGTATGACTGTATTTGGGTTTTTGTAAGACAATATTTATAAAAGTAAGACATCCCAAAGTAAAAACAAAGTTTTTCTTAGTATTTCAGGTTTAAAAGTATGGTTGCATGGAATGACACACTGTGACTTCATATTTTTAACAAGCCTCCTTCAATCACTGCCCTTTCTTTGGAGGGGAATTTAACACAGCGCCTCTCATCGAAGATGAAATTCTGGGGGAAGAATCAACTGACTGAATAAAAGTGTGTGCTTTTTTTGTATATAGCCAACTGCTGCCTGCTCTAATGGCAAGCCCAGTGGGTGACAAATGAGTCAACATTATTTTTTTAGTGGTGGCAGAAATTTTTAATTCCTCCAAATTCAAAAAGCACCTCAGAATGGAGCTCTCTCAGAAAAAACAGCAACAAAATAGTGGCTGCTCCAATTCTCTTCCCTGCAATTTTTTCCCACTTCTTCCCCCAACGTATTCAAAGAGCCAAATTTGAGGTGGATGAAACAACAGAAAAATATTATTCATTTCATTTCTATAACACTTTATATTTTTAAGAAATAAAAACTCAAAATGGTTTGCAACACATTAAAAAAACAAATACAGTGGTACCTTGGGTTAAGAACTTAATTCATTCTGGAGGTTCATTCTTAAACTGAAACTGTTCTTAACCTGAGGTACCACTTTAGCTAATGGGGCCTCCTGCTGCCATCATGCCGCCACCCCAGGTACTATTTCTGGGTCTGTAACCTGAAGCGTCTGTAACCTGAAGCATATGTAACCCGAGGTACCACTGTATTAAAATTTAAGCAGGCAGCAATGTCTACAACCCACCCACCCTTTGATCTGAAGAGTGAAAGTTTCCCAAAGTATTTTTTTAAAGCCCACAGAAATTTGGGCATGACAATTTTGCCATAAACCCACCCACTAGAGGTGGGGGTGCAGAAAGTATACCTGTCCTTAAAGTGAAACAGAAGTATGCGGAGTCCTCGGGAGTGCTAGCTAAGTTCTCACGAGTTAGAGCTAGAAAAGCTACTGACTACAGGAAAATCCTTTGTTTTATAGTGGTACCTCGGGTTACATACGCTTCAGGTTACAAATGCTTCAGGTTACAGACTCCGCTAACCGAGAAATAGTACCCGAGACGAGGCTTGTACCAAGGTCAAGATGGAGAATATCATGTCGTGTTTAAGCTGTGTCGATCTTACACTTTTGCCACGATTTACAGGGACAAAGCCATGGTTTTCCCAGTAGTGATGTATGGAAGTGAGAGCTGGACCATAAAGAAGGCTGATCGCCGAAGAATTGATCCTTTTGAATTATGGTGCTGGAGGAGACTCTTGAGAGTTCCATGGACTGCAAGAAGATCAAACCTATCCATTCTGAAGGAAATCAGCCCTGAGTGCTCATTGGAAGGACAGATCATGAAGCTGAGGCTCCAATACTTTGGCCACCTCATGAGAAGAGAAGACTCCCTGGAAAAGACCCTGATGCTGGGAAAGATGGAGGGCACAAGGAGAAGGGGACGACAGAGGACGAGATGGTTGGATAGTGTTCTCGAAGCTACAAACATGAGTCTGACCAAACTGCGGGAGGCAGTGGAAGACAGGAGTGCCTGGCATGCTCTGGTCCATGGGGTCACGAAGAGTCGGACACGACTAAACGACTAAACAACACAGAGACAAACCATATCATAAGTTCAGATTCACACACTTGTTCACAAAGTGTTTGGGAATCCCACTCCCAATAGCAGAACAGCATGAATCTGTTGAGCTGCAGGGATAGATGAGTGACTTTCTGCTCACCCCGCTATGCACATCATCTAATTCTGCAACACAATTGCTATTTAGCACTGATGGCCAAGGTTTGGGGCTATATGTAAGCTGCCCTGCTTCGCTGCCTTACTGATAGGCACTGGATCACCAAGTTGGCTATTAGTATAGAGATGATGATGATGGTGATATATAATGTAATGTTCATTGCCAAAATTCTAACAGTGTCATGCTAGATCTAATGCTCAGCTTCTTGGCTGGAGTTTGACTGGTGTTATGATGAAGGATGATCTGACCCCTCTTGTACATGCACTGCTAACTTTGCATTTGGATTACTGCAATGCACTTTAAAAAGGGTTGCCCATAAAGACCATCTGGAAGCTGCAGCTAAAGTGTGACATCCCAGTTGGCTGCAGGGAACTCATTACACCATAATGGATCATCGTCATCTGGGCATTATTTCAAGGTGAGCTTCCAGGCTGGTTCTTGTCCCCCCAGTCCTGCTAAATTACCCACTACAAGAGACACCAGGATCTCTCCTTTTGCATATGAACCCTTTCCTCCCACCATCAACACACCAGTCTGTTAAGGTCAATTTGTGAGACCCTCTTCCTTGTCCAGCCTATGGAAGATAGGCTATTGGCTAAAAGGAGTGGAGCTTTCTGAGTACTGGCACCCATCTTTGGCTGCTCCCTCCCTAAGAAGGCATGTGGGGCCTATTTTGCTGCTACTTTTTGACGTATGGTGAAGACCTGGGCATTTTTTTCAGCTGGAGTTCAGCTCCTGCACTTCTCAAGTGGGTGCTAAGAGAACAAGGGTGAGCTCTGGCATCTCTTTTTCTATTGCACCACTGCCATAGATGTGTAGATGGCTTTTGTGACTGTCAAAGGAACAGTGCTCATGATGTGTGTAGCACTCTCCTCTCCTATTTTCTCACTCAGAACAATTCTGGAACTTCTTATGGGCACGTTTTGTAAATGTTTCCCAATCTCATGCTGTATTTTGATATTTATTTCATGATCATTTTGAGCATGGCCTTCTTTGAAAAAGTAGTGTATGTGTAAGCTATACGGGTTCTCCTTTTTTTAAAAAAAAGTGAAACCGTGGGCTCCTGCAGGAATTCATGGTTTTATCACCATTTCCTACAAGGTTCTGACATTCAAGGGCAGGATTTATTATTGTTGTTCCTTACGACTGAAATGACTAGCACAGAAGCTGCTTACTCTCCCGTCTACTTAGTTTAATGACTCCCTTGGTTTATATAGATTCTAGGGAAAGTAGCTGCAATAAGGAATTAGGAAAGCAGAGCAGATAGGATTTCCTCTAGCAATGCCTGGCTCCCCTCATTATTAAGCTACTGGCCTGCATAAAAGAGTATATGAAATGGAAATGCACTTCCCACTTTATGGTTTGTATGTAGCCTGAGTAAAGGCCACTGGAGCAGAGTCAGTGGCATAGCCTGTTTCTGCATACACACAATGGATAGCTCAGTTGGTAGAGCATGAGACTCTTAATCTCATGGTCATGAGTTTGAACCCCACATTGGGCAGAAGATTCCTGCATTGCAGGGAGTTGGACTAGATGACCCTTGTTGAACCTTCCAGCTCTACCATTCTATGATATGCATGGCAGCCATAACAGAGCTTAGGGTGCCACTTTAGCTGTGGTGGCACAAACCACTGTTTGGTGCCACCACACCAGCAGATAAAGAGGGTGTTTAGGGCTAGGCTGTAAACTGCATATGTAATGGGCAGAGTGGAGAACAACAACCCAAACTTTTCTGGGTGCTTCTGAATACCCTCAAACCAGTTTAACAGAATGTAATATTGCATAACAGTGACTGGTTGCTTCTATTGCAGGATACATCTAGGAGCACTATGAAAATCAATAAAACCAGAGAACATGGCAGGGTAGGAACCTTGAAAAATTCAATGCCATCCCTTTGAAAAGCTATTGCTAATGTCATTATATGCCCTTCAATGGCTGCGCTCGTTTCTCTCTGGTCGGGGACAGAGGGTGGCGCTTGGGGGGGAATTGTCATCCCGCCACTCCTTGGTGTGTGGAGTGCCTCAGGGTGCGATTCTCTCCCCGATGCTTTTTAACATCTTTATGCGCCCCCTTGCCCAGCTTGTCCGGAGTTTTGGGCTGGGCTGCCATCAGTATGCTGATGACACCCAACTCTATCTGTTGATGGATGGCCATCCTGACTCGGCCCCAGACACACTGATCAGATGCTTGGAAGCTGTGGCTGGATGGTTACGTGGGAGCCGGTTGAAGTTAAATCCTTCGAAGACAGAGGTCCTCTGGCTGGGACGGGACGATATGACATTGAGGGGGCAACTCCCTTCTCTTGCGGGGGTGCAATTAGTGCCAGCACCGTCCGTTAAGAGTTTGGGTGTAATCTTCGATACCTCCCTCTCCATGGAGGCGCAGATTGCAGCTATAACAAAGGCGGCATTTTTTCATCTCCGCCAAGCTAAGCAGTTGGCTCCTTACCTCTCTCGCCCTGACCTAGCCACTGTGATCCACGCGACGGTCACCTCCAGACTGGATTATTGTAACTCGCTCTACGTGGGGCTGCCCTTGAGACTGACCCAGAAACTCCAGCGGGTGCAGAATGCCGCAGCGAGACTCCTTACGGGGTCTTCGCTGCGAGATCACATTCATCCGGTGCTATACCAGCTGCACTGGCTCCCGGTGGAGTACAGGATCAGGTTTAAGGTGCTGGTTTTAACCTTTAAAGCCCTATACGGCCTAGGACCCTCGTACCTACGGGACCTCCTCTCCTGGTATGCCCCACAGAGGAACTTACGGTCTTCAAATAAAAACATCTTGAAGGTCCCAGGCCACAGAGAGGTTAGGCTGGCCTCAACTAGAGCCAGAGCTTTTTCGGTTGCGGCTCCAACCTGGTGGAACGCTCTGTCGCAAGAGACAAGGGCCCTGCAGGACTTGACATCTTTCCGGAGGGCCTGCAAGACAGAGCTGTTCCACCAGGCCTTTGGTCAGGGCGCAGCCTGACTCCCTCCTTTGGCAATCTCTACAAAGCTTTAGTCTATGGTTGCCATCAATTTGTATTTTAATTAATTTTTAGAATGTATTTATAATGTTGTACTGTTTTAGTGTTGTTAGCCGCCCTGAGCCCGGCTTCGGCTGGGGAGGGCGGGATATAAATAAAATTTATTATTATTATTATTATTATTATAAATAGCTATAGACCACTGCTGCCTAAGGGGGGCATTGAATAACCATTGTGGACTGCTGCTGAGCTGAAGCGATGGTTGAGTCTCTACAGTCTTGGAAGTAAAGTTTAAGACAATCTTAGCCAAAACTGAAATTGTGCAAGAGTTTCCCCTGCTTCATTTGCATTTCCTGCATGTTGTTTGCGCTCTCTCACTTCCTCTCTCTCTTCCTGCCTCCAAAAGGAAAGTGGAGGGAAGCCTCAAACCTGGAACTTGTAGGTTAAAAAGAAGAAGGAGGAGGAGGAGGGAAAAAAGGGGGGGAGCCAAACTGAAGGCAAAGCACCAATTCCTCATTTACTGCTGATGGTGAGTCAATCAAATCCTGCTTTCCCACTGTTTCCTGGCTTTCCCAGCTGTGTGAATTCATGACCCGGTTTTTGATATGTTCCAGGCTGTTACATTTTCCCCTCAGAGTTTAATTGTTTCTGTTTCACATTTGGGTGCTGAAAACTTGACAGAAGCTGCACAATTCCCTCCAGCTACAGCTCCTATTTATATTGCTGTAAACTATGTTTGCAGTGATATGATTAGTAATAAAGGGGAGAAAATTAAACAGGAATTAGCAGCTCTTTATATAGAATCTGGGTGCCTCCCAAGTTTTTCTTCTGGTATCATGGGAGACAAAAATGTTGGAGAAACCCCATTACACTATCCATCTCTTTCTCTTGTGAGGGCAGAATCTAGTTGGCTTACAGAGGAGATATTAGGTTTTCATCCAGTAGCATGACTGACATTGGCCAAAGGACTTTGCCAAGTCCTTACTCAGGCCAAAAACGTCAGGATGGAGCATTCTTCCTGTGCCACCACCATCCTAGTAAAAGTTGGGAAAACAGAAGGACATACTGTTTGCTCCTTTGTGATCATTTTCATCTACTCCATGAAATGTCCCTGCCTGTACGCATAAAATGAATCCACCTAGCCTTGCTGTATTGGGTTCATACATGCATGGTTAATGCTTTGACAATATCCAACACATCCTTGGGAAACAAGGGGGAGATAGATCCAGGCACCTCCAAGAAATCATTCATAGGTGCTTTCATACTCAATATTATGGGGGGAGGGGGAACATGTGGCCCTTTGGGTCTCTATTTGGCCCTCAGGAGTCTTCCCAGGCCACACCCTTCCTGAGTGGCTGGAATGTGTCCTTGGACTGTGATTATTACCTCTTGCTTGTCTGAAGGAGGATGGGGAGTTGTGTGGCATGCAGGTGTAGCATCATAGAATTGTAGAGTTGGAAGGGATCCCGAGAGCCATCTAGTCCAACCCCCTGCAGTGCAGGAATCTCAACTAGATCATCTATGACAGATTGTCATCCACCCTCTGCTTAAAAACCTCCAAGGAAGGAGAGTCCACAACTTCCTGAGGGAGACCGTTCCGCTGTCAGTTCTTACTGTCAGAAAGGTTTTCTTGATGTTTCGTTGGAATCCCCTTTCTTGGAGCTTGAAACCAGAGCAGGAGAGAACAAGCTTGCTCCATCCTGCATGTGGCAGTCCTTGAGATATTGAAAGATGGCCATTATACAAACTTCTGACTTTTGCATGGCTACAGTCTTCTGTAGGGACGCGGGTGGCGCTGTGGGTAAAAGCCTCAGCGCCTAGGGCTTGCCGATCGAAAGGTCGGCGGTTCGAATCCCCGCGGCGGGGTGCGCTCCCGTCGTTCGGTCCCAGCGCCTGCCAACCTAGCAGTTCGAAAGCACTCTCGGGTGCAAGTAGATAAATAGGGACCGCTTACTAGCGGGAAGGTAAACGGCGTTTCCGTGTGCGGCTCTGGCTTGCCAGAGCAGCGATGTCACGCTGGCCACGTGACCCGGAAGTGTCTCCGGACAGCGCTGGCCCCTGGCCTATAGAGTGAGATGGGTGCACAACCCTAGAGTCTGTCAAGACTGGCCCGTACGGGCAGGGGTACCTTTACCTTTACAGTCTTCTGTAGAAAAGTAAGAGTCGCATCCATTGCTCTGCCCACTTTTAAAGAATGGCCTCCAGAAGCAGCCCTCAGGCTGAAAAAGGGTTCCCTATTCCTGCCACAGAACTTCTGTTTAATAGTTGTGCATTAAGTTCACTGTACTGCATGGCAACATTGTAGAAACCATGACAGATATCCAGATGTGGTTGAGAAGGGTTCATCAATATGAGCTAGACTGAGCTATATAGCGTAGTGGACTTGGCTCACACAGTCCCAAATGGGAATCCCATGAAGGCACACTGTTTCCCCACCTCATATGGTATGGGGTGACACGTGCATTTGTCTTCAGTGGGGCTTAATTCCTGTGATTCTTCCACTCCTTTTTTTTTTTAAAGACAGAAGGATAAAACATCTGATACAAATTCAAGAACAGATATAACCAAATCACGTATCTAGTAGGGATGTTTGTGTTTTAGCTTGTTTGTGTTTCTGGTTCTCATCATCCTGGCTCTGTTCATACCAATACTTAGCCCACGTTTGCAGTATGGGTTCAGCCCCATGAACTCAGCTCTGCTGTTGAGTTGAAAATGTTGAGTTCAGGCTCTCTAAAAGGTGACTGATGTTGACTCCCATGCAAATAGTTTGCCCCCTGGACACACAAGTAAGCCACAGAAAAGAACGGCATGTGTTTTAACTTTATATACTGGATATTCTATAATACGTCCCCACCACAAAATAGTCTTGCTTTGCCATTCCTCCCACCCTTGATGTACCGTAATGCATTATTGTTTACATTTCCCCCTCCAGTTCTTTTGCTTCAACCAGCCACCTCACCATTGGATCCTTTCTTTGCTTGCAAGGCACATACATATAAACAAACAACCAACAGTACAGTGGTACCTCGGGTTACAAACACCTCGAGTTACAAACACCTCGGGTTACAAACACTTTGGGTTACAGACTCCACTAACCTGGAAGTAGTACCTCGGGTTAAGAACTTTACCTCAGGATGAAAACAGAAATTCCACGGCAGCAGTGGAGGCCCCATTAGCTAAAGTGGTACCTCAGGTTAAGAACGGTTTCAGGTTAAGAATGGACCTCCAGAACGAATTAAGTTCGTAACCAGAGGTACCACTGTATAGTTCTTCAACTTAGCCTTTTCTTTTTTGTGAGGATCACCAAAGACACAACCCCACACATTGTTCCTGCCCTTTCCCTGTGCTCAGAGAGACAGACACTTAATCTATTAACTGCTAAACAGGAATCTAAACAAAGGTCAATGACTTTTGTCAGCCAAATCTAATGTTAGTCACTCTAACACCAGGCATGTCCAAAGTCTGTTTCAGGAGTCTAATCCACCCCACCGGTCAGTTTAATACAGTCGCTGTTGCAGTTTTTTTCCTGGGGTAAAATCCTAAGAAAACCTCAACAACTTCAAACCTAAAAAAGCTCAACAACTTTTGTGTAAAATATAATAAAAGCTCAACAACTTCAACTTTGGTCGGCCCTTTGGTCGGCCCTCACAGCCCTTCACTTCATCAAATCTGGCCCCCTTTGAAAAAAGTTTGGACACCACTGCTCTAATTGTTAGTTTACCATTCTGCACTCAAAAAGAAAATAATAGTACAATAACAACCATTTGGCCACCTTCACATTTTATTTACAAATACAAAATATTTAATAATAGTAATAAAATGCTAAAAGTATGTAAGCATTTAATTATCCTTGACTTTTATTGAACAAACACCTGCTTCCTAAAAGCAAAGTATATTCAATTAGTAAATGAATATTTTCTGAAGATGATTTTGAACATTTAAACTAATACAAAACATTTCTTCTTCAGAAGATTAAAGAAGAAAAAGAATGTGCATGGTTCTAAATGAAATAAATGTATGATACCATGATCTTCAGCAGTAAAATATTGCTCCCCCCCCCCTTTCTTTCTGCTTTGGGCATTACATGCTGCCGATTGCTGACACATAAGGAGTGAAGAGAATGTGCATTTAAAAGGGGGGTTTTCTGTAACTTAAATTTGTTGTGTAATGCCGACGCAGACCACAGAGCACACAGACAGTTCAGATATACATTTAACCACATTGGACCAGACAGGGACCACAAAAACCATGGCAATGGGTCAAGCAAGATTATGAGCTTAAGCCGGGAGATCAAGAACAGTGATAAGAATTTTAGGGTGAAATTTTATCAGAAGATTGGGATCAGAAACTGATAATAAGCTCTCACATGTAAACATTGATTTCTGGCCATCAAAGCTCACCCTTCCACTCAGTTTTAATAAACTTCACCATGCTCCCTAGTGTGATACCTGTAACCCCCAGCTTGATATCAATTATTCAGTTGGGGGGGGGGTGCTGCAAAGTATGGGGTTTTCGCTGCAAAATGCTAGCAAAACTTTGTCACCAGTTTGGAGTGAATTGAATAATGTTGGGTTTCTGGGTGCTAACTACACTCCCTGGTTTGATGTATCAGTTACTCAGTTTGGGGGTTGCTATAAAATACTGCAAAATGACTGCAAAACTTTGGCACCAGTTGGAGGGGATCCCATATTTTGTGATTCGTAGTTAATGAAGTTTCAAAAGCTTCATTTTGAGTTAGGCAGTACCTTAAAATGGACTTCACACACTTCTTATAGAAAGCACCTTGCAGTCGAGCTAGGTGATTTCAAAGGCATGTGTGGCTTTGAGAGAGATATATTTGAAACAGGCTCCATGACAGTATATTGACTATAAATGCAGAAGATTAAAGGGACTGTGTCACAGGTCCCTCAAGAACCAGGGGGGAAAGGATGACTCCTTAAGACATTGAGGTTGCAACAAAAAGATTCTGGTTGGTGTGTTCCTGCTGGGACATATCTCCTGTCTCAAGCCCCACTCCCACCTTTAAACATGTCTCTTCAATGGCAAGAAATGTTTCTGTTTGTTTTCCTGGGTGAGCTGTGGAGAGGGCACCTCATTCAAGCCTCTCTCATTTCAGATGGTGGGATTGATGACCGCACTCTAAAAGCAAGAGGTGAAAATAAGTTATTAGCAATATTATCCTGCTCCTTCTCCCCACTGGCGGAAGTTGCAAGGAGAAGTTGCTGTTGTGTCCAGACCCAGATGAGGGGTTCAATATCATGTCTTATAAAAGTCCACCATCACAAAAGAATCTGAACCTACAGCTCCTGCCAGGGATTAATGTTCACCCGGGATCAATTAGCATGCAATGCCCTGTTGTTCCTTATCCCCAGCCAATGAGATATGCCAAATTGTTTTCCCATCTATGGATTGGAAAGTATTCAGCTGCCATTCTGCTTCTAATGCTGGGGTGGGAGTTTTTATCACTCTAATCAGTTTATTAAACATCATTGTCCACAATCCCTCTGCTAATAATTTGCACTGCAATGCTAATATGCTGCCAAGAGTTTTTCAGACTGGCTTCTGTTCCCAGAGGGAACAAAGTAAAGAAAACGAGTCCCCTCATTCACTGCTCATCCCAGCAGGAAATCAACATTTTGTTATCACTCAGCCACTATCTTTTGTTCAATGCTCTTTGTGGGGGATACATTTTGCAGTCCCTGTGTGCATGCACACGTATCCATGCTTGCACAGCTACCCATCACATGTGAACTGTGTTCAGCCCAACACTTTAGTTACTTAAAATAATTTACCAGAACCAATATTTCTATATCTCCCAAACACAGGCCATGTAGGTCACACACAGGGCCCTCTTTACCCGGGGGTACAAGGGGTGTGGGGCACCCGGGTGCTGAATTCTGGGAGACGCCAGGCGCCCGCCGCTGATACCGCCTAAGCACTTAACTATCTACCTGTTATGAAATAATAAATAATTTTGATCAAGCTAGAAAAACAAAATTCATATATACCTAGGTATTACTGAAATGTATACCTACTGTTTCACTAAAGGACTTTCAACTTTGTGTACTCATTTACAAAAGATGCGCCACGCAAGCGGCAGCGCTTGTCATTTACAACAAAATTAACTCTTACAAAATATTATGTTATGTATTGTATTGAGCTGCGATGTGGCAGCGGGGTGAGTCAGAGGCACCTTTGACATGACTGATGTTTCTCCTAAGTAGGTTCCTAAACCATACTTATAAGTTTAAGTGTGGTGGTGTTGTATATTTAAGTATAAGTGCATTGTAAATAAATGAGCAAATAAAAAAGTTTGTTTCTTTTTCCTTGTTCCTTCTTTTGTATACAAGAGAAAAGGCGTAAGCGTGGAGTCCGACATAAGCAAAATAAAAGTTAATTTGGGGGCTAAACTAAATTTGGGGGCTCTGGATGGATCTTTGCACCCCAGTGGCACATATGCTAAAGATGGCCCTGGTCACACGTATCTCATTTTTCCATGTAGTTCTTTCAATTGAGCTCTGTCTCAGTGTTTCTCATCCACATTAGTGGGTGGTGCTTGATGAGAGGCATTTGCATGTGTGTTGTTGTCCTTCTGTCCCTGCTAGTATTTGCCCCCACCTTCCTGAACTCCAGAAGCCTGAGGTCAATTGTGGATGTGCACTAGCACAAAACAAAGGGGTGAGCATTGTGCCTGGCTCACCAGCATCTCACTGCCTCACCAACAGAAGCAGGGGGCATGGTGATAAATAGCACCCAGCAAAGCATCACCACACGTGTTTAAAAAAGCCACCCACCCACACAACGTGCTTCAGTATTTTCACAGTTGGGTATTATGCAATTTTATGTTGGATTTCCGTCCATATCACATTATCCATGAATTGGGAAAATCTGGATTAAATCAGTGGAATTGTTTGCTGCCACTTGAATGAGGACCACATTTTGTGGGTGAAGTGAAAAACATGCACACCTGAGATGCATCAAGTCCACTTTGGACTGCTGTGTGTGTGCACGAGCATCATAGCTTTTTTAAAAAAATGATTTAAGAGCATTTAAATGCCATTTAATATTTCAAAAATCTGTAAGTGGTGTGCAGTCTAAAAAACCCAACATATTATTACATGATTAAAGCAGCAATAGACACATAACCTAAAGCCAGTAAAACAGCATCATAAAAACACATAAAAGTGCAATTCAGATGATTTTGTGCTTTTATACTGTATCTTTTTGTTGTGAACCATCCTGAGAGCTGGGGATTAAGGGTGGTATACAAATTTAATAAATTAAAAATTCAAATTCAAATATGTAAAATTACACATCCTTTGCTGTATCAGTACATTTGGCAGCCATTTATTTATTTATTACTAAGTGACTTAACACAAACTACCTCTAAGCAGCATAGAAAAACATGATAATGTATATCAAATACAACAGGATTACACAGCCAGATGGTCAGGGTATAAATTATAAATTATTATTATTATTATTATTAAAACATATTTTACAAACCAAACAATCCACTGTGACCACAGCAAAAGCCTTAGTAAGTTCAAAAACAACAACAATAAAATCCTCTAACCCAGTGACGTGCTTCATTATATTGTATTGAGCTACTAAACTAAACAATTATTTAAGAAACAGCAAAAGAAATTTCACCAGTAAAATGCCTGGGAGTAAAAACAAACCCCAATGACAACACCTTTTTGTCTGGTGACAGAAAGGTGTCAGTGTTGGCATTAGGTGAGCCTTCCTGGGGAGAGCACCCCACAAATGCAACGTGTGGGGCATCACTGATAAGGCCATTTCTCTTGTTGTCATCTTCAGGACTACTGCCAGAGACGGCACTCAGAAGAGTTTCACCAGTGGTGACTGGTGTATGGTCTACATAGGCTCATATGGGAAAATGTATTCCTCAAGGTATTTAGGTTCTAAGTTGTGTAAAGTTTATAGGTTTAGATCAGTACAGTGGTACCTCGGATTACATACACTTCAGCTTACAGACTCCGCTAACTCAGAAATATTACCTCAGGTTAAGAACTTTGCTTCAGGATGAGAACAGAAATCGTGTGGCGGTGGCATGGCAGCAGCGGGAGGCCCCATTAGCTAAAGTGGTGATTCAGGTTAAGAACAGTTTCAGTTTAAGAACAGACCTCCGGAACGAATTAAGTACGTAACCAGAGGTACCACTGTATTATAAATTGGACCACGATATATATTCAAAGCCAGTGCAGCCAGGATGGAATTGGTGTAATATATTCGACTCATGTGGTTCCAGTTAACTCTTGGCCCACTAAGTTCTACACCAGTTGCAATTTCCAGACCATCTTCGAATGCCCCTCATAGCAAGATTTCTTGTGATCTTGTATCTCTATCCTGTCTAAACATAGATTTTGGGGTGTTGTTATAGTCATATTGCTTAGCAGATAATGGAATACTTTATAGTTGACCATATAGAAATGCACATGCCTTAAAAGTGATACCGTTGCCAAGTGGCGCAGGAAGGTGTCAAGAGACAACAAAGTCCATAGTTTTGAATTGTTGTTTAGTCGTTTAGTCGTGTCCGACTCTTCGTGACCCCATGGACCAGAGCACGCCAGGCACTCCTGTCTTCATAGTTTTGAATAAACTTGGTCAAATAAAAACATGACCTCACAGCTTACATAACATCTTTTGTCAATTTGCTGTGTCAATCCTTCTTAACGTGCTGTTTCAGATTGATGCACATAATAACTTCAGCGAATAAAATGTCATATTTGATGATATTAACTAATTTGATGGATATCTGCTTTAAATAACACTTTTTACTGGAAGGATTATCTGATTCCCCCTGCCCCCCCCTTGGGCAACAGCCCAAGAGTGGACTTAGCTGTTGTGTCTTTTATGAATGGTTGGCAAAAATCCATTCCCAGCTTGCTCCTGTGATGTTTTAACTGGTTGATATTATCCTTAAAAAAAATTAAAAAAGGGGGGGGGGAACCTCATACTTAACAAATCTATGGGTAATATACATTGGGAGGGATTGGAAAATGTCTTAAGGGGATATGCTAAAAGTTCTAAGTGATGTAAATGTCTTTTTCTTTAATAAAACAAAACAAAGACAAATGTTAAAACCTAATGTTCAAGTATGAAGTAGGACTGCTTAACTATACATCCAACAGTGGGTAATGTGTAGCAGCACTTAACAGTTGATGTGACATTATCACATCTGACATTTTCTCACCCTCATGGGCAGCAGCCAGAAATATAGAGCAGGGCATGGAAATGCATGATGTGGTGATGTTAGCAAATGCTAACCCACTAAATAAGGGATTGGGAAAGAGCACAACAATTGAAGCAGTAATCTCATGTCTATAGCTGTACCACCCTCACTATTCCAGCCCAGCCAAAGAACCTGCTAGGTGTATTAAGTTCAACTCTGAGGGAAATAATGGCTAAAAATAGAAGCTCTCAAGCTGAGGGGGCTGGTGATGAGCTATCCACGGTACTGAAACTGAGATCTGTGTAAATAAGAGAGTCTTGTGGCACTTTAAAGACTTTTGATATTATTATTATTATTATGGCACAAAAATGGCTGCTGATTTTATTATTATACCACTTGAAGCCAAATTAGACTTCTAGTCAATGGACTGGAATCCACAACAGCTGATGCCTCTAGTCCAGGTCATACTAAAACCACCTTCTGTTGGTTGTGCTGCAATACTGCAACATGGGTGAGGCGTTAAACACTCCCAAGTTGTTTCCTGCCAAAAGCTGCTTTTGCTTTTGTTTTTAAACAGCTACTGTGGTAATGGACAGAACATCTAATTTGGTGATGGCAATTGTCAGTTTGGGGTTTCTAAAGTGAAGATTGGTAGCAGTTACCTTATGAGATCAATGTGCTTTTATTAAAGAGGGTGCGTCCTCATTGAAACACTGTTACGCCAGGGGTGTCTTTAACATGGAAAGGGGGAAGACCCCTCTGGAGCAGTTGCTGGAACTATGACAGGTTCCTACAACAGGGAAGCAGCTGCTGGTGGAGCACTTTTCGACCTCAGAATGGATGCAGCCATATGCCTTGACGGCCAGATTTTTAAAACAGGTGCTCTAAAAAGTGAGGCATCACTGTAATCAATCCTTGGTTGCAGCTCTATGATTGACAGTTTCACACCATCATTGTAACTGCACCACTGAGCCCGTAACAAGGAGTTTATAACTTAATTCCCATCAATACATTCTAATCTGCCTGTATAGACCTTTGTAAAATGGAAGGAGGGATATTTTTAAACACCATCTAACCTGAGAAATCAATATTAGAGGTTTCTGTGGCTGATGAAAGGCCTTGACACCTACTCTGTGCTTGACCTTGGGTAACATACTAATCTGCTTGGTGTTCTAGTGCACTGTGTAACACCACAGAATGACACGAGCCTTAATTAATATTTATTTTTAAAGTGATCAAGCTCCTTACATGAAAGGCACCCCAAGAGTGTGAGTAATTATTAAAACAAATCAACCAGTCTGTTGCCAAGAAATTATTAAACTCTGAAGGCTGACGCATGAACAGGCTATGTCACCGACCCCTATTTCTGCGTTTATGTGCCAAACACCTGAGCACATCAGCTGCAGAAGTAAACATAATCAAAGGTTATTAGCGAGTAAGGACTAATCTCCTAACAACACGCTCTCTGAAACATGTTCTCAGAAATGTCGGCTTCCTCATTATTATGCATAATGTCTGCAGCTCTTTGCAATGTGCAAAGTGCTTTACTGCTATTCTTTATTTTGTGAGTCATTACAGCCCAACTCAGTGCATATTTACTCAGATATAAGTTCCACGGAGTTCAACGGGGCTCCTCCTAAGTAAACATATGTGCAATGCAACCTAGAATAAATAAACATTGACGCAAATCTTGGAGCGCCACATGAAATACACCAAATGCATGGATGAATATGATCACACCACTGATGGAGATAATTATGATATTTTTTTAAAGGGGTGGTGGTGTACGCTTAGCCCTAACCATGTCTACTTGAAAGTAATTCCCATTGTTTTGAATGGACTCATTTCCAAGTTAAGACTTTGAGGTTTGCAGCCCAAATCAATATTCCTTGCTCTCAAAAGCAGAGAACTGCATACAGCTCTTACATGGCTTCATGTCATAAAATCAACAGCTTTAATACCTGTCTAATGCATTTACCATTCCTCCCCAGAACAGAAAAGTGTGGGGAAGCTGTGTGCACAATTCCAATTCTCCCCTTCTGGCCCAACAAGCTAGAAATAAATCTAATAGACTGTCTGGTTAACTGCCTTGCCTTGTTAACTGACATTATCTATTACATGAAAGTGTCTACCTGGAAAAACCATAAACTGGACTGGGAGTTGAACAGTCCATGGTCACATCATACCCTTGAGATGCTAACAGTAGGCTAGGGCCCCCAAGGTCACTTAGCCAGGGATGCCAAATCAGACAGGACAGAAGATGCACCAAGATCCAACCATGTGAAACGAGTCAAGACAGGGATTAGGAAAGCAAAGCTAAGTGAGGCCATGACAACGTGAGGCAAAGCAGAGGCGGGACAAGCCGTGTTCTCTTCCTTTAATGAAACATACAGCATCGTAGATATCTACTGTAGCTTCTATTCCCCTGGATTCGCTTCTGTGTTTCCCAGGCATGCTGCCGTGATCTATATCCTGGAGATAAAAATCCCCTCTCTTCTGGAAAAGCATTTAGACCTGTGTATGAGAAGTATTATTAACTTATTTATCATCAGGTTTAAACTGTGGCTCCTCACCTTCCAGCTCTACATAAACTCTCAGCTTCTTTAGGAAGGGCAATTTCATTTTTATTATAGCTTTCACATAAAAATGGCTTTAAAATGATATTTCCTGGGAAATTCTTCTGTACAACTCTGGTTGCTAGGTAAGCTGTGGGAATGAAGGTGCCTGGCTTTATTTCAAGCTTACTGGTTCATTGTTCGCTGCTCCTAATTGCTCAGTAGAGAACCAAGAGCTGCCCCCCTTTTTTCTGCATGATCCGGGGGCTTCTGTTTGTGTGAGTATTAACAAACATTTGTTTAGGTTATGTGATTCTGGATCGCCTGCTCATTGAAACCCTCTAGGCAGCTAGCTAACTTTAGAACCTGGATAATGGCTTTATGGGAGGGCGAGGGGTTGCTTGAAATGCCCACCTGCATTACTTAGTTGGGAAACATATATTGGCATTTTCCTTTTGTCCCTCCCCACCCTGCCCACACTATTCCATGCTCTGCAACAGCTTCTACATTCCTGATCTCTCACAGATGGGGTGAAGAAGCTTTCTCAGCCCAAGCGTCACATTCCCTCATGAAGAGGTTCTCATCCAGAGGCCACACCCTCCAGTAGAGGGTGGAGCCAGAAGGGGAAGTGGGAGGAGCAATGGATTTAAATATTACCTTTGTACAGTAGGCTACTTTCTACACATTCTCACACATCCCTCTCTATCCACAACTACCCAAAAGCTAGAGGGTAGACCCTCACCTTTTCCCCCCATTCTCCATCTAGGCATGCAAGAGGCATTGTCACAGTGGAAGGACACATTCCAGCCAGCTGAAAGGGTGTGGATTAGGGTTGGTGAGAGTACTGAGGGCTGGATAGAGGGGCCTGGAGGGGTGCATTTGACCCTGGGCCTAAGGTTCCCCATCCCTCTCTCAGAGCACCAAGCAAACAGTTTGCCAGACCTGATAAAACAAAAGAGAGAGAAATGCTCTGAGCACATGCAGGTTCACATTTTAAGTGCACTTAACTCATACAGCTATCGAGATACAGGAGGGTTTGTTTCTGCCACCCTGGTGCTCAGCACGAGGGGGCACCAGCCTTTTAGAATTTTGAGAATGTGCCGTGGTCACTAGTCACAAAAATGGGTATGTAGGTGACATCTGAAAGAACAGAAAAAGAGACAGGATATCAGAATCGTACGGTCACAACTCTCCCCACAAGTCCCCCTTCAAGGAGAAAGGGCACGTTGTCAGCAACCACTGCATTCACTCACAGAGAGAGGCTCCAGGCACCTCTCCTCTGTTCAGAACAGATGGGAAGATGGATGTCCTATCCTGGCATCCAATGAAATTTGGGTATGTTTGAGGGCATGGGGGCTGTGAGAGGCTGAGCCAGTACAAACAGCAACTGAGCAGGGAGAGCAAGCATCAGCTCTTGCGGAGCGGATTTCTGAGAGGATGTTTACTGAGCCATTTTGTGGGCACTATAGGAGGTGCCTGTGGGCGCTATGTTGGTGACCCCGGCAAAATACATTTACCTGGGAAAATGTACAATTGTCTTGTGGAAGTGGGATATTTTTAAAGTAAAAGAAACAATAATAAAGCAGCCATCTGTAACCATGTGCTGGCCCAGGTGGCTGCTCCTGACTATAACAAGAAGAGGAAGAGGAAGAGGAAGAAGAAGAAGAAGAAGAAGAAGAAGAAGAAGAAGAAGAAGAAGAAGAAGAAGCTGATCTGGGGCCTGTTTATCTGGACTTTCATAATCTGCTGCTCCCTGAGTGGTCATTTTCAGGAGACATCTGGGAGGGGAATTTGCAAAACTCCCCTCGCTGTCCCCTTTCTTCCTGAGCCAGCCCTCTTCATGCCTGCAGCAGAAGAGTCTCAGAGCTGTGCTTTGGGTTTCTGATCACAGCTCTGCCTTCTTGCACTGGGTAAATAGAAGATGATTAGTCATGTAGCGCCTATTGATTTAGTAGTCTTCATTTTAAAAATTATGTTTCCCAGTATTGTTCTTTTTTTTATACTATTACTCAAGCAAATTGTATCACAGTCAGCTAGAAATTGGTTAACTCCTTCTTGCCGTTGCTGCGCCGTGTATGCCGTGCTTATAGCTCAGTCTCGCCCTGATGGAATAGCAGCCATAAAGTGAAAACTGTTTTCTTTTTAATGTATGAAATAAAAAAAGAGCTGGAGGTAAAATTCTTATAGGACATATATTAGTTTAAGAAACCTGTGGCTCAGAGGCTTCAAAGCCTATACGTGCCGCTGGAACCCAAAGGGAAGGCCTTAGTGAGCTCCCATAAAGTCAAAGAAAGCCCTTCTGTGGGAGAGTCTCCAGGAGTCACCTGGGTCTCTGAGCAATGAACTGTTGCCAGCAGAGCTAAAGAAAATATCGCCTATACACTTAAAATAATAATAATAATCCTATGAAAAATATGTCAGGGTTTTGTTTTGTTTTTAATGTAGGGTTGGAGCCAGACCATAGAAGCCAACTACTGGGACCGAGGCCCCTTCCCCCTCCCTGCCATAAAATATTTGAGGAAGCCAACCCTCCCCCCCACAAAGTTATTGAGCATTGCCATTCAAATGGTGTGTGTATGGTTGATTATTTGGAGTGGGGCTTACCTGCCCACCCCCCATATTCTCTTCAAGTTGGCACCCCTGAGCCAGACTTAGTCCTACATGGAACTTCAGTCTCATTTATTTCAATGGTTTTATTCTGAATAAAAGCAATACATGAGCTCTCTTTCAGCAACTGTGCTGCTCCTAGAAAACATAAGGAGATGCACAGAACAGTAAAGGGTTTAGCCACACTTACCTTGTGCCCCACTCTTTCCAGGCACCTGTTCACATATTAAAGCTCTGTGTCCAAGCATGTTTCCCCCTTAAAAAACCTACTCCTTAAAGCTGAATCAGAGCAAATGTCAGTTCTGGTTTTCTGCTCCGATTCAGCTTTAAAGAGTGGATTTTTGTGGGGAAAGGTCTTGGTGTGTGTGTGTGGGAGGGGAAGGTGCTCAGATGTGGAGCTTTAAAGCAGGTCCAGCCTACTCACATGGGTATTTGTTTGCTTGCTCAGTCCTGAAGCATGGGACGACAACCAGGCGACTGACTGTGCCCACCTTGCTCTTCAGGAGGGCAGATCATGGGGCATGTCAAGTGTTGGGGTAACAGATAAGCTTATGCCAGGAATCCTAGAGCTCTGCTCTGAACGTGTGAATTGTGTAAGCTGTAGCCTGATGTATCTTTGAGCTTGTAGTGAATTTTGGAATAAAGCCTTTAGCAACAATCACACTTTAAGCCTGATAGCTGCATCTTCAGGTGGGAGCCAGGACACTGTCAAGTTGTGAGTTAGTGAGAAAGGCAGGAAGCAACTTGATGGGAAGTAACTCTGAAAAGGGTTGGGCTATTTCCCTTTTCCCATCCACAAACCGCACTACCTCCTGAGCAACCTTCTAGCAGAGAGCACAGTTGAGGTTCCCCACCTATGCAATCAGCCCCACACGCAGGGTGCTGAGACTTTAAGCATTGCTACAGTGGCTAATGACCCAACCGTTGGATGAAGCCAGCAAGAAATGGATCTTGCAACACTTTCCTAACGTCAGGAGGGATCCCCAGGAGAGGTGAAATCTATATACATGCTCTGCCAATTATTATTGGCACCAGTACAGGACTGAGTAGATAAAAATCTGTGACTGATGCCTTAGACTCAGTGATCATAACAGTACTTCCTGATCTTTCAGTCTATAAAATATAAATCCACTATATCAAGCAGATTTCCCCCCCTTTTTTTCCAGAACTCAAGACAGGAAGCCAATCTCTAGTTCATTACCTCATTTGGCACAATTCTTTGCTTGTAAGAAAAATTCTCCTCAAAATACATTGAATAATCAGGACACTGAAATAACAAAATAAAAACACAGCAAATAAAATAATCGGTGGTTGAAAAAACGAATAGATCCTTTTGTTTCCCAGCAGCAGCACAGTAGCATCAGTTGTGTGCAGACACAAAAGCAGTCCTGTGTGAAGAGTGTATTTGAAGGCATATGCTGATGGTGCTACCCCACTCGTACTAGGGAAGACATTCCAAAGTGCTGGTGCCAACACTGAAAAGGTCCTGCTCCTTGTCTCCACATGACACATTTCATTTAATAGGGGAACCCAAAGCAGGAGCTCAGCCATTGAAGGAAAGGATGGGAGAAAGAGGTAGTGGAAGTGAGGTAGTGGAAGAGGTAGTGGCATGTGGTGGGAAACTTTTGCCCCAGTGGGCCACATCCTAATCATCCCAATGCCAATGGGCAAACTTTGACACCTGATCACACCTATGACACAAGGTGCAGGGCAGGTGGGTGTGGCTTCCCTGAAATCACCTTGCAGGCCAAATATGGAAGCCTGCTAGGCTTTATTTGGTTTGCAGGCCAGAGGTTCCCCACCCCCAGCCCTAGACAACAATCTGGCAGAAGCCTTAGGAAACATGCCTTGCTGCTGAGCCTGGGAGCCTGGGTGCTACATTAGTTCCATCCTGTCTAAGATTCTGTAGCCCCCAATCATTTATTATTGCCTCTTTAGCCTCCAAATGCATTTGATGGCCAGCGTCATTCCTGCATTTGGGGGAAATGGTAGTTTACAAGCTGAGATCTAAGCCAGGTTAAAGGATATGTTCTCCCTTGTGGGAGAACTTGGGAGATTTAATCATTCCGGACAATGCACACTGAGGACTCAATTCTTGAGGTCAAACCGACACCACAAAAATGACCCCATTCTGGTAGATCAGATCTCATAGTCGCATCCTTGAGTTGTTGCTTGTTTCTTCCTGTAAATACAGATGGTGCTTTATGGCCAAATCCTCTGAGCTTCTGTGCTGACAAATAAGGAGGCAGTCTTGGGCACCAGGAATGCTGTGCTGACAAAGTGCCACAGCTTGCAGCATTGCACTGCCATTGCAGGCCCTCTCAGTGTGCCTTGCTGGCACAAAAGTTGAGGCTTGTGTTACCCCTCTGGCAGCAGCAAACCTTGCCAGGTGTGGCACAGTGACTGCCTGTAGTGCTGATACCTGGCACAGATGTGCTGGGAGGGGCATGGCAAAGTGAGCTGGGGATGAAGCACTTATGCTGAATCTTAAAACACCTCTCAGCAGTCACAGAGCCTGTATTACTGTATCCCTTGCACAGAAGTGATGCAATTGAGTTAATTTGATCAAATGGGATTGCAACTTAAAAGGCAGCAGAGTAGACTGATCTTGGGTTCAATCTTGGGTGAAGCTGCTATCCAAACACATGCAAGTCTCTCTCCTTTTGTCCCGTCACAGCTATGGGCCTATGCAGGTTTTGGGTTGATGCCTGCCAATGGATCATCTTTGAGGGTCATGGCCAACACCATTTGCACAGCCCACCTCCTCAACATTATTCCCATTATTTGCTCAAGAAAAAGAGGATAGAAATCTTTTTCCTTGCCCCTCCTTCTTACCTTTACCAAAAGGGTTGCTCTATTTGTTTTTTCAAAGCTTCTAACTTAACCAAGCGAATGTTTCCTCTATCTCCAGCATCAATTTTCTCTCTCTTTCTTTTGACATTTTATTTTATTTTACATGCGGCCTCCAAAAGGGTAGAATTTCACACAGTTAATACTATGCAATCGGAGACAATGGCAGGATTCCTGTGAGTTGAGCAATCCCTTCTCTTAATCATGATTCTCCTGTGCTGTGAAAGAATCAGTCCAAAGCTAAAACAGGAGAAGTCTACACAAGGAAAAAGCATCTCCTGTGTGGCAACTAAAGTGCCATTTGTAAAAGTCTGTGGCAAATGGAGTCCTCTGTCTCACGAAAAGCATTGCATCCCCCACTCATTCTAGAAAGCTCACCTTGCATGCAAAGCACACAAAGTGTTTTCAGGTAGAAAAGATGGCTTTGAAATGTATGAGCTGAGGAGATACTTGCCACCATAGTGGCAGAGGGAAATGTCTGTGGTCAAATTGCTCAAAGTCCAAGTCAAGCTCAGATCCCTCATTCACACAGTCACTTGTCACATAGCTCATTGCTTCACAAATCCTCATTCTGTGAGAAGTTACACTGGGGAGATTTCTGGGAATCATTTTAGAAAAATATGAATCACTGCCTCTTTTAAGAGGATGCGCCCAAAAGTCAAATTAGTCCAACCTCTTTCCACAGTATTCAAAGGGCAGACAGGGGAATGTTGGTAGCAGAGATCATAGTCATCGTGCGACATATCTTCTGTGGAATGTCACCAAGTGATTTCAAGAAAAAACCTCAGAGGTATTGTTTTGTTCATAGCAGACAGAGAGCAGGAGACACTGTATGGACACACACCTTCACATGTGACATTCAACAGGCCACATTTTAAACAATATGGATCACATTATTTCCCCTTACAAAAAAAGGCAGGGATTAGCTCAGTGTAGGAAAAATATAATGTGTAAAGCACTCTGAAGATATAAGAAAGATTTTCAGGAACGCTCCCTTGTCATAAAAGCATAATGTGGGAAGTGTTCAGAGTCAGAACCCATACAGAACGCTGCTAGAAAATATTACACAAAGCCCTTTTCTATAGTGTTTAGATGTGTGAGTTTATATTATTCACCAACAGGTAACAATCAACAGGACTGGGAGATTCATTTATTCTCTCCTGTCTAGATTGTTTCTAGCGATGGGTTGGGCTTTCTTTAAAATAAAATAAAAACTTCAATATATAGCATTGTTATTCTGTGGCAGTGATTTAAATGTGACGGTCGTGCCAGTGACAGCTTAAATGGCTCCAGCCCCCAGCCTCCCCTTCCCATTCTCTCAGCCTGCAGTTAATCTCTGTAACGGATGGGAAGCTGACAAATTCTATTCGGAAACAATGGGAAGTCACAGAGTAGCTGGGGAGCCTTGTAATTTGCAGGAGTGGGAGGCTGGTAGATGTAGCTGGTTTAAGAAACAGAACCATTTCTCTTTCGCTGGGGCCAGGGTCAGCTTTCAGGAGAGGCAAAAGGGCAAAACATCAGAATTTCCTGCACTGTTCAGAAGCTGTCCGTTTCCGATGCCTTGAAGAAATAAGGAACTTGATCTGAATTCCCAAGGAGGTTGATTGCATGGCTGGTTGCCCAGTTGCACCTGTTTTTCAGATTAGAGGGAGACCTGAAGGCTGCTTTTCATCTCTTCCTTCTTGCTCTGCAGCAACAACCTTCAGAGAGCAGAGAGACATCCATTGCTGTCTGATCTCTTGCTCCCCATTCCCTAGCTTCCTACGGCAAAACATCTCCTATTGGTAAAACTGTACTTCAGATTTTAGCTCAGAACCCCCTCCTTTTTTATTTTATTTTTTTACTGAAGGCTAGTCAGATATGTAGCTCTGTCTATAGACCTGCAAGAAGCCTTTCAGGACAGGGGCTTCTGGAGCAGAGAGGTAGCAAATGACGGGTGGCTAGTGGCACAAAGGACCAGGTTAAACGCTGCAGAGCAATTCCACGCTGGATTGATGAAAAATTTACTATCAATCCTGCTATAAGACAGGCTGAATAAAAACTGTCAATCAAACATCAGAGAAGCAGAATAAAGGCAAGGTGGGTTGGGGGGGAAAATCAGGTGCATTATTGAAAAGATACAGGAGTGTACTGAAAGCTGGAAAAATGCAGGACCCATCAGAAAATAAAGCTGCAAAGCATAGACCTCTTCTCCACCCTGCAGTGGAAAGGTCTAAATCACAAAGGAAGACAGAAAAAGCTGAAATATAATTCTGATTTATGGTCTACAGAGATACCTTCCATTGCATGCAGCTCACTTCAGAAAAACAGGACCATGCCTAATTGTGAGTGTGTGTGAGAGGAAGAGAAACAGAAAATAATATATCATCCTGCAGTTGGTTAATTGTATTGATCACAGAATCACAGAATTTTAGAGATGGAGGAGACCCAAATGGTCATCTTGTCCAACCCCATGCAATGCAGGAATCACTGCTAAAGTGATTCCTTACAGTGATTCCTTTACAGCTAAATGATGCCTTGATTGCTTCTGTCAGGAATAGATGAAGTAGTGGAAGTGACATAAGGCAATGTGGGCGGGTGTGGTACAATGGCAGAACACTGACTGACTGAGTTCAGGAATTGCATACTGGTTACCTAACCCAGAGAGCCATAGCATGTTGATGTATCCAATTCCCTTTGAGTTTTTCCTAAGCCCCTGAGATGCAGCCTGGGTCTATGACCAGCCACAGCAAGGGCTATAAGGTAATTTCATGGGCTATGACCGGCATAGGTTCAACAGCACATTGGGACACCTGTAGCATCCTCCTGCTCACACATGAAAGATTGCTGTCAGCTGGTGTCAGGCGTAGGTCAGCAATAAAAAAAACACAGTGTCAATGGTGTTAGCTCTTTATTCAAAGAAACCGAAACAGTGCAGGCCTCAGCAACTCTTCACTGTCAGCCTTGCCCCAATGAGGCAGTTGTGAGGACTGAAGGTCCTCATCTTCCCACTGCTCTCTAAGGCTCCTCCTCTCCAGGGTCTTTCCCAAGCAGTCGCAAACTGTGTCTGCACACAACCAATCTGTGCTCTGGCCTTTTCATTTGTCTGTGTGTTCTGAGAGACTGGGGGAAGAGAGCTGGGTCGTGGTTGGTGGGGACTACCTAGATTCTTCAGCAGCCTGCCTCAACTCTGCCTCTTGGCCAGCCTCTTCTCCAGCTTCCGCTTCAGCCTTGGAGTCTGAACTGCTCTCTGCCACAGCTTCTTCCTGCTCACTAAACCCTCTTCTGCTTTTGACACCTCTTCCTCCCAGTCTGCTCCTTCTTCTCCCTCTGACAACTCATTGTCATCACACCACCAATTCCCTGGCTCTGAACCTTCTTCCCCTGGGGATTCCCTAACTGGTGCCTCCCACCGCTCCTCTGCATACAGCCAGTCCAGGATGGTTGGGTTGTGTCTCTCATTTGTTATTTATCTAAGACCATAACATATGAAAATGTTCTAAGAGGAATATATTCAACTGTTATGAAAAAGGGTAATGTCCTAGGTTACCATAATCAGTGGTTGTTCGGTGATTGAATAATGCCTTGGACAATGGTCAACAGTTGGTGCTTATTGTTGTAGGTGCCATCATAGGACATTATCATCTTAGGACCTGAGTTTAGATCCTGACCATATTAGGTGGCCTTTCATGAATTATCAATGATTGGCTTTTCCAGCAACAAACAAGGAAGTGTGGGCATCATTTCTTACTGTTGTAATCTTTAATTTTATTGCATATTATGCAGCTACCGGAAGGAATTCATTTTGTACTCAAACAGAGGTCTTACTATTAATTAAAAAAAATACTAAATAAACATGGGCCTGATCTTTTCCCCATCTCCACTTCTATGTTAATTGTATGTGTATGTGCTTTTACAATTGCTGCTGTGTGTTTATTCTGCCCTTTAAACCTGGTTTCTTTAAGAGTGTGCGTACACACACACACACAAAAAAACATGAATCAGCTTTAGGAAGTTGACCAGTGTTCCAAGTCATTGGTTTGGCAGTTGGAAGGCAACATGTGACCATTGCTGCTTCCAGGTTGCAGAAAGAACTCTGCAAAGGGAATTCTGCCAAAGCACTTTCAGGGAGAGGCAAAACGAGTGAGTGATACTCCTGGCTGCTTATGTTTCAGATCACAATGTGCTTTATTAGCGAAGAGGAAGAAGTGTGATGTAAGCCGTGTGCTGGCTTTTGTGCACGCCGCTGTGCGTATGATCTCAACACCAGCTGCCAGCTCTCCGGATAAGAGAAAATAATGCAGTCCTGGAGAATCCAATGTGCACGAGAGCAGGCAGAGCACTTAATGCAGGGAAAGCAGCTGGCAAAGAGCCTTCGCTGTCAGCATGCAAGCACCATGGGAAGGCACCCAAAAAACTTCATCAGTGCACTCAAAATGTTACTCTGCCCCCCCTCTCTCTGTGTGTATGTGTGTGTATAAAATTTGGATGCACTAGACACAGGCATATCTAATTACAGTCACTTCAATAGTTTTCAAGCATTTGTCCCATTTCCCCCCAGGGAAAACTGTAAAGAAAACGAGGACTGTTTTTGTCCTGATTGTTTGGCTATGTTAGAAACTGCCAAGTCCTTCAAAACAGGAGAGGCATTTCAAAGGGCTGATGAAACAGCAGGAAAATCCAAATCATCACATAGGAACACAGGAAGCTGCCTTACCCTGAGCTTGATCCATTGGCCTATCTAGACCAGCACTGTTCACAGTGTCTGGCAGTGGATCTCCAGGGATCCAGGCAGAGGAAATTCTCAGTCCTACTTGGAGATGCCAGGGATTGAACCTGGGATATTCTGCATGCAATGCAGATACTCAGCAATTGAGCTACAGCCCTTTCCCTCACTTAGCTCCCTCTCTAACAAAAACCACTTAGCTCTAATTGCAGCAGCAACAGCAGCAGCAGCAGCAGCAGCAGCATCTCATGCCATTATGAGGCAGAGAATACTTCCAAAAGAATCCAATGGATGGGGCACTAGTCTGTAACTTGGAGAATCTGGGCTCTTCCTCCCCTCCTGCCACTGATTTGCAGTGCCACCCAAGGTCATCTCAGTTTGCCTGACATGACAGGGATTAATCCTCTTGTTCCATTTGCTACTGGAAGGTGAGAAAGACCCTCCGGATAAGAGTGAAGATTATGGAAACTGATCCTACACAATATCAGGCATATCCTTACATCTGTGAAACTATTTGCTTCTTGATCCATCTTCTCATTTGGAGGCTAAGTTGGCTCAGCTACCAGCAGAATCAGGACTTGTTCTGACAAGCAAATCTCCTCACCGGAGCGTAGGAGTAGGCAAGATTTATTTATTAATTTTGCTATTTCATGACTCCATTCATTTTCATTTTAAAGACTTCTTTGAGTTACTTACTGATTTGTTAAAATCACATTTGTTTAATTCTTGATTTGGTATAATCCCATTCATTTTGTTACATACATTTTGTTGCCTCCCCCCACTTTGTCTATTTATGGTAAAACTGTCTGCGGACAAATGCCAGCTCCCTCGGCCAGTAAAGCGAGATGAGCACCACAACCCCAGAGTCATCTGCGACTGGACTTAACTGTCAGGGGTCCTTTACCTTTACCTTTTTATGCCAGTGGCAGCAGAGTTGATCTGAGCAGCAGCCATGCTTGATGGCCACCATGTTCTTTTCTCACAATGCCTGGTAGACTGCACTACTCTGGGCGATTTGTGAGGGAACAGAGGCTTCCCACTGACACACCCACCATTTTTCTCTGAAATGACCCAACGACTAGACCATTCTAGAAAAATAAGATGCCAGAAAAATAAGAGCCACCAGCAGCCTGCTCTGAAATCAGCTTTGCTGCTGCCTTTGCTACTCAAACAAGACAATACATGGTAAATGGATTGCCAAAACCAGTAACTACTCATAACCATTTGTTACCTATTGCATTTATTTAAAAAAAATGAAATGTTGATCAAGTCAGAATGCTAGGAAGAACAAAAGAATACAGGAAACTGCTGTCAGACCATTGATCCATCTAGCTCAATGCAGTCTACACAGATGGCAACAGCTCTCCAGGGTTGCAGGTGGGGTGTTTCTTCCAGCCTTACCTGGAGATGCTGCAGATGGACCTGGGACCTTTTGCATGCAAGACAGATGCTGTGCTGCTGAGCTATGGCTGTTCCCCATTGAACATTGGTTCAATTTTCATTAGTTTCTAAACAAATGCACACCCCTACTAGGGAGGCTCAGTTAGTCCTATCATTTTTCTTATTTTGGAAACATTATTTTTCAGAGTTTCTTTTTCACGATTTTTATTACAAGGATTAAAGTTTAAAATGATTTGGTGTTTCTTTCTGTCCCCCAAACTTGTGTTTTAGAATATTTTTAAATTTTGCCTTATGCATTTGTATTATACTGTCAACTGCTTTGGGCATCCATCAGGAGGAAATGACACCATCTACATTTTTAAGCGGCAAACTTAACTGAAAGCCTACACATGCTTACCTGTGAGTAAGCCCTGATTTACACAGTGGGACTAACTTCTGAGTAAACATGCATAGGATTATGTTGCACTTAATTAACCAAGCAAGCCAGCAAATAAATAATAAACACATAAAATATTTTAAAAGTAAGGTGTAAGGGGGAAAAAAGTTTTCCTTTTATTGAAATGAATGACACCAAAAGTACAAGCATAGCTCCAGAAAATGTCAGTGAAAGCTCAGGGATAATTAAACAACTGATATGATTTCAGAAAGGGAACTATGGGCATGCAGAAGGTTATCTATGTCATTTAATTAACCGGTGTACTGAAGAGGGATTCTTTGCCCTTATCTGTTGATCCCAGTTATATGATGTCTGTGTGTTGTCTTTTAAAGCTAGGTCTCCCGTCCCTCCCTCCACCGAAACTGGATAAAGCTAAAAGAATGATGACAAATCTGATCAGACTTTAAAAAGAAAACCATCCTTTAGGAATAGAAAAAGTGGTGTAAGTCACTTTCCCGATCATTGCCCACGTCAGAGACAATGAAAGAAAAAGGCGGGCAGAAACGCAAGGAGTTCTTTAATGCACCTTCTGGGGCACCAATCAAACTCGACTTTTCTGCAAGCTTGTTTCCTTCCTCCCAGTTGTGTTATACACAACAGTGCCCATTTCAAAATCTTACATTTTTTTCCTGCAGTTTGACTCAGCCATTTGCACACTTGTACAGTCAGATGCTGATGCAGAAGAGGGGAGAATACCATATAAGGACCGCTGAACAGATCCAGATAGTGATCTGGGAAACATGGCATTAGCGAAACCACATAGCCCTGATGAACTTGCAAGCCTGGTCCAGAGAAAAACAGACGAAGGAGGATATTTTCTTGACCCACACAGGAAATGTAACTCCTTTAGATCGCCCTTTAAAAAGTTGCATCCTCCAGGTTAGAACTTTAGGGATCTTCTGAATTTAAATGGACTACCAGAGCATGTTCTCAGGAAGATTACCAGGGAAATATACGTATGAAGTTGCCTTGTAATTGATCACTGGTTCATCTGGTCCAGTACTACATACCCTTCAAAATCATAGCGACAGGGTAACAGGATTTGTAATAATACAGTCAAGAATGTATCCCTGTTTAATGGATCTGTGCCAGTATAATAAATGGTTGAGAGCCAGTGTGGTATAGTGGTTAAGAGCGGTAGACTCATAATTTGGTGAACCGGGTTTGCGTCTCCACTCTTCCACATGCAGCTGCTGGGTGACCTTGGGCTAGTCACACTTCTTTGAAGTCTCTCAGCCCCACACACCTCACAGAGTGTTTGTTGTGGGGGAGGAAGGGAAAGGAGAATGTTAGCTGGTTTGAGACTCCTTCGGGTAGTGATAAAGTGGGATATCAAATCCAAACTCCAAACTCTTCTTGATTGCTTGATCCGTGCAAGTGATATCAAACAAAAGGTGGTATGCTCCCAATTCTGACCAAACTACCTCTGCAGATTGACAAAATTCCAACAGGGCTAGTGCTTGACTTCAGGGGGCACATTGTTGCCAATAGGCTTTCCTCTCCCAGCACACACACATCACTCCTCTATTGTGGCCAAGATTTCATAGATCTATTGACTGGGGGGTTGGGGGTAATTAAGGTGGTGGGCAGCCACTGTGGGTAGAAGCTGAGGTTGGCCCCCATTCCAAAGTAGCACCGCCAACCTGCCCAGACTGCCATCTGAAAACTCAATGGGGAAGGCGATGAATAGTGACACAACCAGGTTGGGCCAGAGGCTTGACAACCATATGTCAGGAGTGCTCTGATGGTGTTTCCTGCTTGGCAGGGGGTTGGACTCGATGGCCCTTGTGGTCTATTCCAACTCTATGATTCTATGATTCTAAGACCATTCTGAGCCCCTGGGATTGTCAGCCAGTGCCTGGCCCAGCCAACCACTGGTGATAGACCAGAATTCAGAGGTTGTACCTTTCTCCTGGGTCTAATTTTTCCAGTTATAAATGAAATAAGGCAGGAATCTATGGTGATGAAGATCAGGTGCAGTCTCACCCACTATTTCATCCATCCAGGTATTTTAAAAATCACTCCAAGCCGTGCATATCCTGATTTTTATTTAAATAGAGGCTGCAAAATGACAATATAAATCATGAGAGCAATGAGTCTATATATAGCAGGCAAGGAAGTGCTAGGATAGAGAGGAAGAAAAGGAAGGAGATCGACAGATAGATGCAGAGGCACGGAAATGGTTCTTAGAACCATTTGACAGTGCTCCTCTGTCTTTGTCAAGAAAAATGGGAGAATGTCTGAATGCTTTGGCATAAAAAGGCGACCGCTTTAGCAAAAAGTGCTATCTATGTGTTCTCTCTTTAGTGCTCAGAATGCAACTTGGATCATTTAGCGCATTCATGTACTGAATACACTCCCACAGGAAGATTGCAGAAATCTGCACTGGCACTGAGAGCACAAGTTGGCTCTAGTTAAATTGAAGTAAGCCAGGAGAATGCAGGGAGAAGAAGTTTGAAGGTGACAGGTTAATTGGATGCAAACGTAGGGAGCTGGGTTGGATTCCTTCCCTTAACAGAAACAAAGAAGGAAAGGTTATTCAGCCAAAGGAAGTTTGTTAGTACAAGCTTTCTTCTCCAGTGCATCCTTAAAGGTGTCACAATCTAATGAGTATTAAAGAGATGGCCAAAGGGGGCCATGATGCCAATTTCATTTCCATATATTACCTAAAGGAAGTTGCCCAGCCTCAGATCTGATGATCTATGGGGAATTTCTTGTAGATTCCTGTGGCAGTTGCAGCATGGAGGTAAAAATAGAATGTTGAGCTATGTCTGAAAATGAGAGTTCAGGGCCAGAACATGGGGTAACTGGCTTATCTGTTAAATATAGGGTGGTCTCAGGCATAGGACTTTGTGGATTGTTAGTGCTCTGAACCAGCTGAGAGACTGAGCACAGTTTGTACAATTATAGCAAGGATTCCCGAAATGATCTATGATAGTTCACATGGGCTAGCAGTTCAGTACAGGGCAGCACAGCTACTGCTACCCCCAAGCAACAATGGCAACTCCCAAATTCCAAGTGCAGCAGGAAGTACTTCTTGTTGAATAGGAATTGCTCCTAAATCTTAGAATTCAGTCCCACAGTTACATCCATGACAACATGGTGCTCTTCAGACATCACTCCAGGCATTCCTGACCATTGGCCAAGGATAACAGGGCAGTTTATGGTATAAAATGCACAGTATAATAATAAACATTGGCTACCACTGAGACAGACAACGGACGGAGGAACAAGAACACAAATGTACCTACACAGGCACACATTTATTTTGGACTTCTCACAGGACATCCTATGAGCCAGGCCTCAATCCTCCTCTGGGAAGGAGAAGACCCAAGCTAGTATTCCTCCTCCTCCTCCAGAGGAATATATCTGCAGTTTGACTGCTTGGTGTTGTCTACAATCTGACTGCTGGCAGAAACTGCTGGCAGAAATCATGCTAAAATTATGACAAGGAAGAGAAGTGGAAATGCAAATGGCTGTGCATTTGTATTCTGCAGTTTCTATGTGATGCTTCTCTTCTCTTCTTTCTCTTCTCTTCTCTTTCTCTTTCTTTACATAGTGAACTGGTCCTCTGCAATGACTGTGCTAAGTCTGTTGTGATGGAAAGACCCCAAAAAGCAATAAGTGTTATGTAGTACCACCGTGAATGAAGACATCAAAAAGTGCTCCTTATAAAGTGCTCATAAATGTGTCAAGAGACACTAAACATGGATAAAGGCTGTAAGAAGAATGGGGAATTCGGTGACAAATCATAGCAGTTTTAGCAAAGATGTTTTCTCTCTTGCCTATGATACATGAAGCATGCCTGTTTTCAGCCAATGGGGGACATTTTCCATCCCTCTGCAGGACTATAGTTTTCAGGTGCAATGGGGCAGGAGGTGGGGCAGGCTTCAGGACCAGAGGCTGCTGTGAAATCTTGTGGAATACTTTGTACATGTCTGGCTGTGCATGAGTTATGTTCCAGCCTCACCGTGGCTGTCCATCTCTCCCATCACAACGTATCCATGAAATATGGGTTGAAATGAATGGCAAGCAAAACATCTCTCAAACAGAGCATCAGGAGAAAGCAGACGCAGGAAGAGTGTGTGACAGGTTAATAAAAGTTAATTTGCTGCAGGAAGATATTTTCAGAAATAGAATGACTACAAGGCCCTGGCTCTGGTTGCATCCCCCACAATGCTTTGCCCCTGACAGAAGTGACAAAGTGTCAGCTTCCATATTTTACATCAAAGTGACACCTTCCATGCAAAACACAGATGAGAATTAAAATGGAACTGACAATAGATCTGCATTTTGCTGTCATTAATCTTCGGGTGCCAAGTCTCATGTTGATGGGGTCTTTAGGAAACAGGCAAGCAAATGAGCTAGCTTTTGACCCTCTTTTCAAAAAAGAAAAAAACAACCCTAAAAATAACTGTTGTTTCTATGCAGCAAAATGTGTTAAATTCTATGTAACTGTGGCAAAATGTATACCTCCATGCTATCAGGTGGTATGAATTAAAAACATTAATTTCTATATAAATAAATGTGTCTTTACCAAAAGTGTCCTCTTGTTTGGGTTTGTTCTAAACATATTTGTTGTTCTTGTGTTTCTAACTGTTTTTCATGTGTGGATTACCCTGAGAAAGTGTTTTAGAAGAAGAAGAAGATGATGATGATATAATAATAATAATAATAATAATAATAATAATAATAATAATAATAATAATAATTCATTGTATATGCAAGGTGGGGGAAATGAAACAGATGGGGAAAGGTAGCCTGAGTGGCAGAGTAACTAAAGGATAGGACATAGGGATGGACGGAAATGCCTGTTCTGTCATTTGTTCATTGCAAAGCAAGCTGGTTTCATTTCTGTGCCATTTCATTTCTGTCTAATAGTTTGGTAGCCGTCCCGCTGTTTGTTATGGTGGAACAATACATATTTATTGCCATCATTGTGTTGTGATCAATGTGTATTTTTAACAGGCAGTGGAATTATACATATTTATTTGCATGGCTTATTTCATTGAAGTCCCCCCCCCCACTCCCTATGTCTATCACATTAGCTTCTCCATATTTTTCCTTGTGTGTTCTCTTTCAAAGTAATGAAGCAGCTAATGACCCACCAAGCAGCCATCTCCCTGCGGTGCATTAGTGGTTTCCCATGTATAAAATCCTTTAAAACTATCATGGTTTTGTAATGCCTCCTTCCATCCCTGGCATGTGAGCTTCACACAACAGTCCTGCAAGTTAGATCACGGGCATATGCTATGTCCAGGAGAAGGGGCAAATCTTCTCAACCTTTGCAAGGCAATCCTGGGCAAACTTACTAGGAAGTAAGTCCAACTGAATTCAATGATGCCTACTCCCAAGAAAGTGTGCATATATGATCACACTGTTAGTTCAGCGATCATTTGCATATGCTCAAAACAAAGAGCCTATTTTTCAAATGAGAAACTGGAATGACATTTGCCAGGGTCTGACTCAGATAATGGGAACTGTGAAAGGTAAACTCCCAGAAACCATTTGAAAGCCAAACCGAAGCCTAGATAAAATGTATCCCTCCAGCACAAATATGGTTAATACACCATGAAGAGGAGAATTTATTCCACCAGAAATAAGCTAAACCCACTCTCAAGGTAAGAGAGGAGAATTTATTTATATGTGAAAGGCTAAATCCTGCATCCCAGTCTTAAAGAGTGCTGCAGGGAAGCACAAACCAGTTTGCAAGTGCTGGGCAGAAAGATGACTAAGAGGCTCAGAAAAGTATTACAAAGGCTGACCAGCTACTAACTCCCTAACAACTAACTAGGTCCCACAACAAGCAGGAAGATTTGGAATCTGGTTAGTCTTCTTTCTTCCTGCTAATAAAGTCCAGGTTCAGTGGAACTTAAGCACATTTCTAACTTCGTTTGTACCATTTCACTACTGAGATATTCTTTGAGATATGTTTTGCTTTCAAGATTTTGCAGGGCCCTTGTTATTACTCATTTCATACAGACCACAGAGACAAGCATTCAAACTCAGATTTGTCCATGGTAGGTAAAGTAAAAAGGTAAATGACCCCTGGATGGTTAAGTCCAGTCAGAGGCGACTATGGGGTGCAGTGCTCATCTTGCTTCAGACCTAGGAGCCCAGAGCCGGCATTTGTCCACAGACAGCTTTCCAGGTCATGTGGCCAGCATGACTAAACTGGCCAGCATGACTAAACAGAAGTCAGAGTGCACGGAAATGTCGTTTACCTTCCCACCACAGCAGTACCTATTTATCTACTTGCACTGGTGTGCTTTCAAATTGCTAGGTTGGCAGAAGCTGGGACAAAGCAATGGGAGCTTACCACCACCACACTCCCTGTAATAAGCATCCTCCATACCACTTAGTGGGATCGTGCAAATGATCAGATCACCCCAGGATCATTTGCTTTGTGGCAATCTGGTAATGTTTATAAGTTCATAACATCCACCACATGATGAAAAATGTCCATATAGGATGTTAGAGCTTAGAGTGATTCTGGAAGGAGACTTAACAACAACTGGCAGAGCTGGAGAACATTACCTCCAAGCCCCAGGAGCTATCTTCTCTTGGAGGTAAGTGGTTAGAGGTAAGTGGTCAGAGGGGTCATACTGCTGGTGGTTAGAGGTAAGTGGTCAGAGGGGTCATACTGCTGGTGCCCTCTGCCTGGTTCCTGGGGGTGGAGACCCTCCTTCAGGTATACTGAGCTGAGGCCATTTAGGGCTTTAAAGGTCAGCACCAACACTTTGAATTGTGCTCGGAAATGTACTGGGAGCCAATGTAGGTCTTTCAGGACTGGTGTTATACAGTCTCGGCAGCCACTCCCAGTCACCAGTCTATTTGCCATGTATGTGATTTTGACTGGGAAAGTAGCCCATGGCTACTTTCAGTTAAAACCTTACATCTAACCTTAGCTGTTCACCTGTGAAGCAGCCCCGCCTATGGATCTTCTCACAGAGAACTTTCCCACATTAGCAGCATATACATGGCAGGCAAATGTTAGTCTCTCTGCAAGTGTCTTGGCACATCAAGACTTTGGGAGAAGGAAGGAAGGAGAATGCTTCTGCTGCCTGTACCGCTGGAGATAACATTTAGGTAGTGCTATATAGAAGAGGCCCATTAAGCTTTTATGACCTTGAGCAGGAACTGCAGCTTGGGTCCATCTCCTAAAGACTTTAATAAAGTGAAAAATTGTTTCAATACAAAATGTGATATTGGGACATTGTTCGTGAATATATTGAGCTTAAGTCAAATACTCTGCGTCCTCAAATCCAACTGATTAATAATTAGGAGCAGAAATTCTGTCTTTACTCTAATGTGTTTAGGAAAACTGATGGATTTAATTTTTTTATCAGCCTAAAGTAAGAAAATGTAATCTTTCTTAAAGTATCTAATACAACAATGCAGAATAATTAGTTTCTCTGGAAACAGGCATAATGGTACAGAATAATAAATCATGTTCCATTTTGTGTCGGTTCATCTGATGGAGAGGGCACAGGGCCTAATGCTGGTGAGAACAAGGGGCTGGGAATAAATTAAATTGGTGAAGGCTGTGCCCAGCTATACATTTTGAAAGGATTGTTCATTTTGATAGACGTGCATACCCTCCAACATTTCTCCAATGAAAATAGGGAAGTCCCATTCCATAATGATAATTTTAATATTTATACCCCACACATCTTACTGGGTTGCCCCAGCCACTCTGGGGCAGCTTTCGAAATATATAAAACCACAATAAAACATTAAACATTTTTTTAAAAACTTCCCTACACAGGATTACCTTCAGAAGGCTCAAGGGTCGGATAACTCCATACCCTCCAACATTTCTCCAATGAAAATAGGGACAGCCTACCATACCCTCCAACATTTCTGAAATGAAAATAGGGACCTTCTAAGGAAAAGCAGAACATTCTGGGATCAAATCAGAAACCAGGATGGCTTCTCTAAATCAGGGATGTCCCTGGAAAACAGGGACACTTGAAGGGTCTGGACATATGTGTTTCTGATCACCAAATATTCCCAGTGGATGTGCTGGTCCCGTGGGTTACCCAAGACATGAGGTCCAAGTCCAGTCCATGGTCAAGGTCCATAGTAGCAGAAGCTGGGTGCAGGGCAGGGAGCCGGGTGAAGTCAGGAACAGGCTTGCAAGCAGGGAGCCAGGGCGGGTCAGGAGCTCAGGCAGGACAGGGTTCAGGCAGGAACTAGCAACCAACAATGTTGCTCCCACAACTTGGGACTGGGGAGGCATAGGGTGGCCCTGATCCTCTGGTGACTCACCTCTCCTGGCCTAGAGGTGAGCACTCCTCCTGCGGGAACTTAGTTCCCTCAGCCTCTCTGCCCTGAGCCTCTGCAGCTCAGGAGAGGCTGGAGGGTTACCGGACCCAGAAGCAACCTCAGCTTTCTCTGACAGGGCTGAGAGTGGAGCACCTGCAGGGTCCTCCATCACCTCAGGAGCCAGAGCAGACTCAGCTGGTCCCTGCACCTGAGGAGCCAGCACAGGTGAGGACCCTTCAGGCTCATGCCCCAGCCCCGGCTCAGCTGGTTCTGGAGGCGGGGAATCCTGTGCAGGCTGGCAACCCTCAGGTTCAGCATCCGAGTCCGAATCCCAGGCCATCACAGTGGAGAATATACATGTGTGCATTCTTAACACAAGAATCCTGCTGGGTCAGATCAAAGGCCCATCTAGTCCCGCATTCGGTTTCTCACAACAGAGAAACCAATGCCTCTGGGAAGCCCATGAGCACGAGTATAAAAGCACTCTTTTGCTCATGTAGCCCAGCAGCCGGTGTGCAGCGGGTTCTTAAAAACCGGTTTACGATTGGTATTGCAGATAGGTCCTGAGAGTGTGATTTTGCCCCGCTCCTATCAGTTCTTTAATTTCATCCTGTCACTTATTTCAGTACAAATCTGTAATCCCGTCGGGGAGGGAAGCAGCTGTGGGAGCAGACTTTGAGCAGCAAAATGGCTGGAAGGGAAAGGATTAAGTGACGCCTGCCTGCCTCTGCTCTTCCTCTGAAGATCACAGCCTCCTGTGGCTGCTTTTCATTACCAAAAAACCCCCGCCTTCCGAATCTGGAATTTCATTATACAGATTTGCATGTAATGTGCAATATGGCATATACTCTTCAGTTGTTCATATACATTCAATACATGAAAATACCCCATCCCACCCCCCCACAAAAAAAACCTGGACTGAAAGCCTAACTGCTGGGGGAGGGGTAGAAGGGTATAATATGCATGGAGAATGCAGCTGGGGTAGAAGGGTGAATTTCCCCCTAGAAGCTGTAACCTCCAGGAATATCACCCACCTCACAATTAGGCTCCCAAAAAGCTAACCTTCAGTTTCCAACCCTCATGACTCAGTGGGTGGATGTGGAAGTGGGGGCGGTGTATTAATGGGTGTGAACTGTGTGTGTATGTATGCATATGCTCACATGTATTTATGTATGTATCCCATGGACTGCAAGAAGTTCAAACCTATCCATTCTTAAGGAAATCAGCCCTGAGTGCTCATTGGAAGGACAGATCCTGAAGCTGAGGCTCCAATACTTTGGCCACCTCATGAGAAGAGAAGACTCCCTGGAAAAGACCCTGATGTTGGGAAAGATGGAGGGCACAAGGAGAAGGGGATGACAGAGGATGAGATGGTTGGATAGTGTTCTCAAAGCTACCAGCATGAGTTTGACCAAACTGTGGGAGGCAGTGGAAGACAGAAGTGCCTGGCGTGCTCTGGTCCATGGGGTCACGAAGAGTCAGACACAACTAAACAACAAAACTGCATGTAAGCACATGTGTGGCCATATACCCACTGCTGGCACGTGGCCCTCAGAGCACTGGCCAAGAGGGGATGAGAAAAATCCCCCAACCCAGATCTATATGGTGGCCTGCCCTGCATCTATGAATGTACACAGATGCTACAGTGAAGATGCACTATTGGGTTGTTGTTGTTGTACTGGCAGTAAGTCATTGACTTGCAGTGATGTGAAAGCACCTCGGGAGGAATTGAGGGATTCAGGGAAAGTTACCACTTTGTTTAAAAAGGTCTATCTAGAATACAGTGGTACCTCGGGTTACAGATGCTTCAGATTACAGACTCCGCTAACCCAGAAATAGTACCTCAGGTTAAGAACTTTGCTTCAGGATGAGAACAGAAATCGTGCTCCGGTAGCGCAGCAGCAGTGGGAGGCCCCATTAGCTAAAGTGGTACCACAGGTTAAGAAAAGTTTCAGGTTAAGAACGGACCTCCAGGACAAATTAAGTTCTTAACCTGAGGTACCACTGTATATCCCATGCTTATATTTTTCCTTACTTTCCATTCTAACCATTCCAAACACACTGAGGCAGACTCTTCATAAGGGGGAAAGGAGAGGACAAAAGTTCAAGTGTTCTTTCAGTGTCTGCAAATAGGAGAGTGAAGGGAACATCTGTTACAATGGGGCAAAGCAGTTACTTCACTGCTCACCCGGTGCTATTTACTGCATAAAGTGCCCTGCAGTGGTGAAGCAAACAAGAGGGAAGTGCGGTAGCTTGGTTTCGAAGGACATGGTTTGTGTGCAAAAATCCCCAGATTCAGTTCCTGGAAATACAATCTGCAGCATGGGGACTGGGAACTTACAGTTCTTGCGATTTAGACAGAGTTGCAGAAATATTTTTTAAAACTTCCTACACAATAGGAGTGTTAGAAGTCTGCTTTATTTTTTATTTTTTTAAAGAAGGTTGAGGTTGTCGCACACATTCATAACATCCCATAGTGTTATGCTTTAAGAAACCATCCGGCACCATGAAAGCTGCGTTAAAACTGCAAGAGTCAGCAGCTCTGCGGAATATTTAGTTTTTACATATTTCTGGTGGAACAGCAGGCGGGCTCTGGGTGGGGGTTTGCTCAGTGTTATCAGGTAACAGCACAGCTCCTTAGAGGGTAGTTACCATCTGCTCACACTTTGGTCTTTGACATCAAGACAATGATAGAGTTGGATCAGCAGGCCAGAGCTTAGAGAGGAAGGGAAAATGCCTTTCCTATGGTCCTTGTCAGAGGCGTATTACATAGCGCTGGTGACCTAAAATAAGGTCACATGGTGGCAGCTGAGCTGCTAGACTCAAACTCCCCCCCCCCCCCAGTTGATTTGACTCAATTCATATGGAAAGTCCTCGGGTCCACATAATTCTTGCTGACTTCTCTGGAGAATGAGTCAAGGTATGTTTACTTTTTGCAGGGTGATCGCAAATGGTAAGCATTTCTGTCTTTTTCCTCTCTCTCACCCCTCTCTCTTTCTACGGCGGGACAGCTTTAAGCTCTCTCTTTCTCCCCAAATCGTCAGGCCACTTCTGTGGAGCAACATTTTCATCTTTAAAAATCCAACCAACCTAGGCTATGCAAGTTCAAAAACATCAGGGCAGAGAAGTTTTACGGAGTACTGTACTCTTGCAATCATGCATGCATGCACCCCAGGACTGTAACATTTGCAGCAAGAATTATGTGCAAGGATAACAGCTAATCTGGCCTGCCATCACAGTAGTAGTGAGGAAATATCTTGGACATATGATGCAACGGGAGCGGGAAACCTGATTTTAAGAAATTGTATTAAATTAAAGTAATTTGGTTTGATTTGTAATAATTTGGAAAACAATATAAAAAACTTTTTAATCCTGTTGCATGGCAACAGCATTAAAATGTGCATCCAACTGCAGGTGGTGGTGTGTTCTGCTGCAACTTGTCTCCTGCCTCCCCAATTCATTTTCTGAACAGTAGCATCTTAGGAGAACTATACCATGCATGTAATCTGAAATCATATCAGCTCAAACTCAGCTCCACTAAAGCTAAAGTATTAAAAGTATGAAAGTGTCCTCAGGTTAAAATAATTAGTGTGACATATAATGTTCCTTACTATGTTGTCCCATCAGGGTGCAGTCCCAAGATAATTCTAGCACTGGGCTTGTTTTCCATTTTAGTGGCTACCATCTCTTTGTGCATGCTCCTAGTTTGTCGAAATCAGTGTCACTGGAAAATAATCTCATGGCATATGTGAAAAGTCGCGCCTACGCAACGTTAAAGGCAAAATTATGCAGCAATGTGTCAAGCAGATCAAATCCATCTCTCTCACCCAATAGGTGTAGTTCATTAAAAAAAAAGGGGGAAAACCTTGACATCTCTGTAGCAGCCAAGCAAAAATATAAATTACACTGGAAATTGTCAGGTTGATTTTACCAGCTATGCCAGGGCACTTCAATAAGACCAACAGAAGAAAAGATATGAGTAAAAGCCTTAATAAGAAGGCTAGAAGGAAGCTTTAACGAGATTAGTGAAAAATGACCATTGCTTTAATATTTGGACTGAGTCCATATATGTAAGGTTAGCTGGACCAAAAGGCCATTTGGTTCAACTCCAGCCATTAAGCAGGACTGTGCATTTATTGGGTTCTCCTCGATCACATCACGCAACAAAGCCAGGGGTGTACCCCCCCAAACCCCTGATAGCGTTTCTTTTCTCAAATCAGTAATGTATATGAATACATAACACCAAAGAGAAATGTTGCTGTGAATACCATCATTGTTGCTTCTGCTTCCTGCATCTAATGCTCTCATTCCAAACAGCGTCGGTGTTCTGAGCACTTCTTGAGTACACTGCCAGTGTGTAGCATGGGCTACTTTCAATGTGGCATTGTGTCTTAAAGATGGAAGCTGTTTAAAAATGGCCAATGGCAAGAGCCTTCATCACATCACAAAGGTCAGGTGCAAGCAGGGCCGTCTTTACCCAGGGGTGCAAGGGGTGCAGGGCATCTGGGTGCTGAATTCTACGGGGCGCCAGGCGCCCACCACTGAAGCCACCTAAGCTCTTAACTACCTGTTATGAAATAGTAAATAATTTTGATCAAGCTAGAAAAAAAATACATATATACCTAGGTATTACTGAAATGTATACCTACTGTTTCACTAAAGGACTTTCGACTTTGTGTGCTCATTTAGAGACGCGCTGCGCCAGAGGCGGCGCTTGGCATTCACAATGGCGGCGCTTGTCAGACGAGTCAGCGAAGGTGCTTGTAATTCTCAATGGCATTGTGCACGCGAAATTAACTCTTGTATCATAATAAAAGTTAATTTGGGGGCTAAACTAATTTTGGGGGCTCTGGGTGGATCTTTGCACCCCGGCAGCACATATGCTAAAGACTGCACTGGGTGCAAGTCAAAAGTCTGGGACCTGTGATAGGTGAAGCAGCTCTCTCTGTCGTCAGTGCGCCTGGCTTTTTCAGTGCGATTGAGGTTCTTAACTTTCGTTACTCTTATTCAGTTTCCTACACATATCCTTTGAAGGCATGTTCAGAGGTTAAAGAACTTTGGGTTCGTTAGATTCTCACCCCACCTACATTTGGGCCAAAATAAACCAAAGATGTGTTTTAATTCACAGGATCCTGTATCTCTAAGGGCTCGTTCAGAGTGCCTTTTGTGCCACATTTCTAGGTATAAGTCTGGGCTTTAAAGCTCTGTGTCCAAGTGTTTCTGTGTGGGTTTTTTTTGTCCCAGCACTTTCCCCAGCAAACGCCACATTTTACTGCTGAATCAGAGCAAACGGCAATCAGGTTTTCCATTTGTGGAAGCCAGATGCAGCTCTTCTTTGGTACCTAAGCAAGTGCTAGATGGCCTTGTGTCAGAGATGTTGCAGCTGCAGCTTGCATTGCAGATCCTGCATTGAGCAGCCTCCTGAACTGGTTGACTTCAAGTGTCCTTTCTACACCAGATACAGTACTGCCTTTGTCATGGTATTAGAGGGAAAGTTTCAGTTTACCTCATTCTTTTTGTTGCTTCATTCATCCCAAAAGTCTTTTTCACTCACTCCAGCAAATCTCCCTCAGAAGCAATCTCAAAATCTTTTGATTTTGGGATTCTCCCCCTTCCTTCCTTCCTTCCTTCCTTCCTTCCTTCCTTCCTTCCTTCCTTCCTTCCTTCCTTCCTCTCTTAGAATTAAAATGCTTCAGTAACAATGGATCCAGTGGTTGACCTGGTTAGCTAGTAAATTTGGCATTGCATTCAAATTTTCTTATGATGCTGAAATGAATGAAGATCAGAGGAAATATTATTCCTTGGACTTTTGAAAATTTAAACAGCCACATTGTTTAAGTGCTAAGCAGAGATTCTTTTTGAAGTTGGTGATTCCTTGCAAGATCACAACAATTCAGTTATAAATATGAAACTTTCATGCCCATTGAGCAGGACACTCTCAGCTACTTCTCCACCTGGACTTCTCCTTTGGGACATCTAGAAAGATTTTTTATTTAAAGGCATGCACCTTAGCAATCCTTAGAAAGATTCTGAGATGTTTTTCCTTGTTAGCACCACTAGTATTGTATTGTTGTCTATGTTATGCTCTCACATCATATCCTCCATCGTGTAAATATTCTGTTTGATTTTTTGAGAAGCAAAGTTTGTGCTCATAAAAACTTACTTTCAGGCTGCTTTTCAACATTTTTGTCAGTACCAAGACCCATTGTATCCACACAGAAAAGACAGTGAGGTGGTGCTCCCTTCAAGAGAGATTTCATTTGGGTCTAGTTGGCTGAGTAACTTAGTTTTCTAGAAATACTGGTGGTAGGAATGTTTTTCCCTGAAAGGGGTGAAACATGATATATTGTTTTGGCCAGAATTATCAGTTAGCTTTCTTGTAACGCTGCTCCTCTTCTGTCATAGTCTTCACCTTGCTTCAATTGCTTCTTATCTTGTCTTTCTGATACACATTTTGTAATATATAACACATCTATAATAATAGAAGACACAGTAATTGTGGTTGTCACAGAGGTGGTAGTCATAGCAGAGTAATAATAGTAGTAGCTCCTTGCAGTAACAGTAAAAACTTTAAGCATCCATTTGCAAATTGCTCTTTGCAAGTTATATGCCAACTTTACAAACATTTATGGCAAAGGTGCTAATAATGTGACATTGTTATCTTTCCTTGGTAGTGGCACTTACTGCATGTAATAAACCAGTAAAACTCTGAGCATTTACAGCGCTCCAGATGTTTATGTGTATAATTTCAAACACTATTTCAAAAATAAGACCCTCATGCCTAAGTGAAAAAGTTCAGTGCCATTTTGCCTCTGCCTGGATGACATTAACTTTTTCTGTGCTGGTCTCAAACTGCTGTGCTGGCAGATTTGTGCTGAACCCAGAGGAAAGCACCATTATGCACTTTCCCTACTGCTAACAAGGAAGATGTATTTTGCCATAGCACCCAAGGGACAGGTTTTGTGCACATACGAATAAAGACAATACCCATAGAGGGATGTAATTCTGGGAAATGGGACAATGATTATGATGATGATGGACCTAGTTAAGGCAGTTTTCAGGCCTAACTAAGGCAGTGATCGTTCAGTGGTATATAAAAAAAAGCTACCACCAGGCCCACAACCTGTTCAGGGTCACACTTAAGAACCTAAGACGAGACCTGCATGATATGCACAAAGGCCTATCCCATCCAGCATTCTTTCCCCACAGTGGCCAACCAGACGCTTATGGGAAGCCAACAAGCAGGACAAGGGGGGTAGTAGCCCTCTTCAGCTGTTTTCTGCCAGCAGTTGGCATTCAGAGGCATTCTGCTGTTATGGTATGTATCCAGAATACCTGAGAGGATTCTGAGAGTGAGTCCTTTGTAAGGCTCGCACTTAATTCAGAGAGAGCAGGGTGGAGCACCCAATCCTGTCGGATGGTTTGCAGCAATGCATCCTATGCTTTGCAGTGGTGCTGAAAGGAAAGCAGGTGTTTTCATCCCAATGTTTGCACGCGTGCCAAGCATCCTTGATGCCATCATGGCCCTGAGCCTGCTGCTTCAGCTGAAACTACGGGGGATTTTTGCCATCCCCTTAAATAAAAGGAGGGATGAATCAGGGCTGGCAAGAGACAACCTTCTTGGCATCAGCATTTCTCTCTTTCTGAAGCTGATAACAAGGAAACCCCAGGATGAGTCTTTGCGGCTAATGAGAACAGATGCTGGGCTTAACTCTCAATTAGAACTCTCACATCTTCTCCAAAGGCATGATCTCCTGCAGCTGGGAGGGGGAATCCTGACTTTTGGAAACATTTTCCACTGGCCTTTTCCACTTTGCAAACACTCTCCCTTGATCACCACTTATATCCAGAAGACAGTGGATTGCTCAGATCCGTAAGAGCTGGGGCTTATTTCCAGCTCACCTATCAGCCACTGTACTGTATAATAATGGGGAAGCCATGTTCTGCATTTAACTTTCTGCCTTTGACTCTCTCCTGGATTGTAAATTCTCAGGGGCTTATCAGCATATCCCCAGGGTGTGCTCTACTTCTGCAGGCATAATGCAAGAGGAAGTGGAAGCATCATGCAAACGGAGGTATTGTCATCTAGAAAACTTTATTTCATTATATGCGCACAGCTATTGGAGGTAAGCCAAAGGTGTGTAGTTTCACCTGCCACATTATTCTTTGGTGCCCTTAACATCCTCATTTATGTGTCTCTTTGGCTGGGGAGAATAAGATGAAGAATTAAGCTTGCGCTTCCTGGGGAATAAATCCCACTGAACTCAGTGGGTTCTATATATATTTATTGGCAGATTTTATGAGTTACCCTCTAGCATAAACTCCTATGCACTGCACAGTGTACAGTTAAAAGTGTACACTGTACAGTTAAAACAATATGCTTGGTTATATTTCTATACCGCATTTAATTCAGATGAATCCCAAAGTAGCTTACAAACAATAAATAATATGATAGAACAAAACAGAACATCACAAATACAGCATAAATCATATAAAATAATTAACAAATCATCAGTGAAATAATTCTATAATTGTTCACTTAACAATAAGCTAAACATCACAATTAAAGGGAAAAAATCATATGATATGATATGATATAAACACAGAAATAGCATCCATTCAATAAATCAGGCTTAGCCATAAAACAGCAAACAAAACTAAGATGCTGAAGTGCCTGGGCAAATTAGGAAGCCTGTTTGGCATCAAGAGACATCAGAATAGGCACCAAACAACCCTGAGCACAGCAAGTGCAACATGTAACATCTGAGAAGACTCCTCTCTTTTGTCACCACCTGTACAACCACAGTTGGCAGTGGGACTCAGAGGAGGACCTCTGAGGATGCTTGTAAGGTTCAGGCAGACTCATGAGATAGAAGGTGGTCCTTCAAGTAACTAAGCCATTAAGGGATTTACACTTTGAAGTATGACCAGAAACCAGAAGTCAGTGCAGTCATTTAAGAAGTGGTGAGATATACTATCTTCCAAATTAGGATACACTTTGGAAGATTTAAAAACAACAATTTTCATGGGTGATCTATTCTGGAGGATGCTCTTTCATGGAAATATCCACAAGAATCAGTCCAAAAGCTTAATTTCCCCCTAGTGGTTATCAACATTCCACTAAGTGTGGCCTGTTATTTCTGGGAAAATTGGGGTGATTCTTAATCCAGCTCTTGAGTGCACAGAATGAGGGAGCAGGAATTTGACTCACTGCCATTCAATAAATGGTAGTGTGGGGATGGGGGTGGGGATTTGATTCATTGCCATGACAACAGCAGTTGTATTGGTGGGGCATTATTGCTCCTTGTCATTGAATTACATAAAACTGAATGCTTCAGGGTTTCCTCAGGAAATTGCCTGGAGGAAGCTTTTTGAGGGAGATACCACTCTGTAAGCTCATCAGAGCAAGCCTTCCATTTATTATGCCCGGTATAATAAGGGCTCGATCTCGTTTGGAGTCCCTGAGCCCCCTGCTACAATAATAAATGAGTGACATAACTTTGGCTTGATGTCATTGCACAAGCTTTCCTCCCATCAACCCACCCACTCCCTCACCAATACCAGCATTTTACAAGTCCTAATTCCTTTCTCTTTATGATTGTTATTATTTATATTTCCCTGCTGGAGCTCCAAGCCATTGCAATGGAGCATTGGGTAATGACAGGATAATTGTTTGTTTTATTGATCATCACAAACCCGTCTGCATCTCCGTATGATTTATCATTTTCCCAGCCTCTTACTCCTCCTCCTCTTACTTCCTTAGCTATGCGAGCAGCAGAGCAGAGCTAATCCCTACTGGCTACAAACGAGCCAATTAATGACATGGAGGGAGAGAAGTTTCAGAAAGAATGAGTCCTTGTGCTACTTCCTAATGATTCCTCATTGATTCTGCTGAGCCACAGCAACTGAGTACAAGTCACCAGGCAGAAATGGGAAGCTGTGAAGGAATTTGTGATTACTTTAAGTGAGCAAAAGCTCAATCTTAAAACACAATAGGATAGAGAAACCAAACACTACAAGTTTCTGGAGAGTGATCAAAGTACTCCTGTAACATAGTGGTTAAGAGAACAACTTGAGAGCCCCCCATAATCCTTACAACAATCCTATAATTTAGCCCATTATTATGAGATGCCAGCGAAGTTCTCCTGAGCCAGGCCTGGAAAAGAATTTAGGAGACTTTGCAGAAACCACTGTGTGATACAGCACCCCACATAAAGAGATAAGGGAAAGGGAGTGACCTTTCTATTTCCTCCCCTTTCCTGGTGCTCCAACATTGCTCCTGGACAGAGAGATGAAAGGAAGTGAGGTGTTTGGGGTGGCAGAATGGGCTGGTCATAGGAATTTTTCCTATGGCTTGGAACGGCTTGGAAAATGTTGTGACGTCCAAATCTGCCCCCCTGCATTAAGACATTAATGAGTTATAGAGACATCTCCCCCCCCCCCCCCCCGACAAACATTCTGGAAGAAACTTTCATCACCTGCTCTTACGCCATCCCAGTCTGTAAATGTGGCCTTTCCACCTTCCTTGAAGTCAAAGAACGAGTCTCCTACACTGTCTCATAGACACCAGTAGCTGCCAAACCAGACAAGGGCCATTTAAAAAGTACAGCCAGCTCCTCCAAAGGGGTGGAGTCGGGTGCAAAACAGGCCTTGCCAGCCTTCAGATAACTTCCCTCTCCATTGTCTCAGCAGAGACTACAGCTAGCAGGGCTCTCTGTGGAGCTTTCCATGGTCCTGATTTCCATGGGTTCCCTAGGTAGGGAGAAATTTCCCATCTCCCATTATCATAATTCCTGTTACAGTTTGCTTCAGGGAGGAGCCATGTTTGAGAAGATGGTGCCTCTGCTGCCCAGGAGGACCCTCCTGTGTGAGTGTCTGAGGGCCCTGCTCCTTCCTGCCACTCACCATCTGGCCCGGGGCGGGGCCTGAAGCCTCTCCATAAGGACTGCTGCGCTCTGCTCTGCGCTCTGCTGCCCAGGAGGACCCTCCTGTGTGAGTGTCTGAGGGCCCTGCTCCTTCCTGCCACTCACCATCTGGCCCGGGGCGGGGCCTGAAGCCTCTCCATAAGGACTGCTGCGCTCTGCTCTGCGCTCTGCTGCCCAGGAGGACCCTCCTGTGTGAGTGTCTGAGGGCCCTGCTCCTTCCTGCCACTCACCATCTGGCCCGGGGCGGGGCCTGAAGCCTCTCCATAAGGACTGCTGCGCTCTGCTCTGCGCTCTGCTGCCCAGGAGGACCCTCCTGTGTGAGTGTCTGAGGGCCCTGCTCCTTCCTGCCACTCACCATCTGGCCCGGGGCGGGGCCTGAAGCCTCTCCATAAGGACTGCTGCGCTCTGCTCTGCGCTCTGCTGCCCAGGAGGACCCTCCTGTGTGAGTGTCTGAGGGCCCTGCTCCTTCCTGCCACTCACCATCTGGCCCGGGGCGGGGCCTGAAGCCTCTCCATAAGGACTGCTGCGCTCTGCTCTGCGCTCTGCTGCCCAGGAGGACCCTCCTGTGTGAGTGTCTGAGGGCCCTGCTCCTTCCTGCCACTCACCATCTGGCCCGGGGCGGGGCCTGAAGCCTCTCCATAAGGACTGCTGCGCTCTGCTCTGCGCTCTGCTGCCCAGGAGGACCCTCCTGTGTGAGTGTCTGAGGGCCCTGCTCCTTCCTGCCACTCACCATCTGGCCCGGGGCGGGGCCTGAAGCCTCTCCATAAGGACTGCTGCGCTCTGCTCTGCGCTCTGCTGCCCAGGAGGACCCTCCTGTGTGAGTGTCTGAGGGCCCTGCTCCTTCCTGCCACTCACCATCTGGCCCGGGGCGGGGCCTGAAGCCTCTCCATAAGGACTGCTGCGCTCTGCTCTGCGCTCTGCTGCCCAGGAGGACCCTCCTGTGTGAGTGTCTGAGGGCCCTGCTCCTTCCTGCCACTCACCATCTGGCCCGGGGCGGGGCCTGAAGCCTCTCCATAAGGACTGCTGCGCTCTGCTCTGCGCTCTGCTGCCCAGGAGGACCCTCCTGTGTGAGTGTCTGAGGGCCCTGCTCCTTCCTGCCACTCACCATCTGGCCCGGGGCGGGGCCTGAAGCCTCTCCATAAGGACTGCTGCGCTCTGCTCTGCGCTCTGCTGCCCAGGAGGACCCTCCTGTGTGAGTGTCTGAGGGCCCTGCTCCTTCCTGCCACTCACCATCTGGCCCGGGGCGGGGCCTGAAGCCTCTCCATAAGGACTGCTGCGCTCTGCTGCAGAGGGCCTGACGGGCATCACTAGAACAGTTGCTGTTACTGCTGGAGGGGTGCAGAGTGCTTTTAAAATGTTTTGTTTTGGTTTTTTTTTTTTTGTTGTTGTTTTTAAATTCCTTTGAATTTTTTGTAAGTGGGGGGGTGGGGGTGGGATGGATGTTTACTGGGCCTGGGAATCTGTTTGATTTTATGTTTTTGTAATTTTTACTGTTTTTTGTTTGTATTGTTTTATTGGTTGTTTTTTTTAAGGTGTTATCTTGTTCTTAAGGGGAGGGGTCAGGGCTGCTGGGGAGTGGGTCCCAGCCAACAAAATGGCTGGGGCATGTTCCACAGGGGAGGATGCACTGGGACAACCGATCTCAGTGATCACGGGTAGGAGGAGGAGTTACGCTAAGACCAGACCATGTCATTACAGAGGAGGCAGGTTTAGTCGTTGTCTGAGGACTATCCCTGCCTCCGGGTCTGGTCCTGACCGGATGGATACTAGAATCAGCAAGGGATACCCACATGACCTGAAGGTGCTGCTGTGCAATGCCAGGTCAATGATTCATAAGACCACTGCCATCCATGACTTGATCATGGATGGAGGACTTGACCTGGCATGTGTGACAGAGACTTGGTTGGATGAAGCAGATGGGCCTGTCCTTGCCGCTGCTTGTCCACCAGGTTTCTCTTACGCACAGCAACCCAGGTCATGTGGGCGGGGAGGGGGGGTTGCAGTGATTTTTAGGAAGTCATTAGTTTGCACCAGGCGTCCTATTGGGAAGACCCAGTTTTCCGAGTGCATGTTCTGGAAGTTGGGCAATAGGGGCAGTACAGGATTCCTACTGGTGTACCGACCTCCCCGCTGCACCAAGGATTCCCTGCCCGAGCTGCTTCAGGTCGTGGCGGATGTCCTCCTGGAGACACCTAGCTTGGTTGTCCTAGGGGATTTTAACATCCATGCCGACACGACCTTACAAGGGGCTGCTCGGGACTTCGTGGAAAGCATGGCCTCCATGGGACTGTCCCTGAATAAGTCTGGCCCAACCCATAGCCGCGGACATGCCTTGGACCTGGTGTTTACCTCTATGGATGTTGGTGATCTGACACTAAGTAAAAGCGAAACGAAAGAAGTGCCATGGTCAGATCACTTCCTGGTGCAACTGGACTTCTCTGCAACCCATCCCCTCTGCAGGGAGGTGGGACCAATTCGGATGGTCCGCCCCCGCCACTTAATGGATCCAAATGGTTTCCAGAGAGTGGTAGGGGATGCTTTATCCCATGTTGATGGCCTTTCAGCCGATTCCCTGGTGGCCCGCTGGAATGTGGAGTTAACCAGGGCTATTGACTGTTTGGCTCCAAAGCGCCCTCTCCGATTGCATGGAGCCCGGAGAGCCCCGTGGTTCTCCACGGATCTGAGGGCAATGAAACAATCGTTGAGACGGCTAGAGCGCCGGTGGCGGATAACCCATTCCGAATCTGACCGGACACAGGTTAGAGCTCAACGTCGAGCCTACCAAGTGGCGATAGCGACGGCGAAGAAGACCTTCTTCGCCGCCTCTATTGCATCTGCAGAAAACAGCAGCAGGAGACTTTTTCAGGTGGTTCACAATTTAGCGGAACCACCTGCGACATCTGGGCCCAGTATGGGCCACATGATCTCCTGCAATGATTTTGCAAAGTTTTTTGCAGATAAAATCGCTCAGATTTGGGAAGAAGTAGACTCCACCGTGGGAGCAGAGCCAGGGCGGGAGAGTGCTAGAGTCCTGTCTAGTCAAGTTGTGTGGGATCAATTCCAACCTGTTACCTCCGAGGATGTGGACAGGCTGCTTGGACGAGTGAAGCCAACCACCTGCCTCCTGGATCCTTGCCCATCCTGGCTTATAAAAGCTAGCCGGGAAGGACTGGGCGATGGGCTTCGTGGGGTGGTGAATGCTTCCCTCCGTGAGGGAGCCTTCCCAGACCCGCTGAAAGAGGCGGTTATTAAACCGCTTCTTAAAAAACCATCTTTAGATGCGGCCACGATGGCCAATTATCGCCCAGTCTCAAATCTTCCATTCTTGGGCAAGGTGATTGAGCGAGTGGTTGCTGAACAACTCCAGGCACGCCTGGAAGAAGCGGACCATTTGGATCCCTTCCAGTCGGGATTCAGGCCTCATCATGGGACTGAAACTGCCTTGGTCGCACTGGTTGATGATCTCCGGCGGGCTAGGGACAAAGGTGAGAGCTGTTTCCTAGTTCTGCTGGATCTCTCAGCGGCGTTTGATACCATCGACCATAACATCCTTCTGAACCGTCTTGAGGGGCTGGGAGCTGGGGGCACTGTCATACAGTGGTTCCGCTCCTTCCTCCTGGGCCGTGTTCAGAAAGTGGTGGTGGGGGATGAGTGTTCAGACCCCTGGGCCCTCACTTGTGGGGTGCCTCAGGGCTCTGTCCTCTCCCCCATGCTTTAAAACATTTACATGCAGCCACTGGGAGAGATCATCAGGAGGTTTGGGCTGGGTGTTCATCAGTATGCGGATGATACCCAGCTCTACCTCTCTTTTAAATCAGAACCAGTGAAGGCGGTGAAGGTCCTGTGTGAGTGCCTGGAGGCGGTTGGAGGATGGATGGTGGCTAACAGATTGAGGTTGAATCCCGACAAGACAGAAGTACTGTTTTTGGGGGACAGGAGGCGGGCAGGTGTGGAGGATTCCCTGGTCCTGAATGGGGTAACTGTGCCCCTGAAGGACCAGGTGCGCAGCCTGGGAGTCATTTTGGACTCACAGCTGTCCATGGAGGCACAGGTCAAATCTGTATCCAGGGCAGCTGTTTACCAGCTCCATCTGGTACGTAGGCTGAGACCCTATCTGCCTGCGGACTGTCTCGCCAGAGTGGTACATGCTCTGGTTATCTCCCGCTTGGACTACTGCAATGCGCTCTACGTGGGGCTACCTTTGAAGGTGACCCGGAAACTACAACTAATCCAGAATGCGGCAGCTAGACTGGTGACTGGGTGCGGCCGCCGAGACCATATAACACCGGTCCTGAAAGACCTACATTGGCTCCCAGTAAGTTTCCGAGCACAATTCAAAGTGTTGGTGCTGACCTTTAAAGCCCTAAATGGCCTTGGTCCAGTATATCTGAAGGAGCGTCTCCACCCCCATCGTTCTGCCCGGACACTGAGGTCCAGCTCCGAGGGCCTTCTGGCGGTTCCCTCACTACGAGAGGTCAAGTTACAGGGAACCAGGCAGAGGGCCTTCTCGGTAGTGGCGCCCGTCCTGTGGAACGCCCTCCCATCAGATGTCAAAGCGATAAACAACTACCTGACATTCAGAAGACATCTGAAGGCAGCCCTGTTCAGGGAAGTTTTTAATATGTGACATTTTAGTGTATTTTTTATCTTTGTTGGAAGCCGCCCAGAGTGGCTGGGGAAACCCAGCCAGATGGGCGGGGTACAAATAATAAATTATTATTATTATTATTATTATTATTATTATTATTATTATTATTCTAGATTCATTGAGTTGAGCTTCAGTGTGGGGCTTCTTGGCCACCATCAGGACCATAAATAAAAGAAGCTGTCTTATACTAAGTCAGACCATTAGTCTATCTAGCTCAGTGTTGTGTACCCTGGCTGGCATTTCAGACAGAGTTTTCTCCCAGCTCTATTGGCAGATGCTGAGGATTGAACCTGGGACTTTGGTATGCAAAATGTATACTGTCCTTCTACTACTGTCAGCTGTTAGGTTTCACAAACTGTTTCCATGTATTACAACTGCCCGATATGTTATCAAACTCCACTGTGGAAGTCATTGCCATCAGTTGGTCCCAATCATGTGAGACACTATGTGTACCCCCTGTTGTACACATACAGGTGTGTAATTAAGACAGCTGGAATACTGGAGTTCCAAGAAGGACCTCCATGTAGAAATGTGCGAATAAATCTCTGAAAGATTAAACTTTTAGAAAGGTGATTTCTATTCTATTCTATTCTATTCTATTCTATTCTATTCTATTCTATTCTATTCTATTCTAATCACTCTTCATCTGAAGATCACAGGGTGCTTTACAATATGAATTGTAATATATGAATTTTAGTATATGAACCTACTTATCTGGGGATTCCACTTAACACAGTGGGGCTTACTTCTAAGGACATCTCAGTTGGCCCTGTAGGAATAATTGCAGGGAGCAAAATGCTTCAGTCTCCTCCATATGCCTACTAATTCAGCAACTTCTAACTGGGGGACAGTATGATGTATTGAACCCTAAGATCTTCATCCAGCATAATGGGATTTTTCTATAATTTGATCCATAACAATGTTCCAGTTGTCTAACACTATAATAACAGTATTATTGTCTTAACACTTCTGGGATGTTCGCTGTACTAGAAAATATGATTAGCAATTTCCAAAATAAAGAGTGTGTTCCCACCACCTGCATTCTAACCATACCTAGAAGGCATCTTTTTCTATTGAAAATAACTTCCTGTCATCTAGTATATATCTGCACTCTGAATCACAATAAGATTGTAATCACTGAAATAGAAGGTTCTTATTATTAATACTGATGCTGTGTGTTTCTGGATTTGAAAGTAAACTTTGTTATCGACTCCAAGTTTCTTAATCTTATTTTTGTGATGCCATGTTTTGCTGTAGCAAATCCATCTGAGCATTCTTCAGCTTTAATTGACTAACCTTTTTATTTTGACTATGGCTTTCTTTGTCACACTCCCTTGTTTGTCCGCCTGCCTCTTTCCCTTCTTATATATTGAATCTACAGAGTCTCCATCCAAATCACAAATCACAATCATCCTCCTTATACCTTCTAGTGTCTGTTGATGCTCAAATCTCTGCTCCCTGCATTTTAACCCCTTAGATCATCCATTGCCAACCTGGTGCCCTCCAGATGATTTGGAATATATATATACAGTAACCTACCTTAAGATCTTATAGTGAAGGGTGGCTTAGAAATCTAATATTATATTACTACTACTACTACTAATAATAATAATAATAATAATACAGTTCCTATCAGCCGCAGCCAGTACAACAGTGGAACTGACTGATGGGAACTGTATCCAGAAGGCACCAAGTTGGTAAAGACTGCTTTAAATAATAACATTTTGCAGAAGATCATATACTGCACAATTGTATAACAGAAATGAAACTATTACAGTAAGTCATTATAGCATCAAGGCATCCTATTGAGAAATGTTTTCATACACACAAAACAAGTGAAGAGAAAACTAGAATAAAATATATTGTTTATATTATAGCAGCTTGTTACAAATGAAGTGGAAGTCAGCACGGTATGTTATTTTAGCCCAGTCTTAACTTGTCTTTCTGGGTGACTCATAGCAGCATGTAGGGTCTTTTCAGGTGTTGGCAGAACATTTGAAAAGTAAAGTATGCCGACATAAAGGCTAGACTAGTCATGCTATGTATCACTATTTATCACTCACCATTTATTATCATTTATCACTCTCAGGTTTTAGCTGCTCGGAATAGGAACCACTTATTATTTGGCCAGTAAACTGACAACACCACTAAAGCAATCAGCTTTACCATTCTGTTTTCTGGGTGACCCTATGGCAGGGAAAGAGGATTTTCCTAGAACAACCTTCCTCATCTTGAAACCCTCCCACACACTCCAGAGTTTTTGAGTGATGACAACTTCCATCAACTCTGACCATTGGGCTAGCTGAGTCTGATGGGGAAGACCATTTGAAGAGTTGCAGGCAGAGATTGTGTGGGTCAGGGTGGAAGCTTATGGAACCAGAGGCCTGGCAAAAACAAGTGTGTTCCGAGTTTGTAAGATTATGGATCTGCACGGTTTCTGAACTAGGGCTAGCATGACTTGATCCTCTTATTTCTTTCCAACCTGGGCTGTCAATGGCCAGGGAAAACACAGGTCTCTCCTCCAGGAGAAACTCATTCTACCAAGACTTCCCTGTACTTCACACTACTAAAGGTTCCCAATAAATGCAAACAAGTATTGTTATGAACAAACACTATTTTCATCTCTTGAGGATCATTCTAGAGAATATTGTACCATTGGTGTCACAATCTAGTCAATACAGTTGAAACATCCTTTCAGTATGGAAGTGAAAGGGATATGTTAGATAGCTTAGCATTGGGCAGTTGTTTAAAAATACACGATTTCCCTAGAGGTAAATCCAGAATCCTTTCTATACAGAGTTCTGAAATCACAAGATGAATTTTGGGTTTTGAATCCTAGATTTGCCTCTTGAAAACTATGCATGCTACTCTTGAGCTCCCAGATACTTTCCCAGCAATTTTATTCCATTTTCTCTTTAAAATTTGGACAAATTATCTTCTTTGGTGAGTTGGCAGTGAGTGCTTTGACAAATTAAATCCAGTGAGAAGATGGAAAAATGCCATGTTTGAATAGGGTTCCAAGAAGCTAGGGCCTCAAGATACAAAACCACAAGAAGTTTAGCAATTACATTTTGCAGCAATTACCTTGATTGTCTCTTGGAATCTTAGCCATAAATGTGCCATGAAAAAGCATAACTTTTAAAATAATGAATTCTTTCCTTTCTCTTCATCACTTTCAACATACCAGGGGATAGGATTTAACAGAATTTATATACCGCTTGATTATAAAAACCTCTAAACAAACAAAAAAACTAAGATAAAATTATAATTAACAACAATTAAAAATATTCAAAAAGATAGTTAAAATCTGCAGTAAGCTAAACAGACATAAAAACACATGCCAACATCTTACATGACTGTATAGGCTACCTAAATGAAAATGTTTTTAGGTGCCAAAAAGTGTACAGCAAAGGCACCTGCCTGATAATCAATAGGCAGGAAGTTCCAAAATACTGGTTCTATGCTAAAAAAATTGTCTTCTTACAAGCGTGGAATGAATATTATGTGCCACCTGTAACAGTGCCCATGCCACAGATCAAAGGGTTGTGTTGGCATCCATCTGTCTCAAGAGACAATGGAGGAGTGTGCCTTTTGGGTGAAGTCAAACTGTTGGAGAATTACAGCGCCTGCTGTGGCTGTAGATACCGAAGTGGGAGAGACATGTTTTATTGCAGCTGGGGCAGATGAAGGTGTCTGGTTGTGCTGGTGGAGAAGCACCATGGTGTTTCTTCTCTCTGCCTCCTCCCAACAGTAATTTCTCCTCTGGTCACTGCTGTGGATACATGGCTTGACTGTCTGTCTCCAGGCATTGCAGTCATCTGCAAGGGATTCCCTCATGGCATTGATGTTGTCAGTCCTCATTGATGTTGCCAGCCTTCATGTCACATTTTCAGACATCTTTGTAACACAGAGTTGGTCTGCCACCGGACCTGGTGCCTGAAGCCATCTCCCTGTAAAGCACTTCCTTGGGGATCTTTCCATCTTCCATCTTCTAAATTTCTCTGTGTTTAATTTGTGGGTACAAGTTTTCCTATCTGAAAAAAAGGATTCAGCACCTTAAACGTCTTAGTTTTTAAAAAGGCAGCATCCATATTTTCTAGTTCTCATAGTTATGATATTTTTTTCTTAAAAAACAACAGTTAGAAATAACTTCCCCTGTTCCATAGCCCTTTCTCACCAACATCCTTGTTCCAAAGTCTAATTAAATCACAACAAATTAAGTAATGTTAAATATATACAGCTATAACTAATTTTCATATGCCTGTTGTCTTTGTCCATGGAGTTTTCTTGGCAGGGATACTGGAGTGGCTTGCCGATTCCTGCTCCAGGTGGATCACGCTGGGTCAAAACTCTCCACTATGACCTGTCCGTCTTGGGTGGCCCTGCATGGCATAGCTCATAGCTTCTCGGAGTTATTTAAGCCCCTCAGCCACGACAAGGCAGCAATCCATAAAGACAGGCGTGCCTGGCGTGCTCTGGTCCGTGAGGTCATGAAGAGTCGGACACGACTAAACAACAGCAACATAACTAATTTAAACAATTTATTCACCACAAATTTTGTAGTGGTTTTGCTTAAGGCTCTGCAAACCATAACACTTTTAAACTGGGTAAACCAAAGCACGCTACTGCATCCTAGGGAAGACCTGCACTCTGTTCCAATGATCTACATATGATTATTATTTTTTACAAGTGTTGAACACTTTGCAAGTCTCTACCAGGCAAAAGGACAAATTATCTCTTCTGCTAGCCCACTCATTGTTATGGCCTCTCACAGCTCCCATGTGGCAAATATTTCCCATCTAGAATCTGTTTCCTTCTCTGTGGCCAGGAGCAAAAAGAAAGACAGCAAATGCTTTGGACATCTTACAGCACTGACATATTTTGCTAAATCTGTCTGTTGACTCGACACACTGCTTCCCAGCAAATGAGCTGGTGCCATCAACCTGGAAGAGGCATTTGAACAAATGCTCTGGCTTTACAGAAAGCCCTTCCGCTCCATTCAGCCAGGCCACTTAGCACAGTGCTCAGGTCAGGGACAAGGATCTCGGAACTGTGTGAATTAAGCTCTGATGGTTTGTATGTAGCAGAATGGAAATTTCGGTTTCTTGAAGAGTTTTCATAATGCATCAGGGCACATCAGATGCAAAGGAAACAGTCTGGCAGAATTGCATTAATTTTCATGAATCCGACGGCTTTGGAAAATCATGAAAACTGCAACATAATGAAAGCCTGGAAGGGAAAAACCTGCCCTCTTTCTCACTGCTGGAGAATCTGCATGTGGATTTCATCAAAGGAGAGCGCTGATGAGATTCAGCGCAGGGGGGTGGGAATTAACCCATTGGAGCACAAGTCCGGGTGTAGAATTGACAGGGCACCAGCAGCTCCCATCCTCCTGTAGGGACAAGGAAATGCCTCAGAGATGGTCTGGGCACCATTGCTGCAGACTCATTGTGTGACATGGCACAATGCTACCAGCAGAAATTAAGAGATGTGTTTCTTTCTGCTCTCTGCAGTGTTTGCCCAGGGCTATGCTTGGTCCTTAGCTCTCATGCCATGCATGGTGAAGGCAGTGCAATGGGGTGAGTTACAGTGGTTGCTGGGAAATCCTGTACACCCTTTTGTTTTAGCAAGGTTTTAGTTTGCCTCTCTGTTGCTAACATGTGCAATTGAAAAAACCTCATTCAAATATCTCACCATTCCTGGAATAGGGACATTATTTAGATTTGTGTATTTAACTATCTCTGCACCGGAATATCAAGACAGCAAAGAACAGGATTAAAAGCCAAGTCAAAGCCACTCAGGTTCCTGAAAATATTTGCCTCTCAGTGTTAATTTTTTGGAGGTTCACGCCCAGCCTCAGTAATCAAGTTTCTTGCTGGGAGTTGGGGCCAGCCCCATTTATAAATAGGGGGTGGAGCCGACAATAGATAGGCAGTCGGCTCTGGAGATTCACCCTCCCTACCCTCCCTTTGTTTAATGTTTCTTGTTTGCAGGTTAACTTTTTCTTCCTGTTTAGAGGGTGCTGCTGTGGTCTTTGACTGGTTGCTGTTGAAGGACCGGGAAGAAATTTTCCTGCATTGGCAGATTTTGTCTTCCCCGTAGCAATTCGCCACAACTTTGGTGGTTATGGCCTTGGGTGGAATCCTTTAGTCTTTTCTTCCCTATATGGGACGGGACATGAAGTGGTGACTCACCCCGCTGAGGCAGTGATTCCAGGGTCCCCCTCTTAAAGGGGTTATATATATGGGTGTCACTGGCCATACACTGAAAGGTCGTCTGTGAACTACCCTGTGTGTGGGGATCTGGGCTTGGCTGCCTGCTACACTTACATCTTGCAGAGCACCCCCATATCCCATTTACCCTGATAAGCCCCAGTCCTCCCCAGCTGGGGGGCTGGGAGGGATACACGCCCAAGGCCTAAGGCAAGGTCTTCCTACACTCAGAAGTTTAATAAAGTTGTGGCCTAATTTTAATTCCATATAACGTTGTCAGAGTCTTTATTCCTTCCTTGTGATCCCTGGGGGCTGGGGCTGTTGCTGCCTGGTCATGCAACAGAAACCCTGCATCACCTCTCTTATTTCTTCATTACATGGGGCTTTCTGAAGTATGCACAGCCTCTAGGGGACCCTACATTGAACCAAGGGACAGATACCCTAACATTGACATCAAGAATAGGTGAGGTGATGTAAGGTTTCTAAACACTTTACTGCAGTGATGGCCTTCTGGCATGGCATAGCATGAACTAATTCATACCCCTTGTTTCACTCATTGTGATCTGCGGAGGTTACAGGCACTTCCCAAGGACATGATATTTCTATTTTTTAAAAGGCATGAGATGAATTGGTAAACCCCAGATTAAACAGACGTGCCTTCTCTTGGTCAACAAATTTCAGATCAGATACAAAAGTCTTATAACATCTAGCTTGCAAAAGCATGCTGGGTGGATCTGCGTTTTTTGTGGAGGTGTCATGCTTCCTCTCACTGTACTTCTAGGGTTCATGCAAATGGGGGGGGGTATGTTTCTTCCCCTGCCTAAAAATGTACATTCTCCTTGACAAAATTCAACATTTCTCCAGAGCAGATATACTAATTTTCCCACAGCCTTTTGCATGAGCCTCAGAAGCGAGGAAGTCTGAGTCACATAGAGGTGCGAAGTCACACAACAGCCACAGGGCAGGGCAGGGCCTCTGTGCACCCAATACACTCTTCTACCACTTGTTCAGTCTGACCATAGGATCCTATAATAAGGCAGATTTTCCCCCCTTAAATAAACCCAAACCTGAAACCTTTTTGAGGGTATTTTTATAGGGTGTACAAATGAGCATCGTTTTGTTACTGCTCTTGCTGACTGTGAAGCAGCCAGCAATTAACAGCCACTCTTCCGGGAGCTTTGCTGACATCATCACTGATGCCGAGAACAAACAAAGCTGGGAGTTGAGGATTTTTTTGATTTTTGTTTTGTTTCTTTGCAGGATAAAAGCACCATATACATGGAGTTTGCTGTTGTTAAATAAAAATAACCAAGCTAATTTCAGCTTCATTTAAAAGACATGGGGAATAATGATTGCTTACTGAAAAGAAAAGAACAAAATCAGTAAGTGGGGGAATCATTTTTCAGGCTTCTGGAATACTTTTTGCGAACAATGGCACAATAAACTATATTTAAAAGTGCTACTCAGTTCCCTTTCAACTCATACTTTCATGTAATTGAAAAAAGCGACTTTTGGGTCAAAATCTTCTTCTCCCTCTGCCCTTTATTTATGAGGTGGTTGGTTGCATTGCTTTATCAGGCTATTTGGGTTTTTTAAGGCTAGTAATAAGAAGTAAGTTCCACTTAACTATTAAAAATGTTAAGGATGGAGTGCTCTCCCCAACTCCTTAAGGTGCCTATTTCGTCAGTCAGAGCCATCACTTTCGACAAATTGAGACATTACAGAAGACATGGGTCTACATAGAAAACAGCATTCTCAGGCAGGCCTAGGTCTTCCCCCCCCCCCCCCGCCTTGATGGGACATCATAATGCTGTCAGTTTCATAGCAAGAAACAGAATCTTGGGCTACTTGGTCTGATCCAACAAGGCTCTTCTCTATTGTTCTCTTGGAAGGGCAGCAGCTGCTCATCAAAAATTTCAAACTGTGTGCATCACACATCCCATCCACAAACGTCTTTGTTGCTTTTTCCGTAGGTGACAAAGCACCAACAAGGTCTCCTGCAGAAGTCCAATGAATTGTAATTTGCCCTGTGATCTTCAAATGAAGGGAAGTATAGAAATTAATCATTAATTAATTAATTTCTATATGACCCTTCATTAATTAATTGAAATGAATGGGAGCTGAACACAAGCACTGTTCTGCATGATAGTTTCCCAGCAGATTCTGTCTACTGCTCATTGCATTCCTGGCAAAGTCATTAGAGAAGCTATCAAATGACCATCTCAGACAAAGTTGCTGTGGTTCCCGGAAAGAAAGTAGGTGATTTCAAAAAGATGTCCAACTAATATTCTGCTGCAGTTTTCCACAGAGTGACAGATTTTACAAGCATTTGGCCCAGTATGCACGATGCAATTTGGGTATTTTGCCTACCTAGTGAAACCTTCCCAGTTGGTTTACTGAGTGATTAAGCCTATTCCTCTGTGTTACCCAGAACCATTATGCAATGTTAAACAACTGTCACCACCTCGGAAACAGTTGCACGCTCCTAGATAGGACAGAAGAGTCTCATTATGGAAGCAAGATTAATCCTGTGAGCTAGGGGGCGTGTGGGGAACAGACATTCTCTGTCTCTTCTATGGAAGTAAAGAGAACAGGAATGCCACATAGCTGACGACACACTGCATTTGCATTTTGTTCAGTGCAGAGCCACGAAGGTTTTGATGCTAGCACAATCCAAAAATTCAGGTCCCTTTGTGGAAATGCATGTTGCTACTGTAACTTTGACACAAAGGACAGTACGTGTATATATGAATGTTGGAAAGACAAATTAGATTGCTTGGTTTTGCAAGTAAAGTTCCATGATGGGAAGCAGCAAGGGAGAACTGGGCTAAGAATTTGAGCCACTCATGGTTCTCCTGGCTGTAGGCTTGGGACAAATGGTGACATTTGGGTAGAACAGAGTGGGTAGTGTCATATATAAACAAAATATATTTTGGGCTGTATGTGATCAGGCTTCAAGAGTGCCTATAAGATTGTTCTCACCTGATCTCTGCATGTAGACCAAGTACAATGCTGTAAATCACTATTAGCCAGGATGGCAATATATTGCCTCTTTTATAAGGAGCATTGAAAATCAGGTATGAGTCGGAGAGTGCTATTGAACTCAAATTCTGCTTGTTATGTTACCAAAGACATGTGATTAGTTGCTGTGAGGAGAGGATTCTGGAAGAGATGGAGTTTTGCTTGATCCAACAGACCTCTTCTTATATCTTTATGTATTTTTGTAGGCTCTCTATGCAACTTAGAACAGTTGTGTATGCACACCTTGCAACAATCCCCAATCCCATGCTTCAGATTATTCCTCCACTGCACCTATATATTTGATCAATTTAGTATTCCTGGAACTGGTATTGAGGCTTCCTGCCTCCAATTGGAATGAATGCTCAATAAATAGCCAACATAATTGAATCTCTCCTGAAAACAAATCAGGATCAATGCTCAATAAACAGGTCATCTGGAAGCACCCAAGTCTCCAAATGGCCACTTAATCCAGTCCTTCACCCAAGTCTCCCACCCTTTGGTTGTTTATGTATTTCTTGGCTCCATCACAAGGAGGCTATTTCATTTGTTTAACCATCTCACCTCAATGAACTTATCCCTCAAACTGCTACTCTGCTGTATCAAGCTCTTACAGATGTGCAGAACCTTGCAGAAAACTCCGCAAATCACACTAATGTTCTCTTAGCAGTATAGCTGCTGCTGCAGCTCCTCTGGATGGAATAGAGAATGTCTAAAACCAGCTACTCTTGGCTTTATCTCACATTTAATGAGAATCTAAATTGTAACTATTCCAAATTCTGAAGATTCCCTGCTGATAGCGAAGGAGGGGTCTGTGATATCATCTCACCAGGGAAGATTAGCTGAGTGAGACAACCAGAAACTTTAATAGAAACGAAAAAACCTGCTGACCAGCAACACCTCCTTACCCCCTAAATATAACTGCAAGGCCAGCCTCTCTGGCTTTCCCCAACTTTTGTAAAGGAGGTGAAGTAGAAAGAACTTTCAGAAATCTGAACATACAGCAACACTGCAGTGGCTGTAATGTGTAGTCAAGATCTACTACTCCATCAAACCCTCTATTACAGTAAAGAAACGCTTCATATTTTAATTTTTGACCTGATTTTACACAAGCATGTCTTATTTTAGATGATTTCACAGAACACAATTAATGTCCTATTTTCAGAAACATGCCTCTTCCCAGGCACATTGCTCAACAGTGTCCTCCATTTTGGAAATGCTGATTTGATGGTCTTTTCCGCATAACTCTGACAACTACCACATGGGAACTGGACAGTAAATTTTCAGTTACCACCCAGAATCCAGACAATGGGATTTGCAAAGTCCACAGATGACACTATATTTGGAAATAGCACAGGACCCAAAGGTAGCTATTTGTCTAGGCAGCAAATCCCATGTGGAGAAGAAAGCAAATTGAACTGGAAAACCTTATTAAGCATTTTACCTGATTTTGATCTCATTTGCATCAAATAAACCCAGAAGCAACTGATACGAGCAAAGGAAAATCAAGCCCACTGGTGATATAGTACAGCATTAATGTAATTCCAGCAAGATTTACTCTTAAGCTGCGCCCTAATTATTAATAGCTTTAGGACACCTTAAAATTCTCCAAGATATGATTGACATATCCTATACTTGATGTGGCATCTTATATGTTCCTGTGAAATTCACTTGATCACACATTCATTTCTTGATCAGAAATGTCAAATGCTATGCCTTATATCTTGAGTGTATGCTGTCCTACTCCACTAAACTCCATTGCTGTTGAAATGGTGGTTAACTTTATGCCCCATCTGCTGCTCACCATGGCATAGCCTGGTGAATTTTTTTATGATCTCACAGTGCTTCTTAAACAATACAAGACAGAATCCCCAAGGTCTGCCCCTGACCCATATAATACACTGTTTTCTATACATAATTGTTACAGTACTAGGCAAATATTTAGTCTCTTGGAAATCAGTACCAACCAACTCGTATTTAGTCAAGGATTACACTGTAGTTTAACAATGCTACATTTTTGTCTGGTATTAAAGCAACAAATCTTGATACTATTAATTACCATATTCATTTTTTCAAGATATTTAAGGAACACGGATTAAAAATGCCAATGGATATGATGAACACAACCCATTATGTTCTGCATTTTCTTCCTGCACTGCCGCAACATTGCAATCAAATGCCCTATCCTGTTTTACAGTACCATAACCTGTACTAACTGCCAATTTCCATAAATCACACACACTGGGAGAAAAGAACCAGCCCCTCAGACAATATGGGTGATGGGGGGGGGGAATCATATTTGGCTCACCATGTGATCAACCTATGTCAGTACTGTGTACCTGAGGTGAGAGAGTAGGTGATGAGAAAACCACAACTGGCTGATGGGAAGCATGGGCATGACTGGTGGATATAGCCTTAAATAAGTCATGCCCGTCACAACCTCAACATCAAATGTGCGTGTACACAGCATGGAGTTTAGTTTGACCCAACTATAAAGTCATTATGGGGCTTGAGGGGAAGGGCTGAGACAACTGGCATTAAAATAGTTGTGGCTAGTTCCTCTTCCTTCATCCTTCCCTTCCTCCCTTCCATGGATGAATGTAAGAATATTTTATCATGTTTTCCTGCCCAATTTCTGGGGAAACATTATTTCTGTCACTGTGTTTCAGCAGGTGGTAACTTCTTGTTTCTGCTGGTCCCTTCTGGAATATGCTCAAGGAGCTACAGCTGCAGGATTTTCCAGAGTTCTTTTATTGAAACATTTAGAAAACCCTCTGGGAAGTGTGTATCTCTTCTACTTGCAGCAGGGGGAAAACCAGTCACTGATAGGTTCTGGAACAGAAATACCAGGAGCACTACATCAGATTTCAGTGGTGGGGTAGAAAGAGGGGGTTGGGAATCAATAGGGGAAAACAAGATTCACAACAATGAAGCTTTCTCTTGGATATATTCAATACTAAGTTGCAAAACAAAACCTCAGTATGTTTGGAGGGCATGCATTCTGCTTTCTTTTGTGTTTCATCATAAGTATAGATTCACATAAGGGACATAATTTCAGATAACAATGTATGTTCATTTTTCTTAAAATGTTTTTTTACAAAAAGAAAGACAATAAAATAAAAAGAATAACAGCAGATATGTACATAGACCCCTTTGTCCTAAAAGTAACTATTTATCTGATTCTTAAATCACGACCAAGTAGACTCCCTTCTGTTTCCCCACTAATCAGACTGCCTCCTTTATCCTCCATGTATTTTAATTAATAGAAGTTGCTGCCTGGGAGAAAGCTGTGTGGGGAGTGCCAAAGCTCAGTGGCAGAGCATCTACTCTGCGTGCAGAAGGTCCCAGATTCAGTCTCCAGGTAGGCCTGGGAATGGCCCCTGCTTGAAACCCTGGAGATCTGCTGTGTGTATGATACTGAGTTAAATGGTATGGTATGACTTGGTATAGGGCAACTTCCCATGTTCCTTCTGTGTTCCTCTCACCAAATAAATGACAGTTATCAATTACAAGTTGTTAAAAAAAAACATACTCGTGACCTGCACTACCAGGTCAGTCTTGAGGGTTATATCCAGTATTTTGTCTCCAGTCATGGTGGGCAAGAGCAGCATGATAGAATATGTCCATGTGGAGTTATGAGTAACAGTCAGAACAGATCACCAGAATTCTGCCGTGTTCTTTATTCTGGCATTTGCTTCATAAGCATGAAAAAAATGACTTTACTTTTCAATGCCCTGCTCTTGTCTGTTAAAGTAGGGACATTATTACTTATTTGCCTACCTACCAGCAAGGGTATGAGTTTTAATTTATCCCTGTTTGTAAAGTGCATACAGATCCTCAGGTGATGAAAATGATTGACATGTATATGACTCACGAATAATATTTATCCCAGCAGAACAGCTGTCAGGAAAAAGGTGAGGCTTGCTTTTTGCACTTTAGGAAAGTCAGCGTAATTACCAAACCTTGATCTATATTTTGAAGCCATGCATATCAAGCACACTCAAGCATTTTTATATTTTTAGCTTTTCTTACATCAGTTTCCTTTCTTAACTAATCGGTTTTGAATGAGTTAAATACAATAACCTGAAGTGATGGGTGGGGTAATTATTATTATTATTGTTGTTGTTGTGGTGGTGGTGGTGGTGGTGGTGGTGGTACCTCGGGTTACATACGCTTCAGGTTATATGCTTCCGCTAACCCAGAAATAGTGCTTCGGGTTAAGAACTTTGCTTCAGGATGAGAACAGAAATCGTGCTCCAGCGGCTCGGCAGTAGTAGGAGGCCCCATTAGCTAAAGTGAAGCTTCAGGTTAAGAACAGTTTCAGGTTAAGTACGGGCCTCTGGAATGAATTAAGTACTTAACCTGAGGTACCACTGTATTTTTATTATGTAACATATAAGAGAGGGAGAAGGTGCTTGAACCAAGAGACAAGAATTTGCAGTCTGCATTATTCCAAAGAACTGTCAGGATTTTATGAGAAGAGCTCACATAGCTTGAGACTTTCACATAGATTTCCTTGTATATATTCTGCTAGTGACAACTCCTAGTAACAACTGTGTCCAAGATAGGGCAGATTTCACTGACCAAAGCAGCCTGTATGGGCCAAAATGAAGCAGAAAATGGAATGTCTCTTCACCTGAGGAATATGGTTTCAAAAACGTTTCAATATATACTGGTGATTCTGATATTGTTATCCCACAAAGTAGCCAACTATTTTCTTATGTCAAATAGTCTTCTACATACGTAACTTGTGGTCAATATTTTGAATTGGTTTTTAAAAAAACTGTGTGTGTGTGAGGGAGAGAGATAGCACATCCACATGGTTTCTGCTTAGAATGAATTCTGTAGTCCTAGACTCTTACAGGGGCAAGAATTATTTCTGGGATATTTTGGAGTGAACCAGCTATACAAAAAATGCTTAACAACAACAACAATCATACTTAAATATTTAATAACCGCAACTTAATAATGACAGAATAATATGCTATAAGTAAAATTATATAACTCCATAGTCACTCTTTTGTAAATCCATTATAAGTTCTCAAATATTCATAACTCCACCACTTTAGCTGTCATTTCTCTCCCTCCTTAACGTACTCTCCCATTTCCCTGCTAATCAGTCACACTCAGCCACTCACTCATTGCACCCGGCCCAACTGGTCATGCCCTATATAAGGTTCACTACACATGTAGATCCCCTTCATGGATCACTGACTTGTCATGGCGAAGGGGTTTGAATAACTCAGAGAAGCTATGAGCTATGCCGTGCAGGGCCACCCAAGATGGACAGGTCATAGCCAAGAGTTTAGACTAAATGTGATCCACCTGGAGAAGGAACTGGCAAACCACTCCAGTATTTTGCCAAGAAAACTCCATGCACACAAAAAAAGGAAAAGCTTTGAGTAGAAAGTGAGAGTTTCCAAGGCATGCTCTGGTTCATGGGGTCACGGAGAGTCGAACACGACTAAGATGACTAAACAACAACAATAACACATCTAGATGCCATATGAAAGGTCAAGTATGAGGCTTTTGGAAAGATGCTGTGCTTCCCCAGGTTGTGAGAGCATTCTAACCTTCAATGAAAAATTGCAATGAAAGACATGGATGGGCATCGATTAGGCTGCAACAGCCTTCAGTTCATTTTCATGCCCATGAAGTTCAATTTACAGTGACACCTTGTTCACTCTTGAGTGATCTGCCATCTATCAGTATATTCTCACAAGTGAACCTGGCAATGCAGATGGGGCAAAACTGAAACTATTTTACAAATATATGCATAAAATAATTGTCTCCAGAGACAGAAGGGTAACATTGAAAGGAACACACAATGCCTTTTGCCAGGCCCATAGCTGGGGACAAGCAGGTGAATGTAGTTGGTGTGAACCCTTCTCCCCATGAACTGCAATGGTATTTGAAATGGTAGCTATTTCAACTGAAGTGGCCACAACTTCTAAAATATATAGGATGCATGCTACAAGCTGCTGAAATGTGACTGCAAAAAGTCTAAGACTGCAAGCAATCTCAAGAACACCCTTTTTACCATGATGTGTGCAAGCTTCAAAGGCAACTGTCAGTTTTGATGTGTGCATATATTCCTCATATGAAAGCACAAAGTTTCAGAAAATTCTATTGGGTAGTAAGTATTAAACTAAGTTTTACTTGGCATAGACCAGGCATAGGCAAACTCCGGCCCTCCAGATATTTGGGAATACAATTATAGTCCCAAACATCTGGAGGGCCGGAGTTTGCCTATGCCTGGCATAGACCTACTGAAATTAATAAACATGACTAAGTTAGGCCATTAATTTCAATAGGTCTACTCTGAGTAAAACGCAGTTGGATACCACCCATTGATTTGAAGGTATATCTGCATGTTATATCCTAATGTAGTAAATGGCATTTTTACATGTATTCTTCATGCATTTTCATAACCTTCTACAACTAGTTCACTTGTGGGGTTGTGACAAAATTTAAAATTTTTGGGACTTTGTCTATGAGGACTTAACAAAAATGTTTAGATAAACATTTGTGAAGAAGCCAGAATGCCTTTCTTCTAGGTATTCTGGCAATTGATATATCAAATGATAAAAGGAGGGTGTTCCTATATGCTGCAGCTGCAGCAAGAATGCTGATCGCTAAAAATTGGAAAGGGGATAGGACACCTACGAAGGAAGAATGGCAAATCAAATTGTGTGAATATTTGGAATTTACAAAAATGCCAGAATTAATTAGAAATCAACCAAATCAAAGGTTTAAAAAGAAGTGGGACTGTTTTAAAGAGTACCTGGAAAAACATAGTTCTCAAACAAAATCTTTGATGTGTTTTGACTAAAGTTTGCAAAGTAAATAACAGATAGATAACATATATGATGTAAAAGAAGAGAAATAAGGAAAACAATACAGTTAAAAAGATAAGGAAGAAGTAAGAAGCAGCAATAAGGTGGAGGGAAGTCACTTGTGAAGAAGTATTGATTTATTTTTGTTTAAATTCATGCATAAGTTAACATATTTTGAAGAAAGAATGGAAAATGTATATAATTAATCAATGTAAAACTCAATAAAGAATATTTAAAAAAAGGTAGTTCACCTTTAACAAGTGCAAAAGGTTTGATTTTTCCCATTACTTTTTCTGAGTTGAAACAAATAGTATCTTATTATGATTGTTTGACTGTTTTATTTTAAATGTACATGATTACATTTTTATTTCTGTTATTTAAAATATTTCTGTACCAGCTTTCTAGAAAACATATTCAAGATACCAAAAACAGCACATATGCTGTTGGCATGCAATCATAAATAAACCCTCTTCTGTTTTTACTTTAAACCTATCTCTGTTCCCCCTGTCAATGCACATCTTTGTTTTATTTTCTATTGGGTTTTATAAACAAGAATAATGTTATACAAACAAGTATACCAAGTTTTCTCATGTCATTTGTATATCACAAAAAATTAAACAACAGCAGAGAAACAGCATTGCGTGCTTTCTAGTCTCAGGAATGAACCCATTATGTAGGCAGGTGAGCTGTTGCAGCACCATGGAGAGCTCAAAGTGACCCATTTGCTTCAGCAAGGGCTGGAGATGAACCACGTGTTTGTGAGTCTCTGCCTTCAGTCCACCTCTCTTCTACTCTGCCTCCTTTGTTGGACAATTGTTCTGCCTTGGAGATGGGTGACTCTCTGATAGACTATATGGGACTGGCAGAAATGACCGGCAGAATCCGAGACCAGGGAAGAGAGACGGCGGAAGAAGATTGGAAGAAATTTAAGGACTATCTTAAGAAACATTGTAAAATTATTGAATGTTAGAACGATGTTGATTTAGAAATTAAGTGGTTTCTAGCTGTAATGATTATGTAATTAAGAAAAGAAAGGTTGAAAATCAATAGAAATTATGAGAGGGATTTGCTGAACTAAATAATTAGAAATTGGAATACAGAAAGGGGAGGTATGAGGAGGTCGGGAAAGTAAGGAAAAAGAAAATAAGGGATCAAAATTATACTTGTTGTTGTCTGTGTTTTGTTTGTATTTTTGTTCTTTTTTATTTTATATAATTTTTTGGAAACTTCAATAAATATATTTTTTTTTTTTTTAAAGGAGATGGGTGACTCTCCTTCACTTCGTGGCCTCCCATAGAATCTACGGCCTAGAATAGAATCTGGATAGAATAGAATCCGGATAGATAGAATAGGATAGAATCTGGTGTGCTGCCTGCACCATTGTACTGGCAAGGTAGTGGAACTCTTTGCTACTTAATGATATCAGCAAAATTAAGTGCCTGCTGTCCAGCATGGCTATGTCTGTTATGATCAACACAGCTAAGTTTTCTCTTAACACTTCCCAGCTCAGGGAGGCATGAGAGATTAACCATGTGACCTGAAATAAGGGCATGTATGTTTTATGTATTATGTGTGTTTTATTGTGCTGTTTTTATTATCATCACTTGGTTGCATACACCAAACAGGCAAATCATATACACCTATGCATTATGAGCCAAACCAGGCTTCTCAGGGCTGTGCTTGTCTCAGGGTCCTAGTGAGGAAGGGGCATAAGCCAGGGAAAATTAGTGTATAGAAATGTGTGTTTTGCTATTCTCTCAGCTACCAATTCTGCCCTGCAAATGCCACCCTCCCCATCTGTTTTTAAAAGTTTCAAAGACAAGAAATAGCCAGCCGTGGCAAAAACTGCCAAGAGGGCATTTTCAGGAGAGGATCAGTAGATGTGGGAAGAGTTAAGTGCACGCACACACATCCCGCAATGTGTGTTCGCTGAGGGGAAGAAATACAAGAGAGAGGACAGTTTTCAGCTGATGCCCCCAGCCTTCATTGTCATCACAAACTATCACAGCTTTACCACCCTCTCCCTCAAGACCTGACATCCTTGATGAATGACATGTCCAGTATGTGTCAGCCCTTCAGCTACTCTCTCCGCACTCTTTTCAAAGCCATTTAACACCACTTTAGCTCATCATGTACATTAGGGACAAGCAAACAAGTGTACTGATACTGGCCCATTTTGTGTAACAATTCTTTTGTCATGTGGATATGTTACTTTGATTTACAAAACAGCGAGGAACACTTTGGGAGAAAGAGCTACAGTGGGAGGACAGATCTGAAAAGGGTTTGTGAAACAGGTGGGGGGAATGTTTGGAAGGGGGTTCTGATAATTAAAATTATATGCAAATTATTTTTATGCTTTATGGTTAATCCAGTCCTAGTTACTTAGGGATAAAACCTGCACTTAATTCTTGAAGGAAGTCTTATTATGCATTCATTTGTCTCTATTCACTATTAATTCCTCCATTTATTATTAATACACTATGCGTAAGTCATTAAAAAAAACCTCAATAAGGACTTTGGATTCCTCTTGATTTGCATGCAGCATAATTTGCATGCAGAATAATTTTTGTTAACATTTGAAATCTCAGGGGTTTCTCTAAAAAATTATTTTTCTGGTGATTTCAAACATACCTCTCAGAGGAAATCTGAATATAAAAAGATGGGGATTTGTATTCACAAGAGTTCTGACTCCCATGATTTTATCACACACTAAACCCCTGAAAATTATAAGACTCACTGGAATCATGAGAAATGTGCCTGGCAGCACTTCTTGTAATCACTATGACTGTGTAGGATAACAAGGAGAAATATGTTTCTTTACTACTTCTTTATATGGATTGACATGGGATATGATGAGCCACAAATATATTAGAAAAAGGTAATCATAATTTATTTATACAGTTCATAAATTTACTAAGCACAGTAAATATTGAGCATAGGAGCTTAGCCATTTTTTTAGAAGGCAATGTCTTCCTTACAAGTTCACATTGGTCAACCATTTTTTCTGATAGAATGTCAGTGGTAAGTGATCTGCACAAATTTAGCAGATGAAACTTTCATCATACCTTCCATCTCCATGCCAGGGAAAACATTCACCTGCTAACTTTCTCTGTGATACTAATGTCACAGGAATCCTGCTGGGCAAACCTACTGGCAAAGCATCTTGCTCTTCTATCGGTGCAAGTCCAATTTCTAGGAGTGCTGAGGAAGAGACATGACTAAGGCTTGATCTACAGATGCAGCAGAATGAGATGCTAGAAGAGCACTATTTCACATTGCAGTACAATGTGTGCTGTAACATTTCTGAATGCTCCTCCTTGTCAAATCTCCCTGCATTTAGAAAACAAGCATACCAGGCAGAGAGATTATGGTGTTGTGGATTGGTTGGATACAGAAGAATGGTGGGAGGAACCAGCAGTGGAACCACCAATGGAAGAAGGCACAGAGTCATTGTGGGATAGCAATGAGTAGTCACAGGGAGAAGAGGGAGAGGACTGGGAAGAGGAGGTGTCAGAAGCTGAAGGGGTAACAGGGCTCAGTGAGTAGGGAGCTTCTGTGGCAGAGAGAAGTCAAGAATCAGAGGCAGAAGCTGAAGCAGGTGAGTGGAGGAAGAGGTTAAGAGGCAGAGATGAGTCAGGCTGGTGAAGACCCACAGGTGTCTCCCCCCACCTGCTGTGCAAGCCCCCCTCCACGACTCCTAGAACCAGGAGAGGTATGAAACAGGCTGCACACATGTGCGGTCTCCGATTGCATGCAAGAAACCCTGGAGAGGAAGAGATATAGATGGCTGTAGGGAGGTGGGGACTTGGCAACTGATTTCCTGGAGCCTACTCCAGGAAGAACCTTCAGGGCATAAGCTACTGTGCTCATTAGGCCTGACACTCAGCCAAATCTGGGAAGATTTAAATCCGCTAATAAAGAGTTAACCCCGGTTTTGAACTGTGTGATTTACTGACTGGCTTGCTCTGTGGCAGCTGGCCCAGAAAGGTTCTCTGTCAAGCTAGCTTTCTATTTCCAGGGACTATTTCAGGTATTTTGGAAAGTGCGGGACTGTACTTTATGTCACTTTTATGCTGTTTATTTATGTTTTATTATTTGCACACAGCCTTGGGATTTTTAAATGTTAAGATGACTTCAAAACCCAAACACTCTTGCCAGCTGGGATTTGCAGAACAGTGAAACCGCTGCCACATCTGCAGCCTGTCACTCCTGGGGCTCACAGCAGAAGGTGGGCAGAAGGGCAGGGAACAGGACAATTGGGCCCAGTCCCTGAGCCAGCTCCAAGCTGGCACAGTGATTCAATCTGGCCTGATGCTGTAAAGCAACAGCAGTGAGAGAGCCACTAAGGATCTAGCAATTGGGGGTTTTTTGCTAGACTCTGCCAGTAGAGAACACACCAGCAAGAAGAATCCATCAATACTAATTTAAACATACTGCACATATTAATATAGACAGTCCATATGTCCAAATGGATATCCAGATGAGATTGATGATCGTAAGATATATGCTCAGATGTGGAATGGACAGTAAGATCTTCAGACTATTGAGAAATGGATGGTGGGCATTTATCCTTGAGGTATAAGTCTCTGTGCAAAAATAAGGGCATATAGGATCCACTTTCATTGTCCATCTGTTAGTCCCCACATCACAGGAATATAATTTAAAAGCACGAGAACACCCACAAATATGAAATCATGTGAAAAGCCATATAAAACTGTACAGTGGAAATATTTTTAATATTTGTAATAAATAAAATAAATGTAGAGGGACATTTAAAAAATGTGACTCCCCGTGTGCAGTGTAGCAGCCGGTGAAACAGACACCTCCTGTTTGCCACCCCATTCACAGGTGACAAGTGGTGCCCTCATTGTTCTGCCACCTACTTAAGTTAGGTATTTAGATTCCCACCCAAGGCTCAGTCTACACATGCAGAAGAATGAAGTGATAGAAGCACAAAGTGGTGGACTGGACCACTTCAGACTGCAGGAGAGAGATAACATTTGATTCCACATGTAAAAAGATTCCTGCAAGTAAAAAGAATACATAGCACATTAAAGAGAAATGCTCTAACCTGTTGTGCTAGATTTCTGTTTTCGTGAAGTTTTTCATATAGGGAAGCAATCCAAAAAGTGGCGTCCCACCTGCAATCTAAAGTAGTACAAACCATCCTATCGCCTCAGTGTTCTACCACCTCATTCTGCTGCGTGAGGTGTGACAAGGCCCAAGCTTTTCAGAAACTGTCTCCTATGGGCAAAATCAGCAGTTGTAAGAGCTGTGGTTCTGTGAACAGAAGCTGTTCAGCATGCAGCCTCAGCTGTAATAGCTGATTAATAGCAAGTCAAGTGATAGGATTTGGGAAGTCGCTGGAGTAATTAATAAGATAAGTGCAGGTTGCTTTGTGCCTCACATTCATTGATAACAAAAGCTTTCTCCCTGCAGGCTCCCTGTGATAAATAAGGGAAATAATAATAATAATAGAGCAGGTTATAATGGCAGGTATGCAATGTTCATTTAATGGAAAGAGAGATCAGAAAGGTTGATTTGAGTGCGCTATGCTGATGGCATCTGACTTTCTTGCCATATAAAACAAAGTGAAAAAACATAGTCAGAGGGAGAAAATGGGAGAAGGGAAGGTTAGAAGATGAGGGAAAGGTTTTTATTGCTAGATATGATTTCTTAAGGCTTCTTCCAAGATTTTGTGTTAATGGATTTACTTTTTAAAGGAGAGTTATGTGTGGGAAGGTCCTGTTGGAATTGGTTACCCATATAATTTTAAAATAATCAATTGATGAACATGATACAGCAGCAATCTAGGATACTGGCCAGAGAGGTTTCTGAAAATATGTATCCAGCAAAGTAGTTAGAGGGGAAGGGCTATAGCTCAGGGGAGGAGCACTTTGCATATAGAAGGTTTCAGGTTTGATCCCTCCCTGGCATTTCCAGGTAGGAGTGGGAGAGACTCTCCATCTGAAACCTTGGAGAGCCCCTGCCACTCAATGTAGACAATATGGAGCTAGATGGACCAATGGTCCAACTCAATAAAATGCAGCTTCCTATGTTCCTAGTTCTGTTCATTGAAAATATTCTTTTTGGCTGTGCAATGGAACATTCCCCCCCCCTTTCCTCTCTCTGAGTGCTCCTGTGTTTGCTCCAGAGAGTTGGGGGGGGGGCAGAGAGATTTAGGGGGCACACAGGGAGAGAAGGGAGAGGAGCTTCCATTGTGCAGGCAGAAGTCTTTGCACTAACACCCTATAATTCCAAATTAATATTGACTGGGTCCAGACATCATAATCTCATAAATCATGTCTTATTGGACTGGGAATGAGCTTTCTAACAAGGTGGCTCACTCTTCTGTGTACACTGCCAGTATTAATGTCAATCTCCTGACTTGTTGCACCACAATTTCCAGGGACTTTTGAACTGGGGAAATGTGGTTTGAATGCTGCTTACAAGCCAGAATATCACGACAGATGTGATGGCCTAGTTTGGAGGAAACCCTTAAACCACAGCTTGCTCAGTTGGTTGTTTCCTGTGACATGGTTTTACCGGAAACTGTGGTTCAACAAGTCAGGATATTAATGCTGAAACTAAACATGTGCAGCGAGAAGGGAAATGAAGAAGCAAGGCTGAGAGAGGAGAACACAGGCATAGGGCTCGTTCCAAGTCTGATGAAAGAACTCAAATGGTCACCCCAGACTCAAATTTTGGGTATGCAAAAATAATTTAAAAATTGAGGAGTCTTCCCTTACATTTGAAGTGGGCTTCTAAGTAGTCCAACCCTACAAGGTTTGAAAATGTGTCAATTTGCAGGAACTGAAAGATAACAAATTTGGTGCTATATATATTCCTTTTTTGTTCTGATTACTTAGAGGCCTCTGATTAATTACCTTTGGTTATTCATATTGGCAACTGCATCTATTCCAGCTGCTGGCTCTCTAACAAGCCTTGAGATTTCATAGCTTGATGGTTAGAGAACCCCTGATCACCGAGAGCTTGGCACCATAATTGACAATTGTGACAACACATCTAAAGCACTTGCAGCATCAATTCAGCAGTTTTGTCTTCTGGGTGGCTGTGTCGACATAAATGCTTTTAGGACACCTTCCTGAGAGGCCAAGCTGTGTGTACAATTGGCAGGAAGCTCTTGAGTCCCCCTGAATGTTTTGTAAAACAGTGAACAAATCTTGTCACTTAACAAAAAGCCTTTAAAGGAATGCAAGGCTTCAACCGAAGGACATCTAACAGCTCTGGAGTGTGGTGACTCTACTGGCTGCAACAGGATGCAGTGCAGTCTACATTCTAACACAGTTAATGGCAAATCTGCTCTGGCTGATTCAGATTTTCTAAAAAGGCTTTTTGCATCCTCCTATGCAGAATCCCCACTTGATAATGCACTTCTGGCTGATATTGCCAGAGAGAAAGAGAGAAGCTCTTCCATTTGTTGGTGTTTGGTATATATATTGCAGTGAAGTGCAGTAATAAATAGTCTGGTAAGACTTCTGGTTAAAAGAATAAATACCGGTAAGCCTAAGGTTTATTACTCCTCCTGGTAAACAAAGCTGATCTGAGTATAAGTTTACATGTGGCCATCATGAGATTGAAAATTAGCACTGACTGACTTGGAGAAGGAGCAGGACAGATGAAAACAATGAGCTACAGGTAGTTACTGAAGAAGGAGTAACTTTCTGTCTATCACTCCTGACTGGTTCAGGTAATCTTAACTAATCTTTCTTCATCTGTGTACTCAGGAGGGTCCTCCAGATCAGGCAGGAGGGTCACCACCAACCATTACCATTCCATCCCTCTCACCAGGAAATCAATCCATCTGGGAGTCAGAGGCAAGTGGTGTTGGGCCAGAGAAGCAGAAGAGGGGTCTTGTTGGTGTGCCACCCATGTCATTGTCCAACAACCTATTTGAAAGATATAGCAGAGGCAGTCTCAAACATGACTTTGCAGAACCTGAACTTTGCAGTATACCTGAAGGAACGTCTCCACCCCCATTGTTCAGCCCACTCTGAGGACCTTCTGGCGGTTCCCTCATGGCAAGAAGTGAGGTTACAGGGAACCAGGCAGAGGGCCTTCTCGGTAGTGGTGCCTGCCCTCCTATCAGATGTCAAGGAAATAAACAACTACCTGACTTTTAGAAGACATCTGAAGGCAGCCTTGTTTAGGGAGGTTTTTGATGTTTTATCGTGTTTTTAATATTCTGTTGGGACCCTGCCAGAGTTGCTGAGGAGGTCCAGCCAGATGGGCAGGGTATAAATAATAAAATTATTATTATTATTGACCCCCATATGTTAGTTTTAGGACTGTGGGAGCAGTTCAAAGGCCACAGAACTTTGAAGCTCTTGAACTTAGAGAAGCTCTATAGAAACAGTCTTAATGTGCTTGGAGCTCCTTCTGTGTAGACATGTAATTTTAATTTCTTCAGAAGTGATAAGGCTATCGATGGCTGTTAGCCGTGAGGGTTATGCTCCACTTCCATGGTCAGAGGCAGCAATGCTTCTGAATACCAGTTCCTGGAAGCCACAGGAAGGAAGAGTGCTCTTGTGCTCCCATCCTGCTTGCAGAATTCTCACTGGCCTGTGGTTGACCTCTGAGGACATGATGCTGGACTAGATGGGCCATAGGCTCTTCTTCCGTTTTTAAAAATAAGTAAATAAATATTTGAAATATTCATTTCTATTTATTTTTTTACATTTATATCCCACCTTTCTTCTGTCATTGAACCCAATAAGATATGCATGTGGTTTCCAGGCTGTCCTCCATTCAGGGACTGACTGAGACAAGACCTGCTTAGCTTCAGCAAAGTGTGCCTCTACACCATACAGGGAAGACTTTACTCAACAATTGACCAGGCAAATATTTCCCTGTGTGAATGAGGAATGATGATTGAGTTGTGACTCTGGATTTTGGCACACACAGAATAGTGACCAAGTACAAAATGGAATTTTTAAAAGGGAGAGGGAGTAATATGATACAAATGGTGCTGTTTGACAGCTGCTCATTTACTGAGAATGTTTGATAACATTACAAGTGCTTTTAAAATAATCTCATTTATATGGAATATTTCTTACTAATTGAACCTGTCTCCTTTTTTATTAAATAGAAAGGGTCTCTCCCCCCCCCCCCAATTACATTTGACAGTTCAGGAGTTATTCCTCTTAGGAGCTCTTTAACTGTTAGGCACAGGGCTTTTCATAAGGCAAATTCCTATTATCGTGCAGAAATATGGTACTGGGAAACTCAAAAAATTATTTGTCATGGTACTAGGCATTGCTTTGGGCTGTTGCTTCTCCTTTTGAAATGGTCCCTCTTCAAAACTCCAAGGTTTGTTTAGCCTGCAGTGTTTTCATTTATTTCCCTAGCTTTCTCTGGAAGCAGAAAGTTGGAAAAATGAAAGTCTTTCAAGAACAATTGTTCTCTAAGCACTTAATGCTACTGTGACAGCACTCTATGTCACTGAAGATTTAACTTTGGAAATCTACATAAGTTAGGGGAATAAACCTTATTTCCAATTAGGAAGGGCTGGAGACAGATTAAATGGAGAATTTGGGAGCGAGGCCCGACAATGCACTTGTTTCCTTACTTATTTAAAGCATTTATTTACTTGAGGCATAATTAAGGCTCCCCAAACATAACGAGTGCTTAGACGGATGTCACTTCTCTGCTTATACGTGCCATCTTATGTAGAAAAATTCACATACATCTGTTTGCCCATATGAACAACCAACATAGATGCACTGCCAAATAGGGATTCCAGTGAGATGTATTCACAGCTTAATAGACATTGTGTGTACTCATAATTTGTGACACTGTATATATGGCACATAAATAATTTTCTGTAAGGAAGTGACACCTGTACAATAAATCATTCATGTGTAAATATCAGTATTAGAGGTGCCTACACTTACTACCATACAAAATAAGTAGATAGAATCAGGTGGCACTTGAATGTGCCAGCATATTTGCAACGTATCTGAGATATTCCACTTCAGCAGTTGAAGACACTGAGAACCCTCCCCCTCTCATCCTCTGCAGATTGACAACTTAAGTATATCAAGAGATGTATCCAAAGATGGCGAAGGTGGTTTCTTCGTGGTTTTTTGAACAGATTTTTTTATTTAAAAAAGAAAAGAAAAAAGGTCTGCATGGTAAGACTCCACACATAATTCTTATTTATAATAAGAATGATAATAACGGAATAAAAATCCTTATTTATCAGTTTACCTAACTGCCAGTCAAACAGTATAGATTGCTATTCTCTTAGGAAACGTTGATGAGTTGTCCAACATCTGGGTGATCCTGGATCACCTCACCTTTCCTGGCTCAGATTCCTGAAGCTCCTAGTTTTTCATAGTCCACACATCTCAGTGATGTGCAGAGTGAAGCCTGGCCACACCATGGATCCTTGGGTAGATGATCTGGTCACTTTTGTGTCACCCATGTTTCCAGAAAGCTATGAGTTGTCAGGAGAAGACCTCTTCATTTTTTACATGCTTCTTAATCCTTCTATCCCATATCCTACCATGCCTCTGCCTGTTGTAGTCTATTCAAGTTGACCACAGATATGAAACCCAACACCCTAGGTATTTTCCTATACATTACACTGCAGGAGGTGGGGGACTACTACTTTCTGATTCAGGACAATATTTTAAACACATTTGACAAATCTAAATAGGAATGGAAAGGAGATATTTCTGCCCCCTGCCCCCCGGTGTGTGTGTGTGTGTGACTAACTAACCAGTCTTTCCCTGCAATGTCAATGGAGATGGCAAATGGGTGCCCCACTGAGTAGCAAGAGCTTAGAAAGGCCTCAGATTGGCTTGTCCACATCAGGCAAAGGCTGCCATCCATGCCCTGCCCTCAGTTACTTGCATCTCCACTCTCTTCAAAGCTCACCACCATCACTTGCAACATGGTGGAAGGAGAAGGGAACGATAGTCTTTCTCCAAAAACTAGGTCCCATTTTGTTCAGACTGTTTTGAAAGAAATTTTCATATATCAAAAGCAATCTCAAAACAGCAATCTCATTTTGTTTACATGGTGGTTATTTTGTACATTTAGCACTTTCTTATATTACTTTCTCGGATTTTATCTTTTGCATTCTGAGCTCCTGATCCTTTCAACTTTTTGTATGTGGAATTCTTTTATGTATTCTGAAGATTAACTAGAGCATTTAATTTGCTGGAGCAATATCAAATGGGTTTTAAATAGGGGGAAGAGGCAAGTTGATCCCAACTTTGAGGAGGAAATGTTGGGCTCCTAAAATGGGATTCCAAGCAAAAAGGAAGAACAAGAAATGGAATGCTCCTATGGCATTCCATAAAGCAAAACAGTAGTGAGCATAGTTTTTGTAGCCTCTACATTTGTCCCAAATGCAGAGAGCCTTGCCACCATGTATGCAGGAACCTGCATGCACATAGTGGGTGCTATTGAACAGCATACTTATAAATGCATGAATCATAGAATGAGGTTTCGCAATGGGATTTCCCCCTCTCCTTCCCCCATCCTGTCCTCAAATCTGCTCTAGAGGGTAGGGGGAAACCCTGGAACATATTTGGAGAGGGCACAGGGGGAGGAGATGGGGGGAATGTTCTGTTGCACAATTGTAAATCCTTGCACCGATGAAACATTCTCCTTAGTACTAAGTTGAATACATCCCAATGGTATTTTTACTGCTTTCTCTGAAGAGCAGAAGGGAAAGTCCATTATAGTCATTTTTAGTAATTTGTTTTAACTGATTTTAATATTACTGTATATTGTTATATTGTAACCCACCCGGGGACCTTATTGTTAATGGTGTGTAAGACAACCAATTAGCAACAATAATAGTAAGTGGCTGCCTGGGAGTGGGTCCCAGCAAACAAAATGGCTGGGGCATGTTCCACAGGGGGGGATGCACTGGGACAACCGATCTCAGTGATCATGGGTAGGAGGAGGAGTTACGCTAAGACCAGACCATGTCATTACCGAGGAGGCAGGTTTAGTCGTTGTCTGAGGACTATCCCTGCCTCCAGGTCTGGTCCTGACCGGAAGGATACTGGATTCAGCAAGGGAAACCCACATGACCTGAAAGTGTTGCTGTGCAATGCCAGGTCAATGATGAATAAAACCACTGCCATCCACGACCTGATTGTGGATGGAGGATTTGACCTGGCATGTGTGACAGAGACCTGGTTGGATGAAGCAGATGGGCCTGTCCTTGCCGCTGCTTGCCCACCAGGTTTCTCTTACGCACAGCAACCCAGGTCATGTGGGCGGGGAGGGGGGGTTGCAGTGATTTTTAGGAAGTCATTAGTCTGCACCAGGCGTCCTATTGGGAAGTCCCAGTTCTCTGAGTGCATGTTCTGGAAGTTGGGCAATAGGGGCAGTACAGGATTCCTACTGGTGTACCGACATCCCCGCTGCACCAAGGATTCCCTGCCCGAGCTGCTTCAGGTCGTGGCAGATATGCTCCTGGAGACACCTAGCTTGGTTGTCCTGGGGGATTTTAACATCCATGCCGACACGACCTTACAAGGGGCCGCTCGGGACTTCGTGGAAAGCATGGCCTCCATGGGGCTGTCCCTGAATAAGTTTGGCCCAACTCATAGCCATGGACATGCCTTAGACTTGGTGTTCACCTCTATGGATGTTGGTGATCTGACACTAACTAAAAGCGAAACAAAAGAAGTGCCATGGTCAGATCACTTCCTGGTGCAACTGGACTTCTCCGCAACCCTTCCCCTCTGCAGGGAGGTGGGACCGATTTGGATGGTCCGCCCCCGCCACTTAATGGATCCAATTGGCTTCCAGAGAGTGGTAGGGGATGCTTTATCCCAAGTTGATGGCCTTTCAGCTGATTCCCTGGTGGCACGCTGGAATGCGGAGTTAACCAGGGCTATTGACTGTCTGGCTCCGAAGCGCCCTCTCCGATTGCATGGAGCCCGGACAGCCCCATGGTTCTCCCCGGAGCTGAGGGTGATGAAACAATCGTTGAGACGGCTAGAGCGCCGGTGGCGGAAAACTCATTCTGAATCAGACCGGACACGGGTTAGAGCTCAACGTCGAGCCTACCAAGTGGCAATGGCGACGGCGAAGAGGGCCTTCTTCGCCGCCTCCATTGCATCTGCAGAAAACAGCAGCAGGAGACTTTTTGAGGTGGTTCGCAATCTATCGGAACCACCTGTACCACCGGGGCCTGGTAGGGACCCCGAGATCTCCTGCAATGCTTTTGCAAAGTTTTTTGCAGATAAAATCGCTCAGATTCAGAAGGAGGCAGACTCCACCGTGGGAGCAGGGCCAGGGCGGGAGAGTGCTAGAGTTCTGTCTGGTCCTGTTACATGGGATCAATTCCAGTCTGTTACCTCCGAGGATGTGGACAGGCTGCTTGGAAAAGTGAAACCGACCACCTGTCTCCTTGATCCTTGCCCATCCTGGCTGATAAAAGCGAGCCGGGAAGGGCTGGGCGATGGGCTCTGCGGGGTGGTGAATGCTTCCCTCTGTGAGGGAGCCTTCCCAGACCCGCTGAAAGAGGCGGACATTAAACCGCTTCTCAAAAAAACATCTTTAGACCCGGCCAATTTGGCCAACTATCGCCCAGTCTCAAATCTGCCATTCTTGGGCAAGGTGATTGAGCGGGTGGTTGCTGAACAACTCCAAGCACGCCTGGAGGAAACGGACCATTTGGATCCCTTCCAATCGGGATTCAGGTCTCACCATGGGACTGAAACTGCCTTGGTCGCGCTGGTTGATGATCTCCGGCGGGCTAGGGACAAAGGTGAGAGCTGTTTCCTAGTTCTGCTGGATCTCTCAGCGGCCTTTGACACCATCGACCATAACATCCTTCTGGACCGTCTAGAGGGGCTGGGAGCTGGGGGCACTGTCATACAGTGGTTCCGCTCCTTCCTCCTGGGCCGTGTCCAGAAAGTGGTGGTGGGGGATGAGTGTTCAGACCCCTGGGCTCTCACTTGTGGGGTGCCTCAGGGTTCTGTCCTCTCCCCCATGCTTTTTAATATCTATATGAAGCCGCTGGGAGAGATCATCAGGGGGTTTGGACTGGGTGTTCATCAGTACGCAGATGACACCCAGCTCTACCTCTCCTTTAAATCAGAACCAGTGAAGGCGGTGAAGGTCCTGTGTGAGTGCCTGGAGGCGGTTGGAGGATGGATGGCGGCTAACAGACTGAGGTTGAATCCTGACAAGACAGAAGTACTGTTTTTGGGGGACAGGGAGCGGGTTGGTGTGGGGGATTCCCTGGTCTTGAATGGGGTAACTGTGCCCCTAAAGGACCAGGTGCGTAGCCTGGGAGTCATTTTGGACTCACAGCTGTCCATGGAGGCGCAGGTTAACTCTGTGTCCAGGGCAGCTGTCTACCAGCTCCACCTGGTACGCAGGCTAAGACCCTACCTACCCGCGAACTGTCTCGCCAGAGTGGTGCATGCTCTGGTTATCTCACGCTTGGACTACTGCAACGCGCTCTACGTGGGGCTACCTTTGAAGGTGACCCGGAAACTGCAATTAATCCAGAATGCAGCAGCTAGACTGGTGACTGGGAGTGGCCGCCGGGACCATATAACACCGGTTCTGAGAGACCTGCATTGGCTCCCAGTACGTTTCCGAGCACGATTCAAAGTGTTGGTGCTGACCTTTAAAGCCCTAAACGGCCTCGGTCCTGTATACCTGAAGGAGCGTCTCCACCCCCATCATTCAGCCCGGACACTGAGATCCAGCGCCGAGGGCCTTCTGGCGGTTCCCTCATTGCGAGAAGTGAGGCTACAGGGAACCAGACAGAGGGCCTTCTCAGTAGTGGCGCCCGCCCTGTGGAACGCCCTCCCATTAGATGTCAAAGAGATAAATAATTACCTGATATTCAGAAGACATCTTAAGGCAGCCTTGTTCAGGGAAGTTTTTAATATGTAACGCTGTACTGTTTTTAACACTGATTGGGAGCCGCCCAGAGTGGCTGGGGAAACTCAGCCAGATGGGCGGGGTATAAATAATAAATTATTATTATTATTATTATTATTATTATTATAAGTGTAATGCCCTCAACACAGCCCCTACCATTCCAACTCATCCTAGGTTACTGCACCCCAGCACTGCAGAGAGGAAAATAAAGATGTTGCTAAAAATTGCAGGATGCAATCCCCAGCAATATTTGCTTAGGGCATTAGCATGAAAAGACTGTGGGTAGGAGGAGGAGGCAGGGAAACACCAGTTCCTTAACCTATAATAGATTGAGAAATCATTAAGTACGTTTGAGTAATGGGCTGAAAAATTGGAGGCCCTTTGGGTAAACAAAACTCTGTGGCACTTTTTTATATTGAGTGTTAAATAGAAGGAAAAATGCTCTGGCTTCTTCTAATTACAACTAGCAAATTTTTACCCTATGTAGAACTTTCTCCAGTTTCTCTGTGCATTTCAGTAAATTTGTAATAATGCTTAGAGCAAAAGAATGCAACTCCAAGCATTCAAAAAAGAATCCCATATAGTCTGGTTTTAAATGGACATAAGTCATAAGATCTTTGCTAAACTACAGATGAGGCAGTTGAAATCCTCACCCTGCAGTGGTTTTAAAGCGGGGGTCTCCAATCTTCTTACGCATGGGGGGGGGGCATATTGGAGTGCTCCAAGCCTAAGGAGGGCTGCACCTTGAATAAAAAGGTGACTTAATGTTAATTTACACTTCCTACCCTGTGCACATGGCCAGATTTTGTTCCTGGGTGGCTACCTATGGCCTGCCTCTTAATTTAGGAACTGATATGTCAGGCCCTGCAACTGGAAACAGTGGCATGTTGGGGTTAACTCTTCCATTTCCTGATGTATTCCCAATGAACCACCACCCATTTGAAATTAGCAATCTTCTCCCCCTACCCCCAATATTTAGTAAAATTTGCTCCTCATCTGAGTAGTTATGCTGACTTTTTCTGGCCATGCTTAACGTTTGTGCTGAGGGAGCACAGAGCCCTGGCCCTGTGTTGACCTTAGCCTCTGCACAATGCTGGATGCAATGTCACCACCTCCACCTGCTTCAAAGATGCATGGGAATAATGGAGCAATAATCTGTGAGCACAATGCAAAGTGATGACAATGTACATTGGTGTACAACAAACAAACGGTATTATGTTGAAGACACAGATGTAGTTCCTCAGTTGCGGGCATACATATACTCTTGTTGATTCTTAACTGGCCGTTTGTCTCCAGAGAATAGGCATTATAGCAGGCCATAGGTAGCAGGCCACCCAGGTCAGGGATGATGGGAGTTGTAGTCCCAAAACATCTGGAGGGCTGAGTTTGCCTATGCCGGGATTATATTTTTCGGGTGATATCCAGCTAACATACTCAGAGGAGACCCACTTAAGTCCACTAATTTAATTAGATCTACTCTTAGTTGGGTAACACCTAAGGGCTTCCACTAGCTCAGCAGGGCTTGCCTTCCTCTCCTCCCTTGTGTGTCCCCTGAGCCCCCCCCCCATCTGCTCTAGAAGGTCAGGAGAACCCCCAGAACATCACTTGGGGGGAGAAAAGTAGAGATTGTACTGCCTGGCAAGCAGAAATGCTTGCGCTGGTAGAACAATCAGAAGAATGCAGTGTTGAATTCCTCCCAACAATTTTATAGATCCAGCTGGTGGCTGCATGGAAGTAACTATCAAGACTTCTTACCAAAACTGATTGCAGACTGCTGAGTTAAACACAAGATCCCTTGTATGATACTTTTGCAACAACTTTTGCAACAACTAGTTACTTGCTAGAGCAACATTGGTTTTGGGAATTCATTCCTACGTTTCAGTCCAGTATATTTAAAAAATATGCAGTCTTAGTTACTGAGCAGGCTTTGAAACAGCCAGTTCACTGCATTGCTATCATTTCTACACACACTCCTTGTTCATTTATGCAAGGGGTTTGTACAGTTTGCTGTTAAAAAAAGAGTTGTTTCTCTTGTATGATGTCTCTGTTTTCTCATTCTCCTAATGGGCTCCTTGTGAAACTGATGTTTCAGCAACATTTCTGTTATTAGTTATGATGCTGGTAAGCGGAAGTCTCAGCAGTGGATGAAATTTAAATTGGGTTTGAAGAGTGCTCAGATAATTCAGCATCTTATTTTTTACTCTGCAGTTTGGTTTGTGCAGTCTATGATCCAGTTATTCACTTTTAAACTATTAGGCTGATTTTGTTTAACACAGATCTTGTTTTGCCTGAATCGTGACTAAGCATTAACATAAGGTCATTTATAGTCACTAGTATGAAATTAGTTGTGCTTTATGAACTCCACTGCAGGGTTATAAAGTCAGTTACACTGGGCCATGCTGAAGCAACACCCATTTTTTTAAAAAGTATTCAGTACCATATAATCCAGCAAAAGCAACCTCCTTTCTATGCATAAATATGTTTTGCTATGCAGGAATTTGAAAAGAGAAGGAATCAGCTTCTCAAAAGATCCCTTAACGAAATGTTGAAGTCTTCAGGCATAACTTTAATTAGTAGGAGGATTTTCTGAAGTCCAGTATTCACTATATACCTAGACAAAGTAACATTTTCACTGGGCCTCAAATTATTAAAACCTTAAATACATGCTGTGCAATCCTATACTCAAAGGTAAGCCCCACTGTGTTGAGTGAGACTTACTCCACTTGTTTATAGGACTGCAGTCTTAGGCCTGGATTAGACTAGACAGCTGCACTAGTAGGAGCCCATGCAATGGGTCTTACTAGTACAATAGGGCCTCCCCGCCTCTCTTCAGCTGTGTCCCTCAGTCAGTGCTTTCAGGTGTGTGTGTGTGTAGAGAGAACCCCCAGAACAGCACATAGGGAAGATAGGGGAGGTTGTTCCATCCGACAAGCTAAAATGTTTGTGCTGATGGAACATTCATAACAATGCAATGTTGAATTCCTCCCTTAGTGTGAAATGTAGTTGATGCACAGTGCTATTCAACTACATTCTACTCAGTGTATATCCACTGAAATTAATGGACCTTGGTCATGTTCATTAATTTCAGTGGGTCTACTCTGAGTAAAATGTAGCTGAATACCACCCATAGTGCTGGACTTAGGGCTTATCCACATTTCCTCTTCTTCCGCTGCTCCCACCCCCCAGAAAACTGCTCTTTAGTGCTCAATTAGAGCAAACAGAAGTTTGGGTTTCTCTATATTGAGGTTTGTTCTGATTTAGCACTGAAGAGTGGGTTTTCCCAGAGCAAGGTCAAGTGGGAAACAGCCTGGACCCATGCTTTCTAGGCACGAGACACGCAGCAGTGTGGATGAGCCCTTAGACTGGGAAATATTCAGTTTGAGATTGGGGAGAACAAAGTCTATGCTTGAACCATGAAACTCAAGGTCGGACATTGGGAGCAGTTGCTTTGCTTCAGTCTAATCTACCAACTAGAGATTCTTTTTGGGTCTAGCCGACCAGATCTTTTTAACCTTTATCCCGCAGGCTAATAATGACATCAGGTGGCTGATAATTGGGTAATCTTGACAGCTGGTTAAAATGGGCTCACAAGGTGTGTGTAGAGGGGTCACCCTCATGTTCCCTGCAGGGATCTGAGGAGGATTTAACCCCCAGTTCATTTACTGATGAGTGGGAGGTTAAATCTTACTGCTTTGGTTGTGCATGTCAGTTCCCTTTGGGGAACTGCAGGCTGCAACCATTGGAAAATTGATACCTGCTCCCTGTACCCATTATCTGGTGAAAACACCCACTCGCAGGTGGGTGTGGTTTGGGTGAAAATGTCTTGCAGGCCCGGTGGGCCAAGATTTGGCATGCAGACTGGAGGTTCCCCACCCCTTTAGAATTATTGTACAAATAAAATGGGATAGCACACCTGAATGCTGCCCTAAGTTTCTTAGAGAAAAGATGGAGTAATTAACATTATCATAAAATATCATAATGTTATTAATACCTTTCAAGTGTTCCCATTGTGATGGGATATTTATGCTGCAGCCACAGAAAAAGGTAGCAAGGTTTCCTTTGTTCCTCAGCTTTTCATAGAGCCTTTAACTCCAGACCTGAAATGCTAATGTTCTTATCTCACTCGGTCTAACAGGCAGAATGGCTGTCATTCAGATGGCCAAACAAGAGCGTGGCAACAGTTTAAAACAAAATACAGTTGCTGGGTACTTAATATAAATTGTGTCCTACAAGCTGTACATCTATTATTTATTTATTTATTTATTTATTTATTTATTTATTTATTTATTTATTTATTTATTTGTACCCTGCCCATCTGGGCGGCTTCCAACAAAGATTAAAAATACATTAAAATGTCACACATTTAAAACTTCCCTAAATAGGGCTGCCTTCAGATGTCTTCTAAATGTCGGGTAGTTGTTTACCTCTTTGACATCTGATGGGAGGGCATTCCACAGGGCGGGCGCCACTAACGAGTGCTATACTGATGCTTTGGCTAATACAAGTTTCGCAGGCAACTTAGAATACCACCTGAGGCAGTGTGCTTCTCTGGAGTGGAAGAGGATGAGCAAAGCATGAACAGAGTGTGCTCCACTCTTAAGTACACTAAAGCCTCTAGCCTGGAGGCAGACTTCTTCTGTTTATGTATATAAAGATACCACATGCATTTTCTAAGTGAATATCTGCTCTGAAACCATCCAGTGAAGGAACTGATAAAACCAAATCTTGTATGGGTAATGAGGAAGCAAGAGCTCTGTTTTCTACACTACAGTTTAATCTTAGTGCTCCTGCAAGTTACTTCGGTGAAAAATAAAATAAAATGGTTTATATAATGGTTTATACCAGTGCCTATTCATACCAGACAGAGATAGGCATTTCCTGATTCTCAGTGTGGCCATGCATGTCTTGTAAGTAGATGGAGATATAAATGACTCCCCACTTGACAGTTTTCATCACGGGAATAACTTGCCAAAGTACAGTCCTGTGGATGAAAATTGCAATATGGTGGCATTCTCCATGGCTTTCTCTGCCCTGCCGAGAACTTGAATGCTGGTGGCAGGAGCCTCTGCTAACCTGTACTCATGGGAAGCAGGAGAAAGTAATGGGAGTTACTAGGGTCAAACCATTGAGAATGAGGCTAAAATTGGGTCCCTGATGGACTTGCATGAGACAAATGATTTAGCCTTTATATTCACAAAAGATATTCCAACCTATTAATAAGCTGCATTTCATTTTAACTGGAAATTTAGTCCAATGGCCTAATTATGAGCTAATTTATACTTGAGAGAAAAGGGGGAGTTTTGATTTATACAGTTTTCATATGTGATTAAATCACCGGAGGAGGAAAGGACAATTTTCAGACCTTTCTTTCCTTTGTATTTTTTTGAAGCCAGTATTTTTTTCCTCCTAAGAAATTCTTCCCACCTTCACTCACTGCATTTTTTTCTAGTTAAAATGGACTGCTGTGTTTTTATTTATCTGCTTAAAATGCTGATATTTTTTGCTTGCAGGGTGGTGTCAAAATCCAGTATGAACTTTCTGAAGCACCTAATGATCCATTCTGTTATCCCCCAGGACAAATCTAGTTTCAGTGATTTCATGGGGAACTGATTCAGAAAATACCCTTTTTCTCTCTGGCAGTCTCCTAGGCCTTTGAATCATTTTGCTGCTTAGGGACTTCTTTTCTTCATAACAGTATGGTGGAGTAAATAGCTGGAGAATGTCAGAACGACCTGAGGTGAGGGGGAAGAAAAAAACATATTCACTGTATGTAACCTATCAAATGGATGCAGTTTTTTTTATTGCATTTCAATAAAAACACTCTATTTAGATGCTATCTTATTGTCAGACAGTTTTTAAAATTAGATTTTTTTTTAGTTTACAGGCTTTATATCTTTCTGGAAATTTAATATCATATTTATTAATTTTCCTTGTACAGTGTATTTACAGGCAAATCATGTAATCGTATGATCCAGCTGCCAATAAAGGTTGGGGCAACCCAGTCAGATGGGCTAGGTACAAGAAATTACCTATTATTATTATTATTATTATTATTATTATTATTATTATTAATAAACTATAGAGCCTTAGGAGCCTAGTAGCAAAATCCTAACCACATCTATGCAGAGGTAAGTCCTATCAGATTCAGTAGGATTTAATCCTAGGCAACGAGGGTTAAGAATGCAGTGTTATTCACTGCACTGGAGATGGTACATTGGCGTCAGGGTTTTACTAGTGTGAATAGTGACATGTTCACATCTTGCCTTATCATATGTAATTTCAGGGTGGATGCTTTTATTCTCAGAACCTTTTCAGGTACTCTTCCTCAGGTGTCCAGACAGGATATTGCAGAAACACCCACTCCATCAGCTTAAACTGCTTAAACATGGATGGCACTGTGGTCTAAACCGCTGACCCTCTTGGACTTGCTGATCAGAAGGTTGGCAGTTCGAATTCCCATGACAGTGGTGAGCTCCCGTTGCTCTGTCTCAGCTCCTGCCAACCTAGCAGTTCAAAAGCACACCAGTGCAAGTAGATAGGTACCACTGTGGCGGGAAGGTAAACAGCGTTTCCGTGCGCTCTGGTTTCCATCACGGTGTTCCCTTGTCCCCTTGTGTCCAGGGGTCCTTAATCTTTACCTTTTTACCTAAACTGCTTTGACATCTGTATTACTGACCACACTCTCTTCACCAACAGGTAGATCCCCCAATGTGAACAGCAGGAGTTCCACCAATGGTGGAAGGAAGCTGAGGCAACAGCACCTAGGCATGGACACCACTTTCACTCCCTCGCTTGCTCTGTTGCAACTCTTGACAATGACTTACTACTGTCCCTGTGCATCTTCCATGACTCTTTCCAGGCAGCCCTCCAAGAGTTGCAAAAGCAAGATAATTCCTCATACCCAGCAAAATGTAGACCACAAATGAGACCTACAGCAAGGATATCAGCAGTGACTAGCATGCATCTAGCTATTCTTGCTCTTGTTTTAGTGGAACCTTTGTAACTTGCTCGGTGGACAATTATACATTTATGAAGCCAATATCACAGCAGTGAGAATACAGCAGTGGGGAACTGCCAATTTGTTATAATGGTAATCCTCTTCATCTGTTCTGCTTTCCGAACCACCTCTATCACCAATGCTGTTCAGTAAAAGCTTTGGCATTGGCATCTGAGTCATTGCTTGACAATATGGGGTGGGTAGCAGCTGAGGACCCACCTTCTCTTCCATGCTAACTTCTCAGTTGTCTTCAGGATGGATCTTTGGAGGCGGCCAAGGCTTGATTCACCATTACCACCACAATGACGATAACCCATGGCCTGCTTCTTCCCCACATGCTTCTTTTGTCCACCTGAGATGCTGCAAGGGCTAAAAGTCAGTGCCTATCACTGGATAAGCTCTGGACAAGCAGTAGGTATTGACAATCAAACAATCAACCAAGGGGAACTATGGTCACAAATCTTGTGGTAGCAAAATCCATAGGTTAACTATGGAGTATGCATATGAGCATACATCACCAGCTGAGCCTTTCAAGCTGAAGAATACTTGGATAAAGATGAGGAAGCTTCCAAAGTCACATTATGCATTAGCCATTATCATCTGTTTTCTCTTAATTACCTCCTGTTCTTATTTGTCTCACTTTAGTGGTATGTCAGCCACCATTTCCCATACTCTCACTCAGTAGCTGAACTTGCATAAGAGATTGCGGTAGGTATACTTGCAAGTGCTGGAAGCTATACAAAACCTTATTTTGAGGGCATTTCATCTTATGGCTGCAATTGGGTAGAACTGGGCTTTTTTTAGTAACTGATTTTTTATTTATTTTTAAAAAGTACATATTATTATACATGCAAGTATTTTAGCTGCTTGTTTCTAATTGGTATCGCTCACCCTGAGCCTTTGGAAATAGGACAGGTTAAAAATCCAAATAAACACATAATTAAATCTTAGCCACAGGGGCAAATCCTGTTCTAAATCTAGGACACCTCAATAAAGTTACTCTAGTGTTACATATAACAACTTAAAGCTCAGTCCTTGAGAGGCTGTTTTGGAAATAAGTCCCCACTGAGTCTGCCAATGGGTGTACCAGGATAGGCATGCAGGTTCTGCACATGAGTGGGTGGCACACTTGGTAAAATGCATGCGGTGTTGTCACTTCCATGAACAGATCCCACTCTCCACCTTAGAGCAGATTTATGCCACAAGGTGCCATAGGAAGGCACTGGACATAGTAAAAGACCCATCGCATCCTGGTCACTGTCTCTTCGAGCTCCTGCTGTTGGGACGGAGATACAGGACAATGAAGACAAGAACTAGCCGTCTTAAGAACAGCTTCTTCTCCAGAGCGATCTCGGCCCTGAATGGGAAGCCTGGACTTTGAAAGTCATCTAATCTTCCTTGCTGTACTATACTGCATTGTTTTAATTAGTGTTTTTATGGAGCAGTCAAGTAATTTTGTTGTCCCCGAAGAGGGGGTAATGACAATAAAGATATTATTATTATTATTATCTGTCACAACTAGGGTTGCAATGTTTAATCAATGAATTGATTAGATGAATTAATAAACATTGTTTAAATTTGCTAAAAAGGTGAGCTGATTAGAAATTCTTATTTTTAAAAATAAAATACTAATATAAATATTTATAAATACCGCAAGTGGTGTGCCTCTTCTTCAGAGTGACATTACAAAGGATGGGGTTATTATTATTGTATTACTTATTTATAGCCCACCTTTTCCCCTGACAGGGACTCAAAGCAGCTTACAGCTAAGAAGGGCTACCTCTTCTGAGATGATGCCTACCCTAAAGCATGCATGTATAATTTTAAAATATTAACAAAGGTTTCTTGCTTCAGAACCATACGCATATTTATGCATATTTAATTGCTAGATTAAAAAGGTAAACTTACATTATTTATGAGCTAAGGGGTTGCCAGCCTTGGGCACCTGGACATAGTGGCGATTTGGAGAAAGTTTCATGGGCACCACATACACTCCACACACTGCAACCTGCTCTATGGGTGTCAACTGGATGCTCCTTTCCAGCCTAATTTCAGGATAGGGAGAAGGGGATGGAGCAGACCCTGCCCCGTCCCCAGCTACCAGAGAAGGCCTCCTTGGATTCATGTGTACCTGCAGGTCCCACACCGGAGACCTCTGGCTCAAGTTTTCTTTTGTTGTGTGACAACCTAATCCCATGCAGGAGTTTCTGCAAGCAACCAACGGTAAAAAGGAACATTGAATCGGCCCTTAATTTCTGATACTCTCTTAGCTCAGAAGTGCAACATGTGCTGGAGCCACCCTGCTGTTGCGCTGTCACTTGCCTGGACAGAGCTGGGGCAGACTGGAATTGACACTGGGGTTGTATGGTTGCTGCACAGGCCCCTCTACCACCACCACATGGCCATGACCTTGCCACTGCCCCATCCCTGTTCAGGTAAGCAGCAGCGATGCAAGTGTCAGAAGAGTGGCTCTGCAGCTCCACCTCACTGCAGGTGCCACTTCTGCCTTAGTTCTGCTCTTAGATAAGCCCAGATACACATGGATGGAGATACCTTTGTGACAATTACCAGTGCTCTGGTAACCTCTTGGTTAGATTGTTGTGCTATAGGTCAACCTTTAAAAATGGTCCAGAAACTGCAATTGGTCCAGCAAACTGCCTAATTTTTCTCTCAGGCAGTTCTGCCTTCCTTGGTGTTATGTACTGAGTTGAATAGGATCCAAATGCAGCAGTCTGATTGGTCCTAGAACAATAGGATTCAGAATGCAGCAGTCTGATTGGTCCTAGAACAATGAAGCAGTATGATTGGTCAAGAGAAGCCACCCAATCCAGCTCCAGGTGGAAGTGAATCCGCAACCTGATTGGCCTACAGGAGAATCCAGGAATTAGCCAATCACGTGTGGCCCATTGTGTAAATAATATATATAAAGCAGATATTTTGGGGGAACTTCCATTCCTCACCACTATGAGCTGAATAAAGAGCATGAACTCCACACTCTACTCCGAGTATATTTCACTTTGTTCCCTATCCTTCTCTAGAATGTTATGCCCCTGTTTCACTCATCCTGCACCACCCAAGCAGAATCCGCCAAACAGGCATTAACCAACCTCCGCAGAAGTGTTTTCAGTCTTCCACTCCACATACTCAATGGAAACCATGAAAGATGGATCTTCTGGAGAAACAGAAGTAAATGCCAGTACTTCCTTAGCCCCGTGTAAGAAAAGCCTCAAGGTGTTTGTGTGTGTGTGTGTGTGTGTGTGTGTGTGTGTGTGTGTGTGTCAATAACATGCCTCTATCCAATATAGTTTTTATGCTGGTAACGGATGTTCTCTTAACAGCACTGATTGGCCATAAATTTACAAAGTTTGCATGTATAGCTGTCTGGGTAAAGATGATAGTATATGAAACCCTCTGATGCATTAATTCACATTTGCAGCCTGGGCAATGGATTCTGGCTGCGTGCAATGTCAGGGCTAATCTAGAAACAAGCAGGTGTAAACCAGCATGTTCCCTGTCATATATTCTAACTAATCCCTTCAGTCCTCCCTCCAACATATTTTTGATTACTTTCAAATGGTTTCTTTTCTGCAGATTGTCTGCTCCTAGACTGCCAAGTTCAAAATAAACATAGTGTAACCCAGTTAGCAACATTGACAACCACAAGTGCAAAAGGCTGGATGATTAACTGGGGGCTGGGACAGGGTGGGAGAGAAGGGTGACTGATGTAAGAAAACACTGAAATAAATATACAGGTGAAATATGCAGCAAGATTTCTAAGAGAAACCTCCCAAATCAGGTGTAGTCTCAGCAAGCAGCAACAATAAATGTAGAAAGATTCTAATGTAGGCAAAAGTGCTTCTTAAACAACTTGTCCCTTGAGTTGGTGAGGCTCATTTGACAACAAGAAACCAAGCCTTTGATGTCATTGACACCCCTCCAACAGAAATTCAGCGGGCACCTTCTGTGCCAACTTTAAATGCCTGCTGAAAACTTTTCTATTCCGCCAGGTAGAATGCAATGACCTGCTGATGATTGTTTTTAATTATTTTGCTTTTAACATCTTTTAGATTTTTATGGTTTTACTTTATGGTTTTGATATTGGTAAGCTGCTGTGATACACAGCATCTCTATGATACAGTGGTATATAAACATTTTTATGAACAAACAAACAAACAAACAAACAACTAAGCCCCAGAGCTGGCTTCTCTGCTCTGTCTTACCTACACATTACCTCTGTATTACTCTGATGCAGAGCAATTGATAGTAGTACACCCCATGGGCAAACTTTGTGCTGGTATTCTAGTGTTGTTTCGTGGCAAAATGTTCGATATGGTTTCATAAATAGTAATTTGGTTGCAATGTTTCACCAAGGACCGTTCTGCCTTTGCTTCATGTACAGTCGTACCTTGGTTGTCGAACGCCTTGGTAGTCGTACGTTTTGGCTCCTGAATGCCACAAACCCAGAAGTGATTGTTCTGGTTTGCATACGTTCTTTGGAAGCTGAGTGTCCAATGGGGCTTCTGCTGTTTCTGACTGGCTGCAGGAGTTTCCTGCAGCCAATTGGAAGCCACACCTTGGTTTCTGAATGTTTTGGAAGTCGAACGGACTTCGTTCGACTTCCGAGGTACCACTGTATTTCTGAAAGTTACTTCAAAACACAAGACATTTACCTAGTTTTTTTTATTAAATAAATAAATAAATAAATAAATAAATAAATAAATAAATAAATAAATGTATATGGTAACAGTGGCATATGGTGAATCTGACCCATGGGAATGCCAGAGCAGACTTTGAACACTTTTGCATTCTGTCATCACTGTATTTTTATTCCCAAGGACAAGCAGCAGAGATTAATTGCCAAATCTTGTCCTTATTTAGCTGGTAATATGTCACATTGTATTCAGTGGATCAAAGTCACAGGTAAGAATGCAAGTTTGGAAGTAAGCCCCATTGAATTCAATGGGATGCACACCAAATAAATACTGTTTCTAACAATAAATAACTATGAAATGGTGCTCAATTTTATTCACACATAGATTAAGATGGTGAGGCCAACTGCTGGAATGGAGAAATGTCCTTTATAAAAGAACACTTGTGAGTCCATAGGGCAACCTTTCTGCATATCAATGATTATGCTACTTTCCCCTCTGGTCATGGTTCAGTCTAAGTTAAGTGCTTAACTCTCATTTAAATTAATGGGTCTTTTTCAGATTGATCCCATGCATGTTTACTTGGCTGTTAAGTTCCACTGAGTTTAACGGGATTTACTCTCAAGAAAGTGAACGCTGGTTGCTAGCAAAAACAAAACAAAATAAATAAATAAATTTAAGAGCAAAATTCTATGTGCTGAAGCATGACTTGATCATGACCTTTGTGTTTGGAAGTCCTGTTTAGCATTCTCAGTTCATCCTAATCATGGATAGGTTAGATGTGAAGTAATTAGAAACAGACTGCTGAAGAACAGTAGGAGAAGAGGCAATGAAATAGCAAATGAAATGCAAGGTTGATAAATTAAAGTGATGCATAACCAGAAAATAACACTAGTTGAGCCTATAAAGTGAATTAAAAACATTTCTGCTCAAGAAAATATATATTGGAATCTTTTAAATAGCTCATTGGGGGAAGGGGAACAGCTCAGTATGTTGCAGCCTTCAAATGGATAAATACAGTTGTAGGATTTATTAGGCAACAGGTAGAAAATAATGCAGACAATAGCATTTGTCCACAGTATTAGATCTTTGAGCAATTCTGCTCAGGCCATCCCAAATAAGATTACTAAATGTCCAGAGAAGAGCAGTAAAACTGAGCAGAGCTATGGAATGTATTTCATGTACAGAACAAAAAAATTATAAGGACAGTTTAGCTCAAGAAAAAGTCAGTCAAGAAAAGATATGTCTGTAGTATATAAAATCATGTCTGCGTGATTATTTATCTGCCTTTCAGACTACAGTGGTAACTCGGGTTACATACGCTTCAGGTTACATACGCTTCAGGTTACAGACTCCGCTAATCCAGAAATAGTACCTTGGGTTAAGAACTTTGATTCAGGATGAGAACAGAAATCGTGCTCCTGTGGCGCGGTAGCAGCAGGAGGCCCCATTAACTAAAGTGGTGCTTCAGGTTAAGAACAGTTTCAGCTTAAGAACAGACCTCCAGAATGAATTAAGTTCTTAACCCGAGATACCACCGTACAGGAAGCTTATCCTACTCAGAGCACATCCATTGAAATTAATGGACTAAAGTTAGCCATGCTCATTAATTTAATGCATGGGTAGGCAAACTAAGGCCCAGGGGCTGAATCCGGCCCAATTGCCTTCTAAATCCGGTCCGTGGACGGTCTGGGAATCAGCATGTTTTTACATGAGTAGAATGTGTGCTTTTATTTAAAATGCATCTCTGGGGTATTTGTGGGCCATAGGAATTTGTTCATTCCCACCCCCCAAAAAAATTGTCTGGCCCCCCACAAGATCTGAGGGACAGTGGACCGGCCCCCTGCTGAAAAAGTTTGCTGACCCCTGATTTAACGGGTCCACTCCGACTAGGACTTACCATAGATTGGATTTAGTCCTTTGTCCACCTGGCCTAGTACTGTTCATTCTGACAGAAATTCTTGAGGGTCTTAGAGCTAGGACTTTTTTGCGTATAAAACATGATGCTTGTCAACATTTATTAAGTAGCCCAGGCTAAGGATAACAGAGCCATTGAAGGGATCAGCAGCCGCCTGAGAGAACTGTTGGGCAGCCCCACTGTCATCTTTCCTGAGGCTACTTTAGACCTGTGTGCCCTGAAGAAAGGCCGAAGCTAGGCCAGGGAACAACTACCATCAGGCCCTGAAGCAATTCTTGGTGAGCTGAGGTAACTGTTGAGGCAGCTCCACCCTCCAATTTCCCCAGGACTACTTGAGACCTGTATACCTTAGTCAGAAGACAAGGAGCCCATGCCATAGAGCTACTGCCAGCTGCTCCTAAAATTGTCCAAATAATATTTTGTATGATTTGTGTTAATATTTCAAGTTGCAAATGGTCTTGGGTTCTTTGGCAGATGGTATATAAAAGCAATAAATAAATAAATAAATGGGTCCACAAGGCATCTAAACAGCTCTTATAAACATTTTTCCTTCCATGAAATCCTTCTCCTGAATGAAGCCAACTATGAGGCATAGAGATGGGACTCAGCAGATCTTAGGCAGCAGGTAGAGTAGTAAGGGTCATTACTAACACTTTGATATTTATTCCAGGGTTCATCTCTCTCCTGAACAGGGCCACCTCAGTTTTTTCTGGATTAAGTCTCAATTTATTAGCACACATCCAACCCTTTACAGCCTCCAAAGGCTGTAAGGCAGGCAAGGGCCCACAGCCCAGCTCCCGAGGTGGCCAGGTGGGGTTTGCTAACTCTTTGAGGGGGTACATGATTCCTCAGCTGGAGTAGGCTCAGAATAGGTGAGGGTCACATGCCTCATCAAGCTCAGATGCTGCAGTCAGCATGGGTGGTATAAAAGGGAAGCACAGCTGAGATGCTGTGTCAGATTAATTGCCCACATTGATGGACCTTGGTTTGAATGTTCTAGGACCTCTGCAGGGCAGCTCCTTGGGTCTGACTCTGGAGTGTGTTTCCTAACCTTTGGAATTTGGGCTTCAAATACGTGCATTGACCCTGGACCGTGTTTCCTGGCTGTAGAACTTGGGACTTGACATACTGACTTGCAAGGAAGTAGGCAAGGAGTTCAGGACAATATAATACTCAGGTACTCTAGACCAGTGTTTCCCAACCGGTGTTCCGCGGCACACTAGTGTGCCGCGAGACGTTGCCTGGTGTGCCGCGGGAAAAATTAAAAAATTCGAAAGATATCCGGAGAGGCGGCCTTCAGGCGAGTTTTAATTTTAATTTTCCTTCTCCCACTTAATGCCCCACGCTCGCCCGAGCAGCTTGCAGTCCTCGGTAACCACGGCGACCCGAGGGAGGGGAGGGAACAGGCAAGTCGAGGGCGGCGGCGAGCCGCGATGACGTCAGTGGGCCGCGCCGCCTCGCCCTGGCACGGTGTGAGAGCCCCGGCTAGTGGCGCGAGCTTCAGAATAAGTGGGATCCGCGTGCGCGAGACCGAGATCGCGGGTAAGGAGCTCAGCCCTGGGCAGGAGGAAGCGGGGCCGCGCGTGCGGGCCACATCCCCACAGAGAGCGAGCCTCCCCCGGCCCACCACTCTGGGCAGGTCCACTCGCATGAGAGGGCGGCGATGGCGACGGCCGGCAGCTTGCCTGCAATGCCATCCCTCGAGCAGGCGAGGAGCCCGGAGGCTACCAGATGCGAGTCCTCTTTCCCACCCTGCTCGGGAGTCCAGAGCACTTGGTCGCATTCAGGATCTAGAGTGGGGAAGCGGGGCTTGTGTCTGGGCTGGACACATTGGGCTGCCTGTGCCGCTCGACCTGCGGGGAGAAATCAGGGTGGGAGTCACGACCGTGAGGCAGGGCTGCCAAGTGTGGCAGAAGAGGACACGGCCGTCGCACCTGTCCTTAGGTAGGAGCTTCTTCCGTGTCGACCTGCTGCCCTAAAGTCTTGGCTTTTTTCTTGGCTTTTTGGCGGTTGGCACAGAAGGAAGGCAAGGGGGAGGGGAAAAAATTGAAACTTACACTTTCGTGCGTCCCTCCCGGCGTGACGCTGCGCGCTGACGTCACGGGGCTGTAATGGTGGTGTGCCTCGAGATTTTTTTCATGAAACAAGTGTGCCTTTGCCCAAAAAAGGTTGGGAAACACTGCTCTAGACTACACAGATTACAAAGAGAAAAGTCCTCCAAATAACTTTAAAGTACTTAAAAATACACATGAACACATATTGATGTTAAAATTATTTGAAGCATTATAATGGCCCCCATATGCCGCACTATATTATGGAATGTGTTTCCAGTTTTAGTATATGAAGTGGTTGTTATCCCAGTGGTCTATGAAAATAAGAAGGTAATGTGTTAGTTTAATTTGTTTGATTTCTAGCCTTGCTCCCACCTCAATGGCTTGGGTCAGGTAACAATTTAAAAGCAATGCATATAAAAGTATCTAATCAAATAAATAACAAACAACAAAGCCTGATTTAAAGCCCTAATGTATTCAGGGACACTCTTGAATCATGGCAACTATAGTTTTCATGCGCAGAGTGACTTGGATAAGATGTACATGCACAGAAGCATTAGGAGCTGCTGTGGAGCCTGCGTAGAGCAATGGTAGTCAACGTACTGCTCTCCAGGTATTTTGGACCATAGCTTCCTTCAGCTTCAGCAAGTGGTCAGCTTCTGTAGTGGTCAGAACAGGTGATAGTAGACTCCAGTAATAGAAGAACCCATGATGAGAATTTGGGGGAGCTTACTTTGTTAGATGGGACGCGGGTGGCGCTGTGGGTAAAAGCCTCAGCGCCTAGGGCTTGCCGATCGAAAGGTCGGCGGTTCGAATCCCCGCGGCGGGGTGCGCTCCCGTTGCTCGGTCCCAGCGCCTGCCAACCTAGCAGTTCGAAAGCACCCCCGGGTGCAAGTAGATAAATAGGGACCGCTTACTAGCGGGAAGGTAAACGGCGTTTCCGTGTGCGGCTCTGGCTCGCCAGATGCAGCTTTGTCACGCTGGCCACGTGACCCGGAAGTGTCTCCGGACAGCGCTGGCCCCCGGCCTCTTGAGTGAGATGGGCGCACAACCCTAGAGTCTGTCAAGACTGGCCCGTACGGGCAGGGGTACCTTTACCTTTACCTTTACCTTACTTTGTTAGATACTTGGAACAAAGGGTTCTCCTGTTGTAGGTAGTACAAAAGTTTCAAAAAACCTCTACAAATGTTTGACATGATGACATCACATGGAGCCCAAATGATGAGTAGAAACAATACCTTTCACATTGTCTTCATACAAGCTACCTTCCACTGTGCAAGAAGCCTATGGTGTTTATATACTCAGTATACAATGCAGTATTCCAAGTGAAGCTCAGGGTACTGCAAGATTTAACTCTCTTTGGTGTGGCAGTGCACTGTTTCCAGAAATACACCCAAGAGTCACTAAAGAGAAGTTATGTTTAAGGCAGCCCAGCACAAAAGTATTTTGAAAATGCCACCCAATGCTATGTTTTTTGTCACTCGTTTTGTTGACTCACACGAGCAGCATTAATTTGTAGATAGAGCATTGTCATCCTTCTACTCTTTCAGCTGAGCTCCCGCAAAAAAAAAAGGGGGGGGGGAGAGAAAATTAAGAAATTACACATATATTTCCAGAAGCAAGACTTGACTCTGGCAATATGTAGGGCAGACTCTGCTCACTGGAAGCACAGATCGTGAAGCTGAGGCTCAAATACTTTGGCCACCTCATGAGAAGAGAAGACTCCCTGGAAAAGACCCTGATGTTGGGAAAGATGGAGGGCACAAGGAGAAGGGGACGACAGAGGACGAGATGGTTGGACAGTGTTCTCGAAGCTACAAACATGAGTCTGACCAAACTGTGGGAGGCAGTGGAAGACAGGAGTGCCTGGTGTGCTCTGGTCCATGGGGTCACGAAGAGTCGGACACGACTAAACGACTAAACAACAACAAAGGGCAGACTCTTGAGGCTGCACCATTTAAGGGGAATCCCTTAGAGTACTGGATTTGTTTGGTAGGCCACAGTGAAATGACTCTTATATCCTCCAATTATACCTATTAAATAGGTACATTGCTATTTCCCCCTCTCTCTATGGGATTAATTTGCACTGAGTCTTCTAAGTTACTTTTCGTGCTGGAGGTCCTGTGTGTCCTGAAGAGTTTGTACTTGTCCAGTTTTAAATGTGTGCTAAATGGCTGTATTTAGGTAACCCCTTTTCTTGTTCCCTCCCATCTCTACCACAGAGTCCTAAAATTATGAATCCAGCAGAGGAAAATCTCATCAAAGTAGCCAGTCTGTTGAGTTAATAAATGCAGCATTTCAGCACTAGAAAATCAGCAAGATACGTGGGATATATGTGCTTCTTACTGTGAAGCTATGTGTCTTTGCCCATTTACATTGTTTTTTGGTTAAAATAACAAAGCTTTTAGATCAGTATTGCAGCCTGATCCTATGTATATCTATTTGGAAGTGAGGGAACATCCATTTTTGGGTGGGATTCAATCACATACTGGCAAATTGACATCACACAATTATAGCTGGTTGGGTAGTCTTTCACAACAAACTCCCTTTGCCAAAAGACTGAACTTTTTGGGATGATGGGGAAATGCAGTGGAAAGTGGGGGATAATTCTTGCTTTGATGGAATGTCACCTAGTCTCGTAAAGATGAATGCACTAGAAGCAGGTCTAGAGGCACCTTCAGTCACACATACTTCAATGTAAACTACTCTCAGGTAAGTATTCATAGGACTGCAGCTGAACAGCACAACTTGAAGCAGTCTTATTTGGAAGTAAATTCCACTGTGTTCAGTGGAACTTACTCTCCACTCAGTGTGTTTAGGATTGCAGTGGCCTACAGTAGGGAATAAGCCCTATTGGGAGCTATTTCAGCAGAATCATGCATAGAACTGTTGTCCTACATAGGGTACATTGAAAATCATGTACCACTAAATCAGCGGGATTTAAATCAGAGGGATTATGCACCCTTTGTGCATAGTTGCTAGACTGTATGGAATAGAACGTTCACTGTGTTCCTTCTACCTGTTTGCCCACTAAAATCAACTCCTACCTTTCACAACATTCCCCCCATATTCCATTTTAAAATTTGGGGGGTGGGGTCGCATTTGAGAATAGTATTTTTAACAAGGTACAATGGAAAATAGGCAAATTTGCAGTATATTTTAAAAAAAAATTGAGATGGTAGAAGAATACACTTCTCAAAGTTAAGGTGTGCATGCAGCCTTTGGAGCATTATGCTGCCAGTTGCTGTGGAAGCAAGTACTGTAACCGGGTATTTTCTCACTAATGCATTATGAGAGGAGCTGCCAAATGTACACCCAGGAACATATTTGAGATTGGTCACCATGATGTCTGGAGGATTCTGCCTGTCCATGTTCGGTTAAAATTCAATTCCTAACCAGTTTCAAAATTAAAACTAGCCAAACCAAACTCTAGGCTTCAGGAATCTCCTCAAATTCTAAATTTGGCAAGGGTTTTCCAAACTCAGTTTAATAGAAGGCACTCCTAAAAGGGGATAGCTCCAACGAATTGCCGAGGTGTACCTTCACAGGGATCGCCCTCCAATTCTGTACAGTGGTACCTCGGGTTAAGAACTTAATTCGTTCTGGAGGTCCGTTCTTAACCTGAAACTTTTCTTAACTTAAGGTACCACTTTAGCTAATGGGGCCTCCTGCTGCCGCCAGAGCACAATTTCTGTTCTCATCCTGAAGCAAAGTTCTTAACCCGAGGCACTATTTCTGGGTTAGTGGCGTCTGTAACCTGAAGTGTCTGTAACCCAAGGTACCACTGTACAGAATTTCTCCTGCCCCCCCCCCCCCTATAATAGCAGCCTAGAGGAACTCGCAGCTGATGAGTCAGTTTGATTGGCAGGTGTTAACTTTCATGGTCCAAAGCAGTGGATGTACTCCTAGGGTATCTGAGCTACCTGCGTTGGGTGGGGGGGGGGGGAAGCTGGGCGCAGACTCAAGCTGAGTGACCTGCATTAAACTGCTTACACACCGAGAGAGTTTGCCAGGCTGGGGTAACTGGTACGCACCAGTAGGAGAAGGGGAAAGCGCTGCTGGTGCTGCGGCCGCGAAGTGGGGGAGGGGGCAGAAATCCGCTTCGCTAGCACTTGCGGGGTCAAGAGGAGCGCAAGTTTAACAGGACCCGGCCAATGTGGCTGCACCGACTGCCTCGCACGTGCCCTGGCGGCAAAGGCACGCGAGCGCGCCAGCCCCCCTGCTGCCACGAGCAGGCGAGGGCGAGTGCGTGACGCTTGGCGGGGGGCGCGCGCAGCAGCTCGGGCCGCCTGGGCCCAGCGAAAGGTCCAGAGGCTGAGAGGACGCTGCTTCGCCAGGCGCCGGCTGTCTCGGGAGCATGCGCCGTGGTGGCTGCCGAGGATGGAGAGCGTTCCGAAGCGAGGGGAGGGCGGCGGGAAGAGAGGGATGCGGAGAGGAGGGGGAGGAGGAGGAGGGATGCGAGGGGAGGAGGCTGGGCAGGTTGGCCGCCTATTTGAGGGAAAGTAGCAGTTTGTATTCGCTCAGTGTTTGCCACAGCGGAGCCGAGCCCGCCGCGTGAGGGCCGGAGCGAGCAGCAGCAGCAGCAGCCACCGCCGCCGCCACCCGCCTGGCTGGCTGTGTAGGGAGCCCCAGCCGCGCTCTCCCGACCCCCTCCTCTCTCGCCTCAGCCTCCCGAGAGCTGCCCCGCTCGTGGCATTTGAGTGTGGGGACGGAGGGCGGGAAGGAGGCTGCGGCCGCCACCACTTGCTTATAGCTGACTGGCTGGACTCTTGCGCCTCTCTGGAGTAGCCGGAGGAGATCCAGCGGCACCCGGTCCCTCAGAGAAGCCCCTCGCAGGTTCCCAGCCCGAGCGGGGAGGGTGTCTTTGGCAGCCCAGCGCCACCGCCGCCGGGGAGAGGGTGAAGAGTTGGTGCCGCCGCTGAATTTTTAATGGAAAAATGGCGTTCTCCGCTCAGACCTGCGGCGCATCTTGCATCGTCCCGGCTCTGTGCAGCCAAATAATCCTGTGCCTCGTCCTCTCGGCTCCCGCCGCGGATGGCTACAGCTTTCCCCAGCAGTACACGTAAGTGAGAGCCCCTCACCCATGTAGGCTGCCAGGGCAGGCAGGCAGGCACCTGGAAGTCGTAGCAGCAGCAGCAGCAGCAGCAGCCTCCGCCGCGGGCGAGTGCAGCCTCTGGCTGGCTGGCTGACGGGCGCTCGCCTCGCAACTTGATTCGGATTGCCTGCCGGGGGGCGACTGCTTTGGCACTTGTCCCACTCCAAGTACCTGCAGCGATACTACTTCAGATGTTCTTGGGGGTTTATTTATTTATTAAAAAAATAGTGCAGCCGATCTGCATTGCCCAGGGCTACTCAGATGTCGAGGGGACGTTGGGGGGGGGGGTGTCCCGTTTTAGTTGGAGCGGATGGGAGAAGTTGGCCAGCGCGCAGGTTCTCTCTCCCCCCGACTCCCGCTCGCCCAGACGCTTAGGCACAAATCAAGCGCTGTTCCGGATCCTAGCCAACTACCCCTTCCGAAGTGGTGGGGTGAAGTTGTGTGTGTACCATGTATCTATGTCTTCTAAAATGCCTGACCGAGATAACTCCTTTATCATTTTTTAAACAATACCTAAGAAACCCTTTCCTTAAGTGCTGAAGAAGCACTTAAGCAACTGTAAACAAGCAAAAGACCAACAGGACAATATATTAGCGTTAACACTTCGCTGGAGAACTGTTAATATGTGCAAAGTTTCGAAATACCACACGAAGTAGTGGGGAACATATTTAGTTGTGCTCCATTGTTTACACCTATATCTGCGTTTGAAATAGCTACGACTTCAGTACAAATGTTGGCAGCAGCAAATTTCTATTTTTAAACTCCTCTTTGCTGTGGCTTCATCAGTTTCTGCATTCTCTCTCCCCCCCCCAACACTTCTTTATATAAAACTGTTGGCGTGAGGGTCCTAACATAATCTTCTTAGGAGTGGAATGAAGGTTGCTGAAGTTCTTAAGGTTTTTGGTTTCTAAGTGGGATTCTTTTTTTCTTTTCTTTTTTAAAAAAGAAAAATACATATTGAAATTTTAATTTGAGTCATGGAAGAAACAGATGTCTTTTATGGCTTACAGGTGCACCCACACAAACTCTCCAGCCCAGGTATATATAGCGGAGTTTTAAATGACTAATGTATTGATAGTTGCATTGCATGCAGCATCTATGGCTCTATTGTTGTTGTTGTTATGCCTGAACTGAGACAAATTGATTCCAGTCTGCTGAGACCAAAGATTGGAAAGCATCCTACTATGAGATTGGGAGGTGAGAGGCAACATATCAAATGTCTTTCAGTAGCAAATGGTTTGCCGCTGAGGAGATTGCCACATTCATTGAGAGCCTCTTCTCCTAGACATTTCTGATCATGGTAGCTGCAGGAAATGCAGCATTTTGAGGCACAAAACATCACTGTTCTTGGGGCTTGGAAGTTGTCAGTGTGTCCATTTGTCACCTGCTTCTTTCAGCGAAGAGATGTTTTCATGACACAAATCAATAATGGTCACATTGACCTTAACATCCCATTGGTATTTTGGGTACAATAGTTTAGATTGAATCCTTCAGAGGGCTTCAATTATAATAAATTGGTACAACTATGATAACATATTTTAGCAATATTACTTGGAAATATATTTTTTATGTGTGTGACCTGCTGAAGGACACACTTGGCATTGAATGCTTGCTTAAAAACCCATGTCAAGATGCAATGTGGGTTCTTTCCTTAGAGAAACACTTTTTAGCCCTTATTTTCGATCATTATGGCTTGCTACAATGGTTTGCAGCCCCTAATGGTGCCCTCCTCCCCTTGTAAGTTTCCTGTATTATTTCTTTGCCCACCACAACACTCTCTCTCTCTCTCTCTCTCTCTCTCTCTCTCTCTCTCTCTCCTTCCTCTCCCTCTCCTCTGGAGGTTCCATGTTACATTCTTTCTTTCCTTTGGAGCTGAGCCTCCACACATTACTGACCCCTGAGACTTAGCGGCAGGGCTCCCTTTCTGTCACTTTCCCTGCCAAACATGCATACAAATTCCACTGGGATATAAAGTTCAGAGAGGTTTCTGCCTGGAGTGAGGGAGACAAAACACTTGTTCATTGCTAAATGTTTAGGGTTTGAACTTGCAGCCTTCCTGTTTGAATGAGTAGTCCTTACTCATGCAAGGAGTCTCTTTAGAAATAATCAGTTTCTCTCTCTGTGTGAACGATCACTAAAACAGCCCAACCACTCAATCATTCTGTGTCAGTGTTTTCCCAGAAAATGAATTCAGAACATAACACGGTTAATTAAAAATGAATTACTTTGTTGTACTTATACAAGTTGTAGTTCCTATTCAGATTTCTTTAACTTAATATAGTTTATAAATAACTTTCTCATACACAAGAAGTTAGAATTATTGCAAGATCTGTTCTCAACCTTTAGCATGAATTAATTATTGGGGAAATGGGCATTGTTGTTCCAGTACGCACGTACTTCACCTGGGAGTAAAACCAATTGAGCTCATCAGGACTCATTTCTGAATAGACGTAAATAGAACTGAATGGCACAAGATGTGTTTCCTTATCTGCTCTCCTTTAGCAGTGTCAGTTGTAGAAGTCACTGACTGTCAGGTGTGCTATACAGTAATTCATTTTTGCCAAGTAAGAATACTCAAGTAATTTATAACTATTTTAGACAGGGGGAAGAGGGATTTATCCAGACTGTGCAGTATAACATGAGGCCACATATGTTTTGGGGGAGCTATGTTAGCTGATATTACAAATCAAAACAAATAAGCCGATTTTAATTTGCCCATTTGGTGCTTGGATGTTCTATAAAAACCTCTCTTCTTGTATCTACAAACCTCATTGTAATGACCCTTGAACATATTTTTTTTTAAAAAACTGCATTGATAAAACAGGTCAAATTTTGCAGAGATTCTTGGTCTTCTGAGTATAAGGTAATTTTTTGTTATTTTGTACATTGCTCTCTCTGTGTGTATACATATGTTGCAGTTGACAATGAAGATTATGGGGTTAAGCCAAAGGCCTTGCGGAAAAGGTGGGTTTGAAGGAATATTTGAGGGGATATTGTATCACAGCTGAGAATGATACTGAGCTTTTAAAATTAGAAACACTCTTAACTTTTAGAGATTGTTCCTGCTGAATTACTACCTCTCTCTCTTTCTCTCTCCACACGGATGTAATACATACGGTATATATATAAAATTATCAAGTATAAGGGCTTAGCCTTCATAACTATTTCTAGAGCTGCCTCCCATTACAGCAGGCTGTCTTGCCTGCAGCATGCAGAATGATTAGAGTATTTGCACTTGGATTGCTGCGACTCAGATATGATTTAAACATTCACAGTGGTTTTGCATATCAGTTCCTAGTTCTGTCCCCTAGTAAACCTCTGGTGTTTCATATTATCTCTCTCTTCCTGGGTAGCATGGTTTTAATCATCTTATGCTGAGCTAAGGAAGGCTTGGCTCAGCCTGTTGTCTAACGTAGAATTTCTCATCGAGATTTAAAAAGCAAAATCCGAGATTGGAACAGGCCCATTCACTTGGGCATGTTGGGTGGTATGCACTTGATTGACAAGTTGCTTTTGGTGACTGGGTATGCCTGTGTACACAGATGGGATTAAGGGCTTTGCTCTTTGAGGCTGATTCTTCTTTTAAATACTTTTCAGCATTGGCTAACTGGTACTAAAGAGAAGCAGGATCTTGTGGAGGCTGATGTGGAGTGAAAGAGGATCCTGTATAACAATTGATCACTTAAGAAGCTATTCTCATGTTTGAGTCCACATTTAACTTATACAAGACCTTACTAGGAATTAAACTATGCGGGAGCAGAGCGGAGTAATCCAAATACAAATTCCAAAGCTGCAGTTGTGTTGGTCTGTTTCAATCAAAGCAACATAGATTCCTGTTGCACCTTAAAGGCTGACAAATATATTCAGACATAAGCTTTCATGGGTTAGAGCCCACTTCACCAGAGACAGAAAATATAAATTGTTATCAGCATTGTAACCTTTAAACAAGTTGGTTATCTTTTGTATTTGAAATAAATTTTCCAAAGGCTGGAGAGCTATTTCTGATTAAGGAAATGAATATGCTTTGTACCTACTGCTTTCCATAAATGTGAGATCTTTATTAGTTTATCCTATTGTCTGGCAGTATAGCTTATTTGTTGCTTTGCTTCAATTCCCACCCCAGATATAGTTATTTATTCCTATGGGATGCATAGTATTCATTTTTTTTTTAAATGACAGTTAGAAATGTTGTGTGATGTTTTGTCTGATATTAGGCATCACACATTTGAAAACTGGTGATATAATATAAACATGTAAAACAAAGATCACTGTGAGATCAGGATGCTGGACTAGGGCTCTTCTCATGTTCATTGACTACCTTTAAGACCCATTGAGAAATGTCCAGTCTTGCTGCTTTCAGCAAACCAGATGGTTAAGGGTCAAGCATATACTGTATGTACTTGGCAGTGGCGTAGCGTGGGGGGTGCAGGGGGTGCCGGCCGCACCGGGCGCAACATCTGGGGTTAGGGCAAATCCACGGGTTAGGGGGCACAAATCCACAGGTTAGGGGGCGCAAATCCACGGGTTAGGGGGCGCAAATTACTTGACTTGCCCCGGGTGCTGACAACCCACGCTACGCCGCTGGTACTTGGTCTAACTTCTCCACGCACTCTGTCTACATCTTCAGGACCAGCAACCTGAAAGGGATCCATGAAAGCTTGGTGAGACAGCACAATAGCACCATCTGTCTCCAATCTTGCTTCAAAAGTAGAATCAAAGTCTGAACTGATGCAAGTGATTTTACCTGTAAAAACTTTCAAAACAGTCACAGTGGTTCATGAGTTGTTCTTTCACTTCCCTGACTTTACCAGGTTGTAGAAAGCCTTTTACCACTGGAGAGGCTCCACTGGATGACACCGAGCAGATGTAATGGTGTCAGAGAAGTGAGATTTGGTAGCTGTCACCACTGCCAAAGAATAGATGATGATGATTTATTTATATGCTGTCCATCTGACTGGGTTGCCCCAGCCACTTTGGGCAGATCCCAACAAAATATTAAAAACACAATGAAACATCAAACATTAAAAACTTCAGTATGCAGCACTGCCTTCAGATGTCTTCTAAAAGTTGTGTAGTTTTTTATCAACTTGACACCTGATGGGCAGGTGTTCCACAGGGCAGGTGCCACTACTGAGAAGACCCTCTGCCTGGTTTCTTGTAACTTCACTTCTCAAAGTGAGGGAACCACAAGAAGGCCCTCAGAGCTGGATTACGATGTCTGGGAGACACTCCTTCAGGTATCCAGGGCTGAGGCAGTTTAGGGTTTTAAAGGTCAGCACAACACTTTGAATTGTGCTCAGAAATGTACTGGGAGTCAATGTAGATCCTTTAGGATTGGTGTTATATGGTCCCGGCGGCCACTCACATCCACCAGTCTAACTGCCACATTCTGGATTAGTTGTAGTTTCTGAATCACCTTCAAAGGTAGCTCCATGTAGAACGCCTTGCAGTAGTCCAAGCAGGAGATAACTACAGCACGTAACACTCTGGCGAGAGTGCACAGGCAGGTAGGGTCTCAGCCATCATTCCAGGTGGAGCTGGTGGACAGCCGTCCTGGACACAGAATTAACCTGTGCCTCCATGGACAGCTGTGCTCCCAAATGACCCCAATGATGCACACGTGGTCCTTTGGTGGCACAGTTACCCCATTCAGGACCAGGGAGTCCCCCACACCTGCCTGCCCTCTGTCCCCTAGAATAGTACTTCTGTCTTGTTAACTACAATCCATCCTCCAACCTCCTCCAGACACTCACACAGGACATTTACCAGCCTCACTGTTTCCAAGTTAAACAATAGATAGAACTGGGTATCATTTGCATATTGATGAACACCCAGCTGAAACCCCCTGATGGTTTCTCTCAGTGGCTTCATATAGATATTGAAAAGCATAGGGGATAGGATAGAGCTGTGAGGCATCCCACAAGTGAGCTCCCAGGGGTCCGAACACTCATCCCCCAACACCACTTTCTGGACACCCCCAGGAGGAAGGAGTGGAAGCACTGCATAACAGTGCCTCTAGGTCCCAACCCCCCAAATGGTCCTGAAGGATAAGATGGCAAATGTTTCTACTGCTCCTGGAAACTTGATGAGCACAGCTAGGATGGGTTAAATCCATCCTCTACCTAGGTTGGAGTTCTCACCCAGGATTAAATCCTGGACTGTGGTGATGATACCATTCAACCATCTAGCATCGAGAAGCAGCACATTAAGGCTTAACAAATTACTTAGATGTCTTCCAGGAGCTGTAGATCTGGAGTAAGGATTGGGAGGAAGACTGTTATATCTTCACCTCAATAGTAGGCCCCTGTCTAAACCACATTCTATGTTTATGCAGATTTTCTTTCACAACAGAGTGTGTAGAAAATGCAGCACCATGGTTAGCACCCCCTTTGTGAATGGTCTGCAGAGATCTATCTCAAAATTTGTGGAACACCGTATGTTCCTAGTCTATACTGAACACAGTTTGGGAGGACATTGTATTTAATAAAGGCATGTCCTCCCTGAAGCACTCTGAGACTCCTATGAGTATTATCTGTGAGAATCTTGGCTCTGCCTGAAGGAGCATTTTGTGGAAACCTGAAAGGTTGTAAACTCTTATCAACTGAAGTTGAAGATGGTCCACTAAAAGCTATTATCCTATCTGCTTGCTGAAAGGCTTGGCAGTCAGTTATGCAGCACAAACAGAAAGAAGATAGACAGGAAAAATGGTTGGCAATATTTTACCTTGTCATTAAATCTCCTTTCTTTTAACTTCCATCCAAGCTTGTTTTAGATGTGGCTCGTTCGGAAAATTAAATCAATACAGAAATAACTGATGAATCAAATTACTGCCAAAATCTTAAATAGTTCTAATGATACTTTAGTTTCCCCTCATTTTAAATTATCCGCACAGTTCTTTGCTTAATATAAAAATGCTTCCTTCTCTGGCAGGTGAGAAGAGGAATGCAATTTTATTCATGGAGTTCAGGATGTATCAAAATGGCCTGCACCTGGAGCAAATAACCAAGAAAAGTTGGTTGGTTATCTATGGTGTGTTCTGCAGGAACACATTGAACCATGCATCCACTCACCATCAATTAGCTCCTGCAGCCTGGCATCTTGGAAAATCAGCATAGGTTCTTCAATGAACACTAATAAATAAATAAATAAATCTTTTGTCTCTTAGCTTAGGCTGTTAGGCTCATAAATATATCTGAAGGTGAACTTTGAAAGCAAAAAAGAAATAATTGAGTCTAATGGTGGTTTATATTTATGTATCTATTAGATTAATTAATAAATTAATTAGATAAATAAATTAATTGGATAAATTAATTAATATTTTCCAATGTTCAATATTTTTGCACACAACTTGCATGAGTTGACAGCTAATGAAGCAATAAGATTTCCTCCCCTCCTGCAGCTCTCTGCAGCTCCCCCCCCCCAAAAAAAAATCAGCTCTAGATGTCTGGGAGATCCTTCAGAGCAGATTTTGATAGGATGAGGGGAATGCAAGGCAGGAGGAGAGGAGAAGCACGTCCATTTCACTCACTTGGATAGCACTGGATGCAATCCCTGTTCAATACCAGTGTGTATTTTTTGTAATCTTTTTTGTAAACTTCTTAAAGGTTTTATGACAAACAAGCAATATAGAAATTGTTGTGAAATAAATAAATAATAAAATATGATTGAAGAGGTATGCCAGTGTAGGCAGTGTAGGGTTGTGATAATAATTTCGAGAACTGGGATATAGTAGGGACTAAAAACATGAGTTGTGAGCAAAAAAGCTTCTGGTTTAGGTCCCACCTCAACCACAAATCTCTCACAGCTTCATCTTCTGTTTGCAGATAGAATAGTGGCCTGTCTTACAGGGCTGCTGAAGAGAACAAAAAAGCTTCATTTGCTGCTCATGCAGCCATGTATACTGTAAAGGTAAAGGTAAAGGGACCCCTGACCGTTAGGTCCAGTCACGGACGACTCTGGGGTTGCAGCAGGGACCAAGCAACGGGAGCTCACCCCATCGCGGGGATTCGAACCGCTGACCTTCTGATCGGCAAGCCCTAGGCTCTATGGTTTAACCCACAGCGCCACCCACATCCTATTCTGACTGTAGTGAGCCACAATCATACAGACTGAAACATACAGTTGAAAGTAGTATGTAAATACATCCTCACATATTTAAAGCCAAATCACTCCACTACCTCAGAGGCTTTTCTCCTAAGATCTATGCTGAGCTGGAAATGATTAATAGAATATTCATTCTGATTTGATTTTTCCCCTGTTTGTTTTCAAATCTGGGAACTAGTCATGCAGTACACTACAAAGTTTTGTTTACTTGGTGTTCAGTATGTGCCTTCAATTGTTGATCGTACTGCTCCATGTACTGGAAAATGTTCACCACAGTACAGTTAATAAAAACTCCTGATGAACTGGGTATTTTCATTCCCTTTCTGTGCTACAAGCACTTTGATAAGAAATGGTGGGTGAAGAAGGATGAACCTTGGTTCACAATGTTTTGTAACGAAATAAGGTCCAAAGAAACATTATGTTGAATGCCAAACCTTTGCAAAGGTGTGTGTGCACACCCACACCCAAAAGTTGTGATGATTTAAAAGCAGACCTTCACAATTTGTGGCCAGCCGAGCTGGACAACCCAATCTATTTTGGTCTGTCATTTGCTTGATAATCCTTCAAGCAAGCCCTTCAATACAGCTCCTTGAGTGATCTTAAGAGCTTAAATGAAACTCAGTGGAATCCCACATCAGGTGAGTAAAGAATCAGTTCTGTTGTGCCAAGTGGAAACACAGTATTTCAGTGTCTTGAAGCCTTTGGAACTGGCTGTGGATTCACCCACATGAGTAGAAAGGAAAACGCTAAGTGATACACATTGTATCTTAAGAAGACTCTTCAGTGAAGAGAATTCAGACTTCAGATAAAGAAAGCAGAATGCTTGCCATCAAATCTTTGGATCTCCCATATATAGTAACCAATAAATACAGTTCACAATACCCAAAATGTGTTGTCTGACACTTTTTAAGGCATTTCTGGATTTCAGACACAGCCATTATTAGTCTTTACACGCATTTTAGAATTTTTGGCCTTGATAATGCTTTCATGAATGACTCCAGAACTTTCCCCCATTTTCATAGCAATATAGAATATATCTCAAGAAAACACAGATACAACAATCAATACTACAGTGGTACCATGGGTTAAGTACTTAATTCGTTCCGGAGGTCTGTTCTTAACCTGAAACTGTTTTTAACCTGAAGCACCACTTTAGCTAATGGGGCCTCCTGCTGCTGCCGTGCTGCCGGAGCATGATTTCTGTTCTCATCCTGAAGCAAAGTTCTTAACCCGAGGTACTATTTCTGGGTTAGCGGAGTCTGTAACCTGAAGTGTATGTAACCAGAAGCGTATGTAACCCGAGGTACCACTGTATAAGAAAGAGAGGAAGTTCAGGTATCCTGAGTGCTATTTGTCAGTCGAGAGAGTGTACCCCACCAGCCCCATAGAAAGGAGAGCAATAGAAAACTTCCTGTTGTTTTGAGAGTGTGGGTCTTTTGTTTTCTAGAAGTTGAGTTCTTCTGCTTACCTATCTCCATATATTATGTATGGGGCACTGACTAGTAATTCTAGGATGCTTGGAAGAGATCCAAAGAAATGGACCTCAGGGCTGGGAACAACCAGGAACACAGATTGCATATCTAGGCTCTCAAGTTGCTTTCCCAATGTGACATACTGTTGTAGATTCACAGGTGTTCATGTTATAGGGAAAATGAAAAATCCAAGTGTCTCCAGTCAGTCTAAATTGGGAGAAAACTATTCCATGACCTCAATATGTCTTTCACTTTGGAACACATTTGTTGAACACTACTGCTTATCAAGAATGTTCTTTAATACCCACTCCATTCATTTCCAGTACCCCGAATGTGGTGTCTCAGTAGGGAAGCGAGGAAGTTTTGGGTAAAAGATTTATTTCCAGATACATACAGGCTGCTAGTGTGGACTTCAAAACCATCAGTCACTTGTACTATTTATCCAGTTTTTAAAGTATTTCACTTACTAATTAAGAGATCTAAAGGTGGCTCATGACCAATATCCTCTGCTGTGACTGAGGCATATTTACAGTGGAGTAATGATGTCATACAAGGGACGCGGGTGGTGCTGTGTGTTAACCCACAGAGCCTAGGACTTGCCGATCAGAAGGTTGGCGGTTCGAATCCCCGTGACAGAGTGAGCTCCCATTGCTCGGTCCCTGCTCCTGCCAACCTAGCAGTTTGAAAGCACATAAAAGTGCAAGTAGATAAATAGGTACCGCTCTGGCGGGAAGGTAAACGGCGTTTCCGTGCGCTGCTCTGGTTCGCCAGAAGCGGCTTAGTCATGCTGGTCACATGACCCGGAAGCTGTATGCTGGCTCCCTCGGCCAATAAAACAAGATGAGCGCCGCAACCCCAGAGTCGGTCACGACTGGACCTAATGGTCAGGGGTCCCTTTACCTTTACCTTTTTAATGATGCTATAATCAGCCTTTCCCAGCTGAGAACTACAAATTTGTTGTGCAGCAGGACAGGACAGGTTTGACTGATACCAAAATTTCATACACAGAGGCTTCTTTAGATCTGTGGCCTTCTCAAGCAAAGATAAATCCCTTCTCTAAGAAATCAGGAGAGTTTAAGTTTTTGTTTTTAGTTTTTAGTGTGTTCAAATATCACATGAGAAAAGGGTTCTTGCTCAGTGGTAGAGCATCTGCTTTGCATGCAGAAGTTCACAGGTATGGTTTCTGACACAGCCAGGTACAGCTCAGAGAAAACCCTGGCTGAAATACTGGAGAGTTGCTGCTAGTCAGTCTAGACATTGCTAAGCTAGGTGGACCAATGATCTGACTTAGTATAAGGCAGCTTCCTATGTTCCTATAAAATTACTCTTTAACTATGGACTTTAATTTTGCTTGGCCCAAGAACATCTCTAAGAAATGAAGTTAATAGGGCAACAGACTTTTTGTTCAGGGGTGGGCTTCTTTCCCTTCAAAATTGATTTTGGATGGGCAGTCTCTACCCCACCCCCTGCAAATCAAAGGAGAGGAAGTTTCTGAAACAAACTAAAGTTTGAAGCATGAAATAACTAAACCTGAATTAAATACAATTTGGGTTAAATAAGTTTAATCCAAAAAATGAAAGAAAGAAAAATTCTTCCCCAATGTTCATCATTACTTCTTCTTCTTCTTGTTGTTGTTGTACTGTTGCATTGTTGCTCTGAAATGAACTCTGTAGTGTAGATGAATACAGCCAAAATACCATACTGACACATTGGAGCAAAATATCCTGAGTACATGCAGTCAACACTGCATTTATTATGCTGGAAGTAAAGATAAAATCATATGTGTTTGAACTGGGGGAGGGTGGTTGGTTCCATTTTTGGAGAAGGGCTTCATCTCACTGCAAAGGTGAACCTAATGCAGCTGCTCACCATGTACAATAGCATAGGAAACCACATTTAATTATTGAAGGCCTGGAATCCAGTGAATGTTGCAGGATTCTGAACCTGAAGCCAGTTAGATGTAGATTGTAGCTTCACTGAGTGCACCACCCCCACCCTCAACTGCAGGGCCAGATAAGACACAGTGCTGTACTCTTTGGAAAACACTTAACCAAATTCTGTTTTTAAGAATTTTGTGAGCTTGATTGCATTTTATAATGACAGTAAAATGTATAGTGATGTTACAGGTTTAGAGGGTCAGTCCGGTGGTGCCCTGAGTCCCTTCCTGTTCTTGGGGTCCACTACCCAGTAAGAGTTAAAAGCTGAGTGGAGGATTCCATTGCTAACTAGGCCTTAGCTTGCCACTTAAGCACCATCATTGTTGTTGTTTGTTTAGTCGTTTAGTCGTGTCTGACTCTTCGTGACCCGATGGACCAGAGCACACCAGGCACTCCTGTCTTCCACTGCCTCCCGCAGTTTGGTCAGACTCATGTTTGTGGCTTCGAGAACACTGTCCAACCATCTCGTCCTCTGTCGTCCCCTTCTCCTTGTGCCCTCAATCTTTCCCAACATCAAGGTCTTTTCCAGGGAGTCTTCTCTTCTCATGAGGTGGCCTCAGCACCATCATTAGTACAACCAAAGAAGTTGCTCTCTGCGTAGGGTAAATGGGTGGGGCTTTCTCCTTCCCACCTGGCTGGTAGTTAGAAGAATAATAGTAGTTGTATGTGAGCTAAGCAGAGAGGCAGACGAGAAGTTGGTGAGATAGTTTTGATTTGTGTGGAATCCAAGCTGTGACTAATGGAGAAGCAAGACCTGTTACTACTGTGAGCCCTTCCAGCTTATGCTCAGTGTAAATAAATCACACTCTGTGCTGACCCTCATTCCAAGGAACCTGAACCCTCGGTAAGTGCCTGGAACCCCTGGAATCTCTCACCGCTCAAAGATTGGGGTGGTGTGTAACAGTATTATCTTTCTTACCAATTGAATGTGAAGCCTCAGTAGAGTCAACATGAACTCAACAGAAAGAAGTGTGTATCTGCCTACACATGAATGAGTGTGCAGTCTGTGAGGTATTGCTGTAGAAAATAATTTTTCTCCAGTCTCTCATGTTCTTAAATGAAAAAGTTCAGTGTTTGGTAAGTAATCATCAGGATGTTTTAGAAAGCTGATGTTGAATGTGACTCTTGTTTGTCTTGATCAATTTGTACTTAAGATGAGTAAAGCATTGTCTCTCTATATAGCCAAAGACAACAGAAATCCCAGGTTCTTTTGCAAGGCACACTTCTAGTCTGTACCTATGACTTACACTTACAATCCTCATAAATCAACCCAGAGACACATTATTTAAGCTTCAACAGCCATCACACATCTCCATCTATGAATGCTCTGTGACTGTCTTAAATTTCACAATGTTCCCAGCAGGATTTTCATGTTGGGCTTGTGTTAATTTTCTTCTAAAAGGGGAAATATAATCCACTTTCTGTATGGAGGTCTTAACTTTGGTGTGTATGTGCATGGGATAGTAGATAGGTGAGTAGGTAGCCTTTATTTTGGAGGGATGACATCTCACAGGTATTCAAATATAGGCCTCTATATACTGAGTGCTTCTGAAGTTTCACTACTCCAATGCAGATTTAGGATTTATAGTTGTAAGAAAAGTGGGATTGCTGAATGTGAGCAGTGCCAAATCAGGGAGAGGATAGATCAGAATATGCAGAGATTGGGCTTCAGTGCTCTCAATAGTTTTTTGTGCCTCTTTCATTGAGTAAAAGAACTATAATTATGAAAAAGTGGTAAATGTAGTCATATTTCGCTTATTTGCATGACATATTCATATGGCTGTGCATGATGCTTTTTGGAACAGAAGTTGAATCTTCTTTTGTGAGGGTGCATATAACCCACATGGAGTTAATCTGTGGTCCTCCTGCTTGCTTATCTCATGTTGCATTGTTGAGGTAAAGTAGAACTGTAAGTCATTTATAAAAGGGACAGAACCAAGTGTCTAGATTTCACCACTACTCTTACTTGGCTAAAAGTATTTATTCTGCTCTTTGCTCTGTGGTATCTTGTGTACAGTGCCATCTTTATGTGTTTCATTTCCTGTGGAAGGTGAGATACTATCTACTTTGAATTAGAATGCACCTGTGGGTGGGAGTATGCTCTAAAGGTGTGCATCAGCTTTGTGTGGGAGCCAATAGCAAGGCCAACCAGTCATTTTGGGGGTATTCTCCCCTGTTGCATTAAATGTCAGTGTCAATAACACCCTCTGAGTCAGTTTAGCCCCAAAGCCACAGATAACTCGGGTCGCTGTTGCTCTGTTTTTAATTACAGAATTGCTGTGTTTTCTATTATTCCTATGTTTCTTGAGATACATAGGCTCTGGAAGAAGTGAGACTGTCCAAAACGTTGCCTGTGAAGCAGTGAAGAGCTCTAGATATTAAGCACAGTAGTATATGATATGTAAAAAGTTAAAAGCTTCATTTAAAATATATATCCTATATTGCTCTTCTTTAATAAAGTTATAAAGAAAAGTTAATTCTCTTTACTCCCCCACCAAAAGGTCCTGGACCTATTTATCTGCAATTTAGCATGCTTAATCAACTCCAGAGTAGTTCCCATGTCTGTAAATTTCATCCACTTTGGCCAAAAGTGGGAAATGCGGTAACACTTTTTAGATTTTCCGCTATAGTGACAGGGTGGGTTAGAAGCCAAATTATAGACTGAAGCACAGGACAACCTAGAAACATCAGAAGTTTTAAAAACACACAGATGCAAGATGAATTTGGGGGATGGTGTGGGGCATGCACACCCTAAGTATGTGCATGCCCCATACGTACATATTTTGGAGCGGAATCTTTGACTTAATACTCTCTACCAGTTTCTGGCAGTGCATGAACCTGATTATTTGCATTGAATTCATCTTTAAAAAATAAAATAAAAAGCCAGTTAACAAATCTGCTCTTTAGCAGCTTTTGGGAAAGTAAGCATATGGCCTTCTCACTGGAAAGTGGGTCTGCCATGTCATATGGGAATCACAGATGAGTGGAGGATGTGCCTGCAGCCAAGATGAGCATGTGAGCAATTTAATCTACTTACTTCCATCTATAATTATATCCATCTTTTCACCAGCAGTCCTACCTTATGTTTCAGCATTGATTTTTTTTTTTGTCTTATCTCCAGGTTTTGAGGGGCTCTTGGGCAGGGATATCTCAGTGGGGCTGTCTCATGGAGTGGGCAATCTCCTTGGCACTGTCAACTCTACTCATCCATTGCCTTCTCCCTGCAGACCTGTACACTTAGAAGGCAGGTGAAAAAGCAGCAAAAGTTAGGAGGCGGGCCAGGGGGGTTAAGCAGTGGGGGACCTGTTGAAACATGGGCCTCGGAAGGTGCTGTATGATGTCAACCACGGACACTGTTCTTTTTTAGATGGAGTCTAAACCCTGATCTTGACTGCTTAGTTTTAGAGCTTCTGTCCATGCCTTATTTTTGCCTTATGATATAAAGGATTTTTGTCAGTACTTTGGTTTAGAGGTTGCTTGGTGTCATGACCCATGAAAGCTGCCTGCATTGTGTTAGTGATTTTATATAGTTGTCAACAGATTAAATACTTTTTCAGGAAAAATGCCTATGCAGGAATGGAATATTCCCGATTATAGTCAGAACACCAGAGCTAAGATACTCATCAATATTATGGAAGGCCCAGGCTTAAAACATGCATTGTTGATATTGACTTGAACTGAACTGAACTTTGGCACCTTTGTGGTGTAAACTCCTATGCATGTTTACTCAGGATGGAATGTCCCACTGAGTTCATCACTCAAAGTGATAGTGAGCCTATGCTTCCAAGTAAGGGTGCACAGGATAATGATGGCTTTTGATGATGGAAGAAAAGACGTGAATTTCATACTGCACGGTAACTACTAAATTTGACTAAGGGGAGTAGGAGAAGATCACCAAAAGTGGATGTTTGGAAATTCAGAAGTCCTGAAGAAGTTTTGCTTGTTAGCAAAACAATTGACTGAGCAGTTTATATATTTTAGCCTGTACAGCTCTAATCTTTAAGGTGCTTTATTTGCAGCACTCTGAAGGTTGCAAGAGTTTGTAATCCAAATATAGAAAGTGCACAATTTACATGTTTAGTATTTGGAATAAAGCCAATGTACCTTGCATATAGTTTCTTTATTTGTAGTTCCTTCCACTGCAATTCTTAACTGCTTGAAAAACTGCACTTAAAACAACAAATTTCCACAATGACAACCATTTCAGCATCTGCTGTTACCTTGAACCTGTACATATTCTAAAAATGAGATTGTATGTAGTGTTTTAATCTGAACATGAAATGCAAAGCTTTAGTTTATGTTGCCGTTGTTACCATAATTATAATCCAGTGTTAGAAACTGAGATATGAAAGCTAGGATCTAAGTGGCACCTTAAACCTAGGTTATGGGTGCAGCAATGGAATGTCTAGGCACACTTTTTTATAAGAAGGATACAAAGCTGAAAATGAATAAACTGTAGCTACAATATTATGTTCATTTTTCATATGGTCTAATGCTTCCCCTGCCCACCCCCCTAATATTCCTTAGAGGGTCCTTCTCCAGTCTTCAGAGAATAGCTGGAAGTGGGAAGGCAGAAAAATGTCCTCCTTTCCTTCCACTCTGCAGTTTTAATCTGAAATCTTAGGCGCAGCACTGCGCCCAGAGCTCAGAAACTCCTCACACTAATGAAATTCCTTGTCATAAAATGTGCTTAGAACAATGGGAGTTCGAACACTGTCACAATCTAGTTAATGGAATTCTAAACTGAGAAAGTTTAGACATTTTCTGGATTAACTCCATATCATTCCAATTTGATTTCTTATTTGGGTCGAAACCCAATCTATTAAATATGAACGTCTGTTTCATCTTCATTGACTATCACCGGGAATCTAAAACCAACCTTTTCTTCTCTTTTCACGTAAGTGGATAAAATTTGCAGACAATTGAGCCCCCTCCCCCATGTGGATTAAGCCTACCAAATTTCAGGCAGATCCATCTGGAGTATTCATGCAGTTTATTTATTTTTTAAAGATTTTTTTTTTTTTACCTTAAAGAAAATTCTGCCAAAATTAGATGCAACTTGCAGGCATGGCTGCCCTCTTTAAATGGATGAAGGCTGCCTAATTTCAGAGAGCTGATTTTTAACTGCTGGGGGAAAAACAACTGGAGAAGAAAAAGGCCACCCCAGTAGTCTAAGTCAGCCACCTGCACCCTGCTCTCACAGTCAAAATGTGGGGAAGAATTATGACCTATGTGAAGAAGAATAAAAATTCATTTATTTTTTTACTTGAGTATCTCTCCCCCAAATCGCCATGAGTGGAGTGACTTCAGAAAATGATTCACTGTGATTAAAAACTGGACATAGCCATCAAAATTCCCCCTCCCCTCAACACTCAACCTGTGGGCCTTTTCCCAGTCAGTTTGGTTTTGTTTCTTAGAAAAGAAAGGAGGCAACTTTTTGGAAAAACTGAGACCACAGAGCAATGTGAAAGCTTGGGAGGTTCCTGGTGTGCCTCAAGATGCCTTGTTAGGTGCAATCAACTCTGGAACATAAGATCATGATTCAAATCACCCCAATTCACCGTATTATTGGGGTACACACAGAGAGTCCCTACTAATCACCAAATTAAAATGGCCCATAGAGTTCAGCACAATCTCTTTCATTATGCAGCTAAGAAGAGCGAGGCTACATATTGTGTTATTTAACATTCTGTAATATTAGGATCATGTAAATTAAATGAATTGTGCAACATAAGCTATTTACATTTGGCTGTTTGCACACTGTGTAAAATATGGCTAGCCCCACACACCCCTCAGGAAGTGTTTTTAAAGAAACACAGTTTATGCCAATGATGGTTCTATTTCCTATCTGGTTATCCTTCTCTTTTTAAGAGGCTAGATGTGTTTATGTTAGCCTCGCAGGGAGCCAGAGTTTTCCTGGGGAAACTTGAGTCTCACAACTGTTATCCCCCATCAAATACTCACCTGGTTCTTAGCATGGATCCTATGATATTTTCTGAACATATCTGATTTGTGTGAGAATGTGTGACTGAGAGAGGAAGAGAGAGAAGCAGAAATTCCAGAGGCCATTAAGCTGGGTAATTTACATGCTTCTTGAGCCTGTGCCTAGGGAAATATATTTCACAGGTAATTTCAAATCTCTTGGCGTGTGGAAGAAGTCATTATTCTAAATAGAAAGGGTTGATGATGTCATACGAACCATCATGAAAGGACCATATTAAGAATCTGTTTTGTCTTCTCGAAAACAAAGAGAAACCTCAGAATATTATCTGAACAAGGTGTTTGGGCTCTCTAAAAAGAAAGGTTTGTTTGGTTTTATTAGTTTAAAGAAAGTGTTAGCGCTAAAAATAGAAACAAATTATCCTTGTTTTGTCTGTGTATGCGTGTTTAATCTACTAGGAAAGAGGAAGCAAAGAACTATGTTTTAAGAATCTGTCTTCAAAGAAAATCAGTTTGCTCCTAATAAATACATTGGATCTAGAGTCTTCAATAAATTTGCAGAACAAATTTGAGTTTTTTTCTCAGATTATCACACGAATTAGCTGATACCTTTCCCTCACAGTTTTCCAAATTATGTAGCTTTAACTCTGCATTGGGATGCGGGTGGCGCTGTGGGTAAAACCTCAGTGCCTAGGGCTTGCCGATTGAAAGGTCGGCGGTTCGAATCCCCGCGGCGGGGTGCGCTCCCATTGTTCGGTCCCAGCGCCTGCCAACCTAGCAGTTCGAAAGCACCCTCGGGTGCAAGTAGATAAATAGGGACCGCTTACAAGCGGGAAGGTAAACGGCGTTTCCGTGTGCGGCTCTGGCTCGCTAGAGCAGCTTCGTCACGCTGGCCACGTGACCCGGAAGTGTCTCCAGACAGCGCTGGCCCCCGGCCTCTTAAGTGAGATGGGCGCACAACCCTAGAGTCTGTCAAGACTGGCCCGTATGGGCAGGGGTACCTTTACCTTTAACTCTGCATTACCTGGCTCACAGTGTGATTGTATCACCAACTAAGACCCACTAGGAAAGGTTATCCCCACTCCCTCAACCAGCAGAGGTCAAAATACACCACCCACCCTCCAGTCCCAAATTCAGAGCTTCCCATAGCACAAATGACACAAGTTACATGAGTGTGGCTAATGGTTATTGTTCATCACAGTGCAGCATTGCCACCAATCTCCTCGGCTGGGCAGCGCCACCCAAGGCTCCTGCTGAGGCAGCATTCTCATGGCCACCCCCCACCCTAGAGTGCGTGACCCTGACACAGACCTTTGTGGGTGCCCAGCCCTGTCATGGGGAATGTTGTGGGGGCTGGAGCACCCATGGCCCCCTGCCTATGCATGGGCCCCTCTGCAGAATTTCTTGCCTTTTCTCAACTCTCTGTCTGGATTCCACTGGTTCTGGTTTTGGATCATCTCACTTTGCTCCTGATCCTGCAGTCTTTCACATTTAACATCCAGTTACTTTCATAATCATATGAAACCCAAAAGGTACAACATAGTCACTTTTCCCATTCTACTCTCCCTTTTCTGGTCCTTGATTGCAGCCAATTACTCACCCTAGCTGAAGGAAGGAGGAGTCTGAATCACTGGCTTGGAGGGGGCGGAGTCTGAGTCACTGTTGGCTGCAAGGGAGGAAAGCAGAGGGAGCAGAACACGCTCTCTCCTTCCTCCAAAACCCCATTCTCATTTTACTTAAATGGCAGCATTGATCATTCAGCTTCTGGCACAATCAATTCCAGAACAGATACTGCCAATATAAGCTAATGTTTTCAGACTGAAATGGTCTTTATAAAAGTGGGTTCGTGTTAACTTCCCAGTTTTAAGAAGTCATGATATTATTCAGAATCTGGTAAAGCTTTTATTTTATTTTTAGAAAAATGTGATGATCTGAAAGGGAGTGAAGTTCCGTAATTTAAGTCAAATCACGTATGCTTACGGTTTTAAATTCTGTGGCATTAAGAGCTTTCCCCCCATGGGAGTGATTTATGAGTCAAGAAAACAGCAGTTCTGTACACGTAGCACATTGACCAGACTTCTTTTCTTTTCTTTATAATGCTCTTATGTGACTGTACAAACCAGGCCTTCTTTCTCTCTGCAGCCATTTCCCCATTGACTTCCCTGTGCTTGTAGCATTAATAAATGTACTGAGGAAGTGAGGAGGGAAACATGTACAACTAGAAAAGAGCTATAAGAGAGAGAAAGGGACAAGCAAAGCAGTGGTGTGATGAAGAACAACAAAAAGCTCTTGGATCTTTTGGAAAACATGAATGTGGTATGAGGACTACCAGCTTCTCCAGAGGATTGAAGGGGCCCAATGTGACGTTGCACACACAACTGTGCAAGGAGCCAGGGGGCAGAGCTGAACGCGCTCTGAAAATTGAAGGGGCCTGGGCCCCTCAAAAAATGTATTGGGGGGGGGACTGCCTCAGCTCCTAGGAGTTATGCCTATGAGGACTACTATGATTAAAAACTAGTAGATGTCAATTTTGAAAGACACCAGCAGTCATGTGGAGACTAGGTAGACGGGGCAGTTATTCAGTGAAGCAAATTGATGCACTCTGCATAATAGAAGAGAGACTGCAGATCTTCCTTTCCTGACATCTCACTACTTCTTGAGCTGCAGAGTAAGTTGGCAATGGGGAGGGGATGTGACACTGGCAGCAGCTAGTACTGCTGAATGACTTATCCTCAGTACCTCAAGAGGAATCCATGGGTCTTCTGTTCAGCCTCTCATTCCTTTCCATGGGAACCTAGTGCCCTGTTTGTGGCCATCACTACCTCTTGTGCAAATGAATTCCATATACTTTCCCAGATATCTGTCCCAATACAGCTGGTAACATCCAAATAAGTATGCATGTATCGCTTACTGAATCAGGAACTACTTGTGTACATCAGATGTGCATCCACACATGCATGTTGGGGTATTGATATTGTATATCCACATTGCATTGCTTGCAGCTGGATGAATCCACCTTCTGGCACAATAAGTCACTTATAAATAGCTTTTCAAAAAAGTGTGACTAGAGCAGATTGAAGCAGTCAGGTTTTTGAAAACAAATAGCTATGGCCATTATCCAAATTCTACTATCTCCACCTCTCACAAAGAGGGGGAGGATGCAGCAGACAGGAAGCTAGGAGTGGAAATGTGGCTGGAGTTGGAGCAAAACTCTGGGAAAAGGAAGGATTTTCCTGCACCTGCCAATCCCCTTTTCTTCTTGATTGAGTTCATGCCTGTGGAGCTTTTGGTGTGTGTGTGCTTGTGCACGCATATGCATATATGCATGGGGGGGGGGGCGGGACTGTATGAGGGTGAGTGATAGTGGGGTGGACCAGTGGCCAATAAGAGGAAGAAATTTCCTTTTCTGGAAGTTCTTTTCCTTTCCAGTTTTCTCTGCCCAGCTGGTAGGGCTGCTTGGAGACTCCACAGCTTCATAAGTCTGAGGGATGGTTACATTGTGGTAAGCATTTGTCACTGTGGCCATTTACTACCGTCATCTTAAGCAATACTGAGATTGTTTGTGTGTGTGTGTGTGTGTGTGTGTGTGAGAGAGAGAGAGAGAGAGAGAGAGAGAGAGAGAGAGAGAATTTTGAAATAATTATATCTAACAGTACAGATTTGCAAATCGTACTCTACTTTTTTGCCCATGCTGGCTGGGACTGATGGGTGTTAACCAACATCTAGAGGGGCACCAATTTTCAATAGATTATTCTCTCTCCCCCCCCCTTTATTTGCACAACAGAAGTGCGTGTCTCGCTTACACATAGTGTTGAGTTAACAACTTATATCTAATTTATGCAGAAGGTCTACTTTTTGTCTTCTGAAGTGTCTGTTGGCATTGATTGGATCCAAGGAAGACATGTCATGATTGCAAGGTAGTGATCAGCAGGGTTTTATTTTTGTTTTTTCCATTATGAAGAGCAAGGTCCCCTTTCCTTCCAAGAAGTGGGGATTCTCAGAGATAAAAATATATATGAAAGGGTGCACATTCTCAGATCATTTGGACCTACAAAAACCAAAACCATACAAGCATTGTTGGAGATACAACAGGAAGCAACTTGGGTCATCTGTAAGTTTTCCTTAAGCATGTTTTGTAACCTCACATCATTTATGCAACTGCCTGTTGGTCTCATTTTTAGAGACTGTTTTAATGTAAGCAATTTTGCTAGAAGACCAACAAGAGATGCAGCTGGAATGATCCTTTAGCCTGTTCTTGCCAGCTTCAAATCAATTTACCCATGTTGGCCTGATGTCAAGAATGAATAGTGAGCAGGTGCATCCTGGCAATCCACACAACATTTGGCTTAAGCTGTCTTTAGAGGTACTGTTTCTCATAGAGTTTGAATCAGTCTTATAGGTGGCTTTTACTACAAAATATGTTTCCCCTCACATCTATGGCAGCCGTGCAATATTCATGGTTTTGCGCTTTAAAAACTTTATAGTTTCATGTTTAGACCACGGGCTTCTCTTTTATGCATTCTTGTTCTATCTTACTCCCATTTTGATGGCTTTCCTTCATGTTATTCTGTAGATATACTGTATTGGCCCTAATATAAGCCACACCCAAATATAAGCCGCACCTTTAAAATTCAAGGGGGGGGGGGAGAAAAAAAAGACAATGCCCCAATATAAGCCACTCCCTTAAAATTCCACAGGCACTATTTTGAATAAACACTCACAAACCTTTTATTGATAACAACCAGTTAGACAAATTAAGGATTCATACAACTTTGTAACATGCAGAGAATAGCTTTTATAGAGAAACCAGAGATTGGAACTGAGGGAAGTCAGGGGTGGGGTGGGGTGGGTGGGTTGTTTTATGGGAGGGAGGGGACGGGGAAAATGGGGGGGGGGATTAAGGATGATATGTGTTTAAGATAACATGTTTTGTTTACATTCCTAATAAAAATTTAATAAAATAAAATAAAACTCCACAGGCACTCACACCCGCTCCGTTTTACCATATGTCTGTTTCAGCAGCGATATCATAAAAGCCAGTTTTTGTAAGGTTGCGAATTTAAGCCACACTTAAAGTTTTCACGGTCAGAATTTGGAAAAAAAGTGAGACCTATATTCAGGCCAGTACGGTGCACACCTACCACAAACTCAACCTGATTAATGTATCTGATACAATACACCTCAGTTCTTTATGCCACTGTAACAGTGCAATCCTAAGCAAAAGTTAGTCACACTGGGTTCAATGGGAATTTCCCTTCAAATTAGCTTAAATCGGATAGTTTCCAAGGTGCCACAGCACTCTTTATTTTAGTGTTTGGTCTTCCCAAAAATGGGAGTGACCATTCTAACGTTGAGATTGCTGAGCACCACACATAGCAAGCACTTATATTTCCATAGTGAATGGATTCTGGAAAAGAGCCATCTGTATCCACAAGATCCTCATCCTGTTATCTATGTACAACATCAGCATTCCTCTGTGACAAAAGAAGAATCATGTCTCTCCATTGTTGGCTATTGTGGGAAGCAAGAAAATGGTTTAGATGGAACAGTGTGCTATTCTTGTTTGGCATGTTCCATTTGGATATAGGCACCAAATTATGTGGGCCTGCTTTGGCTAAAATCCACCCATATGGAGGACAGGCTGTTCTCTAAGCTGCCTGATCCTTGGAATCCCTTTAAAAATTACCATTCTGGGCTTCTGTGTATCTGGTTTTGTCCAGTTATTTGCCAGGTATGATGGGCTAAGCTTGGTTTCTGTTGGCCTCACAGTCCTACTTGGGGACAGGCCATTTTTGTTTCTTTGTTTGCATTTACTTTGAAGGTGAGAAACTTGCCCAAGTTGAGAGCAAAGTAAACTGAAAATTTTAACAACCCACCCCCCCCCCCCACCTTTTACCATGCTGGAGAATGGTGAGGTGATAAACACTAATTTCTCTAAATTGACATTAAATGCTATCTTACATAATGCAGAGATTCCATAGTCCTGACATAAATGGCAATGATCTAATAGCAAAATATTCAGAAAGTTGTTTTTCTCTCCTCCCCCCCCCCCCTCTCTCTCTCTCCACAGTCACTTTCTGGAAAGTAGCAATCCTACAGTCTTCTCCTTGGAACAAAGTACCCTGTATGTAAAATGACAGGGTTCTGCATGCTTGGCTATCGAGAGAACTGAGTGAACATTGCTAAGTGCTTTATAATAACTATGATTATACCACCCTCTCTTAATGATGCTGTTCTTAGGAGCCAGAAACTTTTTTCAGGGAAGCGGTAGTGGGGAGAGCAGTTGGTAGATTAACAAAGGACACATCAAGCAGGTTGGCACTCAGTATCCCAGGAATATATGATATGTAAGTAGGGAGGGGGGAGAAGCAAACTAGCACAACACAGCCAGTGGATTAATGTAACTGGAAGCTTATACAACCCAGTCACTTAAAATGGCAAGAAGACTGCTGAAACCATATACCGAACACATGCAAGAAGCCACTGCTTTGAAATTTGTACTTAAATGTCTTCTTCAGTTCTCTCTTGCTGCTAGCCTTTTTACACAAAGAATATCTTTCAGCCTTTGGAGGAGGTTTGCATTTTGAAGTCTAAGCAACTGCTTGAGATGCTCCATGCCAAGTTAGCTGAAGTATGTCTACCTCCATGTGTCCTTGCACATGGCCAATTTTGTGCCTAAAAAGTGGAAGTTGGCAGGAGATATCTTTCCCCCTCCATATAAAAAGTATTTGAAAGACTGCCACCATAGAGTGATGCTAGCCTGAAAACCACTCGGGTCCTGGCAAGATGGAGGCACTGTGGGTGAGTCGTTCCCATGTCGAGTAAAATGCTCAGCTGCCAACCCTAGGTGGAATTGTACTCTCCCCGAAGGAGCAGGCTCACAGTTTGGGTGTGCTTCCGGATCCAGCTTTGTCACTGGAGGCTCAGGTAGTCTCACTGGCTGGAAGTGCTGCTGAGTTGTTTCTTATGTGTTTGTGTGTGAAGCTTGTTTCTTGTATAGTCACCAAGTTTAGAATTCTGTAGTAGAATTCCCTAGTTCTGCAATCAGCATCAGTTATGCTAATTTTTCAAAAGCTGCATTATATCATATCAATGAAATATCCTTCTTACTCTTTTGCCCATGTTATTCCAGATCCTTGAAATATTTTCCTAACTTTACAAAAGCTGGATCTGCTGTAATGAAGGCAAAGGAAGAAGAGAAGTTTTTAGAGCACCAATGCCTGGGACTGGCAGGGCTCTGACAGGTGTGTGACAGAGGCAGGGGAGCTGGAGGCTGACACAGGAAAGAGGGCCAGGTACTTATGTGGGTTTGGTGTTATCCACGAGGCAGGAGCCAAGGTGGAGGGAGCAGGAAAGATCCGAGCAGTCAGAGATGAAGGTGGGGGGCACAGGATGTGTCTGAAGTGGAGGAAGAGGCTGTTCAGGTGAGGGGCAGGTCAGTCAAATCCCCACTGTACCCTACTCAGCTGTCTCCTAGAACCAGCAGGGGCTTGAAGAGGGAAGCACAGGGTAGGTACAGGAGAAGTCTCAGGTTGCATGCACCTACTCCATCAGACAGGGGAACAAAAGCCCTGGAGGTGGGCATGGTCCTGCTGCTGCATCAACTCTGCCAAGCACAAACCAGAAAAGGTTAAAGCCAGCTATGTAGATGCTGGAAGTGTGTTTGTATCTGGTGTACTTTAGGAGCTGCTGTAAGGGTGTGTTTTCTTCAATAAAGAATTAACTTTCAGTCATTTGCCTTCCTTGGCTGGGTGTGTTCAGAACAGCAAGGGACTGCTGGACAGGGGCTATCAGTATTGCAGAAGTCCCATTCTGTACACCAGAAACTCCTTCTGTGCCCAAGATCTATTTTGTATCTTTATCAAACTGACACCTAAACATTTGTATAGGTTTCACTGCACTTTAAAATGTAAGAATTAATTAATTAGTTAAACATTAAACTTGATTCTGTTTGTTTGTTTGTTTGTTTGTTTGTTTGTTTTAATGAAAACCATCTCATGCTTTGGTAAGTTCTGTGCTGTGATATTCCATTTCCATCTTGCAACTATCCTTTCCCTCTTTTGCTCCTCAAGAAGAAACACAGACTCTCTTCTTCTTCTTCTTCTTCTTCTTCTTCTTCTTCTTCTTCTTCTTCTTCTTCTTCTTGGTATCACCTCCAGTTTATGTGCTGCATTCCCAGTTTTTCTCTCTATTGACTGCATCATGCAAGCAGCCAGGTTGTCTTTTATAACAATTGCATCACCATGTAACTTTTTGTTGCCACAGTTACAGACATCATTATAGATGTGCAAAAGAGCTGACCAGCAGAATGATTAAGAAAGTAGTATCATCTGCCAGGCATTGCCATGACTTCTGAGCTTTTGCCAGCTCTTTCAGTGCCAGCTCTGTCTCTTGGCTAGCTCCGCAAGAAGCGGCTTCTGTGTTCCTATCTTGTCTGAGACAATACATTCCCAGGCCCTATCTTAGTAGTAACTGGGCTGTTCTTCCGGATTACTTAGCTTTCGCATGCTGTTCCTTTCTGTGATGACCCTTCTGTTCCTCTTCCACCTCCCGAGAGAATTACAGATTATACACAGAACAAACAAACAGTCTAGTGCCTTAATAATTCAAGCTTCTTGCTGAGCTTCCATTAGATGTGCTATCCTAGAGCCCCCAGTCTTTCTTATCCCGAGAGTTCAGAGGAGATGGCATCTTTTCAACCACTCTGTCCTCATAAGAATACAAAATAATGCATAGATGGAAGCTTTGAAATAAGCTTCTGCCACTGACTCACATTGAGGCATGCAAAGGTTCTGAGTGAGTTGCAACTGAAATGGATAGAGAATTCTTTTCAGATAGTAAGTACTATACAGTTGTGCCCTCCTCACTTATTAGTTCAGATGAGCAGACTCGCCTGGTCCTACTTATTTGTGGTCTGTGCTTACTGAGTTCGCTTCCCTGGAAACTTGGGAAAGCTTCATGGTTCATCATGTTGGTACATACACACTGATGGTGCTTCATCCATGCTCACAATCTTATTGCTTTTGTGGATTTATAGAACTGATGCATTGAATTTATAACGTGGTATACAATAATAGTCTTGCCTCACACTGGTTCCGTGTCTGTGCTATATGGGACAAAATGAAGCAATTAAAAAAGGCCAAACCAACTTCAGCTTTGACCTTGTTGCCTAAACAGCATGATTATGCTGGGAAGGAACATTGAAGTGGATATCACATTTGCTGAAGTATAATGCAATAGTGGTGAGGTGTGTGAATATTGAAAAAAGTTTTCCTTCATAGAAATAGGTTAAATAAAAAGCAACGCTGCAACACTATACAAACCTTCCTGGGGAATAAGCCCCATTGAACACAGTGGGACTTTCCCTATAGGATTGGCCAACACATATCAGCTTAGTGAATTACTGTCTGCATGCATCTTTGCCCCAATCATACACAGCATGAGTCAGGGAGGAGGCACTGGAAACAGAAATGAATTAGAATGCCTTCTGCATCTTATTCTCTGCAACACTGAGTAAAATGGAATGTCATGGCAAATCTCCCATGGTGCATGTAGGGATGCTTGAGGAATTCAGTCTTTGAAAAAACTGATATGAACTGACCTTATTCTCACCTCACAGACTAATGTGCAGATCAGAATGCAGTTACCTGCCAGCTTATACACTTCCAGAATGTTCTGAAGCAGTTCCTGACAGAAAAGCTGCGATAAAATATGTTTAAAAATGAGTATTTTGAGAAAACACATTCCTATAAATCTATTTTTTTGCATATTTAAATAAGTATTTTCATGAATTAATGTGGAAATGGGACAGAACAAAGTTATCAGTGCACACCTTAGAAAGTAGCATGGACACCAATTCACCCCCCTCCTAGTTGCATCCCATTATTGCTTTGCATCTTTGCAACCGGTTTAATTGCACATGTTCACTGTGATTACACTGTGAATTTGTTACTCCTTTGTGGGTGTGGGTGTTCACTTTGCATTAGGATGGCAATAGTTGTGGTGATCTAATAAAAAACAGCAAACTCAGATGTGTGATATGATGCACCTGTATGTGCTCAGCACACACATACACATGAACAGTTAATGTGAAGTAGAGTATGCTAGCGTGGAGAAAGTTGTTTAGCTTGGTTTTGGCCATTGAATGAAATAGAATCCTATGTCACAGCCAATGCTGTTGGTCATTCAGTGCAGGTGTGATTGTTAGCTTCTTGTCTTTCAAGGTATCTGGGAGCCCTGGCTATTGGGTTTTCTTTCTTTGCCTGGATATGTCACTATTAACACAAGAAGCTGAGGATGGCAGACTTCTAAATATGTCTGACCCCAATTTCCTTGTTTTCATCCAGCTATAATTCCATAGATGATTCAAGCGATTAATGAGATGCCCTCCTTGACACACACACACACACACACACACACACACACACACACACCACTTTTCTCTCTCCCTGTTCCCACTATTATGATTGGGTGGAACAAATGCACCTTCTTCAGTTCTCCCCCTTTTTGCTTAGATTCCAGGAGCCACAGAAGCTGCTGAGCAAAAAGAGAGAGCCAATAATGAAGAATACCACATGACACTTCTTCTTCAAATGCTGAATAAGCTGTTGCTGGGTTGCACATTTTATAATAAGAGTGTTCCCCGACATTAAGCCTGCATCGGAATACCCTTTCTTTTGGCTGCATTTTACAAAACAGTACATTATGTGCATAATAAAAGAAGTTGAGTTGCATGTGGCGTGGGGAAGGGTTAACCCAAATTTTGGGCAGGACTGTTTGTTTAAAATATTGTTATACTGCCTTTAAAGACAAAAGTTCTCTCAATATGGCTTATGAATGGCATATGTAGAACAATGGTTGGCATCCTCCTGTCTCGGGAGACAATGGAAGACACATGGAACAAGAAGAGCATAATATACATTTAACTTAAGGTGGCAGCATAAATATTACAGACACAAATGTCTGTCCTAACCTGAGAATAGTAGTGCACATCCATTCTTTATGCCCCCTTCTCTTCAATTTGTTTCTCAGGTTAACTGCAGCATCAAGAAGTTCTCTTCCCTGCTGTAAACTACCTGCCAACTTCTGAGATGTTTGCCACTGCCTCATGGAGTCAGATTAGTGTCATCAGCTGGGTGACCCAACCTTTTATTTGCCTCACTGTGTACCATGAAGCACTCAACCTTCTGAAGTGCCAGCCACAGCTCTCTAGACCAGGAGCAAACTCTGGTTCAATTTTGGACTGTTTTCTGCTTGCTTTCATCTACTAACCATTATTCCCACTCCTTTTGAATTCATGGAGCATCATTTTAATGTTCTCTGAGAGTACTGCACCACCACACAGTTGCCTCTATTTCCCTTGATCTTGGAACTACCCGGGAGGGCCCAGAGCACAGCAGCAAACCACTAAAAAGCATTGCAGAAGGTTTTCAGACTATTATGTGCTCTCTCTGCCATTTCACTTTTTAAAAAAATTTCCACATTCCTCTGCTTTTACATCTGTGTTTCACAGTTCCAGCAGCATTCTGAGTCTTCAAAATTGGACCTTTCAAACAGTAATTCTTTATCCTTTGCCAGATTGCAAACGGCATTTCTAAATTTTTAATAGAATTTGTAATCATTGTTGTTCCAGAAATGCTGTCTCTTCTTTCCCTTCAAATTCCGCCAGTCATGTGGACTTTCTGCCAAGAGAGAGAGAGGGAGAAATTGGTAGTGAAAAAGAGTCATCAAGTGATGACTAGGGATGGGTGAATCTATCAGTTTCATTTTCTCTCGTTTTCTCACTTTCCCCAATCTTAACTTTTGTTTTCCACCTTTTCACATCAGTTTGTGATTTATTTATTTTTTGACACAAAGAAACCGCTAATGAAAAATTCATCAGCATTTTAGTGAGGCCAGCACCAGCAGCTGGAACTTCCTGGATGCTGGAGAAGAGGATTCATTCTCACAACACTTTCCTTTTCTTGATGTCTGCCTTCTCTGGGGTAGAGGTGAGGAAGCCAGTTGTAAATCATCTAGCCTGCTGAGAAGACCTCTCTCCCTCCAGTTTTATTCATTTATGGCCTGCAAATTTTCATTTTGTCCAATGCTTGTCTACTTGTACTGTTGAATTTATTATTAAGCTCATTCTGAAAAGGTGGCATATACATTAACTTGACTAACTAAAAAAATGGAAAATCCAAACTGGAATATGGATACCTATATTCTTCCTCTGGACTGGGAGGCAGTGTGCCTCTACCATTGTGGAGTAACAACTGTGGGAGAGTGCTGTTGCCCTCATGTCCTGCCTGTGGACTTTCTAGAGACATCTGGTTGACCATAGTTGGAAATGGGATGCTGGACTAGACAAGACTTTGGCTTGGTCTAGGGGGCTATTCTTGTATTCTTAAGTATCCACTGTATGGTAATATGTGGTTTGGCACTGGACATTTTTTGAATATGTACCTATTATATGGTATTTTTGGTCCTTGATTAGCTACATTAGCAAAATCATCAGTATTCCGGCTTAAAATTTGTTTTCCATTAACCCTCTCCCTTGCTTCCCTAAAATTGGGTCTCTCTCGGAGTGCATTGCATATTCTTGGTAAACAAATGTAAATGTAAATGAAGTTGTACATGGCTGAAGTTAGCTACAGAATGTGAAAGTGTATTCACCCAGCTTTGGGAGGCTGGACTTAATGTTGTTTTGCGTACTGTCATCTCATTGTTCTTAGAGAGACAACAGAAGTTCACAGCCAGTACCAGTGCTATTTTGCTAGATGCTTTCCCATTGAGAGGGCCTCACATTGTATTTGACTTTACAAGCTTCTTCGGTGGGCTTTCAAGACAAATTTGGTGGTATATTTCACCTAAAAAGGTTGCAGATCTATTTAAATTTGGGGAAATGCTTCTATAATCGAGACACAGCTGAAGCTTTCTAACTGGTTTTTATGGTATTTGTCTAAAAGTTGCCAGCAATCCTTGGCACTAAATACACTATCAAAGGTTGTACCCATTGCTGCTGTTCCACTAGCATGGATTCCCAAGAAGATTTTTTAAAAACCTTAAAACCACAAGACCTGCATCTGTGTCAATGACCTGTTGTGGAAAGTGCCCCACTCTGGACAATTTTCTTCATATATTTGATACTTTGCAAAAATTGTAAGAAATTTCAAGGAATGGTGGTAAAACCACCCGAGGCATACTCCTAAAATGCAGTGATTGCCATGTATTATATTCTCTGTACAGATTTGTCATAGAGTGAAAAACCACACATACATAATGACATATCTGCTGCTTCTGTCCTTTTCCTCTTGACTATTCACTTTCCATAAAATGTAAAGTACATTAAATAGGTATAGAGTTAGGTGACAGGTCAGATAAGACTGAACAGAAATAATAACTAAAATAATAGTAATCTTGTCAGTGTGTTGCTACTGCTATGTAAAGTGATAATATCTGAATCCTAGTCATGAGATTCACTGTTCACATAGGGATGGTGAAAGCGTTCCCACATCCCTATCACCTGAACCAGAGCCTATCTGCCACACGAACACCCATGCTCACTGCCAACCACTCACACCTGCAACCAATCCATTAACCCCGCTGACACGGAGGTCAGCCACAGATTATTCCCAGTTACATACAGATGAACCCCATCAAGCCTGTAATGCCTGGGTGACAGATCACCGTCCCACCCAAGGACAGAACCTTCTTGGCCACTGCACTCTGGATGCATCTCCTGGCCCTCTCATGGCAGCTGGACATCGGCTACCATGACACACACGTTGCTGCAACAGCTGCGACCAAAACATTTTGAGTCCAGTAAGACCTGCCTTCAACTCATCAAAGTCCTCCTGCATGCGGGTCCGCAGGCTCAAGCCGGGAGCTTCTGGCAAATCGTTCTTGCCCAGCTGCACCACCATCGCCGCAGGTGTGCCTTCCGCAGACACCTTTGCCTGCAGCATCAGGAGAAGCTCCTCCCAACGCATTCATCGTCTAGATACCCAGGAGACACACACGTGGTCGGGGAGTCCAAGCCTGCGTCCGAAGCCAGACTCCATCACCCTCCTGCCAGCCCAGTGGACAATCCAGACGTGCAGGGTAGGTGGATCTAGGTTGAACAAAACAACATTAATAACTGCACTTCAGTGCCACATCCGGACATAACCCCTATATGCAGCAGATTTCCAGTGGCCCAATCCTTGATCCTGTCGACGGACAAGCCCCAGTGTGCAGCGGTAGTAGCTGCACCAATGCAGAAAGAATGAGGTGCAAACGACTTGTGCATTACTGCAGCAAATTGATGCCTCTTTAACAGGGACCCATCCTCATGAACCATGAAGGGACCACCCCAGGCGGGCGAAGTGACAAATATCTCTTGGCATCTTTCACTGGACAAGGGCTGGGCTTTCCAGTGGCAGGCAGCCTCATCAAGGCACCTCTGCCCAACTGGTCCTTTTTGGAATTTCGAATAGTGAGCACCAGCTCAGCATCAGACAGCTGAATGTCCTGCAAAAGCAAGCTCCTGGGAGCCCTTCCCTGTGCTGACTCCAGCACCACTTTACCCACACTCAGTGCACCGAAAAGTGCTATAGAAAAGGCTGCCTCAAAGAGTCTTGCCTCATAAATCAACCAGCAGACAAGTCTTAACTTGCTGTGCACCAAGAACAAAATGTCAAATGTGACCAGCCTCCTACCTGGCGACTTTGGTGGCTGCAACCTGGCCCAACCCTCAAGAGCCTTGTGCACTACAAACTTTGCACAAGGTTCTCTGGAATAGAGGGATTTACGGAAAAATGAAATGGCAGAAGACTGAATTCTGATGGGCTTTACAGCACAAGCCATATATCGTAGGTGAGCCAAACAATTGATTAAAATACAACTTAAAAACAAGATTAAAATACAACATTAAAATGCAGCCTCATTTCAGTAGAAACTCAAATCAAAAACTTTTTGGGGATGAAAACATCAAATCTTCACCAAGGCCAACCATCCAGACTGGTCCTACGTGGGCCAGAAAAAAGCCAGGGAAGTCCCCAAATAGGAGTTCCATCACAGAAAGAAAAAGGAAAAAGGAAGGAGGGGGAGGGGATCAAGTTGATTCCAAGCCACAGGCCCGGTGGAACAACTCTGTCTTACAGGCCCTGTGGAAAGAAATCAGTTCCTGCAGGGCATCTGATGGACCATGGGCCTCATAAACAGTGGAAGACGTGGAGGGGCCAGGCTGAGAATCAGGCTGCCTCCCAAATTGCTGGCCCGGCAACTCAAGTTCTGAATTGAACCTAGCCATGGCAGCAGGGTCTGAACCAATATTAGCCATAATTGCACTCAAGCAATCCAGCGTAAGCTGAGGGACCGCAGGGGCCGGAGCTGAACGCAGTGACAGAGATGGACCTCTAATCACCCTCTTAGAAGGGAGAGCAGGACTGGGATTCCTTTTAATAGGCATCTCAATCCCTTCCTTATTGGATGGGGGGGGTGTACGAAATCAACATTCACACAAAACCAATGGGACCCAGGCCGACTAAGATGGCGCTCCCACCAAAACCAGGCAAGGATGAATCTCTCCTTGCAAAAGGAACCCAAAATGGCGGCCAGAATGAAAAGAATGGGGTTTCACTCCCTTAGACAATACTCAGCCAGCCTTTCCTCAAAAGGGGCATACAGAAATCAATTTTGCAACGGAGAGGGAACTCTCAATACAGCAAAACTACTCAAAGCACTGAACGAAAGCGCCCAGAGAGTGACAATTGCAAATTGCCCAAGTTGTGTTAGCTAAGAAACCCCAAATCTGTAACCACAGCCAAATTACAGGGGCACCAGCTGCTGCAAGGGGAGCTAAGTGGGCAGAGATCAACAGGCAAGCTCCACAACCGGGAGTGCTCAGGGGCTGAAGCCCCTGTGGGACAAAGCCCCACTAGAAAAAGGGGAAGGAGAAGGAAGGGGGGGAGGACAACTCAAAAGGGAAAAATTAAAGAAAGCATTAACAAAAAGGGGAAGAATAACAGAAAGAAATCACCAAGACGATCCATCAAAGGTAAGTCTTACGGCTGCACAGAGGACACGCTGTTAGCTTGTTCCGAATGCACGAGCCAAAAGATGAAGCTCTGGGTATATATAGGTCCCTCGATCCATTTAGACTGAGCCCCGTTGGCCAGATTGAACCCAACATCGAGGGACCTACCAATCAGGTGTTGTGGCTAACCAATCCAACCCACCCACAACACAGGAGGTCGGTCTCCAGGTCTCACTGCAACACATGCCCTCTTTTAGGGAGGACACGATTTCTCTTTGAAATTTTATTTTGATGGGCATTTGTCTTGTTCCATGAAGCTGTCACAGGACACATCAGGATGGATTTTTAGGGACCCACCTATTGCTTAAGTTATGGGGAAGAAACTGCTAGATCTGCTGCTTACTCATGAATAGCCCAACCAATGATCAGCCAGGATGGGCTACATGTGAGTAAGGGTGAGGTTTATAAGAGGCTGCAAGCCTCAAGACTCCTCTTGATGGATTAAAAGCTTCAGCGTGAGTAATAGAAAAGAGGGGGAAGGCTGTGGCTGCATCTACATCTTGTGTGAGGAGAAAGCAGGTGAGGAGTGATAATCCTGCCTAACTAATTCCACCTCACCACCATTAGGAATACCTCTCAGGTGTGTTCTAGAAACAGAGAAGTGAGTATAGTTTCCCCCCTAGATAAAGCAAGGACTGGCTGTCCTAAACTCTGTGGGACCTGGAACTTAAAATTAGCAAGGAGTGGACCTACTAATATAGGTATCATTAAAAAAAACCTAAAAAACTGAGTAAGCCTAATCCTCCGAAAAAGCTGCTTCTTTTGTGGTCTTCCATATAATAAGATACAATAAGCTATCATGCATTGGGTAGTCTAGAAGTGATTTTCAAGGACGAAGGTATACTAGGAAAGGTGAACCAACGACCAGATTGGACATAGCAATCTGTGTTCTTAGAAAGGCAAGAGGTAGACATATGTTAATATGTACATAGATTCTACAGGTAGATAAATCTCAGTGGAAATACCAGATGTTCAATCCTGCTACAGGCAGCCCAAAATCTGTTGCCGTCTACTGCAGTGCAATGGATTGTGAAGCCTTGTTTTCCTGCATCTCAAGGAAATTGTACACGGGTGCATTTTAACGCCCCCAAATCAGCATATTAAAAACGACATGCTTCAACTGTGTATATTTTAATTGTATGCCACACAGAAACAGAAACACCAGATCAGCTTTTTAAAATAGCCACCCCTCCCAACATTGTTACAAATGATAAAAGAAAACAAAAAACAAAAAAATCACTCTCAAGAAACATGGGTCGCTGTCACCCTTGACAAATAAATTGCAACCTTTTATGGCAAGTCCCAGTGGACTAAACCTAAGTCTGAATTAATTATGTGCAACTATATATGGCATGTTGTGGTATCCACATTCACTAAGAACAGTACTCTTCTTAATGGCTCAGACATCTCCAGAGGGATGTAGAAGGGATATCAAACACTTCTCCTTGCCCTTCAAGACTTTCTTCCTGTGTGGTATAGTTCTAGATCACTGCTAGCCAAGCTGGACCATTTTTATAGCAATAAAAGGACTGAGCAGAGAATACTCAGGTCTGCAGAATGGGAAAGGGGAAGACATTTAATAAAGATTCTTTTATAAAAGGTGAAAGGTAAAGGTAAAGGACCCCTGGATGGTTAAGTCCAATGAAAGGTGACTATGGTGTGCGATGCTCATCTCACTTCAGGCTGAGGGAGCCGATGTTTGTCCACAGACAGATTTCCGGGTCTTGTGGCCAGCATGACTAAACCGCTTCTGGCACTACAGAACACCATGACAGAAGCCAGAGAGCATGGAAATGCCATTTACCTTCCTGCCACAGCGGTACCTATTTATCTACTTGCACTGGTGTGCTTTCGAACTGCTAGATTGGGAGAAGCTGGGACAGAGCAATGGGTGCTCACTCCATTGCGGGGATTCGAACCTCCAACCTTCCCATCAGCAAGCCCAAGAGGCTCAGTGGTTCAGACCACAGCACCTCCTGTGTCCCAAAGATTCTTTTATAGGTCAAGGCCAACCAGCAACTTTTCTTTTCCTGTCCTCTGTTTTCCTTCTCCCTTGTCCCACCACTGACACACAAACATTTAGGCTGATTAGGCTGCTCTCAATCATAGACTTGATAGACTCGCACAGTCTGCCTAATTTTTGGGTTCTTATGTCCAACCTCCCTCTCCCTGCCAATGGCTCAGCTGCCATCATCACTCTGCAAGCTCACAAGCTCCTGTCCGGCAGTTTGAGGGTTTAAAATTTCTTTCTTTCTTATAATTCAGAAGCATATCGTACCCTCCAACATTTCTCTGATGAAAACAGGGACGTCCCGTTCCGTAATGATGATTTTACTATTTATACCCCACACATCTTATTGGGTTGCTCCAGCAGTCTGGGTAGCTTCCAACATATATAAAAATATCATTAAACATTAAATATATATATAAAAAAACTTCTCTATATAGGATTGCCTTTAGACAGCTTGGGGGTTGCATAACTCAATACCCTACAACATTTCTCTAATGAAAATAGGGACATCCTAATGAAAAGCAGGACATTCCGTGATGAAATCAGAAACCGGGATGGCTTCTCTAAACCAGGAACAGCCCTGGAAAATAGGGACATTTGGCGGGTCTGGCATATGTGTTGTTGCACACATGGGCATCTTAATTTTTTGTGTGGCTCTGCTTGCTTCCGAACTGATAGGCCATCAGCCAACTTAGTTTGCTATTTGAAGGAAGGCTATTGGGAGTGTTGGGCATAGAAGACAAGGTGTTATTGTGAAGAGCTGGACCAGCTTGCTCCTCCTAATCTGTGTTAAGTTTTTGTTACCAGAAAAGAAAGGCAGCTTGCAGCTTTTATGTTGACTTTATTTTTTGTTCTCTGTGTGTACATTTACAATTTTGGAAGCTGGTCATCTGATAAGCTTTATCATTCTAAGCTTATCATCCTTATCTTGGAGGTCAGGCATGCTTGGTATTCTGCCCACAGCTGGAATGTCAGGAGGCGAGTGTACAAGCTAAGCCCTGGGCACCGATTTGTAACCATCTCCCTTTTTGTACCTCTTTAAATGACTCAGTGTACCCTCTTTCCCCCTGTCTTGTAGAATGCAGTACTGGGCCAGAAGACTGGAGCAAGAGATTGATGGCGTGATGAGGATATTTGGTGGTGTTGATCAGCTGAAACGGGTAAGTTTTGCCTCGTTCCTGCCTTCTCTTTCCTTTCTTTGTGACAATATTTTTGGATAAAGCTGGTTACATCCAGAGAAATAATGGTCATTCATTGGTGTCTGGGTTCTCATGTTCATATCGCACCACAGTCTTGGGGTGATGCTGTGTTTGACTCACTCTTGCAACCAGGGCACACCTCACAGTGCTTGCTTTTAATCTGTACGCTATTAAGAGACTTCAATCACATATGCCTGTTCTAATATATATAGTCACTGACAGCAGCCTCTTGCCCACTCCAATCTCACCCAGTGATTCACTTCAGATATAATGGGGGAACATGGTATCCTGTTACATTACTGAACCTTTGGCTCCTTCTCCTCTCCTCTTTTACACTTGCAAGGAGGAGAGTGAAAGTAAAAGCTTATGAATTTGTTATTATTATTTCTAATTTATTTTTATTTATCACCTGAGGATCACAGGAAGGGTTACAATATAAAAACACAAAGTACCTAACATATATAAACACAAAGCACATAACATAGTAATAAACTAAAACAATAATCTCCCCCCGCCTCATTTAAAAGGCCTGGGAGAAGAGGAATGTTTTTGCCTGCCACCTAAAGGTATGTAACAAAGGCGTCAGGTGAGCCTCCCTGGGGAGAGCATTCTACAAATGAGGAGCCACTGCAAAAAAGAAGCAGCTTATTCTTCTGTTATCACCCTCTGAACCTCTCATGATCGTAGCGTCTGGGTCAATCATAGGGAGAGGCAGTTCTTGGGGTAATTGCAGTATTTTAAACTTAACTGCCATCCCTTATGATGTCTGCACTTGGAGAATTATACTATGGTTTGTGAAAACAAGCCAGAATCTGAAACCATGATTGCCTCAGCTAAATGTTGAACTTGATATACTGACATTCAGCCAAGATGAGGGCCGCGTTTAGCAAATCTGACAGGGTGAGCGGCAGAGTTGTTTTCCTGTTCTTGGTCCTGATGCTCCGCTTAGAGAATTGCTAATACAAATAGAAGTTGAGACAAACAGAAATCTGAATACTAATAATAGCTCCTAAGCAAAGCCCTAATAGGAAACTCTTTCCTTGTGCATCTGAATGACGCTTAGCACAGTCAGAGCCATGATACCTGCTTGGGTGCTCTGGGGCTCTGTCCTTCCTTAATTTTGTGACTCAGTCTTCTGTGTTTTGGTGATTAAAAATAGAACTAAGCATGTCAGAGGAGATAAAAGTCTCAGACCTACAGACCTGTCACACACCATCATCTGCAAGTTCTAAATTCAGTTTTTGTTTCTCATAGCTTTTGTATGTGAGACACACACACACACACACACAGAGAGAGAGAGAGAGAGAGAGAGAGAGAGAGAGAGAGAGAGAGAGAGATGTACAGTCTGAGAGTCAGACCTGCTTCTTTTCCCTTTTAATTCAGGTCTAACTATAAGCAGTGACATGTTAGTAAATAAAAATGATAATACCTCCTTCATTATTATTTTTTAGTTTTTTCTTCTTAATTTCTCCCTCTTTTCTGGGTGAGGATATGGACCTGTGCATTGGTTATTGACTGAAATCTCATAAATGCTTTGCCACATGAGGCATGAAATTTATTGTCAAGAATATAGTGTCAGAAAATGTAATGGTGCTGATATTTTCTCTGACAGCTGGCATATTAAAAACATTATTTTTAACACTTTCTTTGTTTCCAGAAACAAGGGATGTTGCTTACTACAACAGAGCTATTCCTGTTTTCAGGAATCATAAAAAGGCATTTTTTCAGCCATTCTTATTGACCATCTATTTATTTTCACTTTCAACAAAGCAAGTGAGATTCTGATTATGTCAAGAAATATGGACCAGATGTAACTGGTTCTGAGAAAGGTATATCCAATTTCATAGGGAACATATCGTTTAAAGGCCTGTGAAGTATCTATACTGTGAAGGCTGCAATTCACTGACAAATGCCAGTGATCCTTGACCAATAGATTTTGAAATATCAAGATAAATGAAGCAAAACTCAACAGATATTGGCAAACTAGAGCATTAGTGTTCACCTCAGTGAAGATGTACATAGGATTCTTACTAATAAGATTATAATAATTCTAACCTTCCTTCTTTGTGTAATAAGGTGAGGTAGTTTGGATATGCATACACTATATTCAGTAACAAAGGATGCTTCAAAGCATGTCTGCTTGGGAAATAGCCAGTGTTAGTTATACTCTGAGCTGATCCATTAAAATCAATTTCAATAGGTCTACTGTGAGTGTGACTTAGATGGGTATCAACCCTCCCCTCCCCTCCTCCATGTGGTAGCAGCATACACTTCCATGGGGAAGAGTTGCTCTCAGACTTTCAGTTTGACACAAAACTGCCAAATTGGCAATGGCAAACCTCATGTGGCTAAACCTCTAAGGGTATTGCTACTGTTTGCCTTGTTAAAATGGCTTAAAGGAAACCACCAGATCCCATGAACTCCAATGTAACAAAGAAGGGACCAAGCTGAATTGACATGAGGGATTGTTTACTCATCAAATTGTCCATATAACTTAGGGGTGTGCACAGAAAAAGAAATGGCTTTGGAGCCTGTTTCATGTAGGGGGCCACTTCACTTTGGATTAATTCAGACAACACCTCGTTTGCTTTGGTTTTGCTTCAGATTTCTGAAGGAGTCCCCATTGATTATACTGGGGAAATAAATAATGGGTATAACTTTTCTATTTGTTGGCAGAATTAGCTAAAATTTGCAGGCTTAAAAGCCTATTGTCAGAGGATGGAACGGTTGAATTCCAGACAAATAAAATACAGGGGAATTTGTGCAGGGAGCCTTTAAAGTTAAAGGCTTTGAAAAAAAAAATGAACCAACCATGACAGGTATCCAAAATCTTTCGGGGCCTATGGGCAAAATCTGGAATTTGGCAAACGTGTTGTTGGTACTACCACTGAATAGCAGTTGTAGTAGAATGGCCACTCAGAGTGAGTAAATAAATAAATGAATCTGCATGTGGCTCTCTACTCTGCTCCCACTAACGCCATAGTCCAATAGGAAGTCTGCTCCTGCATGCTTCTGACCAACCAGAATGAAAAGGAGGTAGGACATGTGTTGGACATTGGTGGGGATATGCACAGAATCAGCTGACCAACTAAAAAAACAATGAGGAATCACAGATGTGAGGGAAGATCTCATGTCAAGTTTGTGGTCAATCTAGGAGTCTTGGTTGACCACAAACTTGACATGAGCCAACAGTGTGACGTGGCAGCTAAAAAAGCCAATGCAATTCTGGGCTGCATCAATAGGAGTATAGCATCTAGATCAAGGGAAGTAATAGTGCCACTGTATTCTGCTCTGGTCAGACCTCACCTGGAGTACTGTGTCCAGTTCTGGGCACCACAGTTCAAGAAGGACACTGACAAACTGGAACGTGTCCAGAGGAGGGCAACCAAAATGGTCAAAGGCCTGGAAACGATGCCTTATGAGGAACGGCTAAGGGAGCTGGGCATGTTTAGCCTGGAGAAGAGGAGGTTAAGGGGTGATATGATAGCCATGTTCAAATATATAAAAGGATGTCACATAGAGGAGGGAGAAAGGTTGTTTTCTGCTGCTCCAGAGAAGCGGACACAGAGCAATGGATCCAAACTACAAGAAAGAAGATTCCACCTAAACATTAGGAAGAACTTCCTGACAGTAAGAGCTGTTCGACAGTGGAATTTGCTGCCAAGGAGTGTGGTGGAGTCTCCTTCTTTGGAGGTCTTTAAGCAGAGGCTTGACAACCATATGTCAGGAGTGCTCTGATGGTGTTTCCTGCTTGGCAGGGGGTTGGACTCGATGGCCCTTGTGGTCTCTTCCAACTCTATGATTCTATGATTCTATTCTATGATTCTATGATTCTATCTTGTTGAAGTCGTGAAGGCACACTGCCTGGAGAGAGAGGAAAGTTCATTAGTGATAAAGAGAGAGATAAGAAGGATTCCATGTATTTGTGAGCTTAATTCAGTGTTTTGGTGAACCTGAATTTTTGGAGGGGCCTTAACACTTCAAAGCTATGCATGCTTATTCAGGAACAAGTCTTCCTGAGTTCAATGTGGGAGAGAGCGGCTGCACTCAAGTCTTGTTTGCAGGTTTCTCAAAGGCATCTGGTTGGCTGCTGTGAGAACAGGATACTGGGCTTATCTAGCAGGTTTCTTCTTGTGCTCTTAAACCATTCCTGATTACTATAAGCCGTTTTCTGGATTGGATGAGCATTTTGGTTTACTACCATTGAAAGATGTTCTGATATTGTCCTATGGTATCTTTGGTAGTCAGTTCTATATAGCTATTTATTGAAACAATTTAGAGGAACAGGTTCCTCATGAAAGTTGTAGAACACCTGGATGCATTTGAGAAGATTCCAGATTTGTATAATGAGTTAAGAATCTAGAGGCTGACTTAGATGAAGAATCTTTTTGCAAGGTACTTCTGATACTATATCATAAATATCTGCAATGTCATGGCACGGCAGTAAGGTTCAGTATGTGTTTTGCTGGTGTGTGTGTGTGCACGTATATCTAAATTTTATATGCAAATTTAAACAAAAGATAGGGGGGAATTTATCAAATTAAAAATAGGACTAATACTAATAGCAACAAAAAAAACCATCAATTCACATTACGGATATATTGCTAGTATTTCCTAAGCTCCTACATGCTGATGCAACTAAATCTTATCTTACTGTCTCTTGAACTTGATAACACAAGAGGCACATTATATCGTGTCATGTTAACCCTCTCCAATTGTGGCAACAATAATCAGTAGTTGTTGCAACCGACCATCTGCTGGTGTGGACTTCAGCATGCCTCTGATGCTAACAAATGTGTTGATGGAAAACTAAACATGTCTTACTTGTTACAAACAAAAATTATATGTTATGTATAAACCTTACCCCGTTTGGACCTTTTTTATATAAAAAAAGAAGGAGATTCTGTGTGTCTTCAATTAGTACTGTAGAACAGCTCACAGTCATTAATTCCAATTATGTACAAACAGAGAATTGAGGCATAAAAGGACTGATCAAGCAGGGAGCTGATCAGTGAAGGAACAAGAAATTTAACCCATCCTACTAAACTCAAATTCCTATACGGCAGCCCCAGGGGCCATTCTTTACCTGCCTTTTCAAATCAATTGGAGTGTTTCTTAGCAGCCATTGAAACAGTAATTGAAAATGGAGTAATCAAAATGGGATGGAAAATGGCTCTTTTATTCTTTATTGCATCTTACCTTGCTTTTCACAGTCAGCCAAAGGATATGCTCAAGGGTTTAATATCAGACTAGGGATGGGATTGAATCCTTAAAAAGGGGTTTGGGAATACCAGATTTCTGATGTTTGCCTTCCTGCTCCTGGAGACAACTGGGATTGGATCTAGATTCCTCTGAAGTCCTATGATCCAACTGGATTATCGTCGTATTACACACACACACACACACACACACACACACACACACCACAAGTATGTGCCTTTAATGCCACCCATTTTACCCTAGTTTCCTCAGCTGGAAGTAGAGAGGGATGCCAAACACTATAGGTCCAATCAACTCTGGACCCAATTAGATAGACAGATTTATTTTTCCAAGTGAGCTCCAGAGATTTGGAAAAATTATCCAGCTTTTCCTAATTATCTCCATAGTGGGCATGGTTGTGTGTATCCACTGATCACTATGTAAGATCTCTATGTAATAATGACCATTCTATGTAAGTAAGAGTCTGCCAGAAGGTGGTTTACAGGGAGACATTAAGAAAAAAAAGGTGTAGCAACTGTAAAGAGTTTCCTCTTTGTCCATGCCAACAGTTCAGTGTAATGTGTGTATCTGACAGTCCTCTGCTGAATTTAACAGACCTGATCTCTTGTCTTTATTTCCTCCACCCCCCTCCCTGTCATTTTCAATACTAGGGGCATAAGCAATGCTGCTATTTGGCTTGGCCCCATGTCCTTATCAACCACTGATGGTATGCTGAGTAATGGACAATATTGGCACATTCTCATACATTTTGAAGAGGAAAACACCCAGTCCATTAAAAGGTCCAGATGGCCTGAAAGCTTGTGCCATTGGTTGGGAGTGGTGCACAGCTTGTTGGCAGTGCTCAACAGCCGACTAGCCTGCAGCTGAGCAGCATTTGATCCTCCTCAACAGGTGTCACTGCGATTCAAAGAAAATCGCATGGAGAGGGCAGGAAAAAACAGTTGCTAGCCAGGACTGCTCAAGCTCTTCCAAAGAGAGGCTCCCTTCTCTTCTTTTAAAAACAAGGTTTTTATGCTGTAGAGCCATGCACTTCTACCCTTTCCCGGGAGGCTTCTGTGGCAAATGCAAGAGATTGGACAGAGCTGGTTTGGAGTGCCTCTCTAACTGACTTGACATTTCATTTTTCTTAAGTGGCTTTTCACAAGCATTCACTGCATCAGTACTTTTATTCTCTATTGTGGTTTCTGTTCCTTGGCTAATTACCTCATGCTGACAGTCTGGCATGTCTACTTGCCACGTAGTTCTGCTCTTTATTAATTTTGTTGCCTATGAAAGTGAAGAAGGACTAAAAGCATTGGCCAGGGGTTCAGCAATCATGTGTATGCTTCCCTGGCACTGTCTTGACCTACAGCTCCATCTGCTGTTTTAATCTCAGATATCTTGCCAATGTGCTACAGTCTTGCCTACTTTCCCTTTGTTTAAGGGCACATCTGCACAATGCACATTTGGATGGATGAACAGGATGTGGTCAGAAACCACATTGGATTCCTGCAGGGTACGTGCATCTGAACTTGGCCAGTGATCAACCACACCGCCTGTTCGGAAGATGGAAGGGAATTACAAGCCGGGCTGGCCAAAGTGATATTGTCTGCACAACCCACTTAGCAATGTCAGCCCTGTGCTCTATGGAGTCATACAGAACCTGAAGTTTAGGGTGATTCTTGGCTTTTCAGTTTGGGGCTACAGTACTGACCTGATTATGTCAGAATCTGTTCCTGTCAGAAGGGAGTGGGGGAAGGTAACCATAGACAGAAGCTAGCTAGAAGCAGAATCCCCTTGCTGGTTTTATAGGGGTCAGGCAATATCCTCTGATCTGATCTGGCCTATTGCGGTTGAGCAGCTTCTTTCCTGGTGTGATCATCCCAGCAGTTTCCTCCCTTTGCCAGAGCTGCGTGCGGTGCACATGCTGAATCTCCCTTGCCCGCATACTTGGTGTTCTAAGTACACAGACTACTGTGGGCTCAAGCCCTGGCAAAACACGGTGATCTGTCATTCAAATCCACCTCAGTTTGTCTAACCACCCTCCCCTACATTCTTTGCATTCTCATCTTTCTGAACATTTCTCGAAGTGTAACTTTAAATTAGGGAGGTGAAACCTGTGGTAAAATGGGTGATGGATTCTGGACAGTTTACATTTTGTCACTGCATGAAGATTAAAACTTGGCTCGGCAGAGCTGAAAGTCAAGTGCATCAGCCCAATGTCACTAGAGCTCCTGTAAGGATATTGATAAAAAAAGAAGGAACATATTTTTTCACATGATAAAGCTGCTTTTGAAGCTGAAGACAGACACCCAGTTTTTCAGGGATGATAATTCAGGGTAATAACTGTGAGATTTGTGTAGCAGGAGACTTTATCTGGAGCCAGGCATTGCTTTACTTGTGACCCTGAATCTTGGAGCAAGAGATTCTAAGGGGTATTAAGAGCTGGTGAAAATTTTGCTCTTGCTATGTATACAGTGGAGCTTTGAATACGCTAGTGGAGGGGGTGCTGGGGATGTTTGATCTATGCAGATTGAGTGACAGTCTTTGCCCTTGTCCTTTCTCTTGTGTGTTCTTATACAATCAGTGCTGCACAAAACACTGATCACACTCATTCCCAGCCACCTGACTGACTGAGCCACCTGCAAAAATAGCTCCCAAGTCTTCATAGATTTGAAAGAAACACTGCAATGGTGTCTTGTGAACTCTTCCTGAGCCACCTCTGTTGACCAATTAATATAGGCGACAGAATTGCAGAGCAACTAATGTCCACAAGTGTACAGCAGGGTTGGGTGGGTTTGCTTGAATTTGACCTCATGGAAAACTGAATATGGAAAACTAACATGTCGGGGGGGGCACTAGGTCAGACACACTTCCATAATATATTAGTTTTTTGTGTGCAGATTTGCCCCCCCCAGCAGAAACATTCAGACGTACAGTACAAGCTTTTGCCTGTAGCAGAAAGTGGTATAGTATAGGAAAGTAGGCTTTTCCATATGATTTCATTGATTCTTTTATGGTGTTGATCTGAGTCTTCTGTTCAGAATTTTCCTGGTCCACTTTAATGGCACAGTTACAACATGTCACACACCTGCTTTAGCTTAAGTGTTACCAGGAGATACAAGAAGAAGATATGTCAACTCAACATAAAGGTGACATGGTCCCAAAAAGGTAAACAGCAAATCCAGATCACTGTCGTGAAACTCTCCCTTCCCCATCCCAGCCCTGGAGTTGGAACTTAATCTTAGATTTTCTTCTCCTATATCAGGCAGGTCCTCCTAACCAACGGTGGGTAACCTGTTGTTGCTTCTGTAGGCTTGACATAATCTGTTTCGATAGGAAGGTGGTTTTGATGCCAGTATATGTGATCCAGCCCATTTCCCCCCTGAATTTCTGTGTCCAGTCTGTTTCTGAGTGGAAGATCCTAATTGTTCCCTTTCTTTCAGTGGCTTGATTAGAAACATGGGTGGCTCTTGCTGCACCACTCTACAAAAGAAGCTGTGGAGGGTTCTCACCTTTTCCTCTTTGTCCTTTCCTTCCACTTGCCATCCATCCTAGGAAATGTCAGGAGAGCATATGCTCCAGTGTTTAGGTCGTTTGCATAATGAGGCTAATGTGTATGCATAATATATAAAGAATATCTGCATGGAGAGGTTCTCTGTGTGGTGTTTGTGTCCCTTATTAAATTCTTTCCAGTCAGGAATGCACATCCTGAGATATTGCATATGATATTTGCCAACAGAAAGGAACAACAGTGGTTCAGCAGCAAACATATCTGGATATGTTATAGCATTGGTTATTGTTAGTAGCATTAGCAGTATTAACAGATACATCTGTATCCAGACATTCTTCCAATGTGCTCAGTATGACATATGTGGGTTATCACATTTTTTAAAAAAATCTTTACAACTCTAGGATCTCGGCTAGGCCAGTGTTGTATGAGAGCCAGTGTGGTGTAGTGGTTAGGAGCGGTAGACTCGTAATCTGGTGAACTGGGTTCATGTCTCCGCTCCTCCACATGCAGCTGCTGGGTGACCTTGGGCTAGTCACACTTCTTTGAAGTCTCTCAGCCCCACTCACCTCACAGAGTGTTTGTTGTGGGGGAGGAAGGGAAAGGAGAATGTTAGCCGCTTTGAGACTCCTTCGGGTAGTGATAAAGCGGGATATCAAATCCAAACTCTTCAAACTCTTCTAGGCTTTTAGAGATCAGTGACTAACTCATTATCACCCACTGAACTTCATGGCTGAGTGGGGATTTTAACCCAGCTCCCATAGTCAACATCCTGCCCCGGGGACTTAGGGGTAAGGGCAGGTGGTAATGGTGGTGACAATAAACAGCAATAATAAGAAGCATTCTTTTTTAAAAATTCCAGTTCAAGATAGATTTGTGACCTTGCCTCATTTATTTCCAATCCAGCTTTTCACCAGAAGCAAAAGGTTTATCTCACTTGCACTCTCACGTTCTCCTCCCCCACACTTTGCTATTTACTGAAGCTCATTTTAAACCAGCCAGAAGTGAAAACTGGTACTTCTGAAGCAGCTAGTCCACATCACTTCATGGTAAAGGCAACTCTGCAGGATGTGATGGCAAGATTCATATTGGGAGATGCATTTTTCCTGCGTTTTGTTTTTACTCTTAAAAACAAAGCCTAACTCCCACTTGAACTCCAGTTCCATGAAAACCCAATGGATGTATACTGTATCATTAGCAAAGCTTGCCTCCTTAAAAACACAGATATATTATTATTTAATGGATATTTAATTGTCTTATTATTCTCTCCATATGGTTCTTTTCCTTTGAGCACAGCATGGGAGCTGATGTAGCTTGGGATGCAAATTCCTATGAGCAATATTGATAACTAAAAATGTAGCTTTATCACTGGCAAGAATCAGAATGAATAAGAATTTTAAAATTATAGCATGGCTACAGTATCTCTATTTTCCTCCCCAGTGCCAGAATTCTACTTGGTAGGAAATTTGTCTTTACTCCCCTTGGTAGGGTTTCCTCTTTTCCATGTGTAAGGAACCTGTTCTCAAAATGGGAGATACTTACTCTTCTGTTCTCTCAGAAAATATAGGCTAGCTGCAGAGCTGTTTTCCCCCCCAACAGAAACTCACCAGAGCTCAGTTCTGACACTTCTCAGGTAGATGCCATTGCCATTATTAGAGAACAAGGGAGGCGTTCATTGTAGTAGTAGTAGTAGTAATAATAATAATAATAATAATAATAATAATAATAATAATAATAATAATAATTTATTATTTATACCCCACCCATCTGGCTGGGCCTCCCCAGCCACTCTGGGCGGCTTCCATAGAAACCAAAAATACACTAAAATATCACACGTTAAAAACTTCCCTGAACTTAAGATGTCTTCTGAATGTCAGGTAGTTGTTTATCACTTTGACATCTGCTGGAAGGGCGTTCCACAGGGCAGGTGCCACTACCGAGAAGGCCCTCTGCCTGGTTCCTTGTAGCTTTGCTTCTCACAATGAGGGAACTGCCAGAAGGCCCTCGGCACTGGACCTCAGCGTCCGGGCAGAACGATGGGGGTGGAGATGCTCCTTCAGGTATACTGGACCAAGGCTGTTTAGGGCTTTAAAGGTCAGCACCAACACTTTGAATTGTGCTCGGAAACGTACTGGGAGCCAATGTAGGTCTTTCAAGACCGGTGTTATATGGTCTCGGCGGCCACCCCCAGTCACCAGTCTAGCTGCCGCATTCTGGATTAGTTGTAGTTTCCGAGTCACCTTCAAAGGTAGCCCCACGTAGAGCGCATTGCAGTAGTCCAAGCGGGAGATAACCAGAGCATGCACCACTCTGGCAAGACAGTCCACAGGCAGATAGGGTCTCAGCCTACGTACCAGATGGAGCTGGTAAACAGCTGCCCTGGACACAGATTTGACCTGTGCCTCCATGGACAGCTGTGAGTCCAAAATGACTCCCAGGCTGCGCACCTGGTCCTTCAAGGGCACAGTTACCCCATTCAGGACCAGGGAGTCCTCCACACCTGCCTGCCTCCTGTCCCCCAAAAACAGTACTTCTGTCTTGTCAGGATTCAACCTCAATCTGTTAGCCGCCATCCATCCTCCAACTGCCTCCAGACACTCACACAGGACCTTCACCGCCTTCACTGGTTCTGATTTAAAAGAGAGGTAGAGCTGGGTATCATCCGCATACTGATGAACACCCAGCCCAAACCTCCTGATGATCTCTCCCAGCGCCTGCATGTAAATGTTGAAAAGCATGGGGGAGAGGACAGAACCCTGAGGCACCCCACAAGTGAGAGCCCAGGGGTCTGAACACTCATCCCCCACCACCACTTTCTGAACACGGCCCAGGAGGAAGGAGCGGAACCACTGTATGACAGTGCCCCCAGCTCCCAGCCCCTCAAGACGGTCCAGAAGGATGTTATGGTCGATGGTATCAAACGCCGCTGAGAGATCCAGCAGAACTAGGAAACAGCTCTCACCTTTGTCCCTAGCCCGCCGGAGATCATCAACCAGTGCGACCAAGGCAGTTTCAGTCCCATGATGAGGCCTGAATTCCGACTGGAAGGGATCCAAATGGTCCGCTTCTTCCAGGCGTGCCTGGACTTGTTCAGCAACCACTCGCTCAATCACCTTGCCCAAGAATGGAAGATTTGAGACTAGGCGATAGTTGGCCATCGTGGCCGGGTCTAAAGATGTTTTTTTAAGAAGCGGTTTAATAACCGCCTCTTTCAGCGGGCCTGGGAAGTTCCGGCACCTACTTTTCTACAAAAATAAAACTGGCTAGCTGTTAGTTGACTTGAGCTGAAGTATGTAGCAATTGATTTCTAATGGTATAGAGAGGAAATGCTGCCACTTTGACAGAAAGTGCAAAGGTTTATTAGGGCAACTGGCCATTCTCCAACTGCACTGATCACTAACTGTCTTAAGACTGCAGTCTTGTACTTGCTTAACATTGAGTACGGGCTTACCCACAATTACCTTTTGCTCCTCTCTTTCCAGACAAAGCTCCACGCTTTAAAGCTCCATGTCTGAGCCCCCCCCCTTTTTTTTTTGCCCTAGAGCTTTCTCCTTGAAAACCCACTCTTTAAAGCTGAAACACAACAAAGGGCAATTTGGGTTTTCTGCAGATTGCCTTTTGTTCCGATTGAGCTTTAAAGAGTGGGCTTTGTGGGCATAGCTCTGGAGCAAAAAAAGAAAAGGACACTTAGACACAGAGTTATATTTATTTATCTGCTTATTCGTTTATTTATTTAGTATACCGCTCATCATCTGTAGATCTCAGGTCACTTCACAATATAAAAATACAGGACTAAAAGCACAAAATACATAATAAAAACAAGAACAAAAACAAACCAATAACCCCCCATCCCACAAATACATTTAAAGTGCAAACTGTGCCTGGAAACTGCAGAGGGAAGGTAAGTGTGGAAAAGCCCTAACTCCAATTGGGCTGAATGGAGATTACTTCTGAGTAGCCATGGACAGTGACTTTTTAGACAGTGATTTTTTAAGAGGGCCTCCTTTTTGTTTCAGAAGTAAATTAGGTGGCCATGGCAGATTAAGAAATAATGGGCTCAGGGAACAAAGTCCTCTGCTCTGCCAGACAGCAGCTACAGTGCTAGGGATAACATGGAGGCATCGGCTGGAGGAGAAAGAGGAGCTTGATCACTTGTCATCATCAGTTCTTACAGACTTCCTGCTAGGTAGGTCTAGTAAGGTCATTATAGATACTAGGGCAACCTATGCCAAAGAAAACAGGAATCCTGCACTTTTAATTGTTGTGTAAAAGAGACAGTCTTGCAAATGTGCAAGATCTCATTTACATTTGGCCACTCAAATTTTAGCCAGGCCAGAGTGTGGGTCCATATATAGAGAAAAGACTCTGTCAATGTGTGGCAGAAGGCAAAAGGGTCCTCTAGCTTCCTGATTTTCTTAATGTCATAGTAACGTTTTTTTGTAAGTGCACTTATCAGAGCTCAAGCTGTGTTTCAATTTCATATCCATTTTGAAATGTGGCTTCAAACAAGGCAGCAAATAACCTTATTACCATTATAAATCATTTGTACAGCGTTTGTAATTTGCAGTGTGCTTCACAGTTTCGTACCTTGTTCTTCTCCCCAAATTCCAGTAAGATAGAACTGTATCCTTCTGACTTGGGAGGGAGGGAGAGACATGGGAAGGCAGCTTCCAAGTGGGGATTCCCTTATTGGATCCAAAATCATATGTGCAGAATGGATACAATTGTACACCCAGATAACCATTTTTGTTGTGCTGTACATTCATATACGAGGCATCTAATGTTGGGATAACGTGGTGTGGCTGAATGTGCTCCTCTCCATCCATGGTGAAATACAAATGAGTGTGTACATCCCCAGTCACAGTCTTGGGTGGCACATGTTACATAGCACTCAACTATATCTTGATTGGGGACTGTTGTGGTAGAAACATAAGGATTGGAAAGGCATAACAGCCAAGATCATTCAGCTATCTATCGGTTCCCAAGACTCATTTGCCAATATTAATTTATGCAATCCAGTAGGAGCGGTGCATCCCATTCCACTGCTTGATGCAAAGTCAGAAGCCATGCAACCCACCCTACCACTCCCGCCTCCATTGGCACTGCTGTGTGCTGATTAACCTCATGAGATTTTGACAAGATCTCATGAGATCTTGCCAGAAATTGGCACTGAAGGCAGCAGGGCGCCCACAGGGAAACTACCTCATTGACTGCTTGAGGTAGCTGCTTTGCCAACACCTCATGAGTGGGCAGGCCTGCAGTGCAATCCAGACTACATAGTGCTACAAGGAAGGAGAGCTGTACCACCAAAGGGCCCGTTAAATTTCTAGGTAAGCTGTGAATCTTGTTGGGACTAAGATATGGTAACATGCCCAACACTGTTGAGTGTGTGTCCATTGCTGTGCTGGGATTTAAGCATAGGCTTCTATATCCACACTTATGCACATTCTATCATGTTGCTTGTTATCAGTTCCTTGGCAAATTTGGAAGCCATTGAAGTGCTAAATTTGAGTTGCTTGTGCTGTATTTGGTACAGTTGCAAATTGAAAGAAAGTTATTTTCCCCCTCTTTATAGGTGGAGTGAAGCCTAGACATTAGGCAAGCATGTCTTTTAGGCAGCTACTTAACTACAAGCAAGTTAATGTGAAGTTCTGAAAGCATACCTCTTGGTAACTAGCAGCCAAAAAGAAATGCCACTACAAAATATGACATTTGAATGTGAAAGAGTTGCATTGCGATTTTTATTTTATTTTTATAATTTCTGCAAGGCCACACCGAGGGAAGAAAATGTGGCTTCTGCTTGCTATGCAACAGCCTAGCACTCTTCTAAAGGCAGTCTTCTGAAAATGTGTATATAACCTACATGGCAATTTGAATCAATGTACGAGGCTATTGATATATTCTCTGCGTGTGGAGTCATGTAACCTCTACCTCCACCACCATCATCACCAAAGTTAGTTTAATTTTGTTCCATTCCATACCAGGTTAACAGCTTCATCCTGATTATGTTTACTCAGAAGTTCATTCTATTGATTTCAATAGGATTTACTTCCTAAAGAAGTGTTTGTAGGATTGCAGCCTTAATTATTTTGTCATCTCTTATCAGCTTAATGCAGCGTAACTATTTTTTTAAAAAATCAGAACACAGTTTCAAGGCAAATATAATATAAACCTATATGTAGCCTTGATAGCAGGGGTGGGGGTGAGGTGTCTTACTGAATTCTAGTAAAGATGGTTTACAAACTGTAATTAGGGAAGCTCAGTAGTTTATTCCCAGAAAACTATGAATGTCAAAGTGGAGACACATAATGGACTTTGAGGAAGCAAATTCTCCCCTCCATTCCTCACATGTTGCATGCTTTTCATTTGGAAGCAGATGAATGTTATTGCTAATCTTGATATGGGGAAAATGGTGGATGAATGTTATTTGTGTTGGTTTTGATGGTATTAGCCATGCAAATTAGTTCTTAACAGCAACATCTGTGAATGTGTGTGTGTGGAGGGAAATACTTTGAAAGATTCTGGCCTTGTTAGGTTATTCAGGTAGAGCAAGGAATGTTAGAGGCACTAAGTGAAGGGGAGCAATAGATGCTGATAGCTCTGTGTCACAGATATTGGGGGGGAACTATTTAAGTAATTAATTAGAGGCGCTATGAAGTCTTGATCTCTGTGGCAACAGTCACTGCAAATGCACACAGGCGCTCCCACGAGCCCAAGTGCAGGATAAATATTACCCAGCAGACTGATGGGCTACCTCAACTTTGTTAGATATTAATGCAAACAAAACTGATACAGTATCCTCTCAGTTTCCCCTGTCATTGGCACCCGTTAAGTATGTGTGAAGGCTGATGCATATGTTTCTCAGTGTTTGCTTATTTAGAGAGTGAGTGGCATGCAGCATAACAACATGCCACTTTGTAGGGTTCCCTGTTGGAGGGAATATCTCAAAAATTTGAACACATTTGCCACTGAAGCTGATGAAAAGTGGATGTTTTTGTCCCCACAAGCCTTGCCCATCTTGTAAAGCCAACAGTTTGCAAACTATTGATTCCTGGCCAATAGGTGGCTGATGCTGTGACATGTGCCAGAAGCCTTTTGACTGGCTGTGATCATTTGTTTGGTTTGCATGTTTCCAGAGTGCTGCATGCAAGTCTGACATTATCATTATGCAGCTTAAATGACAGTAATACCACATGCTCATGCTCAAGCAAAAAGACAGAGTAGCACAGATAAGGAGAAAGTGGGAGTGGGGACAGATCTAGAAAAACAAACACATGTAGAAAAATGAAGAGTGGTGCCTATGGTGGTGTGTGTGTGGCCTGTCCCTTTAAGTGATATGCCCGATCTGTAATTAAAACTCCCCTGCCCTCCTTATGTGTGATTCCCTTCATAGCTCAGTGGGAACCAGTCTTGTCTTTGGAGCAAGCCCTAGCTTCTATGCTGAGTGTTGATCCATTGTTCACCAGTAAATACAACTGCTGAAGTTATCCTGCCTCCTGCTGCTTTCCTGGTATTCGAGCAGACCCATTGAAAGGTCTCCTCGCACAGTAAGCACCTTTCCCAAACCATGGGATGCTACATATGGCGAAACTAAGGTAAATGTTAGGTCTGGGTAAGAAAAGGGCAAAGACTGCTCATCTAATGTACCAAAACTGTTCCTGACACTCTCAAAACCTACTTGAACATTTAATATTTGGGGTGTATGCAGTGCTTTCCCCCCTAGAAAAATAGGTGTTGGTACACACCATGAAGTTGTTACAGAAAGTACCACACTTTTTGAAAACAAAAAAAAGAGGTGCCATTACTACATGCCCTTGAGAACTCCCTGAAAAAAGTACTGAGTATATGCACATATCCATAATCTTCAATCCACACACACACACATGGTGTTCCAGCCAGTATATATCCTCTGCTTCTCATTATTGCTTATGAGGATGGCAGCACAAGACCAAATGACCCCCACCCCGGTTGTAGCATGTCCTTTGATGCATCAAACTGGGCAGTCTCTAGACAACTGTAAGGCAGACATGCCCTCAGTAAAGTGTGTTTGCACATCATTTAAAGGCACAAACAAGAGACCTAAGTCTCCTTCCAAACTTGACGTGATGGATATTGGGATCGCCCCAGTAGGCTCATTGACAGCAGGTATATCCTTTCCCCAAGTCTGAGCAGGATGTTCCACGGAAAGTAGATGTAGCTGATGGTTTCAATGTCAGTGAACTGCTTTGGGTGCAAGATTCCCAACCTCTACACTCATGTTTCTTATAGGTTGTGGCAGTACTTTAATACATTTCTAGAAAATCTGAAAACGATACAAGGCCTGACTGGCTCAAGGCAACCAAGGAACAGATGGCAGGATATTAGGTTGTAGGAGTTTCAAGCTTGGGGTTGGAGTAAGAGGACTTTGAAGGTTCAGTCTAAAATGTAAATGTAAATAAATATGGGGAAAGTTATGCATATCTGGGGCTTTCCCCTTCAGTTTACCAATCTTCTAAATGGGAGAGAAGGGGTTTTCATGGCAGCAAGAAATGGTCTATGCTTGCAGAATGCAAGCTGATTATAAAGCTTATGAGCACCTGGAGTTGCATTGCTTTTTAGAGCCCAGTCAGTTAGATGGCCAGTGTGGGCAGAATTATGTCTCGTAATGTAGCAAAGGCATAACTCTAGGCACTGCAGAAGCATCTCATGTATTTGAAAGAGCTTTCATTCTGCAGCATCACAGTTGGTAAGCTAGATGAAAAATCAGGTAGTTTGTGCATGGTGTCCTCAGTTTGACATCATTTAATACAGATGGAATAACGGTGCCAACATTTACATGTAAATATTAGGATGTGTTGTACCGTATTGGCCTGAATATAAGCCTCACTTTCCCCCCAAATTCCGACCATGAAAAGTTAATGTGCGGCTTATATTCGCCACCTTACGGTATGCAGCCAGGAGCGCAGGGTAAACAGCACCAGGAGCGTGGCAAAGCGGCGCCCCCCCCCCTGCTTGTAGTCCCCTATCCTCTCCCCCAAGGCCAAAGTGAGAGATTGAGGAAAAGGAAAGGATGCTGGCGAACACAGTGCCCCCTCCCTCCGTATGCAGCCAGGAGCAGTGAGGAATGGAGTGGCTTATATTCGGGTATTTTTCTCTTTTTTTTCTTCCCCCCCTCCAATTTTAAAGGTGTGGCTTATATTCGAGTGTGGCTTATATTCGGGCCAATACAGTAATATAGGAGAGGGAGAAAAGATGGAAAGCAGGGCTCTGTGTATTCATGCCCAGAGCGAGCATAAAAGGTAAAGGTAAAGGAACCCCTGACCATTAGGTCCAGTAGTGACCGACTCTGGGGTCATGTGGCCAGCATGACTAAGCCGCTTCTGGCGAACCAGAACAGCACACAGAAATACTGTTTACCTCCCCCCCGGAGCGGTACCTATTTATCTACTTGCACTTCGACGTGCTTTTGAACTGCTAGGTTGGCAGGAGCAGGGACCAAGCAACAGGAGCTCACCTCATCGCAGGGATTCGAACCACCAACCTTCTGATCGGCAAGTCCTAGGCTCTGTGGTTTAACCCACAGCACCACCTGCAAGCATACCTACCCCCAGTAGTTTCTGCTGGAGAAAAGCTATATGAAAGACACTGAAGTTCTGGCCCCTAACAGCTATAAATCTTACTCAATCCGTTCTCTTGCTTCTAAGGATCTTCTGAGTGGTTAGAGTATCAGGCTAGAACAAGGAAGACCCAGGTTCAAATACCCCCTTAACCACAATACATCTCACTGCATGACTTGTCATGCACCTTGGACTTGTCACAGTTTCTTACTTCAGAGGGGTGCTGAGAAAATTGTGTGTGTGTGTGTGTGTGTGTTTATATGCTGCTCCGAATCGTTTGGAGGAAGAATAGGTTGAAAATGTATTAAGAATAAGATCTCACCATGCATTTCCCACAGTTTTTGAAATCATTTTTTTTTTTGTAGCCACAGACAATATTTTTTAAAAAATAAAGCTAAGGTTGTCAATTTCTATACTCACCACACAAATTTTCAACTTTTTTGTGAATTCGGGAAATTTGATGCACTGAATTTGAACCATCAACTGGCGTCCCTCTGCTAGGCTGTATGCAAGAGAAAGTAAATGTTCATTCCTTCTAAACGTCCTGCTCAACTTTCCCTGGACACAGAAGGCACAAAACCATTTTCTGTTTGTTTTTTTAAATGGATATCATATCTGAGTATGATACTCTGCTTTGGATGATAGCTGTAGCCAAGAACTAATGCATTCTTATTCTCCAGTGATAGTATAGTTATGGCAATTCAGCTAAAAAGCAGGTGGGGGACGTGGAAGATGTACATGTTCTAAACCACTGGGGAGTGGTGATCTCTCTCCTCCAAAGAAATATTCTTAAGTTTCTGTGTCCTGCAGCAAACCACCTTTTTGGCTCAGTGAAAGATATAAAACTCTAGCTAAAAGGAGCAACTTGAAGTATCATTAGAAGATGTCTCCTTCTTTCTGTCTCTTGGGCTGCTACTGTGTATTGTAACTGTTGCCACTAGGTCTTGCTAGGAGCAGAGCCCTTCCTATAGCCCTATGTGCCAGCATTGTTGAGGTTCCTGCTATTTTGCATTAGAGCACCGTGTCAAGAAAACCCAACTCCTGAGTTCAAGTGCTACCTATTTGTTCTTTTTTTATCAGATATTTACTTAGGAGGATTTCATTATGCTGAATCTACAAGCTGTGAATAAATTGGCATGCAGTAAATTTATTCCTTTTGAAAGAGAGACTTCCACCCTGGGTAGAACTATTTAATAAAAAAGGAACGTTTATACAAAAAGCAATTACTTTGTCAGTAATTTTTTATATATATTCTCATACCTGCTACTGTAGATACATTCTGTTTGTATTTCAATATGAGCTTTATCCAACTTGCTGCTGCACTGCTTACAAGCTGCAAGTTTGAATTTGTGATGTCAACCATGCAACTAACTTTTTAAAACGGATCGTGAAGTACATTCAAGTAGATTGACTGACTAATCCTTTTGATGTGAACATTTATTGGCTACAGTGGATTGTTCTCCTCTGGTAGATCCCAATGCTACCCTCAACACTCTCTCAGTTTAAAAATGGATTAGATTGGTGGTTCTCCAAGGGTGTGGTGTGCTACACTGGTGTGGCAGGAGAGGATGGCACCTGGGGTGAGAAGATTCAAGGACAAAGTATCAAAATAATTATATATACAACCAGAAACAGTATCCACGCTTCCCTTCTTCTACAGTTCTCCACAACATATTGTTGTGAACAGGGATTTTCAACCCTGACAAATATAAAAGCTCAGAGAAGAGAATGGCTTCTTTGTGTTGATGAGATGAGTGTATCAAATCAGACCTCTAATATAAATGGGATTACCCAGCAAAAGCGAGCACACACCTCTCATTGAGTTTTTATACGTACTTAAGGTACATACGTAAGAGGCTCATTTATAATTATATTTTGGGAATGATTCATGTTCTTATGTAGCTGCATTGTTTTATACTTTCTGACTGTCCTGTGATCTCATTATAAAGTAGTTGTGTTCTATGTTAGAAATCAAGAACTGCTAGTTTTTGTTTGTTTGTTTTCCAATGTATTTCTTATCAATAATATAATAAATTGGCGTGGTGCAAGCAAATTTTTATTGTGAAAGAGTGGCCCAGAGAAAAAAGTTTGAGAACCACTGGATTAGAGGATTGGCGGTTCAAAAAAGGGAGAGAAGTATGTTAAACTGTGATGTGTGCATGCTATGGCTTGTTTGCAGGCTCAACATCTCCAGATAGAGGCACTATCAACTATACTCAGTTGTTAATATGATTCCTTGTATATCATGTAAAAACAAAAAACTGACCTGAATGCTGAAAAGCTCATGTTCTTTCTCACATACATACACTCCTACCCATCCATTTACCTATCTGCAAACCCACTCACCCCAATTCGATTGGGAGGACACAGTTGCCTCATGAGGTAAAATAATGGTGTCAGTGCATGAGTACTTTGTAAAGGTGAAAAGTGTTGGCACAATGCGAGTTCAAAAATGTGGAAAGAGCAAAAGTAGTTGTTGCAATACTGAGTCAGAAAGACTCTTCTGCCCACCATTTACTATATACTGGAATGCACATGCATACACAGTAGGGGGATTTGATTTTCACTGCCTGTGTGCTACTTTATTATTGAACAGCTGGCAACACAGAAGCCAATGCAACAACAGAAAGCTATCCATTATGAGAGGTTTTTGGGGTTTTTTTTAAAAAAATGTGGATGAGGACACGTTGTGTTTTTATTTATTTATTGATATTCATATCCTATCCTTTCTTCCAAAGGAGCCCAGAGCTGCAAAAACATGAGCGTTAAAACATCTAAAGACAACCCCAATACAGATGCAGACTTAATTACACAACATTGTAGTTATACAACAGTGTAGACTTAATTACATGACATTTCAGAAGAAGTCACAGTTGGATCTGTTTGTCTTATTTTTGTCATCTTGGCAAAGCTCTCCTGGAGTTTTAGGCGACCTCTCTGGGGTCCTGTAACAGATGCCATCCTTTTATTGCTAACTTGCTTACACTTCGCTTCTATTGTGTCTCCTACAGTTACTGCGCCTGCACTCCTTGTTATCAAGTGCATTTCTGTTTATCTCAGAGTAATTTATGGCACAGTATTTCTTCTCCTGTTCATTCTTTCCGCTGCAGAACTTCTGTATAATTGGTGTTCTTAAAAATCACAGAATTGGAAAGGATCCCAAGGGTAATCTAGCCCAGCCCCCTTCAAGGCAGGAATCACAGCTAAAGAGTCCCTGGCAGATGGCCATCCAACCCTTGTTTAAAAACTGCCAGTGAAGGAGATTCCATCACCTTCCAATGTAATCCATTCAAGGGTGTACCTAGGGCTTGGCCAGGTTGGCCCCCTCCAAGGGTGCAGGCCCGGGAGGGGGACACAAAATTGTGCCTCGCCACTCTGGTTCAGAGTGGCGAGGACCCTGCCTGCCCATGCACTCTCCTTGCCAAGGGCACAAGGGGTGGGGAGGTGCTGGTACAACTTCTTGCCAAGGGCTCAAGGGAGCCTAGGTACAGCTCTGACTCCATTCCACTGTTAAACAGCACACTGTCAGAAAGTTCTTCCTAATGTTTAGTCAGAGTCTTGTTTCTTGTCCCTTCTTCCATGTGACAGGCTTTTAGATATTTGAACACAGCTAGCATATCACCTCTCAGTTTTCTCTTCTTCAGGATAAACATACCCAAGTCCCTCAACCATTCCTCAACAGCGTGATGCAGCAGCAGAAAAAAACTAATGCTATTCTAGCCTGCATCAACCTAGTCCTAGAGTGTCCAGATCAAGGGAAGTAACAGTATCGCTCTATTCTCCCTTGGTCAGACTACACCTGGAATACTGTGCCCATTTCTGGGCACCACTCAGTCATGTATGAAATGCAAACTCACATGAAAGATTCAGCCCCCCAAGGCATATTTTCACAAGTCCCCTGGACTCCACCATTTTTTTGCGGTGGCAGCAAAACAAAAATTAAACTAGACACAGTGTTAGGGGGTTTGAAACCTAGCACCTTCATGGAAATGCAAATTGTCCCCCTCCCCAATCACTGGGCTAGTCGTCTGATGACCAGAGAGGGGGCAAAATTCCCCTTCTCAGTTGATCTGCACATATTGACTGAGGAAGGGGCCAGGTACTTTTGTGTGTGTGTGTGTGCGTGTGTGCATGTGAGATTGGGGTAGCCACACTCACTGTTGGAATGTGACCCTGAAGACTTGGCCTAGAGTGAACATGGCCCTAGAATCAAACAAAGGCTAGTCACCCCAGATATCAGACATATCGGTACCAGTGTAGAGCTTCCCTCTGGGTTGGCATTGCTGACATCAGACCCCCCCTTGTGCTTTGGGTATCTTATCTGTTAGTAGAATAGTGTGATTATAAGGAAGTGGCTGCCATGCAGGAGTTCACAAATGTGCTCATGCTAAACCTTGGAGAGACTAAATAAGGAATAGGACATGTCACTGCTTTTCGAATCTCTCTGAGGCAAAGCATGACAGGGACAACTGCCCCCTCTACCGTACTCTGGCTTCTGTAACAGTGTTCCATTGCACCAGAAGTGATTTAGTCATGCTGGCCACATGACCCAGAAAGCTGTCTGTGGACGAACGCTGGCTCCCGGCTCCTTGACCTGAAACGAGATGAGCACCACACCCCATAGTTGCCTTTGACTGGACTTAACCATCTAGGAGTCTTTTACCTTTACCTTACAGTCACTCAGTCAGCATGATACATTAGTTAAGACCCCCAAACACCCCTGCTCACCAGAATGTATACATTCTGGCTGGTTACCAAGCCAAATCAAAATTTGTAGACCTCTATAGCCATATATTTGAAGCCACCCATGAACCTTATTAAACGCTGCCAGGTTGTGTGCATGAGTGAGTGAGAGAGACTGCCAGCAGATGTGTGTGCTGAGAGTGTGTGACTGTTTTGTTGATTGCTCCTTTTGCTCTCAAGGAGATTAAGCTATTTTTAGACCCAACTATTGGTGTGAAGCCAGCAGAAACGTTACATCTTTTAGATTTATGAAAGTTGCTGGGCAGATCTCTAACACTTTCATGGAGCTGCATTTATTTGTGTTTCCCCAATCTTTCTTTAATTTATTTTTATCTGAGCACCAATTTGCATAGGAACCCCTCAGCACTGATAGAAACCCTGGTAGGGATGGGAGTTTGTCAGTAATCTAATTCATTTGACGTTTGGTGGTAATGCTGTGCTTTTTTTCCCTTAAAAAAGTAATTTATTTTCTAATTATTCCTTGTCTAGTACACCCGTGCATTGCTGAAGTGTCGCTATTTAAAATATTTATCTCTCTGCGCTGTGTGATCTGCTTGAAGGCCATAGCAGAGCAATGAAATAAAAGCACTCATTCCCAATGCAGGCACATTACTTTGACTTGTCTTGGGCTGTTTTGACGTCTCCCTGTAAATACATTTATTTTTCGTTAGGATGTTTTGGGGTTTGTGGGAAAGCAGGAACCATTATGCTATTTATACATTACACACAGAATGAAGGAAGATAAACAAGTGTAATGAACTCTTGCAGAAGCCATTCCTCTGCTTTTCCTACTTATCAAATGTAAGTGTTTCTCTGTGTGCTCCACCTCTCTCTTCTGTGCAGTTTCATTCTGTTTGGACTGCCATCAGCACATGTGTTATTTGTGATTCCAGTTCAGCTCTCTTCTGCTGGAAGATCTTGATGCCCTTTACAAACATTAATGAAGTTAACCTCGCAGCACTCACCCTCTGTGTTATCCTCAGTTACATAGCCTGGGAGAGTGGCTTGTTAAAGACAGCATGGTGACCTTGAATTGGAAACTAGTTTTCCTTCTTATCATGCTCACAACAGTTCCCTTGTTTTCCAGATGCAGAAGCGCTGCCTTTTCCATAAAACAAGGTGACGTAGTCATGGGAAGCAGGCTTGGGGGAATGGTACTGTTTCCCTCTGTCTGTCCTCCAAGAAATGTCATTCTGAAAAATAAAGAAGAGGGGTGTCATTTTGACTTCAGGTTTCAGAAGATCTAAGGCCAGCTTTGACAAGTCAGGCATTGGGTAGATTGGCATTACTGGAAAAATGTTCTGCAATATGAAGATGCTGCAGGAAATATGATATAGATTCTGCTATATGTTTAGTGGTCTTCCATGTCCTTCTGCATGAATATCTCTTTAAGGACCTTGATGTGCTGAATCAGTATAAAATTATCATGTTTGGCACAAAATTGTTTAGACCAAGGACAATTGGACATGTTCCAATTTGGGAACCTTGCAGATGTTTGGAAGATAACAATTCCACTCTAGAGGAATATGAAAAGGAGGATAAAAATGTTAAATAAGTGTGTTCAGTTTTCTAAACTGGCAGATTCAATGATCTTTCTCTTTCCACCCATACTTTCTCCTTTTATTTGGGCCCTTACAAACTGATGCCTTCTCAATCTTTCTTTTTAAGCTCATTGAGTCTGAGAGTTTTATGCTGCGTTTTAAAATAACTTCTCTTTTCTTCATCTTTGAACTGCTAATCTCCTGAGTTGAAGGATGCTGGGACAAAGAGGAGTCCTCAGAGTGGAACGTCATAAAATTAGCTTTTGCTGTATTAGTGTTTGCTCACTTATAGATTGATGACTAGCATTTTACTGGATTGACTGGCAGTACACCTTTCTTCTGGGCAGAAGATGCATGTGGTGGGCACCTCCCCTTCTGCTGCAGCCAGCTTGGCTACACTAGAAGGATGCAGACAGAAATGTTTGTTATCATTTGCAAGTGAAGTGATTTCATCAGTGCTTCTGATGTAGTGCAGTTTTATCAGAATTGCTAACATTCTCCATATTGCATTTGGATACCAGCTATTTAAGTGCTTTCACTTGTGTAGAAAATTCGTATTTGTGAATCATCTTATGTATTGAGTTCTTTCATGTAAGCGACAATGAGTGTATAAGTGCAAAGGAAATCTGCAGTTTGCAGCAAGTGCTGCAAACTGGGACTCAGATAAATGTTTCTGCTTGGAATTTTTTTGCAATTATTAATATTATTTTATTATATTTATATCCCATCTTTCCTCTAAGGAGATCAAGGTGGTTTACATAGTTCTCCTCATCCCCTTTTATCCTCACAGCAACCCTGTGAGATAGGTTAGGCAGAGAGTGAAGGACTGGCCCAAGGTCACTGAAGGAGCTTCATGGGTAAGTGGGGATTTGAACCCTACTCAGATAAATACGGTAACCCTTTTCTGTTACCCTTTCTTAGGTTCACTGATGTATTTTCAGATCAAAAGAGATCTAAGTTGTAAATAAGCACAATCTCAGTCATCAACGAACTCAAATATACAATAAAGATTATTTTATTTATTTTGTCATGTCTATGGCTATCTGCCCTCCCCAGTAGTCAAAGAGTTGTAGACAAGGAGTTTCCTCTTCTTTGTATAAGACAGTAAGTTTAACAAATCACCTGCCAAAGAATGAAGCATAAGCTCTGCAATTTTTTCCAGATTTTGTCTTCTTTTGGAGTTGTAGTAAGAGGACTTGGATGGATATAATTATTTATTCATTATATTTGTATGCCTCCCTTCTAAATAGCTTCTCTGGGTCCTTCACAGAGAAATTAAAAGCTGCGAAGATTTGCATAATAGAAACACTAATACCAGCTATAGAAACCACAGAAACAAAATCCATCTAAAATAAGCATTAAAAACAGCAGCTGAAAACAATTTGAAATCAGTATAAAAGCTGCAAGGAGATAGCTTGGTGCAAGAATCTAATGCACCAGATTGATGTCTGCATTTCAATTAAAAGACCATAGTGTGAGCATCAATATGCTCTGGGAAGCATATTCCATGAATGGGATGCCACAACTGAAACAGTGCCCACTTCATTAGGTGGGGCACCATGGTAAGGGGGTGGGGAACATGGTGAGGAACCTCAAGGTCCATCCAAGGCAAAACATAAATGTATGTATGGGAGAAAGTGATCCTTCCAGTAACTTGGTCACAATAATTTAGAGTTTTAAAGGTTAAAACCAACATTTTGAATTGGGCCAGGAATGGACTGGAAGCCAGCTCAGCATAATATGATCATGTTTACCAGTCCCCAGCCTGGCCAACTGACATTTCTGGACCATTGACAAAGGCAGCCTGATAAAGGTAGCTCAGTGAGACTCTTAATCTCAGGGTTGTGGATTGGAGCTCCACGTTGGGCAACCCCCTGCATTGCAGGGGGTTGGACTATATGACCATCATTGTCATTTCCAACTCTATGATTCTACTATCATAGCAAGCCTATCTCTGTCCAGGTAGGGTCATGGTTGGTAGATCTGCCAAAAGCTCAGAGCCACCAAGTCACCTGGGCTCAAACAACAATGCTAAATTTTAGAACTTGCATAAACTATGTTGGTTAACTGAATAATGATTAGCATTAATAATAATGTTTTTACAGTATTCAGAGCACTTCGTGTACAATATCTTGTAATCCTTACCAACATTTGTAAGGTGTAGATAGGTCAGTATTATTAATCCCATATTGCACTCCCATGTTGTGGACTGAGACATAAAGCCTTGCCTAAGTCCATCTGGTGACTATATGCTAGAGGTGAGATTCAAACTGGGGGCTTCCTGTCTCTTAGACATGGGCTGCATCAGTTCTCAGTTCTCTGAATGAAGCTTGGCCAGTTTCCCTTCATGGTAATGGAATACATTCGCAAAAAAGTTAATGGGCTTCTTCTTTTAGCTAGCTAGCCTGTTCAAAGCATGTCTTTGATATGTACCTGCTTATTAGCAATTATTGAATCCTTTCATGTATTAAGTCTTAGTAGCCAAATCCTGCTGAACAGAAATTTGTATTTTGTATTTGTATTGGTATTTTTGAGCCTTTATGCTTGCTGTCATTGTACTAAGCTATGGAAACTTTGTTACTAAATGGAATTAGGTTATCGCTTATTAGGATCCTACAGTTGATTGGTAAGAAGCTACATGGCTTTTGTGAGGTCATAGTCTAGTTACATATGATTTGTTTTTGAAAGACCAAATGAAGAAGATGTGTAATTTTAACATGTAATTCACTGCTGATTTTACTCAAATTTTGATAAATTTTAAGTTAACTTGTTTTTAACATTTGCTTTTATTTGTATTTATACATGAATGGGACAAATGGGCCTCAAAGTTAAGCACGGAAGGAAGAAAAAAGTGGGGGGGGGAAAGGAAGCCATTTTTGTGGCATCCTAGAGCTGCTTCATGCATTACTTTTCCTGTCAAAGAGACAATCTGTTGCAGGGAGCATCCACAGAATCCTCTTGTTTTTCAAGCTCACACTATTTTGATCCCAGTGCATTCATCACTCCTCTCTTCCTCCAATTCCCTGAATTATACTTGCTACTGTTACATCCACCTTCTCTCTGATAGATCATTTTCTTAAATCTCATTTTTTCTCCTTATCCACAACTTTGGCTAAGTTCATCTATCTGACTTATGACCTTATGCTTGCACCTTTGGGAGCCTTTGAACTCAAAGTTCCTTTGCCATCCTACCTTCTTGACAAATTCATGTATTCCTCTTCTCTTCCTCTTTTACATGCTTAGCAGTAATCAAATCCATTTGGTCCTCTTTTGTATTTTTCCATCTTTCACCCATTCCCTTTCAGGTTTTGGATTGGTCCTTTGTAAATAAACATTTCTTCCACTTATGCTACATTTCCTTCAGTTTTCTCCTGCACATTCTCCTATCTTTATCTTATGTACCCTAATTTAGGAACTTAGGAGGCTGCCTTCTACTAGGTCAGAACACTGGTCCATCTAGCACAGTACGGTATTGTTTACAGTGACTGCCAGTTGGTCTCCAGGGTTTCAGGCAGCAGGCTTTATCAACTGAACCTGGATATGCTGGGAATTAAACCTGGGGCCTTCTGTAGCTATCCCATCTCATGTTTGCCCCAACTGCTGAGAAAAGCAAAGGCAAACATCCTGGAACATCTGCAGCAGCTTGCTAATGATTGCCATAGTCCAAAGAACCAGTTTCCAGTTTCCACCCCACTCTGCAATAACAGTTGTTACCTATGCCTGCAGCTCTGTGGAGTAAGAGTGCTTGACAACAGGTGGAAATTCTGTAAGAAACTCTGCCAGCTGATCATGAATTGTCCAGTGGGTAGTCCTCACCCTGTACTCCCATTTATCTGAGGCAACCCAGCAGGGAACCACATTGTGAGGATCAGCCTGGACAAAGGTTTCACCAGGTGGTAGCCTCTCCCAGACATCTTGCACCCTTTGCATGGGAATGTGAAGTGGGGAGCCTGCCACCACCTCACTGACGCTTTGCTTTGTCCCAGAGTGGAACAGCAGGTCTTTAATGAAGCTGGAGAAGAGGGTGCTAAGCTGCTTGCACTCCTCAGACACTTCCTTGTATTCCCTCCCTGACTTCTTCTCATTCTACTTGCTGCTGTTTAGACCCTGTTCCTTTCCTCTTTCCTCAAACAAATACCCCCTGCTAACTTTCTCTGTTTCACATCTTTAATCTATTTGTATCATCTGGTTTTATTCTCCCCTGCTTTAATTTTGGTCTTGTCTTGCCAAATCTTTAAAAACAAAACAAAAAAACCCAGTCCCACAGCCCTCTTTTTCTCTTGTTAACCATCATCCCATCTCTTTGGTTCTTTTTCCTCTAAGATTCATTATCAAGCTTAAAATGTGTTCTCTGATAATTTTCTCCTTGATCCCTATCAGTCTGTTTTTTGTATCCCTATCTGGTTTTTTATCTGCTCATGAGACTGAAACTTCACTAATCCAGATCTCAAAAGATCTTCTCTGTGCTAAATCTCATTTGTTTCTTTTCTCCTCTTCTATCTGTCTTTTGCTTCAGATACCATAGTGCCATGGATATTAATTGAAAATATAGGTTTAATTCACCTTTTCACTCTTGCCTGATACACCTTTCTACTAGTTAACTTTGGCCACATACACCCTTGCTCTCCTAGCAACCTATTGCCCTAGCAACCTGCTTACCTATTTCACATTGTTGACATACAGTGGGATCAAAAGGAAGGAAAGAGTTTTAGATGAGATGGAATTCAGTAGAGGATGCTAGTTAAGAAGAAACAGTTCATTTCAAGATGGAAAAAATAGTCATAAATCTGTTTTATAAATACCGCACATCAAAGTGGAGGGTGCAAATTAGGGGTGTGCTTTGGGTTTGGACAAATCCTAAGCTAAGGTAGAGTGTCTTGGAGGGATATTTTGTTTGCTTGAGCTAAAGTGGAATCTATGCGAAGCATCCCAAGTTAAAGAGGGATCTCTTTGTTGTTCCTCATTGACTCAAATGCAACAAAACAAAACAACTCACTGAGGACACATTTGTGAAAAGCAAAACTAATCTCTCCAAGCTTAGTACCATATAAAGAAAATGCCAGAATGGGAAGAGGGTCTGACTATTTTGACTGGCAGGTGTAGCTTGTCATAAGAGGGATTGATTTCACCAGGGCTATCCAATCTCAGTGCTTTGGGGGAGGAATGCTTATGACAATAAAAAGTCTTGCAATAAATGTGTCCCTTGCTGTTTTGCAAGGCTGGCATGTGTTAAGAGTTCTGAACTGGTGGACTTGGAGGCATCCATCCAATACATCCTTTCTGATTGTGTTACCAACTTCTTTTCATACCATTTTCTCCCCATTTATTTTATTTTGAGCCATTTGTTATCATTAGCAGTCACTGACACTGTTTCAGTCTGAGTTTGTTTTAGCAGTATACAGCATTATCCCCCTTTCTCTAATACTAAGTCTGGGGCTTCTGTTTGTGAATGCTTGCAAATTTAGTCAACTTCTGTCAAAAGGAAACAAAGTTAAAGCTGTGTTTGATTCCCCACAATGGATGAAAAACTAAGCTGAATCAGGCAGCCTCTGAAGTGCTTCAGATCAAATAGGGCTACCTTCTGAAGTTCTTTTTAAAGTACCAGGTCAGGTTCTGAATCAAATGTTATAGTCTGTGCACATCCCAAACTCAAACATTACCCCTAAGTTATGACTTGTTTTTTTAATCTTAGGAAGTAATGTTGCTGAAAATTCTATGTAGGATTCTCTTTGGTTTTATCATTTCTACTTAAGTTTAATATAAATAATTTGTGAGTCCAGTAAGGGATCGGATGCTTTCAGTACCTCACCTGCAGTTTCTAGTAGCTGTCATAATATTCTGAAATTAAGACTAGCTCCTTAAATGCATCTTTTTCTTTGCTAAACTCCTTGAAATTACTTCCTTGGGTAGTGTGTAATGCTTCTCATATTATGTATTATTCTGTTTGATTTTATTAAAGTGAAATAGTTGCCTCCTGAGTGCTTGATAGAAATTAGATGTCAAATCAAAACTTCTGCAAAAACTACAGGAGTGGTGTCTTTTCCTCATTTTCCAGCACCAGGGAAAATAAAAACACTCATCCCTGCCACTTGGACTCTTTACACCCTTCCATTGGTGCATTTTTATGCCTGATAAATACTTGCTGCTTCATACTGTCTTGTTCTTACCTTATACTTCTTACCTTTGCCCTGCATTCTCTCCTCTTTCTTGTTTTATTTCGCTTGTAAGCCTGAGGTCATAACCTGCGCCTTATTTTTCTTTTATGTAAAGTACCAAGCCTTTGTAAACAAGTTTAAAATAAATTTAATAGTATTAATACATTTATTAATACATTGTGGAACAAGATTCGCTCCATGAGTGAGTGGATCACCACTGTCAATACATGCAGTGGTATCCTATTTGTGGCAAGAAACACACATCTAACTACTATACTGTGTTCATTGCCATATGTGCTTCTTTTGCTATATGAAGATTATCTTAATAACATAAGAACCATCCTGAATCAGTCCAAAGGTCCATCTAATTCAGCATCCTGATTTCATAATGTCCAACCCAAAATCAGATCCTGAGCAGAACAGCACTCTCCCCATTTGTGATACCCAGCAACTGGTATTGCCTCCGACTGGAAGTAGAGTACTATCCTATAAGAAAAAGTGAATGAAGGTCTCTGCCATCAATACTAGCAACGTTCAGTTCTTTTCTGAATCTTCCACATTTATCTGAGGGAGATTTATCTACAGGAGTCTCAAGATGCTGGTGCTTCAGGTTTCTAGGCCGGGTCAGAAAAAGCTTACGCAAGTTTCAATATTTTGTTCTAAATTTGTTACACTGATTACTTATGGGATGGGGACTGAAAATTATTTGATTGGAGATGGCATTGTAATATAGGTGACATGGAAAGAGCTAGGATAGGACCATCCCAGCACCTGGACCTGGTATTTTCTGTGTCATGTGTTCAATTTTTCATTGTTAATGGTTTTTTGTTTTTTGTTTTTTGTTTTTTGCAAATGAGACATGTGGTTTCAGTTTGACTTTGCCCTCCGTGGCATTTACAGCTTCTCTTTGTGTCTGAGCTGCCTTCTATAGCTGCTCTTTCAATAGAATTACTCTTTGGCAAAAGAAGCGTGGCCTTCAAGAGGCCCTGTGATACCTGATCCAAATTGAAATGTTGAGTCTCGAAGAAATTGACCATACTCAGACTGCTTTTGTGACAACATCAAACCCAAGAGATGGGTTTAAACTTTGGTCTGCCAGGCACTGATTCCTAGTTGCAATAGACTCAACAAAAGATATGAATATTGATCCTCAGAAATTTCACCTTCTCCTGTTTTGCATCATTGTGGCACATGGACAGTTAGGGAGTTTTGCCATTGACTGCTGCCAAGTCTGGCAGAAAGAAGCCAGCATTTGTTCAACCTGGTGGGTACCCAACATAAGTCACTCAGCCTTTTCTGTGCTCTGGTCAGTTCTTTCTGTTGATGGTGCTGCTTTTTTCTTGTCTCCAGTGCTGCCACCTCCAGCTCAGTGCTGTTATTGCCTATGGCAATAAATGTGCTGATTTAAAACTGCATTTCTCCTTTAACTGGGCTTCTTCTTGTCTGTGTGCTCTGCCATTGCAAGCCACAAACCGGCTTTTTAGTCCCAGATCACTCGTGGCTTTGACTTTGACTACCAATGTCTTGTCCATGAATTGTCTTCTGCAAAAGTCTCCAAGCTGTGTTGGAGATGCGTGACATTAAGACAACTAATTCCAGGAGGCACTTCCTACTAGGGATGCAATGTTTATCTAAATAAATTGATTAAAAACCATTTGATTGACTGAAAACTTCTTCCTGATTAATTAGGCGACAGACTTTTGTTTTGTTTTTTAAAGCAAAGTATTTTAGTATGACTGCACAGAGAATGCTATGATGTGGGTGTGCAGGAAATGCAGATATAATTAATTAATTAATTAATTAATTAGTCTGTTGATTGAAACGTGTGATGAAGTAAGCTTTCTTTTAAACAGGTGACAGCCCTACTTCTTACAAACAGAATAAAAATGAGGCACGGGATATTAAATATGTTACAGTATTCTCAGCTCCAGTTCATTTATGCTGTATTTAATTTTGAGATGGTCGTAACTGACTAACAGGTGCTTGGTAACCCATGCAAGATTAGTACCTCTTTCTGCCTAGCTCTTCTTTTTCCATTCCACAGCATGGTGGCAATCATACCAATACCAAAGCAGAACTGAAAATGAATTCCTTTCTCCTTCATAGCTGAACTATTGTACAGAGAAGAAGCTTGATAGACAAGGTTTATGCAGAGAGAAACAAGTTACTAAAGATTATTTGGAACACATTATCCATTTTTAGTTAGCTCAGCTGTGCCCCTCGGCAACCTTATTATGGAATTTCCAGGATCTACAAGCTTGTCCATTTCCCCCCTCAATAAAATAGTTTGTCCTCTTATGATTTGTGATAGTTTGGGTTGTAAATCTGAAGAATGTTTAGGCTGAGAGTCTGGTCTGCCCAGACCAATATGGTGTACTATATCTTGAAATGTTTCCTCTTTGTAACCCACATAGCGAAATATTGAGAGACACTGTAAAAGGCTTATTCCTATATAAAGTGTTTTTATTTGGAGTTAAAAACTCCTGTTGTTGTTTTTTAATTCCAGTTTGTTTTATCTTCCCTTTAAATTATTAAGTTTTTAACAACTTTTAACATGGAAACACAAATAAGGTGTCACTTTTTAAAAAGCGCTTTGTTGTTGAGCAAATCTTCAGATACTGAGATTTTGACTGACGTGTAATGTGAAAAAATAGGTTACAGTGAAATACAGAACTATCACTTGTTGTTTGTCCTCTTTTAAGTTAATATCCTAATTAAAAATATATTTGTCCAACACAGTTCCACCAAATGCCCATGGAATTTCAGATGTGCTAGCTGGGAACTAAACAACATTGAAACTCCAGTTTTGATAGAAATCTATTTTAGTGCTTTATACATTTGTTGTGTGTCAGTTGATTTTGTAAAGCTGTTTTGAATACTCAGAAGTAGAGTGGAAGTTAATAAAAACAAACAGGCTGTAGGAAATACCAGGAAATACTGGATTTGTATGTCATAGCCAAGTTTGCAGAATTGCAGAGCTACGGGTGGCAGCCTTCTCTGTAAAGAACCATCATGCACTAGCCTCTTTCCACCCAAGCTGGCCATTGGATTTTCCTTGACAGGAAAGAATGCAAAACAAACTTATTGTTGCAGTCAAGGGTATGAAGGAGTAAAGAGGGAAGAGCTGCCTTCAACTCATCCAAGTCCTCCTGCATGCAGGTCCGCAGGCTCAAGCCGGGAGCTTCCAGCAAATCGTTCTCACCCAGCTGTACCACCATTGCCGCAGGCGTGCCTTCCGCAGACACCTTTGCCTGCACCATTGGGAGAAGCTCCTCCCAACGCATTCCTCATCTAGATATCCAAGATATGCACACGTGGTCAGGGAGTCTGAGCCAGCATCTGAATCCAGACTCTGCCGTCCTCATACTGGACCAGTGGACAATGTTGTGCCCAACTATCCAGACCTGCAGGGTAGGCGGACCTAGGAATGAACAAAACAACATTAGCACTTCACCTCAATGCTGCATTCGAACATAACCCTGGTATGTTTCAGATTTCCAGCAACCCTGATCCTTAAGCCTGTCAACAGATAGGCCCCAATGCCTATGGTAGCTGCCCCAATACGAAAGTTATGAGGTGCAAACTCACTGGCCAGAAGGCCACATGCTGCTAGCGCCTTGCACATTACTGCAGCAAATTAATGCCTCCTTACTGGGGACCCATCCTCGTGGGACAGGAAGGGACCAATCCCAGGCAGGCGAAGTGACAATTATTTCTTGGCATCCTTCACTGGACAAGGGCCGGGCTTACCAGTGGCAGGCTGCCTCATCAAGGGGCCTCTGCCCAACTGGTCCGTTTTGAAATTTTGAATAGTGAGCACCAGCTCAGCATCAGACAGCTGTCCTGCAAAAGCAAGTCCCTGGGGGCCCTTCCCTGTGCTTACTCCAGCACCACTGGATTTGGGAAAGGAAGGAATAACAGAAAGAAATCACCAGGACGATCCGGCGAAGGTAAATCGCTCTCTCTCGGCTGCACAGAGGACACACTGTTCCTGTTCCGAATGCATGCGCCAAAAGAGGAAGCTCTGGGTCATGTGCATGGGTTTATATAGGTCCCTTGATCCGTTTGGACTGCGCCCCATTGGCCAGATTGAGCCCAACATCGAGGGACCTACCAATTGGGTGTTGTGGCTGACCAATCTTACCCACCCACAACACAGGGGAACGGTCTCACCGCAACATGTGCCCTCTTTTAGGGAGGACAGAATTTGTCAACCTTAGCTGAGGCTTTCAGTTCATGGTACCCTCAAAAGGAGATGAAAGGCTGTTGAAGGTGGGGCAAGGGGGAGGGTGTAAAGAGAAGTTGGTGAAGGAAACTATGAGCTGAAGGGGTCCCAGAAGTTTGGTAAAAACCACTTCATTTGCAATCTTGACAAGGATAGGGCCCCCCAGCTACTATATGAACAATTTGCAGAGGTGAAACTAGTAAACTAAAAGAGAAATACAACTACTTAATGGAAGTGGAAAGGCTCAAAAGCAGTGATTAAGAACTGGGGGAACTGGCTATTGTTGCATTGAGGGATAGTTTATTTTTTTGTTTTATTAAAGCTGCTAGTTGCAAGACATTGCATCTACCATTTTGTTGAAATTGTGTTTTCGACCTGGCTGGAGAGAGGTTTAATCTTCTCTGTTGGCTGTAGGTATAGCAGACTGGCAGAGAGCTCTCTCTGATCCAAGTCTCATGCCCAGTACCTCATTAAACCCAAATTGATGATGGCTTCCCTCCCCTCATCCCCCTTTTCTCTTTAAGTATTTATGAACCACCTTGGAGATGAAACCTGCTATTTAATGTGCCAATCTTTTCTAAAAAAGAAAATTGGTATAGAAACACATCATTTGACTACAGTAGCAGGCTTAATATACTGTAATATCAAGCTGTGCCTACCCTGCCCCCTGTGTACACTATTGCCCTTCCGCATTGCTTTTTTTCCATTGTAGTCTGGATGCAAAAGCTAACTGTGAGAAACAAATTTAATGAGAAACACATAAAAGGCCTGTGCAGGCATTTTATAAGATATGTCCCCCCCCCCTCCTTCTTTAAACATAATTCACATCACTAGAATTCTCAGAGACTGAAGACCCCATTGTTCCAGGGAACAATAAATGAAAAGGAAAAAATAATGAAGCATGCAAACAGATAAACCTAGCAGAGGATGGGAGTAGATGCAGAGAAAGAGAAAGAGAAAGACAGGGCCGTGGTCACACAATAGGTCATTAAAGTGACATGGAAATGCCACTTAGCTGTCCTGAGAACTGAGGGCAGTACCCTCCTAACACATCCCGACAGCACAATAATTTCTCCTTGCGCAAGAGGACTTCCCTCTCTCCTTCCCCCTGCATGTACCTCATGATCTACCACAATCTGCTCTGGCAGGTTGTGGGAAACCCCAGAACAGATTTATGGAGTTGCTCTGGGCAAGGAGAGGAGGAGTACTGTTGTGCAAGTGGAAATCCTAGCACTGACAAGAGGCTTAGCACTGCATTGGATGCACCAATACAAAAGTCTCTTGAAATGTTTCAAGAAATACGATGGAGGCAACATGAGCTCCAGGAGCAGGCTGAGTTTTCTTGAAAACGTCTAGCCTCCCATGGGATGCCAAGGAAGATATAGGGGCTGCTAAAGACAGCACTGGTAGTGGAATAGTTATTTCTAAAATCATACACTTTGGGTTAAAAGTACAGTATGAAACTTGGCACACTTACACAGTGAACTACACTAAACTATTTTTTGGTAAGAATCCCAGTAGACTGTCTGTTGGATGGAGGGGCAGCAGCAGGAGAGTGGCAAATATATATTTCCATCTTTAAGTTTTATACCTGGAATCAGCAGTGGCTCTCCTTTCGATTGTTGAGGAGTCATGCTCATTTTATGTGCATTCAAAGGCCTTCATGCTCACAGAAAGCCATATGGGAGCAGCTGCAGTATGTGTGTGAGAGAGAATAGCTTGACCACATACACAGAACTGACTGCATGGATCTTTCCAATCTAGTCATCATGCATCTTCCCAGTGGTTCATCTAAGCAGCCCTGGCCATGTGCCTGTGATATTATCTCTCTCTGCCTCTCTTTCTCACATACAGCTGCATGAGATAGCTGTTTGCCTGTGACTGTGTGTGTGTGTGTGTGTGTGTGTGTGAGAGAGAGAGAGAGAGAGAGAGAGAGAGAGAGAGAGAGATTGGCTCTTGGTTTAAGTTTGGTGATTTTTCAGAACAAGTAGGGAAGCATTATTGTATGGGGGCTAAGTTTTAAGCGAGCACTGTTAAGTGGGAATATATAAAGTATTTATTGCTTACAGAAGATAAGATGGGCATCTAAATGGACAATTTCCATGCTCTGGTCATGAGTGAATTCGTAAGCTCATTAACTCTTCTCTTAAACTGAAGGCTTTCAATTCTAGAATATAGATAGAATATGTCAAACATTACACGCCAGCTCCCGGGGAAACATCACCAATTGTTTCTGCATGCACATAAAGTATAGGGAAGGGATAAATAGATGGAAAATGCTATTTACTGTGCTTGTCTCTCATTTCCCAGTTAAATTTCCATGAAACAGCTTACTTATCCATTCACTTTTATGGAGCTCAGAAAACAATATGCCACAATCAGCAGCAAGGCAGTTGCTTGTATGCTCTATTTTGTTTTAAAATCACGAACTCTAAAGGGGTGTGTGTGTGCTCAGCATACTGCATATCAGACCTCTTACAGCAGGCTTAATTTGAAAAGCTAATTTGGAAATGCAAGGGATGCACATATAAATATAGAAACCAGCAAGGAGAATTTTCATTGCAGTCTCTAGTTTCACACTGCAGCAATAGGGGATATAGTGCCCTGAGTAGAGACATGTTTTAGAGAGTAGGCCTGGCACTTTATGAGCAAAGTTCTCATACGGCAGGTGAGGACTAGATGGAAAAGGAACTGGGAGTTGCAAGGTAGCATACATGAGCGTGCAGTTTGTTCAATGAAGTTATGTTGGAGCTTGAAGGGATCAAAGGTGTTTTGATGGTTATTCACATGAGTAAAGAGGAGAAAAAAGATAGGGAATACTGCCGAAAGTAATATTTCTCACATCAGCTGTGTAAAAGAAACCAGTCAGAAATCAAGCCCTAGTTACAGGCTCTTCGGAATCAGAACTTTATTAGCAAAGCCAACAGGCCACAGCTATGCAGGAATTAAAAATAAAATAAAATAAGAATAAAAGGAGGATAAGAACAAACAGAAGGAGGTCCGTCAGATGAACAAGTCTGTCACTCAGATGGTGGCCCTCAATTTCACAGCTCTCTCGATGTACCTCGCGACCTTCTCTGTTGTCTGACTATCCGTATCAGATAAGAGAAAAAACAGTATAATGTCTTGTGAACGGCCGGGGTTGGGGAGAATGAGTGGAGTAATAATCTCATTCCTTAGGTCTTTGTAAAGGGGGCAGGATAGGAGGACGTGGGACACTGTTTCCGTGTTACCATCTCTACATGGGCAGAGTCGTTTTTCAAATGGAGTCTTTTGGTAACGACCTTCGAGTACGGCAGAGGGAAGAACATCCCATCTAGCCAATGTAAAGGCACGTCTGTATTTTGGGATGGTTAATTTAAACAAATATGAAGCTGGAAAGTCAAAATGGGAAGGGGGAAAGTAGGTATACCATGGGCACAGTTTCCTTAAGATAGTCAGGTTGTTTTGCCGTTCAATGTCTTTCAGGCGCTGGCCTATTAGACTCTTTGCTTTAATGAGGCCCATTGATAGTAGGGATTGCGAATGCAGACCGCATGTAAGGAGTTTTTGATGCACAGTTTTGAACCACATGCTTTTATGAGGGTCTTGCATTACTAGAGGCAGTAGACCAGGTGGATTTAGATTAAGACGAAGCCAATAGTTGAGTGTTCTTTGCCAGGTCTGAGTTTCTACAGATGGAAGGCAGGCCTCGAGTCGTAAAGCTGCGTTTGGAACACAGGAGGGGACGCCGAATATCTGCCTTAGGAATTTAGACTGAACAGTTTCAAGACTGGAGCAGTGGTTCCCCGTCCAGATTTGTGCCCCATACAGTAACTGTGCCAGAGGTTTTGCTTGAAAGACTTCAAAGGCTGCTGGGATGTATCTGCCCCCCTTCGTGTAAAAGAAGCGCGACAGCATCTTAATACTTTGAGCTGCTTTTTCTTTGGCATATTTTTGATGGACATCCCAGGACCCGGTCGACTGGAAAACGATACCCAGATATTTGAAGGCTTTAACCTGTTCAATTATCTGGTCATCCATCCTCCAGCTGTACTGTCTGCATTTCCTTGCAAAAACCATGGTTTTGGTTTTCTGATAGTTTATTACCAGTTGCTCTCTCCTACAGTATGCTGAAAATTCACCTATGAGCCTATTTAAGCCTATTCTTGTTCGAGATAGGAGTATCGCATCATCAGCATACAAAAGCACGGATATTGATTTGTCAGCCAGTTTGGGGGCATGGAAGTCCGGAGATGACAAACAGTTAACCATATCATTGATGTAAAAGTTGAATAGAACTGGGGCCAGGATGCAACCTTGCTTGACCCCCTTGCTGACAGGAACTGGTCCAATAAGATGGCCATTTAACGAAGTTCTTACATACAACACCGTGTCTTTATATAAACAGCTGATCAGAAATAATAGTCTTTTGTCTATACTTGATGTGCTCAATTTGTCCCAGAGTCTTGCACGTGGAATTGAATCGAAGGCAGCCTTTAAATCAATAAAGGCTGCGTATAGCACCCCACGGGATTTTTTGGCATATTTGTCAATTAAATAGGCTAGGGTGAAGCAATGGTCTATGGTGGATCTGCCTTGCCTGAAACCCGCTTGCTCTTCCGCTAGAATAGCTTCAGTTTCCAGCCAGCTAGTTAGCTTAATATAGAGATGTTTGGCATATAGTTTGCTGGGTATAGGCAGAAGGCTGATTGGTCTATAGCTCGCCGGGTCTGGCATAGGTCCTTTTTTATAGATTGGAATAACTATTGCCTCTGTCCAACCATCTGGAAGTAGACCCGTTGAGTCAATCCAAGAAAATAGAGAGGCCAGCAGGGGGGCCCACCAGCCAATGTTGGACTTCAGAAGTTCGGCAGGGATGTAATCATTCCCTGGGGCCTTATTGTTCTTTAATTGTGCGATTAAGTTCTCAACTTCCTTTACAGTTACTGGTGGCCAATGAGGTAGGTCCTCCAATTGGATGCATAGTTTGTAATGTTGGACTTCCTGGTCATAGAACAAAGATTGAAAATGGCGCAACCACTCCATTGGTTCCACTGTACAGATGGAATTAGTGCGCTCCTGGTCCAGTAGACCAGATATGGTTCGCCAAAAGCAAGTAGTATCTTTCTCGTGCGATGCCTTAACCAAACTTTGCCATGCGGCTCGTTCAGCTTCCAATCTAATCGCTCTTCGGACTGTATAGCTTAATGGGTAGTATTTTCATTAAGTATTTTTACAGAGAAACACAGGAGTACCCGGAACTTAACCTTGTTTCTAGGCAGCCTTGATATGGTGTTGTAGGAAGAGAGTAAGGCAGTTGGTGGTCTAGTGCATTTTTTAAAAAGAGCATTGCTTTTCTTGCTAGTGGACATGGTTCTATAGAACAGGGGGCCTCTAATCAAGTGGGAAACTCAAGGGGTGTGTGGGAAGTAAGCAGGAAAAGTGAAAACCTCCTTACCTGTTAAGAGGTCTGTAAGCCGTAAAGGCTTGGACCTTTTTCCCGTTGTGGATCAGTGAAAGGGAAGAGTAAGGATGTAGCTCCCTGTCTGTTGGCCATTGAAGTGTTGTAGGAGACAGGAATGTGTTGAACCTAGGGGAAGTTGTGGTGAAGGCTGGCTGGGTCCTTGGCAGAGGAGTGAAATGGCACAGAGGGGATGCTGAAACTGGGCCAGAGAGGCTTCTAGAATGCAGCTGCCTGTGACCAGTTTTCAGAGCCTGCTTCTTATTTTGGTAACTAAATGGAATCTGTCTCCCCACTCCCCACCCCAGCTGAGATTGTTTTAGGCAATGGCATTCAGCTTTGTGAGCACTTTCTAAACCATCTCTGAACAATAAGGTAAGTAGGGCTGATGCCACTGGGTTAGGAGTGGGAGCAGTTTCAGAAATGCAAAGATGTAAACATGTAAACACCTCTGCCATAATACAATAGCATGAATGTAAGTATGTAAGTTGCGGAGGGATTTTGGTTGCCTTTATTGGTTACTTTTCCAAAGCTTTTGGCTTATACATGCCTCTACTGCCAGAATACCTTAAAAACAACAACCCCACTCTTTGTTAACCCCTTCAGCTCCCAAGAACCACTATATGGCTCTATTAAGGCAGCTGCTAATCATTATAATTTTCTATATGTGAGAGAGACTCCAGTAATAGGAGGAATGGCAAGATTTGAACTGTAGCATTTGTACTCTCTCTAGTAGCATCAGTACTATAAATGCAGGGGTGAGTAGAAAGTACAATGGAGTCTGCTAATACATCTCTAGGTGATTGCAGCAGGTTTCAACTCTGAATTGTCTAAGAACAGCAACAACAAAATGACACCATTCATCTAAGCTGCTGGACTGAAGAAAGCCAACTACTAATTGACTTTTGGGTGAAAGGACTGTGACTCCTGGTACTAAAAACAAATTCCTGAAGTCTTATTTCTCTTCTCAGTGGCAGACCTGGGTACTATGGCACCCTGTGCAAAGCCAAAATTTGGAGCCCCCACTGCCAGGTCCTCACAGGCAGTTAAGGAGGCACTTGTTTTTGGTTAGGAGGAGCAAGGGCTCTGGCAAGGTCCTAGAGCCCTCCCTCCTCCTCCCCCAAAGTGGGAAAGTGGTAACCAGGCTTTGAGAATGAGGATTCTAGGACCCTCAGAGCCTCATGCCTCCTTCCCAAAGCCCAGCACCTTGCTTACTAGATCTGCCTCTGCTCTCCTTTAGAATGCAATATTAGATGCCAGAGGCGCCAACATGATTAAATTATTGGGGGGGGGGCAGGTAAGCGCTGCCCCACATAATCAATCACATGATGTGGTGCATGCACACCACTTGAATGACAGTGCCTATCAACTTGGGAGGAGTTCAAAGACCGCTCAGCCCCTAGGAGTTGGCTCCCATGTTAGATGCTGAGTGCATCAGATTGGGGAAGGCTGGTTTACATTCTCACGTTGATGACCTTCCATTAATTTTTGTTTTCTTTCCTTCCTTCCTTCTCGCTTCTTCCTTCTCGCTCCTTCTCCTCCCCTTCCTCTACCTTCATTCTGCTTACTGTTACTTTATTTCTGTCCCTTTCTTTGCTATAACATTTTTTGTTAGCTATTGGGAAAAGTTGGGGGGGCGGGTTCGGATAGGTAAGATTGATGGTTGTTCTTGTTGTCTTATTAGGCACATTTGGAATAAATTAAAAGTAATCACATTTGCCAATAAAGGACATATTGTTGACTTGGCTTTCCTTCTGCATGTGCCCTTGCCTCCTTTCTGTTCCACGCTTCACTGGCATTTATTCAGCTGTGCCCTCTCTTTTGCTACACTCTGCTACTGTGTTGTTTGCAAGGAACGGAGAAGGGTAGAGAGAATCAAGAGGGGGATGTTCTGTTGGACTTCGTGCTGCAGAGCTGCCAGCTCCAATTTTGTCATCCCTGCTGTTTTCTGCGCCCCTAAGCCAGAGTTCAGCAAAGGGTATATTCAGAGACATTTACTGTAGATGCTGTCATGGAATGCAAAGGTAACAGTGGGCAAAGGGAAGCCTGGAAGGAGAGAGAAGGGTAAAATGCTCCTGGCTGAGGAGCACCCAGTGTGGAGGTCAGAGCTGGGGGCTGTGAATACTGTCATCACTTGTTTGAGTTTGCTTTAAAAACAAATTCTATTAGTGTGTTTCTGTGTGTATGTAGGTGCTCAACACAAGGGCTATCGTAGCGTCCAACATAATTAAAAAACTATTAGAAACAAAACAAAAAATATAACTACCATGCAAAAAATTAAAAACTGACAGATTAAAAACAATAATAGCACAAGTAGTCATATCCTACAGCAAACCAAATGCTTTCCTGATAATAGAAAGCTGTGCTGGTCCCGGGGGGAGGTTGCCGTGGGGCAAGGTCCAGGACCTGAGTCGAGGGTCGGCAGGCAGTCCTCCACGGGCGAAGCGGGGTCCAAAGCGAGGAGCCGGGCAAGGACAGGAACTCTGGAGGAACAGGACTGGGTGCTGACTGAAACAGCTCTTCAACGACGTTGCTCCCGCAACCTGGGACCGGGCTGACTGGACTTTATCTTCTCTGAGGCCAGGGGCGGTCCCGGCCCCCAGGCCCCCAGGAGATCCGCCTCTCCTGGCCTTAAGGCGAGCACTCCTCCTGGGAGAAACCAGTTCCCTCCGCCTCTCTGCCCTGAGCCTCTGCAGCTCAGGAGAGGCTGGAGTGTTACTGGACCCAGGGGGAGACTCACCTTCCCCTGACAGGGCTAGGAGAGGCGCACCTGTAGGCACTGTGTCCTCAACCACCTCCGGATTCACCTGGTGCCTGCTCCTGAGGATCCGGCACAGGTGCAGGCACTTCAGAATCAAGGCCCTGCCCCAGTTCAGCCGGCCCTGGAGGTGGGGACTCCTGTGCAGGCTGGGATTCCTCCGGTTCAGCCTCTGAATCGGATTCCCAGGCCATCACAAAAGCCTTACAAAATACATGAGAGACCCTGAAGATATACCTCCACAGGAAGGGCGTTCCACAGGTAAGGAGAATTTATTGAGCTCTGGCTACTCTTGCACATACTTAAGAGGACTTTAAGTAGGTACTTTGAAGATGAGCTCAGAGGCCCAGAGTAATATAGGTTGGAATCATTCAGTGTGACCTATGATGCTGGAATTATTCATATGTGCAGTGCTTTTTTTTCTGGAGGTATTCAAGGGTATGCAGTACCAGCACCTTTTGTGCAGAAGGTGCTTAGATTACTGAGCCTAAGAAGACAATACTTGCTAATGAACTATGTTGACTAAGTATTCTGAAACCAATCCCACTTTTGGTAAAGAATGCAGAAGCATCTTTTATGAAGTGCTGAAATATTCAGTTCTACCAGATTCTTTCTTTCTTTCTTTCTTTCTTTCTTTCTTTCTTTCTTTCTTTCTCTCTCTCTCTCTCTCTCTCTCTCTCTCTCTCTCTCTCTCACACACACACACACACACACACACACACACACACACTGGCAAAATGGAGCACAAATCTTAGAAATATCTAGTTACAGTTAATAAAATATTTTGTCTCTGCTGTTTGTAGAATGGTTGGGCATCTAATGTTTACTTTTTTTTAGTGACAATTGAAGGAACATTCCCTGCATTTTGAAAATGAGTTTCTATACTGGGTTGTTCCTGGTAAGTAAAGTGGTGACCTCTCCATGTATTTCAGAGGCTGTGCCAGAAGTCTTCCTTCTTTCTGATTTTCAGAATGCTCACAACACACACCTCCCAAAATGTGTAAGCTGAGAAGAGCTGCTGAATGAAAAGTTTACACACATTATACATGAGGAAATGGGATTGAGAAATTAAGAAGCATGAAATTAATAGCTCCTACACTCTACTGCAAAGTAAATGGTGTTGCAAAAACCTGCTTGGTTATTTAATTTAGTTGCATTTCCCTTTGCACATGTTGGTGCAATTATCAGATGAAAATTAACTAGCATGGGTGAGGACAATGGACAGGACTCTCACAAATTGCTGAATCACAATGTTTACTCTGGTCTAAAACTTTAAATTCTAAAATTCAAATACGAAAAGTCTGGAAATCTGGGCTACTGTGTTTAAACTCACATTTAGCACCTGAATTTCAGTTCCAAACTCCAGTAATAAAACCTCTAAGAGTGGTCTGTCATGGCTCCAGCCTTTTCCCCACAATCATTTATTTATCCCTCCCCTCCTTTGAATTTGGCATCATTGCTACTGTCCAATTCTCCAGAAACACTGATAAAGAGGATTGTGATTCAGCATCCATAGGTGTAACCGGGGGGGGGGGGGCAGCTGCATCCTCCTAAATCAAGTAAATCAATACAAAATTCTTAACTAACTCAGATTCCCCCCCCCCCAAGCATAAAGCCTGTCCCGTAACATAAAACCTGCCACGCCCTTGCCAGCATCCAATATTTTCCCCCTAGATTCAGCTGCTTAGGTTAAAAAGTAGGGAGACAAAGTGACACAATCAAGCTACATGGAAAATATTCTTAATTTTTATATAGGATGTGGCTTTGGCACCTTTGTTAAGGATAATTCGTGATGGCTGAGCTCTCCTAGGCTCAAAATGAAAAGCACATTTCCTAGAGGCATTTTGTTCCTGGTGTGTGAGACAACCAATGGGGAAGAGGCTTCATTCACTATCCTTTTGCTTGCCCCCTCTGAGTAAATAGATGGAGGACAGGATTTGGAGGATTGTTGGTGGCTGAGGAGACAAAAAGTGGAAATGCATGTTGGGAGTGGGTATCAGGAGCAGGGTATCAGCAGTAAATGGTGTCAGTCAATTTAACTCTTTATTCAAGGAAGCAAGGTCTGCTCAGGAGGCCAGGCCTGGTGAGCATAGCAATTCGTCCTGATCAATCTTGCCTCTATGAGACAGCAGTTGTGGGAACTGAAGTTCCCTGCTTTCTCACCATTGTCTAAGTCTCCTCTTCATCCAGGTCCTTCCCAAGCAATCTGAGATCCCATCACTGTGCCTGTCTCTGGTCTTTGGTGTAGTGGTTAAGAGTGGTGGACTCGTAATCTGGTGAACCGGGTTCACTTCCCCACTCCTCCACATGCAGCTGCTGGGTGATCTTGGGCTAGTCACACTTCTTTGAAGTCTCTCAGCCTCACTCACCTGATAGAGTGTTTGTTGTGGGGGAGGAAGGGAAAGGAGATTGTTAGCCGCTTTGAGACTCCTTAGGGTACTCGTAAAGCGGTATATCAAATCCAAACTCCTCCTCCTCCTCTTCTTCTTCTGGTTCTGGGAGACCAGTGGGGATGGGATCTGGTCTCAGCAGGAGGGGGAGACACCCTGGCTTCTTCACCAGCCTCTTGACCTCCCTCCTCTCCAGCCTTTGACTCTGGACTGCTCTCTGCTGCAAACTCTTTGTGCTCAGTAAACCGTGTTACCTCGTCAGCTTCCAATACCTCCTCCTCCCAGTCTTCTCCCTCTTACCACCCATCACCATCTCACCACCCCTCTCCTGGCTCTGAGCCTTCTTCCTTTGAAGAAGATTCCCCAGCTGGTGCCTCCAACCACTCCTCTGCAACCAGCCAGTCCATGACAGTGCATCACCAAAAAAAAGATGGTACTTACTAGCACAGCATTTGCATATGCTAATTTCCATCTATTTATACAAATATAAAAATAATCACCAGAATTTAAATAGACAAACATCTCCCCATAGTGGGGAAGAATGTAGATTACCCCTAACAGTGGTACTGTTTCCAGCAACACTTAACCCTACTGTGCCCAGAATTTTAATGGTGTGTGTGTGTGTGTTCTGAATTTTCCTTAAAGTTATAGTGTGAATACAGCCTCTATAATACTAGGGCATTTACTGCATATATTTTTTTTAATTAAAAGAGAATCCACAATCACAGTATCAAGATGTTCCCTTAGGCAGCAAAGGCAAAGCACACAGCACTTTAGCTTCTCATCCGTGCTCAGCCTTTCAGTCACACACAAATAACTCCAGCAGTTATAATAAACTTAGGACTCAGCTATACAGCTGCAAATAAACTGCTTTAAATGTGTTTTAAGTGCAGTATACAATGTTGGCAATGGCAAGCCTTATGGAAAATTCAATGTATTTTTAAAAACACTTTTTTTAAAAAGCATTTTCAGAACGTTTTTTTAATACGTGTGTAGATTCCATCTTGATTCTTTCAGCTGTAACTCAGGTGGCTTTCTGTTTTTTGCAGTTATCGCTGTAGTTCCCCATTCACCTTTTGAATGATTTGAAACCTCTTGCTTTAATGTTTCCTAGGTTTTCCCAGCTGCCAGGAGAGGAGTAAGCCAAACAGCCACTGCTGGTAATACTTGAGTAACTCAATTGCCAAGTGGTTATTTTTTTCAGTTGGGAGAGGAATGAAAATGTTAATTGAAATCAATTGCCAGCAATAGAGTAAAACAGAACAAAAACAGGATTACGGTAGCTCAAGGCTCAGCTGCCTAAAAAGCACCACAGAGAACGGAAAGTAGCACAAAGCTGGACTCATAGTGTGTTGGGGCTTTTTGCACAAAAATCTGCACCATGAGTCCAACTATGTGCTGATTTCTCTGTCTACTTGATATGAATCACACACACACACTTCTCTCTTCAGATGATTAGGAAAAAGAAAGGTGGTAAGGGAAGTCATTCGTTTTAATGTTGAGGTCTTTGCTTGGATAGAACTACATCCAATATTGTTATGAGTGTGTCTGTGTGCACATGCACACATGTTAATGCTCTTATAAAGTTAGTCTGTTCCATCTCTTGGGGAAGATTATCGAAAAATCACTAGCTTAGTTAATTTGAACTAGAAAAGACTGACAGAGGTGTAGTCATGTTGACTCCTCTTTTGCACTTGGAACCATTAGCCCACTCTCTTAAAATTACAAGAGGGAGAGAGGCGAATTGCAGTTTTGTATTCTGCAGGTTGGTAATTAATCAGCCATTTAGAGACAAAAGGACCTGCTGGCTTATAAACCAATTAGAGGGGAGCTGGTTTCTGGTGTAACTAATTTAGTGGGGTTGCTAGGAAGTTAAAGATCCGTTACAGAGGGAGCAGCTAGTCGCCGCAGGAATATGTCTATATTACAAGGATTTAAAAGAATGTATTGGACCTACTGGAGCATGAGGAACATCATTAGCAAGAAGTCCTACTTTGTAGATGAATGTTCTATAGTAAGATTTGCACATAATGCTAAACCAGACCATTGCAAAGGGAGTGTCTGGGTACCCACTCACAAAGAAGAAACCTTGGCTATAGCTTGTGGATTGTTCTGGAGACAAACTATGACCCTATATTCAGGCATTGTGTAGCAACAGCAGCAGGACCTGAGGAGACTGTGATTTGATCCCTCCTCCATCAGTATGCACTCACTAGTTCAACAGAAGTCCACATTTTAGCTGGCTTGCCTTGACATTGTTGGATGTCAAATCTGGAGACATAATCCAGTTCTATGTCAGACTGATGGACACCTCGATCCTAAACACATTGGGAGTTGAAATCAATAGAACTTAACGTGTTTAGGGTCAGGGGGAAATACGAGATAAGGCTTCCACAATGTTTTTCAATTTTTTCTTCCGTAAATGGTGTTTGGGAGCAAGAAGATAATCTGTGTCTGTTCAGCTGCAGCAGGTGTCAATGTGCCAGGCGCTTTCTGAAGGAGTTGAATCAAGTTTATCTTGTGATCCTTGAGTCAGTGTATGTGAACATGAGGAGTTGGATACATTGGACTCCAAGTGGTTTTCTCTCCCCCCCCCCCCCCCCGTCCTTGAAGCCTTTAAATCTTACGTGGTGATAAACATGTTCCACTGAAGTTGGGTGAAACTTTTTTCTGAATAATGTGTTGATGGCTGGCATACTAATAACATTTATAGCAAAACCTGATATGTGTCTACTCAGAAATAAGTATCATCTGGTGGTATTCAACTAAGCTTAACTTGGAGAAGACCCACTGAAATTAATGAGCAAAACTAAGATGGGTCCAATAATTAAAATGGGTTATAATTAGTTATAATTAGTTGAATGCCACCCATTATTTCAGTGGGTATAGCATTGCAGGCTTATTGTGTAAACATAACATTGTGTGCTATGCAGAGGGCACTTTAAAGTACTTAAGCTGAAATGTGAATCTGAGGTGTGTGTGTGTTGATGAAACATGTTGTCTCCTAAGAAAAGCCCCCTCTCAATCCTAGCAGTTCTCTCATTGTACCTATCCGCCAGCCCGTCAAGTAGTAGTCACATCCATTTACCACGAAAGGCCTGCCCCTTTACCGTTCAGCTAAGACCAAATAATAAAAGGGTCTTTGCTTCCCAATACAGCTGTACCCCATGTACAGTTCTACCTGGAGCTCAGCTGAAACAAGGAAGTATGGGGGAGGGATACCTATCGATTCCTATCAATAGAGAAGCTGTGTATGGGAAATAGTCAAAGCTTTATTGATCAGCATCCAGAATGGGCCCAGATTCCTGTTAGGAATACCATTACCATTATATAGTCCTTTGTCATTGAGGATTCATGTCTAGTCAAGTTGGGAGACAGAGGCAAAGTAATGACTTCCATATAGTTAGTTATTTATCTGTTAGATTTTCACCTCTACTCTCCTCAAGGAGCTCTCCATTTTATCCTTACAACAACCAGGTGAGGTAGGTTAGACTGAGAGTGAGTGAATGGCCCAGGGTCATAGTCTTAACACTCTAACCACATTGCCAATGGAATAGGAGTGTTGGATTTGCTCTGCGACCATGCCCACACCGTGCTGAGGTCCCTGAACCTCACACCTCCCCTTTTAGTAAGTGGCAGTGACACTCAAGTGTTGGGAAACTAGATGTGCAGTGCTGTCCTGCCCTACTGGTCCTGCTGGTGGTCATAACAAATTTGCCTTTTTCACCGCTGCTGTGCATTGCGGTGGCATCTTCGTTGAGTTAGCCCTGCAGAACCTTAATCTCATTTCTAGTCAGTCACCACTAGTTCAGACCCCACTAAAATATATACTCATCAAATTTGCAGATGACACCAAACTGGGAGAGGTAGCTAATGCCGCAAAAGACAGAATTGGGATTCAAAATGACCATAACGGATCGTAACTAGGCCCCAACTAACAACATGAATTTCAATAGGGACAAAAGTAAGGTTCTGCACTTAGGCAGGAAGAGCCAGCTGCACAGATATAAGATGGGGGACACCCGGCTTACTAGTAGTACATGTGAAAAGGATCTGGGGCTCTTAGTGGACCACAAGGTTAACATGAGTCAACAGCTTGTTTTCTCCTGCTCCAGAGGATAGGACTTGAATCAATGGCTTCAAGTAACAAGAAAGGAGATTCCGACTAAACATCAAGAACAGGCATAGGCAAACTTGGCCCTCCAGATGTTTTGGGACTACAACTCCCATCACCCCTAGCTAACAGGACCAGTGGTCAGGGATGATGGGAGTTGTAGTCCCAAAACATCTGGAGGGCCGAGTTTGCGCAAGCCTGATCAAGAAGAACCTTTTGAAAGTAAGAGTTGTTACACAGTGTAATGGACTCCCTCGGGAGGTTGTGGATTCTCCTTCACTGGAGGTTTTTAAACAGAGGTTGGGGGGCTGTCTGTCTTGCTTTAGTTGAGATTCCTGCATTGCAGGGGGCTGGATGAAATGACTCTTGGGGTCCCTTCCAACTCTACATTTCTATGAGTCTATGATTCTGTGTGAAGTCAGGATTTTTTGTCCTAATGTGCATGACTTCACTGAATCACATTTACTATTTCAAAGCTTACTCATCCAATCCAGAGATATCATTTTGGAGCTCCTAGCCCCTCCAGTTGGAGTGGAGTGCTGAGTTTTGGTGCTGGAGGCAGGGATACTTGTTAGTATTCTGGGCACAGAAATGTTAACAATGTGCACAAAGTTACATTTTTCATAGTATCCTATCAGCAAGATCACCCTTTGGAAGCTTGAGACCTGATAGAAATAGTTCAACTCATCTGAGGGCTTATGCACACTTCTTTTTGTTCCACAGCTTTCCTCCAGGGAAAACCACTCTTTAGTGCTCAGTCAGAGCAAATGGCAAATTGGGTTTTCTCCAGTTTAGCACTAAAGAACAGGTTTCCCCTGGAAAAGAAGCAGGCCTTGGGGCCTATGTCCAGAAAATGTGGGGCAAGGGGAAAATCTATCAGACCCTTGTTTTCTCAGTACAGTACAAACAGCAGTGTGGACGAGCTCTGAGTTGGGGTGTTTTGTGATTAGGTGCTGAGTTTACTATGTTGATGGCATGTTGGTTGACCTAGGAGTGGCTTTTAAAAAAATTTCATGCGGTAGGCCTGAGGCTGGGGCAAAGTTTCACTGTTGAAACCACAGCTATGTCCATGGATGGAAAAGGGTATAGTGTATGACACAAGTGTGCTGCTCTGTGGAATGTGTAGGACTCTGCCCTCTTTCAGCTGCTTGGTCAATGGATCTTCACCAGTGAAATGGCTCCAGTGTTGGGCTTTCTGCCAGGAGATCTGAGGAATCCCACTGGCATATCTGTTGTGCTAGTTGCGTATCTCATGTTCTGCCAGCCCAGCAGGGCTTCCACCAAACCATAAAGCTACTCAGAAATATGAAGCATGATCCTTTCTCCCTCACATGGAATTGATACAGGAGCGTGTTGTGTTTCATACAAAGTTCAAATATTTCCTGTTTTCCATCTTCACCAATTTTCACTACTGATTTATTTAATCGTCTTCTCGTCTAGTTTGTAGGTGTTTAATTTAGCAAAGCATCAGAGTAAATTGCCAAACTAATTCAAGCACAGGTTGGGGGTCACATGATAGTGAGCGGATTCTAAGCACATTCAAGCATTTTGCTGAATCCAATAACAGTTACTGTAGCAGGCAAATAGTGTAGGTTTTGTGGTGTGGCTAAAGACAGAGCTTGTTGAACTCTCCTCATTTGTACCTTGTATGCCAGACCTTCAGAGACAAAAGGCCAGTGAATTAACCTGCTGAGTGAAACATTCAAATTGAGTTTGAAGTTGTTAAGTGGAAAAGAAAATTTCCATGACAAGTGATTTCCCTGATCAGATGACAAGCTATAATGAAGCAGGGCAGTTTGGCTAAGAAGGTTTATGATGGCAGCTGTGTGCAAGGCAGTCTCGGTCTCCTTCAAGAAGGGGGGGGGGTCAATAGAAATCTTTAGCTACTCAGACTGTATTAGATCTTGTTATACCTTTTAGCCATCATAATATTTTCCACAAGTATTGCTATAGGTTCTTTATAGCCCCTTATGGATTTGCAGTCTAATAAAAGCCATTGTCTTATTTCCTAGTAGGTTCCCTCCCCCCCCCCCCCCCATAAAAGCAGTGCTTGTTGTAATGTTGTAATAGGATTTTCTCACTAGACTGGGGCTTTGGCACTGATGTGCATATATTAATCAAGGCTGGTTTATCTGAGGTATCATTTGTCCATCAGCCACACATGGCTACTCTGGTGTGCAATATGGCTGTATGTATGATGGGAAAAACCAGAGATCTGTTCAAGAAAATTGGAGATATGAAAGGAACATTTTGTACAAAGATTTCCATAATAAAAGACAAAAGTGGAAAGGACCTAACAGAAGCAGAAGACATCAAGAAGAGGTGGCAAGAATACACAGAGGAACTATACCAGAAAGAAATTGATGTCTTGTATACCGTGGTTGCTGACCTTGAGCCAGACATCCTGGAAAGTGAAGTCAAATGGGCCTTAGAAAGCATCGCTAATAACAAGGCCAGTGGAAGTGATGATATTCCAGCTGAATTATTTAAAATTTTAAAAGATGATGCTGTTAAGGTGCTACACTCAATATGCCAGCAAATTTGGAAAACTCAGCAATGGCCAGAGGATTGGAGAAGATCAGTCTACATCCCAATCCCAAAGAAGGGAAGTGCCAAAGAATGCTCCAACTACCGCACAATTGCACTCATTTCACACGCTAGCAAGGTTATGCTTAAAATTCTACAAGGCAGGCTTAAGCAGTATGTGGACCGAGAACTCCCAGAAGTGCAAGCTGGATTTAGAAGAGGCAGAGGAACCAGAGACCAAATTGCAAACATGCGCTGGATTATGGAGAAAGCTAGAGAGTTCCAGAAAGACATCTACTTCTGCTTCATTGACTATGCAAAAGCCTTTGACTGTGTCGACCACAGCAAACTATGGCAAGTTCTTAAAGAAATGGGAGTGCCTGATCACCTCATCTGTCTCCTGAGAAATCTCTATGTGGGACAAGAAGCTACAGTTAGAACTGGATATGGAACAACTGATTGGTTCAAAATTGGGAAAGGAGTACGACAAGGCTGTATACTGTCCCCCTGCTTATTTAACTTATATGCAGAATTCATCATGCGAAAGGCTGGGCTGGATGAATCCCAAGCCGGAATTAAGATTGCCGGAAGAAATATCAACAACCTCAGATATGCAGATGACACAACCTTGATGGCAGAAAGTGAGGAGGAATTAAAGAACCTTTTAATGAGGGTGAAAGAGGAGAGCGCAAAATATGGTCTGAAGCTCAACATCAAAAAAACGAAGATCATGGCCACTGGTCCCATCACCTCCTGGCAAATAGAAGGGGAAGAAATGGAGGCAGTGAGAGATTTTATTTTCTTGGGCTCCATGATCACTGCAGATGGTGACAGCAGTCACGAAATTAAAAGACGCCTGCTCCTTGGGAGAAAGGCGATGGCAAATCTAGACAACATCTTAAAAAGTAGAGACATCACCTTACCAACAAAGGTCCGTATAGTTAAAGCCATGGTTTTCCCAGTAGTGATGTATGGAAGTGAGAGCTGGACCATAAAGAAGGCTGATCGCCGAAGAATTGATGCTTTTGAATTATGGTGCTGGAGGAGACTCTTGAGAGTCCCATGGACTGCAAGAAGATCAAACGCATCCATTCTTAAGGAAATCAGACCTGAGTGCTCACTGGAAGGACAGATCGTGAAGTTGAGGCTCCAATACTTTGGCCACCTCATGAGAAGAGAAGACTCCCTGGAAAAGACCCTGATGTTGGGAAAGATGGAGGGCACTAGGAGAAGGGGACGACAGAGGATGAGATGGTTGGATAGTGTTCTCGAAGCTACAAACATGAGCCTGACCAAACTGCGGGAGGCAGTTGAAGACAGGAGTGCCTGGCGTGCTCTGGTCCATGGGGTCACGAAGAGTCGGACACGACTAAACGACTAAACAACAACAACAACAATGATTTGTATGAGGGAGTTTCTGAGCCTCGCTGCTGAAATCTGCTCTGGTTTCAACTTCTGAACCATCTTACAGGGCAGGCCCACATATACAGCAGATTGCAAACAGTCCAATTTAGGAATGTGTGTTTTTTAAATGTATAAAGGAGCCCTACCACTGCTCACCTCTGTCCATCCATCAGTAGATGTGAGTGTAAGATGTGGCTGACCTTGAAAAGTTAAACAGGGATACAAACCCTTTCCCCAGGAACTTCCCCCCTGAGCACTCATGTTGTGGCCTCTGGCTTTGTCTGTTTATTTGTGCTTTCTGCTCCTCACAGAGAAGAATCTTCGTGCCCCCCCCCCCTTCAGCATGCAGATCACTGAGTAGCTGGAACTGCTTTCCACACTCATCTTCGTGCCACAACAAGCAAAATCCAACACAGACGTGAACACTAATATGTTTAAAAGAGGACAATTATAATTAAAAACACAAAATGAATTTAATCAATTACAGCAAATTAAATTTGTAATTAACTACAAATAAAGTTTAAAATAAATTTTGAGGTACAGGTTAACCTCAAAATTGTGGGCTTCTATGGAGAAAGAATTTGAGAGATCTGAGCTTTCAGAGAAATAGGTAGCGGAAGATTTGATTCCACATATCCCTTCATTAATAGGACAACATGCTAAACTACTGTTAATGGATACCATTGAACTAGAGGAGTTTGCAGCTCTCCTGTCTATTTTTCTACTCTTTTTCTGCTCCATATTTTAGATGTACAAAGAATGCCAGAGTCAACTCTCATTTTTCTTCCCCGTGCACCAAGCTCTGTCAGATTTCTTTTTGTGATGCTTTGAACTACAGACCATGTAACATTGTTCCTAATACCCTGTGATCTTATCTTACTACCTGCTTAATGTGATTCCTTCTGTAGAAGGTGACAATGAATCATCTTGTCTGGACACTGTTCTGTCTGGGACAACCAGCAACTGACCTTCAGGGTGGCCAGATTTATCTCTTTCCCCAAGCAAGCATAGGGAGGTACTGACTAGCAGCTGCTTCAGCTTACTTTCCCACCTTCCACATTTAAACAGTATTAGATTTATTCACTGCCCCTTAGTTTCAAAATGTACTTGGCTCTGCTGTGCTACGCATAGGTTTTCTCATAGGGAATAACCCAACCTAAGGAATATATTCCCTGACCAAGTAGTAGATGCCGAAAAATAAGGTCAGGGTGCTAAATGAACACTGTATATTACAATGAAAGGTCAATGAAACATAAGATTATTAACAAAAACCTTGTGCAGCCTCACAGTAATAAGATGCTAAAACTGTGTGTAATTACACAAAAATATATTCTAAATATATTCTAAATTGGACGCGGGTGGCGCTGTGGGTAAAACCTCAGTGCCTAGGACTTGCCGATCGTATGGTCGGCGGTTCGAATCCCTGCGGTGGGGTGAGCTCCCGTCTTTCAGTCCCAGCTCCTGCCCACCTAGCAGTTCGAAAGCACCCCTAAGTGCAAGTAGATAAATAGGTACTGCTTTATAGCGGGAACGTAAACGGCATTTCCGTGTGCTGCGCTGGTGCTGGCTTGCCAGAGCAGCTTCGTCACGCTGGCCACGTGACCCGGAAGTGTCTCCGGACAGCACTGGCTCCCGGCCTCTTAAGTGAGATGGGCGCGCAACCCCAGAGTCGGACACGACTGGCCCGTACGGGCAGGGGTACCTTTACCTTTACCTATATTCTAAATTACCTGACTATGCTGACTAAATATGTAATTCAAATAAATAACTACACTACAGCAATGAAATATAATGGTAGAGGGAGGAATTCAACATAGCGCTAAGGAGGTCACCCCATCCATTTGCTTACCTGGTGGAACAATATCCCCTCTCCTTCCCCTGCATGCTGTTCCAGGAGTTCTTAAAACAACAACCCAGAGCCAATTTGGGGGCACAGGGCAAGGAGAGGGGAAGAGCCCTGTTGTGCTAGCAGAAGTCCTTGCACAGGCTTCCACTAGCAGGACTTGTTAGTTGAATGTAGCCAATGGTTGCCCAAAAGAATGTTATCCTCCCTGCTATGTTGTCCTCATTGCAATATCAACCCTTGAATTTCTGCTTCCAATAATGGGATTCAAGGAAGACCAGGGGGCTATATCTTTCTCAAGGTTGGAACCATCCTACTCCAGCAGACTCTCAAACATCTAGTGGCCTCACTTGCTCCCTCCCCTTCTCTCTGGTTTTGCTTTTTTATTTTTCATGTTTAAGAAGGTGGCTGGTGTCCACAGGCAAGAGGCCTGCATCTTCAGTTAGAACGCATGCCACACAGACTTTCTTCTTTTTACATAGAGAGGCTGACTAAATCATGTGATGGCAACAATGGCTGATGAGAGCAATGGCACATGGGAGCTGCTGGGTGTATGGGCAGTTTGGCTCTTTCCTTCTTGTCCTTTCTAAATAGTTCACTGATCATTAAGAGAGGGCTTTGGAAGGGTCTAAACACAATTCCCCAGAGTAGATGTTAGGAAGAAGAGTCTGTATGGCACACATCCAATAAGGGGATTCTTTCGAGTGATGCTGTTTCATTATTGTGTGTGGATGCAATGAAGCAACATGTATATGTTATTTGAATAGGAGTTTTTTAAAAAAAAAATCCTTTTGCATTTACAAAATCTATGCTGGTATAATTCTGCTTCTGCACATAAGCAACACTCACTTCTACATTTTTCAGAGCAGACTAAAGTTGTTCTAATTAAGGAAAGAGCTGAATGTTACACACTGAAATGGATAAATGACTTAGAGCCCAGTAAATTACAAAGTGAAAATAAATAAATCACCCAGTGTTCTCCTCCCTGCCATTCAACATACAGAAGTGATCTTGCACATTGGGTAGGGGGGGGGGGGAATACCAATTACTATGTATACATGTATCCAAGGGCAATGCATCTGCATTTACTAGGCATATTTCCATAGAAAATAGAGTGGCTGTGTTGTCAGTCAATGGTAACTTTTTTGAAAGGTGGTTTATTAATTCAGTTGGAGTAGTCAATATTGTCTGATGAGAGAAAATAGGGTTCAAGTCACGCTCAGCTATAAAGCTCACTCATTCAATGACTGTGAGCAAATCTCTCTCTCATCTATTTGACCTGATGGTGGTAGTGTGAAGATGAGTTGGGATAACTGCATGTAACCTTCCTGGATTGCTTTGATGATGTAAATGTAATAAATAAATTTCAGGTGCTAAATGCTCATTCATCTTCAGTTGCTTTGGAACCAGAGATTTGTTTTCATACTGGCAGTTCTAAGAAAAAGCATCTGTCTAACTTAAAACCCCTCTTCTCCTTCTCCAGACATGGAGGCTATTAATACAGCTGCTGTGTTGATGCCTCCTTCCACCCCTTCAACACGACAGGAAAGGACAAGGAAGGAAGCAATATGAGGTCACTTTTGCCTCACAAATCAGAGACCATGTGGTGACGCTGTGCAGATTTAATGACAGTGATTAAAGTAGGCTGCAGTTGGGATCCTTTTGAGGCACAATGATGTGCAGCTGACGTTCACTGATGAGGACAAGTGTTGCGTGTGCATTTGCTAAACTGGCCAGTGGTTATTTAGCAAAGGCACAAAATTGTGTGAATGTGTATGTCATCTTAATATAAGTCAAATGGTGTAAGGCAGAGAAACTATCTCTGTTTTTACAGTGGTACCTCGGGTTACAGACGCTTTAGGTTACAGACACTTCAGGTTACAGACTCCGCTTCAGGATGAGAACAGAAATTGTGCAGCGGCAGTGGAAGCCCCATTAGCTAAAGTGGTACCTCAGGTTAAGAACAGTTTCAGGTTAAGAACGGACCTCCGGAATGAATTAAGTTCTTAACCCGAGGTACCACTGTATTTCAGTTTTTATAATAGCATTGAATAACAGTGCAAAATACAATACAATACAATTCATACCAATACTAGTAACATATTACGAAGCCCACCTATTCTAACAGTCTGGTTTCTGGAAATCTGAGAGACAGCATCATACGATATCAAAGTTTTTGTGACTCTAGCTTTCATGTTCTTGCCCGGGAGTCAGAACATAACTACATTGGTCTATAGTGTTTTCTTTAAGTATATAGATATTTATTTAAGAACTTCCGTTCAATTGCCCTGTAATGTTGTGTTTGGTTTATGCGACGTTATTAGTAAAATTTTCCATAACAATTTAATCAATTAGAACAATACATTTCAATCTTAGGTTAGCCCCCTGTGTGTAGCAGCTTCTTGTCAAAACAGGTAGGATGTTATTGACTGATTTAATAAGTCTTGAAATAACACCTCATTTCAATGTCCTTAGAAGCGTGGCTTTTTCCAAGTTTTTCACCAATATGATTGCTTCTTGTCATCCATCTTGAAGATTATTTTACCTGCAAGCCTTAATACTTTGAAATGGTTCCCTTTAGATGTCTTTGCTGCTGGAGGTTGTAAGGTTTGTTTTCTACTGCTGTTTCTGTTCACTTGATATGTACCACACAATTTAAGTTCACATGTATAATGCCTGCCAAACCATGAAAGATTAGGAGAACTGATTTGAATAAACTGCAATCTAGCATCAAAGCTCTTTGCCGTGTATATGTGAGGTGTACTTTCCATATTATATTAGGTGAGGGGCTGTAGCTGAAGGGAAAAGGGTCTAGTTCAATGGTATTATACTCTAGTTCAATGGTATCATACTCAAAATGCATTATACTCAGAAATCTCCAGGTTCAATCTCCAGGTGGGGCTTAGAATGAGCCCTGCCTGAAACACTGAAGAGCTACTGTCAGTCAGGTTCTGGCCTGGTTTGGGGGCCTGTGGCTGGGTCTAACACCTATGTGGATTCCATCAGGGATGGATTTTGGGGAGCACAACTGGTTTGGTCACACTGGGCCTGGAGCCTTGGGAGCGTCACAACTATAATGTAGAATGGAATGCAAGGGGTGGGGAGGGTGTTGAATTTTGGTGTTGCACAGGGTGCATTAAGCCACCTGTGTGAAGGACTTCTCCATTTCAGCATCTGTTGCCTCCAACTCTACAATTTCACCGTCTTGTTCTCTGACGTCTCTGCTTCCTCTTTAATTCAACTTTCTATTTCATCTGTCTCTGGTCTGCCCTCATTCATCATTTCATCAATATCCGCTCTAATCACTTTTAATTGTTCATTGAAAAATTGCTGAAGGATGGCAACAGTCAATGGAATGTCCAACGATGTATTTTCCATATTGAATGCTCTTGAACTTTTAAACAATTCAGTATCCACCTTAAGATCTTCAATCTCCCGTCTCCACTTTAAGATCTTTACAGTGTTATGTCTTATCAGAACACATTTCTTTCCCACAAAGGCAATATGAAGTAGCAAAATTACTTTCGATTTTCAAGGCAGCATTTTGCTAGGAAAACAAAGAATAAAAAATAAAGGAAATAAAAACACATAGCATTCAGAACTCCCTTAACCATTTAAAACTTTCTGGGTTCAAAAAGTTCACTCTTACCTCCAGAGTGAATATGATAGCCAAGATTCATGTTCCTCCCCTGAAAGTCCGAGTAGATCTTACATTTCTGACCAGGCTCACAGTCAACACCCTAAGAACTGACAGTGAATGCAGAGGTAAAATTAGCCCTACCAGTCACAAACTTTTTTTCTTTTCTTTTTTTGTAATATCTAATATTATAGGGTGTATAAAATCCTATGGTTTTATAGAAGGGTTCTGACTCACTGGCAATATCATGGAAATAAGAATCATGATAACTTTGACATCTTATGATGATGTCTCTCAGATTTCCAGAATCCAGATTTATTATTAGAAAAGGTTGCATTGTTTTTATAAAAGAATGTGGAAACCTGGAAAAAGAAAGTGAGGCCCATTTTTCATATGATCCAGATGTGGGCCTAATTTCACATAAGCCTGCATTACAATGTGTAACTTTATTTCTGTTTATGCTTTTACTGCAAGAAGACTTCAAGGGAATGCAGCCTTAAAAGCAAAAAGCAAAAACAAAAAAAGGAGTGTAGTGGACCATTTCCACAAGCATTATAGGCAAAGCCTTCAATGTAGTATGACATTTTGAGTAGGAAACTGGCATGTTTTTCTAATCATATGAATGAGCAAAGTGGATGTAAGTCTACCTCATAAGATTCAGGTCACAAACCAGTGAAGTGCTCAGCTTTTCCTCTTAGCTGCTACATGTTTGTTACTAGACAGAGAGTGCTGGCAAAGAGATAAGGTGAAAAAGTTGTTGCTACTGCTAGTTGGGAAATGGGCTTTCTCTGTTCTGTTGAAATGTTTTTCCATGCTGTGTTGGAATACCTTTTTTTACGGAGTCACAATTTGTATGAACACTTTATGAATCTATGCTGTTGCTCACATGAGCTAGTATTTTTAATGTTTGTTTACATGGCGTTTTTTCATGATACATGCTGCTAAAGATATTTTGAAAGCAAAGTCTCTAGGATGAAAAATACCAATGTGGGGATATATGCCCATGCTTTATGAATCCACATACATTTGTACAGCAAGCCGGCAGTTTACTTGGGGGTTATGTTTTGGGGGTTGTGCCTAAAGCCAAAATCATGTCTAGTTGTGAAACACATTGGGTGCAATGGCAGGTGAGATTGCCAAAGTCTTCTTTTTTTCCTGGATTCCCACCCACTTTCTGCCTCCTTTTTATTTATTTTATTTGCCAAGCACATAAAGCTCAATGTGCACAAGTTGTTGGCTTACTGTGTATGTTTCTGGGTCATAGCAGAAATTTGTCCATTGGTTTAGGAAGTTAATAGCTTGATAGAGTAGGAAGAGTGAACCGAGATACATGTTGGTGAATGTCCCAGCACTGGCAGGTCCAGAAGGTCCAGAGTGAGGAATTAACTCTTTATTGTCACAAGCACACTTACAAGTTAATGCAAGGCAGGTCCCATCAGTTCAACATCTCTCAGCTACTCCTAGGTGTGCACCTAGTTGCCATAACAGAGAGGCCCCACCCCCAACCTCAGCTTATGTTATCTCTCCTATCCAAGCTACGTGCAGTGCAAGCAGGTGAGGACTCTGCCTGCGTGTAACCTTCTACTCCTCCTACTTCAATCCTCTTCTAGTCCTGGGAGACAGTTGAGCAGGAAAGGTGTGGAAGCCCTTGACTCTATACCAGCCTGATCTACCTCTCTGTCCTCCCGCAGCTTCTCCTTCCCCTGCCTCTCGCCTTCTGGCTATTACAGTTTCTCCCAGTTCGCTGATCCTTTCTTCCAAGTTAGCCTCCGGTTTCCTTTCTCTCAGTGCCCACTCATAAGAATCCAGCCATCACTCTTCAGTGTCCAGCAAAACCCTGACGGTGAATAGTACTGAAGAACATATTCTGTCTATCAGGAATGGGGAAGAAGCTTCCTGGTGTAGCAAACAATTTTTATATAGCAAATTATGTTTTCTGTAAAGCAGAAGCAGGGAATATACAGCTTACACGTACAAGCTTGTGCATTTGAGTGAAGATTTGTTCAGTTGACTGATCAGATATTGTCAAATGGGAAAGTATTTTTAAAGCACAGCATTAGAACAACATTTAAAATATTATGGTTATCAACTGGGTTGATAATTACAAAAACAAATTAGTTAACGGTTACTGAAAATAAATAAATCAGCTTTAAAAAGATGAAATGAATTTATTATAGATTTTAGCAATGTTAGGTGGTCTGTTCAAAGAAAATCTCTTCTCTTAGGCTGAACCTGGTGTTCCTGGATGAAAGCCAAACAGTTAACATTTTTAAAAATTAAGTGTAGCTTTTAAAATTAATTAAAATATAATTACAGAAATAACAAACTATTTTAATTATTTAGAAAAATCTGTAAACCACTTAATATAAAAATTAGGCAGTATACATTAAACAACATAACATAATTTTAAAACACTAGTTTATTCAGCACAATTGTGCTGAATAGGAAGGAGGCCAATGTATCACCAGCATAATGACAATATTTGACTGTGGTCAAATAGCAGGAGGTCTAATCTAGCATTGGTTGGTCAATGGGCTATCATACCAAACCTAGATGAGCCACATTTAGAAGGATCTTCCTGTGGCCTGTACAGTCCATGCTATTGCTTTCAGGTGGGGAAATATTATTTCTAAATTGATCCTGTTTACTGAGTGATTGTGAACTTAAGTAAAGTGTTTATTTCAAACCAACCTGGCATTTAACAACAGTGCTACCAGGCAGGCCATGGAAACTAATGGAAAGGCAATGAGGTGCTGCCACATGGTGAGAAAAACCAGAGAGGGGAATGGTGAGCAAACACCTGTGTGTACCACATCTCACAGTATGTTTTTCTGCCTGTATCTACTGTGATGGTGATAGCATCATTGGAACATGTTCCTATCAACTCAAACGTATCATTCGCTCACCTAACAACTTCACTGCTCAACATTACAATTCACCCAACAAAACAACAACTAGGACATGCAAGCCTGCTTAGCACCCACTCAGATCTCTGACCCAGCAATATCAAGACTTTCAAGATAAGTAGATATTTTTAAACGGAAATATAATCAGCCACAATCCACAGGATCTGCCTGCCAATAAAAGTTAAGTGAATATATTTATTGCAAACAAATCTGTTTCAAATCTTGTATGCACAACAAAATCCTCTTAGGTGAACATCTTTCTGATAAAAGATTAAAGCTGTTAAATGATTAAAATTGTTCTCTGCCAACTGGCAGAATGTGCAAATTTATGCCATGCTTTCTTACTTTGCTTTCCAGTTTGCCTTTTCAATCTTCTTCCCCAGTCATGAAGCCTTTCTTATGCATGATGGACAGAAGTCACGGGTGTGTTCTTGGTACAATGAACTCCTGACCCTCAGGGAATGGGTTAGTTCCCTTCAGGCCAAGATGGCTGACCAGGAAAAGCTGAGCGAGGCAGAGAGGTTGGTGGAAGAGGCTGTTGGGGACAAGATATTTGTACCCCTTTTCCAGGGTGACAGTTTGCCTGCTGTCTTGGCGAATGAGTTATCCAGGAATGAGACTTTGATGTTCTAGTGGGTAGCCTGATGATGATGATATTGCCCCGGTAGCTGGTGAAAAAGGCAAATTCCATGTTAGGGATTGTTAGGAAAAGTGATTCAAAATAAACCTGCCAATATCACGATCCTGTTATACATATCTGTGGTGAGACCATATTTGGAATACTATGTTTAGTTTTGGTCCCTATAGGTTTTTTGGAAAAAAACACACACAACCAGAATTATCAAGGTTATGGGGCAACACTCCTTTGAGGAAGGATTACAACATTGGAGGCTTTAAGTTTAGAAAAAAAGCAAGTAAGGAGGGGCGTTGTAGAAGTGTATAGAAGTATGACACTGTATGGAGAAAGTTTTCTCTCTTATAATACAAGAACTTAGAGCTATCCAATGAATCTAAATAGAGGACAGACAAAAGGAAGTACTTCACACAATGAATCATTAAACGATGGAATTCGCAGTTTCGGGATGTAGTTATGTTTACCAACCTGGACATCTTCAAAAGGAGATTAGACACATTCTTGGACAATAAGGCTATATTGATAGTTACTAGTCACAAAGGCTGTATTACCTCCAGTACTGAGGGCAGTATGCTGAGAAAATGAGTGCAGGAGAGTGTGATTGTTCTGATTTCCATCTTCTGAGTTATCTTGTCAGGATTAGATGAGTCAAAAATGGACAAAAAATGTTTTGAATTCTGAAAGTAATGTCTGTGTTAAGGTGTGTTTTTCTTTCTTTAATTGCATTCTTCACAGCTGTTAAATAATCAGAAAGCACTCGAAACACTTGCAAGTGACAAACTTGGAACCTTAGAAATGAAAACAGTATTTTCCCCTCTCAATGAAATCTTTCAACATCTTGAAATCTGCTTACTTCACAGTTTTCAAATACTGATTGTTTTCCAGCTGTTGAATGTTTGAAAATAGTTCATAAGTGAGAAAATGTTGTGGGTACAAATATTTCATTCTTTGTTATATTCCTATTGGATAACTTTAAGGATAGAAAGTATATTTTCCCACATTCAACTGCTCCTCCTTTTTGGTTCTTCTATGTTTATTAACCCACACACTTCTATGATTGTTTCCCCCCCCCTTAACACGACTTTCTTTGTTGCAATGTGGGAAAAGCTACAGTTTTTGTTTGCGTGCCTGTAGTGTAGTGTCATCAATTCCCCTCTTGAAGAAGGGACCCAGGGTCAAATTGGACTTGATAGCTTCTTGTTTAGCATAACCCTGATTAGACAGTCAGAGGTTATAACTGACTCTGAGTCATTAGTAGCTGTCAGCAGTGAAGCATTCAAGTGGAAGGACTACAAGTGGAAGGAGAAAAGGAGATGCAGTAAGAGCTAAAGGCTCTTACTAAGAGCAGCTTACTATTTATGAGGGAAGTAAGACTGACTGTGGCCCGTAAGATCCTGTCCCTCCACCTCCCAGCCTAGTTGATTAGACGTTATTGTCTCAGGGGTCCAATGGTGCATCATTTATGGCAGCTAGCTTTCTTCAGGATGTTTGAAAGTCCAGGTCAATACCGTCATCGTGCTAATGATAGGAGGCATACATCCTGTGCTGTGGGGGCAGGTAGCCTGAATGGAGTGGTCCATTTATATACATTGTTTAATGGCTCCATTCATATTTTCAACTGCCCCTCCCCAAACTCTCTAAATACATTTCCCTCCATCATTTAAAATATTTGTTCCTGCAAGGTAACAGTCTCTCAAACCCAAGCTGTGGTAGATAGAGAGCTTTCTTCAGCCGAAACTCAGTTCTGGCAGCTCTCTGGTGGGCGCTTTTGCCATTCTAAGAGAATGAGGGAGGTGTTCATGGTGACATCCAGCACCTCTTTTTCTATAAAAATAGCACTGGGTATAAAATATAACAGTTCCAGGAGGGAGAATCTAAATGTAAGGATTCTATCACTGGAAATGGTTACGCGTTATATTTAGAATAAGAAATTGCACAAAAACCATCAATCTATCACTGGTGCCCATACAATACTGTTGAATTTAGCATGCTCTCAAGGTGCTATGTGGCTATAATGTCAGTTGTTGGACCAGAATTAACTGCCCTGAGTTAATTCTGCTCATTGCGGGCTGCTCAGGGCAAGGACAAGAAACATGCCTTTGGTTTTTTTCAAACTAAGAGTGTTGGAAAGGCAAACTCCAGCAAAAAGTGTTGAGAGAGTGTTTTGGAGCTTCAAAACATCTGGGGTTAGAACCAGAGTAAGAAGAGATCTTGAGCTTGAGGAAAAGGGGAGAGAGAGAAGCAGTGGTGAACAGCATTTTGTTCAGTGTTGTCATAAATAACCATCTTCTCTTTGCTTCTGTGCCTTGTTTGCCATGGGGAATTTGTCAATCAACCCCCTTGCCACCTCCATGCAGGCTGCTGGTGGTTTATCTGAGTAGGATAAGCAAGTTGGCCTGATGGCTGCTGGCATATGCAGGCAGAGGGGGCTGTCTACTGGGGTGACATGGCCATGCCAGCAGCACCTCTAGGCACTGCTAATAAAGTTCACTGGTTCCATGTTCCACTTGGCATAACATAGCTAATGAACTTAACAAGCTCAAGGGGCAATAAAACCCTCTCTGCTCTTGTTAGCAGGCACCATCTGGGAGCATGACAAAAGGGGAGGTGGGAACTGGCAGAGTCTGGAAGTTCAGTTTATGAAGAGAGAAGGAAGAATGGTGATAATCCCATAATGCTAAATGAAAGTCTGGACTGCATTGGAAATGGGAGAGTACTCATAGCACTGCAAAGTAGATATGGGCTGCAGAACTGTGGCAAGTGTGTACTGGTGATAGGCGGTTCCTTTTGTGTGTTTATAAGGAGAAAATGGAAGTAGATTATGGGGTGTCCTGGTTGCAATGCAGGCTACAGTTGTGCAGGCAGCAGAGCATGGATGAGGGGGAAGAAGGAAACCGAGGGAGCTGTTGCAATGCTGCAGTGCAGTTCTGAGCCCAGGGAGTGAGGAGCATTCAGAACACAAGACTAAGCCCTGCAGAACAGGTCTGATCTGACACTTGAATTACTGTCCTTCACTTGGAAATTGCATTCTCTTTAACTTCCCATTTCATTCCTTCTCTTCCCCCCTCCCTCTTCCTGGAAACCTTTGAAGCCTCTTTTCTTCACTCATGTGAAGCAGTAAAGCTGTTTCTTTCTAATTCAGGGGGAAGTGCTGGCATTCAGCTCCTGCTGGGAAGAAAATGCTGGAGACCAGCTTCTGCCAGCTCCTGATCTTTCTGTGCCCTGATTAGTGACTTGTGCTGCATCACATGAGGTGAGGACCCTCAGGGAGTAGGGAAAGCAAGCGCTCCTATCACAAAGCCCTCACCTTCAAGACACTACTAGCCTCTTTTACAAAAGCTAGCACAGCATTTGGCCTGCAGCGCCTCTTTGTGTCATCTCTTCGTAGCAACAGCCCCAAGTCTTGCTTGGAACTCGGTTTGCCCTCGTGGCAAATTGGCCAGGTTTAGTGGGTTGCTTCTGACTGCTAATGTCTCCTCTGTGTGTCATTAATTCTAAGGCACAGGTGGTTTAGGTATATATTCTTAAGAGAAGCCTGTGGGTTTGTAGAATATTTAGGAGTGGGTTATGGGCCCGTGCAGGACCTACTTAATTTTGGTAGGTAATAAAATATTGAAGAATCTGTCGAGGCAAGTTTGAAGGCAGGTGTTAACACAGAATTAGTTTCGGAGCCTTTCGAGGGAATGTCTTCCCCATGTACATTGTAATTGTGCAGCTGTGTCCATCTCTAATAAAAACTTATTTCCAACATAGCTCTTCTTCCCTATTGGCTACAGTTGGGGCATCATATAGGAGGTGTAGTTCTCATAATGCCCAACTACTCTGTATGCACCTGCTCAGCAGTATCCAAGGACTGTTCGCACTCACTCTCCCACTTGAGATGGATGAGACCCTTTTCATGGCTCTCACTTATCCAGTAAGTAGCATAAAGCAGAAAACGCAGGGGAAGTCCTGTTCATGCTGGCAGGCATGGTGGCTGTGTCAAGGTCCTGTGGACCCTACCACACAACTCATTATGCTGCCAGGAGTATGCAGCAGGGCCAGTGAAAATCGCCGCTCCTTCTCCCTTTTCACTGGGAAGAATATATCTTTAGTGGAAGTACCCTATAGAGACTTACTCTCTAGAGCCTTGAACCTCCCCCCCCCCAGTCTGCTTATAGTTGTTAACTGAATGCATGGGTGACATTCTGTTGGATGAGAAGTAGGTGTTTCCTTCTACCTTTATATAGTCTGAGCAGATGACACTACCATCTTTGAGAAATCTTTCCCAGGGGCATAGGAAGGGAGGCAATGGTGGAGGACTGCCCTGGGTGCCCTCACTAAGGGGGGAGGGTGACATTCGGTGCGCTGCCCGCCCGCGACTCCCAAACCTACCCCAAGCCATCGGGGTAAGTGGGGGGTGCTTTGCCGCTTTGGCAACGGCATTCCTCCCTTCCCCCTTCATTTTGACAGCTTGGGGGAGGCTTGGGAGTCGCAGGCGGGCAGCGCGCTGAATGTCCACCATGGGCGGCTCGCTCCGCCCCCGGCTGCAGGGCGCGCATGCCACTCTGGCCACCCAAGTGGCTATCCCGTGCCTGGGAGGGCACCCTCCATGCCACACACCCCGCAGGAGCACACCTGCCCTGGGCAGCACGGGCATATGCTCCACTCTGATCTTTCCCCCTTTAATTTGTGAGGGATGAGGTTGTTTTAGCGGAGATGGTGTTGTTTTGCTCCTTGTAATGCTAGTTCTAGATTAGGACAGTTCTAGAAGACCACAGGGTCTTTCTTGATGACTTAATCTACTCTGGGTGAGGCAGCTGTTGCTGTTGTATGAGGGTAATACTTTAAATGCCAATATTAAGATCCCAAGGGTACTTATACGTCTGCCATACACAACTTCCCTGCTTACTCAGGTTCACCAAATTACAGATTTGAGTCCAGTTTTCAAATATTTCTGCCTTTTCCATGCAACTTTTGATTTTCCTCACCTCACCCCATGAAGCCAGTATGCTATGACAGATAGATTATTGGGAGACTGGGATATCAGTGTCAAAACCCAGTTTAGCCATATACCTATTCTTTCTCATCCCAATCTGCATTGCAGGGCTGTTGGTGAGGTTAATCTGGGATGGCCCCATGTATGCTGTCCTGAGTGCTTGGAGGAAAGGCAACAGCATAACACAATGTGTGATAAATGAAACTTGCAAACCTTTGAACCCACCAATTTTTCATTTAAACCTCTTGGCAATATTTCCCTGCTACAGAATCCATCAAAAGAACTGTGCTGATCCTCATAACTTCCTTCTCATCCTTTTGGGATTATGATTTTGCTGCCCTATAAACAGTAGTCTGTATCTGCCATGCTACACACCCATCTTGGGCCAGCAGTGGCAAATTATGCAGATTTCTCTCCTCCCTCCCCTCCCTCACCCTTTCAGTTTCCATTATCTGGTTTGGTAGAGGCTGTAATTTATTACAATTGGCAGCCTTGTAATTTTGGGCTCTCTTTTTTATTATTTAAAGCTTTCAGAGACAGCATCTTTGTGTATTCAGTGCATTTCACCATAGCGTCTCGGGTCTCCCCAACCTAGCTCTGCTCCCTTTTTTTGTGAGTTGCTCATACACTAGCGCAATTATTATTGTGCACTCAATAAAAATGCATTTAAAAAGTGATAACTGAAATGACATTTAACATGGAAAGCACTTAAGCATAATTATACTATATGCATTACATCATTTAGTGTCACAGTTATTAAAAAATATCTTAGCCGTTTTGTTGTTGGAGACTCTGGAGGGAATAGAAGGCATGTGTTTGGCATTTCAACATTTCAAGGAAAGTATTTTGCATTTCTACCTTTTTTGTCATTATAATTCCAACCTGCCTTTTTCCATTTCTAAGAGCTGCTCTGCTTTTAGCACTCCTGACTGTTTTTAGGGTGTGTGTGTTTTGTGGTATGTGTGTGTCTGTTTAATTTTAAAAAGCTTTATAGGAAGAAAGATGGGTTTGGGGTTAAAACTAACTTCTCCTTTTTACCTCCAGTGATCTTGCAGCACCATGTCTTTTTTCTTGGGGACTGTTGCCATGACTCAACCCCTCTCTCTCTTCCTGCCTCACTCAGAGGAAATGCCAACACATGGGCAATAAGAACTTTGCCGTATCAAACCCAAGGCTCATATAGTCCAGTATTTTCTCTATAGCAGTGCTCAGGAAGATGCCTCTAGAAACTTACAGGCAGGCCATAAAGGTAGTCATCCCCACTGATTTTTCCACAGGTATCTACTTCTTAGATATTTATGGAATTGTAGATTTGGAATCTGGAGGCAATCTAGTCCAACCCCCTGCCCAATGCAGGATCTGCAAAAAAATGATGCATCAACAGCATCCCTGACAGATGGCTCAGTGGCCCCACTTTATGAACTCCACCAAAGAAGAGCCTGCCCCTTCCTGAGTAGGGCTGCCATATGCCCAGACAGAGCCAGAATACAGCAGTCGGAAACAGTATCTGGGTGGAAATCACAGACATATGGCAACCCATGTCAGAAGTTAACAAGTTTTGTGTCCAGATTTCCACTTTTTGAAATATAGCAGCTCTACTCCTGAGGCAATCCAAAACAGCTCCTATTGTTAGGAAAATTCTCCTAATGTTTAGCCAAACTCTGCTTCCTTACAGTTTGCACTCATTGGCTCTAGTTGTGCCCTCCGGAGCTCCATCACTGTTTCTGAACCCATTTAGCTATTCTGAGAAAAGGAGATTGCAGCCACACCCTCTTTTCCTTGCAGGTCAACGGGAGGGGACATAAGTTGTTTAAAAGTAGGCAGTGGATTGCATGCAGCTTGAGGCAACAGGCTGCCCAACTCTGAATAAGAGAAACAAAAAATATGTTTGCCTATTTCCCAGATAATGTGCACATTGGCTGGAGAATGTTCAAAATGTCAAGATATGCACATTCACATTCCTGCCAGGCAAGACCTGCTGGAGAGTTTGCATCTTGACTGGGAAGTGTGCATAATTTGTGCTTCATTGGCAGATTATGTGCACATTTTCCATGAGGAATCTTCACAGTGGCAGTTGTTACGCACAATAGTTAGCTGCCCAGCTTACATCACCCCTAACATATATACTATTACTTTTCTGCTATGAGGCAGGAACTTTTGCTGGGGGGAAATGGAAGAAAAACAAAGATTGTGAAGAGTCAGGTGGATTCCATTCCAATCAAGTCAAACTCCCTGGCTCTTGGAGAGAACTGCTTCCCTCCACTATTCCATTTTAATTTTATTTCTTCAATGCAGCTTGCTCTTTGAGTTAATAAACACTTAATCACTTAAAAGGTTTCTGGGTCATTTAATTCAAAATGTTCAGAGGCATCTCAGGGCCTAGATACAAGCATGGCATGAGTTTGGGCATTTTTCTGTTTCCCTTCTCTTCCAATGCTCACATAACTAGAAACCATGCAGAGGCAATAATAGCAAACATAGCTAGGAAAGGCATCTCCTGCCTGGAGAGATTATTCTGTTTTTAAAGGGGGAGGGGGAGTGGTGAATTCATGTGAGATGGTTTTGTGCATCTTTGCAATAAGGATTCTAAAGAAAAGGGGGGAAGTATGTGTGGTGTGCTGCGGGGAAAGAGATTCTCTTTTTTTCCTGACGCAACTATAAAATTCTCATCAGCTTTATGATCAGTCTCTGCTGGGAATTATCTGGCATTATGTTGGCTTAGTTCATTAGTAAGGCTATAAAGACTGGAGGAGGAAAAAAATGGACATCTCTGTCAATAGCTTTTTTAATTGTGGAAGCTAAAGTCACTTTTATAATAGCAAGCACTGGGAGAAGAAGCCTGTAGACTAATTTTGCTTTGAATCTCTCACTGGAAATCATGTAACTTTGGGTCAGGGTCAAGGACTGAGATGCAATAAAATAACTGTCCAGTTTATGTCAGCAGAGGTCACACTGAAGGGAAAAACTTGGACAAATGGGAACTGTCCAAAGACCTCAGCCAAATTGTCCTAAAGCTGTAATATATTGCTGGTATCCAGCGGTAACCCAGTGATGGGGAGGAAAACAGGTAAAAAATAATAATAAATTTAATACAAAGCATGGTGCTATTTCTTTCTTTGCAGCTACAAACTAGAAGGAAGCAGATTTCATCTCCTCTAGTGCTTCTTAAGCATTTGAATTTCTGACGCTCCTCTCTACATTATTTCTTTTCAAATAATGCTCCCTCTGACGCTCCTCTCTACATTATTTCCTTTCAGCATTAACGATAACAGCAAAAAGCTCACAGTATGTACTCTTGCTTGGAATGCAGCTAATCTATGCATATCATGCTTTCGAGGAGATAGGAGTATAACACAGGAATTTGGTTGCATTATCTCTGCTTTGTTAAACTGCATTTCTGGACAGCACATTTTTAGTCCACCTGTCACCCCACCACCGCCAATTTTATTTTTGTAGGTTTCATCACCATAGCTCCTGGCCACCTTACCTTTCTCTAAAGTAGTCCAGGTTATCCATGTTGCCCTGTGGCATGTAAATGTCCTGTTAAATTTAAAGGATCAGAGCTTGTGGTGTGCAGTGAAACTGAGGGAGGGATTATCTGTTAATCACAGAACTTGGAGGGATCCCAAGGGTAATCTAGTCTACCCCCTGCAATTCAGGATTCTCAACTAAAGCATTCATGACAGGTGGCCATTCAACCTCTGCTTTAAAACCTCCAATGAAGCAGTGTCCACATACTTTTGAGGGAGTCCGTTCCACAACTGAACAGCTCTTACTGTCAGAAAGTTTTTCCTGATGTTTAGCTGAAATCTCATTTGAATCACTACTGGTTCAAGTCCTACCCTCCACAATGACAGCCCTTGAGATATTTGAAGATGGCTATCAATCTCCTCTCAGTTTCCTCTTTTCCAGGCTAAACATACTCAACTCCCTCAACCACTCCTCATACGGCTTGGCTCCCATACCCTTGATCCTCTTGGTTGCCCTCCTCTGCACATGTTCCAGCTTGTCAATATCCTTCTTAAATGGTGGCACCTAGAACTGGGCACAGTATTCCAGATGTGGTCCGACTAAGGCAGAATAGAGTGGTACTATTACTTCCCTTGATCTGAATACTATACTACTGTTGATGGCGCCTAGAATAGCATTAGCTATTTTTTGCTACTACATCACATTGTAGCCTCATGCTAAGCTTGTGGTCTACTAAGACCCCCAGGTCCTTTTCACATGTACTGCTAGTAAGTCAGGTTTCCTCCATCTTATTTTTGTGCAGCTGTTTCTTCCTATCTAAGTGTAGAACCTAACATTTGTCCCTACTGAAATTCATTTTAGTTGTTTGGGCCCAGTAATCCAATCATCTTGAATCCTGATTCTGTCTTCAGTGGCATTGGCCACTCTGCCCGGTTTGATGTCATCTGCAAATTTGATGAGCATCCCCTTAATACCTTCATACAAGTTGTTTATAAAGACATTGAACCACAACAGGCTCAAAAAAGAACCCTGCAGCACCCCACTTGTCAGTTTTTTCCAGGATGATGAGGAACAATTAGTGAGCACCCTTCGGGTTCAGTCAGTAAACCAACTACAAATCCACCTGATAGTTACCTTGTCCAGCCCACATTTTATCAGCTTCTCCTCAAGAATATCATGGGGGACTTTGTCAAAAGCCTTACTGAAATCAAGATATACTACGTCCACAGCATTCCCCTGATCCACCAAGCTTGTAACTATATCAAAAAAATAAATGAGATTAATCAGATATGACTTATTTTTGAGAAAACCAAGCTGGGTCTTAGTAATCACAGTATCCCTTTCTCAGTGTTTACAGACCAATTGTTGAATTATCTGTTCTAGGACCTTTCCTGGTATCAATGTCAAGCTCACCGGTCAGTAGTTACCTGGGTCTTCTTTTTCCTCTTTTTGAAGATGGAGACAATGTAATTATTCTCTTTCTCAATTGCATTCACCTGTAGTCTGATCTTTTAGTGCTTTCATATTTCCTCAGTTTTTAACATTGATTTTAAGGAAATGTGGTTTTTAAAACCCTATTTGCACATTGGTTTTTTAAAAACAAAAACAAAAATTTATCGTCTATAAAGAACAAAGAACCATAGAGTCCTTTAAAATTGCTAGCCTTTGCCAATCCATTGCCCTCCATATGTTTTGGACGACAACATATGTATATCTGTGACTGTATTTGCATCCTTCAGCCATCTTGTGGGGTGAGATGACACATGGATCTATTGTTCTCTGTACTTTTTCTTTCCTTTTCTTTTTGATAAAGTATTAAGCTAAGAGCTCCATGTCACACATTTCTCATTCCCTTGGCAAAAAAGATCAAGGCAAGAAAGGATGAAATTGGAGACAAGCAACATGCTGTCAGAAAGGATTAATTTCTGCCACTCATTAACTTCGTTCTAGAACTGTGGGAGAGTAATGCCAAAACATGGGTATGGGTTTTTTCCACATTTGCAACCTTAAGCAACATTACTCTCCATTGCTTTAGATTCTGTTCTATACAGTACTGGTGCAGAAGCGCTAGATACATGTTTAATTGGATTAGGTCGTTAAAGAAATCCGGTGTGTGGGTGTCCTGCTTAGAACACATGAGGGTATTTTATAATGCTCATTGTAACTTAAGTGCTTAGGCTTCATCCTTATAGCTCTAGAGATTTACACCAGAATATTAACAGCACATTTACAGAGAAATTATGGGCATGTTTGCTCAGAGGCAAGTCCTGCTACATACAAGGAAGCTTACTCCCAGGGATATCTGCATGGGACTGCATTGTCTTTTGACTTCTTTCTTGTGGGGTGAGGGGGATGGGACTCTAATGGTAATGACACTTTAGGAAGGATAATCACTTTATGCTCATTTCCAAAATGAGGAAGTTGACCTATATAGAGGTCATGAGCTGGCAAAGAACAGTGTCAAGCTCAGAAATAATAATCCACAAATCCTGGCTTTCTGATACATGTGACCCTGGGCTGCTAACACTTGCTTTTGGAGTCTGGCAAAGCATAAGTGAAATAAGTGTAGCAATTTCAGCATCTTGTAGTGGTAATTCACTGGAAGACACAGGTGCAGAACCGAAATAGAATTTGTCATATGTCAGTGTTAAAAAAACCTTTGGCAGAGTTTGGAGGAACAGGGAAGCCCATTATTTACTATAGTAGCTGGAAGAACTTCAGGTCAGGGTTTATGCATATCGTCAGAGTTGTGGGAAACACTAAGAAAGAAGTCTATGTTGCAATTAAAAATGAAGATAATTAATTTTCTCCCTTTTGAACTGTTTAAAAAGTTGATGGTGTTCATGGTGGATGCATTTAGAGCCTAGGTGAATTTGGTACCCATTCCATTACCACGCCCATCATTCATTTTTCCCTTTGGCATGATTCATGCAGATCATCAGAGCATCAACCAGTAATATGTGTCCATATTTCTATATGAAAGAACTTACAACATTTTACCTTTTTCTGCAGAACTTGCTCATTATTTTCTGGGGGGGGGGGGAGTGGTGGGGAACAACTGTGAGAATTACTAAAATGTCTTCATTAATAATCCATATGCTAGAGAACTTTCTCAGGCTCTTCAAAGTCTTGTTTCTTCATATGTGGTATAGCAATAAAACTGTTTGCTAGAACATTTGCAAAGCTCAACACATTTGCAAAGCTAAGCAGGGTCCAGTATGCTTCCAAAGTAAATGGGGGCGGCATGTTGAGATTGGACTAGATTACCCTTGGGGACCCTTCCAACTCTACAGTACAATTCTATTCTTTTGAGGCCTAGAACCATCTTGACTCAACATGTTGAAACAATCGGGAAGCCCTTGTCCTGGGAATGGGGATTGAGGAAAACCTTCCCACTTCTTTCCAGAGCACTGGGTCTGTGTTGAGCTGCGGAGGCTGAGAGAAAAGACGTAGTTGGGAAGCGGTGTCCTCTGGCTATCCTAACTTTTACAAACTGTGAAGATCAAGACACTTGGAATACCAACAATGTGAAAAAGATATGGCAGTTCTATGGCTTCCAAGCTATCTATGCTCATTCATTCATTCATTCATTCATTCAAAAGCATGTCTAAACCATTTAATGTATTTTTTAAAATGTCTTTAAGAGGTGTGTAGTATGTGCAATATAAAGACTATATCCATTAAAACAAAAATACAGCCTAAAATAAATAACATACAAACAAATAAAATAGATTCAGGGGGTTCTCTTATTTTATACCTATTTTTTATTTTTTAATATGTTTATAAATCACTTCCCATAAAACATCCCAAAGTTATCTGTCCATCTATCTATCTATCTATCATCTATCTATCTATCATCTATCTATCTATCTATCTATCTATCTATCTATCTATCTATCCAACTACCTATCTACCATTTTAAGCTCAGTAAAGACTGGGATAAAAATCCCTGCTAAACAAGTTTGCTGAATTGACTTCAAGTAGAAGCTGGAAAAATAATAGTGACAGCACATGTCTTGATACATAATGGGAGGGAGTTTCAGGAGAAGGATTCTGTTTATGCCACATAGGGCCACTTTTATATTTTTTAAACTACTAGGATGATCTCTCTCCAGACCCATCGTAATCCCATGTTCCAGTACTCTGTGAAAAGGAAAACTGACTTTTCCTACATAATAGCCTTTTGTGCAATGAAAGCCTGGTTGAGGTATGAACATGCTGATGGCAAATGTGATTTTCATGTTCCACTGTATATTCTTTTTTCTTTAGTTTGAAGGGTCTCTCTCTTAGTATGCTGTAGGAGCTGGAATGTGGCACTGCACTGGGAGGCTGTGCTTTAAGCAGCATGTACATTTAAATAGCACATCACTGAAGCAGCAAAGAGACCCTTTCACTGAATATTCTGGGGAGCCTGCTTGCAATTTGCCTCTGATGTAAAGTTACATCTTTTGTTGTATTAATATGTGCTCAGTGCCTGTGGATATGAGAAGTTAGGCACTTTTATATGGGGGCAGTAAGAGCAAAAAGACAAGTTCTAGTTCATATAATCAGAGGTGGGAAACTGTTTGGAATTTCTAAATGTCAGCATCAGGTGTTTTGAAGCCAGCACCAAATTTATATGTATTGAGCTTTCTCAGAATTAAAACATATCACATTCCTGGAGAGGTCATATCTCAGTGGTAGCATAGACGCTTTGTATGCATGAGGTCCAAGGTTCATTCCTGGCTCTCTCCAGTTAAAGGATCTTACTAGGCCGGGAGGGAGCATGGGTGCCAATAGCATTTTCAGGGCCCAGTTCAATATATGTGGTTTTGACCCCACTTGCAAAAAGATGACACAGATTTGCATTTTAAAAAACCAGCATAAGCTCTGTGCCATATGCAAATTTGTGTCATATTTTGCAGGTGGAGTGGAGATTCCAAGAAATAAATCAGTGGTCACACATGTAATAAAATATCGGACAGACAGAATGTGAAGAGGTAAACTTACCCATAATTTTATTTCCTTACTAGAAAAGACTTAACCAGTTGCATTTCTGCCTGACACACAGCTGTTAAGGGCACAAGAACCCTGCTTTCCCCCAATGCCAACCATAAACCAAAGCCTTGGTAGCAACTGTGTACTCATTTAGCCTGTGAAACACAAGTAGACTTGCTGCTATTGTACTGAAAGTTAACTATATAGCAAATTCTTAATGACTGCCTTATCTTTACCTCCTGCACAACAGGATACATACCCAAGCCTTTTTGCATAGTTTTCACATTTTGCATAACCACCTGCACTTATTGTGTAGTAGTATTTGCGGGGTGAAACTTTGAGGGAGTACCTAATCTCAGACAAAACTACCATGGGAAAGTACCTGTCTCCTGTACCTGCCTCTCAGCAGCTCTGAGACCATGGTGAGCTACAGAGTAAGAATGGTCAATGTTGGGCTAAATACACCTGTGGGGTGACTCAGTAAGGCAACTTCATGTTTAGGTAATAACTTCAGCACCTGAGACTTCCCAGCTCATTGTTGCCATGTAGTATGTTGTCATAACCTCTCAACTTGTAGTCAACTAAATCTTTTGGGGGAAAGAACCCTTCCTAGTCCTTACCATTCCAGCTTTGGAATCTTACATCCCTGTTGCATGTGATCTATTCCTTCATTTTAATGACAAATCTGTCATAAATACCTCTTATAGCCGTGCTGCTGTACACACATTACACATAATTTTTGTAATCTAAGTAGACCTGTACTCTTTCTGGCTATTTCATGATCTACAGCACACAGGAAATGAAATTGCATTTGTAAATTCATGTACTTGCTTTCCACCCTGTGCCAAGTGTACAAAGTTCATTTCCTTCATAGATTTTTATTTGCTTTCAGGTAATTTTTACTTTGCAGCTTGGGTTACATTAGTGCTTTTTGTCACTTTATCAGATAACCCTTTGTAGTCAGCCACCAACCTCCAGAATAAAATGAGTGGATTAGGAAAATGGTACTTAACTAATAAATGTATAGTAGTCTCCAAAGCTCATTTATTTTTTCAGTTTTGTAACCCTCCTTTTTACAATGGTTTTGAAATGCATTATTCTGGAACACTGTTAAATGTGTGGAATTCAGTGGTGGCTTTGGGTTTTTAATTTCGGCTCTGATCAAAACTTAGTCATGCACTGGCTAATTTGGGAGTGCTTCCAAACAAGGTTTAGAAAGGAATACACCCACTCAATTTACTACTTTTGGCCTTGATCAAGTAGAACCTAAAGCAATGCTTCCTTGCTGGAGGGAGTGTGTTCTCTCATTTCCCCCAGACTTGTGGAATGCATATCATAATTTCAGAGGCAGGCTCCTCTCCTTGAGCTGGGGGCAGTTGCTATGGTAACCTCTAGGCTAGGCTAGATTGCTGCAACATGTTATATGTAGGGCTCCCTCTGAAGATGGTTCAGAAACTTCAGCTAGTGCTGAATTCAGCGGCCAGGTTGATCACCAGGGCAAGACAGTTTAAGCATACAACACTGATCCTGGCTAGACTTCACTGGCTGCCAGTTAGTTTGCAGGCCCAATACACAGTGCTGGTTTTGGCCTTTAAAGCCTTAAATGGCTCAGGACTACAATACCTCAAGGATTGCCTCTCCCCATATGAGCCTACCTGGATCCTGTGATCAGCATCAGAGCCCTGCTTTGTGTGCCCCCTCCATGTAAGATCCGGCAGGTGGCAACACAAGAGTGAGCTTTTTCTGCAGTGGCTCCCTGTTTGTGGAATGCTCTCCCTGGCACCTTCATTGTACACCTTTAGATTTGTTTTCTTATTGTTTTTCTTATGTATTTTGTGTTTTGATCTAATGTATTTTTATGCTGTGAAACACCCTGAGATCTTCAGATGACAGGTGGTATACAAATTTAAATAAATAAATGCTTTCACAAAGCTCTCAAAGAGTGTTCATCTACTCATCAATATGACATTTTTTTTAAAAAAAATGTGTTTGTCATTCTGATGTTATTTCACATTGAGGAAAGTAGTAAATCTCGCAATTTGAGCCAAAGAGTATAGACAAAAAAGAAAGGACTGCTTGGAGATAATGAGGAAATGATGAGAGCTGCTTGCCAATGACAGTTGTGATGTGCCTGATATACTTTTAGGTGCAATAATAATATTACTAAGTGTACCATTTGTAGAATTTCCATCCACACACTTTTTATGAAGCATGATGAATTGCCTTTCAGACTGCTACAATTTACGGCATGTTGAATCTATGTCTGCACAGATTTATATATATATATATTATGAATAGTGCAAGCAATGCGGGAATAGATGCACAAATTGTGTGTTCAATTTGTCGCTGAACAACAGTTGAAAATCCACGCTAAATGGATGAACAACACTAGCAGTACCATCAGTGACACAATGCAAATATTTATTGCACTGATTAAATTACTCCATTTACTTACTCATTAAAAGGGAAGACAAATGAAATAAGGTATCATAAAATCAATAAATTAACCCAGGCATAGGCAAACTTGGTCCTCCAGATGTTTTGGGACTACAACTCCCATCATAGAATCATAGAATCATAGAGTTGGAAGAGACCACAAGGGCCATCGAGTCCAACCCCCTGCCAAGCAGGAAACACCATCAGAGCACTCCTGACATATGGTTGTCAAGCCTCTGCTTAAAGACCTCCAAAGACGGAGACTCCACCACACTCCTTGGCAGCAAATTCCACTGTCGAACAGCTCTTACTGTCAGGAAGTTCTTCCTAATGTTTAGGTGGAATCTTCTTTCTTGTAGTTTGGATCCATTGCTCCGTGTCCGCTTCTCTGGAGCAGCAGAAAACAGCCTTTCTCCCTCCTCTATGTGACATCCTTTTATATATTTGTACATGGCTATCATATCACCCCGTAACCTCCTCTTCTCCAGGCTAAACATGCCCAGCTCCCTTAGCCGTTCCTCATAAGGCATCGTTTCCAGGCCTTTGACCATTTTGGTTGCCCTCCTCTGGACACGTTCGAGTTTGTCAGTGTCCTTCTTGAACTGACCACTGGTCCAATTAGCTAGGGATGATGGGAGTTGTAGCTAGGGATGATGGGAGTTGTAGTCCCAAAACATCTGGAGGGCCAAGTTTGCCTATGCCTGAATCAACCCTATTCTGAATCAGCAGCTTTTGATGTCATCAATCATGAGGTCCTTCTGGTTTTGACAATTCTTCTCCAAAAAGACTGATTCTAGATGGTGTTGTTGGGAGCAGGGGCAGAGGGCTATAGTTTGGCATCATGGTATTTGGACCCCATGGAATCAAGATCGCATGGGTGGGCACTGCTTCATAACATTTACATGAAATTAATGAGCAAGGTTAGGAGCTGGGTATCACTGATATGTAGATAGCACTGGCAGCTCTCTTTTATATGAGATCCTGAAGAGACTGCGGAATTGCTAACAAACTGAAGCTCAGTTCTGACAAGATGCTGTTGATAGGTGGTCCATATTGTCAAGGTGGTGATGTTCAACCCATTCTGGATGTGGCTGTATTCCACCTGAAGATATTCTTGAAGTTTAGGAGATTGTGGCAGCTGCATAGAGCTTAGTGGTTGTCAGCGAAGGGCCATGAAGGCTGGTGGATACTCATTGTAAATTTATGTCCTCTTGCTGATGCTGAAATGAAGTGATGCATGTGTTTATGAATATCTCAGAGCATCAGAGGAATGCACATGTTGGTTGGAGGCCAAAAACATAGTAAAGTCTCCCATGAGGATGCTTTGTTTACTATATAGATATATGATTTCTCAGCCCAGAAGAATAAAGTCTTCAAAGAAATAGATATGAAACAAAATGATCTAATTCTGTGAATTGCCAAGAACCTTAAGCAACTTCTTTTTTATCACTAAAGCCAACATATATACAATGGGATCTGCAGCAAAACCTTCCACTTTAGAGTTCAGGATTCCAGCCAGTCACTCATGCTGCCTTTTAAGATACTCCATTCCATTCCCCTCCCATGTGGTTTTTCATTTTTCCTCTTCCAACTCTCAGTTGGCATTGTGTGGCCACTGAGCACTCTTAGTCATCCTTTGGCTGGTTTTGAGTCCCCGTCCCCCAGAAGAAATGACAAGTCTTGTTAACTTGCATCAGGCAGTTTTTTGGGCAAGTGTATGGAGGGGGAGAAAACAGTAAGAAGGTTTTATTATTATTATTTCTGCAAACATTGGAGTTGCCCAAGCATTCCAATAATTTCCATCTTATGCATGGATGGTACCATTTTGGCTAAGGAGTAGCACTTGAAGAATTAGAATATATTTTGTTCTATATAAAAAACCACACAGGTGTGTATATTGGTAATGGTATGGTTGGAAGATAGTTTGTGTTTATCTCTACCTTTGTAAGCAACCATCCAGATTCATGAATGTGCGAGGCGTGTCAGGTTCATTATGAATGAATCAGTTACAGGATCCAAATCTTAACATCACAACTTTGTGTCCTTAATTCTCATCCTCCAGATTCCTCCTCTTGACATGATAATTGTCCCCTCATTTCTTCCACTCCCAGTATCATTGTTTCTTTACATAGAACCAAACTACCTTCTTGTTGTTTGATTCTAAACATCATTTTTCACAGAATCTCTCTTCCTTGCCAACAGCATTGTTCTGTGCTGCCAGCTTACAATTAACCCTTCCTCTGCTACTCCCTGTTGTCCCCTTCTCAAATCCTGTCCTCTTTTCTCTCTTTTTAAAAAGTTATTTAGATTGCAAGGCCATGTGGCTGGAACATCACTGCCTCTCCTCTGCCTCTGGCACCTAGCCCACTGTTAGGGCTGAACAAAATGTTTAATAATTATTCAAACTAATTAGTTCAGGTATTGGTAGCTGTCGTTTTGATATGCACAGGCAGTGCTTGCTTGTCATAGGATTGTCATCTGGTGGCATTTTAAATTGGCCTAGCTGCATCTTTTGTAATCTGGCTGGTGCTTTCAGGTCAGCCCTATGGTAAGAAGTGAGGAAATGCTCATTTGTATATATTCAGATACATATGTAAATGAGCGGTGGTCCTTTCCTCTCATCCCTCAGGATAGAAATGACAACTCTTATTAACTTGCTTCAGGCAGTTCTTTGGGCAGGAATATGGGGAGCTAGTAAAAGGTAAGAATGTGGATTTGTATAGGAAAAAGCACAATTGCTTTAGGTAAGCTAAACTCCTAGCATCTTCTCTTTCTCCTGTTACGGCTTTATACAGTGTTGCATGATTTTTTTTGTTCATTGGGTTTCTTGTCCCTGAGGATCAGTTTAACTGTACACTTCTTTCCACAACACTCTCCCTGTTTCTCTCATTTATTTATTTTGCAAAGAACTGCTAGAACAGTCATTTTATTGTTCAGTAGGTAGGGAGGAAAACTGCTTGCAAGGTGAGTGAGAAGAAAGCATTTTCTTTAATGTCAGCCTCCCCCCCCCCATCTTTTCTTTTAATCTCTCATGAGCATTCCAGCTCTCCAGGATCAGGTTTCTTATTTAAAGGATGTACTACTACAGGGTGCAGGGGCAGTAGGTTCATTCTCCAGGCCTGTTTACGTAGCAGTATTTTGGTCCCTGGAGAGCAACCAGCATCTTGGACTGGCATGACTGAGGCTGCGGGAAGACTTGCAATGCTGCTGCAGCTTGGACTGATGTCACATGATGCAAGAAGGGATATGCATTTTCCGAGCAACTCAGGCTAGAATGCAGCAGCCTAAATCTGCCACCGTCTTCTTCAGCATTTGTTCTCCAGAATGCATGTGTTTGCTTATTTCCCATTCCTGTTGTTGCCCCCTTCCAAATAGCTACTTCTTTCCTAATTCCTCCCCACCTGCATCTGTCTCAGTCTCCATCTCAGCTGTGCTGAATTCAAGGTAGTTTTACACCAGGCACCCCCAAACTTGGCCCTCCAGATGTTTTGGGACTACAACTCCCATCATCCCTAGCTAACAGGACCAGTGGTCAGGGATGATGGGAGTCCCAAAACATATGGAGGGCTGAGTTTGGGGATGCCTGTTTTACACCTTCAACTTCCTAGTCTCTTGGGTACCCCCTTTAGGCAGCCTTGCGCATTACTTCGTTTCCACCACCATTCCATGCTTTACAACTAACTGCTTTTGTATCCCTAATATGTCAGAGTAAAAAACAACAACAAAAAACCCATACAGTTTGCCAGTTCTGTGTTAAAAAAAACAACAAGACTCTGAGCATGTGTGACGTTTTGCATTTTAAACTCACTTAATTTATAGCACCATCATGGCTGCAGGAATCAATGTGGTTTGCTTCTGCTGCCCTGGTGGCGGACATATTTACTTGGGAATAAGCACCATTTGCTGTATTAAAAATATAGTGCATTTTTATATTAAAAATAAAACAGTGTGCATCTGTGATCATTTATATGTCTGGCCAGTTGTCTCCCCACCCCCGCCAAAAAAATATATAATACATTTAAAAAGAAGGATTCTGCAGTGACCAGTATCAGCCCCAATAGACACTGGCATATCCTTGCTGACCTTTTTGCCACTGTCCCCTTCATTTGCTGCTATTTGCTCATGGGGGAAATGCTGGCTGTGGCCCGGCCCTAGCTGCACCACTCCCCAATTTGCCACTACAGTGGTATGTGGCGATTTCCACATAACAGGCTACCAGCAGCAGAAACTGTTCTGGTATGCTGGCAATGAAGCCTGCTGTCACTCTTGCCACTGCCTGCTTCATTATCTCTGATGTTACACAGAACCTGACATCCTGTTAGCATAATATAGATGGCACTATGCTTGTGATCACACTATGAGATACAAGCATCAGCTGATGAAATTTAAGAACACTACGGTTATGGGGCAACCATGAGATGGGAATCATGTTCTTTCTGGCATTGTCTCAAGTACTGAACACTGCTTGCGTCTGGGAATAGCCTGGTGTGTGACCTCATTCACCCACCTGCTAAGTTGATTCCCTGGTTGTGAAATAGTAGGGTAGAATAATCTCCAAACTGGACCACCCAGATCCATCCAGTCCAGCATTCTGTTTCCAGCAGTGATCAGTTTCCAATAGTGATCTATTTTTAATAGTGTGCCTAGCAGCTGATATACCAGGGCAAGGGGTTGATGGCCTTCCCTGATAGTTGGCTCTCAGCATCTGGTAACCAGATACAGTACTTCTGAATATGGAGGATCCATTTGGCTAATAGCTGTTGATAGACTGATCATTTATTAACTTGTCTGATTATTCTAAAGGCATGTAGGCTAATGGACATCACTGCCTGTTGTGGCAGAGGTCTCCAGTGTCTGTAAGGAAGATAATTTCTGTCATGCAGAGATTTTTTTTTTAGAACAGTTGGAAGCATACAACGTTGGGAGCATAGTTTTGTTATGTTGTAACTGAGGCTACATTGGGCTAAGATTGCATACTGAGGCAATCTTGACAAAGCCCATTGTTTCATGATGTGATGTTTAATTTAAAAAAAAAATCTCACCCAGGCTTTCAAAAGATATAGTATTTTTATACCACTATGCATGTTAGCAACCATTATGGTGCAAGCATTGTTACAGTAAAACTTAATGCCAAAATAGCTTCTTTAAAACCATGCTTCCAAGATGACGTTCTTGGACTACAACTCCCATCATCCCTGAGCCAGCCTGGATGAGGGTAGTAGGAGTTGTTGTTGAACAACATTTGGGGACACAACGTCAAAGAATACTGCTTTAAGGTATATTGTGTCCACTGTAGTTGGTCAAGCTTGAAATTCTCAAGACATGCAAACAAGGGTACATATTTTAATTAGAGTGAGTTGTGCTTTCTGGAGGAAATCCATTGATCACAAGGCATAATTAATAGCCAGGTTAGAGGCTTTACCTGCATTAGATATGTCACTGGTTTGGGGGGTTTAATTAGGCATGCATATACATGATTCATTATGCATATCGGTTACTGTAGGAAAATTCCTAACTACAGCAGGAACTTCTAAATAAATGATACTGGGTTTAAGCAGCAATTATACTTGGCTTTAGCTTCCTCCAATTACTTTCTCTAACACCACACTCCTTGCTTAGAGTGAAACAAAAATAAACACATTGTCTTGGGGTTTGTGTAGAGTTCCAGTTGAACTGGCCTTCTTGGTACCTCTTATACCCCTCCATTGAGAGAACTTTCCATTTATTCCTACTTTCTGCTTCATGCTCTTTAACCAGTTGTCTGTCCATTACAAGACCTGTCGTCTTATCCCTTGGCTGCTTGGTGAGGGACTTTGTCAAAAGCTTATTGGAAGTCCCAAGTATACAATATTTACCAGTTCCACTTTTCAGTAGTTAGAGGGGCATGTAATACTAAGGACAAGGATTAGGGATAATAGTCACTGGCAACATAAGCGTCATTTTCTCTGTATGAGCATCCATACTGCTGGCTGTTTAACAAGAGCAATCTGTTCTGCAATAATGACCACACGTCACTATGTTATTATAATAGTTCAACGTGCCCTCTATAAAAAATGCATGCAATATTTGGTTACTGTCACCTTACTGAAATGTTCCAGTAAACCCTACTGAATTAATAGACTTACCTCACCATTTAAGACAGACAGCATTAGGGCACAATGTCATAAAAGCACAACACACCCTCGCCATTTTTCATGGGCAAGGCTAGCTACAACCAATGGGAGCAGATTTGCCATTTCATAATAGGAAAATACTGATGTCAGGATGCCCTCTGCATCCGAAGCTTTCTCCTTGAAGATTGCTCCTTTTCTTTTGCTTCCCTAATTGCTACTGCTCAGCTGGAGCCAGTGTGCCTTCAAAACACATTATTTTGTTATGCTGTTGTTTACCCAAGGAATAATAGGGCATGGGAAGAGAAAGGAAGTAAGAGAGACTATGAGAATCAGTTATGTTCAGTTCTGTTGTTTAACAGCTTCTGCAAAGTATTCCCCCACCTTGCATGCATGCACGCATACACACACATGTTTGGCATGCAGAAGGACTAAGGTTTGTTATTCAGACACATCAATTCACTTCCAGCTGCCTTTACATTATCAGGATGGAGCTTGCTGTTTGCTGAGCAGCCATTTCACACAGCAGGTCAAAGGCAGTTTCAAGAAATGTATGGAAGGGGCAACTAGTGATAAACAACATCTGAAAAAACAAAACATTGCCATGTTGGGTGTTCGTAGCCCTTCATAAGCAGCTTGGATTGCAAACTTCAAAAATCTATTTCTGTAATTGATTCTCAAAAGCTTTCCTTTATTCTGATAGCAGTAGCCCTATTCACATGCTGAGCACACTCTGTAAAATAGATGCACAGTTGTGAAATGGGATTGCGCTCACCTGGTTTGTCTCTGCCTGATTGCCCCTAGGCAAGCTGACCTCTACAGATTGAATGTAATGTATCAGTGACGCATGTGTGTGTAGAGTGCAATGTGTATTGGCTACACATTTTATCCTAAACAAACACACACACACACACACACACACATTTTGCCAGGTAAAGATTGTAAGTTATCAGGTTTACTTTATTCACACTGAACTCCTGCACACATTTGTTTTACTTGCTATGGCCAAGGCATTGAACTGAACTGGGTCTAAAAGTGAGGACAATCCTGCTGCCACACCATGTATTGATTCTATTATTTCCCAACCTTTCTGTTGGCCACTATTTACACCATTTGTATAAGTGGTATGTAGTGTGGATGTTGGTGAAGAGAAGCTTTAATTCTGAAGCTTAGTGATAACACTGTGAAAGGAGTCCGTTAGGTTGCTGAATTTGTTGGTTGCTCTGGTGCAAAATGCCAATCTATCCCCATTGCTGAATTTGATCCAAACATATTTCAAGTCACCATCAAATATAACCCAAGGGGTATGACAGTTCTTGTGTTATATGTAATCTATCTATCTATCTATCTATCATCTATCTATCATCTATCTATCATCTATCTATCATCTATCTATCTATCTATCTATCTATCTATCTATCTATCTATCTATCTATCATCTATCTATCATCTATCTATCTATATCATCTATCTATCTATCTATCATCTATCTATCTATCTATCTATCTATCTATCTATCTATCTATCTATCTATAGCTATCTCTATTAATCTATATCTATCATACAGATTAATGTTGCACTGTTTTGTATTTATTTACCTCAATATTTCCTTCCCTTCTTTACAGGCCTTTTATCATACCAACCTGTTTCCGTCTGTTTTAAGCTCTGCTTACTCTTCCTACCACCTTCAGCCATGGACCATCTGCTGCTAGTCTCCATCCCCACTAAATTATATGCACAGTGGGAGGGATGAGGGCAGTATGCTAGTTTTTATAAAGTGGGTTGGGCATACGTGGCATTTCATGAAGTGCTTTTCTGATTGAGGCTTGGGGGCAATCTGACTATCCCAAGAAAATGAGAAACTCTGTTTCAAAGGCTTCTGACTGTGTGGCGCGCTCAGTCTATGACAGTGAAAGAATATTCAGAAAAGAGGGGGGGAAGTGGAAAATCTCACGGAGGTTAGCAAGCTGAACTGGGCATTCAGGCACAACCTCCTGTTTCAGAGAATTATTACTAGTCTCCTTTCTACCTTCAGTGCTACCCACCCCACCCCCTGCCGGTTGGTTGGTTATTTAAGGCTGCCTTAGCATTGGGATGCCAAATATCATTTCATTTGTCTTCTCTCCCACAGTAATTCATGATGGCTCCCACTGTAGTGGTCTGAACATCTGACAGCCATTCATTTCTTTATTATTTTTTTTGCCTTGTTTCTGGGACAGGGATATGGTGGATTTTTGTCTGTCTGTCTGTCTGTCTGTCTGTCTGTCTGTCTGTCTGTCTTTCTCTCTCTCTTAATCCATGGAAAGGCATGACATTTCTAACAGTACTTAGAGATCTTGGGCATATGATTGCTATTTGTATGAACACTTCATAGTCTATAGTTCCTAAAATACATTTTCTTAAAGCTGGTGCTTATGTGTGTATATAGCTGTTTCTCAGAATATCCATTTTTCTTTTCCCCTCCCCAATCTTAATATCTTTAAACAGATCTACGATGAAAAAAAGAGCCTGTTTGATGTAAGAGAGAACGTCCCAGAGAAAATAGTGGAAAAGGTGGCAGAGGACATTGAGAGTCTGTTGGCCAAGAAAGTCCAGGCATTGAAGGTAAGGTCACTTCTTGGAGCATTAGTCTTGATTGGTGTGTCTAGTAGAAGAAGGAGTGAGCAAAATAGAACTGGTATGTATGACAACATTCCAATATTTGCATAGTTTCCAGCTGATGAATCCTTTATTCAGAATGATTCAAATAATGTTTGTGAGCCACAGAGTTGGGGAATTTTATGAAATTCCAAGGATAACTGCTATTCAGCCCAAGTGCCTTTTTTGTTTTTGGCATCTCTGTCATGCAAGGGGTTGCAATTAGAGATCATTTTTAACATGACTAATGAAACGGTCTTCCCTGACATGTCTGAATATCCGTTTCCTGCCTACCCTGAGTTCTTCAAAGAAGTGACCTTTTATTCTCCTTTGGGAGCTGTAATCCATTGTGCTCACATGCAAGCAACTCATGGGGGTGAGGGGCAGAAAGTATTCTGAGTCCTTTGATAAGATGTGCAGTTCGTTCTCCTCTTGGGGTTTGGTGTACATTTTCAGTCTAACTTTCCATTGTATCACTTCCTTCCTAAATGAAGGAATAAATGTTATATTACTGCTGAAGCAAGCCAACAAGATTAAGCTATAATGATAGGTGAAGCTGACCCTTTATGTGATGATGGGCAGGTATCTGGCATTTCTACTTAACTTTTTCTGATTAGAAATCATCACATCGAGGACATTTGGGTTTAGCAAAGGGCTTTTATATTTATGTGGTCCTCTGCATTATCCGTTTCATTTCCTCTAACTGAAGCTTCTGCATATATAGTTTTCAACTTACAAGTATCATAAAGGTGGTTTGTTATCATCATTATTATTACAACTTCCATGCTGCTTTCCCACAAAATTCATGGAATTACCCAAAGCAATTCAGAAAATAGAACAGCAAGCATAAAACAGTACATATCAAAATATCAGTTTACTTTTTAAATAAATGTTTCAATGGTGATAGCAAAACAGCAAATTTCAATAGGCCATGAAACCAAAAACTGTGAAGCCTCAGCAGCAAAAGTTTGTAGGTGGGGAAAAAATAATCAGTACTGCCAAAACAGATCAGCCAGATCCTCAAAAGCAGCAGCAGTAAGATAAAGTACATACATATTAAGTTGCAATTATGCAAAAGTGTGGTCAGCACCAATAAACTCAGCAATGGAAGTTTTCAAAGCCCAGCAATAGCACGTGCTGCTTCCTTCTCACCCATATATATATATATATATAGAGAGAGAGAGTGAGTATATATATCCCTATATATATTCATATATATATATCAGTTGGTGTAATATTTTCACACCATTCCCTCTTTCACACCTAACATTCTTAATCACAGCCTGTATTCTGTGCACAGCAGCTGAGTTGATTAGTATGAGTTAGCCAAGGTAGGCAAAGCTTAACTGGCTAATCAACGGTATGCCTGGCACCATGCAAGACACAGTAGTGACACCATTCTCCAAGCCAAAATGGCCCATGTTGCAACAATGACATGTGTCAAATGGATTTTGCCCTGGTAAGTTTCCATGCAACACTGTCCCACTGCAGAGAAAGAAAAATATTAAATTTCCAGTTACCAAGCATGGCGCTAGGAAAGCCTTTGCCAGCAACTAGTGTGAGGAGAAGACAGAGAATGGTCAACCATCTCTCCTCCTTCCACCTTCTGATCCACCCGAAGACTGCTAGGAACTTCTGATGCAATAGCTACCATTCATAGAATCACAGAACTGTAGAATTGGAAGGGACCCCAAGTGCCCTGCAATGCAGGGATCTCAACTAAAGCATCCATGACAGATCACCATTATTTCTACAATGATTCGCTTGCCCCTAGAACTTAGGGGGGTCAGGAGATACTTTGGGGAAGCTGGAATTTACTCTAGCTTCTGATTTCTAGGCCAGGCTTACCACATGTGAAGAGCAAACAGGCTTGTGCATCTTTAACCGCTATAGAAGTGGAAATTTTAGTGAAGGTAGCTTGTCATGCAGCATGTGGAGAAAGCTGTACCAGCCAAAATTCTCTCTTCTACACAACTATTAACAGTACAGAAATCCTGTCCTCCTTTAGAATTGGGCACTACAGGGTTACTTTGGGTTAAGTACTTAATTCGTTCCGGAGGTCCGTTCTTAACCTGAAACTGTGCTTAACCTGAAGCACCACTTTAGCTAATGGGGCCTCCCGGTGCTGCCGCGCCACCGAAGCACGATTTCTGTTCTCATCCTGAAGCAAAGTGTAACCTGAAGCGTCTGTAACCCTAGGTACCACTGTATATATGTGAGTGAAGTACCGTATTTTTCGCTCTATAAGATGCACCAGACCACAAGACGCACCTAGTTTTTGGAGGAGGAAAACAAGGGGGGAAAATATTCTGAATCTCAGAAGCCAGAACAGCAAGAGGGATCGCTGCACAGTGAAAGCAACAATCCCTCTTGCTGTTCTGGCTTCTGGGATAGCTGCGCAGCCTGCATTCGCTCCATAAGACGCACACACATTTCCCCTTACTTTTTTAGGAGGGGAAAAGTGAGTCTTCTAGAGCAAAAAATACAGTATGTAGTTTGCAAATCTTATCTTCCAAAATGGCCCCAAGGCTTTGAGAACATTCCAGTTCAGTTAGGAATACGTCAAGACAAAAACCTGCTTCACCTTGGGAGAGTCCCAAGACTCTTTGAATCTGCCCAACTTGGCTCAGAATTCATTTGAACTAAATGCACACCCCTAGTTGTTATAGCCATACTTTACTTCCAACACAGCAGCACAGCAAGTTGCTAAGGAATGCAACTGATTGGGTTTTTCTTAGATTTATAAATAGCAAGGATCAGGGTCTTGTTTCTATGGCACTGTCTCCCTCCCAAGCGAGAATATATCTTGACCTCATACTCATTCTGCTTATTATATCCGTGACTCATGAAAGTGGTGATTAAAAAAATAAAGTTATATTCATTGAGTCAAGTTGGGATGATGAGCAGGAGTGAATGCAGGGCAAGTAGTTTTGGCAAAGGTCTTGGGACATCCGTCTGTTTCACCTCATCCAATGCAAGCATTCTTCGCTCTTTTCCATTGTTCTGGTGTAGGAACTGGAGGGCTATATTACTGTGGGGTGTGCTTCTGATAAGCAGTAGCAGCCAAAACAGGAGCTATACTCCAAATTTGTTGAAGATTCAGTGCATTCAAGTCCAGAGTGCATCCGGATTAAAAGTATTTTAATGACTGGTTTTTCTATGTTTTAGCAGTACTTCTGCAAGCCACCTTGAGCCTAGTCAAGGAAAAAAGAAGGGTATAAATACATTATTAGTAGTACGGTGATGTATAGTATAGTATAGTATAGTATAGTATAGTATAGTATAGTATAGTATAGTATAGTATAGTATAGTATAGATAAGCTGCATACTTAGAATTTTATTAATATTAACTATCTTTCCCTCTCCAAAGGGTAGATTGCTTCTAGTTATACCTGAAAATGCTGGTGTAACAGTGCAATGTCTACTCACAAGTAAGCCCCTGATTCCTATAGGACTTACTCCAGTGCATTCAATGTGTTGCGTAAAAGTTGTGCAGAAGAATGTGGGGTGGGCATTTGAAGTTCTGAATTAAATATGTGCTGATTTGAATATAATTCTCTCCCCCTTCCCCCATGTCTTGTTTGACAGCTGATGCTTATTAATTTTTCACGTAATGTGTTGGGCCGCAGACAATTTACTTTGCCTTATGAATTCTGCATATTCCATAGTTTACTGGAGGTTATGCCTTGAAGTGTACAATTTCTGTTCTGTGACCTGAATAAAGACTGCTGTCTAAGTTGATGTTTTTATCACCGGCTTCATCTTGTCCAGTAATATGAGATAGAGGAATTTGGGACTGCAGAGAGGGGCAATAACAAAAAGGCCCCAAGGTGTTTTGTGCTCTCTTCAAGATTCCCGCTCTGTCCTTAATCCAGTTTGGCAGCTGAGCAGAGTCACTCTGGCTTTATCTCTTTGATAGCAGAACCTCTGGTACAAGTCCCTCTATAGTGGGAGCTCAGCTCTGAATTTGGATTCTCTTTCCCTCTTGCACTGTGGTTCAAGAGAAGGTGAAGTCTGACTCTCACATTTTCCCAATAACAAAATATCTAGGAAAATGTGATCTCCCAGAAAGAAATGGGAGAAGGATCTTAAGCAACCAGTTAGTAATCCTTGTGCCTTTACTGACCAATCACGGAAAAGTTCTTAAACCATCAAAATTGGTAGTCTGTTTCTGCTTCCTGTATGCTTTGGGTGCAGTTGAAGAATGTTTGGGACATTGTTCAGTCCAGGAGTTCTTATGTGGTCAGCTCAGGATTCTCTTTGTGGCAAAAACAACCAAGTTAAACTGCATGAATTGTTACCCCATCAAAATGGATGTTGTAACTGGAGCACTCTGAGATGCAATTTCACACTTCAGCAAGAGGTAAATGTGTTGTCTAAAAGCATCCTTGCTTTGTTTTTAAAATGCAGAAAATGTGTGAGGTTATATTTGGAGTGCAGTTTTAGGAGGAAACTTGTTTTTACCTCATATTTACATTGACTGTGACTCTGAATAGCTTACTTAATCATGCTGTGCCTCAGCATTGTGTTGGCAGTAGTTATCTAGATTATGGTATGGAGAAGGATGAGTGCGAACAATAAAAAGCATCTATACCTTTACCTTCTGTTGGGGGGAGGATTGGAGTTTATGAGTATGTGTGTTCGTAAGGTGGAGAAGGGAGGATGATATGTCTTGAACCTGTGCCTATTTCTGTGTTTCTAGTCTGCCAACACCAAATGCTCAAAGCTTGGCCAGTTTATGCAGTCATTAGTATCAAGTAGTGCAGTTTTTTAGTTTTTTAGTTTTTTTAGTTTTTTTAGGGACGCGGGTGGCGCTGTGGGTAAAAGCCTCAGTGCCTAGGGCTTGCCGATCGAAAGGTCGCGGTTCGAATCCCCGCGGTGGGGTGCGCTCCCGTTGCTCGGTCCCAGCGCCTGCCAACCTAGCAGTTCGAAAGCACCCCCAGGTGCAAGTAGATAAATAGGGACCGCTTACTGGCGGGAAGGTAAACGGCGTTTCCGTGTGCGGCTCTGGCTCGCCAGATGCAGCTTGTCACGCTGGCCACGTGACCCGGAAGTGTCTCCGGACAGCGCTGGCCCCCGACCTCTTAAGTGAGATGGGCGCACAACCCCAGAGTCTGGCAAGACTGGCCCGTACGGGCAGGGGTACCTTTACCTTTACCTTTAGTGCAGTTTTTTATTTTTGTTTTTGGACCATACACAGACTGGGTGCAGAGAGCTGCATGTATGGATGCTCTCCCTCAAAGAACCCTTCGCATAGAAAAATGACATTTCAAGAACAAGGCTAGATATCCAACCTTCCTACCTGGTGTAGTTAGGAATGGATCTGTTAGTTTTGTTTTGCGTGACCAAGTGGTGACAGCCCCAGCCTCCAGGGATCATAAGGAAGGAATAAAGACTCTGACAATGTTATATGGAATTAAAATTAGGCCACAACTTTATTAAACTTCTGAATGGCTTAGGCCTTGGGCGTGTATCCCTCCCAGCCCCCCAGCCGGGGGGAACTGGGGCTCATCAGGGTAAATGACATATGGGGGTGCTCTGTGAGACGTAAGTGTAGCAGGCAGCCAAGCCCAGATCCCCACACACAGGGTAGTTCACTGACGACCTTTCAGTGTATGGCCAGTGACACCCATATATATAACCCCTTTAAGAGGGGGACCCTGGAATCACCGCCGCATCCAACCTTCCTACCTGATGTAGTTAGGGATGGATCTTTTAGTTTTGCTTTATTTCAGTTTCTTATTTTCCCCCCAAACCAAATTTCTCCAGCAGCAGAAATCTGCTGTCTCTTCAGTCTGTTTTAGTTCAGTTGGAAGTTATCAATCTCAAGCTCAACTGTTGCTTATCTTGTGCATTTAGTGTGGGCAGGTGCATCCTTTTAACAGCACTTATAATTCTATTATTTTCCTTACATGTATTAAGTGACGTCTTTCTCAGTCCTTCAACTCTCTGACAGGAAATTGTTTTTAATGCCATGAAAAAACTGACGTGTCACAGAATAGGACTTGTCTCGCTCTTAAGAGTGCCTTGTGGCCCTATCATGGTTAGCAGCTAAGAATAGGCTGGCTCATTACAGAGATGGTTGTGCTGCTGAATTGGGGGTGAAAGCCTGCTCCAAGCTGGTGTGGGTAGCTTGGTGTTGTACTTTTCACATGTAATTTGCTGAGGTTTTGTTTTGCTTATATTCTGGAGGAGTAAGATAGAGAGGCTGTGCAGTAGAGGAGCTCTAAGCTACTCGTCCAAAAGCTCAAAATGAACCTAACCTAGGTTCTTTTCACTGCGTCTTTGCACCTTTTAAGCTACATAGAGAAGCTGTACAAGACTAAGAAATAATAATAATCTACAAGAGCCTGTGCAGTGGTTAGCGTGTCCAGTTAGGACTGGGAAGACCCAGGTTCAAATCCTGACTCATCCATGAAGTTGATTAGGTGACTTTGGGCCAGTCATTCTGAGCTCTGCCTCACAGAACTGTTTTGCAAATTAAAGGTGTGAACCACGTTCACTGTCTTGAACTAAAATTCAGGTTATGGATAAAACAAATATGTGTTCTTTTTCAGTTGCTCCACACCTGAGGGCCAACTGGTTTTCCACATCATATAGAATGTGAGAGGCAGCAAAGTACAGCTAAATAGGTCAAACACAAATACAGTACAGATAACTGGAAGCACTGGAAGTGACTTTTTTCAAAATTACATAGGAGGCCAGTGGCAGTCTTAGGCGAAAACTCTAGCTTTCAGAATTATGCCATAGAATTTAGACCATGTATAAAATTCAGATGGAGTAGCAAAAAAAAAGTTTGTCTTCTCATCACATTTCTCCTGAAACTTAGGAGGCAGAGGTTCTATTGACACAATATACAGATGCAGTCTCTGGAAGCACATAAGCCTACCCAACAATAGAAATGGAAATTAGTCTCTTCTGCTGAGCACTTGTCTTAAAAACCCACACAGCCTAAATTGGAGAAAAACAACATTTAAAGGTATAATCTCCTTGTTTTGTTAATTAATAGTGACAATTCATCCCTTTTCCCACTTCTTCTTTAATTGCTGGTTGGTCGGGGTTTTTTTGTTTTAATTATATTTTTAATTTACTCCTAATCAAATCCTGGCTTGTTGTCTCTGCCTGTGTGTTTATTTTGTTAGCGTATGTGTTCAAGTGTGTGTGGCTGCATACTTCCCTCTGTTTTCTCCAAATTGTTTTCCCCCCACCCTTCCCAACCTGGACCAGATCCAGTAATCCAATTTGAATCCAATCTCTGAGGTCTGGAATTCTAATTTACAGATTGCAGAGTGGGAGTTGAACAATGCAAACACCAAGACAGGAGTTTATTGTCTAATCTAATCAGGGGCAATCAGATGTTTGTAACAAGTCTATCAAAGCTGCATTGGGCCCTTTCACTGAACAGTGTAACCAGTCCTCTAATAATACTAAAGTGATTTAGGGTTTCATGCACTTTCATACAGATTAGCATGTGTATTTTCCTTTCTTTTTCAGGGCAGGCTTGGCAAAAGCCCAGCCCACTTTGCTTTTAGAATGTCGTAAGCAGCTTCATGCTCTGTGAGGGTTTATCAACATGCTTGGGGTTTGGGCATGATTCCTGCAGTGTGTGTGTATATGTGTAACAAAATAAAAAAATTCCTTCCAGTAGCAACTTGGAGACCAACTAAGTTTGTTATTGGTATGAGCTTTCGTATCTGAAGAAGTATTCATGCACACGAAAGCTCATAACAATAACAAACTTAGTTGGTCTCTAAGGTGCAACTGGAAGGAAAAAAATTATTTTGTTTCGACTATGGCAGACTAACACGGCTACCTACCCGTGTGTATATGTATGTTATATTTATTTATTTTGTTAAGAAAACATTAGTAATTAAATTATTGTAGTGCTAAGGAGAGTGTTCTGTCAGAGCAAATTCTTCTGCTTTTCCCATAGAATGATACTCACCCTCCTCCCCTGCATGATATTCAGGGGGTTCTCCCAATCATCCAGAGTGGATTGGGGGAAGGTGTGGGGGTCACACAAGAGGGAGAGAAGGACAAAAGTCTGCTGCGCTAGCAAAAGTCCTTGCACTGGCTTCTAACAGCAGAATGAGTTAGTCAAATCCAGCCCATTACATTTAAATTTATTCCTTCATACACAAAAAGAAGACGGTGTACAACAAAAGAGAAGTAAAATAAAATTACAATTTAGAATAGAATGGCATCCATTAGGTCAATGGCAAAATAAGCATAAAAGAAAACATCTTGTTGTTTAGTGCCTTGGAAAGACCTCAGAAAATAGATTACTTTTCAGCAACTGCTTCCCAGCCACACTCCTTCCTTAGTGATTCAAAACGCTAGGTGGATGGGAAATTTCATTTCTCCAGCAGTCATAAATATAGGTGCCTTGTAACTGCTGCTCTGGATGTCTGGGCAAAGAGGAAGATAGGAGTTCAGATCCTCCACAACAGTTTCATAGTAATTGCACATTTTTTGCACAGTAATCCAGAAAGGCAAATTGCTAAAAAAGTTCTATACTATCCGTCCCTTGGATCTCAGTTCTTCTTCTTACACTGTTAGTGCCCTTTTTTCTGGGTGAGTGCCCCATTTGCCCAAATGGACCAGCCTGCACAGTTCCCAGGCTCTCTTCTATGCCCCACTTCCTATGCAACAGGATCCTCCATTGCTTCAGGATGGAGAGCAAATGCACAGGTATCAGGGAATCTTGCAGAACTATTGGGCTAAGCCAGACTTCCTCAACCTCAGCCCTCCAGATGTTTTTGGCCTACAACTCCCATGATCCCTAGCTAGCAGGACCAGTGGTCAGGGATGATGGGAATTGTAGTCTCAAAACATCTGCAGGGCCGAGGTTGAGGAAGCCTGGGCTAAGCAGCTGGTTTGGCCCTTCTCCCAGTCTGTGCACACAATGTGCTCATATTGCTGTCCCTTTCTCCACTGGGAAAAGGAGGTTCCAGCAGCAGGCAGTTCAACTAGGCTGGAACTTCTTTTGGGTGCAGGCAACAACCAGGACTAGACTCCTTGCTGCGGCAAGCAGAAGCATATAAAGTCTAGAGCAGCCTTTCTCAACCTTGGGTCCCCTAATGTTGTTGGACTACAGTTCCCATCATCCCTAGCTAGCGGGAGCAGTGGCCTGGGATGAGGGGAGTTGTAGTCCAACAACATCCTGGGACCTAAGGTTGAGAAAGGCATGTCTAGGATATCTGATTTTTATGTCTGACTCTGCAAGATTCTTAGACTATTAATGGGCCCCAAACGTGCATGTAAACATGTATTTAAGAGGTTGACATGCTTGCTGAGCCTAGACTTCTGCAATCCTACCTCTATGTACAGTCTTAGATTACTGTTTTCTAGGTCACTAAGGGTGCATTTCAGTTTCAGCCCTGGAGAGAAGAGTTGAAGCCATTACCCTCCGAAGAAGACACCTGATAAATATTTGAAAGATATATTTTACTATGAGCCCTAAGATACTATGCAGTAAGGAAAGATGATGCTGGGGAATAAATAAGTAAATATATAGTATCTAGAGTGTGTGTGTTCTGTTTTGCTATGGGCAACATTAAACTCGGTGCACCGTATCCATATATCTTTCAACAGTCTCTTTCTACACCTAGGAGTCTGTTTAGGAGCTGGACTATCTATTAAGGAAACACTCTGCTCGCTGCTTTTCCTAGTGAGTAGAATCAAGTGTGTGTTCATCAACAAAATCCTGCTTCACTATATGGATTAAAGACCTAATTTAGCAAATTAAATATAGGCAACAGACTGGAGGTGGGCAAATATTATTCCCATCTTCAAAAAGAGGGGAAAGGAGGACCCAGGTAACAACCAACTGATGAACTTGACATCAATACCAGCGAAGGTCCTATAACAGATAATTCAAGAGTTGGCCTGTGAGCATTTAGAAAAGGATGCTGCGATTACTAAAGCCCAGCATGAGTTTCTCAGAAATAAGTCTTGCCAGACCAATCTGAGTTCTTCTTTTGATGGAATTCCAAACCTGGTGGATCAGGGAAATGCTGTGGACATAGTGTATCTTGATTTAAGTCAGGCTTTTGATACAGTTCCCCACAATATTCTCACGAGGAAGCTGGTAAAATGTGAGTTGAACGAGGTAACTGTTAAGTAGATTTGTAGCTGGTTGACTGACTGAACCTGGAGGGTTCTGTCCTGGGCCCATTGTTGTCCAACGTCTTTATAAACAACTTGAATGAAGGAATTGAAAGGATGTGCATCAAATTTGCAGATGACATGAAACTAGGAGGGGTAGCTGATGTTGCAGAAGACAGAATCAAAATTCGAAATGTCTTAACAGATTGGAGAACTGGGCCCAAGCTAACAAAATAAATTTCAATAGGGACAAATGTAAAGTCCTGCACTTAGGCAAGAAGAATCAGAAGCACTTGGCTTACCAGCAGTACATGTGAAAAGGATTTAGGGGTCTTGGTAGGCCACAGGCTTAACATGAGTCAACAGTGTGATGCAGTAGCAAAGGCTGCATCAACAGAAGAATAGTGCCCAGATCAAGGGAATCAATAGTACAACTCTATTCTGCCTTGGTCAGACCACACCTGGAATACTGTGCCCAGTTTTGGGTGTCACAATTTAAGAAGAATGTTGACAAGCTGGAATGTGTGCAGAGGAGGGCAACCAAGATGATCAAGGGTCTAGAAACCAAGCCTTTGAAGAATGGTTGTGGGAGCTGGGTATGTTTAGCCTGGAAAAGAGGAGACTGAGAGGAGATATGATAGCCATCTTCAAATATCTAGAGGACTGTCACATGGAAGATGGAGCAAGCTTGTTTTCTCCTGCTCAGGAGGGTAGAACTCAAACCAATGGCTGCAAGCTACAAGAAAGGAGATTCCAACTAAACATTTGGAAAAACTTTCTGACAGTAAGAGCTCTTTGGCAGAGGAACAGACTCCCTCTGGAGGTGGTGGACTCTCCTTCCTTGGAGGTTTTTAAGCAGAGTTTGGATGGCCATCTGTTAGCTGAGATTCCTGCATTGCAGGGGGTCCGACTAGATGGGTCCCTTCCAACTCTAAGATTCTGTGATTCTGTAATTCTAGGCACATACTGAGTCACTTCACACATAATGCTAAACCAGGGATTCCACATTCCTGTGCCAAACCATGACAATGCTAATGTTCATGAGCTGGACTAAGCCCAAGAGATATTCGGGCCTGTGTTTCCTCCCTTCCCCTCTTCCCCAACAGCTAGGAAAATGACTTTGCCAGTATTTATGACAGGCTGTCATGTCATTTGAATCAAGGACTGGTATTTATAACAAGAAGACAGAAGTGCCTGGCGTGCTCTGGTCCATGGGGTCACGAAGAGTCGGACACAACTAAACTACTAAACAACAACAATTTATAACAAACTCTGATTAGTTTAAGAAACCAACTTCAAAATCCATAGCTTAAGGTTTGCTTGTTTTGAAATTGACAATTTGTTAAAACCACAGTCCCTGGTCAGAGCCACATAACAAGCTGACATTCAAGGAAGCTGAAAGCAAATGTCAGTTTTACAGTGGGAAGAGAGGGAAAGGTGGAGTGTGTGCCTCTATCAGACTCATGCATGTAGCACAAACTAATGTTTAGAATGACACATTACTGTGACCATAGTTGCTCTTCTGTTTTGTCTTGAATTTCCCTAAATGAACAAGCTAGCTATTGCTAATGCCAGCAACTAACAACAGAAAACCTTCTCACTACTCGAGTGGCAGCCACACATGTACGTACTTTCCTATTATGGGTTTTTTTTCATGCTTTCTCCAGTATAATATGTTGGCTGCCCTGTTAGGAAGAGTACATGAATGAGGAGACAGTGGTTCTGACCTGCTCTTGCTATTTCCATGTTTCTTTTGTGGTTTCCTCCTCTCAGAGTTCCAGTTTAGTTATTCTGCTCTATTTGTCCATCCATCCCATGCTTCCTTATTTGTTGCAAGGTGACCTCTGTGGTTCAGCACTTTCCTGTGCTCCTAACGGATCTTGAATCTTGCTTTTGATACACATTGACAGGCATTGCACAAAGCAGTACATTTGCAATCACCCATCGTTGCTTAATTGCATATAGAAGTTTTGTGTTCCACAGGTCTCAATTAGTTGAAAGGTACATTAGAGCCGCAACTGTTTTTTGTTTAAACTAGGGAACTTGTTTTCATTTATGGTAAATCTTTTTAATTGCTCTAACCATAAAAGCTCATACACTTTATTGAAATTGCTGTTCTTCCTTGATGCAGTTGCATGAAGAGCCCTCTGTAAGGTATGGAGTTGCTAAGTTGTAGCTGTTTAAAAAACAATGATGATCAAGTTATCTCCCTGTTCTCAGCATGTAATGTCATCACCAACATTCATGAGCTCTCAACTCTGGGAGCTCAAATCAGGTAGAACAGCTCTGAGGGAAGAGAAATTGTTAAGGATCCTCACACCTAGGCAGGAGCAGATTTGGGGAGGGGGTGGGGCAAGAAGGGGGTGAGGTACCATCAGGCAAGCGGAAGTATCTGCACAAACGGATCACATTAGTAGAATACTGCCCTGTATATTTACCGTAACCTCTGGCACCTCAGCAGATAAAACAAAATGAGAAATAGCAAGAAAAGTCCTATTATTCTTGCAAAAAAAAAAAAAAGAGGATTTATTATTGCCTACTTCCCATCATATCTGCTATCCCCATTATCTGCCACTGGGCCTTATGCTAGGCAGACAAAGAAGACCAATTTGAGTATGCATTTATCTTAATAAAGATACTATTTAATGACCAGTAAGCATACTTTTTCTTGCATATGATGCAATCTAAAATACATGAGCCTGAAACATGATTGCATTTGCCCTATTCCCACAGAAGAGCTTTTCTTCCTTCCTTTAGCAGTTGATGTCCATTAAATCTTTTGAGTGACGCTGGAACAATGTATGGAATATCTCAGTTTGGTATCTCTTAAATCTTAATAATAATAAAAAGCCCAGAGCCGACGAGAATGTAAATTGCACATACAATTGTGATAAAAAGCTGCAGATAACATTAAAGAGATTGTATCAGTTTAATGCAAGTTTAGTGCCAAACTCTGTGATCCGTTCTTTAAAGAGCAATCCTTGTTAGCCGGCAGAAAGTATTTAAATTGCTTAAGCTTGCTCTACAAACCATCTGTAAATCCACAGCCCTTAGTTCAAAACACTCTTTGCTTCCTAGGGATTAGTGAAAAACCTGTCTGACTGTCATTTATCACAATAATAACCTAGTTTTTCTATTTATTTACTGGTTGTCTGTGTCTGTAGACCTTTGAGTGTCTAACAAAAATATACCATATTTTTCTGTGTATAACACGACCCCATGCATAATTTTGGGAGCCCCAAATTAAGAAATTTAAAAATTAAGAAAGTTGTTGAGCTTGTAAGTTTGCTGAGCAGTTGAGCAGTTTTTTACGATCCCCCTGCTCTGGCTGACGGAACTGGTGCCGTAACTCACTGCATACTGGCAATCACAGCATACTCTTCCTAAGCTGGGAAGAGCAAGTAAGCAGCCTCCTCGCCAACATTCCCTGCCACCCCCGCAGCTCCAGCCCTCGCTTACTTGCTGTATTAACCCATGTATAAGACAACGACCCCCAATTTATCACTAACATTTTTCAGGGGGAAATGTCATCTTACACATGGAAAAATACAGTCATTAAAAACGTGATTTTAACAGAGAGGCAGCACAGCCTCGTAAATTCCAAAATGCATGAGCAAAATTACTAAGAGTGTACCTGCCAACCTGTATTGAATATACTGCCTATGTTGTTGTTGTTTAGTCGTTTAGTCGTGTCCGACTCTTCATGACCCCATGGACCAGAGCACGCCAGGTACTCCTGTCTTCCACCGCCTCCCGCAGTTTGGTCAGGCTCATGTTTGTAGCTTTGAGAACACTATCCAGCCATCTCATCCTCTGTCGTCCCCTTCTCCTTGTGCCCTCCATCTTTCCCAACATCAGGGTCTTTTCCAGGGAGTCTTCTCTTCTCATGAGGTGGCCAAAGTATTGGAGCCTCAACTTCACGATCTGTCCTTCCAGTGAGCACTCAGGTCTGATTTCCTTAAGAATGGATGCGTTTGATCTTCTTGCAGTCCATGGGACTCTCAAGAGTCTCCTCCAGCACCATAATTCAAAAGCATCAATTCTTCGGCGATCAGCCTTCTTTATGGTCCAGCTCTCACTTCCATACATCACTACTGGGAAAACCATAGCTTTAACTATACGGACCTTTGTTGGTAAGGTGATGTCTCTACTTTTTAAGATGTTGTCTAGATTTGCCATCGCCTTTCTCCCAAGGAGCAGGTGTCTTTTACTGCCTATAAAGTAGATTAAACTGATGTGAGAAAGGCTCTTAGGTGAGCATGCATATTATACAGTATTTATGTCACAAACCTTTTAATCCAACAAAATCTAAACAGGGGTGCCAGTGTCTTTGGATCTCAAGCTTCAGGGTGCTGATTCTGGTGAATCATTTTAAATCACTGTGGATCAAGAAGGTCAGACTCTCTGTAGCATCAGCAATAAGATGCCATTTTAAAGTTGATCAATATGTGCTGCAGGAGATCTGTGGTTGTATGTCGAAACTTGTGTTTTTAATAGGTAGTCACTGTGTGAGGTAAATGTAAAATGGACTGAAGGAGCAGTGATGTTGGAGGGGGCTAACCCTCCCCGCCATGTTGTGTGTTTTGCACTTATTGGTCCTTTGCAGTATAAACATGGGTGTTCCTCAGAAGCCAATTGTCTCTGCAGCAGAGTTCCTCATTCCTACGTTGGACCAGATCAATCAGCTGCAGCCTCCTGAACCATACATTCTACCTAATCTCCCTTCTGTTCCCAGCTCTCCTCTACCTGTTCCGGGCTCTCATTTCCAGCCCTCCTCCTTCTGCCAATGACTGCACCTTTTCAACCAAATGAAGGTGCTGATCACATTGCTCTCTTGTCCTTATCTCACTGTGCTTTCTGCTAGAAATATGAATTCCAAATCTCTTGTTTTTCATGATTTGGGGGGCTATTGAACTACAAATGCCAGAGAATTTCTCCCCAGACCTGCCTCAAAATGAGACTTAAGTTTTACAAGCCCCAACCTTTCACTCCTATTGGGATCAAAATCTGAATAATAGGGGATTTACTTCAGTGATCCTTTGCTTCTTATCCTTCATTGGCCAGACTGATGGGGCACAGTGGGTAATAATAATAATAATAATAATAATAATAATAATAATAATAATATCTTTATTGTCATTGCCCCCTCTCGGGGACAACAAAATTACTTTCGTTGTATGATAGACTCCTTGATTTAGGAGGAACTAAAGCTATAACAGTCTCTGCATTATACCACTTTTTCAGAGGGGGTAATGGAGGGAAGTTGGGGGGGATCCCCTTTTACTCCTGCTGTTTCCACAGCTGCTTTATATTGCCAGTGACAAAGAAAGGGGAAAGGTATATTTTGGGCATGGGGGTAAATGAGGAACACAAATCTGGGGATTGGGGGAGAGGATCTCCAAAAATAGTGTGGAGAGAGTGGCTTAAGAAAAATTACTCCCTCTGCCGTAACACTAGAATTCAGGATCAGGATCAGGATTCTTTAGAAACTAAAGAGTGAGATTCAGGATAGACAAAAGAAAGTACTTCATATAGTGAATAACAAACTTATGGAATTCACTGCTGCATTATGTGCTGATAATCACTAATTTAGGTAGCTTTAAAAGGAGATTAGACAAATGAATGGAAGGCAGGTATTTTGATGACTATTAATCATGATGGGTAAATGGAACCCTCAAAGTCAGAGGTTGTGTATCACTTAATCCATGGTGATTACTCCCAACTAAATGTGTGCTCTATCTCTGTTGAAAGGTATTATGCTTGTGTTGGCACTGAATTATACTGATTTTTTTTGCCTGTGGAGATTAAACTGTGTAAAAGTTGATTCACATAATGAATGATCCCCATGCATGTGTGAATTGGACCTTTAGAAATTGTCTGGGCAGTGTTTATCCAACTTTTGCCTGGAAAAAACCACAATATAATTCAGTAAAATGTTGATAGAAGGGATGAACTTTATTCTCTCATTGCTTTGTAAACTTACATGGGTCTGGATGTGTATGTCTTTAATTCAAGAACAAAGGAACATGTGAAAATTACTAAGACCACTGAAGGTCATCTGTACCTTGAATTCTCCATTTAATTGTACCCCCGCAAACAAACAAACAATACCTTCCCTCTGCCCTGAACTTCTAAATTCAACCATAATAAACCCTTTCTAAGTGTGCTTTATTCCGTATATATCCAGCAATTGTAAAACCTGAACCATAACACTATTCCTGCTAATTGTATCACTTCAGATTTATTTCTTGGCAACATTATCACTAGCCTCAGGCACCACCACAATCATCAGGAAACACGGAATGAGTATAACTCCTTTGCTGTTTCCATTAAACCTGAGCTAAGCGTCTGGTCCTGTTTTGATGAGAGCCAAGACTGATGAGCCTTTGTGGCTTGCAGAATACTCCCTTCAGGGATTCTTGCTTCGATAAAGCTATGTACAGATGGAAGGATCATTAGCTGAATGTGTCTGGATTTGTGAGCGGAGGGGAAGAGATTCTTCTTGCGTTTCTATCCTTTTAACTTGTTTGGTCAGTTCCTGGCTTCTCCTTTCCACACTTTCCTTCTGCAAATCCAGTTGTGCGGTTCACTCACTTGTTCACATGTCAGATGTTGCAAAGTAAGTAGTCTAGCTGGAAGTCTTGGGAGCTGATAAATGGAACTGCTTTAGCTCAAAGCCAGAGATGATGTTTCTACTGTGACGAGTTTGCCACTTTGCAGGAATATCATTAGTATTGACAGGCTGTGGAAGCTGCTAACTTAACTATTGAGCCTGAACTCAATATATATTCAGTGTTGGGATCATTTAAGGTTGAACTGGACTGAAGCAGAATGGCAAGATGTATGCATGTGTAATGAACAACTTTTTGTTCGTTTGATCCATTCCTGCCTTGGCAGTTGGTGTCCAACACAGAGAAGCTACAATAGTGATTATCTTTGTTGTCTTCATCACCCTTGAAGAGTGCATTGTACCTGGCAGCTTATAGGCTGCTGGAAGGAAGGAAGGAAGGAAGGGGGAAAAGGAAGGGAAAAAGGAAGGAAAAACACCATACCCCCCCCCCCCAGAATTAAGAATAGCAATAATAAATGACTAAAAAAAATGCAGAACACACTCAATGGCTCCGCAGCTGTACCACACTTTTTTTGGGGGGTGGGGGGGTGGGGGAGAGTAAAATAAAGAAAATATTCATGTGCGAAATGGGAAGTTTTCTTTGTTCTGCTTTTGGAGCCAGCTACATTCCATGCTACATTCCACTACCTCTCTCTTCAACACATACCCCCCCACACACACACACCACAGGAGGAAAGAGGGAGAAGGCAGAGGGAGAAATGGGGAGAGCAATTTCAACTACATAAGACACGCTGTAAGAGGCAAGAGAGGAGGGAGGAACATTGTCCAGAGCTTCACCATTTATTATCAAGTTTCTTTTCTTTTCTGCTGCCCCTTCTTCCTCCCCATGCCCCACCCTCACTGTCTGCCTGCTCCCCCCAATATTTCCTCCCCATGCCCCACCCTCACTGTCTGCCTGCTTCCCCCAATATTTTCTTCAAGTTGGCACCCCTGCATCTAGATAATGTCAAACACACCCACCCACACCCAGCATGCAAAACCCCCAAGTCAATCTGGTTTCAAATTCAGTATAGTGCTAAATCATCATTTGTTGTTATCACAAGTGACTATGACCTAGAGGTCTATAGGGACTCTTATGCCCTTTGGGGGCCCTTCAGATGCCACATGACTGGTTCTCATTGGTTTCTTCCATTTTTTACTGTAGAAGTATCAAGGTGCTGGTGATCAGGTGCTTATTGATTCTGTGGGACCTTCCCAACTGATCTATCTTAGGGTTGGCATTTTCCAGAAAGAGACAGGATTTCACCATCAGAAACAGTGTCTGGGTGAAAACCACTGAAATGTCTGGGAAAATCCAGATGTATGGCAACCCATGACAAACTTCCTTAAAAATAGCTCAAAAACTTCTTCTTTTTTTTTGAGATTTTGCAACAACTTTGGGCACAACTAAAACAAAGCTTAACAACTTTGCCCAACGAAAACCTCAACAACTTATTTTGTGTCTGGATTTTTTCAAATATGGCAACCCTAATCCATCTTGTTCCCCGTTCCTCCTCTGAGCGCAGATATGATTTGCTACCGGCAAACATCATGTTATGGATCACAAAAAAATGATTATAAATGTCCATTCATCCATTAGCAAAACAAGAAATGTAGTTTAATAAACATAATGTACCGGGATATGTTCATTATATTTATTTATATTAAAAAAACTGCCCCACCTTTTTAGTGCCCACACACACTACTCAGGACGGCTTACAAAATTTAAAATCTCAATGCAATAAAAAGATATTAATATACAAATAATAGAACAACACATAAAACACCCTTCATTTAAAAATTATTTAAAAGCCACAATGGCAGCAATCACAGGTTTTTAAAAAACCCACCTGTAATTTGTTTTAGTAGTCAGAACCCTGCTGGAATGAAAATGCTTTTACTAGCCAGTGAAAAAAAATTCAGAAAAGGGTGGCATCTGCACTTCACAGCACAAGGTATACCACAGTATTGGTGCAGCTACTGAGAAGCCTCAATTGCTTCTAGTCATCACTTGGGACTGACACATTATAAAATATTTAGCTACGTCTAGTGACAAAAGGGTCTAACATTTGCACCAAGATATAGAGAGAATTGAGAACTGACCTATCAGTCAATAGTTCCTGCCAGAATCCATAAAAATAGCTGAGTTGCTATTGATTTTACTATCTATGGCTATTTATTTATTTTTTAAACCCCTCTCTGATGACTGTGTAAAAAAAACCACACACAGACAGTGGGATGGACATGCCAAGAAGCTCGACTGATTGAAATGGGATCAATAAATTATATGCAGACGAAAAGGTACTTATGCTTAGGCAGTGTTGAATCTCCTTGTGATTTCAGCAACATACCAAGAGCAGAAATATGCTGATAATTATTTAAATTAGACTGAGATCCTTGAATTCTCTCCCCCTCCCCCAAGTAGCAGCATTTCAGTACTTGTCCAGATGAGTGGTAATTTTCTCAAATGGAAAGGTTTATTAAACATGCCAGGCAGTGCTTTAGTAATATTTAGAACACCAATTAACTTTATTACGGTTTTCAACAAAAGATGCTTCAACAAGGGTGCTCAGGTCAGATCAGAAGGGCTGATTCACCTTTTCCCCATCCTCTTGGAGGTTTCAGGCTATAGTTACCTCCTTTTATCTCTATTCACTCTCTCCTCCTGACAATGCCAGCTTGGGCAGTGGTAAAGGCCTCAACGTTGCCAGGGAGGGGCAATGATGGTCTCTAACCTGCTACTGCTAAGAAGGAGGGTTAGGCATCACTGCGTGCTCAGTTGCCTTCCCTCTTGTCTCTGCATGATTGGGAAAGGGGGTATTTAGTCAAGGAGGTGACACTACCTTGTCCCTCTGGATGGCAGATCGAACAATTAGAGGAGGTGCTGCCATAGGTAGTTGTAGTACACAGAAGGGATGGAACACAGAGGGACTCAAAGGAGCATATTTTGCCAGTCTCCCCACCCCTTTCCCTGCTCCCCAAAAAAGAACCAAGTGACTAAGGGGTCATCCTAAGCAGTGCTGAAGACACAATCTCTGTACTGGAGCTGATCAGCCAGTTTAATACTGCTTCGGTAGTCTTGCACAACTGCTTCGTTTTTTGCCATAAGCTTGCCGTAATGAATTGGCTAACTCATTTAATATATTTTCCACTACAGTACTATGCTTCTACTTCCATCTACATCCCTATCACCATAAAAAACCCACCTTGCCCCACCATCTCCTGCACTCACCCCAAATATGTGTGAATAGGTGTATAAATGTAGTGTGCCTATACACGTGAATTCATGTGTTTGAGCATGTGTGTGTGTGAGAGAGAGAGGGGTTCTTTTACAAAAAGGGCAAATTCTCCCAAGTGCATCTGGCTGCCATGTCTCATTTGTGTGTATGTGTTACTTTGTTTGAATTCATGTGAACATTTGTATGCATTAATTTGTATGAGAGAGAGAGAGAGAGAGAGAGAGAGAGAGAGAGAGAGAGAGAGAGAGAGAAACAAACAAACAGACAGACAGACAGACAGACAGACAGACAGAATATGCATGAAAGGAAGTGGGTGATGGAGGAAGTAAGAGGGAAATGGAGTTTTGGAGGTATTTCTGCACAGGAGGAGTAAATGTTCACAGGTGTCAGGGTGCTGTCAGCGGCTTCCAGGAAAGTATAAAGTATAAAGACAAGGGAAAGTTTCTTACCATCCTTTTTTATTTCAATATTACAGAGGCTATAGAATCCAGCCTCTTGGATTATGGCGTCCCAAGTGAATCTCCACACCCATCTCTACTACTTTCTCTTTTGTCACTTCTACAGGTGCTGCTACATGCCCTCTGTCTTTGAGCTCTTACCTCCTGCTTTCAAGGGTCGCTGGGTTCTGGGAGAGTGGGAGTCTGGAATGCTTTCTAAAGACACTGTGTCTGTCAGCTGTTGCCCTCCTGCTGCTTCCTCCTCCTCTCCCATTATTTCCCAACTTTCCCCCTCATCTGCCTCTGAGCTGTGACCTCCCTCAAACCCCTGTTGTAAATCTAAATTGTCTTCCTCTTCTTCCTCCCTGAAAGGGTCAGGCTGGGGAGGGGCCTCTACCATTCCTCCTCTGTCCAGTCCCTGACATCAGGAAGGATTAAGGTATATAGCGGAAAGTTTTGCACAGGAGGGTCAAAGGCTCAGTCTTAAGTGATTGAGGGAGAAATAAAAATTACCTAGGACTCTGCTCTCCTGATTGGATAACTATATAAAATATGCCTAACTATGCGTGTTTACCCCTGTTCATTTTTATTTGATTTTATGGGTAATTCCTCAAACCGCAAAGTTAGGTTCCACCCCTCAATCTTTTTCTCAAAAAAATCTACCTTGCTGCCTTACTAAAACTACAGTGGTACCTCGGGTTAAGAACTTAATTCATTCTGGAGGTCCATTCTTCACCTGAAACTGTTCTTAACCTGAGGTACCACTTTAGCCAATGGGGCCTCCCACTGCCACAGCGGCGCAATTTCTGTTCTCATCCTGAAGCAAAGTTCTTAACCCGAGGTACTATTTCTGGGTTACGGAGTCTGTAACTTGAAGTGTCTGTAACCTGAAGCGTCTGTAACCCGAGGTACCACTGTATGAGTAAAAGAGTGTTTGTTTTGAAAACAGTCTGGGACTTTATTTACCCCACACTTAAGTGCTATTTGCTCCACACCATTGCATTCTACCTAGCGTAGGGACTGCCTCCTTTCCTTCTCAAGGAGCAAACTACAGTCCATGCCATCACAGAGTTTTCCCCACATTGTGCAATATTGTTGTATGCCATATGCCTGCTACATATGGATGGCCCTGCATAGTTTGTCATACTCCTGCCCTGACAGATGATTTCTGTCACTGGGTAGGAGAGGGTGGTGGAGACAAAAGATCACAGCTGCCCTTCCATATTATGCATCATGCACAAACGTTTAGTGATCGTGGCCTTGTAAACCAAAAACAAACCTTTAGTCCAGATTACTCTGTGCAGACGTGATGCTGTGTTTTTCTGTTTTTTGCATTGTGACAAATGGTTGCAAATATAAACATGGCTGCTGACATTGTTTCAAGGCATGAACATCTCTGATGCTATTGATTTCACATTGTGCAGTCCCATGGCTATTTATTGTGTCTGTCAGTTATTTGAAAGAAATATGAAATTTTCAGAATAGGAAGCATAAAGCAATAATAATAATAATAATAAATCCATTGAGAGAAACACACAGCAGCTTATTGTGGATAAGGCTTGTGCTGCATTGTGGCAGCAGAGACTGTCGTATGCAAGCTACAGTGTGATTACAACTTGAACTTGTGATATATGGGCAGATTCTCATCATTCCATTCAGTCATTATTTCATGTAAAGTGTGCAAATTGGCCCTTTAATGGTCTGGGTTTCTAATATTCCATTTTTTAGGACAGGCATGATGGCATCCAGAGACTTTTATTTTGACCCCACTTCTGCCATATAACTTCTTGATGGATGCTGAAAATGAGAGGAAAAGCAAAAGGACTGATTGAATGCATTATTGCAGAAGGCTGCTAGCTAATTTACTTAATCCTCAGCACTGAGGAAACTAAAGTGCCTTCTCTCATCATACTGCAGCTGCAATTTATATTGGAAGAGAAAGTGGGTGAGTGCACACGAGAGGAAGAGGCAGACTTGATTTTTGTGCAGCTTGATTCACCGCACATCCTGCCCCTCCAAAACTCACCTTCTCTCCCTTTGGGTTTATGCTTTAAAATGTTTTCTTCTTGCTTGTGATTCTGTTCTTCCCACCACAAATGAGACAGTATGTGCGCTGCAGGTTTATTTGTCACAACAGGAAAACTACAAGGAATAATAATAATAAATGGCTCCTCCTATTACTAGGTAACATTTTACTTCAAGGGAAAATCTCCATAATGAAAAGCTGCAATATCTGCTCTCCTTCTTTTGGTATTCTTAACAGGATTAGCAGAATTAAAACCTGCACTTTAAAAGGGCCCCAAGATATTTGCAAGAAATGAATTGAAAACAACACTTTTTGTTGTTGAAGAGCTGAAGTTATTCGTTCTTCTTGCAGAGTCTTACTGTGCAGACTGAAGATCCGCAATTTAAATGTTTGATGCATGGAAATATGGCATGCAGTTATTTCCAGCTGGAATATCCTGTGCAGTTCCACATAAGCTAGCTTTCTCTACATTATTCAGTAATAATGCTTACTTTAATAGTAGCACAGTGTTGCGGAACGGGACTGGCCCACTGCCATGGCATCTGTATCACCGAGTCTCCCCCTTGGAGGGAGATGTATCAGCCGTCTCCCTCCAGCTAGAAAAGTTTGAATCTGGCCCACCTGCAAGATTGACCAATGGCAGGTGGGCTAAGGGGCGGGCTCACTCTGTAGGACAGACCTGACCAAGTCCCCTTGAGGACTTCAGATAGGTTCACTCCCTAGGGATAAAAGCAGGCCCACCTTTCACCTGGCACCCCAAACCATTGGTTTGCTTCCTCTACCTTTTTCAATAACCCTGTTGCACTCTCCTTTGTCTGCCTGCATGCACCCATTCCATTATACATGATCCAAGAGTGTTGATGCCCATGATTTGGTCAGAAAATTCCCCATGGGGAAAAAATCTGGTGCTTTATTGTTCTGTGGAAATGTCTCTGTTCCATAAGTTTATTAATAGCAATCAACAGATACAGATATTAGACAAGCTTGGCAGTTTCAAAGTTTTTAGTGTTGCTTACATGTAAAATAAACATGCTAAATCAGATCACTCTCTAGTACATAAGAAAAGTTTCTCTATGCAAATTACAAAAATTTACATAGGAAAATTTCCCAATTCAACACCTCCATTAAACCCACATCACTGCTTAGTGCCTGAGAGTGTTCCATAAATTTCAGTCAGCACAAACTGATGGTGAGAACAGAATTATCATTTCTATACTATGAACTGAATTATTTAGGGGAAAGATAGATTGCAGTAGTTAAGTTCAGCACTAAAAGGTTCTTAAGTAGGTGTCAACAATACCTACTTTGCACATTCCTTTCCCTTATGCATTAATTGGTGTGGAGTTCATGTTTCTTGCACATAGTCTTTAAATGTGTTATTTTTCTTTTATCTTCTTGGACAGAACACCTAGCAACCTGTGCCAGCTTAATTAAGTTAGTCTGAGGCCTCTCTCAGTGCATGAGAATGGGGAGATCTAGTGGAAAGCCTGGTATAGCTATTATTCGCTGGACTGAGCCCTCAGTGGAACAATTGGGCATTAGGCAGAATGCAGTGGAACTAAATGGGGCCGCAGGTAATGCCAGACAGTCATCAGCAATGCATTCAGAGAACTCTTACAAACACAGTATTGCTGAAAAGGGTGGCAGAATCCATCATGGGGAGTGCTGATGGGATTTCAACAACCTGTGGAGAATATTGACTGGGGAGGCAGTGACCTTGAAATGTTTCCTTGTAGGACAAAAGGAATTTCAGTGATGCCCTTCTACTACCAGCAAAATGACTGGATATACAGCAATTATTTTCTTTTGTGGCACTGTGGAGACGGTGGTTGTGCTGACCAGGTCAAGGTGAGAAAATGGCTAAATGAATGCAATACATACGAGCAGGCCTGTGCAGAACTTGTCGGAGGTCCGGGGCAGGAGTCTTATTAGAATTTAGTTATAAACTCAGACAAAAGAAGCAGCTGGTCCCTGCAGCCCCAGCCCCACCCCCTGGCCAGCTTAGTCCTTTGAGGTCTGGGGCAAGTGTACCCAGCATCCACCACCCTCTGTATGGGCCTGCTTAAGAGAGGTACATATCATACAAGTACTACCTATCTTTAAGTATTGACAGGTCAGATCCACTAGATAGCAGAGTTGCTAAGGAAGCTGATCTTGACAGCTGCCTTGTTTAAGCTTTCTTAGAAACTGCATTCCATTAAACGATGGAATTTTGTTGCATTCTGGATAAGGTTAGAGTGCCCTCTTTATAGGCTAAAACAGAGTGCTGAATTTTGGCGTTGCACAGGTGCCGCTAAAATTGAGACTGTAAGATTCGGTCTCATGTCAGCATTGGTCAAGAATAGATTCACAAATGCATGACAAATTGTTATTTTGCCAGCCATGGCATCATCAGCATCATCACATTGATATGCTGCTTATTATAATATTTTATATTATGCCACAATGTAGTCTCCATGCAGCCTTCAATCTAGCCACTCACCAGACTCAAACCTGCTCAGCAAGGTGAATGCATGAATTTACCTTCAGACCATATCCTAAGTTTGTACCTCTATCTCTCCCCCTCTCCACCCCCTTTTTTACTTGCAGTGTCATGTGGGTTTATGAAGAATAGTGCCAAAATGGAATGAATTGAGGGCAATACATTTTTTTAAAGTTGCTCTAATTGGTTTTTAGGCTTTCCCTCCGCGGCTCACTTTTATTTTTCATCTTTTCGCTCTGAAATTAAAGATAGTTTTGTGAGTGTGCATTTTATCCATTTCCTGCATTTAAAGATCTTGACCTAGCCGTTCCCTTTCCCTGGAAGAAAAAGTAATACATTGTGCCAATTAGTATAGGAAATTAGGTGTCTGTGAAGACATTTTCTCTCTGATTGCTTGCATTTAAGTCTGATTATGCTTAAATCAGCCAAACACCACAGAGTACTATGCATAGTTTAGTAATTTCTTGTCTGCAGCAGGCACTGTCAGGAAGGGGCACCTTCCAAGTTTGATAAGAAAACCTGAAAGCATTTGTTGTTGTATGTAGAGGTTGAGGTATGTTGCACATTCACTTGTGCAATCTAACACCTGAAGGGGGATCTATTAGATGCTTAATCGCTCAGCACTTATTCATCAATGGGAAATAAATCAAGACTTCCAATACACTTAAAAGTTATTAAAATTAAAGAATACAAGTTTAAAAATGATTCTAAACTGGAAATGTTAGAGTTAAAACAGTCTTAATGATACCATACCAGTGTTTCTCAAACTTGGGTCTCCAGCTGCTGTTGGACTACAACTCCCATCATCCCTGGCCACTGGTCCTGCTAGCTAGGGATGATGGGAGTTGTAGCCCAACAACAGCTGTGGACCCACGTTTGAGAAACACTGCACATTATAAAGTCACTTCAGCAAGTAAAATATTGTTATGTACTAGTGTAATAAACTCAGGAAAGTGCAGAAACTATATATTACTGGGTTATATATAACATTATATAATGGTTAGATTGTCAGACAAAGACCTGGGAGACCAGGGTTCAAATCCCAACTTGGCCATGAAGCTCACTGGGCCAATGACAATCTTTAAATCTATCCTACTTCACAGGGTTGTTCTGGTATTTAAATGAGGAGGGGGAGAACCATGTAAACCACCTTGACTCAATTTGCATTTAAAGGCAAACCCACTTATTTCACACTTTCCAAAACAACACGCAGACCAGAACACGGCCATCCTTTGAAATTCACGCTTCTCTGAATTTTGCACTGCAATTATCCAGCCAAGAAAAGTTTGCGAAGTAGCAAGGCAAAGTGTACATAAAATGCATATAATGGTAAAAACAATGAAAATGCATCGTATTAGAGGGAATTGGTTTGCAAAAATGAGTGCTTTAGGCAAAATTCCATAGAATAATGTGTATATTAGGAGAAATGTGCACTAAAATACAAGTGAATTTTCATGAGGACTTTTTTAAAAGTTGCAAATCGATGTTTAAATGTGGATAACTGAACTTAAGACTTAAACAATGAGAAACAGAGAGAAACTGAAAATGACAGATCTGCTCAACTCTAGTTCAGTGTCTTTTAAGTGCAGAAATGCCTCTCTCTGCTGGCACGCTAGCAGAGCAGGAAACAAAAATTCTGAAAAAGTCTTAGGCAAGTGAAGACAGTGTACCAATGTGAAGAGAATACATTACCCTTTGCAACTAGTAAGCATTGAGTGACCTTCATGGGCCTTCTATGGGCTGTTCTGTACTTCTTTCGTGCACATTTAACAGCGTAAAGGTGCTTGGAGCAGCTTTAAACTGTGGCACCTCTGCCTTGTAGGGTAAAAATGCTCTTACAAATGGTAAAGGAGTGTTCCTGTGCTACACAAAGAGCCAAAATGGCTGGAAGTATGTACAACATGGAGTCCTCACCCCGCCCATGAATGGCTGAGTGTAACTGTCAGGCACCTGAACTCTCTCTCGTTATTCAGATAGAACAAAGAGCTGGAGCCAGATAGACACTATAGTGGCTGTAGCACCATCACTCCTCAATGTCCTCCCAACTTAAGAGTTATCACTGCTTCATGGTATTTTCCAGAGCTGAGGATGATAAAATGTCTAGAGCTCACAGAGCACAGAAGGCAGAAAACTCAGAAGACACACTTGACTACAAGTCTGGAATTCAGGTTCCGTGGTCTTCATCATTTAAACTTGATTAAAGGCCTTACCATGAGCTATAACTTCATTTGACCTGTGAGATTCTCAGATACTATAGCAGGCACAAAGCAGTATTGCTAGATGGCTGCTTTCTTAGCAGATACTCCAGGAGGCAGTTGCCTACTTAACAAATGGCTTCTTCGTTCAGATCAGCTTCCTTTGGAGGCTGAGTGAAAGATGAGACAATTAGTTGTGAATGTTTGCATTACTATCATATGTTCCAAGACAGAATTTAGCACTTTGTTGTTTTTTTAAAAGGAAGATTGTATTTTGCAACTACACACACACACACACTCATATTTCACCCACCCATTTATATCCAAGAAAGCAAGGAAGTGATTAACTTATCTATGTTTGCCATCTCTCTCCCATGGTGCTGGGATTATTTCTAGCCAAACATGTACAATTGCACACTGATTTCGAGATCCCAAAGAGTTTCTAAGCCTCAAGGGAAAAGAAGAGGCTGAAGTGGCAACCACAGCTTCGAATTTTCTTCCTCTCTATGTTGCTGGCGGTGATTTAAAATTGTCAGCTTGATGCATTCATTCATTAATCTGTCCCCCCAAAATATGATATTTTTAAAGGAGGGGGAGGGAAAATATCACACTATGAAATACAGTGATAAGCTGTGAAAATCACCGCCTTATTGTTTTCCTTGTGAAAAGGCCTAACAGCCCTTTGATACCTCCTGTGTGAGTTTGAGTTATAGGCCTTTCAACCCCTTGAAAGAAAGGAGTATTGCCATCATTCTTCAACTAAGCAAGATTCCTTGTGTGTGTTCAAAAAGCAAAATGTCTCCTGGAGTCAACAGCGGGCTACAGTTGTATAAACAACACTTTTACAACTCCCACTGAGCATTGCTTTCCTGTTCCTTTAATGATGGAAGGCAACACAGCACTCAGTGACAAATGCCCTCTGGTGGCCTTCTCCAAGTCCTGGTTTTTGGATTTCAGCTCTGTGTTCGTTGGCCACACTGCCTAGGGTTGGGAATTGTAGTCCAAAACATCTGGAGGGTGCCATGTTGGGGGAAGAAATTGTACCATTGTAAAAGACCATTTCCTGTGCTGCCAGAAAGTTAGCAAAACACTTGGATGCTATCAAGAGCTAATCACCCTTACTGGCAGGTCTTTTCCCCCAGCCAGAACTCACTGGAACTCAGTTCTGGCACCTCTCAGGTGGGCACCATTGCCATTCTAAGAGAACAAGGGAGGCGTTCATGGTGAGTTCCAGCACCTCTTTTTCTAGAAAAATAGCACTGCTTACTGGTAACATTCTCTGATTTGAATGACTTCATTTACTGACTCATTTTCCTCCCAAAGGAGCCCAGGGTGGTACACATCAAAACGTTAATACAGTTTAAAACAAAGCATACAAAATGTATTTTAAAACAACTAAAAACATTTAGATAATCTTTAAAACATTTAAAAGTGATTGCATACCCTAACAGTGGGGAATGGGTTACCACCACTGAAAAGGCCTTGTCATGGTTCAGTTCTAGTGGTATTTACTAATAAATTGGCAAAAAAATGGAAATGTTTACTAATGGTAGAAACTCTGTTACTGTTGGTGGTTGACATTTGTTTTTAAATATAGCACAACATATAACATGTTGGAAGAACACACACACAAATGCACATGCACACAATGCACACAGTGATGGAGAAGGGTCTAGCTCCTTTCTGCTGCCCATTTCCCCTGTGACATCACTACTGCAGTTTCCAGAATGCCTTTCCTGTTTGTGTTATAAAAGGCCAATTCATGATGATAACTGGCATGTTGAAAATGTAGATTTAGATAGCAATCTAAACCCAAGATCTTCCATGATGAGTGACTTGTGATCCAGTGGGTCTCTGACGTAGCTAGGCTAATTCCTTGATCCTGACTGAGCCAGATATACACTGGCATAACTCCCTCAACCTGGTTTAGATGGGATTAAGCCAGCTGAGCGGAGGCCGGCAGAATTTACACCAGCATAAGCCCTAAACAATGGGTGTTCCAGGGGAGTGGTTGGGGCAGGACTGGGCGTGGGGAGACTTATGCTGGATCCTATGCTCAGCTCAGTCATGTGACCTGCAGTGGGTCAGAAATTATGCTGGTGAAAAGGGTGGTGTCAGTCAAACTATATTTTAAATGTTTGTTTTCCCTCTTCCAGGCTTCAGCTGGCTCAGCCAGCGGTGGCTCCACTTCTCAACAGAGTCTGTATCTGGCATACTTTACACTGGCATAAATTAAGCTAACACAAATTATGCTGTCTTCTCATACTTAGCAACTGGTATAGCAATTTGTCCAGTGCTATACCAGCTGCATTGGCTCCTGGTGGAGTACAGGATCAGGTTTAAGGTACTGGTTTTAACCTTTAAAGACCTATACAGCCTAGGACCCTCGTACCTATGGGACCGCCTCTCCTGGTATGCCCCACGGAGGACCTTACAGACCGCAAATAGTAACATTTTGGAGGTCCCAGGCCTCAAGGAAATTAGACTGGCTTCAACCAGGGCCAAGGCCTTTTCGGCTGTAGCCCTGGCCTGGTGAAATGCTCTGTCACAAGAGACCAGGGCCCTGCGGGATGTGACATCTTTCCGCAGGGCCTGCAAGATGGAGCTATTCCGCCAGGTCTTTGGCCGGGGTCCAGTCTGACTTCCCATCTCTCCAACTTACATGAAAGTGGCCCCCCAAACTTTCTCACAGACTTATATAAGATCAGTATAAACCAGGCTTCCTCAACCTCGGCCTTCCAGATGTTTTTGGCCTACAACTCCCTTGATCCCTAGCTAGCAGGACCAGTGGTCAGGGATGATGGGAATTGTAGTCTCAAAACATCTGAATGCCGAGGCTGAGGAGGCCTGGTATAAACAGTTAGGCCTGGTGAGCATTTAAGGTTCTCATTCCTACTTTGCAGGTTGCCTTCTGATTGGATTTCACTTTGATTCTGACTTGATTTTAAGATGTATTTTAATTGATTGCTTGATTTTATGGTAATGTGTCATATATTTGATGTTAGCCACTCTGAGCCCGGTTTTGGCCGGGGAGGGCGGGGTATAAATAAAATTAATAATAATAATAATAATAATAATAATAGCCAGTGTGGTGTAGTGGTTAAGAGCGGTAGTCTCATAATCTGGGGAACCGGGTTCGCGTCTCCGCTCCTCCACATGCAGCTGCTGGGTGACCTTGGGCCAGTCACACTTCTTTGAAGTCTCTCAGCCCCACTCACCTCACAGAGTGTTTGTTGTGGGGGAGGAAGGGAAAGGAGAATGTTAGCCGCTTTGAGACTCCTTCGGGTAGTGATAAAGTGGGGTATCAAATCCAAACTCCTCCTCCTAATAATAATAATAATGTTCATACGTAGATCATTGCCTTGGCTTGCATCTCAATTTGTATTTACTGTGCTATGGATCAACATTCATTAACTGGGTTGCAAGTTGGGCAGGGTGCACTGCAACACTTTAATTACCATTTTAAACCATAAAGAAATCTCTGTCAATTCAACATGCTAATTCGGTTGTGCTGCTTCACTATCCTGCTGGCTTTGACCTGGGTGATTTTCACGTTCAGCTGGTGTTATATATAGGTTTTATTTCTCCCATGGTTCATGTTAAGATATGCCTTTGTTTTTATACTACTACCGCCTATGTGAATCTATGAGTCAAAACTTTGGATTATAGAATATTTCTAACTGAAAGTGCTAAGAAAACCTAATACCTATAAAACACTAATCCCATCATGTGTGGGTTTGTTTTGATTTAGTTCATTATGGGAACCCACGTTCTGCCACTGTAGCTCTATAGTACAAGGATGGCAGTGTTTTCACCATGAGCAATTTATCTTGCAAAGTAAGTGTCCTGAGGTTAAAAGCTTTGTTGAGGAGGTGTGTGCATTGTCATTTGTTTTGGAATAAATGAAATCCATGTGTAATTTTAGCATCAGCTACTGATTGTAAGACACAATCTTTTTCCCCCCTTACTCAAAGGATTCTTACAGATAGTCATTTTATATCTTGCAATATAGGCAAATTTGTTTGTGTCTTAAAGGTTTGTGGAGATTTCTTAAATTAAAGATTAGGCCCACAATATATAATTGCAGATTGGAAACAGTGGGAATGCTTAATGGCTATAGCTGTCATCTATTCAGTAATCATTTGATTATTCTGATATGACAATTCAATTTTTTCTACAACATTTGTCTGTGAATAAATTTCTCTCTCTTTAGCTTCTACTACCCCCAGTGATCATGCCTTTAACCTTAAAGATTCAAATTGCCTATCATTTCCTTGGGCACTGAAATATTACTTACTCATTTTTGTTATGTCTTTTAAAAGCCTCTGAAGAATCTTATTTACTCTGATTCAGTACATTGGCAGGGACTCTGATTGGCATGGACTCTGATGCAAACATGGAGCTTCCCAACCCGCATAAATTTCTGTATTTAATTTCAGTGGCTAGGGAAGCTCTTTATATGCAAAAGGAGCTTCATCCTTTATTGTAGTAAGTTGAAAAACCTGCAGTGCTGTGTACACATAAACCTTTGGACTGGAATAAGATAGAGTATAAGGTAGCCAGCTTGAGCTGCTGTGTCTGTGAGACATAATTGTCCCTGATGTGGAAGGCTGATGCAGATGAAAGCTCCCACACCTTTATTTTGAAACGAGGGCAGGGGAGTTTCAGGAAATATCTGGATGTCATAATATCCACTGGTGACTAATTCATAGTACAGACATGTTCCATTAATACTCTGACATTGCTCTCAAGTCACAATAAATCAAGGGTTACCATGATTGCAAAGATGAGCTCTAGTTTGCTTCTCCCCTAAGTGTAAGCAACAAACTATGAACCTGAGCTTAGGGCTATATGGTCGTGAATTGTTTTGCTCCGAACAAACTATAATGTTAAGTCAAAGTTTCCCTAGGGTATTAATGCATTTGTGGTCTGTTGCTTCTGCTCATGTTAGGAGAGGAGCAGAGGAGGAACAATCTCTACATTCATGGGAAACTATTAACTATGATTTACCATAATGTGTGAACTGGGCCCCTAAGAGATAACAGACTGACTTGGGAATATAAACATTGTTCAGAGTTGGCATCCCTTAGAAGCACCACCAAATTGTATGTGGTAGATGGGCTGTGAGGCTTTATGACCGTGTAAGAGGCTGTTTGGATTCCCAGATGTAGACTTTCAAAGTGTTAAGAGTTTTCTCATTGCTGAAAAGGTTATGTACCAAATTAAAGTGAGCATAGTAGAACAAAACCTTGGGGACCTTTTTGTTTACTTGGGTCCATTAATTGAGTATGCCAGGGACCTTGGCCAATAAGCAGCACAGCCCAAAAATGTACAGGAGAATATTGCATAAAGTCTGAAATTACAAGACATATGTGTGTGCGTGTACAAGTCTTGCAATTTCAGTCTCTGGCTTAGGCTTGTAGTTTATTTTAACTGTCAAATTTCTTAACCTGGCCATGCTTTCTTAATCCTTGGTCCATCTTCCTTTCTTTACACTCAGGTTTTATTATGGGTTCATTTCCTGCTTCTTGTGTGTATAAACTCTAATTATTTGATTTTTGTTAATATCTACACACTATCTACAAAACCCATGAAAAGCAAATAATCAAATTCTTTACAAATTAACACGTAACTGTGTAATGTTGATACAGTGGAAGGAAATACATTTGGAAAATAGCGTCTCAGAAAATGTTCTATAGTATGGGAGTTAGAGCGGCAGTGCACATGTGTGGCACATGGTGATGACTTGCACAATGAAGCAGGCACCCCAGTGTGAAGAAAAGCTTCAGAGGATATCTGGTGGAATAACTCTGGATGCATCAAAGGTGGGATGCATTTGTTATACAAGGTGATGGTGGTGCAGGAATGTCTTGCATTTGAGTTGGCTCAAAGCGTTAGCAGAAGAAAAGAGAGCACCTGCACAATTGTTGTTTTTTTTTATCTTAAAGGCAGTCACATTTACAGTAATTATATCATAGGGAGAGACTCCACATATAAAGAAGACAGAAAATTTCAATAGCATCCTGACCCTACTTGCCCCTTTAGCACCCCCTGTAAACATGAGGAAAGGATGAGAGTCCTAGTGAAGGATGGAGATCAGAATGCTACAGGTGACAGGAGGAAACTGTCTGGGTTGCTGCTGACCTTCTAGATCAGCATTTTTCTGGATAATGAGGACCTTGGAGTAAATAATGACTATGCCGCCACTTCCATAGGAAGCAACTGAAATCTAACAGGCCAGACCATTTGAAAATTGTCAAAGTGCCTCACGTATGTTTTCTCCCTTTTCATTTTGCAAACCTCTTTCATGCTTCCTCTTCATAATGGCAATCTTGGGAGTGCTTGATTTCGCTGCCCCTCTTTTTTTCCCTTAGAATTTTCAAACATATAAAAGGTTAATAGTTCAATTAGTAAAAGAGGAAAGCATTGTAAGAGGAATATGTTGGAAGAAAATACTGAAAACAGGCGTAGAGGGGGCTTTCTACATTTATGTTTTAAATTTCAGATCCCTCTCCATATAAATGGATTGGCAACAACAGCAATCCCTTGTGGACTCGACAAAATTTCTGGTTGCCCTATTTGATTGTAAGGTTGCAGGAGTTTTGATATGTACACTCTGGCTGCCAGAGCCAGGTCCCAGAATGTGATCGGATGGCATATGATACAGCTGCTTTGCAGAAGCTAAGCAGATCTGGGGCTGGTCAGTGCTTGTGGCAGACTGCCTGGGAGGTCCATGTACTGTATCTTGAGTTCCATGATGGAAGAAAGGTAGGATATAAAATCTATTTAAATTAATAAGACAAATGAATTGCTCTCTGCACCATGATGTCAGCTTGTCAGAAGAGGGAGCTGTTGGCCTGCTGTCTGCTGTGCTTAGCCACCATCATTGCAGATGGCCAGGAGGCAATGCTGCAATTACTATCTCAGAAGGATCAGACTCAGCCTGAGGAACATGTCTTCTGGGATAAAGATCAAGCTATAATCAAACTGCTTTCATTCACTTCTTTGCCTACCTGTTTTCTTGCCTCTTACCTCTCTGATCATCGGCTTTTCGGCTCACCAGATTGACCTTTCTGCCTTGCCTCACCTTCCCCTGAGCAGCCTGGTTCACTAGCCCTAGTCACATGATATATCTGTGTTCAGTGAATACATGGAGGGGAAAATGAGATCGTGTTCAGTTGCTCTGCCAGTACAAGCACACAGTATTGCAGATATTGTACAGCAGGAAGTATTGGTTACATAAAAGCTGACTTCTTTTTGAATAAAAATAGTCCAGACCCATAGGTATTATTCAAAGCTTTACTAACCAGAGCTTCTTCAAAACAGGTACAAAAACATCAATGGTACATCCAGAAAGTTGTATAAAGCATATGCATATTCGGGCATAGGTTCTTCTTCTTAAATATATAAAATAATAACTCAGTCTCCCCCATAGCTTTCATTACCCTGCATCCATCTTAAGGCTTTGCAGCTCCTAGAGAGGCTCATTTCCACACCCTTCTCCCACTGTGTCCGGGAACAAAAGATAAAGGCAACTCATTTTCAAAATGAAGATTTGCAATTGAATACCCTCACATGATCTAAACACCATGTGAGTGCTAGCAGAGAATATCAACAGTTAATTATCAACTCAGTTAGAAGTTTTGAGAGCTTTTTCTTGCTTAGTATACTGCAGTGGAATTTTTCAATGTTAAAACCTTCAACAATATACATACAGGCATTCTCTACTTCAGTGTGCAATTAAACAATTATACTTAAAGGTAAAGGTACCCCTGCCCGTACGGGCCAGTCTTGACAGACTCTAGGGTTGTGCGCCCATCTCACTCAAGAGGCCGGGGGGCCAGCACTGTCCGGAGACACTTCCGGGTCACGTGGCCAGCGTGACATCGCTGCTCTGGCGAGCCAGAGCCGCACACGGAACGCTGTTTACCTTCCCGCTAGTAAGCGGTCCCTATTTATCTACTTGCACCCGGGGGTGCTTTCGAACTGCTAGGTTGGCAGGCGCTGGGACCGAACAACGGGAGCGCACCCCGCCATGGGGATTCGAACCGCCGACCTTTCGATCGGCAAGCCCTAGGCGCTGAGGCTTTTACCCACAGCGCCACCCGTGTCCCACCCAAACAATTATACTTAACACACTCTTTATTCAGACCTTCAGCTGAATGCATGGAGTCCAGGAGCAGGGACAAATGTGTGAACGCTCTTTCTTCATTTAACTTGTGAAAAGGTCTACTTGCCGGGGTGGTGGACATTTGACCCGCAGAGCTTGCTAGACTAGCATCCCTGACTATTGACTATTGTGGCTGGAACCGATGAGAGCTGGAGTCCAGCAGCATGAAGCGGGAGCTGCAGCTAATGTATCTGTCTTGGGACTCAATCTATGACACTCCCTTTTCAGAGACATTTAGTGGGGCCGATCAGTTTGAAGAGAAGTATGCGGAAGGGTGTGTCAAAGTATAGTAGTATATGCATGGAGCTGTGGACTGATATAATGGAAATGCAAATCAGAAATTGTTCTGAAAGCTGTGTGCGCCTTTGTTAAGAACGTATGCTTTTTGTTTAAAGCATAGATTTTGAACAGCTTTTGATTTGTCTTTATTGAAAAACATATTAGCTAATTAAAATCTTAATCTCTGTTCTGACATGCAGAATATGCACTCCCTTTGTGGAGCATCTCAGCACATTGTTAATAATTAAACTAGTCTTACAAATCCTCACATGTGTTTAAATTCAAGCATACGACTGACTCCCTTGTTTTGCGGCATCCAGACTTCAGTTCATCTTTCAGAAATGAAACTTCAGAGAAACCCTTCTGAACCATTAAATATGCTATGCTGTTTTTATGAAAAGACATCAAATACACTTGGAGAGATGCTCAGTTATGAACACAAAAATGCCATTGTATCAGCGATTGCTGCAACACTCAAAACATTGTTAATGTTGTTCAAGCTTCTTCTAGTAAGTATTCTTGCATTCTAGGTCAATCTTTATTTGTATTTTTGACTGACCATTTGTTCAGTGGGAAAGGGGTACATATTAAGAGCAAGGAACCGCTGGCACCACAAAGCTTACCCATCCAGCCTACTGTTGCCTGACCTTTTCCAAAGCCCTGCCCCTCTCCCTCATCCTTACTGGAAAAAATGAAGGAAAGCAGTTCCATCCCTGAGGTGCTTGGATTGCCTTGAAGTGGCAATATTCAAAGAATCAGGCTGTTGCATCCTTTTTTGCATCTGTCATGCTTGTAAAACAGATAACTTGAAGAAAGGTCAATAGATTTTTCTGCCCAATGTTGGGAATTGGACTAGATGGCCTTTGAGATACCTTCTATCACCACAATACTGTTCTCTGTTATATTCTCTGTATCTTGTTATTTTAGTGTGTATGAAAGCCACACACTCACACTTAATGTGCCTGCCTTTATATTCTCCAGTGGGAAAGATGAAGTAAATCCCATATCTCCCTTTTATAGCCAGGGAAATAAAGGGCAGCAAGATTAAGAGAAAGATTTTTCAAAGGTTAAAAGGGCATGTATAGTCCCATAGCTCCAGCAAATTTTCATGAAAATCAGATGCCCAAGGGCCCTTTGTAGTTTCAAAATATCTACCTCTGATTGAATTGAAAGGTCACACGTTAAGACTGTGGCAAAACAGAAATGAATCTAGGCATCCTAGAATGACCTCACACTATGTTTTAAAAGTACTTTTAAATTGTAGCATTTAACTATTTAAAGCAGTGTTTATATGCTGAATGCTTTTGGAAGCCCTGCATGCAGCTATCTTACCATGCTCATTTAGAACAGTCCTGACAGTTTTGCTCCCTGCCATTAAAATAGGCGTAACAGAAGGAAAGAAGTAAAGAAAAAGAAGAGCAACTAAAATAAGCAGGGTGATAGCTAAATCACAGATAGGAAATCTGTGGCTCAGGTGTTGTTCAACTACAGTTCTCATGGTTCCTCCACCTTCTGATGACGGTTGGGAGTCCAGCAACATAGAAATATAGGATTGTATAGTTGGGAAGAACCCAAAGTGTCTTCTAGTCCTGCAATGCAGGAATTTCAGCTAAAGCATCCATGCTAAAGCATATGGAAGGCCACTTGATCTAAATCTTTCTCAAGGGGAAAAAGCAAAATGATTGGGAATTTCAGGATGGGAAAACTACTTGGGCTTCACTCTTCTCTGACTTAAGTTTCCTTTCCCCAGTAAGTTAAGGTGCCCAGCAGCAGCTGATGCTAAAAAAATACAATTTGTTGGGGCAGTATGGTTTGCTTGAAATTCTTGTTTCGTTTCGTTACTGGGTATATAAAATAGAGAGTGGTTATCCCAGGACCACTGATGGTTGGACAGTGTTCTCGAAGCTACCAGCATGAGTTTGACCAAACTGCGGGAGGCAGTGGAAGACAGAAGTGCCTGGCGTGCTCTGGTCCATGGGGTCACGAAGAGTCGGACACGACTAAACGACTAAACAACAACAACAACATCCCAGGACCAGCTCTTGAGTTAGATGTCATTCCAAATACTTTAATAAAATGTTGTTGTTGTTGTTGTTGTTGTTGTTGCTGTTTTATTTCTACTCTACCTTTCCTCCAGGGAGCTCAAGGCACACAGTTCTCTCCCCTCCATTTTGTCTTCCCCAAAACCTTCTGAGGTAGGTTAGGCTGAGAGACAGTGACAGGCCCCAGGTCCATGGGACTTCATACGGATTCAAATAGTGATTTCCCAGTTCAATACCCTTAACCACTGAACTATGCTGTGTGTGTAGAAAACTTTGCACATGTGCACATACACACTTAGACATATCTGATTAGGTCCTTGTCAATGAGGCATCTAGAATTGGAGGTAGGAGTTAATGAAGCTATTTGTTTATATGAATAAATGAAGCAAGTAAGTGGATGTAATCAATGAGATGGGTTCAGTTAGTTAAATTTATTTCCTAAAAATCATTAACCATCACAAAACTACAATCAAGTTAAGAAATGCATTTGACTCCTGGTACACTAAATCTCAGTTTGTGTGCTGCATTTTAATCTCATCATTTGAGCTGCTAGAGCAAAGGCACTGTATATATTACATAGTTAACCCTATCAGATTCATTTTATTTTATTTTATATTTTATTTATTATTTATTTATATTGTGCTTTTTCCCTTGATGGCACTCAAGGTAGCTTCCAGATAAAACCAAGAATCACTAAAAACAAAAACAAAAAAATCATTAAAAACAGTTAAACATTAACAGAATTGAAACGATATACATATTATTATTATTATATATTTGTTTATAGGATTTCTCAATACTGTTCAAAAAGGAAACAGAAGGATGTACCATATTTTTCCATGTATAAGACTAGGTTTTTTCCCCTTTAAAATAATGTCAAAAATTATGGGGCGTCCTATACACAGATAGTGACTCCCCCATTTTCTTAAATCTGAGTCCCCCAAAATAGGGGACAGAAAAATATGGTATTTCAAAAACTTACCTCTTGGGGAATTATACAGGGAACATTGTGATACATATTAAACATATTGGGAGTCTGGATAGCTCAGTCAGTAGAGTTTGAGACTCTTAATCTCCACGTTGTGGGTTCGAGCCCCACGTTGGGCAAGAGATTCCTGCATTGCAGGGGGTTGGACTAGATGACTCACATGGTCCCTTCCAACTCAACAATTATTTGATTCTATGATCTTCCAACAGCCTAAGCCTGTTGCTTAGGCTGGACGTCATAACTCAGTGGTAGAGAACTTATTTTGGATGCATAACATCCCAGATTCAATCCCCGGAATCTCCAGTTAAAAGTTCAGGTAGTACAGTAGGTGATAGGAAACACAGCTGCCTGAAACCTTGGAGAGTGACTGACAGAGTAATTGACAATACTGGGTTAGTTGGACAAATAGTGTCACCTGGAATGAGGCACCTTCCTCTGTCCCTAATTACTCCCACCAGCTGTCATGGATGCTTGAATGACATAGCCCCATCCTGAGATCTTTTTTCACCTTTTTTTTTTTTTTTTTGGTCATACTACAGTATAATAGGGACGCGGGTGGCGCTGTGGGTTAAACCACAGAGCCTAGGACTTGCTGATCAGAAGGTCGGCGGTTCAACTCTCCACGACGGGGTGAGCTCCCCCCGTCAAAGTGCAAGTAGATGAATAGGTACCACTCCGGCAGGAAGGTAAACAGTGTTTCCGTGCGCTGCTCTGGTTCGCCAGAAGCGGCTTAGTCATGCTGGCCACATGACCCGGAAGCTGTATGCCGGCTCCCTCAGCCAGTAAAGCGAGATGAGTGCCACAACCCCAGAGTCGGTCACGACTGGACCTAATGGTCAGGGGTCCCTTTACCTTTACAGTATAATGGACAATTAGGAGAGTGGGGCAGAATGTTAGGAACTGTCTTTTATAAATATAGATAGATGACTGATATAGAGAAAATGTGCAAGGGAAAAGTTCATATAACATTCAAGTTCCAAACCGTATTCCTTGCCTGAAACTGACAGACTGTAGGCTTATGAAAAATGAAAAGATGAATCACTCCACAAAATGCTCAAATGATTATTTTATGACATTTATTGCTACAGAATGCTGTGATGGCAACTAGCATAAATTGCTTTTTTAAACGTTGGCTAAGCCACTCTTTTAGCTTCAGCTCTCTTGGTTTCCTTTGGCCCTGGTAGTCAAGAGCTCAGATTCTCCAGAAATTATTGAAGATTTAAGAACAGTATATGAATATTACCATCGTGTTTTGCTTTTGATCCCCTCCATCCTCACATAATCTGGATCACCATTAGTCAAAGGATGTGAGCTAAATGGACCTTGGCTATGACCCAGCAACAATATTTATTAAAATCTTCAAGGAACCATAATACACTTGTTGGTGTAGTGTAGCATAGTGGTTAAATCATTAGATTAGGAAAGAGTAGAGCCAAGTTCAAATCCTTATACAGTCATGAAGTTCACTGGGTGACCTTGTTTTACTTCCTCCCTCAGCCTAACTTTTACAGTGTTGTTGCGAGGAGAAAATGGATGGAGGGGAGAACAGTGTATGCTATACAGTATTTCATTCCTTGCATGAAATATGGGATGTAATGGTAACAAGATGTAATAATAAACAGGAGTTCTTTTGTGATTTCTCCTCTAAGTTTATTGAAGCATTGGCACTATAGCCTAATCTTTATTGAAGAAGTAAGCCTTTGTCTCGTCTGTACCACTTTGGACTGCATGTTGTGGGTAGGAACTCACATGACTGGCTGTTCCTTCACAGAAAAAAAACAATGTCTTCATATAGAAAACATATCAGGGAAATAGCTAGGCTAGAACTTTTTCTCCCGGTGTTTAGTTCTCTGTGTGAAGAAAATATTTTGTATGGAGGAGCATTCGGTTACGTTTGCTATCTAAGTATGAAACTAGCATGGAGTGGGGAAAACCACTTTAAGGCATTTGTGTCACATCAGTCACAAAGCCAACATATTTATTGTGTCATGTGGAAGCTACTGTGTAGGCACAAATACTATCTTTTTCCATTGCAAGTACTCACCAAATTAATTTTTTAAAAAAACTGAAAGATTTTTGGTTTTTCTAATAGCTTACAGAAGTAATGGGGGAATACTCACTACTTCATGAGGCTGGAGACTTTTAATAGGTTTATATTGCTGCTGCTGGCTCATGTGTCTACAACAGGAGAGTACTCTGTTTCATCGGTAAACAAATTTGGGTATAAAACCAATGCTTGCTAAAGTGACAGGTTTACCCTTCTGAGGCACTTTCATTTTGCAGGTTTGAGTCCATGTGTCAGGTAGCTCCTTGGATTGTAACATGGATGAGTGTTCACAGCGATGTTCTCCTGGTGACATTTTTAATCTTTCATCTTTTCCAGTTAGTGCTTTCCCCCTGATCGCTTTGCCAGGCAGAGGATTGAGTTTTCCTCTTTTCTCTCTCATTTTATATGCGCTGCCACATGGCTTAACAATTTGCAGGGAGGTTGTGAATAATTTGTTCCCTTCACGTCAAACAGACTTTGTGTCACTCCACTGCAGTCAGCTTTGCGGAGGAAAACAGTCAAATGGACAGAATGGTTAGTGACACAGATTATATGCAAGAGCTATCTATCTCTCTGTACACCTCTCTTCCATGTATGCCTGTATGTGTGTTTGTGTATCACACCCACACACAATTACTGTGTGTAAAGGTTCATTCAGTTTTTGTTCTCAAGATAGTATCCCTCAGGTGTCATTTTTGTTGGCAGTGGTCAGTGTACGCTATGTGTACACCTCCATTGACTCCTCATAATGATACTCTCTAACATTACCTTTGAAATCCCGTTTTGCAAATGTTCGTATAACTTTGGTGTTCCAGCACCTCAGTTAATGTTGATGGTATGGCTGTCATGCAAGTTGCAGTACTGAAAGTTTTATTTCTTGAAATCTTGAGACTTTATAATTGGTTTAATAAATGGATTGATTGATTGATTGATTGATTGATTGAGTAACTGTGTGCAGGATCCAAATGTGGGCTCAATGCATTAATCACCAAAGTTGATTCTGAAGGTCAACTTTAAGTTTATTTATTGCCTACCCTTCACCCTAAGGTCCCATGGTAGGTTACAACATTAAAAGGTAAAGGGACACCTGACCATTAGGTCCAGTCGTGACCGACTCTGGGGTTGCGGCACTCATCTCACTTTATTGGCCGAGGGAGCCAGCATACAGCTTCCAGGTCATGTGGCCAGCATGACTAAGCCACTTCTGGCGAACCAGAGCAGCGCACGGAAACGCTGTTTACCTTCCTGCCTATTTATCTACTTGCACTTTGACGTGCTTTTGAAGTGCTAGGTTGGCAGGAGCAGGGACCGATCAACGGGAGCTCACCCCGTCATGGGGATTCAAACCGCCGACCTTCTGATCGGCAAGTCCTAGGCTCTGTGGTTTAACCCACAGTGATGAGCCACACATAATAAATAATCACATGAGTGGTTGACCTTTTCATGTGTTTTCACTATATGTTTTCAGATAGCAAAAGGAATGGTTTGCAATTGTTTAGGAAAACTACAAAATAGCCCCGATTTGCTGGATTTTATTGGCTTTGAATGGCATTGAGCTTCCTGAATTGCAATAGCATCCTTCTCTCTTTTCTTGTTGCAGCTTCTTTGTGGCACAATAGTTAAAGTGCAGTGAGTGCGTCTTGGGTATCAAATGTTGTTATTCCAGCCTGCTGAACAGACAATGTCAGTTGTTTCTTTCGCTGGGCTCCATGGGCTCCTTGTTTGTATCAGCTCAGATTCTTTCATCTCACTCTTCCTTTCTCTTTTTGTGGGCAACCATTGTTTGAGGCTCCTTGTTGTCCTGATGAAGCCAGTCCCTTCTGATCAGCGCACTATTCATCTGGCACCCCCTGTGGAAACTATGAGGGTCCATGTAATTGCTTTCGATTGCCTTTTCTCTCCACCGGGCTGGCGAGTGGGTGTGATTTCCACCCCCCTCTCCAACACATCCCACCACACTCATCTTCCCGTGTTGACTTGATTTCCAATGAGCAGTGGAGCATCAGTCCATTAGGTTGTTTTCTTGCCTCTTGCCCCTCCTCTCTGCTTCTGCTGTTTATACTGTGGAAAGTTTATCTACTCTGGGTTTTTCCCTGAGTCCACAACTGCAAGGATAACTAGCATTGACAGGAAGGTCACTACACATAGAGAATGAAAGCAAGGAAACATGTCCATCCCTCCTATGTGCCTCCCCCCCCCCCACCTGCTCAGTATCTCTGTCCAATGTGATCTCGTCAGGACACCAGGGACAGCAATGAGCCACCCCCCCCTCGAGGCTGCTTAAGGCTGCTCCCAATTACATTTCCCCAAGGGCGGGGGGGTCGTCTTGTTTCACATCAAGCACTCTTTAAAGATACTTTAAGGTCCTTTATTTATTTAGTCATTCATTTTGTTATATTTATATGTGTCTCTTTGAGCATATCATTTCTGGCAGATGTGATGGGCGTGTGTGTAATTTTAGGGACAGACTCTATGCCAATAATTGGGAAGAATTTTATTCTTTTCCCTCATCCTTCCTTCAGTCCTGTTCCAGCAGCACCTGGCAGACACAAATACGTGTGTGTGTGTGTGTGTGTGTGTGTGTGTGTGTGTGTGTGTGTTTTAAAAAGTGGAGATCTCTTTTAATATGGTGGACAGAAGGACTCTACAGTTTTATTAACTGGTTTTGATCTATTTGCTCGCTTGTTTTGGGAATTGGAGACGTTCATTGCAGCTAATCCTTATAAACTGACAATCAATTGGCAATCCTTACCTTCACTCAGATGTTTTAATCCCCCAAAGCCTAGAAAGAGTTATACTATACTCTCATACAGTGATACTATGAAGCAAACACTTAAATGTTTTGCTGCATTGAGGACTTGGCAGCATCAAGGCAGAGCACTTGAGTTGGGAGGGAGGTGGTTCCATATCAAGTAGTAGCAGTAGTTGTAGTGGTAACCAGTGCTTTTTTTCTGAGGGGACAGGGATGCAGGGCTACGCATACCCCTAAACATTTTGTGAGTCTTTGTACTTTTGTCCATTTACTGTATTTATTTTTCCCAATTTTAACTATAAAATGGTGATTTTCTTGAGTCAAAATGAGAGTACCCCTAAACATTTTTTAAGAAAGAAAAAAAAGCATTGGTGGTAACCACAATCAAACCTGCAGACAGAATTTTCTGTATGTGGATAGGAGGATGCTGCTGGCCCACTTGCAAAAGAAAACACAGAACAAAACAAAATTTGCATGTTTTGTGTCATATTTTGCAGGTGGAGTGGAGGGTCCAAAAATGAAACAGTAGCCACACACATTTATAAAATGGTTGATAGACAGAATGCAAACAGATGAAGCTTTCTCCATAACTGAATGTCCATGCTTGAAAGATCTGAATCTTGTTGAATGTCTGCCTTCCACACAGCTGTTAAAGGCACCATAACCCTGCTTTACCCTAGTGCCAACCTTAAACCAAAGCCTAGCCTATAATCCTTTACTCACTTACCTGAGAGTAAGCAGGTCCCATAAAACACAAAGAGACTTGCTTTTGAATAGGTGGGTTCCTAATGAGTACCTGGTCTTTCACTCCCGCCCAGCAAGAGCCATACCTAAAGCTCTTTGCAAAGTTTTCCCATTTTGCACTTCCCAATTGGGGATGGGATTATTTAACAACCACCCACAGTTATATTGCAGTAGTATTTGCAGAAAATCTCAGCTAAGCCACCACAGGAAGAATGCTAGAAAATAAGACAGACAGAAACTGGAAAAGTGCACTGAAGGAGAGGGGAAACCAGAAACTCTTCAGGACCCTAGAGATTCCTATCACAGTGTCCAAAAAACTCACTCATCAATCACAACTCTAACTTCACTCATTGGCTTGAAACACTGAATGGCGGGAGCAGCCAGGTTTGCTCATTTTGCATAAATTACTTCAAAGGGGACATGCACATTTCCTTTCATAGCTCTTTTTCCCCCTAGGAGGGCTATAGACTTACAAAGGAAGGAAGGAAGGAAGGAAGGAAGGAAGGAAGGAAGGAAGGAAGGAAGGAAGGAAGGAAGGAAGGAAGGAAGGAATCTAGGGGTGCTGCTGGTTCTAAGGCCCAATAAATCAGTGCTTGCTGTACTTGTTGGTGGCCCTGACCACAATTGAACCCCAACTTTTTTCCAGAGAGCATACAAGGGCTTAATAAATTTTATCCTGCTAGATGAGTTAAAAAGAAATATAGACAGTGGTCCAAGATCATCAAGTTCACTCTGCATAGACTGCTGACGTGTGTATACAATACCCTAAAGAAAAAAGGTGGGCGGGTGGGTGGGTGACATTTAGACATAATTTGATTTAATTTTTGCATTGTAACATGATGTGTTCTAGCTATGCTTTACATTACTGTACAAAGAGTGAGCCCCCACACACATTTCCTCTATTTTCCCTAGTATAAACTCAGGAAGTGCATTGGGAGCTCCAGGTCAGACCGTTGTCACCCCAGCTTGTAGAACCCATCTGACTCCTGACATCCTCTCTCCAGCACTAAGCTTTGGGCCCAGTGCCACATGTTATTGATGAACTTCTTTAGTGCAATGCATGGTCTGTGGATGAGGGCAGTGTGCGTAAAACAGAGCAACATCCTTTTAGAAATGAGAAGTGAAGGGGAAAGGGGGGGAAACCCTGCTGTATCTTCTGATCCATTCTGCTTCCTGATGGGCTGATCTGACTGGAGCTGTCCCTTGCCCTTTTGCAGTCTCGCTGCAAGAATTTATGAGCGTTGCTCTCAACATATATATTCTTGCTCAGAATCTATATCTAATCTGAAAATAAATCACTATATATTTTATTAAACCACCAAGTGCTTTTTCTTTTAGCAACAAAACAATTGAATTGGGGGATGGCTTGTTTTATTTTAACCTCCAATTGCTTAGCAACCCCCATTCCTGCCTTTGTAAAGACTCCCAGGAATCATGCAGCCTCAAGGAATGCTTCTGTTGTGAACTTGCCAACATAAGTTTATTAGGGTGGATAAACACAGTTGTTTGAAATATATAGATAGGCGAGATCTGAACGTGTTTGCGTTGCTGTTGTGGGCAGCCATTGTGGCAGCTTTCCAGCCATGAGTTCAGCTGAGCTTCAGTGTAAGTGCTAGAAGCTATTTACCCAATTCCTGTGCACTGCTACAGTCGGTTGTGTAACTCTACTATTTGTAGGCAGAAATGTAGCGCAGTCAGGCTGAAATTTGTAGTTTTCAATCCATCACATGTTGCTTGCTGGAGAGGAGAAATTATAGATGTAACAGATTCTTTACCTCTAATTCTCTAAGGCAGAGCTGTAGCCTTTTGTTCCAGTTTCATTGAGGGCAAATATTTCCAGCAACTATCAGGATTTTGTACTTCGGAATGTGAAGTTCTCAGTAGTGGAAACATGTAGATGACAAAGTCCAAAAGCTGAAGCTTTAGAATAATATTCTAATGACCACTTCAGTACCCCAAAATGTCAGCTGCAAACCTGAAAAGCAGAAAGGAAGTCAATCTTGTCACAGTGAATGTTCAGGATGAAGTCGATCACTGGGGTCCAGGTTTCTATGTCTTATCAGCTGTATTAGGAATATGAAGATATTGCCTATTATGTACTATCTTTATACGTTAAATATATCTGGCATCACATGACCAAAGGAGGCAGGGTGGACCTTGATGAAGCTACAGTCTCATATCTATGAGAAATGTATATCCATATAGTACAGGACCAAAATATTGTTATGCTTAAGCTTGCAGTGCTATGTTTTGTGCATACAGTGGTACCTCGGGTTAAGTACTTAATCCGTTCCAGAGGTCCGTTCTTAACCTGAAACTGTTCTTAACCTGAAGCACCACTTTAGCTAATGGGGCCTCCTGCTGCTGCCGCCGTGCCGCCGGAGCACGATTTCTGTTCTTATCCTGAAGCAAAGTTCTTAACCTGAAGCACTATTTCTGGGTTAGCAGAGTCTGTAACCTGAAGCGTATGTAACCTGAAGCGTATGTAACCCGAGATACCACTGTACTGTGGAAATGTAAATATAACAAATACTAGCTATGGGCAGGCATTCTGTTCTGTCTGTATATGACAGCTAGTAATCTTGTTCTGTTTTGGTGGTGGGTGTTACTGATATACCCCTGAACCAACTCTGGCCAACACTTATCAGAGCTGTTCTGAAATAAGTGGAAAGGAGGGATTTGTTTCTCCTCCTCATTTTCCAGCCTCTGGTTATTGTGTAAGCTCTCCTCAGGTATTACAGCAGGTCATATGGCTCTCTGCCCTGCATTTCTTTCTTGTTGTGAGCAAACTAATTTGAGGTCATGAAGGAACTTGGTGATGCTGCCAAGCAACAAATAGCAGCAGACAGCAGCCCAGAGACCTGTCCGTCTCTGCTCTCAAAAGCGCTGGAATACCTACTGAACATCAGGGTTGCCACCTGTCCCTAGCCTCAAAGGACAGGAGAAATGTTAACAGCTCTTTCCCCTTGTCATGCAGTATGATTCTGCAGAAATATCAATCTTAGGATCACTGCTGACATTACTGTTTACTTGAGTGTGGCTGCTTTTGAAAAGAAAATGAGTACAGGTGAGCCGATCTCCTTTTGTCAGAGGGCTTACATTGGGAACTCTGAGATTCAGACCAACCAAGCCTTGTGATCATCCTGAGACTGTTTGTGTTCAGGCCTTGGAACTGGCTATAAGGACACCTAACATCAGCCCCTGTGACAGGCAGACAATAATTAGGCCTTATGTATATCTTGGGACTCAGCTATACAGCTGCAAATAAACCATTTTAAGTGTGTTTTAAGTGCAATATACAATGTTACACTGCATGATGATGGTGAGCCTTATGGAAAATTCAAAGTATTTTTTTAAAAAGCATTTTCAGAACGGTTTTTATATGTGTGTAGATTCCACCTTGGTTAGCAGAACAGGTCTTTCTGTTTGCTATAGTTACAGAGAGGGCTCTTGTCTAATGTCCAGCTCCTCCTCACTTTTTTTTTGCACTCACCCTGGCCTGGATATCACTGATTTCAGACCTAGTCATTATTCTACACTTAATTTAAGTCCAATTCCTGCACAATCACTATGATTAAAACATTCAAGCTCTTGTTGCAGCAGCAGAACACTTGCAAGTGTTTCTGTTTTCTTTCTTTATTCAGCCAGTTTTCTCCCATGAGGAAATGAATTGGACTGCTTCAGCTGCTTTAGTAATGTGGGCCGAGCCGTGGTCTTTGTTAAGCAGTATACTGTCCAAAATATGCATGCTAATGAATTATTTCAGAGTAATGGTTAACCCTCCCCAGGTTCCTTCTCTTCTCTGTTCCCCTTGAAACGAAACCTCTGGAGCTTGAATATACACATCATGTAGTCTGCCCTCAATTAAACTGAATATGCCTGTTGGTGCTTCAATGTGTTACACTGGATATAAATGACCAGAAACCAGGCTGTGTTTAAATTAATAACTTCTATATGGCAATGTGCTGTCACTTATCTGCTAGAGGCAGTTACAGCACATTGCCAGGATTTCAGAGTTAACCATTCAGAGCTTCAGTGGAGGGAAATCTATTCTCCTTCTAACTAAGTATGTAAATGTTTACTGAAAAGGAAGCCATTTGTAGTATGTCTTGGGTTTGTGTGAGTGACATATTTTAACCTTATATGCTCATAACAGAGAATATGGTTTTTTGGGGGGTGGGGGTTGATAATATCAATGGTTTCCCCATTTGGAATTAGCCTCAGGTTGAGATCTGTGAAATAGTGCAGATGTTGAGAAGTTATTTGGATCTGGGAGGGACAATTTAGAAGAGACAAATGCAGGTACTGAACTCATACATACTTCTTTGAATAACCTCAAGATGTCAAAATTATTTTCCATCGTAGAGCACATTTGGCTGTTGTGGAGCATGAGGAAACATTTTTTGCTCAGCTTATTTTTAATAACAATATCTTTGTGCTTTCAAATGTTCAAAGTGCTTCACATGCACTATCTAGTTGTAAATCGTACAACATCCCTGTAAGGTAAGTCACTGTTACTCATATTTGCCAGTGAGGAGGCTGAGAGAAAGTGGCTTGCCTAAGGCAAAAGCAAAAGTTCAAAGTAAACTCACTGTTGAACGGGGGCTTCCTAATGAATAGCTCGGTCTCTTAGTTATTTTGATGCACCACTCTCTCCCTACAAATGTAAACTATCAACCAGGCATTTCCCTACTCATGAGAAATACCATAACTTTGAAATGTCTTTTGTGTCAAAGCTAGATAAAATCCCAGCTGGCAGCACCTGGGGTCCAGAGGTAGGCCGTTCTGTGTTCTGCTATGTAACCTGCTGCCCAATGTGATCTGTGCAATGCTATTTATGATTCCAGGTGGGGCAGGAGGAACTTCAAATGACAATTATTAATACTGGAACCATATGCCTTCTGCTCTCCATATCCTCTGGTCACCCAGATGATTACTGCATTGCAATCATAAAGAACGAATTTTGCAAAACTGAGTAAAAATACTTAATCTGCCTATTTTTTTATTGAAGAAGTTGATGTTGGCTTTCTTTCTTTCTTTCTTGTTGTCCAGGGCTATTGATACCCTTTAGTGCATTTATTTGACAGAAGTGATAAGGGCAGGTCTGTTCTATTTGCAGCTCAGTTGCAGGTTTGCTAGATAATCTTGGGCAAGTCACTCTGCATAGCTGTCTCTTGATGTGTCCTCCCTATTAGACATCTTGCCTGCTCCTGTCTGTGATGTGTTATCATCTGGAAAGTATGGGGTAATCTCTAGTGAGAATGGTGACATTTAATATGCAGAGGCTTTATTTTTTAAATGGGGGTTGCACTGATGGCCTTTCAAGCCATGCTAGCAATTATCATTCAATAAAATGCTTCGAGATCAGTTGCAGAAAAGTTTTAACTAAGAATTCTTTTTAGTTATAACAGTAATTCTAAATACAGAGACAAGTCTTTATATGATACCAAACTTCTCATACATACCGTATATATTTGAGACAGAATTTTCTTTTAAGTCAGGCTTGGTCAAAGCAGGTAACGATGATGCCTTGAAGCCAATGAGGTTTGTCCCTGAGGAGTGTAGGATTGATGTTGTGATTGCCCTTTGCTCACCAAAGGCCTAGCTACCAATCCTGCAAATGTCAAGGTTGTATAGTACCCTTTCTGACTCTTTTGGGTGGCCTTCCATACATCTCTTGAAAACTATCGAATGTCACTTGTTGTCATTATTTGTTTTCTGCTTCCACAGGTCAGCAAAAAAGAAAAGAAAAAATCCACACCACTCAAACGCAGCGAGTTTGCCCTTCATCACCCACTCTCCACCCTCCAGACACAAAGCTATTACGTACTAGGAATTCACTCATACAGATGTTCTATACAGTTTCTTCAGTTAGGGCTACTATTTAGGATGGGCTTAATAGGGTTTGGCGTAACTGAAAATTCCATATCAAGTAATGCCTATATATTGGGAGATTCTGAGACTGTATAGGCTTAAAGTATAGTCACAGCTCCTATAGCACTCAATGTGGATTTCCTCCAAGATAAGTATGCTAGGAATTTGCTGCCATGTGAAGATGAGTTACTTAGAACTTATTTTTGATCCCACATGGGCAAGGAAAATCTATTTGGCGTGGTTTGGGGGAGTGGGTGGGGAAGACCTTCCTGTATTAAACTTAGCTTCATCCTGCTAAACATGCGTCTCAGCTGAGAAGCATGTTGTTGCAAGGGGAAGACCAACTGGAATAAATGGGAAGTTTACTCCCATCACTTGTAATAGACACGTCATATCTTCTAGTATCATCTTTTGGGGTGCCAATTGGCTGAAAGCAATCATCTTTTGGGGTGCCTATTGTAATGAAGCAAGTAGGGGTGACAATGGGATTGGGGAATAACTAGTGGTCTGTTTTCTGGGCCGCACAAATACCAGGACTTTGTCCTGATTGACCTTGTTTTTATTCTGCTTTTTGCTTCCTGTGTATCTTCTGGTGGATGACTTCACATTCTCTGTTTGGTTATAAAGTTTTTCATTCTTCTTACCAAAGGACCTTTGAGAAGGCCAGATGAAAAACTTCTAAGAGCTGGATGCAATTAGCAGAAGCAAATTGTAAACAGTTCTTTCATCCTTCGCAGAATATAGGACAAAGATAGGTTTGCCTTTTGCCTAAGGGCACTGCAGTGGTACATTTTTCATTACTTGTTACTACAGTTCATGTCTGGCAGGACACTATGTTATGTGAGGTATAAGAACCATTGCTATGACTTTTTAAAAAATAAACCTTATCTCTTTAAACCTAAGAGGCATCTTTCACTCCAAACTAGAGTCGCCTTTACTTGGAGAATGATAATATGTGGTTGCTCACTAGTCATACTCATGAAGAAGAAAATCAGTAGCAGACAAGGTGATGCTCTCACTTCTTCTGGAGATAGTTGGATTCCTACCCCTTCACTATTTCATTGTTGAAAATGAAGGGGCTGTTCTATTAACCAAACTCAGTGGTGTTTAAGTCCCTAACTTGGCCTAAGATCCTGGCTTGAGCTGAACAGACTGACTTAATTAAGTTATTTTCATGGTGTTCTTACTAAGTTGGAGAACTTGGATAGTTTATGTTAGGTGTTGGAAAGCAGAAGGCTGCTTGGCCTGAAAATGAACTCAGCCAAAGGGAGCCCCAGTCTTCAAGCATTGATTCGGGGTTGGAAAAAAATGCCGGAAGGGTACTGATTCCCCCTGTCAGCTGGCATTGTCCTCGCATTCAATGACATCTCATTGCAGACTGGCTTGCATGGGGCAGCCTCTGAGCCCAGAATGGAGCATCTGGCTGACTTTGAAGGTACAGCGTGTACCTTCAAAAGAAAGCTAGCCTATTCCAGTCTCGCCCATACAGGACCACCCTGCAGCCTGGGGTGAACCACCTTTGAATGAGGGATTGTGTGGGCTAGCAGTTCTGCCAGCTCATATGATCCCCACCTTCAAAGGACTTCAGGGGGTGGGCTGCTCACCCAAGGTGGGCTGGCCTGCTCACCCTCATTCTGCACACAGAAGCTGAGCAGCGATATTTGCTTTACACAGGCAGCTGTGCTTGGTTTCTCGTGATACCCCTAAATGTACACATAATAGTATTTCATAGGAGGAGTTCATAGGAGAATGTTGTCTCATGATGTATAGATGTGGAGCAAGTTCCTTGCCCAAGGGCATCCACTGAAATAAAAGCTAAACCAGGAAGGATAATGTACTTTGTAATTTTTGGCCTAGATCCAAAGTGGAGATATGTGTGCTCAGGCGAGAACCATGTGTGCTTGCTATTTTCTTCGCAGCAACCCAGTTCCCAAAAGACAAACTGCTAATAAGTGAAAAGGGGCTTGTCTCTTTATCATAGGTAACGGCTGTTATAAAAAATTGCAAGCAAATTCTGTCTACATGTGTCACTAACTGTGGTAAATATATTTGGATCTAACCTATTCAGCTCTCTCACTGCTGTCTAGCAATCATCTTCAATTGATTAACAAGAACCCAACATAAGGGGGTTGGGATTAAATGTAATGAAAAAGCAAAGTAAATTATTATATATTGCTAAATTACACAATTTCTTGGTTATTTCCACATCTCCTGCACCTGCCATCTCCTGCACCTGCAATATCGGGTACCAGTCCACCCCTTATTTTTATTTTTACTTTTACTTAAAGGGTAATTTAACTCTAGCTATGAGTTTACTCCTATCTTACCTTTGTCGAGGAGAGTTTGCCAAGCTTGGACTGGACTTGTCAATAAGAGACTCCAGCCAAGATATAGAAGTAAAGCAGCAGCCAGTAGGCCTGGTCTGTATTGTTGCAACAAGACTTCATTCCACAACTATATGTTTCCCAAAGTTACCCATAACAACCCTAGAAAAAACATCATACACTTGTCATAAAGATGTCATAAATTGGGAGTGGTCTTTGGTAGAAACCTGAGCACCAGGCCTGCCCTGTCAATCCAATAACCTCTACATTCCTGTCTTTTAGGTGAAACAAAGGTAAGTATTTGCGTTTTCCTGTTCTCCCAGCCAAGTTAAGCATACCACTTTGTCTTGACTGTGTCCCCAATCTACTGAGGTTTGGTATGCATTGTTTTTGAAATGGTTTCCAGTCTGGCACTCAGGGGCAGGATGCCAAGAATTATCACCCAGGCAGTGTGGTCTCATGCTTCAGGGATTATGGCTGCGGCTACTCTGGGTTCAAGCCCCTCCCCTGGTGGCCATTTTCTCTCTGAGTAGAAAATTAGAATGGTGTAAATTAGAATGGTGTAAATCCGTTACAGGAGTTACAGAAATTTTCTACGAAAGGGTTTCACTACACTTTCCCTTATTTCCAGCAGGGTTTCTCTGCAAACTTAACTGAGCAGGGTTTGCAGAAGCTGACTTGGATGGCTGTAGTACCCGTGTTGCTCTTGTTAGGGGACTCTGTTTTGTAACTCTCCAGGCACATCTTTTTCCGATTGGCTGGGATTGCAGTAGCTGTCAAAACAGAGGGTTCTAATTGGTCACTTGTTTGACAGTTACTTAAATGGTGGCTGTGGATTGGCTGGGTGCCTTATGAACGGAGAAGCCAGAGTTTGGCATGGAAAGCGGTCTGCCCTTACCTATGGGCACGCTTTGGACATAAAAGGAAAGGGAACAGTAGGGCAGTACGATGGCATGAAGGGGTAGAGGCACACCAGCAGGGGGTGTGAATGGGACTATTGAGGCAGAGTGGTCCTGATTATCATAAGGGTACCCCCTCCTTCTTTTCTATATTTCCAGTAACACCTTGCTAATTAGAGCACCATGTTCCATATATAACATAATTCATTTACACTCTAACCTCTTTGGGACAGGCCTACTTTTCTGCTATATGATAATACAGTCAGTTTTGTACTACATACAATTTTAATTCGGTGCTTAGGTAACTATAATAGGAACAGAGTTACAGCTGAAATAATATTTTGGGGGAAATTTATCTGGCGGACTGAGTTCTGAGAGCATCAAAGAGAAACCAGGGTTCCCATTTTTCTGTATCTTGCAGAGAGCCCCAGTACTTTTGAAAGTTGTGAGATAGAAAGGCAACAGACACAGCTTTCTTTATCACTGTATCCCCAGGCTGGGACACTCTGGAAGGACACAGGAGCCCAGCAGAAACTACAAAAAGTGACAACCCCACACCAGACTTCCTACTTAGTCATGGAAGGATCTGTCAATTTAGATTGTTTCACTTTCCAATTTTTCCAGTCTCAAATTCAGTTCTTCACAATTCTTGCAATAGTTGTGTTTCTTTTTAAAAAAAATCATCGTGAAAATTCTTCAGCATTTTCATGTAAATTTCTCTTAACAGACACATTTTTGTGTGTAGTTTTGACTAATTACACATTTTGGTGAGTCCCCTTCTTTGCATATGTCTGTAGGGCACCTTGTTGGAGCAGCGTAAATGGGCTTCCTGCTGCCTGTAGGTGTCTGGAGACAAAAGGCAGGTACCAGGAAGTTTTTTTGAGAATTATTCATTACACACCTTTTCTGTTTGCTTGTTCTCCGTGAGCAATGGGTCTTTGGTTTTGGGACACTTTGTACAAGCAAAGTTCTTACTTGTGTTTCTAGAGGAATAACCACATTAGTCTTTCACAGCAAAGTCAAAAGAGAGCCTTGGGGAACCTTAAAGACCAATATATGCAAAGCACCGTGTTCAAGAAAGAAATATTCATTTTATAAAATCATCGTTACTATATAATAATTATAAATATGTCCCCATTGCTTTTTATTATATATCTTTTCTTGTTCCGAAAATAGTATGAGGCAAGGTGGTTTTCTGCCGCTAACAGGTTGTCAGTTATTGCTCCACTTCCTGTCCTTTCCCCTCACACATTAAACCTAATTTAATTATTTAAAGTATTTATAATTTCCCCTAACCTGAAGGCCTCAGGGCAGGCAACTACACAGTCCAAATGAAGAATGAAATAACAACATTTTAACAGTGTCTAAAAATATAGAATTCAGTTAGAAATAAAACTATTACCAGCAACAAAAATTTGCATGCCCAGTACATCTCATCCTTCTCCCAAAAGATGAGCAAAGAAGTATGTCTTCACCTGCCTGTGAAATGACACCAGCGTCATAATGAGACATAGCTCTGTGGTGAGGTTGTTGAAAGGCACGGAGGCCCCCTCAGAAAAGGGCCACTCATAGACTCTTGCCATTTATCTGGACAAATGATTATTAACATCTCCCTCCTGCTCCGTGGGTGGCGCTGTGGGTTAAACCACAGAGCCTAGGACTTGCCAATCAGAAGGTCGGCGGTTCGAATCCCCGCGACGGGGTGAGCTCCCGTTGTTCGGTCCCTGCTCCTGCCAACCTAGCAGTTCGAAAGCACGTCAAAGTGCAAGTAGATAAATAGGTACCGCTCCGGCGGGAAGGTAAACAGAATTTCTGTGCGCTGCTCTGGTTTGCCAGAAGAGGCTTAGTTATGCTGGTCACATGACCTGGAAGCTGTACGCTGGCTCCCTCGGCCAATAAAGCGAGATGAGTGCCGCAACCCCAGAGTCGGTCATGATTGGACCTAATGGCCAGGGGGCCCTTTACCTGCTCTGCAATCTATGCTTGCTCTTTTGTTATCTGAGTTCATTGCTTTTGGAACAACAAAATTAAGCCCATGCTTCTGAGAACAGGAAGTGTATATGCATATGAATTACACTAAGTTTTGTTGTAACACATGACAGGGAAAGGGTGGGCAAACAACCTGGTTGCAGCCACAGAAAGGAAACAGAGGCGCTCTCATTATCAGCCCATCTTGTCACTGGTGGCAGACTCTGCATTTTTAACTAGAGTTTGCATAAAATGTATATACAAGGCACTCTCCAGATATGACACACGCTTCCCCCCAAAAAATTCGTGTCCCAGCAGAGACTAATAAATTTCACATTGTTATTTTGAATTGGGTCAGCAGAAACTTCAAAATATTCTGCAGATCGTTTGATACAGGTTACTTAACAAGGGAGATAAACTAGCACTTGAACACAATTGTAGGAAGAAATGGATTTGCGAAGCCTGAGGCTGTCTCCAGCACGGTAGAATCCATTCTGATATGTGCTCTTCAAAGCTTTATATATTTTGCCAGCCTTAGCATTTTTAATCATTTCACTGGTTACACTATCAAAGCATTTTTTTAAAAAAAATGAGCAAAATATTTGGAACATTTTATCACAACTATTTACCCTGTTCGTATTTTGCATTTTAAATTGAAGGTCCAAACTATCAGCATTTGTGTACTTTCAATGGTCTGTTATACAGCTCCCAAGAGGTTAAAATAAAATGCAGTTTTCCATTGTTTTTCAGTTTTAAGGTTTTGTTTTTTTTAAATTAGCCTTGAAACCAAGAACTGAAAATTCCTGGCTCTAACTGCTGAGCATTCTCACAAGGATACATTAAAGAGTAGATAAGTCAAAGTGTTAATGGTGCCCAAAGGGAAACATGGCTAACTAGAAGAGACTTGTAGATAACAACCCTTCAGTCTTTTTCTTTTTTTTAACCTAGCAAAATCCTTGCTCGCAAAGAAACACCCTTTTCTGCTAATACATCACAAATTCAGCAAAAATGGATCTCTTACTGCATATCTCTGCAATAATAATAATAATAATAATAATAATAATAATAATAATAATTTATTATTTGTACCCCGCCCATCTGGCTGGGTTTCCCAAGCCACTCTGGGCGGTGTCCAACAAAAGATTAAAAATACATTAAAGTGATACTTCCAACCCCTTATAGAACAAACCAGGTTGGATAATTTACCATTTTTTTATTTTTTTTATTTTCTGTATGACCGGCTACACTTCTCCCATACCTTCCAACATCCTGTTGATCAAAAGCAAGTGTCTTTTGGTCCAGCACTAAAAAAAGTGTGTCTTTTGACCTAGCACTCAAAAAATAAGCGTCTTTTCATCTGGTTCTCTGGCACCAGCCTGCTGACTCACGCCAGAGTGCTGGACTAAAAAACGGGACAATCCAGGATTGAATCAGAAGCTGGGTGACTTCTGTGATTTTGGAATGTCTCACTAAAATTCGGACTGTTGAGAGGCATGTACTCCCATGCTTTCTGCATTTTCAGTTCACAAAAGTAGACCCAAATGTTTCTCCACCAAGAAAATTGAACTTTACGTTGTGAGATCGAAGTGACAGGATGTTCCATCATTAACATTGCAACTTGACCTGGGGAACCACTGCTTTGTAGATGTGAGGGTAGGAATTTGGTGAGGGAAAGTATCGAGTTAAGTGATTGGCAGTGCGTTCAAGAAAGTTTTTTTCCCCAGAGTTGTATACCATTTTTCATGGCTTTTAATAATACAAAATGTGGTGCTGCCATTCAGCATAGACTGTCAAGATTCTGTCAACAGCTCTTGGAGTTTAATAATATCTCATGCTAAGTGTGTCACCATTGTGTTTTACTTTAGAACAAGCCTGGGGAACCTTCAACCCTCCAGATGTTGTTGGACTACAACTCCCATAATCTCTTGCCATTCACCATGCTTGCGGGGGTTGATTGGAGTTGGAGTCCCCCAACGCCTGGGGGGGGGGGGTCCAGGTTCCCCCAGCCCTTAGAACTCCCCAAGGATATCCACTTTATTCAATCCTGGGCAAGAAGGATCTTAGCATTATTTCCATTTTAATTGTTTTTGTGTTTTCTTCTAAATTCTAACTGCCCTAGGAAAGCTATTGAGGGGAATTACGCAAATAATGAATCTTGAGGATGGTGGCGGTTCTTGCCAGCATTGGGGTTGAAGCTGTCTGGTTATGACAGGGTAGATCAGGGTAGACAGGGATGTGGCCCTCAAGACCTTTTTGGCAGCCCTCAGCAACATTTGATGCACCCCTGTTGAAGCCCTCGCACTGCCCAAAGCTGTGAGGGCTCTTCCTGCCTCCTCCCCAAAGCCTAAGTTGGCACTTTCCTAACTTTGCGAAGGAGCTTGCAGGCCTCTAGGGCCCTGCCACAGCCTTGTGCCTCCCTCCCAAAGCTGGTTTGAGAAGGCAGCACGAGGGCTGGGAAGGCATCAAATCCCACCCCCGCCCCATGCAACAAAGCAGTGAGCGGCTTGCGGGTTCTGTGTTGAAGTATTCCTGCAGCCCGCTTGCTATGGAAAGTTGGGCTATCCTGGGGTAGATGATAACAGTGCTGAAATGGTTAAAAAAATCATATTGCAGTGGATTACAGGCATCCGCAGAATTGAAGTTCATGCTGCTGCAGAGAAGAAAGCCAGACTGTGGGGTGCTTGAGTTTTATTTTTTTACTCTACTGTAAACTAACTGTTTACGGGCTGAGTAACAAATCACTCTCTCTGCTGAAATGGGTTTGCTATTCCCTGTACTTTTCGGTGCATAGAGGTTTCATTTATTAATATATGTAAAGCACTCTGGGATCCTTGGAGGGAAGCAGGAGAAGAACTGCATCTGAAAAACCTGCTGTGTGCATATGAAATCTGCACTGCGGACCAGAGAGCAGGATCTTGTGCCAAATATGTCTGAACAAATTCATTCCTCTTTGAGTGCACATCATGGTTGCCTGCGAAACGTGTGCTGCCCCCTTGAGGTCTCTCATTTCAGTGCACCCTTGGGAGCTTCAAAAAAAATATCAAAAGGATAGATGCCTCTTAGACTTCTATTAGTAGGTGGGAAGCAGGGCCACCAAACAACTGCAAATTAGAATCCCCTATCGTGATCTTTTTAAAGTTGCTGGAAGAAGATTATATCTGAAATATTTTTCCCAGTAGCAAGCTCCTTATAGAGAATTTGTACATGTTCAGATTCACTTCTGATATTGGTTGTTAGGGTTGCCAGTTTGCCAGAGTTATATAGGCCCAATCTGAATATTATTAGGCCAGGAGGAGGGAAACACTAGATTTTATTTTGCAAATAATGAATATGTGTAAGAAACAACAGTGCACACAATTGCAATTCTGGTGGTAGTAGAACGAGCACACATCTGTGTGCATCATAACATGGAATAAAGGTAAAGAGACCCCTGACAGTTAGGTCCAGTCACGGACGACTCTGGCCAAGGGAGCCGGTGTACAGCTTCCAGGTCATGTGGCCAGCATGACTAAGCTGCTTCTGGCGAAACCAGAGCAGCGCACGGAAACGCTGTTTACCTTCCCGCCGGAACGTTACCTATTTATCTACTTGCACTTTGACCTGCTTTCGAACTGCTAGGTTGGTAGGAGCTGGGACCGAGCAACGGGAGCTCACCCCGTCACAGGGATTCGAACCACTGACCTTCTGATCGGCAAGGCTCTGTGGTGTAGACCACAGCGCCACCCGCGTCCCTTAACATGGAATATTCACACCTTAATAAGTGGTAAGATGGTCCTTTCCCCTAGAATATCATTATATATCCCCTGATATATAGTCAAAGGTGGCAGGAAAGCCCACTGACATCAGAGGACCCTTAGTGTAAGAGAGTCTTGAAAATTTTAGAGAGAGAGAAATAAATTAAAAATTACACCCAAAACTACAAAAAGAAAAAGAGAGACAAATAATAAAAGAAAAATTACAAGAGAGAGAATTAAAAAGATACACACAATTATTCAAAGGACACAAGCCATAATTTGAATATTCTATACAAAAGGCTCCCAAAAAGAAATTACATTAATATTTCTTTTTCTTTCTTTCTTTCCTTACAATCACTTTATTTCTGTTCCACTAAACTTGTTTGAATCCTTGATATGTTAATTGACTTCCCTCTATCTCTTTGCGGCTTCAACACTTCTCATTAGTTATCAATAATCTGTATTCCTTTATTCAAATCAATTTTTTCCCATTATATCTGTGAAATTAATCTAAGCACAACCAAGTATTATTTTTGGAACCATATTTAGTCAGATAGTTTTTGAAGCAAACCCATTCCTTTTTTACCTTGTCGCCTGAGTGGTTTCTTATTAGTTCTGTCATTTTGGCTAGTTCAAGGTACTCACACAACTTCAATTGCCACTCGTCTTTTGTTGGCATTAGCTCACTTTTCCAGTATTTTGCTATTAATATTCTAGCCGCTGTTGTCGTGTAAAGAAACACACTTTTATATTCATTTAGGATGCTTATCGTTAAGAGGCCTAATAGGAAATCTTCAGGATTCTTTAAAAATGTAAATTTTAGCATTTTTCTTTAGTTATTCATAAATCATGTCCCAATTTTTTTTGATTTGGGGACATGACCACCACATGTGGCATAAGGTTCCTTCATTTTGTTTACATCTCCAACACTTATTACTGTTATTTTTATTTATTTTGGCTAGTTTGCTTGGGTTCAGGTACCATCTGTAGATCATTTTCATAAAGTTTTCTTTTATCAGATAGCATACGGTGAATGTTAAATCTGTTTTCCATAATTTTTCCATCTTGTTTGGATAACCAAAATTGTGTGCCCATTTCACCATCACTTGCTTCACCTCCTCGTCCTTAAGGTTCCAATCCAATAGTTATCTATATGTTTTTGATAATATCTTTTTATTATTTTATAAAACTTCTTTTTCTAAATTTGATATCTTTGTGTCAAATCCATTTTTATTGTCTGACTTGAAAATTTCATTTAACTGGTGATATTGTAGCCAATTCACACCTACCTGCTTGAGTTCCTCATATTTTTTAAATTTTCAATTGATTATTTTCTTCTTCTAATATTTCCTTATAAGTTGGCCAATTAATGTCCATGTTTTTCTTTTTCACTGCTGTTGCCTCTACCGGTGACAACCAGTAAGGGGTTTTGGGTTCCAGTAATTTTTTATTTCTTTCCCATACTGTGAATAAAGATTTCCTAATTGCGCAGTCAGGTGGAGACCCCCCCCCAACCCCGGGCGACACCTGAGTGGAATAATGACTCAAGACAACATGTTATGGGATTTAAATTTGGCCACAACTTTATTAAAGCTTCAGATGTAGGGAGACCTTGTCTTAGGCATTGGGCGTTTATCCCTCCCAGTCCCCGGCCGGGGATCTGGGGAACATCAGGGTTATCCAGAATGTGTGGGGATTGGGCTGGCTCTGGAGAATGTCTGTTCAAGCAGAGAGCCCGCCCCTCCCCCATTTTGCTTGGGTTCAGGTGTGGTGTAGTGGTTAAGAGCGGTAGTCTCATAATCTGGGGAACCGGGTTCGTGTCTCCGCTCCTCCACATGCAGCTGCTGGGGTGACCTTGGGCCAGTCACACTTCTTTGAAGTCTCTCAGCCCCACTCACCTCACAGAGTGTTTGTTGTGGGGGAGGAAGGGAAAGGAGAATGTTAGCCGCTTTGAGACTCCTTAAAGGGAGTGAAAGGCGGGATATCAAATCCAAACTCTTCTTCTTCTTCTTTGACACCGTTGCAGGGCAGAGCAATGACAAACTATTGGCGTATGGCCAATGCCTCCCCTCCAAACAAGCCCTTTAAGGGGGAACCCTGGGATCGCCACCGCAGGGGTGGCGTGGGTCACCGCTTCACGCACACACACACACACACACACCAGTTTAGGGAAGATAGACTAAAGGATTCCGCCTAAGACCTGAAACTGCCAAAGTTGTGACGTTTTGCTACGGGGAAGGCAAAACCTGCCAATGCAGGAAAATTCCTTTCTGGCCCTTCAACAGCGACCATAACGTAGCATCGCCCGCGAACCTGTGGAGAAGAGGCTATCCTGCAAAAGAAGGCTTAACTGAGGGAGGGCAGGGTGGGAGAAGCTCTGAAGCCAACTGAGAACTCGCAGGTAAGTTCTGCCCACTATTGTGTCGGCAGGGCAGTCCCCCCCAACTCTCTCCTGGCAACGCCTTCCCAGCTGGGCTACCTTCAGGTGCCCAGCCTGGGGGGGGGGGGGGCGAATCCAGGCTGTACTGCCGGGAGCCTCATGGGATTGGGGGGGCTGTGCATGACCATGCAAAAGGTGCCCCCCATTTGATGCAGGGAGCGGTCATTATGTGATTGAGGAATCCTCTATGGACTTTAACTTTATGATATCCCAGATAACTGTGCCAGCCGAATCTGTTGTCCCAGCCTTCAATGTCTAATATGAGAGTCCTCCCCTTTTGGATTTTGCCTCTGCAGCCTTTAACATGTGCACATATTACAGACTGAGGATGGGTTCATTTTCCCAGACTTTAACTTAGTCTGAGGAAATACTCCAAGTCATTCAAAGGGGAATTTGCAAAGTGGTTCCCCAGCTAGATTCCTTGTCTGTCCCCAAAGTCAATTCACCATTTCATAGGTCCCAAGAGGTCAGCCTACCTTCATATTTTCCAAATCCCTCATCTCCCAAGGAAAAGACCTGGCACACATTGGATGTCTATAGGACAGGCGCACGAAAGCTTATACCCAGAACAAACTTAGTTGGTCTCTAAGGTACTACTGGACAATTTTTTAATTTTGAGTGACTAAGACGCTTGTAGTCACTGAATGTCAAAAGGTAACAAGAAGAAATATTCTTTGTAGCTTCTCTTCTTCTTCTTCTTCTTGCATTTACATTACAGGTTCATATTTGCATCAGTAGCAAAAAAAATCCCAATTTGCGGGTCAGATCCTTCTTTGTGTCCTTTGGTAATATTGAGAGTGGAATGGCAAATGTATTTTGAATGCAGTCCTGCATCTGAATTAACGTAGTTGTTTTTGTGGGTGGAAAGTTGTGTGTGAGTCAGAGAGAGAGAGAGAGAGAGAGAGAGAGAGAGAGAGAGATACATCTTTACAAAATAATCCTATTATTTGCGTTTGCAATAACAATAGAATTATTGCAAGTATTGAAGGCTGTGTAGGTCATAAGCATTTTGTTTCATAATCTCATGAAGATGGTGATGATGATGACCTTTCCTTTGTCTGGGTTTTCATGTACCTGTGTCTCGTTCTTATTAAATGTCCTTGTGTTGAAATCTCTTACTAATCTAATCTCCACATGCGGCTGCTATATAATTATCTCATTTTGCAAAATATTGCATCTGTCATCTCCTCTTCCCTCCTCCCCCCTGCTTTCCCTAGAAAGGAAGGTAGAGAGAGAAAGAAAAAGGGAAGCAGAGAGACTGCTGGGAGAAGTAGCAATAATTGCACTTAAGGAACAATTCGTACAATATCAATTTATGCTTCAGCACTGCCAATTGGGTCAGGTAGATTGCCAATTTCTTTATGCTGCACCAAGTTTTCAGCAGGGAACGACACAAAAAGGATCTCCTCGGGAACAGCATCTCAGGATCAGTGCTTTTTGTGCCCGTTATCATTGTGCTGAAATGAAAAGGAAGATGTCGGGGGTGGGGAGGGGTGTTCTTAGCTGAAAGTACGTTATTCGATGGTTTGGTATAGGTCTCCAAATATTACAGATTATTATTAACAAAACGATGCCATTTTAATCATTTGTAATACTCAATGTGGTTTATTGTTGTTTTTTGCTGTATAGTAGCAGAGAATGTTCTTCCTTATTTGTTGGAACATCAGGAAGGCATGCACAGCTATTCTGAATTATATCTTGGTGTAGGTGATATACAGTTATGCTTACTGCACTTCCCAAGAGGTGATAAGGAGCATAGTGCTTACCAAGGCTTAGTTCCCTTTAGAAGGAGGTTGCTGGAGGTTATTGGTATTGCATTATATTGGTGTTTATTTACAAATACCCAGATTGAGCACTGGTAGAGGCCAAGCCTCTATGGTGCTAGAGGAGACTGTTGAGAGTCCCATGGACTGCAAGAAGATCAAACGTATCCATTCTTAAGGAAATCAGCCCTGAGTGCTCACTGGAAGGACAGATCCTGAAGCTGAGGCTCCAATACTTTGGCCACCTCATGAGAAGAGTAGACTCCCTGGAAAAGTCCCTGATGTTGGGAAAGATGGAGGGCACAAGGAGAAGGGGACGACAGAGGACGAGATGGTTGGATGGTGTTCTTGAAGCTACCAGCATGAGTTTGATCAAACTGCGGGAGGCAGTGGAGGCCAGAAGTGCCTGGCGTGCTCTGGTCCATGGGGTCACGAAGAGTCGGGCACGACTAAACGACTAAACAACAACAACAACAACAAAGAGGCCAAGCTGAAAAGAGTCAATTGATAGCAAAAGTTCGCTGTTTCCACATCATCTTCAGGAAGAAAGCCAGCACCCTAAGATACTTACAAAGCTCAAATTGAGCTCCCATCTCTTCCTCTGGGTCTTACTTCAACTGCAGTCTATTGTTCTTTTCGCACGCAAGATACCTTCATTACCAAATTCTTAGCTGGGGGCAGGAGAAATGCCAAAACAACTCTTACTTTCTATAGGAGCCTCAAGCTTTTTACCAGTCATTCTGGAGCATTTACTTGTGGCATCTCAAAGCACCCTATTGTACACAACCCCAAATTTCAATATAACAATTTGCAGGTAGATAACACAAAATGCTGTTTTCTTTTCAACTTTTCAATGTGGCAACAGAGATAGAAGACACATTGACGCCTGGAGATAAAATTGAAGTATTAAAAAAAAATTCATATATTCCATTTACTACTATGAATTAAGGTTATGTTGGCCAAGGGCATTTTCTCATCATCTGTGGGGCTGCATTAGTGCAGTATGAATAAAGACTAGGGTTTAAAATGTAAGTACCGGTACTACCTGACTATAGTCCACTCCTGATTTTTTACTACTTATTATGGGAGTAGCTTATTTCTACATTATGTAAAAAATAGGAATTTTGAATCACACAGTCAAGCCACAGTTTAAGCAACAACTTCTGTGGTGAAGAAGAACAAGAAGAAGAAGAAGAAGAAGAAGAAGAAGAAGAAGAAGAAGAAGAAGAAGAAGAAGAAGAAGAGTTGTTGTTAATGGTCATAACCTAGAAAAAGTTAGGTATCTTCAAACTCCATTCAAAACAATGAGATTTGAATTTGTGGCAGCCATGTTATCCTACTGATGGGACACATCCAACTGACTTTTTCTGGCCTGATGCCAACATGTGAAAATGCTTTAATTTCTATCAAGAGACTGCTACTGGACTAGAAGATTGGATCTCTTTTTCAAGTATTCACCCTTTTGAGATGTTTACACACACACACACACACACACACACACACACACACACAGTCCCCTGCCTTAAATATACAGTTTAAGCATAACCCATCTTCAAAACTGAAAATATTTTAAGCTGATCCTTGGTTTTATTTAAAAAAAAACAAATAAACTGGTTTTTTTAAGAACTGTAACTCTTACCAGAGATCTACTTTCCATTACATATGTTCATTGCTCCTGACTAGATTGTGTCTTTTGTCTTTGAACACATTCCGCTTCTGTGTTCTGGCATGATATGAAAATTTCATCTGCAGTGAGAAATGATAATCAGACAAAACATTCTTAGGCTCTGGAAGATGTCAGTTACATGCCAGGATATTTTCCCACTTATCTTTTAATTCTAAAGCATCTTTGTGTGACAGTTTATAAATTAAAAATGTTTCCTACATGACACTTAGCTTCTGTTTCCTATGCATTTCATATAAAGAATTTTCATGTGTGGAATTCAAGATGAATTATGCAAAACCAGAATATCTGGTTTTATGTTCTCCTGAATACTTTTTTTATACATTTTGTGTAGCTAAAATTAGGCACTGTATATGTGCATTAAGAATACAGAAATGTGTTCTTCACTACAGATGTCTGTCAACTCCAAAATCACTGGTAGGAAATTATGCCATCTTTAACACATTCACAAATAAATTATTGGCTAAATCGGTATAGGCTGAATTTCAGCTCCAGATCTAATGGCTGTTTCTTCATGAAGCCAAATAGCTATCCCACCATCACCAGATATCCTGGCTTCAAACCATTTTTGGCTTTATAAATAAGAAACAGCACCTTGAATTTCACCCAGGAACAAATGGAAATCAAGTACATTTTGTGCAAGACTGGTGTAATATAGTCAACAAAGGGAACACCGGAAAGCAATTTGGCTGCTGCATTTTGCACTAGCTGCAGCTTCCAAGCACTCTTCAAGGGCAGCCCATCACATAGTGCATTGCAGTAATCAAAATGGGAGGTGGTTAAGGATTGAGTCACAGCAAAAACTGGACAAAGATGCTCCTGGCCACTGCAGTTACCTGACCTTTCAGGACCAATGTTGAGGCATGAAACAGCCCAAAGGTGCAAACCTGACCCTTCAGAGAGAGAGAGAGAGAACAGGCTGAACCCCAAAACCAGGAATAGCTTGTGTAGTAGTACGACTGAGCCTCAGGTTGTTAGCCCACACCACTGCTACCAGACAACAGTTCAAGACTTCAACTCTCTCCTTGACATACAGTGTATGGAGGGCATATACATGGGTGTGTGTGTCTGGGTATATATACATGTGTATATGCCATTCAGGCTTGACAAGTTTTCTTCAAGAAACACTAAAACGTATTCAAAAATTTTTTTGCCATCCAATGTGTTTTTTTCTAAAGCTGTATTGAAATCTGCAAGTATGTTATTTGTGATGACTCCTGGGAATGATTAATGCAGGTCCATGCTTCCCATTTGAGAAAAATAAGATGGGTTATATATTTACAGTAAATATAGCTGATTCTTTAGCAGTAATCTCAGTTTCTCTATGGTTAAGGGAATACTCTGGAAAAATTCACATTGGCAATGTGGTACTGTGTTGAGGGTGTACACATTTGATGTCTCATGAATATGGGGAGAACATCTGTTTGACTGATCTCTGTATCCTGTTTCTGTGCCCATTCCCTTTTGCCTGCAGGGGTTTCTCAATGATACTTAATCTCTTTTTAAAGAACATATGGGCTGAGAAATGGAGCGTTTTGGCAGCTTTGCAATCTTTTTGTATAATCTGTTGCTGAGAAACAGAATTCTTCCCATTTTCCTTTTCCTGCAGCTTCTTCCAGTATCACCATTAAAAGGTTCTAAACTGGATGGAGAAGTTCCGTGTTCGCTAATACTCAGGATGAATTGCTTTTATTTGTCTATAACTGGTAAACAGCATGACTAGTATGATTCTAGAATAGATAACACACGTTATTCTTAGGTGCCAGAACTGCACAGCAAAGGTGTCTTGGAAGGAAGGGCATCAGAAATGAATGTTTGGTGGAAATGGAGATAGAGCATTAATATAGTTAAACAGGAGAAGACTGTGGTACTTCCAAAGGACTTTGCAGATTTCTAAACAGGAATTGTGCTGTGATGGAGCAATGGCCAGGTACAACTTTTCAGGGTTCAGCCCTTCTCAAACCAGAAGTCTAGTCAGCTGAGGAGGAAGTGGAGCAGGTCCCTTTACCCCCAACAGACCTTCGCATTCTCAATAAGCCTGATGGGTCATGCACATCCTTGTGACAAAACTAGAGGTAGTACACACCAACTGCCTAGTTTCCTGGGCAGGTCTCAAACTCCCCTTCCTCTCCTCCAGTGCCAGGGGAGCAGAGGAGATAGTGAGCCAGGCAGGAATTTCAGAGTCCCTGCTGAAGTGCCCAAATAACTATATATGTATAGTTACACACAGTGCTTTTTTTCCTTTAAAAATGTTTAGGGGTACTCTCATTTTGACTCAAGAAAATCACCATTTTATAGTTCAAATTGGAAAAAAATAAATACAGTAAATGGACAAAAGTACAAATATTCCAAAAAGGGGTATGCGTACCCCTGTGTCCCCCCAGAAAAAAAGCACTGGTTACCCATAAAACCATATGTGTGAGGAGGAGAAAATGCCTGGACAAACCCACTTATCTTAGGGCTAGACAGATTCATGGATGATAAGGCTATCAGTGGCTACTAGCCATGATGGGTATGCTCTGCCTCCATGGTCAGAGACAGCAGTGCTTCTGAATATGAGGGATCTGGTTGAGCACTGTGAAAGCAGCATGCTGGACTCAATGGTCCATTGCCCTGAGCCAGCAGGCTGTTCCTATGTCCCACATTGCTGAAACAGCTGCTGTTTCCCAGCCTCTGTGCTTCTGAGTGCCAGTTGCTGGGAATCACAAGTGGGGGAAATGTTGTGCTCAGGTCCGGCTTGCGGGCATCTAGGGTGGCCTGCTAGGCTATATGGGTCACTGGCCTCATCCAGCAATCTCTTCTTATATTCTCTAGCCTTCCTGAGCCAAGGAAATGGACATGCACTCATCTTTCCTATAAGAATTTCAGATGGCTTGTCCAACAAGAAAACCCAAATAAAAAACCCAAACACCTAACTTGTAAAGTAGAATTTTTGCTTGTTTCAAAATGAGCTTGAAATTATCTACTCTAGAGGGCAGAGAAATTCATGGGGTTGTTTTGTTGAATTCCTGCAGAGGCAGAAGAATGTCTCCAACAATTTCTTGGGAGTGGGGCATACCATTAGGAGTGGTACTAGCACAGTCCCCTGCCTCCCAAGTGACAACAGCAACAACTATGTTGGCTACCTGTTCTCTGTATTGCATTCTCCACAATGCCCTGGAATTGGTGTCATTCCAGGGAATTGTTAGGAAAGAAATGGCAGCCACCCCCCCAAAAAAGGTGGAGAATGGTTGGAAAAATTCTGCAAAGTCGCCTTCTTGTTCTAAGAGGGTGAGAAAAAGAAAAATCTCCTCCTTACAAAAATACCTGCTGAGAAATTTCGGCTCTGCTCTAGGTATAGAAATCTGTGCATTGCTTTTGAGCACAATTGTTTTTCTTTTTCCCTGCTTTATCAGCTTTTTGTGTCTGTCAGCTACAAATATCCTTGCCAAGGGAAAATATTAATGGCCTTTTCAGCTTTGTCCTCTGGTCAGTGGTTCTGGTAGAACCGCCAGGGCTGAGTTTGATTGAATATGGGACTTTGGGTAGTCAGGGATACAAGAACAAGTGCACTAATCTCAACTTCATTAGCAATTTAAACAAATTTGTGTGGCATAAAAGGGGGGAATAGAATAAACAACACACCCATCTGAAATCTCTAGGAGTGTGCAGTGTTTTGTGACTAATGTGAACATAATTACTGTCATGCTTTTAACAAAACTCTTTCATCTCGGAGACAGACACATTCCTTTGGCCATTAATCTCCACAATTGAAGGTAGCAGCTATTCAAAAGATACAGCCTTCACAGTTGAGCATCAATCTGAAGTGTGCATTAGGTGGAATGGTGTGGAAAGGGCAAAGCAAACTTGCTGCATCAATTACCACAAGTTTGATACGCATTCTGCTCTTATTCCCACTTCTTGATGTAGGTTCTGAGAACTACACTTTGTCCTATTGTCTAGCTAAGGAATCCTATAGAGATGCAGGTGGATATAGATAATCTTCCATCAGCCATCTGGCCAGAAGATTAAAACCTGAGACTTGTAGGCAACTAACTTTTATTCACAGCAGACCCATTGAAATGAATGGATTAATGCATTTCCACTACACTGACATCCCTGCCACCTCATCCCAGGTGCTGTTGGGACGTGTTTGCAGGGGACGCGGGTGGCGCTGTGGGTTAAACCACTGAGCCTAGGACTTGCCAATCAAAAGGTCGGCAGTTTGAATCCCCGTGACGGTGTGAGCTTCTGTTGTTTGGTCCCTGCTCCTGCCAACCTAGCAGTTCGAAAGCACGTCAAAGTGCAAGTAGATAAATAGGTACCGCTCCGGCAGAAGGTAAATGGCATTTCCGTGCGCTGCTCTGGTTCTCCAGAAGCGGCTTAATCATGCTGGCCACATGACCCGGAAGCTGTATGCTGGCTCCCTTGGCAAATAAAGCGAGATGAATGCCGCTACCTCAGAGTCGGCCATGACTGGACCTAATGGTCAGGGGTCCCTTTACCTTTACCTTAAGGAAGTTAAGAGCTGAGCAGTGCTTGATAACTTCTTCCCCATTGCCCAGCAACCTATTATCTTGGTTTGTTTTGCCTGCTGCTGGCATTCACCTGTTGAAAAAAAAATGGGAAGGAAGAGGTAGTGGCAAAGATAGGAGCAGCTGGTTCCCATCAGACTGATTGGCCTATGGCCTTATAAAAGACACAGCACCAAGGCGTTGTGGGTTGCTGATGCTTGGCTGCCCTGGCTAGGGCAACACTGAAGTAGAAGACACCAAAGGGAATTTTCACTCTGAGGCACTCCTTCAGGGAGTAACAAGTTCACAGGCACAACCTTCTGTGATTTCTGAGAGAATAGGTGATTCCTGAGTTCAGTTGGGAACAGCTGGGAACAGCTGCTGCACTTTGTTGACAGCCTGGATAAGCTGTTAGTAGAGGCCAAGTGTGGTAGAATGTGGTTGAGTAAGCATAGGACAGGTTGGAGGAGTATGAGCATCCTTCTTCAAGTCAGGAAAGTATGATGTGGTCAAGGATACAGATCAGAAAAGAAGAAGAAGGGGACAAAGGCTTCTGGCTGTCTCCTTTAATGATCCTATCAGGCAGGGAGCTGGTGACTGGACTGCTGCTACCCCTAACTTGGTGGTGCTGTTGTTCAGTGACAGATTTGTGCATTATAAGACCACCCTTATCTAGGATTTGATTATTATGGACGAGGCAGCTGGCCTGGTTTGTATATCTGAGACCTGGCTGGTTGATTCCACTCAGTTCTGTCCCCCTACTTGGCTACTCAGTACAGCACCATCCAAGCCCAAAAGCAGGACCTGAGTACAACAGACTTTACCCACCTGCCACTCCTAGCAACTGGTAATAATAATAATAATTTATTTATACCCCGCCCATCTGGCTGAGTTTCCCCAGTATTGAAAGCCTTCAACATTAAAGGTTTGATTTTCTTGAAATACATTGTCATAACTGACAGTATTTGTAATGAGGAGACCTGTCGCTATATCTTTCTCTGATCTGCTCTTCTTACATACCAGTCTTTCTCCTCAGTACTAGCTGCTTAACTTGAGAAGATACCCAGAACTGGTGTCACACAGTGGCCAAGAGATTGAGTTGTGAGCCAGAAAACCCGCCACATTTTTTCAGTGAGCTGTGAGAGAACCTCAAGCAGCCACTAGGTCAAATAATTGTCTCTAGAATGCTGCTGCTGCTGTGTGATAATTTTGGCTGATTGGTCAGAGAAAGGGGAGACCAGGCCGTAGGTGAATGGCTGCAGGAATCTGGCATGCCTGGTCTGCCTCTGCAAGGCAGTGTCATTCATGGTGCCCAGAGCTAACTCTCAGAGCAAAAGGATATCCCTTGCTCTGTTTTACTCTATTTTTGTTAAAATGACTTGATTTGACAAATGAAAAGGAAAGCCATTGTGGAAAGAAATAGTCAAATATGCCTTCCTTTCTCCCCTCCTCTCCTTAAGTAATGATAGACATACTGTCAGTTCAAGATGTACTCTTCAGAGGTGTCCTGGGGCTCATTCCATGGACAGATACTGGAAGACATTTTCCTTTGCTGATGAAATGCTTCTGCTCACGCAGTCATAACAATTTTGACACTTTGGGCAAGGAGAGAAATTTTGCCCAGCATTTTCCATGGTTGGCAAAAATACAGTTGACAATATAAAGAAAGAGGAACAACTTTGCTTTGGTTCTAATGCTGGCACATATTTATTGTCTGCAAATGACAAGTTTCCAATTCATCACTTGTCTATCTGTTTTGTTTTCAAGTTTCTCAAGTTTTGAGATTTTCTTTCCCCTCTTGTAGCCTTGTAGCAACTGTAATCACGATACAGATCTGAAGTAGGGCAGCAGACTTGGGCTCTTGTAATTTTGTAAATGTTCACATTTACCAGCAATTCTTAAGATTTCAGGAAAGTAGTGTAAATGCCTGGAATATTTCTGTCATCAGACGATTAGTCATTTACCATTTCTGCAGTGAGGAATAGACAATTCCTGGGCCCCTTTCCCTTATTGTACACAATTTGTGAAGCTAAAGAAATACGATGATCTACTGTAATGTTTTGGACTTCTAAGATATTCCACTGCCTCCTGTTGGAAATCAGATGGCTGTCTTCTCTCTCTTGTCTTAATATCTTTTCATTTTAATGAATCACTGAACCAGCTCATTAATCAGAGATCAATCAGTGGATTTTTAATTTGATTTACCTGTGGAAAATTGTGCAGTGGTGACTGTAGTATTGGAGACAATGTGTTGTATTCAACATAGCACTAAGCAGATGATTCCATCAGCACAAGGATTTCTCCTTGTGCAGCAGACTGATCTCTCCCAAATCTGATTTGGGGGTTGCATGGGGCACATGTAGTGGGAGACAGGGAAATTCCTATTGCACTAGCACTCTTCCTAGTGTAGCTGTTTAGTTGAATACCATTTTCATTTTAAAAAGGAAAACCATGCCTTGGAGAGATGTAAACTGCCACGTTCATCTTAACGTTCCTATGATTTCCTTTGACGACATCACCCAGTGATATGTCACAGTGCAGGCTGTGACTATAAAGGTGTATCTTGTATTATAAGATTTCAATGTTGGAAGGTTTTAGGCTGTGTAGGCATGCTCCTACAACTCATGTTATGTGTTTAAAATGAGAATATAGAAACATAGAATACAGTGTGAACTGAGAGAAAACTGGACTCATTGCTTTGGGGTTTCTTTCTGCCCTTTGGCAACTGAATTGCTTTTCTTTCCAGGCAGCCATTTTTAATAAAATAAAATATTGGCACTCTTAATCTGACAGGTGCAGGGTGGTGGAGGGGAGACATTTAAAAGATCTTTCCATGGCTGCCAGATGAGAAGTTCTAATTTAAAACGTGGGAAATCAACAATATTTTCTAAAGGGCATTTTTTAAAAAAGCACCTCTCCACCATTTTAAAGCCTCCATCGCATCTCTAGAATGTTTAAAGAGATGTGTGGCCAGAGGCATTTCTTTTGCTCCCACTCTCTGCCTTTCTCTGCACCCAAACTCCCTTCTTTAGGAGAAGTTAGGTTGGTGACCACTAAAAGCCTTTTTCGGTCATGATTCTCTCTCTCTCTCTCTCTCTCTCTCTCTCTCTCTCTCTCTCTCTCTCTCTGGAACTGGCTTCATCCAGGTGTTTGCTCATTCCTATGGGCAACCTGTGTTGCTTCCGAGGAAGGGCTGCATTTAGGTTTTTGTTTTTTTTAAACTTCTCCGGTTTACAGTGCCATATGGGGCCACGTCATCAGTCAATTACAAATTCTTCCCCTATCTAAATTAAATGATTTGTTAATTTGGGTGAGTGATCGCTCCATGGCTGGGGAGCTTTGTCTGTGAACAGCTTGCATCCTTTCAGAGACGTATAGTGATTTGGTGCCACTGGATACTTTCCGGGGTTGTTTTCAATTTAGATGCGAATTGAATGAGGAGAAAAATGTTTCTCTTGGCAATTTGATAGGCACTTGCTTTTCTGACAGATGCTGGAGTTTATTATCCCACTGGGACAATGTTTTGTAGTTCAGAATTGCTAATTATTTCAAGAGCCCAGCTATGAATGAGGAGTGGGATGTGTCTGTTGCCAGATAGTGTTTCTGGTCTCATCTGTTTGTTTGTTTGTTTGTTTGTTTGTTTGTTTGTTTGTTTGTTTGTTTTCTCCGGTGCTTGCAGCACATGTAGTCTCTGCTTTCTTGTGTACATTGGGGACACTTTGGCTAATTTATACTTGAGTGTTCGGCTCACTCTTTCCTTCTGCTTGGTGGGTGATTCCAGATCTGTGAATGGGAACTGTCTTGATGGTGAATTTTTATTTATTTAATTACAAATTCTCTGCAAGGTTTTTTTCTTGCTATTTGTAAGCCGGGTGGTCCACACCTTTGCACTGAAGCTATTTTAATTTTGGTTTACCATCACTTCAATGTCTCTACATCTTAAAATGGATAGCTAGGCACAGAGCACAAGCACAAGCTCCGTGCACTTTTCCTCAGTCTAATCCTTAAAGCTTTGCAAGGCCTATTAGAATTCCTGGAACTTAGGCAGGTGGAGCTTAGGCTTGAGTGTAGTGGTTTGTCTGCTTGATTGTGTGATGTACAGAGGCATCATAGGATCCAAGCCACAGGGTCTAAATGCAAGTACAACTGAATCCCATTGTACCAGTGAAGGGACCCGGCTCAAGCCCAGTATTGGCACAGCAATAGAAACGGGTGCTGCTGCGTCAGCATTCTCTTCCAACCTTATTCATGACTCACTTTCCCTCTGAATAAACATTTCCACTCTATAGTGTGATAACAGGCTATGACTGTGTTAGGGTTTTTTAGTTTTTTGCCAATCACTTATGCCTGGTATATACTGAAAGGGAACTTGGCAGTGCAATCACTGATATTGCTAAAGTCTGCCACTTGCACAGATTTTAAAAACGTGTCTCAGAAGTTTTGCTGATTTAGCGTGTTTGCTTCTACGTGTATTACACATCTTAATCATCATTAATTTACTTCTTGCCTTTTGCACAATCATCTCAATATGATATACAATAAAAACAGCAAAAAATTTAAAAGAGGTTAAAAAAAACCACAACAAACAAGCAGATACATTTAAAACAGGCATAGGCAAACTTGGCCCTCCAGATGTTTTGGGACTACAGCTCCCATAATCCCTAGCTAACAGGACCAGTGATTAGAGATGGTGGGAACTGTAGTCCCAAAACATCTGGAGGGCCGAGTTTGCCTATGCCAGATTTAAAACAATGCAAAATGGACACTTGTGGCAAGGACCCATTTTTCCAACTGGGAAGGCCTGTCTGAACAAAGATGTCTTAAATTGGTTTCAGGAAAGTGCAGATAGTGGGCACCTGTCATATCACAACAGGAATGCTATTCCATGGAACAGAGGCTGCCACACAAAGAGCCCTGCTCCAAGTTACTGCTGGATCCAGGATTAAGTGAAAAAGCTGTGCACAAATTGTCTATCGAAATTATCCACCCTGTTTGTGGACTGAGAAATTGGTGGGACCAGTTTCCCCCAGAGACAAGAGTAATTCTTCAACTGTTTCTTATAAGTGGGGTTCACTGTTAGCTGTAGTAGAAGCCTATAGCTGGTTTGAGGTAGGAGTGGATCTACTCTGAAACTAATGAAGCTTAAGCTTCAGAGCTCCTAATCCTGGAGGAGCCCCAGAAGTGACTTTAGTCCACATTGCTTAAAAATGTTGGGTCTAGTAGGCCCAATTTGAGCCACATGATGGTTGTATATATTTCAACAATCCCGAAGTCTGAGAGTCAGTAGCACAGATGTTGTAAAGTTGTGGTGATCTTCCATGGAACAACCCCATTGAGAACGATAACAGTGATTACGCAGACCTTGTTGCTGGTTGTGAAGGGCACTGTATGACAATTCAAGCTTCAGGGGCCCCAAGAATGTAGGTCTGCCACTGGTTGGGGGAGTTTTTGATGGCTTCTACACAAATAATATTTAGAAGAGTATTTAGAGAATATTCTGAAAAGTCAGCTCTTTTCTAGAGGAGTGAGAAAAAGAAAAATAGAAATTTCTTCAAGAAAAATATAACTTGCCTTCTAATAAATTTTGGCTCTATTTCACATGGCAGTTTCTTTGACCTTTGAGCTGCTGCATTAGGTTAGATCTGGGTTATGATAGGAACCTATATTTAGGAATTGTCGTATTTTCCCCTTTGAGCACAGAAAATGCTGTGCCTCTGCATTTCTACATGCTCTACCTTTTCTGTGATCTCCTAAGGCAAGGAGCTACAACAGTGCTCAAATTATGACAGCAGGGCTCCAATGCTGGACTGCATATGCCAACTCCTGGATGTGGTTGATGCTTGAAAGCAAAGTTTGTAACCACTCCTGACACGATGGGAGCCAATGCACTTACTTCTGTGGAATAAAATTAAGCATGCTGTGTGCACAATAAGAGAGTGAGTGCTATGAACATCTTACAACAGAGTAAAAGCTACATAAATTCTCTAGCCTTTTTTTCCTGGAGCAGTGATTGAGCTCACCTGTATACATGTCTTGCTCTCCTTTTGCTTTTGGGTGAATAGCCATGCTAAGTCTGCTACAGCAAAAAAGAAAAGAAAAAAGAAGGGGGGGGAGCCAAACCAAACCAACCAACAATTTAAGAGTCCTCCTGCCCCTTAAAATTACAAATGTCATGGCATAAGCTTTTGTGAAGTCTGCTTCTGAGGTGGACTCCAATCCACAACAGAATAAATTAGCTTTTAAGATGCCATGGGACTCATTTTTCTTTCCCTTAGTTCTTAATATATTTCTCTGCACAACATGATTTGTAGGCACACATACACACGTATTGTGCATGCAGCTACCTATACACAAATTCCTGATTTGGTTTTTCAAGCCATAGCATAAAGTATTTGTTCATCGGGCTTCTCATCATCCATTCTGTATTTATTCCACCCACTCTAGCCAGAAGCTGGATTTAAAAAAAAAAAAAAAAAAATGTTTGTGATGTCCAAAAGCAGACACAGTGCTGAACAACAAGTAAATCCCTTTAACATATATTATTCCCTACCAATATACAAACCAAGGCAGGCCTGGACCTCTGGGCAAAGATGGCTCTTTGAATAAGTAGTTGGCAAATATCAAAGTAATGAATTCTGCATTCTTCTCTCTTCCCGGGAATACTGCTTTTAATCACTATTGTAACATGCAGTATTATTTTGTTACCAGTTCTATATGGAAGCTCAGAAAGGTTACTAAGAATTTTGGAAAGGACAGAATGATGTGAATAGATCTGGTGGGGTCTGGACTCCTTACTACTGATGGGATAACCAATGCAGTTATTATTTGCAAATTGCTCACTGAGTTTTGAATGCAATGTTATAAACTGAGATGAAAGTGCTGTGTTCTTATAAGTTTTTAAAGATATCTTTGAACTTATACTTAACAGTACTGTTAGGTTGTCCAGAGACATTTTATCCAATTTCCTCAAAATAGCTCCTCAAAATTTACTCCAGTTCAATTTCCTATAACAGGACACCCTATATGTGGTATAAACTTGATGTTATTACATGTGTTGGTATATGCCTGTGCATGTACTTCACACATGACCTTAAAACACACTTATGAGAGGCAGGAACTTTTGCAAGAGAAACAATCAAGCGCTCTTCCAATGTGTGTTTACCCAGTCTTTATTACCCTCAAGAAAATATGCTCACATAAGGGTGCTCAAAAGGAGGTTTTTTATTACAAGAAAGATACGATACATTTATGAAATGTGCCATAAATATCATGGGCAGCATAAAGCGTACATATAAAAATCAATAGTTCCTAGCACATTCACACTCCTAATCTAAAGAAATGAAAGACTCTAATCTACAAGGAAACAAAGTGGGCGAGTGTAACGTTTGTTATGAACTCTGAAAATAGAGATAGGAGCAAAATTAGATCTTTCTTGGCTCTCATTAGAGCGATTCTGCATTTGGAGGAATGAAAGGCAATCAGGACCCAAGGTCTGGATTCAGGATTCTGGTAAGAGTTAATCTCTCATCTTTTAAAACCAACCAGCAACCCTTCCATGGTCTGATGTCAAATAAAGCACTAAAGCTATTGCAACGTGTAATATTGAGAGAGATGTAAAAGGGAGCGGAATTTGTTGGAGCCGTGATGTGCTGCTTAATCCATGGAAAACCTCAATCTTAAAAGGGATTTTGGTTCTAATAGATCAGGTTTCAGCAAACTTTTTCAGCAGGGGGCCGGTCCACTGCCCCTCAGACCTTGTTGGGGGGCCAGACTATATGTTGCCATGATTATGACCCGCATTTTTGGTAAAAACCCTTATTGGGACCAACCCCAACATTGTGATTTTGGGGGGGGGGTATTCCCTCATACACCCTCGCTGCTTCCTTTGCATTTTACGCATTGACAGTTATTATTTCTCTCATAAGGTGGGGTGGAGGGTGGGGGGCTGAGGTAAGCACAACATTCCTGTCAGCCCTGGAGAGCATTTGCGCATGCTTTGGTAAAGGGAAAAGCTGATGGCCATGCTAAGTCAGGCCAGCACCACTCAAGCAAAAACATTCTTTCCCCACGTGAGGGAAGACGAAGCAGCGGCTATTTACCTTTCCATGGCTCACACCCTGTAGCTAATGAGCGGCCTCCCCAGCAAAGCGCAGAACTGCTTCGGAGTGCAGCCACTCAGGAGCTCTCCACTTCCTCTGGTGGGGAGCACCGCTGCACAGACACTGGCAGGCGTCACTCCCGAGGTGCCTCCAAGCCCCTGCCGCCACAATTGCCCTTCCTGAGGTCAGTCACCAGCAGCTCCATGGTGGAAATCCGAACTGTGGCTCCTTTTCCCTCTTCCCCACCCCAGAAGAAAAGATTGCTGCGGACAGATGCTGCGGATTGAAGACGGACAGAGAAGGGGCTTGTCTTGAGCAGCCGCCTCCCTCACTTTTGACCCCCAAGCCTAACTGAGTCGCAAAAACCATCACACGCACGCACTATGCTAGCTGCCTGGATTCCCGGATCGTCCGCAGGCCGAATCTAGAAGGCAATTGGGCCTTAGTTTGCTGAACCATATCACAGATGCACATATAAAATGGTAGTGGGAATCACAGGATGTGAAACTGGAAGATAAAAATATTATTTTGAAGCAGGAGTTGGTGTCTTTCCTCAAGATTGTCATCTTGTGAATGTGAAATACCTGGTGTAAATTCCAGGATTTAAAGGAAACAAGGTTTGCCTAATATGTCATAAATTATGACTGGGACTGGTTGACACTTGTTTCTGTTTGGAGGAAATCTGTTCCCTGAGAGGCTGATAAATTACTGTTTTAGAAGCCTTTCCCAGTCACATTCCTGATTTGTCAGCAATTATCAGTGACCGCCTCATTGCAGTTTCTGGTGTCGGGAACCCTGATCATGCATTCTATGTCACAAACAGGAGTAAGTGTCACGGAGGCTATTCCCATGATGCAACACAAACAGGCTAATGTAGTGGCTCACTGATATGAACCAAATTAAGTCAAGTCAGGCATTCTCCCATTATATTGTTACACGTACAAACTCTTTTCCATGACAGAAAACTGTGTCTCTAAGGCAGGCTTGCATTGTGGCAGCATCGTGTGCTTTCCCCCCTTAATCTGTGATGTTCTCTCTCATCCAATCTTAATGTCTGCTATATCTCATTACCACTCACTTTGGCTTGTCACTTCACACTGATTTCTCTCCCTGCATTCTCTTGTGCCCCTTTTCTTCCTCTTTCCTTGCTCTCCCACATACATGTACTTCCCTTCACAGCTCTAATTTTAGAACAGATTTCCCCAAGTTACTATGTGTGGGAGTAGGGAGCGAGAAGGTGTTACTCCAGTATTTTTTAAAGCATGCCTATTATGCTAGTTGTCTTAGCAGATACAATAATTGCACGGCCACACGTGTCTGACAGATATCACACCAAAGGTTCCAGAGTAAAATTGACAATTGGAAATATCTTCCAGCATTAGGCATGAATGAATAATGAATACAAGACTGCAGTCTTCTAGAATCACCAGTACTGGCAAATGCATATTTTTGTTTTTCACTAATTTTGGTTTCACCAGAATGGTCTTATTGCTGATAGGCAGCATATTCTATATATACTCTGTTTGTTTGTTTGTTTGTTTGTTTGTTTGTTTGTTTGTTTGTTTGTTTGTTTGTGTTTCTCTTTCACAAAATAACATGTTTTGAATACTGGAGTTTCTAGTCCTGCACAGCCAGGGGTGTTGAACACTCAGAATGGTGGTCTCCTTATGTATCCAGGTGTAAACCCTGGAGAGTACATAGTTGCATTTGGGTCCTGGCAGTTCCTGCGCACATTGGTTGATATTTTAATGAAGTGGGATTTGGTGTGGGCAAATTTCCGTTCAAATTTGAATAAATAGCAAGAAGGCTTTCCATTCCATTCTAGCGTCTGTAGCTTGTGGGGAGTGGGGAAAGTGGGGCAGAGATTAGCTGTAACAAATATTTTTCTGTACTGTACGTAGTTTTCAAAAAGACATTTTATGCTCTGCATTTGTCTTTTATTCCAGAAGAGTAGGATCTGACTTCTCCATTTTGTTTGCTTGTTTAGCTGAACTTTTGTTTTGTTTTTTTATATATCTTATTTTAAAAGTTTTTTGCATACAGTATTAATTGCATTCATCCATAGCAATTTCACTAGCTTTATAGGGGTTCTTCCAACCCTCAGACTCCCCCCCACCTTTCCCTGGTTTCCAATATTTATTTCTTCTCTTTTCTGTAGCTAAATAAACGTAAAGGGACCCCTGACCATTACGTCCAGTCGCAGACGACTCTGGGGTTGCGGCGCTCTATAAAATCTCCTTTTTCAATACCTTTTATCAATTTATATTACAAGTGCTAATCCAACCCTGCTGGTGTTTTTAAATGTTTGCAATGCTCCTTCATATATTTTATAAAATTAATCTATTCATTTCTTTTTCTTTTTGTCTTCTTGGTGACTAATCTTCCCAGTCAATTTCGCCATTTCTGCATAATCCATCAACTTCAGTATCTATTCTTTTTTCGATGCCGTTCTTTCTTCCTTCCAACCCTGGGCATGTTTAGCTGACCTTTTGGTGGGCCTACAGAACAAGGACAAGGAGGGGAGAGTAAAGAATGCTAGGATAGTAGGATATCCTAAGTGGCTACAGGAGAGATATGGGGAAATGGGGAAATACATAATACAGAAGTCTTTGACCATATAATCATTTTGTGGTTCTCCTTACATCTCCCTAGGATAAAGCTTTACCGTGACATCCATTCCATTAAATAGGGCATGTTCAAAAGAGAAAATTGCTACTATTTCCCCCTTTTACTTTACTGCCATAAAAAATTGATCCCACATCACATCTTTATTTCAAAGAGTGCTACAAAAAAATTCTCATTTTACAGTGACAGCTTTATAAAACATTTTTTTTAGAAAAAGAAACATGAAACATGTAAAAGGATCATTTAATAAACAGGTTTTCTTGCAAGATGGCCCCCTTTTGGGCAGAGGAGGAGAAAATCACAACATAAACTGTTTTAAATTGCTTTGTTTCCCTTTTGCACATTGGGCAGACAGGGGAAAGGGATTTGTTGGTTGTGATGGCAGTAGAGGAGCTCAGAGAAGGGTCCCTCTAATAGTTAAGTTACTGAGTTCGTAAGGCAGTTCTTCATTAGAGTGCTGTAGTGGTAACTAGAGTGCACAAAAACCAGAATTGCACATTGAACACTGCAAGAAGTGCAGGTTTAGTCAAATATATGACTCTGAGTCTGTATGGATGGTATATTTTAGCTGCAAGCCACCTTGAGTCCTTGTCATAGAAAAATGTGAGATATAAGTAGTAGTAATGATACAACCTGGTCCTCTTGATATTTGGGTTATAATTCTCATCAGGCACAGATGATGCCAGACTGAGGAAGCTTGATCTAGGAAGGGGATCTGTGTAGATCAGCATTCTTCAAGGCCCCCTCTCCACTGAGTAGCACTTGGATCCACACAGATTCTGCCCCATTTCTTCACCTATTAGGCCACAATGAATCTGGCTTTCTGTCCATATGGAAGACTGAAGATGGAAACCTTAATGTGCTGAGCTGCCCAACCCATCTCGCAAACTTCTGAAGAGCACAAGCTTTGCCTGTCCTTCTACATTCATTACAAAGCTGTCTTTTAACCTAGAAGTTTGATAGTGAAGCAATCAGAAAATATTTTTTTAGCATTCTGTGCCCCTTCTCATCACATATAGGCAAGAAATGGAGGATTGATTGTGTGAATCATGTGGGTGTTTTTTTAAAAGGAATTATAGAAGGGTGTGGAGCACTAGGCTGCAAAGGAGCAATGACAGACCTGTGGGTGCAAGAAAAAATGGGTTTTTAATAGGAATGTGAGGTGGAATGCATCATGGTACAATGTGGGATCTTGGGGGAATGCAGACCTGTAAAGGCAACAGAAACATATAATGGTGCAAACAGGTAGTGTGGTGTGGAAAGAAATGTGGTTGTGGGCTGCCTGGATGCTGTTGTACAAAGCAAAGCCCCAGAAATCTTATAATCATAGAATTGCAGAGTTGGAAGGGACCATGAGGGTCATCTATGCCAGCGCACTGCAATGCAGGAATATTTTGCGCAACATTGGGGGCTCAAACCCACAACCCTGAGATTAAGAGTCTCATGCTCTACCAGCCGAACTATAAGTGTAGATGCTAAGTAATATGAACAATCCTCTTCAAATAAGAAGTCCTTTAAATCAATAGAATTCCACACCAAGTGCCTGGCAAAGTGAGAGGAAGGGCTTCTGAGTAAGGCAGGGGTCCTGGAAGACAGCAAGCTGGAAGGAGAGAAAGGGTGCAGAAGACCAGGCTGTTCCTTCTTCTCAACCACTTTTTTCTGCTTTCTTAGTGCACTATTACTACAAGAATCATGCTGGCAGTGACTCACCAGGAAAGAGAACTTGGGGTCATGGTGGATAGTGCAATGAAAACGTCAGCGCAGCATGTGGCAGCGTTGAAAAAGGCAAACTCTATACAAGGGACTATTTGGGAAAGGAACAAAAATAAAACTCCCAGTACTGTAATAAATCTGCAGCTGCATCCAGTGCTGGTTGCCTCATCTCAAAAACGGAAAAAGGTGTAGGAAGGGCTGGCTGAAATGATTAAGAGGTTAAGCAACAGCATTTGTTTATCTATCAATCTGAGACATTTATACACCACTTAATTGTTTGCATTTCTTAGCTGTGTACATAAAAAGAATCCGCAGAAAATGGGACAATAAAAATTATCGTATTTGGAGTCAACCAGCAAAATTGTTTGGCAGTAGTTCTCAAACAGACAAATTTCAGATCAGACCAAAGAAATTACCACTTCATATATATATATATATATATATATATATATATATATATATATGCTTTCGTAGATTTTCACGGGTACAGGAATGCAGGTTTTGGTGTCCTCGGGTGTCTTCCCGTGTAAAAGTTGGGGTGTCTAGGCGACGTTTCGACGAGGTCTCACTCGTCATCTTCAGGCTGGTGCTTTCGGCTTCTTGTTACTGGAACAGAGCAGGATCTCAGTGTTTGAGTTCCTATAAATACTGTTGAGGAGGTGTGGCGTATAGCCTCCAATGTTCTGGGCAGAGAGGAAGTTCCCAGGCTAGTGTGCCTTTTCTTCTTTTGTTCCTTAATTACTTGAGGGATATCTTGAGTGATTTCTTGAGTGATATCCTGAGTACCACTTAGGTGGGTCATTAGGTGTGGATTAGTTGCTAAAGCCTTTGTGTCTTGACCTCTTGAACTTTGTGAAGAGTTTTTCTGAGAAGATGGCTGTACTGCACTTAGTTGTGCTCTGGCTTGGCTTCGTGTATAGGGGCGAGCTGTGGTTTTGTGGCCTGTGCCAGCCAGATCTGTGTAGGGATTGCAGGGGGGTGCAGCATCCGGAGGTGCCACCATAGTTTGGCTACTGGATGGTGTCTGTAATTTATCTGTGGAGAGGGTCTGGGTTTGGGTCTGGTGTGGTTGATTGGTGATGGCGTTCTGTGTGCCTCTGGATCTGGTGTCAGTTTTTGTGGGGAGGGCTAATTTCCAGATGTCTGGCAAGCGGGATGTGTCGTCACGCTTGTTCATGTTGTGAGGGTGTTTCTCTATCTCGATGGCTTCCATGATTATTCTCTTGTGGTGATGTTCCATGTTAAAGAGCAATTTGGAATCTGCAAAATTAATTTCGTGTCCTGTTTCTTTCATGTGTTGGAAAAGAGAGGAAGTTTTTTCTTCTTTTTTGACGGCATTCTTGTGTTCTGCAATACGTGCATTTATACGTCTGTTTGTTTGTCCAATGTACGTGGCTGGGCAGACTTTGCAGGGTATTTCATAGACCCCTTGGTTTTCCAACTGGATTTTATCCTTGGGGTTTCTGAGGATATTGGCTATTTTTTGGTTGGTGCAAAAGGCTGTTTTGATATTGTGTTTATGGAGGATTTTGCTAATTTTATCTGTAGTGCCCTTGATATAAGGAAGGAGGGCCATGCCATTGTTTTCTTCTGTGTCTTGGTTTTTGGGGGGTGTTTCTTTTTGGATTAGCTTCGTAACCCTGTTTTTCTGGTATCCATTGGCAATTAACACATTTGAGAGATTCTGTAACTCAGTTGTCAAGTGGTCTTTGTCAGCCAGGCGTTTGGTTCTGGAGATGAGAGTCTTGGCTACGGAGTTTATTTGTGCAGGGTGGTGGTGTGATTGTGCATGTAAGTAGCGGTTGGTGTGTGTTTTTTTCCGGTAGATAGTGTGTCCTAGGGAGCCATCAGGTTTTTTGTAGATTAGGACGTCAAGGAAGGGAAGTTGGTTGTTGGCTTCTATTTCCATAGTGAATTGTATTTTGGGGTGTAGGCTGTTGAGATGTGTGAGGAAGCTATCCAGTTTTTCCTTCCCGTGTGGCCAAATTACAAAGGTGTCGTCAACATATCAATTCTACTCCAAGACCCTACCTATCAACCTATAAAAACAGATCCCACCACCTATCTGGAAAAAACCACCAAATCCAAAATAAAAGCCTCTCCTATCAGTGAAGAAATCCAGCTAAGAATCATCCCCAGAGAAAAATCATCCAGATGCCCCAAACTCTACGGCCTCCCCAAGATACACAAAGAAGGAACACCACTCAGACCAATAGTCAGCTCCATAGGCTCACCTCTACAAAATCTCGCTAAATTTCTCGCCAAGCAACTTCAGCCCTATGCAGAATCCATCTCTTCACACGTTCCAAACTCCTTCCAGTTCATAGAAACAATAAAGAAGCAAAACCTACATCCCAATGACCTACTTGTAAGCTTCGATGTTGTATCTCTCTTCACACAAGTGCCCATTAATGAAGCCTTGACAGCCATTCAAAACAAATACAATCCCCCCGAATACATCTTGGACCTGACCAACCACTGCCTAACCAACACGTACTTCATCCACAATGGACAAAGATACAAACAGATAGAAGGAGCACCTATGGGATCACCCCTCTCACCGGTCATCGCAAACCTGTACATGGAACACTTTGAAACCAATGCTTTAGACAAGTCAGAACACAAACCCAAACTTTGGCTCAGATATGTTGACGACACCTTTGTAATTTGGCCACACGGGAAGGAAAAACTGGATAGCTTCCTCACACATCTCAACAGCCTACACCCCAAAATACAATTCACTATGGAAATAGAAGCCAACAACCAACTTCCCTTCCTTGACGTCCTAATCTACAAAAAACCTGATGGCTCCCTAGGACACACTATCTACCGGAAAAAAACACACACCAACCGCTACTTACATGCACAATCACACCACCACCCTGCACAAATAAACTCCGTAGCCAAGACTCTCATCTCCAGAACCAAACGCCTGGCTGACAAAGACCACTTGACAACTGAGTTACAGAATCTCTCAAATGTGTTAATTGCCAATGGATACCAGAAAAACAGGGTTACGAAGCTAATCCAAAAAGAAACACCCCCCAAAAACCAAGACACAGAAGAAAACAATGGCATGGCCCTCCTTCCTTATATCAAGGGCACTACAGATAAAATTAGCAAAATCCTCCATAAACACAATATCAAAACAGCCTTTTGCACCAACCAAAAAATAGCCAATATCCTCAGAAACCCCAAGGATAAAATCCAGTTGGAAAACCAAGGGGTCTATGAAATACCCTGCAAAGTCTGCCCAGCCACGTACATTGGACAAACAAACAGACGTATAAATGCACGTATTGCAGAACACAAGAATGCCGTCAAAAAAGAAGAAAAAACTTCCTCTCTTTTCCAACACATGAAAGAAACAGGACACGAAATTAATTTTGCAGATTCCAAATTGCTCTTTAACATGGAACATCACCACAAGAGAATAATCATGGAAGCCATCGAGATAGAGAAACACCCTCACAACATGAACAAGCGTGACGACACATCCCGCTTGCCAGACATCTGGAAATTAGCCCTCCCCACAAAAACTGACACCAGATCCAGAGGCACACAGAACGCCATCACCAATCAACCACACCAGACCCAAACCCAGACCCTCTCCACAGATAAATTACAGACACCATCCAGTAGCCAAACCATGGTGGCACCTCCGGATGCTGCACCCCCCTGCAATCCCTACACAGATCTGGCTGGCACAGGCCACAAAACCACAGCTCGCCCCTATACACGAAGCCAAGCCAGAGCACAACTAAGTGCAGTACAGCCATCTTCTCAGAAAAACTCTTCACAAAGTTCAAGAGGTCAAGACACAAAGGCTTTAGCAACTAATCCACACCTAATGACCCACCTAAGTGGTACTCAAGATATCACTCAAGAAATCACTCAAGATATCCCTCAAGTAATTAAGGAACAAAAGAAGAAAAGGCACACTAGCCTGGGAACTTCCTCTCTGCCCAGAACATTGGAGGCTATACGCCACACCTCCTCAACAGTATTTATAGGAACTCAAACACTGAGATCCTGCTCTGTTCCAGTAACAAGAAGCCGAAAGCACCAGCCTGAAGATGACGAGTGAGACCTCGTCGAAACGTCGCCTAGACACCCCAACTTTTACACGGGAAGACACCCGAGGACACCAAAACCTGCATTCCTGTACCCGTGAAAATCTACGAAAGCAAATATCTCACCTCTACGGGGAGGAAACCTTCCAGCTGACAAGAACCTACGAGAAACTAGAAATCCGAAGAGCCACCATCTTATGTGATCTCTTGTTCCTACGCAACTGCCGAGACAACAACTTAATTCCCACATGCTTCCAACTTAAATTCCACTCTAAAACCCCAGCTACCGAAAGGATCCTGAAACGAACTGAACTATCCCTAATCAGAAACGAACTACACAAGAAAAGATACCTACTAAACCAAACCAACAAAGATCTGCTCACTCTTCACCTCAAACTCTGTAACATAATCCACCCTGCACTCTGGGACAAATGCAAACAACTAGCCGTCTGGAGAGCTGAAACGGAGACCTCACATAAGACAGACACACACACCAACAAACTCCACAAACTAGAGAAACGCCAGAAGCCCAGCCACCCTCCACAACAACCCATGAAACAAACAGTACATAACATATCAGACAGGATCCTCACCTCAACTGAAACCAAAGTACTCTCCAAAGGTTTCAACTTTGCAGTCGCCCCGAGACGCATCCCCACGGAAAACATCATATGCGGAGTCGAAGCTAGCCTAACCAAAATCAACCCAGATGAAGCCAATAAAATCAGACTTGAAGTCACCAACATCCTCTGCTCCAGCAAACCACCCAGAAGCAATTTACACAAAGAGGAACAGAAAGCACTCACCAACCTGAGGAAAGACAACAACATAATCATTCTCCCAGCAGACAAAGGTAATGCCACTGTTGTGATGAACACATCGGACTACCAAGCAAAACTATCAATTCTACTCCAAGACCCTACCTATCAACCTATAAAAACAGATCCCACCACCTATCTGGAAAAAACCACCAAATCCAAAATAAAAGCCTCTCCTATCAGTGAAGAAATCCAGCTAAGAATCATCCCCAGAGAAAAATCATCCAGATGCCCCAAACTCTACGGCCTCCCCAAGATACACAAAGAAGGAACACCACTCAGACCAATAGTCAGCTCCATAGGCTCACCTCTACAAAATCTCGCTAAATTTCTCGCCAAGCAACTTCAGCCCTATGCAGAATCCATCTCTTCACACGTTCCAAACTCCTTCCAGTTCATAGAAACAATAAAGAAGCAAAACCTACATCCCAATGACCTACTTGTAAGCTTCGATGTTGTATCTCTCTTCACACAAGTGCCCATTAATGAAGCCTTGACAGCCATTCAAAACAAATACAATCCCCCCGAATACATCTTGGACCTGACCAACCACTGCCTAACCAACACGTACTTCATCCACAATGGACAAAGATACAAACAGATAGAAGGAGCACCTATGGGATCACCCCTCTCACCGGTCATCGCAAACCTGTACATGGAACACTTTGAAACCAATGCTTTAGACAAGTCAGAACACAAACCCAAACTTTGGCTCAGATATGTTGACGACACCTTTGTAATTTGGCCACACGGGAAGGAAAAACTGGATAGCTTCCTCACACATCTCAACAGCCTACACCCCAAAATACAATTCACTATGGAAATAGAAGCCAACAACCAACTTCCCTTCCTTGACGTCCTAATCTACAAAAAACCTGATGGCTCCCTAGGACACACTATCTACCGGAAAAAAACACACACCAACCGCTACTTACATGCACAATCACACCACCACCCTGCACAAATAAACTCCGTAGCCAAGACTCTCATCTCCAGAACCAAACGCCTGGCTGACAAAGACCACTTGACAACTGAGTTACAGAATCTCTCAAATGTGTTAATTGCCAATGGATACCAGAAAAACAGGGTTACGAAGCTAATCCAAAAAGAAACACCCCCCAAAAACCAAGACACAGAAGAAAACAATGGCATGGCCCTCCTTCCTTATATCAAGGGCACTACAGATAAAATTAGCAAAATCCTCCATAAACACAATATCAAAACAGCCTTTTGCACCAACCAAAAAATAGCCAATATCCTCAGAAACCCCAAGGATAAAATCCAGTTGGAAAACCAAGGGGTCTATGAAATACCCTGCAAAGTCTGCCCAGCCACGTACATTGGACAAACAAACAGACGTATAAATGCACGTATTGCAGAACACAAGAATGCCGTCAAAAAAGAAGAAAAAACTTCCTCTCTTTTCCAACACATGAAAGAAACAGGACACGAAATTAATTTTGCAGATTCCAAATTGCTCTTTAACATGGAACATCACCACAAGAGAATAATCATGGAAGCCATCGAGATAGAGAAACACCCTCACAACATGAACAAGCGTGACGACACATCCCGCTTGCCAGACATCTGGAAATTAGCCCTCCCCACAAAAACTGACACCAGATCCAGAGGCACACAGAACGCCATCACCAATCAACCACACCAGACCCAAACCCAGACCCTCTCCACAGATAAATTACAGACACCATCCAGTAGCCAAACCATGGTGGCACCTCCGGATGCTGCACCCCCCTGCAATCCCTACACAGATCTGGCTGGCACAGGCCACAAAACCACAGCTCGCCCCTATACACGAAGCCAAGCCAGAGCACAACTAAGTGCAGTACAGCCATCTTCTCAGAAAAACTCTTCACAAAGTTCAAGAGGTCAAGACACAAAGGCTTTAGCAACTAATCCACACCTAATGACCCACCTAAGTGGTACTCAGGATATCACTCAAGAAATCACTCAAGATATCCCTCAAGTAATTAAGGAACAAAAGAAGAAAAGGCACACTAGCCTGGGAACTTCCTCTCTGCCCAGAACATTGGAGGCTATACGCCACACCTCCTCAACAGTATTTATAGGAACTCAAACACTGAGATCCTGCTCTGTTCCAGTAACAAGAAGCCGAAAGCACCAGCCTGAAGATGACGAGTGAGACCTCGTCGAAACGTCGCCTAGACACCCCAACTTTTACACGGGAAGACACCCGAGGACACCAAAACCTGCATTCCTGTACCCGTGAAAATCTACGAAAGCAAATATCTCACCTCTACGGGGAGGAAACCTTCCAGCTGACAAGAACCTACGAGAAACTAGAAATCCGAAGAGCCACCATCTTATGTGATCTCTTGTTCCTACGCAACTGCCGAGACAACAACTTAATTCCCACATGCTTCCAACTTAAATTCCACTCTAAAACCCCAGCTACCGAAAGGATCCTGAAACGAACTGAACTATCCCTAATCAGAAACGAACTACACAAGAAAAGATACCTACTAAACCAAACCAACAAAGATCTGCTCACTCTTCACCTCAAACTCTGTAACATAATCCACCCTGCACTCTGGGACAAATGCAAACAACTAGCCGTCTGGAGAGCTGAAACGGAGACCTCACATAAGACAGACACACACACCAACAAACTCCACAAACTAGAGAAACGCCAGAAGCCCAGCCACCCTCCACAACAACCCATGAAACAAACAGTACATAACATATCAGACAGGATCCTCACCTCAACTGAAACCAAAGTACTCTCCAAAGGTTTCAACTTTGCAGTCGCCCCGAGACGCATCCCCACGGAAAACATCATATGCGGAGTCGAAGCTAGCCTAACCAAAATCAACCCAGATGAAGCCAATAAAATCAGACTTGAAGTCACCAACATCCTCTGCTCCAGCAAACCACCCAGAAGCAATTTACACAAAGAAGAACAGAAAGCACTCACCAACCTGAGGAAAGACAACAACATAATCATTCTCCCAGCAGACAAAGGTAATGCCACTGTTGTGATGAACACATCGGACTACCAAGCAAAACTATCAATTCTACTCCAAGACCCTACCTATCAACCTATAAAAACAGATCCCACCACCTATCTGGAAAAAACCACCAAATCCAAAATAAAAGCCTCTCCTATCAGTGAAGAAATCCAGCTAAGAATCATCCCCAGAGAAAAATCATCCAGATGCCCCAAACTCTACGGCCTCCCCAAGATACACAAAGAAGGAACACCACTCAGACCAATAGTCAGCTCCATAGGCTCACCTCTACAAAATCTCGCTAAATTTCTCGCCAAGCAACTTCAGCCCTATGCAGAATCCATCTCTTCACACGTTCCAAACTCCTTCCAGTTCATAGAAACAATAAAGAAGCAAAACCTACATCCCAATGACCTACTTGTAAGCTTCGATGTTGTATCTCTCTTCACACAAGTGCCCATTAATGAAGCCTTGACAGCCATTCAAAACAAATACAATCCCCCCGAATACATCTTGGACCTGACCAACCACTGCCTAACCAACACGTACTTCATCCACAATGGACAAAGATACAAACAGATAGAAGGAGCACCTATGGGATCACCCCTCTCACCGGTCATCGCAAACCTGTACATGGAACACTTTGAAACCAATGCTTTAGACAAGTCAGAACACAAACCCAAACTTTGGCTCAGATATGTTGACGACACCTTTGTAATTTGGCCACACGGGAAGGAAAAACTGGATAGCTTCCTCACACATCTCAACAGCCTACACCCCAAAATACAATTCACTATGGAAATAGAAGCCAACAACCAACTTCCCTTCCTTGACGTCCTAATCTACAAAAAACCTGATGGCTCCCTAGGACACACTATCTACCGGAAAAAAACACACACCAACCGCTACTTACATGCACAATCACACCACCACCCTGCACAAATAAACTCCGTAGCCAAGACTCTCATCTCCAGAACCAAACGCCTGGCTGACAAAGACCACTTGACAACTGAGTTACAGAATCTCTCAAATGTGTTAATTGCCAATGGATACCAGAAAAACAGGGTTACGAAGCTAATCCAAAAAGAAACACCCCCCAAAAACCAAGACACAGAAGAAAACAATGGCATGGCCCTCCTTCCTTATATCAAGGGCACTACAGATAAAATTAGCAAAATCCTCCATAAACACAATATCAAAACAGCCTTTTGCACCAACCAAAAAATAGCCAATATCCTCAGAAACCCCAAGGATAAAATCCAGTTGGAAAACCAAGGGGTCTATGAAATACCCTGCAAAGTCTGCCCAGCCACGTACATTGGACAAACAAACAGACGTATAAATGCACGTATTGCAGAACACAAGAATGCCGTCAAAAAAGAAGAAAAAACTTCCTCTCTTTTCCAACACATGAAAGAAACAGGACACGAAATTAATTTTGCAGATTCCAAATTGCTCTTTAACATGGAACATCACCACAAGAGAATAATCATGGAAGCCATCGAGATAGAGAAACACCCTCACAACATGAACAAGCGTGACGACACATCCCGCTTGCCAGACATCTGGAAATTAGCCCTCCCCACAAAAACTGACACCAGATCCAGAGGCACACAGAACGCCATCACCAATCAACCACACCAGACCCAAACCCAGACCCTCTCCACAGATAAATTACAGACACCATCCAGTAGCCAAACTATGGTGGCACCTCCGGATGCTGCACCCCCCTGCAATCCCTACACAGATCTGGCTGGCACAGGCCACAAAACCACAGCTCGCCCCTATACACGAAGCCAAGCCAGAGCACAACTAAGTGCAGTACAGCCATCTTCTCAGAAAAACTCTTCACAAAGTTCAAGAGGTCAAGACACAAAGGCTTTAGCAACTAATCCACACCTAATGACCCACCTAAGTGGTACTCAGGATATCACTCAAGAAATCACTCAAGATATCCCTCAAGTAATTAAGGAACAAAAGAAGAAAAGGCACACTAGCCTGGGAACTTCCTCTCTGCCCAGAACATTGGAGGCTATACACCACACCTCCTCAACAGTATTTATAGGAACTCAAACACTGAGATCCTGCTCTGTTCCAGTAACAAGAAGCCGAAAGCACCAGCCTGAAGATGACGAGTGAGACCTCGTCGAAACGTCGCCTAGACACCCCAACTTTTACACGGGAAGACACCCGAGGACACCAAAACCTGCATATATATATATATATATATATCCCAGCTGTCAGTGTCAAGTGATCTGAGGGAGGGTACAGCTGTAGAAATGCAGCATAAACTCAAGTCAGTAAAAACTGAAACTAGAGATAACCAGTTCACTACATAAAGTGTTTCCCCTGTCCCTCTCACTCCAGTACAGGCCAGTGCCACTAGGTGACTCTCTCTCCAAAATCCAGGAGGAAGGCGTTCAGCTAGCACTGAAAATCAAGCAGCTGCGCTTGGATGTGAGGGGTGGAAGGAGGATGTTCCATAGCCAGGGTGCCTCTATAGCAAGTCCCAGCACAATGTGCTTTGATTGGTGGCCACCCTTTGTACAATATATATTTAACTTATGGAATTCAGTACCAAGATATGTGGTGATGACCGCATGTCTTTTAAAAGTGATTAGATAAATTCATGGAGTATAGGTCAATCAGTGGCTTTTAAGTATGATGGCTAAAGGCTAAAGATTACACTTAACACCAGCGGTAGGGAAGGACTGTTGCCTTTGTGTGCTCCTTGAGGGCTTCACTGAGTCACTTATTTGGCCACCTTAAGGAACAGGATGCTGCAGTGGACAGACTTTCTGTTTGATCCTGCAGTGCTCTTCTTTTTTTCACCCTTTTACACAAACGTACAGACACGCTTATTTTAAATTTAATGACTGCAAAGCAGTCGTTGTGCTCTGTAGGTCCTTTTATGCTGATATGGACACCATTAATAGATTCCCATTTTTGTCAGAGCAGTTATTCCTCAAGAGATTTCTTGGAGGAAACCCTGCAGCAATGGTAAAATTTTCTTAAATAAATAAATAAATAAATAAATAAATATGGACACATTTTAATGATTGATGCCTGCCTAGAATTCAAGCAAGCCTGAATATGGGAAGAACCATAGCATCAGAAACAGTCCAAGGTGTCATTTCTGATGAATTTCCTTATAAAACCTTTCACCGAGGTATGCAGCTGTCCTTCTTTGCCATGTTCCTGGAAAGAACAACAGTCTGAAGCACACAAATATGTCTTACTAATTTGTGATATATTTAGGGTAACTGGAAAGCTAGGGAGAGCTTATAGAGGTTATGGGCTCAGAACAACCCTCTAATGACCTTTACTTTATTCTTCTATACATTGCATGCAGGGACAGGTTAGTGGACAAGTAAAGGATGCTTAGGGTGGTATCTACAGGGGGGGTTGCTGGGGGATTTTCTGCTTCCCATTTCCATCTCTATATGTCATGCAGGAAAAAGAAGAAAAGCTTTGGTCCAATGCAGTGATGAAGAGTGGGTATCAGTTTGGCACTCTGCCAGCTTCATTGGTGGACTTTTGCCTCCATCCATTCTCTGCTTTGATTCTACACTAGCTTTTATTGTCTGGGAGCAAGAACCTACACCTTCTGGGAGCTCAGGCAGATTTGTGGGGAAAGGCTTTCACAGGAAAGAACTCTACATTCCATGTATATTGACAAGTTTTCATTTACTGTAATCCTGTTTTGTCCCACTCAGATATGCATTAGAATGCAGCATGCTGTGGCATTGTACATACTGCTCAAAATAGTCTCCTGTCTTATAGGTAGATGCTAAATCATTTGAGAAAAGAACTATGCATTTTTCTCTCTTTGTACAGTGCCTAGCATAATGGGCCCCTGGTGTGTGTTTAGTGCTATGGCATCTGGGATTCACATAATAGTTTGATTTAAAATCCCAAATGTAAACAGCCTATGCTTTAGTTAGTAAGCTGGGGTCATGTTTGTACCTTTTATGTGCTTTAGCTAAATTTGGATTAAAGCTGATTTGCATAATAGCAATTCCATAGTTGTGTACAGCAATACAGAGACTGTGGCTGATAGCAGCCATATAGTCCATTTTCTTTATTATGGATTAATGCATCTGGTAGAAGAAACTGTGCTGGCATAGCTAAGTACACAGTTCCAGCTTCTTTCCAGGCTACTCCATCTCAGCAACCATTTCCAATATGTGAATAATAATGTGTGGATCAGTGCCTGGAACCAGTGATGGGCTGGATGATAGCCAATGAACTGAAGCTGAATCCCAGTAAGAATAAAGCCCTGTAGGTGAGCAGTTCCCAAGTTCAGAAAATTGGAAGACTGCCTGTTCTTGACAAGGTTGTCTTCTCCCTAAAGGTGCAGCTAAGTATCTTGGGACAATTCTTGGATCCATCACTGTCAGTGAAGGCATAGGTGCTTTGGGTGGCCAAGAGTGCTTTTTTCAAACTTTGGCTGCTGTGCCAACTACAGTTGCTCCTCCACAGGTGTAGCTTGGCCACAGTAGAGTAGGCATTGGTGCGCTACACCAGATTGTTGCAATGCACTCTACACAGGACTCCCCTGGAGAAAGGTTTGGAATTTGCAGCTAGGGCAGAATGCTGCAGCCCAACTTTTGTCCGCAATAGCTCTGCATCAGCATATTACACTGCTGCAGAAAGCTCTGCATTGGCTGCCAATGTATTACTGAGCTAGATTCAAGGTATTACTGTAGGTGTTTAAAGCCCTAAATGGTCTGGGGCCAAGCTGCCTGAAGGACTACCTTGTGCAGGGCCTTCCCAAGACATTTTGGCACCTGAGGTGAACCACAAAATGGTGCTCCCTCCCCCTGCCAGCAGAGAAGGGGTGAGTGAAGATGTCCATAAGGAACAAGGAGGGAATAAAGATCAAAATTTGGAACAAGGAGGTAAGTGAAGATCTACCTTGGGAACGAGGATGGCAGGGGGCAGGGGGTGGGATCAAATCAACCTTACCTGGCTGTTGAAGTGGGAATCACAGGCCATTGCGGGAGGGAAAGGGACATGTTCTGAATCACAATGGGCAGGTACAGACCCCAGGAGACCCCAGAAGACAGCCCCTGCCATTTCCTCTCTAGGAGTAGGAGGGAACCAGCACTGTCTCCTGTTTGCCAAGAAGCCACTGTAGAGGTGCCATGGAGGTGGGGTGTGCAGTGGGCAATGCATTCCTTGGAGGCATAGCTGTTAACTTTTCCCTTTTCTTGCGAGGAATTCTATTTGGAATAAGGGAATTTCCCTTTAAAAAAAAGGAAAACGTTGACAGCTATGCTCAGAGGCCAGATTTGCTGCCCCTGTGGATCCTGCTGCCCAAGGCAGTTTCCTCAGTTTCCCTCATGTATAGGCGTATCCCCACCATTGATTTAGCTGCAGCCACACATTTCCAGTCAACGTATAAGCAATGCATATTGATAGGAAGTGTTTGTATAACAACAACAATTTTATTATTTATATCCTGCCCATCTGGCTGGGTTTTCCCAGCCACTCGGGGTGGTTTCCAGCAGACTATAAAAACATAATAAAAGTCAAATGTTAAAAACTTCCCAGTACATACTTCCCTTCAGATGTATGATATGTTGTACTGGAGGAATCCTGAATTCCTTAAAATGTGTACTACCTGTTGCTTGTCTGCCTGCTTTAATCATTGCTTTTATACTGGTAGCCACTTTGGAGGGGGTCTTTGCAACGATTCATCAAGGTAGAAGTGTTTTAATTAATAAATTACAATTTTAAAATCACTATTCTGTGTGCTTGGCCACAGGCCAGTTTGCATCCAAATGATAGCCATGTCCTTTAACACCAACCTTGCAGTCCCTTCTCTCCTTTTTTTGGGACAGCCCACACAGAAGAAGCACATGGTGAGTCTTCAGAACTGTCCTTGAAGCTGCCTGCTTGTGACAGGCTGTTGGGGGTGGGGAGAGAGAGAGACTGCATATCAGATGACTTTCCTGTACTCTTGGAGGACTAATCCTCCATGACAGTTCCTGTGCTAGAGGTTTCATGACCTGGCATAGAAATTCAGTAGACTTGCCTTTTAAAGAGAAATATTAAATCCAGTTTGAGGCGTGCAGCTCTGCACCGTATCAGAAGTAAAAGGAATGAGAGAAATTGCATAGAATGTAACCGCAGTATCATGATGCTGGAGGCAGTTGAGTTATACAAAGCTTGTTGGATATAGGTATGGCTTTCAGAAGCTCTAGAATATGCAGGCAGTACTTACTTCCACACCACAGGCCACAATATGGCCCTGTACAGTATCCCTGGCAACATGGAATAAAAGAGCCTGATATGTCTTCATGAGCATGGGGGGGGGGGGTATTTTACACCTTACATTAGGGTTGGACATACAAGAAAGAAATCATACCTATCGAAAGCATTTCACTAGGCATCCAGTGTCTGTTCTGTAAGAAGTAACCCATTCCCTTTTCTTCTGATTTCTTTTTTTTTGTCCGTATGACTGCTTATTTGCAACAGCTCAATGCTTTGGCTTCAGAATAAGATGAATTCATTCACTAGAAGAACTTTGCCCATATAAACAGGAATAAGAGATACCACAAACTTGGGGTGGTATAAAACATATTTAGATCTTTATTCTATACCATCCTAAGGAGCAGGCAGTTATTAGGACTGCAATTTCAAGTAACTTATTAGGTTAATTGATCAAAGCACCATTTTAATTGACAAGAAATACACCTTCATTTAATTGGGAAACATACGTGGGTGTTTTTTTTTTTAAAAAAGTTAATTAGAGCAAGAACAGGAGTCCTCATTAGCAAGTATTTGCTCATTTGTTGAGCCAGAGTAATACTTTGAAATGAGAATATCTATAGAAAACATGAATATTAAGTCAGGAAATCTGTAAGCATATAAGCCAACTCCTAGGGTCCAAGGCCCCCTTGCCCCCCAATAAAATATTAGAGGGGGCTGCCCCCCAAAGTTGATGGGCATTGCCATTCAAATGGTGTGTGTGCACCACCAATATTTTATTCAAGTTGTTATCCCTGTCAGGAAAGGCTTTACAGTGGTACCTTCGTTTAAGAACAGCTTAGTTTATGAACAACTTGGATTAAGAACGCTGCAAACCCGGAAGTAGGTGTTTTGGTTTGTGAACTTTGCCTTGGAATAAGAACATGTTCCGCTTCCTGTTGAGTGTGTTCCATTTGTAAATTGAGTCCCCCACTGCTATGGGAAAGCACGCCTTGGTTTAAGAACGCTTTGGTTTAAGAACGAACTTCCAGGATGGATTAAGTTCGTAAACCAAGGTACCACTGCATTTACTGTCAGTCTTGGGGGAAACAGTGGGGACTTCTTAGAGCCAAGAATTAGGATTTGACCAGTGATGAAATAATATTTGTAAAGTCCAGGAGCTCAGCGTGACAGCCACCATGCCCACACCCTGAAAAGTCCATAGTCAGGCCCTGCAAAGAAAGCCCAAAAATGCATGCAGCTATGTTGATCCTTATTTATATATTCAATGAAGCAACAGTAGATAGCATAATTGCCATTTTATTAATATCACTTACAAGAGGGAGCTGGTAAAAGGTAGTGTAGTGGTTGGCATGTTGGCATTTGCATGGTGAGATCTGGTTCATATGGCTGATCAGCCTTGGAAGTCCGCCAGGTGGTTTTGGTTCAGTCACTGAGCCTAGCCCACCTAATGAAAGGGATCATGTGCCAGGGCAGGCCTTGTCTCCAACACCCCCAAATACTGCTCCAACAGATGGCATATATGCTTTTGCTGTGAAAAAAGTACTGCGCGCGCGCACACACACACACACACACACATTCCTGTACCACTACCCAACATGAATGTCCTAGGAGGTAGTATGACTGGTGTTGAAGTGCCAAGGCTGTTACTAGTTCAGCTCAGCAAAGGAGCCAGAGGCTGGATGAACAAATGTTTCTACAGGAGTATATGGACTGGGAAGCCTGCCCAAAAAGAAAGGAGTGTTCAGTGGCAACAAGCATAGCAATGTATAGCAGGGGGATTCTGAGGGAGGTGTAACTCAGCCAGAAGAGAAAATTGTGGTTAAGGGAGAGAAGGGTTGAATCAACCCAAACCCAGACTTTGTAACTACCTACAGTTGTGTTGGAACTTGGAGTACCTCATCTTGTCCTGCTTTTCTTTGAGGTACTTTGACCTGCTCCCAGCAATCCCAGATGTTGTCGTACTACATCTAGAAACATCTTCTTATGTTACTCTTCCTTACATGTATTTTTCAGGCATTTGTATGATAACAGAATAAGATATGGAACTTGGGGATATTTCTGCCTCTGAAAAATTTAACAAAAAAGTGCTTGGCAGTTGGAAATTACTTTTTGAAAGAAGTATATCATTGTTCCTAAGTTTCAGTGATGCACATCTTAATATTTGGAGTGTCCCTAACAAATGGACCTCTGTGGGACTTCAATGTAGTGCATAATCATTGAAATGACCCCATTGGTGCCATGCTTTGCTCAGTCAATGATGAGAGCAAATAATTGATGAAAACTGCTATAATACATTTACATTTTAGAAATCATAATCTTACTGAACACATATCTGGAACTGTTGAAGCTTCTTTTCCTTTGTTATCAGTCTTCCAGTTCCATCCCATTTCACGTCTTTTTGTAGAGTTTCAGGATCAGAGATCTCTAGTCATCTGAATTATATTATTTGACAGTGGCAGATGCTGATCAAAATGTAATTGGGGGGTATGTTAAACTCTTGATTTAGAAGTTGTGACCTGTGCTGAAATGTGATGTGTAACTGGGATTTGTAATAAGTAGGCAAGCAGGAGAAATTCAATTTAGTAAGATTTTAAAGACAAAATAACAAATCTGCACTCTCCAAAGCAACATGTGAACTGAAACACAGCTATCCTTTGAAATTGATACAAAGGTAAAGATAAAAAGATATTGATACTTTCCCGAAAATTAATGCTGTTTTCCAACTAGTGTTTACAAAAAATGCATATATTAAGGGGAAGTGTGCATAAAAATGAAGAAGGTAGGAGCCGAACTAATGACTTTAAGTTACAAGAAATTAGATTCCAACTAAACATCAGGAAGAATTTTCTGACAGTAAGTTCTGTTCCACAGTGGAACGGTCTCCCTCAGGAGGTTGTGGATTGTGCCCCCTTGGAGGTTTCCAAGCAGAGGTTGGATGGCCATCTGTCATGGATGCTTTTGCTGAGATTCCTGCATTGCAGGGGGGTTGGACTAGATGACCCTCGGGGTCCCACCCAACTCTGCAATTCTATGATTCTTGTTTCTTGTCTTGTGGGTTTGTTTGTTTTCAATGGTAGAAAAACTGGATGGCATTCAACTACGTGTTACTCACAGTAGACTCATTGAAATTAATGACCAGGTTTATTAAATTCAGTGGCTTTAGTCTGAGTTAAAACTTTGTTGATTACCACCCAAAGACTCATTGGTGCAGGCTAGGGCAGCAACTGTTATGAAGAGGTGTGGCTGAGTGGTAGAAGGCATGCTTTGCACCGCTCTAGCTTCTATCACTGGCATCTGTAGAAATGAGTGTTTGCTGGTACCCTGGAGAGTTAATGCCAGTCTGTATAGACCAGCCTTCCACAACCTGGTGCCCTCCAGATGTTGTTGGACTACAGCTCTTATATTCCTAACTCCCATAATCTAATTATCTACTCCATGGTTGTTGTTAGTTCAGTTCTATTGTGTGTTTCAGAGAAATCCAACAGAAGTGCTATATCTGTGCAGCAAAGTCTACATTCAAGACATCTAAAAGGAGGAAGGGGTGTTTGTTGCATGTTAGAAGAGAAATGGTGGAGGGAAGGTTGCCTTTCTGCATCTTGTGTTTGGTTGTATATGGCAAAAAAGTCAGCAATAATCAAACATCCCATAAAGAATAAAGTTGTTGAAAACATCTGCCTATAAGAATTCAGCTATAAAACAAAACAATGCAAGTACTCTCCTCCTGCAAGTACCCCTACCTATCTTTTCTCCAGTAATGTATTTCTACTGGAGTTTTACAGGTTGCAACGCATTAAACCCGAGGAACATTTTCAAGCACGGCTGAAAATAAATAAATAAAACCCCCAGACCTATCCAAGGCAACAGTTTAATTCTATTTCCTTGGGTTTGACACTATATCAACTGACACCCGAGAATTCGTGATATAAAGCCACAGAGCTAAAAAGGGGGAAATTGTGCTGTTTAGTACAACTCTCTGCATTCTTGCCATCTCTATCTTTAGTTATCTCTAGATGCTGATGTTGAATACCTCTCTTTTTTTTTTAAAAAAAAGGAAAATAAAGCACAAGTCAGCCTCATGTGCTGCCTGTAAGTGTTCATAAAAATATACACTTACACTGACTTTGAAAGAGAGGAATTTACTCTCTGTGTTGTTTGCCATAGGGGCATGACCTTTAAAAAAAAGCTCTGATGGTGAGCGTAGTGTTGTCCAGCTGCCTAAGAAAATCATCTCTTTATTCCCCAAAGTAAGATTCAAGGAGCTTCCCATGCAGGTTCAGACTGTGAAGATTGACAGCAAGAGAATAGAGGTTCCCTTTCCATGACCCACTGCTTGACAGTGAAGAATCCTCCTGTATGTATACAGACAGCAGGCACAGGATCCTTGGCTGGTTCTTTGTTGTCTCATAGGTCATGATCAGTTTTGAAACTTTTATCATAAAGAAGGCTATCCCTAATTATGGATCATGTTAATGTATTTCAATGCAAGCATATTCATTTTTATTCATTGCCTAATTTTTAAACCGCTATTATATCTGTCTTGATAGCAAAAATCCTATCCAGTGTTGTTTAAAATTGTGCCGAATGGTGCAGAGTGAAAATGGTAGCGGATTTCTTTACCCTGATGAAAACTACTGAGAAACGTGCAATAGCATTTGGATTCTACCTTTAAATACCTTTTCTCTAGGAGTAGGAGAAATCCAAACCTTATATTTCATTGGCACTCCTGAATTTGGAGACCAATGTCCAGAGTATCTTATGGACAAAAATGGTGAAGAGTTTCAGAACACCAGCAAGGGAATTGTGCTGATTTTATTGGTGGCAGTCAGGCAGCTGGTAGGGATGAAGGGGTGTCTGCCACTGGCAAACAGAGTCATTTATGACAGCACTACAGTCTCATAAAGAGAAGAGACACAGTAGGTTCTATTAGCACATATCCAAAATCTCATTTTAGAGACTCAGAAGTCAATACCAGAACAAGCTAATGCCCTGTTTATTCAATTACCCTGAGTTTCCAACAGTGCCCAAAGCCAGATGCCAAAGAAATAAGTTTGAACTCTCACCATGTGTTGTTCTATACTAATTGGCTTTGAAAGGAAATTTCCCTTACCCTTCGAAGGCAACAAAGTAGGAACACGTATATCCCTGTGAATATGTCAGAGTTACCCACTGGTTTACACTTTCTCTCCCTTTTCTTCCCATAAAGTTCAGCCAAACTCATATTGTCCAATTAGCATTTTACCTCTGTGCTCAGTGACAAATATATATGGCTCAAAGGAAGCAGGAAGTAGAGTAATTAATGGAGAAATTGTTTTAAACTGTCAGAGATATATGATGTGAAGATATTTTCATTGTAATTCCTCCTTGAAATAGAAAATGGATGACACACAATTAGAACATAAGAAAAACCTAGTGGATCAGGACAGTGGCCCTGTAAGTAACCTGTAAGGCAGGGGTAGCTAATGTGGTTCCTTTTGGATGTTGTTGGACTCCCATCATTCCTGACCATTGGCCATGCTGGCTGGGCTGATAAGAGTTAGAGTTTAAGGCACCACTGGAGGGCACCATGTTAGCTACCCTTACTCTAAGGCCACAAGAGTTAAGTTTTTGGTTGACTATAGTTAACTGCTCATCTCTAAAAATCTGCCAGGTGGACATTAGTTTAGAGCATATACTTTGCATGTTGAAAGTTTCAGGCTCAATAATCTTTGACTTCTTCCTTCCTGATCCCTTAAAAGGGCTGCTATCAGTCAAAGTAGGCTGTACTGGACCAATATGTACACACATGTAGTGAAGGGAATTTCCCACACACATCTGCATCCAATGAGTAGCAAAGTTTTCTTCACTATTTACAGATAACCAGCCTCACTTCTTGTGTTCATTTTGAAACAGTACAGGAGTAGCTTTCTTGCAGAAGATCTACTGCGGAGGTACAAATACAGTGGTACCGCAGGTTACAGATGCTTCAGGCTACAGACACTTCAGGTTACAGACTCCGCTAACTCAGAAATAGTACCTCGGGTTAAGAACTTTGCTTCAGGATGGGAACAGAAATTGTGCAGTGGCAGTAGCAGGAGGCCCCATTAGCTAATGTTTAATAGGTTTTGTATTTTAATATTTTGTTGGAAGCCGCCCAGAGTGGCTGGGGTAACCCAGCCAGATGGGCGGGGTATAAATTATAAATTATTATTATTATTATTATTATTATTATTATTATTACCTCAGGTTAAGAACAGTTTCAGGTTAAGAACGGACTTCCAGAACGAATTAAGTTCTTAACCCGAGGTACCACTGTACAGATAAAAAGGGGGTTACATACATACGGTAACATGATAACTATTTACTGTTTGGAAAATGTTCACTGGTATTCACCATCTGGGTCCTTTCACTGAAGTTTCTGTGAAGATTACAAGTGCCAAGGAACTCCACTCCAGCAGAAACTCCTGTCTTTCAGGAAAGCTTCTAGGAACAGGTTATTTCAAACTCTCTTAATGTAGTTTGACATGTTCTCTTGAGCTCCTTCCACTTTCTCACCTCACCATATTAACAAGGTTGAATATAAGATCCAGTGTTTTCAGATGCTATACAGAATTCTTTAAATACTGTTTCTTTACTGATCCACAGTTACTTTCTGTGTCCAGTCTCTCTGTAACCTTGTTTGAATTTGTGACATTTCTTGGGAAGAGTACAGGCTCTTCCCACTCCCTCATGTCCCAATGCTGTCTAGATCTGGAGGGTCTGCTTTTTATTTTGGCTGCAATATGTATGATATGTCTACTTATGCTCTACCAACACTATTTTCTTGCACTTCCCCTGTTTCTGGTTACTTCTCTTTCAAAGTGTAACAACACCTGTTTAGAAGAAGTGAGAATTTGAATCTGTAATATATCCTTGGCTCTTTCAGAGTGTCCTTATCTTTCTGATTTAACCTGGACATCCAGGAGGCTACTATGTAAGCCCATGTAAAACGGAGTTTGAGTTGCCTGATCTTTATGACTGGGACTAAACCTATACTTAACTATCCCAACAAATTAGTAGCAGATTTGCTTATTGAATCTGACTGGGGTACTGAGACACCACTCTGCCAGTTCCCAGTATGTGTCCACCCCACACCCGGAAGGGTCAGCCTTTACCTGTTCAGCAGTTTTCCTGAGAAGCCCAAGGTAGTAATGTGGAATGAGACATATTCATTCTGAACAGAGCACATTGGATTATTTAAACCAGAAAATGCATGTCTATTAAGTAAAACACAGAGTTAACATTGTGACCCACTCAATAAACAGAATAATATACCTAAAACTTGTACATTTAGGATTGGAATATACTCTACCTGATATAACAGACAGGTACTTTCCTTTCTTACACATTGCAGAAGAGCCAACATATGAGTCAAATTTTAAAGTCTCTGTATATCTTCCTGGCAGAAGAACAGCTTAGACTTCAGAAACAGTGACTGACAGGATTCAGGTGGAAACTGGGGACCAGAGGCTAGGTAACCCCTTAGATCTTAAAGTTTAAAATACTTGGTTCTTTATTTATAGGAACTTGCCTTTTGAAATTGACTCAATACTAAGCCACAGGTCAGATTATTCAGTAGAGTGAAACAAAGGTCAACCCTGTTTGCAACATCTTGCTTCTCAGAGGCAAGATTACAGATCACATTTTGTTTGTATTTTCTGCAATTTAACTTCTCAAATCTCCAAGACAAAGATCAATAGGTTTGAGTTGTATGCACCCACAGCTACCTAAATGCCTGTGTTCCTCACAGTTGTTTCCCCTGTAGGCAGAGCAAATAGAGCAGTGACCTCATTACCCACCAACTTCCAGTCCCAAGTCTAAGCCAGAGAGAGAGAGAGAGAGAGAGAGAGAGAGAGAGAGAGAGAGAGAGAGCGAGCGAGCGCTGGGGAGGGCAGTTTCGCCTCCAGTGGAGCCACTGAGCCAAATCTACTTGCAGGCCAAATTAGGTCCACCTGTCAGAGGTTCCATACTGCTGCAATAGATATATCATTTTAAGGTGGTGTAAGGTGCCACATTGATGGCTGTGATATTTAGTGGTTGTCCTAGGAAAGACCACCTACATAGGCACTATATCACTGAACATCACACTTGAGTGCTTGCTACAGTGTGCTTTTGCAGCACATACTGAGGCCATTGTTATTCTGATAACACGGCGGCTTCATTCAGGTGAATTGATGAAGCAAAAGTGCGGGGCCACAGCAGACAGGTTCCCTGGTAGATGAATGCTCCCTCTTCCACTGCATTCACCTGCCAGCATTATTATTGGTTGCTCTTCCTATTTTTAGGAGGACAGGACTAGAAGCCTCTCAGAAATGACAGAGTGCTTGGGGGAAACCTTATTCACAATCATTTGTTCATATGTTCTACTGTCACTATTTATGTCCTTCCCGATGCCTTTCTGAGGCACTTACTGCTGTAATATAATGTCAGCTACAATTTGGCCAAACACTTTGCATGAGCAGTTGATGGAATTTTAAACCTATGCTTTGTGAGCTTAGTTCAACAGAAGGATAAGCAAACAGAACTATTTGAAAATAATGTGACCTGCAAATGGCAAGGATTGAATCCCCCCTCCCTCTCACTCTGCATTGAGGGTAAAAGTACAGTATGTGACACTGGCAGTCAAAATGCCAAGGAACACAATTTGTTTCCCAACTATATAGCACATGTGTCAGCCAGAGTCTGGCACAGACATAGCTGCAGCATCAGCCTCCTCCCTCCCCTAACTTCATCCCTTGTTCCTTGGAGAAATCAATATCATTCACCCAAACAATAGCACAAGGCTCTAAGGAGATATTGATCTATAGCAGAGCTGGAGAGGGGAGTGTTTGTAACATAGAGATGCTCTTTTGTAAGTGAAAGATAATTACCAGATCATAGGAACACTTGCTGAATAGGACAACATTAAATGGACATCAAGGTGAAGGCCACCAGTGCCCGTGAATGAAGCACTGAAATAACACTTTTCTCCTGGGTCACTGCCTGAACAAAAGCCCCTCCTCCTCCTTCATCTCTGTCCTTGCCAATTTTTACCCTGTATGTCTGATAAGCTCTCCCCCCCCCATCTTAATTTTGCATTGTTATATCCCTGTCTTTTTGCCTTCTGCTCTCCTATATTTTATCTCCTGCAGTTTGTAGAGCTGTTATACTCATAGATTTTTGCACCAGTAGAAATAAACTAGTTTAGAAACTGACCTAGCCCACCTAAGGCTCAGCACTTTTTACCAATAAGCATCCAATAAAGGAAAAGTTGTAGCGCACCATATTTTGAGAGGAGGACATCAATAACTCTTTGCATTACAAAGAGTCAGACTAGAGTAATCATTCTTTTAAATTGAGGTAACCTTCCTAGGGAGCCTCAACAAATGTTTATCCATTTCATTTTTCAAGGCAAACACAGGGCTTTTGTAGTGCCAAAGTATTTCCCAAAATATCCTCCTTGTTTTCTTTGTGTGCTGTCTCTGTTCACTGTAATCTCTCCACCTTCCCAATATGCTGCTGCTTCAAACCGCCGCCCCCCCCCCTTTTTTTAACAAATGCTACTTGCTTTTTGGGAACAATCATCTCAATTTTCTTTATTTACTTAGATTGTCCGAAAAGAAGCATACAACCAAATGACCTTCCAAAGCAGATTATGGGGGGAAATGAATTCAATACATTTTAAAAACACAGTAAAGGCAACAAAGCAGAGCAATAGAAAAACTAAAAGCAGATGGAACAGACAGTAAAATGAAACACACAAAAAATTATACAGTATTGCATGCTCAGGGCAGTGAGCCCACTGCCTGGTGCCTTGCATAACTGTATAAAGAAACACAGGACAATGCTCTTGGATCAAAATTTTATCGATTACAGATATAAATTAATTTGACACAGGCATTGAGTGGTTTCTCACTCAGTCTGCCTGCCAGCTGACTGCTGTCCGGGGGGGGGGGGATGTCAAATCTGGGATAGGATTGCCCTATGACATACATCAGTTAGGAGCAGCCCATCCGAATCACCAGCTTGGGGAGTGCTATGGCCCTCGGCCCCCATCTGGGCTTATGGCAAAAACATCTCCCCTAGGATCCCTTTAATAGTGCACCCCACTTTCCTAGAAGTGTAAGGCAAAGCCAGACAAACCCCTTTCCCAATAATTACTATGGATCCTACCCAATATCTTAAACCAACAAAGTTGTGACAGTTACTATGAGGGAGGCAAAAACCTCCAGACCACCCTATTAGTCTGGATGCAAAATTCCTTTCTGGCCCCGAATATGGCAACTGCTAGATCCATAGCAAAATCTTAACCATAGAATAATCCAAGAAAATTAGGGAAGGCGAGTGGGGGGTCAAAAAACTGGCTGTGGTGCCAGGCTAGGAGATAGATCCCTTTTTATGCAGGGAGAGCAGGCCCAAGTGGAAACCAAGACAAGTTTTCCTGTTGGCTCTGCCTTTCCCAGCAGCCTCCTAATACCTGCCTGTGATTGGCCAATATCACAGGCAGCCAAATTTGAATTCCCGAGGCCAGAAGGAGAGGAGAACATCTCCAAGGCAGCTGTTGGGAAAGCCAAAACAAGCCTGGTACCGGTCAGGTGAGCAGAATTTAGAAATCACATGTGCTATATGATGATGCCATGACACAATATAGCTAGTTGCATTTGCCTAAGTCACAGTATTACAAAGCAGCTTGAGAGTGAAGGCAATACTTCCAGGATCAACTTTGTTCTCACTCTAGTGAATCCATTCAACCTGTTTTGGGTCAGTATCTGAAAAATTACTGTGATGACATTAACAACTTTTGCCACTGCCATACGTCTTGCAAAAAGCACCTCCCCTTTTACTGAGTTCTAATCAAGGTAAAGAAAAGTTGCTTGGGAAATTATGCTCTCCTTTGTAATCTCATTGATAAATGACTGGATTAGTAGAGAAGATTGATCTCCAGTCTTTCCCCTCTCCATATTAGTATAATGAAAAGCTTGTGGTCTGCTCTTTGATATGAGTACTGGGAGCTAATGAGTCACATCTTCATTTGTTGTAAGAGTTTAGCTTTCTCTGAGGTCACTTCTTCATGAATTTCTTTGTTGACGTCTAATCAGAGAACATCGTATACTGAAATAGCATTCCACAGAAAAGCTCGTGATGAAAGAGGAACAAACTAGCAGTTGATTTTTGAATAAATCTTTAGAAAACTGTGTTGTTGGGGGAGAGCCCTGCCACTCCCCAAGTTCAGATCATCTATTCAGCAGATTTTTGACAGCATATTGTCCTTGGCATTATTCAGAAATGGTACCATCTTAAAGCCCTTTATTTAAGAAACATTTAAATCATCACTGGTATCATCTCCACGTAGCACCCCACACTGGATATTGACTGTGCTGCAGTCTTGAATCTATGCAAAGAAGACTCCTGGGCATACCTTTGCAGCGTGATGGGCACCTGGTCTTTGTAAAGAGTTTCAAATTAGCTACATGACTGAGTAACAACACATGTCCCAACAACTATCTGTGTCCCAATAAGAAGAGGTAATTATGGGAGTTCTGGAGTCATTCCATTGCTTGCTAGTTTGTCCTTTTGATTGCAGGTATAAATGAATTCCTTGTCAGTAGCAGTACTTATCACTCAGTCTGTTTTTTTTTATTTAAAGATCCACTAACAAGGTTCCGCAAGTGTCATAATGTTAATCTTCAAATGGTTAACGTAGCATTTAAGTGCTGCCTCTAGTGCATTTATGTCAGCTCATTATTAATGACCTCTTGAGTTGCTCCTAAGTAGCTTCAGAGCAAGGGGAACATTCTCAGAATGAAATGTCTCCTAGCAAGACAATTCAGTATTTCTGGCCAACCTCCCAGTTGTATCATATCATGAAAGGGCGTTGTGGTGGCTTTGAGAGCTTATATGGGACATACAAATATATGGTTCACTATCAGTAGGCACAAATACAGAATCCTATGGTAGTAGCTTTCTCTCCTTCGCTACATTTTTCTGGTTATCCAGCTACCAAAGGAGGCTGGAGCTATCAGTGTGCTAAGGGAGAAATTGCTAAGAAAATGTTATGCCTATTTATGCAGCTTATGCCTGGTACATTTAGGCTTAGGGATAACTGAATTACTATGCAATAAAACCTCATGGCTACTAGATCCAGGTTGATCACTGATTTTGCAACATACAGTGGTACCTCTGGTTACGTACTTAATTCGTTCTGGAGGTCCGTTCTTAACCTGAAACTGTTCTTAACCTGAAGCACCACTTTAGCTAATAGGGCCTCATGCTGCTGCCATGCCACTGGAGCACGATTTCTGTTCTCATCCTGAAGCAAAGTTCTTAACCCAAGGTACTATTTCTGGGTTAGCAGAGTCTGTAACCTGAAGCGTCTGTAACCTGAAGCGTCTGTAACCCGAGGTACCACTGTATTAAAATTACATCCCTGTTTAAAACCAGAAAATTAGTAAACTAAACATTTTTGTTGTCCAGACTCTTGTTATATTTTTGTAATACATTGACTACCTTCCTTAAAGTCCTGCTTCACAAGGTTTGTTCTTGGTTACACAGCTCATGGTTAATCTGCAGAGAACTCAGCCACAGACCTGGGTTAATTATGCTAAGCCAAAACATACCTTAGCTCCAGAAGGACCCAGGGAGGAACAATGCTGCCGCAAGCTCCTCCTTGAGAGCCTGCAGGTTCAGGATTGGTTTGTGTACCGAGCAAACTAGGGCCATTGCCTAAGGCCATTTATTAAAAGTTTTACATGCAACTATCATGAAATATATCAAATATATGTGTCTCATGTTGGTTATAAATAATGTACATTTTGTAATGTCTTCTTTTCTTGACGAAATACATAGAGCAACAGTCGAGAGAGAACCGGGCCTCTGCTTATGCACATTTTTCTGAAAACAGCATCAGCTGAAACATGCCAAATCCATTCACAACTGGCGTGCAGGTGTTTCGTAAACATGAATCTGTGCAGAAAGTATCCGAAAAAGCAACCCAAAGGTTAGAAAGCATCCTCCATTAGGAATAGGTATTATCGTCTGTTTTTATTTGTTTCCCATCATAAACAGTAGGTATCTTCCATCATGACAATATGCTGCTTGTACTGCTAGATTTTGTTGATTTCAACCAGTACGTTTCCTTGATAACGAGCTTCCTGAGGATTTGGGTCAAGTCTTATTTTAGTCATAAGTTCTGGAGTTGCAGTTCTTTGTAACTCCTGGCACACTTCATAGCAATTTGTGATTTCCTCTAGCCTATGGCCAAATTCTTGAAAGGAAATGTAACTAGGGAGAAAGGAGGGAGCCTAAAGAATAAGTTATAATGTCTGTGTGTCACTGCCAAGTCCTTATATGCATGCAGTTTCCAAAAGGCCTCTTGCACTGGCGTTAAGTGCCTGCCATCTCCAGGCAAGCACTGGCTTCACAGCCCGATCAGCATGACGTGAAAATAACAGCAAAAAAGAGAACAATGTATCTTAAATAGGCCATTACTGTTGTTGAATACAATCTTGACTTTTTTTATATTAAAAAAAACTATTTTAAATATTGTCGCTGTGTTTCCAGCTGTTAAAATCAGCCATATTTAGTTATCATAATAACCAAATGCAGCGGTTGATTTGAGCAGCAGGGAGGTGGCCCGATTACTCAGAAGGGTTTTTAAATGATCACGTTTTCTTCATCACAGTGGTGTTTTGTTGCCTATTAAAAATCTCTTTATAGTCTTGGCACCTCTAGCCTGGATGACTGATGTGGCATCTTCCTATTGGCTCCAGGCCATTGGAGGTGCTTAGCAACGCTCAACTTCTACGCTGCTTGAACAAGATGCTAAAGAAAAATGCTTTACAGGCATCTTGTAAGGAACAAAATGGGGGGGGTGAAAAGGGGGGGAGAGAGAGACCCTGCCACCTCCCCAGAACTTCTGAAAGAAGTTTTAAAATTATAAAAGAGTGGAAATTTGTTCGATTGCTTTTAAGCTGGATTTTGTAACTGGGGGGAACCAGAAGTGAGCAAGTGGGAAAGATGTGGGGTAGACAGAAAATGTGGACAGAGGAAAAAAACAACAACAGGATGGATGCCCAACTCAAATAAAATTGGCCAAGTATGTTAGAAGTAGCTAGGTATGAAACTCCTGGAATAAATGGATTCACAGTGTAGACTTTGTATGGATGATGCCTCCACGGTTGCCCTAAATTGGATTTGGATCGCTCTTGAATGTCTTTTGGCATCTAATGTTTCAGGAATTGGCAGTTCATTTAGATACTATAATCTCTTATTTGTGTGTGTGTATGTTTAAGTGTTTATATCCCATTTCTCCATAAAGTTCAAAACATTAAATGACATAGTAAAATTCCTACTGGTAGTATTCCAACTCTTGTACAGCTATCAATAGGTGACTTTGAAAATACAGTTGGTTGTGTCAGGTATTGGGCTCTTGTGTAGTTGAGCCAAACTGGGGCTCCAAGAGCATTGTTTAGTTGCAGTGCCACAACACATTGACATCTGCCCACTTACACTCCTAGCTACTGGAACAGTCCTCTTCTCTCTGTACTTTTTTTTTTGTTTGCTTCTTTGTATTCTTGCCATTGTTTATGGCAACAGGCACATTCTTTACCCATTCTTAACAGCCTAATTTAAATTGTTGGCTGTTTCAAATCAAGCCTTATGCGTTGATAACAGCAACTGATTCTATTTCCAATGGCTGCTTCCTTTGTGCAAAAACTAGTCAGTTTTAGATATAACTTTATTCTGAATCTGCGATTCTAATTCTTGCTGGAGAGGAATGGCTTGACCTAATTTTTAAATCCAGTATTCTCTGCATTATTTACTGCTTTCAATTCAGCTTTCTCTGCCAGTATGGTGCTGGCAATAGTAGCAGCTGAAGAATCCTGGGCAAAATAAAATGTCAGTTGAAGACATTTTGCAGCAATGTTTTCGTGTTTTCTTTTTTGCATTTCTTTTAGCATTTGGCGTCATGCACAGACCTCACTCAAGCGGCTTCGCTACAGATTTAATCTCAAACTGGGACCTCCTTGCCTCTCACATAGAGATAGGGTACACAGAGGTGCCTGCTTGTACTCCAGTTAGTTCTTTGCATTCCAGTAAAATCTCCCTCTTAGCCTTAAAGGCTGGTTATTAAGGGTGGGGGGCAGATCAGTTTGCAACAGGATAGGAAATTACATAATGGACCACTCCATAATGTATAGCCAGGGATGGGGAGTGGGAGAAAGAGGCATACCCTACTCCCCCATTTCTGTAGTACTGGGAACAATAGAAATGACTGGGTATAGGACAATTTTATTGATTCTAACCACTTCCTATTTTAGATAGAAATTTATTCAAGTGGGCAGTTAATAGCTCATCGATTTTTCATCATGTTTAACTTTTGAGCTTGCATTCATTTCCAGTGGAGCTTTGTCGTGTCATTTGGTATTTGCTATTCCATTATCTCCAGTGGGCCTTTGGAGAAGGTCCCATTGTTTTCAATTAGCATTCTTGCCATTTGTTTAATAATAATAATAATAATAATAATAATAATAATAATAATAATTTTATTATTTATACCCCGCCCATCTGGCTGAGTTTCCCCAGCCACTCTGGGCGGCTTCCAATCAAGTGTTAAAAACAATACAGCATTAAATATTAAAAACTTCCCTAAACAGGGCTGCCTTCAGATGTATTGTAAAGAGAAGACGCTCCTTCAAGTATACACGACCGAGGCCATTTAGGGCTTTAAAGGTCAGCACCAACACTTTGAATTGTGCTCGGAAACGTACTGGGAGCCAATGCAGATCTCTCAGGACCAGTGTTATGTGGTCCCGGCAGCCACTCCCAGTCTAGCTGCCGCATTCTGGATTAATTGCAGTTTCCAGGTCACCTTCAAAGGTAGCCCCACATAGAGCGCATTGCAGTAGTCCAAGCGGGAGATAACTAGAGCATGCACCACTCTGGCAAGACAGTTCGCAGGCAGGTAGGGTCTCAGCCTGCGTACCAGGTGGAGCTGGTAGACAGCTGCCCTGGACACAGAATTAACCTGCGCCTCCATGTACAGCTGTGAGTCCAAAATGACTCCCAGGCTGCGCACCTGGTCCTTCAGGGGTACACTTACCCCATTCAGGACCAGGGAATCCCTCATACCCGCCCGCCCCCTGTCCCCCAAAAACAGTACTTCTGTCTTGTCAGGATTCAACCTCAATCCATTAGCCGCCACCCATCTTCCAACAGCCTCCAGGCACTCACACAGGACCTTCACCGCCTTCACTGGTTCTGATTTAAAAGAGAGGTAGAGCTGGGTGTCATCTGCATACTGATGAACACCCAGCCCAAACCCCCTGATGATCTCTCCCAGAGGCTTCATATAGATATTAAAAAGCATGGGGGAGAGGACGGAACCCTGAGGCACCCCACCCTTTGCTCTTGTGGTGCTCTGAACAATACATTTTGGAGGAGCAATTTGAGCTTACTGATATAATAATAATAATAATAATAATAATAATAATAATAATAATAATAATAATAATCTTTATTGCGGTCCAACGACCCATAACATGGATTCAGAATAAAATACAGATTCATACAGACAACCCCCCAGGGAAGGGAGACCGAAGCGTTATTTGTTTAGTCATGGGTATGTTGATCTCTGATTTGTATGACTACTGAAAGAAACTTTGCCACAGCCACTGTGGTATCATTGGACTTGTCGTCCAGAAGATATCTGATATAGTAGGTTTCAGATTGACCCGGCCAATTTGCCAGTAGTGGTTTAATCAATAGTTCCCTAGCTTGATCATATTGTCTGCAATGCAATAAAATATGCCTAATACAGTCAACGTCCTGAGAGCGTACACAGATCCTATTTTGATAAGGGATGCCTCTCATTCTGCCATTTAGCACTTCTGATGGGAATACATTTAATCTGGCTTTGGTAAAAAGATGCTGATATGTTGGTACAGACAAATTTCTAAGATATACAGGTGTCTGAAAATTGAACCCATAGTGAATTCCTACTGCTAAAGCGACAGATAACATGAGATTGTGATCGGAGATCACTAAGTGATATGTCCCAGAGCCTTTGCCTCAGAGATTCAAGGGTGGTATCATAGCCCAGATGGTACAGGAGAGAAAGTGGCATACCAATCGAAGTGGCTTTTCTAACCATAATTTTCATCCATGAGCTGGTAAACTCCTCGTTGTTTAGGTATGGAAGTAACCCCTTCCCTAGGCCAAAGACTGAGATCTTGAGCCAGTATCTCAGGGCAGTCCACCATGCTTTAGTTGATAGAGGACATTCATCTGTTTCTAAAAATTGTATTGCATTTGGAACACAATTTGGAACTTGTAGGAGGGACTGGAGAAACTTTGCCTGGAAGCCATCGAACCTGGAGAATGAACCATTGAACCAGACATTTGAGGTGTAGAGGAGTTGAGAGACAGATTTTGCATTAAATACCTTAATGGCTGATGGAACATAATGGCCTCCCCTTGTATAAAAGAATCGAAGTATAGCCAGTTTGGTTACCTCTACCTTCTGAGAGCTTACTGAGAAGGTACACAGGATGAGGCAGAGGAGCAAAGGCAACTGTGTCTCATGAAGAAAGAAACGGAGTGAACTAAAAGGGGTAGTTCAGTGGTTGGGAATTCATGAGGACTGGTGGGGAAATTTTCTCACTATTTCATATGGTTTTAAAACGGTTGCATCTGTCTCGAGATATTTACGAACCAGCTTGAACCCTGCAATCATCATCCAAAGCACTCCTTCATGTGCCTCCTCCATGAAGGGTCAGGAGGGCAGCAACATGAGAACTGGCCTTTTCTGTGGTGGCTCCCCACTTGTGGAATACTCTCCCCAGGGAGGCTCATCTGGCACCTTCATTGCAGATCTTTAGGCTCTAGGCAGAAACATTCCCCTTCTGTCGGGCCTTTGGCTACTTAAACCATCTATGGCCTTTTAAACTGTGGGGGGTGGGGAGTTATTGTTTTGGTTTGTTTTTATGGTATGTATTTTTGTGCTTTTATATTGTAAACTTCCTGTAATATTTGGGTGAAAAGTGGTATAGAAATCTAATTAATTAATAAACAACAACAACCTATTAAAAAACCCTGCATATCTTGAGACAGACTTTTAAAAGAGTTGGGAGATTCTAACAATTCCAGTAACTAGGGCCTTTTAATCTTGTTATAAACCGCATTGGCAGTGCAGGGATACTGGATGTAGGAAATGGCTTGTGCTGTCAGCTGACACTTCTAACATCCCAAAACACAGTTGCAAATAGAGCTTGAGGTTAAGAGCATGATTTGTGAGTTGTGAAGCTCTGAATAACACTCAGTATGTTGTCTAAGCTACATCATCTCCCCTCGTTCTCAGTTCCATATTTATAATGGGTAAAGGTAAAGGTACCCCTGACCGTTAGGTCCAGTTGTGGACAACTCTGGGGTTGCGGCACTCATTTCGCTCAATAGGCTGAAGGAGCAGGTGTTTGTCCACAGACAGCTTCCAGGTCATGTGGCCAGCATGACTAAGCTGCTTCTGGTGAACCAGAGAAGCTCATGGAAACGCCGTTTACCTTCCCGCCGGAGCGGTACCTATTTATCTACTTGCACTTTGACGTGCTTTCAAACTGCTAGGTGGGCAGGAGCTGGGACCCAACAACGGGAGCTCACCCCGTCACAGGGACTCAAACCACTGACCTTCTGATCAGCAAGCCCTAGGCTCTGTGGTTTAGACCACAGCGCCACCATATTTATGATATGGGGGTGCTAATACAGTCGTACCTTGATATTTGAACACCTTGTGAGTCAAACGTTTTGGCTCCTGAACGCCGCATACCCAGAAGTGAGTGTTCCAGTTTGCAAACTTTTTTGGGAAGCCAAACATCTGGCGCAGATTCCACGGCTTCCAATTGAGCGTAGGAAGCCAATCAGAAGCTGCGCCTTGGTTTTCGAACATTTTCAGAAGTCAAACGGACTTCCGGAACGGATTCCATTCAAAAACCAAGGTACACTTGTACTAGCATAAATTGGAAGGATTATGAAAATAATGTGTGTCAACTACTTTCTGTGCGGCTAGGTTAAACACTTCATAAACAGAACAGATTGATAACTAAATGCTTACTCTGAAGTAAGTAACTGGGCTCAGTGAGTCTTTTCCCCAGGTGCCATGGATTGCTGCCCAATTATGATGCAGCCTGAGCCCATATTAGCCTAAATCACAGGTCTGATACATCAGTACATCAGATCTGTGACATTATGCTTCATATCATGCTCCCAACCTAGAAGTAGATAAATCTTTCCTGTGCGCTGCCAATAAAATGCATTATGTATACAAATTAGCATTGAATTGTTGCATGCCACACTTTGGACAGAAATGGCCTATTTTATTCCTTCAGGAAGCTGTATTGGGTCTTATGATGCCAATTATCCCAAGTCAGAGCATCCTAGTTGTGAGGCTAAAGAGAAAAACTAAACCTTGGCTGTAGCCAGCATCACAGGTCATTAGGGCTGGAGCCTCCTTCAGGAAGGTGGTTGTTTTAATGCAAGGATATTGACCTACCATGCAGCAGTAGCTTAAAACCATAAAATAAAGAACTCCACTGAAGGACTAGATGGCAAATGATTGGGAAGGAGCATCACAGGCACTGGCAGCTGTGATATGCGCATAGAAACTTGTAGGCCTGTTGTAGAAATCACAGTATAGGCTCCAACATGACGTAGGTCTGATTTTGCATTTGGCATCAGTGGAGCCAAAAAAGTTTGAAAACTCAATGGATAAAAAAAAGAGAAAAATACATCTACTTCATAGTTTGTGCTCTAGAGTTAAGTCTCCAGGCATATCTCAGCCACCTCCATGGACCAAGGAGATCTGAAAATAGGCCCTTTCAAGGGTTTCACTATGTTAAATTCATGTCAGCTCCTGTAACCATATTAGTCCAAGCCCCCACTCTGCTGTAGTGTGCTCCCCAAAAGGTTACATTCAAAGAGTAGAGGATTGTGGGTAATTAGATGCAAATTGAGAAAGACAATATGCCCATATTGCAAGTGCTTGTGATGGGGGCTAGCTTTTAAAAAGTCAGCCTGATTGCCTCTCTGACAATTTGCATAGCATTAACCAGATATATTTTCTTTTTAAACTTGAACTTTTTTTCTTCCAGAGGTCACCTCAAACTAATTACATCCCCAATGCAGCTTCACAAAAGAGGCTCCATGGATGTGATTACAGGGTTTGAAGTGCAACCAGGAGATTTCCCAGTACTGAGGAGGGGAGGGGGTAAAAGGCCACTATCTCTGTGAACTCGGCTAGCTTTTAATGCATAAATTCAGGTACTTTAATTATAGGAGCCTTGCATGTGGTTTTGTTTGTGTAGGCTTTGGAATGTGGCGCTTGTGACGAGTGCAACAACAACAACAAAGTTCGTGCCTCATTGAAAATAAACAAAAGAGTCCATCCACTAATCATACATTTGACTCACGCCAAATTCCAATTTCCAGCTGGGAGCAATTTTACACTGGAATTAATGTAGCCAGGTTGAAATGAATCGGTCATTATTGGATGTATGAGGATAATCCAACTTCTAACCAGTCTGGTGTTTTCTTCTGAAGCTTGACTCCATCCACACACACAATCCCTTCCTCAGTGTTCATCAAGGGAGCTTAAATTTTGCCGAAATGGTAGCTAGTATAATGGAAGAGGATTAATCCAGACCTGAGGCGTTTCTTACTGAATAATACCTGGAAATGCATACCTATGAGAAATCTTATTCTAAAATTCAAAATCCGTATGTAGACTAGGATCCCTGCATTCTCTGCTTCAAATAGATGTTGCATTCCAATCTTACATTTTTCAAATAATACTGGCTCCCATAGTTATTAGCATACAGCTGAAAAAAATATTCTTGAGCTATAGAACTTCAACTACCTAACTCCACAAAACATTTTTGCCTTGTTCCATGGAGAAATTATATTTCAAAATACACTGTTTGGAAGCTGGAGTTTAAAAAGGATTTCAGCTAATATTGAAGAGCCACAGCATGGTAGTGCCTTGCATAGGACCAAGCAAAATGTCACAGTCATGAGCAAGCTTTGGAGTTCTACAGAACCATACCTCAGATTGTATGCTAGAAAAAAATATAGAGAGGGAAGAAAATGCAGGACATGACTTCAAAGCCCAGTGTCTGCAGTTTCTAAAAGTCTTGAAATGAAGTGCATAAGGAGTTGTGCAGCCCTGATTACATTAGCCTCTGTAAGTAGCTAGAATGGCTGTTCTCCTATTATTAGTAGTAGTATTATAGTATTAATATTATAAAGTGTTTAGCCATTATTGCTTCTTTGGCTTGTGACTATGGATAAAGTGTGGCCTTGGGTTTGCATGCTTCCCAGCCACTCTTCTCTGATGTGGTCATGAAAAGGCGATAAGAAGTTTTTGCTTCCATTTTTATCCTACCACAAACCTGGATAAACTGTGAATAATAATAATAATAATTATTATTATTATTATTATTATTATTATTATTATTATTATTATTTATACTCCATCCATCTGGCCGGGGCCCTCTCCCCAGCTACTCTGGGCAGCTACGGTTTACTAAAACAATCTAGTTTCAAGCCATAGTTTATGCAGATTGACCTGTTTCAATAAAACATATAATGATTAAATACAGTGCAATGCTTGACTATGGCTAACTGAAAATGAAATCCAAAGCTTCCACTCTCTTCCTCAGAGCCATGCCTGAGTATGGAAGGGATGGGGAGTTCATGTGCCCAAGGCTCATAAACATAAGAACAACAACAAGAGTGTTATTGCTTTGTCCAAACCTTCCCCTTGTGTCAACAGCTGTTGGTGTTTCTAGCCTGCTCTGAATAAGAGTCTGTCATCTGGTCCTCAAGGAAGGGAAGGGAAGGTTAGAAAATGCCCATGTCTATACATGGACATTTAGACATTCTACTACAGTGTTCTCCAACCTGGTGCCCTCAAGGATGGAAAAGGCTGGTCTGCTAGTACAAATTATTCTTGCTCTGTGACCAAGTTAATTTATGTCCAGCAGCAATTTATCCCTGGATTTGGGTGCCTGGTTGGCTAGGGGTGCAGTTTATAATAACCTTAAAAGAGCAGCAGTTTATCCAATTGGGCCAAAGTGATGTTTTAATCATGCTTAACTCTCAGTAAAGATAAGCTGTAAAAATGTAAGGGGCACAGCAGGATATATCAGTGCTACTTTTGTAAGAACATAGAGACTTTCTGAAGTTAAAAGCCATATGCAGTTATCTGGCAACATCAGTGGTATTGATATTTTACTCATCTGATGCTCTCAGCACATCCACCTGTGGAAGTGGTTGCCAGAGGAGAGTATAAAATCAGCTGCCCTCATGGCTGACTTTTGAAAGCCATCTGCATAATGTGATGACCATTAACAATGCCTGTACTTATGCAGACCGTGTCTAGATATGAATAATCAAATCTCATGCTTCAATGCAAAAGCATCACTTGCTTCAGTTGGAAATGAACCTGCTATGTATGGCTTTGCAGTGTTGGTTAGGTATATTGTCATTATAATGGTTTTATTATTTTCCAATCCTTTCTCTGGAACATCAGCTACCATATTAGCCATTAGAGCCAGAGGAAACTTATAGACAGAGATGAACCAACTGTGTGATCTAAATTGACTGGAAACAAGATATTTGACTAGGTAGATAGTGGAAGTATCTGCTGGGTAGTTATCAAATCCCCATGATAAGGAACTAAGTAGTTATTTTTCAAAGATCCAGAAGAAATTACAGGACCGAGGTACAAAGAAGATGCATAATCTCAAACTAAAGTTTACATATTGGGGAAGCATTTTAATGTTAACACTCCATTTAGCAAACAGTAGGACAAAGAAGTAGGGCCATACCGCATCTGGGTGATTCAATAGGTTTGTGCAACAACCACAGGATCTGCCTTGTATCTGTACCATTTGGAAGCAACCTGATCTGTTTTGGATCCACTACATGCCATTCTGTTTTGATTCATTATGTGGGTCCAAATCTAATCTATTAAATCTGAAGCTCTGTTTTTCCCTAGGTATTATAATGGGGAATCTAAAGAATGGTCACAAGTCCCTTTTCACATAAGTGGCTGAAATTTGCAGACAAATGACTTTCCATCATCTAGAGTGGGTTAGCATACCAAATACCAGGCAGATCTATCTAGGTATTTTATTGCAAGGAATGTTTTAAAATGCTAAAAAGGAAAAGACTGACTTTTTATTTTCTTCCACAATTGGATGCAAACTTCAGTGGTGCTTTCTGTTGGGGGGGGGTGACACCTGCCAAACTTCAGAAAGATAGACACACCAGTTCTCCTGCAAGGACAAACTTTACCATTTACAGGTTGGGAAATAGAGATTATGTTCTCTCTCCTATGTTCTCTTGATGTTGTTGGGCAGGGTGGAAGTGGGCAGTGATTTTGAAACCTTGAGGCATGAAGGATGTGCCCCTGGCTATAAAACCTACCAAAATTCATATGAATAGGTCAAGAGGCTATCGTGTTGAATAACATTATCTTGTGAGATCTTTGGATGAAGGGCAGTATATAAATTTAAATTTAAAAACTAAAAGAAATCTGAAAAAATCTCCCATCCTGGAAGTATCCTCCATAAAGACAAAAGTGGGAGGTTCTTAATTGCATCGTGAGAAAAAGCCTGACTGAGAAAGAAGCAGGACACTCCCTTAGTCTCCACTCCACTGCTTCCACACTGCTTTCACAATCAAACTTGATGCAAAACAACATTGTTTACTTTAACATCAGTCCCACATATCACTGTGATTGGAGTGAATTTGGGAAATAATTCACTGTCATTAAAAGCTAGGCTGGCCATGAGAATGAAAGATAATCCCACCTCTCCACCCTCTCGCCCACCCTTTACATGCCCTCCCCTCTCAAGCTCTGGACTAGTTCCCTATTTCCCATTTGTTTGTTTCTCAGAAAAGGGGAGGAAAAGGTTGCACATTCATCTTTTGGGGGAAACTGAGGCAAGAGAGATTATGAAATGGTTGGAGACACCTGGTACACCTTGACACAACTTGTCAGTGGTGCAATTCCACTTAGGGACATGATATCATGACCCTAATCACCCCCTGTTTGTCTCTTTATTCGAGGAACACAAAGAGCTGATTCACCCCTGTTATTCAGCCACATTGGTTTAATAGGTGACTGTGACATTTTGTCTTCTTGAGTTTCTGAGGGGATTAAAATTGTAAAAAGTACAAGCTTTCTGGGTGTATGTCTTTCTTTCTTTCTTTCTCTGTTCTTACTCACTTTTTTTTTTCTCCTTTTCCAAAGATTGAGGATAATCAGAGCTAATCAGAAAATTATGAGCTGCCTGATTGCTGATTAGATTCCTAATGTTAATATAGTCAAGAAGCCTCTCTTAGTGTTGTATTTTAACAGAAGCGTAAAAATAATGTCTTGGAAGGTGAAAGAAAACTATGGTAGTAGGAGGAATACATTTGGCCTTGAAAAACAGGGTCAGAAGGAAGTACCAAATATCTCTGGGGTTGGAAGGAACGATGGTATTTGCACCAGACTAGGCTATCAACCCCTGTGGGATAAGTGCTTACTGTTTATTAAGAGGCTGGTCTCTCACTAGAAAAAAATACTATAGAAATGAGTGGCTTCAGTGACCTGAGAAAATAACTAAAGGGAAGTGGCTGAGCAGCTCTTCTCTTGGTGGACAGCATGCAATTCTTCCTTCCAGTTAAACCAGAAGTGGCTAAAATTGTGGCCATCCAGATGATGTTAGAATACAACTCCATCATACATGACCATTGGTTTTGCAGCTTGCAGCTTGTGGGAGTTGGAGTCTAGCAACATCTGGAGGGCTGCAGGTTCTCCAGCCATGAACAACTCAGCCACTCGGGAGAATTGCCCACTAACACCATCTCAGTCTTGTCTAGATTAAGCTTCAGTTCACTGGCCCTCATCCAGGTCATTATCTTGACCAGGCACCAGTTCAGCACATCCACCATCTCACCTGCAGAAGATGAAAATGAGAAATAATGTCATCAGCATACTGATGGTAGCACACCATATGACACCTCCCAGGGTTTAACATAAATATTAAAAAGCATGACAGACAAGATCAGTTCCCAGAGGCCCCCATAGCATAGAACCTACAAGGCCAAGCAATATTCTCCAAGCACCACCTTGTGGAGCTGGATATCCGAGTTGGAGCAGAACCACTGTTATGTGGTATCCCCAACTCAGCTAGTTGACCAGAAAGATGCCATGGTCTATGGTATCAACAGGTGCTGAGGGAGCATTAGGGTTATATTCACCCATCTCTCTTTCGACACAGGTCATCATACAGGGCAAGTATGTTGGCATTAGTACCGTACAGTATATGAAAATTAGCATTGATTGAGGTCCTGACTGGAAAACTATAAGATTTTGTGTCAAAGAGAGAATGAACATAACAATTGGGTCCATTTCTCCATTTTTCCTTTGAGAAAACCACAAAAGCGGTTCCTTTTAATTATATTATTTCTGAGTAGTGAGGAGCTGTTACCTGGAAGGATAACCAACACTGGAATGGATCACAGGCAATTTCACAAGATACTGTCTGTCTCTTAATACTGACACAGCTCAGCTCAAATGGGTGGGGTATTTTCAAACTTTTTTTTTGCACTTTCTAGTTATTTTTTCCACACTCCTTGACAATAGAGTTCAAGTGTTTGCAAGATGGGGAGTGTGTTGGGAGGAAAAATGGAGATATTGCTGTTGCCAGAGCTGCTGAACCTGCACTTCATCTCCTTAAACCTGTAATGCATATTTGGGTCTGGGGTGGAGGGCACACATCCGAAGTGTTCAAAGTACTGTGGTACCTAAGAATTTAATTCGTTCTGGAGGTCCGTCCTTAACCTGAAACTGTTCTTAACCTGAGGTACCACTTTAGCTAATGGGGCCTCCCGCTGCTGCCGCGCAATTTCTGTTCTCATCCTGAAGCAAAGTTCTTAACCCGAGGGACTATTTCTGGGTTAGCGAAGTCTGTAACCTGAAGTGTCTGTAACTCGAGGTACCACTGTAATGCAGAGTGAAGGGGTGACATCTGCATCCGGGTGCCTGACCCCATTTGCATTTTGCCCCAACTAGTCACATGTAACAGTGTGCCACTCCATCAGCCTTCCTGAGAGTTGGAGGAGCCTCCCCTGATGCCTGTCCCCAGATGCAGGTGGGCAGCAGATTATTGTGGTCACTATCATGACCAATGCTGGTGGCCTGGAAACAAGCCCAAGCTGCAGTTGTTGCCTGGTGAGTCAGGGGATGTGTGGCTGCCTCAGCAAAAGGCCTCTCCAGCGGGTCAGATAAATGTGGACAGAGATGGTCGTGCTTGAAAATGGAGGCAGAGAAGAATGGAGGAAAGAAGAGATGAAGTCCTGCAGACCAGGGATAGGCAGGAAAGAGGTGTGAGGAAGCTGGAGAGCACTGAGTTATCTGGGGACAGCTTGAAGACTAATGAGTGGGGAGTCTTGGCAGGCAACAATGGGTTGGATTGAGGAGAGGAAGCTCAGGAAGAAAGACTGGGGAAGAGCTGAAGCTAACCAGAGGTGGGAGGGCTGCTCAGAGGCTCTTACAGAGGCCATACTCCAAATATAAGTATCTGTTCTAAGGGCAGAGATGGAAGGAGGAGGCTACAACGTCTTCAGGGCCAGCGGACAGAATCAGCCCTCCTTTCAGCCTGCAGCAGGAAATGGGTCACAAGAGATGCTTCCACACCACCAGAGGCACACCTCAGACCTTTTGGCAACTCATATCCAGTATAGCATGGCACTAGCCTGTCCTGTCACTTGCCACTGCCTTAAAACTAACAATATAAGATTCTACAGTGCTGTGTGCAAATCTTGACTGGCTAATAGCCAGAGGAGATAGTTCAGTGCTCCCATGCTAACCTCATGTAACTAAGATGCCTGTCCTGTGCCATATTTCAATGATCTTGAAGGGAAGCCCACCACCCCCACCTCCCAGGCCACAGCAAAGTTAAAGACAAAAAGGGAAAGACATGTAGTGCAGTGCTGGTGGGCAGTGAAACAGCCACCTCAGCATGGAAACTCAAAGAGCACCAGTTTGATTGCCTGGAGAATTTTGCCACCTTCTTTATTCCTGCCCCATCCTTTAAGAGTGAGGACAATGGGAGATTTTCATTTGCCCTCAAAGACACCATTACATGGTTGATTCTGGTTGTCTGTGTGGAGCTGATTGGTTGTTGCATGATCACTAATTGCCTGGGATCACACAGTGAAGAAAACCTTTAAATTGTGTGGGGTGAGGGTTGTGCTGTAGCAGCAGCAAATCTAGGAAACCACAGTTGCCAATGAATGTGAAAAATATGTGGCTGAATGGAAACAGAGATTGTAGGGTTTTTTTAATGGGCCTTCCCCATTCTTCTTAACAGGCAAACTTCATGTTGAAAATCAAGTAACAATGCTTTTTTCAGCATGGCTCTACACCTTAACCTTCACTGGAAAGCTGAGTTGGCTGGTGCAATCTATTTGCCTTGTGAGTTGTTCTGCATTGGTTTCCCAGTGTCTGTGATTCTCCTCCTTAGAGAAATAAAACTGAACTCTGTTAGTGAAGAAATCCTCTTTATGACTCATTCAGAGCCATCACTTAAAATAGTGGCTTAAATCCCAGCTGCCCCGTCCAAAAACTTTTGCTGATACCAGCTATTTCTGCTGATGAGCATGGAGCTCTTCAAAGCTGAGTTGCAGCAACTTGATTTTAACAGCAGGCTTTAACTAGAAGGAAACAATAAGAATCAGCGGAAGATTTATCCAATGTTATTTATTTATTCATTCATTCATTCATTCACACATGCATTCATTTATTTCTAGGATTTCTATACAGTTGTTCCAGGGCAGTTTACAATAACTAATAAAACTCAGTAAAATACAATAGTAGTCAGTGCAGAAGGCAAAACAATCACAGCAGCAATAGGAAAATACATCAGTGGGTAAAAGACATTTTGGAAAAGTTATTTGGCACCTAAAATATAATGTGTAAGTGCCAGCCCAGTTTCCTTAGGGTTATAGTTCCACAAGTGAGACATCACAACCAATGAAAGAAAGAAAGAAAGATTTCTATCCAGTGAGGGAGCTGGTGGAAGCACTGTGAAGAGCATCTCTGTGCAATAGGAGTGGCTGAGGCTGATGCAGAAAAACATCTGTATGCAGGTATCAAGGCATGTAGGGCTTTAAAGGCAAGCAGGGCACTCTGAATTGTGCTCAGAAACCGGAAGGAAGTTGTTTTAAGCGCTGGTAAACTATGTTCTCAATGACCAGTCCCAGTTAGTAATGTAGTAGCAGTATTTTGAACTAACTGCCATTTCTGGATAGTCAGAGGCAGTCCCATATACAACACATCAGAGTAGTCTAATCATGGTGTTTAACAGTAGCTAGGACATTTCTTTTCAGGAAGGAACACAGCTGGCACATTGGTCTTACCTGGTGAATGACATTCCATGCCACTGGAGCTTGAGTCTTGAACAAGGGTAGGGACCCTTTTCGCCTCTGGAACCCCATGGACAGACTTGGATGTATGGGTGAGACACACCACCTGTCAATCACATGACATCATTATGATAGGTTGGTTGTCTCACCCATCTGTCCAAGTTGGCCTGCTAAGTGCATGGTGAATTTAGGACACTTGTGGAGGGGAGAAAGAAGTCTCATTTTATGAGCCTTGCCTACAAGAAGTCCCTCTCACAGCTGATGACCACAGGAAAATGGGGCTGCTTGCTGCACATGTCTGTTCTCAACTCTGTGGCCCTTTTTTCTCTTTTTTGTATGCTTTCCAGTGCTATGATATCATGTTGTAGAAGCATCAGGCGGAATTGTACATAGTATTCCAAAAATGGCTGCATTGTACATTCATAGGCTTTTACTGATTAATCAAGGCAGTTCATCAGTTATAGCTGCAAGGGAACATTTCCCTTTTGATTAATCAATTCAGCAGATGTAAAAAAAACAAAAAAACAACCCTCACCTCCAGGACTCTGGAGCCAAGAGCTGTGCTGTCCTGAACCAAGTTCAGTAAAGTGAAACGTAAGGGAAACAAAGCAAAACTGTGGATATTAACCTCCCCATCACCTTTTTTGCTACCTCCCTCCTTCCCTGTTGCCCCCACCTCACATTTCATTTCATTCCTTTCCCTTTATGTTTGTGTCATTTTCTTGATATAAAACAAAGAAAATCTCAGACCACATTTTCTTCCTTAGCTAGTCAATAATGTGCTTTTTGGAGTGAAGCTATTGTGACTTTTCTTTGTAACAGTAAGGAAAATGGAAGCTAGATAGTGCTCGGCTGAAATAAACATTGATATGCTGAGCAGATGCATTTGAGAAAGTATGCACTAAGAGAACAGCATGCTTTGTGTCTGCTCCTGATATGTGGTGCTCTAATGCACATTGGGCAAGATCTAAGGCATATTTTCCAGATAAATGGTGGCAGCTGAACCAGCAGGGGGAGCTTTCATTCAGAGACATGATATATCAAGTAGCCTGAGATATGCCAAACCAGAAACTGAAAGAGTTTGCCATTTCACTTTGTTTACAATTCATTTAATTAGCTGTTCCATGCAAACAGAAAAACTCTTGCAATTATTTTGAAAATGTCTCAGAATATTCCCCAACACAGCTTAAACAGATGTAAGATGTCAACAAGCTGACTGGAGCGGCAAAAAGTTTGTTTACTGTGGTTTTTACATCACACAGATCGGAACAAACATTTGCACCTCTTTCCCCATATAATTTGGCTTTAGGAATCAAGGCCCCATCTGCTGAAACCAAAGAACTGACAGCCAGCCTGTCTTTGGTTCAGAGCAGCTTCCTTTGAAGATGAGTGGAACTGTGTTCCTTTAAATCACACAGCGCTTGTAGGGAGGGTTTAGGTGCTGCTTGTTAAGACAAAGGAACGTTGCTGCACATGACAATTCCTGCTGCTTCTCCTCTTTAGCATTCCAGATTGCTGAGCAAACATTTGCCTCCTTTTACAGTCCGTGTACATAGAGCTAGGGCAAAAGTTTCTCAGTGAACTTGCTTGTGCATCTTTGAAGAGTATTCAGGTGGTCTAAAAGGCAAGGCATCTTCTTGGAAGGAGGGGGTGGAGAAAAAACAACAATAAAATTGAAATATACTCGGAGTCGAGAGTGGATTTCATGCTCTTTATTCAGCTCATAGTGGTGAGGAGGAATGGAAGTTCCCCCAGAATGTCTGCCTAAAAACATTATTTACACAATGGGCCCCACGTGATTGGCTAATTCCGGGATTCTCCTGTAGGCCAATCAGGTTGCGGATTCCCTTCCACCTGGAGCTGGATTGGGTGGCTCCTGTGGACCAATCAGACTACTGCATTCTGAATCCTATTGTTCTAGGACCAATCAGAATGCTGCATTCTGAATCCTATTGTTCTAGGGCCAATCAGACTGCTGCATTCTGAATCCTATTCAACTCAGTACATAACAAAAATATAGGCAGCAGTGACAGGCTTTTCCTTTCCTTTATAAAGACTTGTTTTTTGTGTTTACTGATGCAACAGCAATACTCCTCTAAACAGCCCAGCAGCCACATCTTCCCCACAATGCTTCCTGGAGCAGCACTGATGCAACATAGTTCTGGACCCATTGGTGGTGGACAGAAACATGACACCCAAAGACCATTGTTACACAATTTGCCATATGTAGCTGGGGAACTGCGTTTGGCTATGTAGGTTAGAAACTGTCTGCGAAGTGCCAAGCATAAATTGGTCTGAGTGGAGTTTTTCAAAAACTCAGCTACACATACTGAGGTCTGGGACTTAAACAACCCTTCACAAAGTCAGTTTTCTCCACCAACTGCTCAGAGCACATGCTGAAGGTGCATTTGATACAAATCTAGCCATTGTTTGTTGTGTACACACTGAAGCAATCAAGGAGGCTGCAGAGCACTGATGTATTTGTGTGCTTATTTGTTCTAGAGGTTGAAAAAGCCAAGAGCTAAATGTGAAAATAAACAATTGATATGGGAAGTATGAAATTTACAGTTCATTAAGAGTCATACATCTTTCTTTTTTTTTAGAAAAAAAGCTATCACAAAGTTAATAGTTAATAGCTGAAAATGAGCAGGGACGTTAAAGTGGAAAGACATGCAAGCATAATTGTGTTCCATTTCTAGTCCACTTCAGCAAAAAGCTCACAATAAAATGTTAATATATCCAGTTGTGGCTTAAATTGCACTTTTTAATTAGAGCATATAATGCTTCCCCCAAAATGGTCAGGCGGAGCAGTGGACTAAATTCAACCCATCTACCCCAAAGTTAATGACTTTGAAATCTCATTGCTCTTAGTGAGGAAGATTCAAGCTGGTGCTTAACTCTCCCATGGTTGTCAATGGGGCTTAAGTGTGCCCCACTTCAGCTCTAGAGGGCAGCAACATCAGCATTTGCTTAGGGGGCCTAAGAGCAACAAATGCCCTACCACCCTAACAGGATTGCTATTTTCGCTTTACAATAAGGCAACAGTATGAGAGCTCTTACTGTGCCTGCCCCACATCTCCCAGGGTAAGGGTGGGAGATGTTGCCTGAGGGCTACCAAAATCTGGAGCTTTGGTGTCCTTGAACATATTGCTGCACAGTCTGGATTATGCAAGGGACTGCTGAGTTGGCAATATTACAGTGGAGCGTCACTTACTGAAATCCTGCCAGTAGTTCCTTCAATTTTGATTTATGGAGCTAGATATTTATCCTTAACTTGTGGAATCGAGTAACTCGTGGAACTTGTAGATCCATCCAGACCTCATCTAATGCTTGTGGACTTTGATGTTGTGAACCACCCTGAGAACTACAGATGAAGGGGTTGGGAGGGAAACTTGAAAATCTGCACCAAATACAAAGACTACAGTGGTACCTCGGGTTAAGTACTTAATTCGTTTCGGAGGTCCATTCTTAACCTGAAACTGTTCTTAACCTGAAGCACCACTTTAGCTAATGGGGCCTCCTGCTGCCGCTGCACCGCTGGAGCACAATTTCTGTTCTCATCCTGAAACAAAGTTCTTAACCTGAAGCAATATTTCTGGGTTAGCGGAGTCTGTAACCTGAAGCGTATGTAACCTGAAGCGTATGTATCCTGAGGTACCACTGTAGATGCATTTGCAATATCTTTAAAATTGGTTTCTAAGATTTTCAATGCATTTCCCAGTATCTTACTGAATTATAAATCTAATTTTTGTTAAAAGATAGCCTGGGCATTCTTGCATTAGTGGGTCATAAGAATAGCCACAATATGATGGTACCACTTAGAAGTGAATGGATGTTTCCCAGTGACACTGCACCATGCCCCTTCCCCCTGCCAACTGTATGGAGCATAGAGATGAATACCCAATCCAAATGGCAGGTATTATATTCTGCTACACTAATGTTCTGATTAATGAGTTTTTCCCCATCCATTGTGTGCTTTCACTTTGATTCATCCTGATGGCTATACTGTATAATAGAGTACGTACTGTAATTCTCCCCCCCCCACCCTGCACACATTGTTATTGCTTAATAGCTTGGCATGATGTTATCGGTAATTTTTGACTAGCATCAATGAATTACATTTTGCTGTAATTCAATAAAAAGCATCCAGAAAGTAGGCTTTTTTAAAAAAAAGTACCAGGTATTCCTTACTTGCCCATCACATTCTATTACTACTACTACTACTACTACTACTACTACTACTACTACTACTTCAAAAAGTACTCTGAGAAGGTAGTCTCTATTCTGTCTGATGGAGTTTAAACTTTTTTGGGGGGGGGGGTGGATCCACTAAAAAAAAATCCTTTCAAATCTAGAAATAGCTTTTGAGAAACAGTAAACTGTTAACATAATTTCAATTATCCAAAGGAGGAGTGGTGGCAAACTACTTTTAAGGATCAGAGGGCTGTTTTTGTATGCTGGATGGCCATCTGATTTTGTCAGGATTTTCCAGAAAATCGCTATGGTGCTCTTTACATCTAAACTATTCCTTTCTGGACAAAGAAGTCATAATAAAGAGATGGTAATGGACAGTGATGGAACTGTTATGTGTGCCCTTAATGTTATTTTGCAAGACGGCTGCATCGATACACCCACTGTATACCTCCACAATTTGTTCAGAAATTGATAGGTGTTCTGAGAAAGCCACAAGTCAGTGTTTTCAAACTGGCAGCAGAACAATAGCTTACACGCAAAACTACTACGGAAAAATAACTAAATAACTAAGGTTATTTCTTACCTTCTGATACAAGAAGGCTCCTAAATAAATAGACCTGTACTGTGTCACTGCTAAAGCTCTCGTTTCTGAAGGGTATATATGTAGTTGATTATGTAGTGTTTTCTTTTCTGCACCTCAAAACCACACCCAGCTCCACACGAGGTGTTTCTGTGGTGTGCAAGAGGTTTTAAAAAGTAGACATGTTCTGTTGGGGAAGTGCACAGCATGTTTCTATACTCTGTAGCTATTCATATAATAATATGTGAAGTGGCCCTCTATCCTCCTCCATTGCTCTACTGAAAAATGACCTAATTTACCTAAATGTAAAGATGGCATGCCTAGGGCCCTCGACAAGGCTAAGCCAAATTTTCAATTTTACTTTTTGCATTGAAATTTGCATGTTCGGTGTTAGAAAAGCTTTTCTCAAATAGCTAAGCAAAAACTCTTGACAATCAAAAGTGTTCTTGTGAGCCTCAAACACGGCTCAGTGCAAAAACCCCCCAAATCCTGCTTCGGTGCTGTCCAATTCCTGAATGTGTCTAGTCCAGCTCTTGATAGTTCTCCAACCTGACTGCATTAAAGCTTGAGTAGCATGCCTTTATATAGGCTGTATAATCCCTCCCTCATGGCCATGTGTCTGTAAGAAGGACTAGTGGTAGTTTAAATCATAAAGGGACTCTGCTAGAAACTCATGGATTTCAGAGCTGTCTTGCTTCCAAAATCCAAGAACTTCTCTGAACTGTGTCCAGTGTGCCACCTTCTTCAGGGATGTAAGTTTCCTTGAATTGTAAAACCAGCCTTTGGAGCTTTGCATTGACATTTCAAAATGCCCAGGCCTTGGGCAAAAACTAGGTAAAAGCACACTGAGAACTGGAAGTCCCTTTTAAGAGTAATACTGAAGCAAATGATTGTTTCAGTTTAGCTGTTGTCATTCATATTTTCAAGAATGTTAAAGATTTATTGAAAATCTAATACAACAGTCAACAGCACTGCTGTACTCGGTCTTTGAAGATTAAAGGTGTACCTCATTAATGATCTTAATAGGAATTTCCAGCTCAAAGCTCTTCATTTCTGTCTTGTTAACTGAGTGTTTGACCAGTGCAGACCCCCTGCTGCTCTTCCACTGCCATTCGTTTCAGCAGGGCATTTGCAGGAACAATTGAGGCATCTAGCCTTGGTGGGTTTTGATCTTCTGATGTAACATTTGGCATAATGGGTGTGGCTTTCACGATGATTTCTATGAAGGTATATGTGTAAAAATGTTTATGTCTAAATCCTCACAGTAATCAAATATGCTGATCACATATATTTTTCCTCAGAAGTCCAATATCTTTGTATACCTACAGATTCCAAAAGCATTCTCATGGAATGAGTGTCATGTGGGAGACAGGACTGTTGAGCCAGGACACTTTTTGGAAACATTTTGGCTTCTCCTTTCCTCTCTCCTATTTGAACAGTGTTTGCACTTCTTTGTGAAACTAAGGGGACACTTCTCCGAACAAAGAGGTGACATTTCCCTCTTTTGAGTCAACTGGTCTGACACTGCCTCTCACTGAGGTGCACAGCCCAGCCTGAAAGAACATAGGTGGGGAATCTGGGTAGCCTTGGCAGTGGGAAAGACATCCCTTATCTTGATCTCAAGCAGTAGCAGATTGGACTATGGCTGTGAACAGGTACCAAAGATGTGCAAAAGAGTAGACACTAAGATCTTCCCGCCCCTATTGTAACTTTCGCAATGAAAATTGAGCCGTGTGAAGATTCAGTGTATGCAATAAACTGGCTTGTTGTGTCAGCTTCCAAGCTCATAATGTTGGATAGAATAGGAAAAGGTAGTCAGAAGGATTCTAATTGCAATCTGCAAGGAAATGTCTGACCCTCCTGCTTTCTTGCTTTACACCCAAGTATTTGGTGCGGCTACTTGAAAGTAGCTACAAAATATCTTATTGGGGCGTTCCTAACATACACATTTTGCATGCAATTTCCCCATATATAATACATTTTTCTGTGTTATTTTTTGCAAATTACATGTGGTTTTCTGCAAATTTTGAAGGATAGCTGCATTTCGGCCCGTGCATTGTTCTGGAAAGTGCAAATTAGACAGGCCTGCATTAAATGCAAACCAGACTTGATTTCCAGCCCATCCTATACTCAGGACATTGGTGAACATGGTTATTGTGGTGCTTGCCAGTGCCTCCTGAAAGTTACACCCTGTGTGTGACAGCAGACAGACACAACCAGCATGCTGTGGGTAGAAGCCCAATGCATGTAGGGTCCTCAAGGATATTTCTTGCAGCTGCCTGCCACACATCACCTGATAGTGATGTAAGCTGTGCCCAGCCTCTGAGGGAATGTGATTATGTAATACGTGGTCGCCATCCAATAGCCAAAGGGTCCTCTTGAGAAAACGGTTGGCTCTGAGCATGCCCAAGGGCAGTTGTTCTTGGGACATGTTCCAAGATGGAAGGCAGAGTAAGAGCTGTGTAACAGAAACCAAGATATAAAACCAGTTATTTTTTCTTCCTGCTGGTGTAGCATACATTTATTCATAATTTGCTGGTTCCCCCTGTGTTCTTCAGCTACATTTCACTAGTTATGGGATGCACCCCAGCATTTATCTGCCACCTCCAAGTGATTAGTAGTGATTATTTAATCAGTATTTGGCTGGTAGGGGGAGAAAATCCCAACCTTCTTCAGGCACTGAGTATGCTGGAAGCAAACAAACAAAAATCGATGACTCAAATCCAGAGACTGCAGAAAGGTTTCCTGGGGTGGAGAGGAGCAGAACTTCTGCTTTCGAGAGGCAGAAGGTAGAAACCTAAATGAGTTTTCCCCTGGAACACATGTCCTGACCTTTTTTAAAAAATGAAATCTATTTTATTAATTTTTTCTTTTTATCAAGTTCACCAGTGAAACATTAAAGATATGACTGTCGAAAAGGTCAGAGAATGTGTAGTTGTAGAAATCTTGTTTCGGTTGATGGCGTTTCCCTGAGGGAAATTCTCTCTCTTTCTCTCATTCTCTCTCTCCCTTTCCCCCCTCCCTTTTAAAATAAAAAGTGTTCCAATTTGTTTGATTTTTTTCCCATGTTAATGCTAACAACTGGATTTTGCTTTTAAGAACCAGGCAGAAAATGGGGGGAGGGGGCGAGAGAGATACCAGAGAAACTCTGTTTCTGTGGCAGAGGGTTCAGCTGTAAAACTCATTTTTCTTCATGTAAGATGAGGGTACTATATTTACAGATCCAAAATATAGTAGGATTTAGGTTTGTTTGTTTTTTACTCACCTGAGCCCTTGAGTTATATACACTGTGCAGGATAGGATCATGTTAAGTAAAGCCTGCTTGGAAAATTAATTGTTATATGGCAGAGAGAGAGGTCATAAATTTATGAGATTCCTGCTAGCAGAGCCTGAGGGAAGGGCTTATGTTCCCTGTACAAATTTGCCCCAGATTACAGTCATGTTTATCTTGTCCCCTTAAAACTCAGTGTGAAGCAAAACATTTCAGCCTATCTTGGTCACCCTGACAAACAAAAGAGAACCCAAAAACTAATGGTCTTGTCTGTCTATCTGTCTAAATGGATCAGGCGAGAAACAAAAGCCAGCCTCTACAAATCTAGTGTTTATGCTATTTGGGGGCTTATAAGAAGAAAGCAGGGGAACTAATCAGGAAAAGGAAGTTACTAGAATTTGCCTACAAAGGGATGAAACAAATAAACATGCTACAAAGCAATCTGGGACAGGGCCTATTATTCCAGAGATGTTCTACATATGTAACACAATGCAAATCCTTTAAAGCTGTTTTTCCTCAAGATTCTGATAAATTTCCTTCTGCTGCATAGGACACATAAACAGCTGCATTTTTACATATCCTAGATTAAGAAAATAATAAGACAAATTCCTTTCCTCCTTCCATTTTGAGGGTGAGAGCACCACGTGACACCCTGCTTCTGGACCAAGACAGACCTAGAGTCAATGAATCTTTGTTTAAGGAATCTTTGTTGGAATCCTTGGAAATAAGTCCATGATGGGATTCCAATATGGAAGCCGCACATTGTTGGCTTCTGAATATAGCACAATCAAATGTGCAAAAGAGAAGGAGGCAGCTCTGAATTCCCATTACAGGCTGCTTTATAATTTTTGAGCACTATGTCCGCAGAGTAGGAAATGTTCCTTAAATGAGAAGCACTGAATTCTCAGAGTAGAGGTATTATCTTTTTTAAAGAAGAAGAAGAAGAAGAAGAAGAAGAAGAAGAAGAAGAAGAAGAAGACGACGACAAAAATCAAGTCAAAAATTATCATGCATTCAAACTACCGGGCAACAATTACATGATGGGAACATTAAGTATCTGTGATAGGTGAAGAATTTGTAGTGAAAGCAAAGAGTCCACATTGCATATTCCATCTCTGTGTGAGCCCAGCCTTATCCTGCTTGGGTCTTTTATATTGTGAACTGCCCTGAGATCTACAGGTATAGGGTGATATACAAATAAAATAAAATAAAAATAAAATAAAATAAAATAAAAATTTGATGCACTGAACTAGATATACCACTATTAGGGGGGCTGGAGCAATCTACTGAAATTAGGATATCAAGCCGATTTCCTTCCATCGCTCCATGCAACCCCCATTACAGCACAAACTCTTCCTGTGAAAGCTTTTCATCTTATTCCTCTACAATGAACATTGTTTTTAAATATGCACACATTACACACACACACACATTATATCTTCATTGATGTATACAGGTGTCTTTCCCCTCCCCACCCCTTTTCTTTTGTTCCTGAAGTGTTTTATGTTGCCAAAAGCAGCTGATATACAATAAGACTGGGATCCTGTCAGTTTCACATGTTGAAATCCAGTCAAAAGTGTCTTCACTCCACAGCTAGCTCCAATGGCTCACTCTGTTGTGATAAATACCAGCTATCAAAAATGTGAATGCACATTCCGACACATTGTTTTATTGTGTGAAACTGATCTGCCAGAAGCACAACACTGTTGACTTTCTAACTTAAAAAGTTCTTAGTCCCATCATCATCCATGAAGCCACCAATGGATGTCAGCTGTGGCCAAAAAGAAAAGTAAATGTAGATACAAGTCCAGGACAGATTTGTATTGTGTGTATTCATAATAATGGACTTTCAGAAACAAAATTCATGATTTGCTTTAGAGTATTTTTGTCTGAGTATTTTTGTGTACTTTTAACAAAGAAGTACAGCAATTGTCAGAAATCAAATAGGTCAAACTATATGTGCTTGACATATAGGGTGGCACTGTGGGTTAAACCACAGAGCCTAGGGCTTGCCGATCAGAAGGTTGGTGGTTCAAATCACCACGACAGGGTGAGCTCCTGTTGCTTGGTCCCTGCTCCTGCCCACCTAGCAATTCGAAAGCACACAAAAAAATGCAAGTAGATTAATAGGTACCGCTCCAGCGGGAAGGTAAACGGCATTCCTGTGTGCTGCTCTGGCTCACCAGAAGCAGCTGAGTCATGCTGGCCACATGACCTGGAAGCTGTCTGCAGACAAGCGCCGGGGCTCCCTCGGCCTATAGAGCGAGATGAGCGTGCAACCCCAGAGTCATTCGCGACTGGACCTAACAGTCAGGGGTACCTTTACCTTTATATGTGCTCCACACCTTGCAGCTCTTGGGAGGCTGTTCCTAGAAACAGGCTGCTCTGCACTTATTACGTCCAACATACTTTTCAGTGTCCCAAATGATGGGACATCTATGCAACCTTCAGGGGGCAGTTTCCCTGATCTCACTGCTGCTTTGTGTTGCTCTAAAATGCACAGATGCTGTATTGGCTCTGATAATGTTCTTTCCCCTGATATCTAATACCATATTGCACTATAACATCAGTATGCAGTTTAGGATACCCATGGTAGTGGGTATAAGTTGGCATATGTGCACATATTTATCTAGTATAGCAAGTATTGAAGGCAAGAGGCTGCCCAGGATGCAAGCACATTCCCCATCTTTTTCTGGACAATTGGGCTTGGTGAATTTATTTATTTCTCACATTCCTCAGCTGCTTCCCAACTATGTTTCCAAAGTGGTTATGCAACTGCAATCTATAGGAGTTTTGTTCCTGTGAACAGCAGATGCAACGTTTGGCTCCTTCATCCTTTCACTTACTTGCCATCCATTGTTTTGTTCCATCTTACATTTTTTTAACTCCCACCCAACTCTTCTGGAGGTTACTTCAGGTTGTCTGCTTAAGGAGGTACAGTGATGGGAGATGTATAAAGCATCCCAGCTGGGTCCCCTAAATGGATTCTATAAAGAGCAATTAGACCAGGCCTGCTCTGCGGTGTGTATGTGGCACAGAAGCACAGGCAAAATTCTGTACTTACAGCTGCTCTGTGATTTGTAGAACTGAACCCCTACTGTTTCGCATTGAATTGTGGCTGAGTTTTGTTGCTGAATTTAGTGCAAAACCTCTCGAGGAGACAATAGATTTCCCCCCCTCCCTTGATGTACTTTTGAAAAAATATATTCACCAACTTGGATGGGAGTATTTCAGCAAAATTCAGTCTGAAGCTTGCTTAGCGTTTGACTCTTTAGAGTTCTCTGTTTAGAGACAAACATATGCACTTCTGTGCATTTCATTTCCTCCTCAGTGGGACACTATCCATTGCACAAGTCCCATTGAAATGAAATGATCTACTGTACTTCTGTGCAGCTCCCAGAGTTGTTGTCAGGGTCAGCATGGTTGGTCACCCACTGAGGCCCATGCTGCAGTAGTGGCCTGACTCTAACCCCTGGGTCCCCCCTGGCCCTGCTGCCACTACCGCTCTTCCTCCCTCTGAAACATTCAGGGACAGGATCAAGGAGAAGGAGCTGTGGCTTCTGCTCACCTCACCCTCCCCTTCTGGCAGTCATGAAGTCATGAGTCCAGGAGAAATGAGCAAGTGATTGGGCAGGGGTGACACATGTGAGGAGGAGTAGACCACTGAGAGCCACTTGAGTGAAGACCTTGTAACATTTGGAACCAACACTAATAGCTCCAACTCACTTTAAATGGGCACGTGCTGGAGAACATCGGAAGGGGATTGTATCCACAGAGAGGTGCTTATGTGCAATCTCGTCTATCTAAGAGAGAAGTCCTAAGTATAGGAGGCCAGTGGAACATAAACTGACCATTGCAAACTCTGTTCAGGAGTGGGGCTACTTCAGGTGAGCCAACCCAAGCCTGACAAAGGGAAAACTTACACCATCCTTTTTGTTGGCATAAGATCTGCTGAGTGGCGAGGTTAGATGCCTTAGCTGAACAAAGTTAGGATCCAGCATAAGCCTTGCCCTTTCCTGGTACCTCCCCACCACCCTCCCAGGACATCCATTTTTCATGGCTTACGTTGGGATAAGATCCACTGGTCTTAGCTGAGCCACTTGAGCTGAGGTGAAGGAACCATGCCAGCATATCTTCAGCTGAGCAGGGATATAGGGTTTTTGCGGGCTGAGCACAGCTGAGCTGAGAATGGGCCAGCTGAACTGGAGAGCCAATAGATTCCAACTTGCTCTTTCTAGTGGAACTTGGGTTTGGATTGCTCCCCAATACATTTAGAAAACTTTGCCCTTTTTTCTTTTTTTAGAGGAATGGTACACATTTGCTACACTAAAAAGAAAATCTTATAGCTTAATAGAGCATTTTATTCAGGATAAAATTTCCTCCTGAAAATGATTAAGCCCCCACCCAATATAGTTATTTCCCCCTTTCAGATAGAAGTAAAAATGGTATATTGGGTGGGATTATTATTATGAAGTACTAAGAAAATGCCATCTGGGAAGAACCTGATGGATTAGTTCTCCAACAGGTCATTGTTATACATGGAGAGGCATTTTTAGCATTTTGCAAGAAAGAGAATCCATATATGCTCTATGTGGGCTAGAATAATTTGTATGTTGTTTATTGGAATTAGTTTATTAGGATTAGTTTTATTTTTACAACAATAAAATAAAAACAGGTTTTTAGTGGGATATTGGATTTGATCAGCCATAACTCTTAACTATTTGTCTTTTTTAAAGATGCATATGCTGCCCTTTAGAGTTACCACTCCAGGTCAGATGACATTGGCCAATTAGAACAGCTGAATCACAATTTTAAAGTCTTGGAAAAATAAAAAAGGATTTGCCCAGCACTGAAGTAATCTGGGAGTGGTCCCCAGGTGAGCATCCCTGGTGAGAGTATTATGAAGGCAGAGTTCCACAACAAAGAATGCCCCCTCACAAATAGCCATGTACCTAGTCTCTAGAAGTAGGGACACCATGATGGTCTGGCATCCTAGCCAGCCATAATTTTTGGCACCATCATTCTCCTCCTTCAAGTTGTCTGGCATGCATCTTGGGCTTGGACTTGGCATTAACATTATCTGAACAGGTTATGGAGAAGGTAAGAAACTAGAAATAAGACATCTTCTATAGGGATCTGTGTCATGTTGGGATTGTTTATCTGTGCAGAAGGTTGAAAAAGCAGGTATTTAATTGATAGAAGCCTTTATTCAATCATGTGAGTTATCACATGATTAAAGAAATATTAGTTGATTAATTGATGGGTTTGGGGTGGCTGACATTTGCTTAAATATAGGCAAAAATATCATTTTGAACCAAAAGACACGTGGTCTTGGTTATTAGATGATGCATATATGTATCATAAGGACGCGGGTGGTGCTATGGAAGGTTGCGGTTCGAATCCCCGCAACGGGGTGAGCTCCCGTTGCTCGGTCCCAGCTCCAGCCCACCTAGCAGTTCAAAAGCACATCAAAGTGCAAGTAGATAAATAGGCACTGCTCTGGCGGGAAGGTAAACTGTGTTTCCATGTGCTACTCTGGTTTCGCTGGCCACATGACCCAGAAAAACTGTCTGCAGACAAACGTCGGCTCCCTCAGCCAGTAAAGCGAGATGAGCCCCGCAACCCCAGAGTCGTTCGTACTAGACTTAACTGTCCGGGGTCCTTTACCTTTATATGTATCATAGAACGCATCAAGAGGCATTAACTCAAAAGGCATTTTTGTGGAAGAAGAGAAAATACTTCTTAAAATAATTTTAAAATCTTCCTGATTCACTGAGGCATCTTGTTAGCAAGTTGAAATGCTTGCAGTCATTACTCTAACCAATTAATTGATTTAATATTACAGCTTTAATAATGAGGGCATCAAGACTATTTACTTTTTGGCCTTCTAGGTTAATTGCTGGATTGTGAAAGCCCATTGAGGTTTTGCATTTCGTACATGATATTCGTTGCAGGGCCTGCACAAAACATTTTGCTGCCTGAGACAAAGGGCAAAATCGTTTCCATCCTCCCATTCCATGTACAGAAGCCGGCAATTGAATCTTACTTCAGCACTGGCAATGGGACAAGTCCTCCACTAACTACATCAGAGGGAAGTGGTCTAGTTTAGGAGGTGCAGCAAAGGCACACACAAGCTTTGCCCCTCAACAGAGGGCAATGGCTTATAGACTCTTGCCACAGCTGCCTGCTGAGGTGATTGTGTAACTCTGGCTAATGGCAGGGCCAGCTCTGATCCATTGTTTAGTAAACTGATCATTTAGAGCTATCAAGAACCAGCAGTGCTTTTAATATTTAAATACTTAGAGTAGAGGTCTTTTAAAAATATGGCAAAAGCTCACTTTTAGTACTATTCTTGTTTCTATTGTGAAGCAAAAATCACCAATCCTTTGCTAGGCCATGAGAAAAAAAAATTTATAAAGAGGGCACAACACATAAGGCTTCCATGCTTCCATAGTGCACAATAAGACACACTGTACAATCTAAGAAGGAGCTAAACCGTATGGGGCCTTATTTCATTATTATTTTTTAATAAAAATTTTATTAAGATTTTTACATTACAAAATAGAAAAAGAAAAAAGAAAAAGTACAAAATAAAAGTAGCTAAAAACAATCAATCTTTTCATCACATTGTTTTTCATTTACTTGTTTCTTGGACCTCCTCATACCTCCCTTTTTTGTATTCCAATTCAATTTATTAGCTCAGCAGTTTCTTTCCCTCTTTATTCTACCCAGATCTTTAATCTTAAATTATTATAACCTTGAATTTTTACTTATAAAAAACCATTTTTTCATATTCTTTTATACCATTACAGCTAGAAAAACATAACAATGAAACATAACAATGAAAAACCCCATAGTATCACTTATGAGCAAATAGATACTGATTCATTTGCTGTCTAATTTAGCTGGCTGGCCTTATAGTGCTCTTCACCCTGCTGTCTTCTATTGGAAGTAAATAGTCCTGTATCCTAATCTAACCTCAGTACTAATTGCTCAGTGGTACCCATGGTGATACGAGTCCACTCTGCCAATTGCCTAACTGTTATTTGCTAATACTTTCCTCTGCAGCCTCTTGGTAATAACAGGCTGTCATCTCAAATGATCATATTCAAAGTTCACACAAGATAAATGACAGTTGCCAGTGTAACCAAGAATTGCCAGTTTGAGATGCACATGCAAATTGGCAATTCATCCATGGAAATTCCAGCCTGGGAGATCAATGACTAGGTGACCTGGTTTGACCTTCCAGGCACATGACATTAATTTTATTTAAGTTATTTCACTCTGCTTATGAAAATTAACTTTAAAAAAAGAGAGAGAAAAGAATCAGTTTTTAAAAATATGTATTGTATTACTTTTGAAAAGGGGTGAAATGAATGGTTTCACATGGTACCATATCATAATCTAAAACAATGTCTCAGTCTCTTAATAAGATCTACCCAGATATATTCCTTGCTCTCTTGCCCAAAAGGCAGGCTCTGTGTATCACTTTTTAAAGAACTCTTCCCCTGAGTGCTAAGTAAAATTGATTTTTAAGTGAAACTATCTCTTATAATTGGAGACAAAATGCCTTGTGGTTATTGTAATGGATTTTGAACTGTGACAAGTCCTGCTTGATGATCACAACTAGAGCGCCACAGATTATTTTAATATGATTTAGTAAGTGTTGTTGGATTGAATGGTTTGAGTTTATCTGTGATTTTTTTTCCCCTTCTGACTAAGGAGATGCGTCTGGAGAAACGGCCCAAAGTGCTGACTAGCTCAGTCCCTGTGCCTGCTTTCTCCGCATGCACCTTCTCCAGATGCTGACTGCTCTGCAAAGCCCAGCACCCCAGGTTCTTCCTGCCTTTCAGGTGAACTCTATTAACCTTTCTGAGAGGTGAAGTGTGCTTTCTCTTACCCCTTGATTCATGACATTTCAGAAGGCAATCTGATGTCAGGTGTCTTGCCAAGCAGGACAGCCTTCTCAGCAAGAGAAAGAACAGGCTTAGCAAATAACTACTGGTGCATATGGCATCCTGTGAGTAAATTTAGAGTCCAGCTTTTGTGAGGATAGTTTGGGACTTGATCACAGAGTTTGTTTGTGTACATCCCACCCCCAACTTGGATACATTTATTGACAGCCTGTCCTAACTGAAGGTTGAGAAATAGCATTGCACAAATATAAGCACCAAACTCTCTTTTGGAGAGTACCCAGGCAAACATTAAACAATATAGAAAGATGGAGGGTGTGTGTGGCTTAGTATGGGGTTTGCAATCCTGCTACTGATTATTTTCAATATTTTAAGGCTGTCTATAAAATACTTGCCTTTTTCCAGGCAGTCCTGCAGTTGGGCCCCATACATGTTATTAGGATTTATTGCAGCTTTTTAAAGTACCCAGTTCTTCAAATAGAGCTCAAATAGAGCCAATAATTATTTATCCAAGAGCCACTTTAAAGGGGATAAGAAATGTGGAATTAAGGCATTTGGGGAACTTGGAGAATTACGGCCCTGGAGCCAAACCAATCCCTGACAGTTCACATTTCCTATGATTAGTAAGTTAGTGGCATGGTTTTGTCAGGGAGCACTAGATCAGGACATAGAAATGTTGGTTTGTGGGTCAGCATCCTTTGTTGAGTTGTAATAGTTTAGAAGCCAGGGTTACAATGGGCCAGTGGAAGTGTCACCCTCACTTAACAAGTTATGTTGCTGAAAATCTTTTAAGATATCAATGGAAGCAGCAGGCACTGCAGTTTATTGATGGCATCTCTCTCTCCTTCACACACTCTCACGGGTGTTTAGAAATCTGTGTCACACAGCAAAGAACTGAGATGAGCCACCAAGCTTCTTGTGAATTCCAATTATTCATTTTTTAAACAGAAGCAACCAAAGCCATTAAATACCTCATATAAGTATCTCTTAAGAGAGACTAGGCTGTGAGGAGTAATTTGAGGTGTTACAGAATACACCATGCATAATAGGTCATCAAAGCTAAAAATGAACAGTGGAATGATTATAGCTAGATTACAGTTTGCATTTCTTTCATAAGAATAGGTGACTGTCCTTGATGGAAGTCAGAGGACACCTCTGAATCTCTGCCACAACACTCAGTTATAGCTGGAGCAGAAATTAACTAATGGTTTCATGTTGGTGTTGCCCTGATGAAACTATTTGCATGGGGGGGCACTTTAAAAAAAATACTGTGCTAAGCACTATGCCGATCTACAGATACACTTTTTGGCAGATTGGATGAATGTGTGACAGGCCCTTTTGAGGGAAAGCAATGAAAGCAATTGCCTCAGTCCTTAAACATGGAGCAGAACACACCAACACTGGCAGCAGTGTTTCAGTGTTTGATATGATTGGTGCTGGAGGCATCAGCCCAACAAATAGTGGAAACAGATATCGGTACTTACTGGTTGCATTGCATTGCCGACACTACTGCACTGCAAGGGAAGGCCTCCTCCAGGCCAAGAGGCACCCTTGGAAGATGCAAGGAAGAGTTTGCTTTCTCTTGAAACTATCTGAACCTCTCATGTAAGCCTACCTTACACTTGGAGAAATACTAATGAAGCATCTGAGAGTGGACCATTTTAGGTCTTGTGGGTGGTTTAACTGTGTTTAATTTTAAACTTGAACTGTAAGATTGCATCAGTATTTACACCATAATCCCAAGTGCAATTGACACAGTCCAGCCGCTTGTAATTCCCAGTGAAGAAAGTGACCTGGTTCAAATGTCACACTAAACCAGAACATGGCTTACTGTGAATGAGAAGACATGAGGATCACTAGAGTGAAGATCACAGTCACTTGGCTCCTCGCCTGGTCCTGCAGCTCTTGTGCTTTCCAAGCTCAGCTTAGCATTACGTGGAAACCTGGGCTTGTCTTGCTCAAGTCCAGACAAACCATGAGCTGTAACCAAGGTTTGTTCTTGGTTTGCCATTTATGGCCTGTATGGAGTGAAACAAACCATGAGCCCAGGTTTAGGTGTAACAGGAAGCCAAGCCATGGTTTAGCCCCGGGTTGAATGACAGTGACAGGACTGGGGGAGTAATGCAATGGCTGTGATCTTCACCCAGAAACCCACATGTTTACTTGTTTGGTTTGGTTTGGTTTGGTTTAGCTTCACATGCAAAGTGGGACAGTGATAGAGATTTGAGCACACACTTAATTCTCCTATTGAAATCAGTGGAACTTAAGTTTGCATAGTGTGCATAGGATTGAGCTGTCCTTTTGTAATATTCATGCTTTTCCCTCCAGTAACCCATGCATGAGCATAAGATATCTAGGTGCACTGACTCACATTCCGTGCTGTTGCTGCTAGGGCAATTCCTTAACAGAAATTACTGTTGCTTTAGAGTGGGTGAAAGGTTAAACAGGCTGCGGAGCAGAAATGCATTGTGCTTCAACAATAATCAGCTCTTCATGGCACCATCTGAAATTTTTGCAACAAGGCTTCGTGACAGAAGTGCCCCCTTAAACTTAAAACTCAGCAATGTGGAACACTTTCCATTTGAATGTGATCTTTCTATTTACTGAGGGAGAGCAGAGGTGAGCGCAACACTTTGCCAAAGGTAGAGTACTGACTGGTGCATGTTCCCTTCCAACCGCCTGCCTCCCAGAACAAGTGGGCTTTGAAGAAAAGAGTGTCTGGTGGTGCTTGTTAAGTTGCATAAGTTATAAAATCTCCCTGGCAGCCTATTTCCAAAAAAAGAGCCGTTTGTGGAAAATTACCCAGAAATAGCAAGATGGGTAATGAAAACCTTTTTGCAGTGCTTGCCCGCCCATAACAAATGAAATGTGCCAGGAGTAGGTTTGAGCAACAATTGATGAAAGGAGGGAGGGTGGAGGCAGGAGACACACAGGGTGTGGCTGCTAGCATATAAATGGCAGCGCACAGGCACTGCTAGATCACTGTTAGCAAAAGTAATAACTGTAATAAACAAAGGAGCAAGTATGGCCAGGAGGAGCAGGAAAGTAGATTAGCACTTGCCAACAAGAGAAGCTGCCACTCAGCTGCTGAGCATGAATAAAGGGCTCCTCTGGACATCCCATTCTACTTCTGCTCAGTAGCAGAAGGAGAGCTATGGCCCAAGAGTTAGAAGCAGTGCTCTACGGTGCAAAGAGCATTTAAGTATTTTGTAATGAGAGCTCAAGTACAGCAGCAGCCACCCCTAAGCTTTTAGCTCACAGTCGGCTCCTGAGCAAACCTTTGGCTGGACTCTCATTAGAAGGCAGGCTTCCAGCCTTAAAGGCATGGGGAGCAGGATGGGGTGGAAGCTTAATGTTTTATTAGCACCATTGTTCTGCATGCTCTTTGCCATGGGTAGGCAAACTAAGGCCCGGGGGCCAGATCCGGCCCAATCGCCTTCTCAATCCGGCCCGCGGATGGTCCAGGAATCAGTATGTTTTTACATGAGTAGAATGTGTCCTTTTATTTAAAATGCATCTCTGGGTTATTTGTGGGGCATAGGAATTTGTCCCCCCCCCAAAAAAAAAAATCTAGTCCGGCCCACCACAAAGTCTGAGGGACAGTGGACCGGCCCCCTGCTAAAAAAGTTTGCTGACCCCTGCTCTTTGCCATTAGAACATAGGGAGCCACCAAGTGCAAAGCAGGGCTGCTTCAGAGAGGGTAGCTCTTGCATTTTCCTGTTGTGTATCTTGACTGGGTGAGATGGCATGTCAGCCTCTCTGCTCTTGTACACACACACACACACACACACACACAGAGAGAGAGAGAGAGAGAGAGAGAGAGAGAGAGAGAGAGAGAGAGAGAGAGAGTGCACATACATACATTTATACATACTGCCCTAGACTCTTTGCAAACTCTCTGTGTGCAACAGTGAGTCCTCTGAACATGAGCAAGGTGCCTTTTTCTTCCCCTCTGTTCTTTTCACCACCCCACAAGAGTCTCATTTATTTATTTTTTAACTATTATAGCTACTATTGCTTATGTGTGCTCCAATAATTTTGGCTAGGCATCCCTTCAATAATCTATGTGGCTAACTGGTGTACAGCCCAAGCCTGTGCAGGGAATTCAGGCATGTGAGTGGCCAGCAGTGCTGTGAATTGTAAGACATTAGCTTCTTGGTCTCATCCCAGTTCTTCTTCAGCTTATCTGCTTTTCAAAAATTCCCATTTGTATTGATTCAGACGGTTTGCTTTGTTGAGAATCTTCCTTCTCTGTTGGGCTGCTGCATTTATATCTAGCCCTGGCAGATTTCATACCTAAACATGGAGACATTATGGTTGACAGAAAATCTATTTCAGAAATGTCTGAAAGGCAGGAAGTTATTATTTATCTTCTCTGGGGTCTTGTGTTTCTGGACACCATGTGTTTTTTCATGGGAAGATACTAAATGTGGTTACATTGATACAGCCTCTTCAGCAACAGATGACCTCCAGTGACAAAGATTCACAATTCATCATAACACACACCCATTTTCAATATTATAGAAATACGCTGGATCCCACTGTTCCCTAAGTAGAATCCAGGGACAGAGTGTAAAGCTGTCAGCATCTGCAGTTTCAGGGAGAAAACCCAGGCAGGTGTGAATTGAGCATATGAAAATTCATTGGTGTGTGGATAGTCACTTGCTCCTTCATAAAATGGTGCCAGGTAGAAGGACAGCCAATGTTGGAATTTGGCACTAAAATTGAGTTGCACTTCAAAGGGGGGGGGGATCCAGAGGAAGTCAAGCACCTTTGATTCCCATTTATTTCAACAGAGAGAGAGAGAAAATGCTTATATTTGGCCAGTGTAAACCTGTAAATGGCAGTTCCCAAGATTAGCTTTTTCTTTCCACACCTGGAGACAATACAGGCTTCGCTTCATACGTGTTTTATATTTATATATTTATATTTTGCTTCCTAAAATACTACCAAGTAGTTATGTCTTTATATATCTCACAGTTTACCCTCACTGCACGCTGCCATGCGTACAGCCTCCTTGCAGAACCAGGTGGCCAGCATTATACACGTTATAAATACCATATAATCAACAGATGAGAATCAACAGAGAAATACGTATAGTACTGGTGAGGATAAGACAGCTATGAAGAATGCACTGTAGCAATCTGCATGCCTGAGCATTGTGAGAGGGGTGAAATGGGAACAATTTGAAATTGTGATGCTTGGATTTATCATACACAAGGCAACCTTTGAAAATCCATTTATGCTGAAGCGCTAACTGTACTCAGAAGTTACTACTTCATGCAGCAGGAGAAAGCATGAAAAAAGTGAATCAGACCTTTGATTCTGTATCACTGATGCAAAGCACAGCACCTGAGACTAGCTCTTTGCCACCTGTACCTGTCTGCTGCTCTGTTCTCAAATACGTTCTCGTGTTTAAACTGTGGATCTGCAGCGCTCTGTGTCTCTGTATTCTCTATACTCTGTAGGGGATGAAAGTTAAGATACAGCGGTGAGAAAGGATTTTGTCGTTTCTGTTTCTTCTTTCTTTAGTTCCTTTCTTTATTCCTTGTAGATTAATTTGTTCTTTTAATTGTATTGTGAAAACTTCAAAAAAAAATTCCTAAAGTAATAATGAGATTAAAAAAATGTATTTTGACCTGCTCCTTGTCCCTTTTAGATTTTTGCCCATTTGCAGGGCTGGTCCAAGACTACTTGAGTCAAAGGACAAACCTGCACATGTCTGTCCCCCATTCCACATATGGAAGCCAAGCAGACTAGCCGCTGAACCCTCACTTCAGTGTGATGGGACAATGCTCTTCATCCCATCTGAAGGCAGCAGGCTAGTTTAGGGGGTGAAGGTCAGGTCAAATGGCACTCATAGTGCTGCCCTCCAACTCCTTGCTGCTGCCTCCTGCCCTCTGTCATCTGCTGCTTTCCACTTGACTTGGATATTAGGTTGAAGAGACAGCTAGGTGGTTGCATGTTTTCTCTCCACACACCCACGCACAACACACAGTTGTTACAGAAAGAACACCCAACAGCAGGGATGGGGATAAAATGGTGGTTCCAAATAAGTACTCCGGTGTTAGCACAGATATGTCCTGTACACAAGTAACACACGAATAGACAGCTTGTGGTCCCCTGTTGAAAGCTGAGCCCCAGCCTGCATCTGCATTCGAATTGTTTTTAAGTGTTTTAATTGTTTTATTATTTGTGTGTTTGTTCTCTGAGGCTCCATTTGGGAAGGATGGGGAATAAATTTAATAATAATAGTGATTTCTTAATTTTGCTGCTGATACCTCAAATAAATGCTCCAAGTCTATCCCACATGCAACAGTGCTGGGCCAAAGAAGATAAAATGCTTTCCCCCAGTTCTATGAGCAGGTCATCTAATCTTTCCCCATACGTTCTCCATTTTCTCTTGCAATTGTCAGTCACACTCTTCTACTCCAGGAGATCAGAACTTGAAGGGAACAACCAATGAAAAGAGAAATATTTCCGTACTTATCTTAGGAAAAATGTGACCTCCAGATAAGCCTCACAAGCATGAAATGCACTGCTAGATCAAGACATCTTGCCTGACATTGGTATTTCCCCCTATGGGATAATATAAGGTCCATTCTGGAAGACAGATATTTTTAGAATATGGGAAATTTCTTGGGCAGATGTCATTCCTTATCCATGTTTAAAGTCAGGTACCCTGCAGATGCACACACACGGCCATCTGCGAGGCAACCGTTTCTATTCCAAGGGACAGAGCATTGCCTTCATGGAATGTCACAGCCATCACACACCCACTCCCTGTTCTATCTTATACATAGCAGCAGCATATTTATGGACTCAGATTCCAGGCTCCTTCAGTGCCAGCTATTATCTAATCAGGTAATAAAGGTTTCTTCAGATCTTCCAAACAGCCACACCAAGAGCGTAAGCAAGATGGTGTTTTGTTTGCAAGTCAGCTAAACACAAGAGAGCACTTTTTATTTTACTTTTCATTCGAAATAGCCAATGCTATTTTTTCTATATATTAAAAAAGAGGTACTGGAACTCGCCATGAATACCTCCCTCGCTCTCTTAGAAGGCCATAGTGCTCACCTGAGTTCTGGCTGAAAGACGCCCTGCGAATAACATATATGTGATCTAACCCCCATTTCACTAGTACTTTACAGAACAATCTCTATACATGTCCGCTTTACTCTCAGGAAAGTTCTGTGGGGCTTATTCCCGGGAATGTAGGTAAGAAGTAGTCTTAATCTCACGTTGTTGTTGTTGCTGCTGCTGCTGATAATAGAGTTATTATCTGTATTCTGTTTTGCAGCTCGATTACCACAGCAAAGCAACTCCCTTTTTTCATTTCATTTTTTATTCTGATGCTAAAAACAGGATACATTACCACTGTGCTTTCAGGTTGAGGCCCGGAAGATCACAGGCCTTTGATATCATAATATGCAGTGCTTTTGGGGTGCCAGTAGTCACAAATATCAGATTGAAGCCCAAGTAGCATGAAAAGACTTTTCATGCATAGAACCACTCCACTGCTTGCATAAAGTGGCTCTGTCCAATTTTCAGTTATTCCCTCTTGCCCCACCCTGCCCCACATCCCCTTTCTTGCTGTTCTGGCGCTTTGGAGAGACTTTTAAGGGTCTCAGGGGTGCACAAGCTCCTTTTTGTCTATCACTCCTTGGGAGCTGAGCCAACATAAATATACGGCAAAGATATACAAATCCGGATCTAAAAATCTACATGTTCTTCTTAAACTCAGCTCCCGCCATGTGAAAGAGAGAGTTATTGACAAACAAGTTAGTGCCTTAAAAGAAAAATGTGGCAGTGTTTTGTGAAGCTGCCTCCTTGATCAATATTTAGCCATGGCTCAACCTGCTGTCTAGTGGATTTCAGATGAGGGCTGCATGCGTAATATGAGCCCTGGGATCAGCTGTCTCAGAGACTAGCACAGGACAAGATTGTTGGTTGCTTTACAGTGTTTACTGGTGATTTATGTTCCCTATGTGTACAGAAGGGGGTTGTCCCTCTTGTTCCTGATTGATATTATTTTTTTTATTTTGTTGTACTTACTACTGTTCATTTTGGTTTTCTACGAGTATTTTCTTTTGGGTCAGGGGGCTGGAATGCCCATGCAGGACCCTGCCAGATGCAGAAATCAAAGGATTGTGATCCATTGAACAGAGAATGCTTCCAGAAGCAACAGGAGGTAGCATGAATTCAGGGGGCTTATCATTTTCTCTCTGTCTAGCGATTTGGGGACAGAAGGAGGGAAACTGAATGGCAAGAAGAGAAGAACAACCAATCAGAGGTCCACTCCAAAGTTAACTCAATTCTTTTGTCTAAAATTTGTTTCCCAAAAAGGCTTCATCTCACCATCTCTAAATGAAGTGATGGAAGCCTTCAGCACCTGCTCCTAAGAGAGATTTCAGGAATCTGTAGCACCATCCTTCTGTTAGAGAACTTTTGAAATGAGTTTTCTATGACCTCATCTTGATTTAATCATGACAAATTTTGCTATGCTTCGTTCTGCCAGTCTCTTAAGGAGTTTTCCTTCCTCTTTGAGAAATGGGAGTGGAAAACGAAGCTTTTGTTCACTCTGTGTGGTGGAAAACAAACATTTATTTGCACACTATCACTGTCCTTTTCTTATTCTGTGAAAATATCAGGACCAAACTGCCTTCCTTTTGCCCATGGTAAGGTATTGTCAGCAGCTGCTGCACCTGTATGTAGAGCCCCTGTGTACAGTATGTAGAGCCATTGGACTGCAAGTTACAGCTCATCAAGTGACTGACTCCACTCAGTCTGGCTGACTATTGGGTCCTTCTGGGCAGGAAGAATATAAGGAACTTCTTGTTCTAGCAGGGCTTTGGTTGAGCAGCAAGGTCTTCCTGAGCTCTGGTTGCTATGCTTCAGTGCTGCCTCCTGGTTTGGCCTCTGGTCCTGACTTGCTCTTTGACTCTGCCTTTTAGTTAGCCTTTTGCTCCTGGCTAATATCATGTGCCCTAGCTCCTGACTTAACTCATCCTGCTGGTCATGATCAAGCTCTGGCAAATATATTGAGGAGATGTCCTTATTTCCTTAGCTGGTGGGGCTCCACCTATTTGGAATGCTGTGTGGAACATACTCGGACGAGCATTATCCTAAGAACCTGGTGCCCATGACATCACTGATAAGCGATACCACTCAATTCTGTTATAAGAGCATCTTCTCTCTTACCTTCAGCTCCCTTGTTGTTTTCCACGGTAAGCCAGATATTTCAGGACACAGACATCTAGCCTGAAGCCATATCTGTGCTGCTTTCTCTCAGTGCTTGAGGGCATTTAAAAGCATAAAAGTTATTGGGACCTTCAGAATGCAATTTGGCAAGGAGCGGTGGTTTTTCAGGAGAAGAATTCTGGGGGATTACCAGCCACCTTGGCAAGCCATCCCAGCCTCTCCAGAGAGGGTTTTATATATGGATTATGGGCCAGACTAGCAAATAATGCCAAAGGCATATTATTTGTAATGGTCCCTTCATAACACCTGGTAATGCCTTCTCTGGAGGGCCTCCTGCATTATACCAGAAGGGTCCATAATCCGTCCATAATGATCTCTTGTGAGAGATAGTTGCTGTTGTTTTATACTGGAAATCATCTTGGTTGTTTCATTGAAAGAGGGACTTGCCTCCTTGCCAAGAACACAATGCTTTATCTCATTTAAGCACAAATCAATTATCCAGCCACTTGTTTAATTAATTTTCTTACCAGCTACTTTCCCTGAAAAGGGAAGAGACAGAAGGCACCCCTGTCCCCTTGATCCTAGGAGGGATGAAGGTCACTTCAAAGTAATTGGGGTTAATATTTTATTTGTGGCCTTGCATTGCTGCTGTCATGGAACGTGTGATGTCTCGGATGGAAGATAATGGTCAGATCCATAAACATATGTGAATGTTTTAAAGGTCCACTGATTTAAATTGTACTTTGTAACTTTATGGCAGGAGCTCTGTTTCTAGAGGGACTGTCTTGCAGTTTGGTTTTCAGCTAGAAAAGAGAAATCTCTTTATTCATACCCAGTAGAAGGGGTGACACACACAGCCCAAGCTTTTACCATCAAAGATACCTCTATATGAAAGTATTCGCTTTCAAAAGTAACTTCTAATACAAAGTGATGAACTGTCCTCTTTGGCAGCCCAATTCTTTAGAACTACAGGACCCTAAAGAACAGCAGAAAATGCCCACTGACACTGTAGTCTAATCTCCAATGCCAAACAAGCTTTTCCATCTCTTACAGATATTGCTATGTTCATTCACTTCACTAGTTTGTAATAGCAGGTCCTGCTATGCAAACGTAATATGTTCCCGAGATATGGTTTGTAAGGTGAGTGTTTGCATGGTGAACTGACCATTTCAGTTATTTCCTATGGGGAAAATCCCAATGTGTTGTCAACCAAGAAGAAATGATTAAAAAATCCATCTCCCTCCCCTCCCCCCTCCCCACTCTGAAAATGTTGTTCCTTAGAGCTGTTGTGTTATTTTCGCTGAGATTACATTTGATTGTAGCAGCTGCTCAAGATCGGGGGGGGGGGATTTATTAGCTCAGGTTCATTGGGAGTGTGGTGCAGTGGTTAGAGTGTCAGACTAGGGCCTGGGACGCCGGGGTTCAAATCCCCACTCAGCCGTGAAGCTCACTGGGTGGCCTTGGGCCAGTCACTGCCTCTCAGCCTAACCAACCTCACAGGGTTTGTTGCGGGGATAAAACGAGGAGGGGGAGAACCATGGGTGCCACCTTGAGTTTCTTGGAGAAAAAGGTGGGATAGAAATGCAATGAATAACATTTAAAAATAAAAGATATTTGCTACTCTTCTGTGCAGAGAAGCTGCTCGTGAAGGAGCAGAACTCGTGAAGGAGCAGGTCCTCCCGCAGATCTGATTCTTCGCCTCTGAAAAACATCGTGTATGCATGCGGACAATGCTATATAGATAAATAAATAAATGGAGGGCCAGCTTAATACACTCTTATTTTTGATCAATGGAATAAAAATTAGTACACGGCATGTACAAGTGACGAAGGCACACAGCCTATTATAATGTACACAAGTTGGGTTACTGCAGAGGAGAGTGGGAGGGGTTTTTCTACACCACTTGACAAGCATGAGTCCTATTATGACTAGCCAATTGCTGGCTTTCTTGTAACTCTCACTTTTGTCTAGAAAACCCTTGTACAGCCCAACGCTATACATAGATATTCAGAAGTAAGCCCCATTGAGTTCAATAGGACTTTTCCCATGCAAGTGTTTCAACTTGTTCCTACTTAAGTGAACATATGATTGTAGCCTTATCCTTTTCAGCCACTGCTGAAAGAAAGGAAGGGAGGAGGCAGAGGCAGAACAAACAGGCAACTTGGCTTTCAGTGTTGCAGAACAGCATCCCATTAAGACGTTTATTACTTTCCTTACCAAGTTTTCCCACAAGGGTGACCAAACTGAAATGTGCCTCTCACTTTCTCATAGCCCAGCTGAAATGTTTACCAGTCAATGCTCGAACTCCTCACTGAAGCAAAGAAATGAGTGTCATGTAATCACATATGAGCATTAGACGGTAGGGGCAGTTCCTCTTCAGGGGAAGGGTAGTTTGTATTGCAAACTGAAGCAGGGGCATGCAGAGAACTGTAACTGGCTTGATTTGGCATGCATTTTTATAGGCAGTTAAGATACTGTTCCAGATGTATGAATTAGACTAACCAGGTAATCGGCTATGGGTGGCATCTGGTTAGGTGCTGTGGAGACAGGTGCAAAGCCTTTGCTACTGGGTAGCATTTTGCAATAGGGGGCTTGACACTGTCAGCATCACTTGGCAGCAGTGGAGTCAGGAATGGGTGATGATGTCATCATCCCATGCTGTACACTTCTGGCCATTGGGTATGAGTATGCCTGCACAGTCTTGCTTTAGCCTCTCAGCTGCCACTATACAACACATTCCTAAGACCATGAGATCCCCCTCCCTCTTGATTGCCACTTCGTGGTGGTGGCAGCCTCATTCTGCCCTCTGTCCCACCTCCCCAGCCACTACTTGCATGCTTCGGTGGATTAAGGAACATTGAATGAGTTAATGTGTGAACTAAAGATAGCAGGACTACCATAACTCCACCTGATAAATAAATGCAACGTTTGGCCCAAGGGGAGATAACTTTTGTAATATGTCCAATATGTTGGACATATTTGTAATATGTTCGTGTCCAACTCTGGTTTGTGGCAGGCCCTATGCAGTGAATGCCCACCATCTTGCCATGTAGATGCACACAGACATTTCTCCTTTTATTCACTTCTCCTTCACTTCTCTGTTGTTTGTCTTAGTTCTAGAAACTTAGCTTCTTCCATTTGTCATAGCCTGAGTTCTGAATCAGCACTGAGATTCTTTAATCCTGGACTTGGAGCTCTGAATAGAAAGCTCAAACTGGATTTGCCCAAGTGATGAATGAAATCGAGAAGGTGTGAGAAGAATATTAAAGCAGACAAATAAAATATAGTAACCAGCTGATTGTCCCCCCACCCAGAATCAAGCCTGTCTAAGCTGGCTGCTGACTTTGAAGAACTGGCCACCCTCTGGTCTGTGATTGGCCTTTTGTGATCTGCTGCCTCATGTAAATTCATTGTTCTCAGTCTCCAAATCTCTCCTACTTAGCCTTCAGGGATGCTCTTGGTGAGGGGGGAGGTAGAATTCTGGAGGGAGGTCATGGAATGTGTTGCATATTAGCATACACTATTTAGTCCTTTCTGACTTGGCAGATATTTCATTTTTTTGCTTTGCCTTCTTTAAAGCCTCTAATAGCCCCTTGGTTTTTCTTTGATCATTGCAATCAAGTTATTTGCTACATGAAGTCTGGACATGACAATTTGCCTGTATGTTGCCTGTATGGAGATAATTAAAGCACCACACACAAACCATCCAAGATGCAGAAGGAGCAATGTGTGAGTCAGACCTACAAGGGAACAGCTGACTTCTCAAGAACTGTTGTAAGAGTGGAAAGCGCAGTGGTGGCCCATTTCAATCTCCACCTTCCTTTCCTCTAAGTGCTAGTGTGACAAGAACAATTCTCCAAGGCCAATTCCATATGTGTTTTTGAGCTTCTCTCATTCTGTGGGTCTGCAGATGTGAAGGGCAGATATGCAGTTTTAGAATATATACAGATATGCAGGTTTATAAACTAACTGATAGCCATGCTAGAATGTGGATTTACAATTGCATTTCAAGCTGCCTGTATTCTTCTGCGTGACCTGGGAACATAGCTTTAGCCCTCCACCCACTATTTTCTCCTCCATAGAACAGAAAACTTTTAGAAATGTTTTTTTCAGTGTTTTAACTTATCCCCATATAAAAATGTGGCCCTTTTGTCATTATTGAGAAGTGAAGTGCAGCTCTTTCACTGAATTCCTCTTTCTTTTCCTTGTCTGTGGGTATTTTTTATATGGCTGTGGTTTTTTACCACCATAGCCAAGAGCAGCTGGCTTCAGTGAAACTGAAACTTGACCATGTGGGATAGATCAGTCGGGGCTCTTAATCTCAGGGTTGTGGGTTCAAGCCCCACGTTGGGCAAGAGATTCCTGCATTGCAGGAGGTTGGACTAGATGATCCTCAGGATCCAACACTACAACTCTATGATTCTATAACACAATATGGGGACATTCTAGTCTATCTCACTAATGTCTCATGAGTGGTTCCCCAAACTTGGGTCTCCAACTGTTTTGAACTGCAACTCCCATCATCCCTAGCTAGCAGGACCAGTGGTCAGGGATTATGGGACTCGTAATCCAAAAACAGCCAGAGACCCAAGTTTGGGAAACATTGCATGAGCTTATTTTTTTAATTAAAGTATTACTCCATGCACTAATGCTGTGGGGATATACATGCCCTTCCATAGAAAAAGGCATGGTTAAATCAGCAGAGTTTCCTTACTCTAGCCTTCACCAACTGTACCAGGAAACAGAAGCTTGAGGTGGTGGTGAGGTGAGGTGGATACTGACATGGCTTTCCGACAATTTGTTAATTTCATTAGAGAGCAGTGACAGTGAAGGAAATTACAGTGTGGTCATACAGAAAGGGGGCATTGCTCACTGCCAGGTTGTCACCAATCAGGTCACAAGGTAGCATGCGCTCCTCTGCAGCATGGGCAGTCAAAAAGTACCTTCTCCCATGCTAGAAGGGGATATTGTGACAGTTAAAGTGGGGAAAGCATAACATGTGAATTGCGCTTAAGCCCATTAAATGAAGGTTAATGAGAAGCTTTCAACTTGCATTCACGTGTTATTTGGGGGAAATATGTGCTGATTGCTTTTTTATTTTTCCTGAGGAGACAAATGTTTGTTTTAAAAATAGTAAACCTAAGGATGGAGTATATAAAGCACTTATCCCTCTGAATTCAAACTCAAAGTGGCATACCACATTGACTATATATATGCAAATTTGAACCAGTTCACCGCTTAATGCAGCATTTATTGCCAAAGATTGCATTTATTTATTTAATGTATTTAGACCATGTCCTTGAATACATATATTTCAAAGGAGAGAACTAAGAGCATGATAAAATAGTAAAACAGAATTAAAACAATGGCAAAAGGGCAAATGTAAAGTGGCATAAAAGCACTGGCTTCAGATATCAGCTGGCCTGCCTACATTTCCAATAACCAAAGCAATCTTCTTGATGAGAAGAGGATCTTTCTTCCATTGGCCTGTGCAGCCTGTAAATTGTTTAGCGGATTCAATGTGTTTGAGGGTGGGTTTTTTTTTCACACCAAGCTTAGGAAATGGTGGTATTTATCATGAATATCATGTGCCCGCAAATGTGTTGGCATCTGCATACAAATATTTTGTCAGTGTGTTTGCTTCCTCCTGGCACATGCTGGCTCTGTTTATATTCAGAGCCATATGGTTATTAGGGATGTATTTTTATGATGTGCCCAAAAGTAGGATAATGTTAACTTCCCCAAGAGGAGAAAATCTGGATTCCCCTGCCTTGGGAATGAGATATTATTGCAACAGGAAAGGAAAAGGCATGTGTTTAGGGTAAATTCTTCCACTCCTCCAAAGAGGCTGCAGGTGATTTTCCTCTCCTCCTGAAAGTATGACAGTAAAGTATGGGTCTTGGCTGATGCATGCAGTGCATAGCATATCGTTGGTACTAGATAAGAACCTAGGAGGAATAGGTGAAGTAGATTCATGTACCTCTTGCAATACGCTTTGGGTGCTCCCAACTAGGACAGCCAAGTGATTAACTAGAGTCCCGTACACTCCCCATTCCTCTGTATTCCTTTAGAATTGAACTCTGCATATTACCTGTAGTGGAAATGTGGAAGAATTGTAATTGAGAAGGTGTAGGTGGGCTTGTGCAATTAACCCTTCATTTAATACTGACAGTAGAGCTTGCAGGAGCACTACTGTTCTTGGAAATGACTCATGGGAGCCGCAGGCCAGGTGCGGGTAGTAACAATCAAGCCAGGTGGAAATAGCTGGGCCATTTAGCCTCATCCCTGGAGCAGCTAAAAACCATAGGGCTTCAGCCAGGAAGGCCGGGGGAGCTTTGATGCACCTATGTTGCTGTAGGTGCTGCAAAAACTGGCCAGACTGAGATCCACTTTCCTGCTACCTATGGGGCTCCTGGCAGCTGGGAGGAGAGACTCAGGTGGCTGTCCGGTATTGTATGCTTTGTGGGCTTACTGTCTGTTTTTATTTGTATCTTTATGAAGAGAGAGGGGTTGTTGGTTGTTTAGTTATTCTGCATGAAGGTTTGTGTATTATTTGTGCATCCTTGTGCAAAGCAGGAACTGTTATCTGAACCTAGGTGAGGTGTGTGTGTATGTGTTTAAAGTTAGGTAAAGGAAAAGGGACCCCTGACCATTAGGTCCTGTCGTGGACGACTCTGGGGTTACGGTGCTCATCTCGCTTTACTGGCCGAGGGAGCCGGCGTACAGCTGGCCAGCATGACTAAGCCGCTTCTGGCGAACCAGAGCAGTGCACGTAAATGCCATTTATCTTCCCGCCATGGCGGTACCTAGTTATCTACTTGCACTTTGACCTGCTTTCAAACTGCTAGGTTGGCAGGAGCAGGGACTAGCAACGGGAGCTCACTCCGTTGCGGGGATTTGAACCGCTGACCTTCTGATCGGCAAGCCCTAGGCTCTGTGGTTTAGACCACAGCACCACCCGCGTACCTTGTTTAAAGTTAGTTTGCTCAAAAATTCAGCCTTTCTACCCCACTAGTGATCTGTCTTTGCTTCAAAGACCCTTTAACAAAGAACACTTTTGCCTTTGGCAAAAATTACTGAAGGTGTTTCTATTTAATTCTGCGGTCTCTTTTGTTCTGTCCTTATGCAGTCAGTTCCCTGCGCCACATCTTTCTTCAGGACAGCTACCCTGGAGCAGCGTTTTTCTTCCTCTTCTTCTTGCAGTCAACCTCCAGTTAAGGAAGCAGGAGGGCTGCTTTTCTTCTCTGCCATGCGTTTGGCTGCCTGGCTCCAGTACATCTTGCAGTCTGTGCACGTGGTGCACCTTGAAATGAACCGATTGATCTGCCACACTTTAAAAAGTAATGGTTTAATCATTGTTAGAGCTTAAAAGTAATCCTTTGGCCCTATTGATCATGATAAGATTATTCATGATGAATTCATTTGGCATTAGAATGGCTGTCCTCAAGCACCACCTGCAGTTCCCCTCTTCTTGTTTACCAACTGCTGCCTCCCAAGTGAAAGGGAGAGGAAAGAGTAGCAGCTAAGGAGCATAGCAGCTCAGATTGCTGGCAAAGCTGAACTGGGCCATCTCGTTCTAGTCCTACTGGGATTGGATTATTAAAAGCCCACCACCCATTACAACCACATTGGAAGGCTTTGCTAAAGAATTATGCTGTTAAGGCTAGACTATGATATTGCAAATGAATGGTATGGCAGAAGAGTAGATGAAATGTGCAGTGTAACTGAGCATTGGAAAGGATCAGTGGAGGTGAGGGCTGGCTTTATAGCTGCTCTGGATTTAACCATGGACTATCTTAATTCCTGTGTGGGACACGGGTGGCGCTGTGGGTTAAACCACAGAGCCTAGGACTTGCCGATCAGAAGGTCGGTGGTTCAAATCCCCGCGATGGGGTGAGCTCCCGTTGCTCGGTCCCTGCTCCTGCCAACCTAGCAGTTCGAAAGCACGTCAAAGTGCAAGTAGATAAATAGGTACCACTCCGGCGGGAAGGTAAACGGCGTTTCCATGCGCTGCTCTGGTTCGCCAGAAGCGGCTTAGTCATGCTGGGCACATGACCCGGAAGCTGTATGCCAGCTCCCTCGGCCAGTAAAGTAAGATGAGCACCGCAACCCCAGAGTCGGCCATGACTAATGGTCAGGGGTCCCTTTACCTTTATCTTAATTCCTCAGTAAATGACCTGGGCATGCTCAACCTTGATATCCCAGCCACTCAAGAAGCCCTCCCTGGACCCAGAGATTTGTAATAACCATTATCCAGTCCCAAACAACCCCTTTCAAAGCTATTGTGGATATTGAGTTTGATGTCTTAATTATGAGAGCTATTCTATTCTTTCACTTTAATAACATGTTAAGATGTAGCCGGCGCTAAGATCAATGCAATGAAAGAAGGGCAGGATTAAAACTGAATGAATAAATAAACAAAACTCTATTCAAATCACTTCCTTCCTGCAGTCTTCTGTTCAGCCCCTTCCTTATTCTTCCATAACAGAAGAGATTGGATCTCAAGCACTTAAACAGTAAAGAACCAGCCGGCTGCTTTCCCCTATTATCCATACTTAAGACTTATTTCCCCACCCTACTTTAACAGCTTAATGAGAAGTAAAAATGTAATGGTGAAGGGGTTGGGATCTGCATGTCTTGCATCTTTGACCAGAAATTGCATGCCTGTTGAATATGTGCTTGTTACATAGCTGCCCATAGTCCTCACACATTTTTTCCTTCACCTGCTATTGTAACTTTAACCTAGGTGTACACATAGTCTTGGAATCTTAGTGAGGTTGACCAGGAGTGGCGCAATGGTAGGGTGAGCTGCAGATGGAAGGAAGAGTGGCAGAAATCAGGCCTGCTCCTTGTGAATAGAGGATACCTTAGAATCCAAGCCTATGTATTTACATGCAATAAATTCCCCATATTAAAATATTCCATTTCATGATCTTTGTTCTGTTCATGAAAGGAAAGCAATAATGCATATTTACACATCTTCCATGAATGTAAGAGATGTACATGGCAGGACAATATGACAGATAACAAAGAATACAGCAACTGCATGCTAAATCATTGAGAGAGGTTGAAAGCTAGGGAAGGATAAGCGATGGGGAGAAAATTCAGGTTGTGGGAGAAATTCTTTCAGTTGGCGTTTTAATGTGAGCCAACCTAATTTGCACTTTCTGAACCAATACACAAAGCAGAACACAGCTATCCTTTGAAATATGCACTTCTCTGAACTGTGTGATAAAGTTCCTCAACCCAAAAACATGTGTGTGAAATGTATTAGGGGAAAGTATCTGCAAAAAGACATATATTAGTGAAATTAAAGTAGAAAAAAATGAATTATATTTGGGGAAATTGCATGCAAATATAACATACAAAAATGTGTTTTAAAAAGGAATGTGCTTGAAGATGCAAAGTAAATTGCAAGCTATAGAAATTTGGGAAACTGAATTTAAGTTTGAAAAAATGCATAACTGACTGCTACAGATTATTACCAAGGGATAGCTCAGTTGGTAAAACATGAGACTCCTAATCTCAGTATCATGAGTTTGTGGCCCACGTTTGGTGAAGGATTCCTCCATTGCAGGGAATTGAACTAGATGACCCTCGTAGTCCCTTCAAACTTTACAAGTCTGTGATCCAGTGACATTCAGTAGAATGTGAATATGCTGAAAATATGCCAAGCCATGAGCAGCTAACTCATGGCCCGTGAGTTTCATTCATCCCTCGAAGGGTTTTTTTGTGGTCCCTCTCTCTCTTCCAAATTGTCATTTTTAAACGGACGTGTGTGTGTGTGTTACAAAAAAAACCCTGAAGGTTTTCCTTAAACAATTTTTGAATTGACCACTTCATACTTAATAAGGAGCTCCTGGAGGGTTAATAATGCTACCCTTGGCCTGGAAAAGTTTAGCCACCCTTGTGCTAAGCTGAGAGAACATGGCTCTGTTGTGTTACTGCTCCATCCTGTCCTGCTCCATTCGTATGTTCAGTGACCCTGGATATGAAGATGAGAATAGGATAAAAGAGGTACTTTCTGGGGAGACAGTGTGCATGTGCTTTCTCAGTAGTGATTACTTCTCAGTAGCATCACCTTCCTGCTGAGGATTCTGCGACTGGAAGTTGCAGTCCCACCTTTGAGGGGAAATGTGCTACACTGGAGTCTGAGGAACACCTACCACTGCCTTCCCATGAACTGCCTCAGGTGAGCTGCTAGATCAGGCTTCCTCAAACTCTGCCCTCCAGATGTTTTTGGCCTACAACTCCCATGATCCCTAGCTAGTGGGACCAGTGGTCAGGGATGATGGGAATTGTAGTCTCAAAACATTGGGAGGGCCGAGGTTGAGGAAGCCTGTGATAGATCCTTGGGGACAAGGTGAAGGAGGAACATCCTCTACTATGGGAAAGAGGAGACAGGTGGTAGCACTTGCAGGAACGAGACAGTCAGAGCTCCCTCTCCTCCTTGATCATGCTTGCAAACATTTGAACATGGAGACTCCTGTTCAAATACCTGTGACCTCCATTTCAAGTCCCCAGGCTGGTTGTTTCCCAACATAACAACTCAATCCATTGCTTCATTCAGTCTGCTGAGGAAACCCCATGGTTTATGCACCACTATTTTTGAATGTGCTATATCTGAGGGGGTTTTCTATCGCACTAGAAAGGTGCCTACCCACTTCAAAGACCAACTGGTCACAAAATGTGGCCAGACAAAATGTAAGCAGATTGTGAGCCAGATGTTCAGCCCAGCCCCCTCCAAATATAAAGTTCTGAAGTATAAGTTCTTTTAAAGCAGCAGGTACAATTTCATTGCAAATTAATTTGTTTCACACCATGGGAAATGTTAAGTGTCTTCTCAGCTATATCTCAAGGGAATGACTGGGAAAGCGCATCTGTTTATTTTTAGAGTTTACTCTAGTTAATCAAAAGAATGCTTAAATAATTTCTGAAATCATGTAGCTTTAGTTCTTGTCAGGAGTACCTGTAAGATTGAGAACAAGAGGCTGCTAACCAAGGTGAATCAAATTATTATTGTTTATAATAGTTTTTATTAAATTTTACATCTTAAAATAAACATTTTACATACTGTTAGGTATCCAATGACTTACCTCCTCCTCTTTCCATGGTTCATTTTATCTTTCATTCCTGCATATTTTGCTATAACCATTTTAGTCAGTTCTCCACTTTTACACCCCTCAAACATTAATTACACTGTTGAATTTATATTAATGCTGCCAGCATTTTGAGCTGTGTACAATTATTTTCCATATGCCCAATAAATATTTTCCACTCTTCTTTGAATATATGTTCTTCTTGCTCTCTTATTATCTTAAACCTGCAAGCTCTGCATAGTCTAACATCTTAAGTTGCCAGTCCTCTTTGCCTGGAACCTCCCCCACTTTCCATTTGGGGGCTAACAAAACTCGGGCCACCATTGTTGCATACAGAAAAAAAATTTGCTGACACTGAGAGACTTCAGTCTGAATTATCCCAACAAAAAGAACTCCAGTCTTTTTGGGAAAGTTATCTTAAACATTTTTTTTCAACTCATTATAGATCATTTCCCAAGGCGAACCAAATTAGCTATGTGTATTTCAGAATGAATAGATTGCAAGTTTCAGCAAAAGGTGTGGGTTCTGAACACATGAGCAGGGATGAGTATACTAAGCTTCATCTCCATTGGCTTCTTCGTCTCCTCCATAAGTTGGTGGACAAACTTCTGAAGCATTGAGCCTTGTATACATGAGGAGGCTCCCTGCATGCATTAAAATCCTGGTCTACAACCATGTGACAGTGAAGGCCAAATGCTTTGGTCACTGCAGAAGTATACACACAAAACCTAGAAATCCAAAGCAGTTCCCAGTACTACCACCCCAAGAAACAACAACAATCCAGTGGCTGTAGAATGTGAGCATCAGATGGAAAAGAAAAGAGGCAGGTTGGAGAGTGGAATGACCTGCTTAGAAGTAATGTCTGGCTGAAACCCTGAACAGCAGCCCACTCTTAGGTTGTGATGATACACTGCAACGTTTTTTGTTGCAAGCCTCACTAGTACAGTGGTACCTCGGGTTACATACACTTCAGGTTACATATGCTTCAGGTTACACACTCCACTAACCCAGAAATAGTGCTTCAGGTTAAGAACTTTGCTTCAGGATGAGAACAGAAATTGTGCTCCGGTGGCGTGGTGGCAGCGGGAGGCCCCATTAGCTAAAGTGGTGCTTCAGGTTAAGAACAGTTTCAGGTTAAGAACGGTCCTCCGGAACGAATTAAGTACTTAACCCGAGGTACCACTGTACTCCTGTTTCACCAGCAGTAGTTGGTGAGAAACTGTAGCAGAAGTCCTGATCTTCTCCCTCTATAATTGCACAACAGAGCGCACGATTCCTCTGTCTTGAAAAATCCATAAGAAAATACAAACACCTGCAGACACTAGAAATACAACAACTAAAGCCTTTGCACAACTGTAATGCATACACATTTGGCCCACAAATCAATAGTTGGATGCTTTTTTCCTATTAAACCACTTGCTGTAGACAACATTATTTTCCCAGAAAACATAAGTACTTATTGCCCCCAAACTTGCTGCCAATTGATAATATATTAACTAATATTTTCCCAGCTTAACAGGAACTCTGGAAGAAAAATATACTTTGGATACTAAAAAAAGATAGCAAAATAAAACCATTAAACAAAAAAACCACCCCTCTGTAACTCACATTTGAAGATGAAATATGCATTTCTTTATCGTTGATAAGAATTAAGTGCACTTTATACGTAGGGGATGTGAGAGTTACAGCGTCCTTAGCTTATTTTTGCCCATTGAGCTATCCTGACTATTCAGCTCACACAAGAGTGCTAGGCTGAAGTATTATTTAATAAATCGGGAGTGTGGCATGGCAAAACCAGCCTTCCAACAATGGATTAGTCTTAGAAGAATTATCTTTAAATGTGACATGACCAAGGATTTCTTTTTCTTTCCCTAGCACCTCACCATACCCTGGGCTTTTTTAAAAAACAATAGAAAGCCTTGCTGCCACTTTTGGCAGAATCTTGGCTCCTCCAGCCTCATTGCTTGGACAAAGAATCCTGCGAAAATGCTACTACATCATGGAGTAGCATTGTTCCCAGGGTTACCTTAGGAACCCATCGTTCCCCATCGGCTACCTAGTATTTTAGGTAAGATTGAAATTCTTGAAATGTGACTGCCCCCAGTAGTCATTGAATTATTCCCTTCCCCTCCGCAAACGTGGGAAGGGCATATTTGTCACAGCTTTAATCAGGCTGACAGTGAGAAGTGGGCTTCTCTAGGAGAATAATTGCATGATGTGGGCATGGAAAGGATGGCTTGGGGTGAATTATGCCAGGAAACCAATTATGTGGGAAGAATGATGGTCATGGAGATTGGTGTGGGAGCTAAGGTGGCTGCTTGCCTATGATTAAGCCAGTGTCTAGAGAGAGGGAGAAGGTGGTTTTGCCCCACTCCTAAATGTCTTGACTTATGCTCACTTACTTTATGGTACATATACCACATTTTTCGCTCTATAAGACGCACCAGACCATAAGACGCACCTAGTTTTTGGAAGAGGAAAACAAGAAAAAAAATATTCTGAATCCCAGAAGCTAGGACAGCAAGTGGGATCGCTGCACAGTGATCCTGCTTGCTGTCCTGGCTTATGGGATAGCCGCGCACAGCCTCTCCCAAGGAAAAGCCTCTCCTCTGCCACCTTCTCCCTTGCCCAACAGCAACACAGCCTCTCGGGGGAAAGCCCCGAAGATCTGCACACACGCTCCACGCGGCTCTTTAAAGGGAGCACTGAGCAGAGCCTCCCGCCTGCATTCGCTCCATAAGACACACACACATTTCCCCTTACTTTTTAGGAGGGGGAAAGTGCGTCTTGTAGAGCGAAAAATACGGTAGCTCCAGAGGCGCCATTAAGAATTAAGCCAGATGCTGCCCTGGTTTTTGTCTCTTGGTCATGCCAGAGCATGACAAGATTGTTAATAACTTGAATTGGTGTCAATACAGATCACTTCCCAAAGAGTCCTGAATTCAGTAGCACTGAACTCAGCTGGCACCCATACTACTATTTATTGTTCCATTATTTATTTATTTTGTTTAGTAATTGCTTAGAAAAAAGAATTCAAAGTGGCTTACAATAGTAAAATCGGCAAATAATAAAAATGTAAAAACATAATCAAGAAAATTGAAAAGTAAAGCAGTAAAAAAAAAATACCCCAGCATATCTAGTATTACTTACAAGCACTCAGTACAGAAAAGTGTTTTTTAAAAAACAACAAAACACGCTAAAAAATCACCATTTCCAGCTGACTGCAAACTATTTTGCTTATTAACACTATCAATTACTAATTCAACAGTAATTTTATAACTACCCTCATATCTAGTGTTAATTGCTAATTTATGGCAGTTATGATTACTTTTTTTGTTTGCCTTGCATAGCTCTGTTATTATATCTGAATAAAATTTCCCTCATGGGAGGGAACCATGGGTGGCTTTCCTATGTGGGGAAAAGTGTAAAAATGAACTTTGCTATGTACAGACTTTATTCATAAGCTGCTTAGTCCCAGGAACCTCTATCCCTTTGAAATATGGTGGTACATCTCTGGCGAGAGATCTAGTCGTGTTGGGTAATTATTTGACGATATAGAGACAGGATGTCATTTCCCACCCCCATGAAAAGCACAAGAGGCAGTCACTTTTCTTGACCCTATTTAGGTGTGGGTCTGGTTAGTGCCTGTATGTTAGATCTCCTGGGAACCACATTATGTCACCTTGAATTACAAGATGGGGGGGGCAGAATATAAATATAATGAAATAAAATTTATCAGTAAGATTCATCTCCAAAATATTCCTTTTGGGTGGCACCATGATAATTTTGCTCATACAGAGGCTCTGACTGATCAGTTGGGAATCAGGAAATGGATTGTCTTATGTTACTATTTTGCAAGACCCTTTCTAGAGTATAGCGCACCACTTTGCTGGCTGTGGTGTACACTGTGGTCTCGATTGCATGGGTAGAAGGAGGTAGGGTTGGTGTGTGGGCAAGCTGTCCTGTCCAGAGAGAGGAATTGCCCAGAGCATATCTGCACAGCTTAATCCACCAAGCCAAAAACAACCCCACCTATGTCAGATACTCAGTAAACCTCTTGGCACTGGAAAAACAGTATTTGACAGATCACAATAAGGTTAGTATGGCACATCTGGCTTTGTAGGTCACAAGTTATGTGGAGTCTGTGTAATAGGTGAGATGCTAAAGTAAATAAATGAATACATCTTGTTTGTTAGAATTGTGTGTGCTTTTTTTGTCATTGGTAGCAGTCAGGGTGCCTACTGTGTTCAAAGCCTGCAATAAATGTTGCCTTGATGGATTTCAGGGAGGTCTGATGCAGTAATGTGTTAAATAGGTTCCTTGAAAGGTGTTTATCTTAGTAGATTCACAGCTATTTTCCTGCTCATTGTCTGGATTAGCCATGGAGCTCTGGATAAAGCACTGTGAAAGATGTTCATGCCATAGCAAGTGTGAGTGATTTTGTGTGTGTGTGTGTGTGTGTGTGTTAGAGAGAGAGAGAGAGAGAGAGAGAGAGAGTGAGTGTGTGTGTGTGTGTGTGTGTGTGTGTGTGTGTGTGTAAGCAAGATGTTCCCAGTTTTTGTAAGGTTTGCAGTGAAACACACTTGTGATTATACTAAGGGCAGGGAACAGGATATTTATGAGAAATACAGTCCTTGTTATTCTTTAGTCCTATTTAAGAAAACAATACAGTGGTACCTCGGGTTAAGAACTTAATTCGTTCTGGAGGTCCGTTCTCAACCTGAAACTGTTCTTAACCTGAGGTACCACTTTAGCTAATGGGGCCTCCCACTGCCACCACACCGCCACCGTGTGATTTCTGTTCTCATCCTGAAGCAAAGTTCTTAACCTGAGGTACTATTTCTGGGTTAGCGGAGTCTGTAACCTGAAGCGTCTGTAACCTGAGGTACCACTGTAATCAAATTCAGCCATGCTCCTGTGTGGTATTGGTGAGAAATACGTGCTGATGCTAAAACCAGGCCCTGCAATTAGAAACATGCTATGGAACTTAAATAAGGGATTGTTGGGTGGGTGAGGGGACACCAAAAGCAAAAAGCAGCTACTACTGCATCTCTTAAACCCTTCTTTATGCTGTGAAGAATTCAGCACATTGGAGAAGCTGAAATGAATGATGTGTGTGCCCACATGTATAATTTTAATACTGAATTGTAATAAGTGCTGGACAAAATAAAGATCTAACCCTACAGCCATCCACATTCCCTTCCACCCTTAGGTTGTACAAAATGGGCAATAAAGTAAACAATGATTTCATGTTCTTCTTCCCTAATCTACATCCTTGTGACAAATGGTTTTGCCTTCCTGATTGACACCTGAACCCTCCCAGGTCAAGGCTGGCTCCATAAGCACAGTTGCAATTACTCTCCTTACCTGGCAGCATTCCCTTTCCTGAACTGAAGCAAAGACTGACTAGTGCCAGAAGGGGGGTGTCATTTAGCTTGCTTTCTGTTTTTAATTTACTTGCTGGTGCAAAATTGATCCCCCTGGAAGTCTCTGGCCTCTATATATTCCCACCTATTGGCTTAATAAAAATAAGAAAGAAAACAAACCCCAACCACTGCTACTTCTCAGCAATTTCATTATACAAATCAATTCTCTGCACTTTAATTTCTTTATCCCCCACTTCCCAGCCTTTATTTTGTTGAGCTGTTGGGCACGGCATTGTGGGAAACTTTCCTATCTGCCATAGGCTGCCTCTGAAACACTTCCATATACATTTGCATTCAGCTGAGCAACAGACGACAAAATGGCAGTACTTGGAGAGAATTAAAATAAATTGTCTGTGTTTGGGTGGCAAAGAAAGATTCTGATGCATTTCACACAGCTCTGTAAAGCTTTAGCACAACAAACCAGAGGCAGTGTGTGTTTTGCTGAACAGCAGAGAAGGAAAAGGCATTTTCTAGATGACACCAATTTAAATCATTCCATCCCTGCCCCGTGATTTATAAATGCTTATGTATTTTATTTTTTAAATCCCCTTTCTTGAAATGTTTTCCAGGATAGTCCTCCAGAAATAGCTGTGGTGCCATGGCTAGGAGAAAACTCCTGTATGGAACTGCCGGTGGTATACTCTGATGTAGAGCAACTTATCACCACTTAGGATCTCCCCGCTTGTGCCTACTGTGTCTTGCTGTAGGCGCTTGAGCTGTACACCCCTGGTACTTGTAAGCAGGCTCAAGGACAAAGATATGCCAACACCTTCCTTTAGACATAAGCTGATTTAAAATTATGAGCAGCACAACTGATATACAGGCCTGGTGCTCTCATCTTGCACTCTCAAAAAACAAAACCCTACAAAACCCTTAGCATTACACATCCCCCCCCCAACCTCTGCACAATAAACCATAACCCCCAAATTTCATTTTTAAAAAAGACCTGCTTTCATATGTAAGAATCTGTGGTATGAGGCAAAATATACTGGCACCCTTTCTCTTCTTTCAATGAAAAGCAAATTTTAAGTGTGTTACTCTCCCCTGCTGCCCTAGAGAAAAAAATAATGCAGAGGCCCATGGTACAAATCCCTTGTACTGCAGTGAATCTTATACTATGTGCCAAAACACTCAGAATGTTAGGACTTGGGCTTTGTACACTTGCAGTATCACCTTGAATTGAGCCCTGTAGCACACAGACAGACAGCAAAGTGCTTTTAGAATAGGTGGTATACGGTCACATTTCACTGTCTCCTTAACAGCTGGGCAGCATTCTGCACCCACTGCAGCTTCCAGATTGTCTTCAAGGGTAGCCCCATACAGAGTACACTGGAATAGTTCAAACATTAGGTTATGGTACCATGGCTTACTGAAATCAGACTATCCCGGTCCTGGAAACAAACAGTTCATACCATGAAGGCCACCTGAGCCTCCACTGATGACAATGGATAAAGGAGTATCTCCAAGCTTTGTACCTCTGTTCAGATGCACTTCCACCAATAATATATCGTGGGTTTTTTCCTTTGGAACACATACTAGAGAACCAAATGTTTGAAACTGTGGGAGGGGTAGGGGTTATCATGGCAACAATTGAGCAGATGAAAGCACTTCTAATGTAACTCTCAAGAGCTTGGCAAATGGCTGGGGAGAGTGGAAAAGCTGGAAGGGTGCTATCCTGGAAACAATCCCCATCTTTCTTAGAAGGCATCTCTCACACCTTTCAACAAGAGTTTTTAAAGAGTAAGTGCTGATACTTTTTTTCCCCATGAGCCTTCATTGGAATAGCTGCTGTCAGGCACAAAACATCTTGCCCAGGCCTTGAATATTTGAATTTTCTGTTTGAAAGATAACTAAAACAACACACATATTTGCCATGGCATTAGCTGCTTTGAAGCAAACCCAGGTTTTGTTTGTGTTTTCTTATCTGATTGCGAGGGAACTGTTTTCATCACTAATTTTCAGCTGACTCCTGTATATTTTGGAAATAGGCATTAAATAAAGCCATAGGAGAAGAGTGCTGCATCCCTGGGAGGAGAACCATTTGTTGTCCCTAACCTCCTTGAAGAACTTTTGAGCCTCCTGCCCTTTTAAGCTCCTGATGGCCAAAGGGGCTGGGATGATGAGGCTTGGCGGACAGATGATGCACTGCTCTTGACAGTGCTGAAATCCTGCCCCATGGCTTCCTGCTAAGTAATGAGGCATGCTTCTGCAATCACTTCAACGGCAAACTCTACAAAATCACTTCGGGTTCTTCTTTCCTTCCCTCCCTCCCTTTTGCCCCCTTTTTAAATCTCATACATTTTAAGCAAAGAAGATGGCTCTTGCATCTGCATTTAACATCCCGCTTGATTAGATCTTGTCAGGCTGTCTTTAAATGCTATCTCAGCCTGGAGGTTCTTGCTGCAGCCTGTAATTAAAGGAAGAGCTTGTTCAGATATCTTACCTGATTCCTCAGCCCCTTCACAGCTTCACAGGAATGGCTGGCGCATTGCGACTGGTTGGATGCTATGCATACATACACTGGCTTTCCTCGGAGATTGAATTGGCAGTGTAAAAATAATCTGTCAAAGTGAAGGGAAAGTAAATAGGCCTCAGACAAAAATCACCACTCTGGTAAATCCTGTAACCACCAAATTAGAATGAGTGATCCTCTGTAGACAAAGACTTTTATTTTCACCAATAACTCAGCATGTTGGCTTGGTTCTAGCTACATGGGTGTCCTATAACTTCCTGCTAAGCAATGAAATCTGCTCAGCAATTGATAGCACTGTAAATTCTGCAAAAATCACTGTGAGCCTTCAGGCTGGCAAGAATGTTATTCCACCTCTGCAATAGACAGAAGCTCAGTTTGCAAGTAATACCAAACCATGGTTTAACATGATGTGCACTAGCTGGAATGAACCCGACTTTACTCTCTTCCTCCCAGGCAGCTGGGAGAAGGACTTCACCAGCACTGTCATGTCATACAAACTAGAGGTAGTGGTATAAAACAAATTGTGATTAGTTAAACAAGCCAACTTCATTGCCCATGGTTTGAAGTTGGCTTGTTGCTTTTTAAAATATTTAACCATGGCCTGTGTTTCATAGAACACAAGACAAGATAGTGTGAAAGCAGAACTAATGCTGGTCAAGTAGCCTATGCTAAGATAACCGAAGCTTATCTGAACCCAGCCCCGTGTGTGTGAATAAATGCCTGGATAGGATTACTATTGTTAATGTATCTGTTGTGAACCACTTGAAGTATAGTATTTGCAGAAACCTGACTTGACTAATACTCTGTTTCTCCCAGGGAATGAAATGGTTTGCATTGACTTCTATAGGCAAGAATACATTTGAGATAGGAGCAAATTAGGGTCATTCCTAAACTACAGGCAGCTTGAATTATGCTATAGATTGTATCCCTCCCCCCACATTTTATCTTTTGTGAGTCACTCAGACCTTCTTGGTGGTGGGAAGCGATGCATGGATTCAATTAACTAACTAACCAAATTAACTTAAATGTGGGAGAAATGAAGTTGCTTCCATTGCAGGCATTACTGAGGTGAAGGCAAATCCTGGATCCCATGAGCAGCTCTAGCATTAGGGACAGAGGATAGATTTTGCCCTAACTTCAACATCATCACAGATTGCAGCCCGTTTTTGCCCACAAATGCCAATGGAAGCCAACCTCCCTTATGAAGGAAAGTAAATTCACCTCATAAAAGACTTTGAAGCACAAGGCTTCTCACAGGTTTGCTCCTTTAATTAAACAAGATCAGATTTGCATACAGAAGATGGTCATGGGAACCCATAAACCTTTAATTAATCTCTTTTCATAACAAGAACTGCTTTAGTCAGGGTGCTGAAAATGCTTTGTTACCTTGTAAGCCCCAGGAATGATGTAGCTGGTTCCATATGTGCTAGAACAGCGTTAAAATAACTCCTCTTTCATTATTGCAGTTCACATTACCTCTCTGTGGACTTACCCTCTCTCTTTTCCATTTTCAGAGACTGGCTGATGCGGCTGAGAAATTTCAGAAAGCCCATCGTTGGCAAGACAACATCAAGGTAAACCTCTTTTTTGTGGCCTCTAATCATACCAAGGACTGAACACACACACACCACACCACACACCCTGGCTGTCTCTTTGTCACACACAAACACATACACACTTACACTTCAGTATTACATGTGCTGTCAAACCCTTCTTGCAAGTGAACTTTTTCGAAACCCAGATGCAATGGGTGTTTGTTTGTGTGTCCAGCATAAAATAAGCATGACTGATGTAAGCGCTTCTGTAAATACATATGTCTGGTAAAAGAAAGGCCTTCACATTCCAGCTGCTGCTCTGCAGTTCACAGGTCTTCTCTCACTATGTTTACAGCAGGGTTCGTATTACATTTCAGGCACTTTAGAGGTGGGTGTGGCTCTATCAATGTGCTTGCTCCTTTTGAAATTCATTGTAGGTCAATATAAATATTAAGTGACCAAATTAAAATAAATTCTTGAATACAATGAGGTCCTTAAAATAAATCTTTTCCCCTCTGCTTCTCATTCTCAGAATACTTCACAAAGCCATTATGTCTTCATTCTCTCTATTTTCCACTTCCTTTTTCTTCCTCTGCCCCATCACTCCTTCTCCTTTCCAGCTCCTTGGTTTTCCAGAAAGCTCTGTATTTGCAGGTGCCCTTCTATTTGCTTGTTAGTCTCCCTGTGCTGGCCAGCCAAAATGAAAGTAAATTCAGTCATTTTGAGCTCACTTTTAGTATCGCCTCTATCTGCATGTGCAGGTAATAAGACGAGGCAGACAGCAGGAGATGGAGGTAAAACTAACCGTTGAAAGCTTTGTTTTTGAGTTGCTGTGGAGAACTCTGTTATGAACATGCCATCTTAATATAGCTCAAGAGGCATGATGTGCTAAGAGGTGGCCCTACAGGCAAGGGTTTGCTCAGTCCAGTTGTTGGAGGGGGGGTTGGGTTCTCGCATATGAGAATACAATGGCATTCACATTTTAATAATATTTGATGCAACTCATTCCAGTTGGAGTTTGTTCAGGAGGAGGTGAAGAGCAATCTAAGATGGTGACAAGCAAATGTTGCTGTTTTAATGATTGCATTTGACTTTGTAATTATGGCGGCGCTAAAGCTCAGCAAGAAATCGTGGCATTCTGCTCGGAAATGCATTTAAATTGTTACAGGAAGACAAAAGAGAGGGAAAACTCCCTTCCTTTCAGAGATAGCATTAGGGCAAATAAGTTTCTTAAAGAGCCAGTGTGTTGTGGTGGTTAAAAGCAGCAGACTCGTAATCTGGGGAACCGGGTTCATGTCTCCACTCCTCCACATGCAGCTGCTGGGTGACTTTGGGCCAGTCACACTTCTTTGAAGTCTCTCAGCCCCACTCACCTCACAGAGTGTTTGTTGGTGGGGGAGGAAGGGAAAGGAGAATGTTAGCCGCTTTGAGACTCCTTAGGCTAGTGATAAAGCGGGATATCAAATCCAAACTACTACTACTCCTCTTCTTCTTCTTCTTCTTCTTCTTCTTCTCCTTCTTCTTCTTCTTCTTCTGTCTGGTTTCATATTCTAGCTGATAGATGCTACAGGAGAGCAGTTCTCCGCTTCGGGGGGCATCAGAGTGTCCCCACTAGACACCGTCTTCATTCTTCTTCTCTGCTTATAGCACAGTGTTATGCAGAATATGTAGGGTAATCTGGTGGGACAGGCAATGAGAGAGCCGTAAGGAGGTTAGGCTTGATAAAGCTTGGGATCCCTTTCCACCTTCTTTTTCAGCTTCCTCTCCTAATATAAATGAGCACCTTCATCACCAGAATCAACATCCAAACCTGCTGTCTTTGAAAGGATATAATGCTTTTCCTTTTGCTGTCTCTTAATAAAAGGAATCCATATTCTGATAAACTTATTTAGAAGAATGGGATGGTGGTTGTGGGGAGCAAAAAGCTCCCTGCAGTGAAGTTCACTAAAAACAACAACATTGAAATGCTGAGTCCCACCCCCTTGCCAAAACAATAGTTCTCCCAAAGCAAAGGGCACATTCCACAGCTTGCCATTCTGCTTGCTCCAGTGAGATAGATTATTTTTTATAGAGGTAACTTGACATTCCTTTTACTTCTTTAAAGGATCAAAGGGCAAGCACTCTGAGCACTGCTAAAGTCTGTGGTTATAACTTTACACCTGAGTGAGTTCGAGACCTGAGAGTCAACCAGAGCATCATTTGTGAAAAGACAAAGGGGTGAAACACACACTGAATGCCAATGTGCAACCCATGAGACCTCTTGTGGCACAATGGAAATTTCTATTAAGGAAGGAGGAAAGAAGAAGGAAAGGACATTAGGGCCTGTAGTGAATGGGAAAATATGGAGTGTACATATGTGGAAAACAGGGAAGTCAGGCAGGAATGGAACCTGGAAGGACCCAAAAGAACATGTGAACATACTCATGATTCTGGGTATTCGTAGAACCCTGCACTGGGCTTTGAATCCCCAACAATCAGCAGATAGTCAGGATTTTGAATAGCCTTGCAAAACCCCTCTTTGGCCCATCCATGACTTCACCTTCCCCTCACCTGATGTCATGTGTGATGTCAGGTGGAGAACAGGAAGGTGTGGCTTGACTAAAAATGGCCTGGCAGTCCAAAAGCCCACAAGCCAGAAATTCCCCATTCCTGCTATAGAGGCTGCCTTAACAAGTAAGCCTTGACTTCTCAATAAATCAGAAGCTAAAACCTATTTAGGGAAGGGAAGAGGTTCATTTCATATGAGAAATATAAAGTGGTTGGTCATTCATGCACAGGATCCAAGGGCCTTTCCTGAAAAAAATGCTTCTGTCCTGCATTTTTCCCAGCACTCAAAATAGTTCTTCCATTGCCCTTATAAGCACTGAGTGGAAGGTGGTTGCACCAGTGACATGGGCAGGGTGACTCTTACACCACTGCACACTTTATCAACATAACCCTGCAACTTTAACATGTCTAGCAATAACAGCAGTTTGTGGTAGGCAAGGTTTGCTACCCATGTGTTTGACTTCTCTGCATTTTGTTTCATAAGCCTGGATTTATTCAGTGTTTTGCTGGCATGCCAAAGGCACAAATTGCTCTGCTTCACAAGTTATTTTCCCGTGTTGGGTAATTTTACTGTTAGTATGAATTATTGAAATATACAAAATGTCCATAACAAGTGCTGCTAAAGCAAACTGGCTTCCAGATTTTAGGCTTTGAAAAATTAGCTGGCTCTTTATAGGAATTGCATCCCACCCATCACCTCTTCCTCTGCAATCTTTAATGGTATCTGTAGGGGAAGCAGCTTTTAAAAATAGATCCATGCCTCACAATGAGGAATACTTAAAATACCTGCTTCTTCTCATTCAATCAGAAATGGGCTAAGATGCCTGTGAAGAGTAGGTGTGAAATTCACTTTTTTTTCTATTCAGGTATTGTTCAGATTTGTTATAACCCTAATGTAAGAGATTCTATGTCACTATTCAAAACTGAGTAGGTTTAATTTATTTAACTCTCACTAACTTTGGTAGCATTATTTCCAAAGGCTATGTTGAGAATGAAAACCTCTGGCCCATGCACCTAACCAAGCCCACTCTTTGGTAAAATCTTTTGTAAAATCTTTGATTTATGCCCGAATATTCTCCCCTGTTTCTAAAATTAGGCATTGTGTGGAGAACATACATGGGAAGAACCCAGGGTCAACTTAGGAAACCTAAGGGTCATTAATTCAGGAAAGACAAAAGAATGTAGTACTTCACACGATGCATGGTTAAACTATGGACTTTGATACTATAATATGCAATAATTACCACCTACTTGGATGGTAGGTGGTAAGGTTGGATCCTTAAAAGAGGATTCGACAAACCCATGGAGGCTGTTGATTGCTGCTAGTCATGATGGGTGCTGCTTTGGGTTCAGAGTCAATAGGCTTCTGAATGCCAGTTGCTGGAGAACATAATCAAGATAATGCTATTGTACTGATATCCTACTGGTGGGCTTCACATGAGCATCGGGTTGGCCACTTTGGAAAAAGAGTGCTAGACTAGGCAATCCTTTTGTATGATCCACCAGGCCTTTTCATATGTTCTTAACAATAGACACCATAGTTTCTCCCTCCCTCTCCCCCTCCTCTGTATGTAGCAGTGTGCATACCATGGCAACTATAGCTGACTTAACTAGGATATATTAGGAGCAAAGGTGGCCTTGAGCCTCTTCTGCCTGTAGCAAGAAGAGAGCACGATTCTTTCCACTTGGGTTATGCTTTCATCACTCCAGCTTCCATTTCCTTAAACCAAAGCCCACAACCCAGTGGGTTTTATTGTTTCAGTTTACAAGAGAAATGCCCTCAGATGCCCGTTTTCTCCTTGGAAGACAGACAATATCTCTGGGCTTCAAGGTCGCCTCACTGACAACTCCAAATTGCTAGCTCTGAGCCTGATTCCCATAGGAGCATCTCCACTCCCATCAAGATATTATTAACATCACTGGAGCACAAGCACAGGGAGCCAGAGGGCAGCCTCTATGCTTTTCTGCATTTCAAAACAGCAAGACTAGCAGGCAATGGCTGACTCATGCAAGCAGACATGAAGTGAGCAGCTAACGTTATTGTTCCAGGAAAGACAGATGAGCCCCCACAGCACTGAGGTTAGCACACTCCACCTTGACCTGTCCCTTGATTTGGGTGCCTCAGAGCCTAGCCCCTCTTGACAACATCAGCATCAAAGAAGGATTTTCAGCTTTACAATTTGGCACTTGTAATGGGCACCTGTCTGGTAAAATCTTTGGAACAGCATAGCAAATAGATTTTAAATGTATCTTTATTCTCTCTTTATCCACTTGCCACCACGCTGAGTGGCTTAGATGCCAGCCAGCCCTTGCCTGGTGTTTTCTTTGATGTAGCAACCCGAAGGATGTTCCATATTAGTCAGCTACAAACTTCCATTTCTGTGGATTATAATCACTGCTGTATGGACTTTGGATCTTCAGGGCAATGCAAACGCAGCACTTATCCAGAAGGAAAAAGCTGCCAGTCAAAATAATAATTATAAAACCGTACAGTACAAGAAACAAAAGCCTGAATGATTCTGAGATTTGTGTAAAGTTTAAATAGAATTTACAATTCCATATTCTTAGGAGTTCCACAAATATTTCAGCATGTAGCAGCACAAGTTCCTCCTCCTCAATTTCTCCAAGAGCTATTAAGGATTTTCCATGGCTTTTTTTAACAGGAAGCGTAGATTCAAGGTATGGGATTTGCATCTTAATAGATTGGTATTAGAAATATGACATAAACTTGTAAACAGTCAAATTGATTAACAATTGCACCAGGCCTACCTAGAAAAGTAGATAGATAGATAAATCAGGACTGAACATTTCTATCAAATTGTAATCTAATCATTAGTCATATAATTGATTCAAGAGTCTTAATTAATATCTTGACATACACAAGGCAGGCTAGATTATCATAAGGCTTTCGCATGAATGTGCAAATCTTCTGCTCAAAGCAGTCTCACTGCTATGAAGTTAGTTTATGTACCTGGCACAGGAATAATTTGAAAGATTTTGAGACCCCTCTGTCTGTGTGCAGCAGAGTCTAATCAAAGTGTCACAGGCTACTGCTGCGGGGTTGGGGGCACACTTGCTGTGGGAGTGAACAAAAGCCGTCTTTGTGGGGTGACACCATGCTGGCTGTTGTTATCTGCCATTGGCAGGAACATAACCTTCCTCCTGGGCTGGTGACAGCAAGAAGCGCTGACCTTAGTGAACAATGCAAAGGCCTCTGTATGTGACTTACTCCCCCCCCCCCCAAAAAAAGCCATAGATGTTTTATTGCCTGTTGTTTGTGACCCATGGGGCATTGTGCCATCATGCAAACATTAGCAAATCATATTTCATCTCTGTTATCTCAGGCATTCAGAACCCCCAGTATAAAGAAGAGCTTAAAGACTCTACTCCCGCTCTCCTTCATCATCTCTGCTATGCCTGGTTAATTCATCTCCTGCACCACTTCCAATCTATTTTTCTCTCTTTCTCTCTCTGGCTTTTTCTTCCTTATTCTTCCTCAAAATTATTGGGAGCTTAGGAAATTTGCAAGGAAATAGCACCTGACCCCTATAAGGTACAGGAAAAAGAAAGTAAGGGAATCTGCTTGTCTTTGAAAACAGGGACCAAACAAGAGGCCAAGCAGTTGACTAAGGTTTGTGTGGAAGAGTGAGGGTAATTTCAATATCTTTGCAACCCTGATTTCCCACCCTTGCCCTGAGAGCTTGTGCACCCGCTATTGACGCATTCTGGAAGGTGATCAAGCTGAAAGCATCAAGCTGAAAGCATCTTCCCCAGACTTAACCTCCATTTTCCCCATTTTATTTTATTTTTGTCTAGAAGTGGGGGAAGCTGCAGGTAAGTAGCTGCAGGTAAACAGAGACTGCTCTGCCTTTGAGCCTACTCTCCCTGTTTCTCACATTTCAGGGGCTTTGTGCTCCTTTTGTCCTTCTGTTTCAGTAAGTCCTGGTGAGGTTCTTTTGGCATCAATGGATTCATTGAGCCCAAGCCTATCACTGGCAAAGTAAATATGGGGTTAACTGCAACGCATGTGGCTCCTCTCCATTGTAGCAGACCTATGGGCAAAACAGAAAATAAAAGAGCAAGAGCAAATGAACAGGAACGAGAGATTCTCATGGATCTCTTTCTCTTCTCGAGGATCTCTTCCTCTTCTCTAACTGCACCATTGATTCCCTTAATCTTCCTTCTTCCCCAGCCCACTCTAAATACTCCTCATTCCAACTTAAAAAGAAAAAAACCTACATGATTTTAAAATCCTCTTACTGCAGTTGCTGCTGCTGCAGCTGCTCTCTGCTGCTAGCACATCCTGTAGTCCCTTTGCTCCTCTGAGTGTGTCCTACGAGCTGCTTGCCCTGATTAGCAGGAGATGGTGCTGATTCTGCAGAATTACAGATAAGCAGCAGTGAAAGAAAATTTCCTCTGGTACCGGAAAGCAACATTTGGATGATGGCTACAAAATCCGTCCTCTGACTGTGCTCCCTGAGTCATTGTCAGGCAGGCTCATTTCACCACCAGTCCAGGAAAAAGGGTTTGCTCTTCTCTTCAGGCCATGCAGATCAATAAGCAAGCATTTCATCGTTATCATTGCCAGTTGCACCTGGAGAATCAATGGCTTTTGTGGTTGCTATAAACATTTATATTCAGCTCATTTAAAAATAAAAAATCAGGTTGTCTTACAACAAAAATCACAAAGAATTAAACAATAAAATTGTAAAATAAATAACAAACAGCGACACCAGAACATTTAGCAGCATCTGGAAAGAGGGAGTGCAAAACTGCAAATAACAATCTTCAGTTGTTAAACATCACTGAGTTCATAGTAAGAAATATTTACAATGTTATGTAAAAACTTGGACTCAGAATGAGCAGTGGGGAATGACTTTGTAGTGAGTTTTGTATTGCTGGGGCCACCACTGAGAACCTCCTGCTATAATGATGGAGTCTTAAGCAGTATCACCTTAAATGTAAAGGGAGGGACCCCTGACCATTAGGTCCAGTCACAGACGACTCTGGGGTTGCAACGCTCAACTCACTTTACTGGCCGAGGGAGCCGGCGTACAGCTTCCGGGTCATGTGGCCAGCATGACTAAGCCACTTCTGGCGAACCAGAGCAGCACATGGAAACGCCGTTTACCTTTCCGTTTACCTATTTATCTACTTGCACTTTGACGTGCTTTTGAACTGCTAGGTTGGCAGGAGCTGGGACCTAGCAATGGGAGCTCACCCCGTCGTGGGGATTTGAACCACCGACCTTCTGATCAGCAAGCCCTAGGCTCTGTGGTTTAGACCACAGCGCCACCCGTGTCCATCTAGTAGGTCTCAAAAGGCTCAGGAGAAGGAGAGAAGAGAGGCCTCCTAAAAGTCTTTCCTCTATATTTCCTTCTCATACAGAACCCGAGCTCTTCTCCCTTTAGCTATCTTTGATCTTCCTTCCATTCCCTCTGTGCTCTGGACCATGCCAACCTCTCTTATCCATGCAGTGTGCCAGGAGAGAAATGCCAGCTATGACTGGTGGAAAATGCCACAATTTTCCAGACTGTTACTTGCTGAGACATTGATCCTTTGGCATACTTTTCAACAGCAGCCCCTGTTTTCTGTTACATCTGCCTGCCAAATATCTGTCCCTATTTTGCCTTTTGTACACTATTTAGAGTTGTGTGTTTTAAATATTTTTGAAAAATCACTATATATGCAGCAGACTGTATGCAGTTTCTTTCCATCCTTCTCTGTCCTCCCCCCAAAAAACCCCTAGCTGCCTATCTAAACAATAAATATTGCTGAATGCATTTGAGTTCCAGTGGGCCTTCCATAGCAAGGACAGCCAGAGATCCATTGTAAGATTAAACATTCCATCAAGTTACTGGAGATTTTTTTTTAAAAAGCGAACTATTGCATTCTGTTTACTATCACAGCTGCTTCAGACGCTAATATGGGACAGGCTGTTAAAGAGTAAATGAGTGCAACATACAGCAAGGGAGAAAAGAGCCTTCAGCAATAGTGGATATGTGTGACAGTGGAGTGCAGGCACTCAAGCAGGGAGCCCTTGATGTGAGATGTACACAAGTGTCCGTATTTTCATCTGTGCAATGTTGGGGAGTATAGTGCAATCCTTTTTATTATCCTGTATTGACTTTTACTGGTTTCCATCACATCCTTATCAGTGGCTCCCAATGCAAAGGACTGGGGTGCCCTGAATGCCTTGCATGCTACTAGGTACTTTCAGTGAAGTGCCTTTTTATTGCTTTTATTCTATTTTATTGCTATACGTTTCTGTAAAGATGCAGAGCACCGCTAATCTCCATTCCCTAGCTGAAGAACAGGGATGCAGGTTATCTTGAAGCATATCTGTATTGGTTCCTTTGCTGAACAGAGGGAGAGAATTAAAACATTCAATCCTTTCTTTGGGGCATGGCTGCAGTTGTTTTTGTTCAAAGTCCTGAGAAAAGGGAGATGGCATTAGGGACAGCAGTCTTGTTACAAAAAGGAAACTGTATACAAAGCTAAAACTAACTGTTATGCTCTCTGAGGGTACATAAAATTGGTTTTTTAAAAAACCTGCCTTTGCTACAGTATCAAAACACCTCACCAATTTTAGTGTATATAGTTATAAAGAGAAAATGTTAGAACTGAGCTTTCTAAACTTTTCATGTTGGTGACACACTTTTTTACACATGCATCATTTCGCAACACAGTAATTGTTAGTTTTACCAGCAAACCAGAGGTTAAATCAACCCCTTTCCAGCCCCGGAAAGAGCATGGGGAGCGTTCACACGACACACTGCAATGTCATGACACACAGTTTGGAAAGCTCTGTGTCAGAAGAATGGCCCTGCACTCAAGAAGGACCCTGTGCTCTATAACCAAGGTACTGTATTGACAAACCCACAACACATTCTTGTGCTTATCTTCATTTCATACATTTCCAAACTAGCGTTTGTAGGACTGGAGCTGCAAGGACTTACTTTTCCCAGAATTGCATACAGAGCAGACAAGAGAGAACTAGTCAGAGCTTTTTGGAACTGGAACTTATAACTCTAAGGCTGGGCATCTTTCTGTGTAAGCCATAGCTGCATGCCAGCAGGGCATGTTGTATTAATAGTGAGCAAGTGGCAAGATGCTTCCTAAGGAGCATCCCCCATGGGCCTTATTTTCTCATTTGGACACATGCCTTCTCCCTTGGGCTGGTAACAGCTGTTCTCTTGCTGGTACGAGAAAAGGTTTGATTTTATGCCTCCGTTCTTAAAGCTGTTTCTCAACGAGGAAGAACAGGAATGGCCTCAGAATCAATGTAGTTCATAACACTGTCCTGAAAAACACAGGTTTCCTGCTGTTTCTCTTGTTGGGTCATTATTCTTCTCCTTTTCCTTGCTAATGCCCCATTGATGTTATCATTTCCATCAACATTTTACCTTGGTACTTCTGGCCTTGGTAAGCTTAGGCAGCATTTTAGATTTGTCATTTTGCAGCAGCCTCTCAAAACCAAGCTGCACTGAGTCCTGATGATGTAGAAATGCAGAAGCATTTGAGTCAAGGTGTTAGCACAAGCTTCCTCAACCTCGGCCCTCCAGATGTTTTTGGCCTACAACTCCCATGATCCCTAGCTAGCAGGAACAGTGGTCAGGGATGGTGGGAATTGTAGTCTCAAAACATCTGGAGAGCCGAAGTTAAGGAAGCCTGTGTTAGTGTCTATGTGCCCAGCTCTCCTCAGGAGAGAATAGAGGTGTGCAAAGGTCCACAGATGCACTCACACAGAGAGAAGGTGTTTGAAATCCTGCACACTTGAGGCACTCCAATAGCCTCAGGAAGGTCTGAGGGCAACCCCCAGGCTCCATCCCAGCATCAAGCTTGAGAGGAGGCTTGGGGCTTGCCCATGTCATGCTATGTTTCTGTGGCACTTGGGGTTTCTTTAACTGATAGGCTAGCCTGTGTTCTGGAGCTGTTCAAAGTGCCTAGGCAGAACATTGTAGATAAAGTGGTACCTTGGGTTAAGAACTTAATTTGTTCTGGAGGTCCGTTCTTAACCTGAAACTGTTCTTAACCTGAAGCACCACTTTAGCTAATGGGACCTCCCGCTGCTGCCGCCGCACAATTTCTGTTCTCATCCTGAGGTAAAGTCCTTAACCTGAGGTACTACTTTCGGGTTAGTGGAGTCTGTAACCTGAAGCATCTGTAACCAGAGGTACCACTGTATAGCCCTTGTCTGAAGCTTGATGCTGTGAGAAATAGTAATACATATAAATACTGAGATCCTGGTCTTCTGTTCTTGCCTGTTCAGTACATTCTGCCAGTTCTGCTCCTGGCTCCAGCCCCAGCCCCAGCCCCTGGCTAAGAGACCCTGGGCTGGAAATGTGACGCTGCAGATCTGTATCCAGAATGCTCATTGTTTCAGTGCAGTGGCAGCACAAATCCTCTGTTGTACAGGTGAGGCTTCCTGTGCTCCCAAATAAAGGGGGCTTCCTTGACAACATAAGATTCTGTGTCAATCCCCAGAATGGGAAGGTACGTTGGTGCATTCCTTCCCGCCCCGCCCCCCTTCAGAGGCACCTTAGATGTCAGTGCTGGATTTTCCTCTCAGATCTCCTTCAAGTAGATCAACCAGCGCTCAGCATTTGTTTCAATAGGACTACAGTCCTGTGCATATTGACTTGGGAGAGGCCTCCACTGAACTCACCAGGATTTCTGAGTAAACTCTCTTTGTAGATGGACTGTAAGATCCATGGGACTTGCATGTGAGCAAGAATTACTATAGGTTAAGCTGAAGAGGTGCAGGTTTTATCAGGGCCACCAAGAAGTGGCTACAGAAGTACTGATGTGCATGTCCCACAGCCAGTTTTTATCTTTTAAATATGTCTCTAGACCGCCTTTAAAAACAATGTTATGAAGCAAAATGAACAGATACACTTCTGCATCTGCAACTTCTGTTAGATTGAACCAGCCTGACCACTTCTAGCCTCTACCAGCAAATGAGGACATGAATTTGCATATGGCACAAATAATATGGAAACTTGATGCTGATGGTGGTGATTATAATGATACTTTTATTATTTATATGCTGCCCATCTGACTGGGTGGCCCCAGCCTCTCTGGGAAGCTCCCAACAAACTATATAAAAAAAAACAATAAAACCTCAAACATTAAAAACTTCCCCGTACAGGGCTGCCTTTAAAGGTCTTTTTAAAGACATGTAGGGACGCGGGTGGCGCTGTGGGTTAAACTACAGAGCCTAGGACTTGCTGATCAGAAGGTAGGCGGTTCGAATCCCCGCAATGGGGTGAGCTCCCGTTGCTCAGTCCCTGCTCCTGCCAACCTAGCAGTTTGAAAGCACGTCAAAGTGCAAGTAGATAAATAGGTACCACTCCGGCGGGAAGGTAAACAGCGTTTCCATGTGCTGCTCTGGCTCGCCAGAAGCAGCTTAGTCATGCTGGCCACATGACCCAGAAGCTGTATGCCGGCTCCCTCGGCCAATAAAGTGAGATGAGCGCTGCAACCCCAGAGTCGGTCACGACTGGACCTAATGGTCAGGGGGTTCCTTTACCTTTAAAAGACATGTAGTTTTTTTATCTGTTTGACATCTTATGGGACAATGTTCCACAGAGTAGGCGTGACTACCAAGAAAGCCCTCTGCCTGGTTCCCTGCAACTTCACTTCTCACAGTGAGGGAACCGCCAGAAGGCCCTCGGAGCTGGACCTCAGTCTGAATAATGGGGCTGGAGATGCTCCTTGAGGAGTGTAAAGATGTGTCCTCTTTTGTAAGTGGGTTGGAGAGCCTAATCTGCATACTGTGTTCCAGGTCTCATAAAGTCCTGTTGGCACCCCTGGGCTTTATAGCTGATTTCTATTGTATTTCTCCTTTTCTGTGGAACAGGCACAAAGAAAGAGGAATATGTAATATGTTGACCAGCAGGCTAGAAACCGTTCCTTGCTCCATTGGTCGCCATAGCCTCATTCCACACAGACCACTAAGCATCACACAGATGGAAAGGGGTATTTGGTCACTGCCAGCATCAACCGTATCTGATTCAGTGTCTATGAGGGGCATAAAGAGGTTAATTACCTTCTTTAAAATGATTTTTCATGCCTGTGGGCCACTAGCTGCAAACTGTTCAGAAATCCTCTGGAAAATATTTTTAATGGTACCAATCGTACCAGTTAATCAGGATGCAGGTAATTAGGAACAAGCCACCCAAATCGGATATGCTCTGGCACCTCTCTGCAAAATGCAGAGCTGCTTTATCAGGATAGCCCAGAGCTGCTCACTTGCATACCTGGGTCGCTCTTCACAGAACACCCCATCCATTGAACCCAGCCCCCAAACTGGTGCAGCAGAATAATTTCTAGCTCAGGAAAGGAAAGACTGGCAGCTTCTTTATTATGAAACTGCAAAATACATAGGAGAGAGGAAAACTATGTGTAACTATGTAGATGATCTAAGCATTCATCACAATGTTTGCAATCACATATTCCTATATCACAGTCTACCGGGGGTGGAGGAAAATGTATTATTTAGGTTGAATATATTTTCTGAGAGATTTTAAGCTTCACATAATCTCATCTACCAACTCATGGAGTTGCTATCAATCTCATAATTTTGCAGCTGAAGCATGTGCATATTTGCTCAGTCCCACTGTGTTCAATGGAACCTATTCCCTGGTAATTATGTTTAGGATGTCAATCTAAGTCAATTCTTAGCCCTACATAAATAAATCAAGAATCTCTGATAGCAGCATTACCTGCATGCCAAATACCCCCCCCCTCCTGTTCGTCAGAACAGTTGTTGAGTAGCAGTTGTTGGGATGGCACTGCTTACCTGGCCTCCTGTCATTGCTTCCATGGCTGTGGCATGCCAAGAAGTGGGAGGCCAAATTGAGGACTGCCAGCATGTTTGTACTGCGCTGGCCTCACCTTCCTCCTCTCCCCCCATGGTACACTACAGCAAAGTCAGGTAACCAGTGCCACACCTCCAACAACTACTGCATTTGTCCCTGTGAAAATAGGGTGAGGGAATATTCAGTGACTTTCAGGGGTGTGCCAATGTAAAAAAAATCTTATTGTACCTTTGTCTAACAAAATTTATAAACTGCCTAACTGTAGGGGGGGGGTCCTCTAAGTTGTTTATGAGGGTTTTTCTTTTTTCTTTTCTTTTACACACACACACACACACACACACACACACACACACACACACACAGCTTCCAGCTATGGCAGTCCACCCATGTTCCTAAGACAGAATTTCCCTGCTTAGGATGCTGCAACATCACATAGCATCATTCCAAGAAGGGCATTCTTATGTGAGAAATGACACTGCCTTCCCAGGGGCATTCCACACCAGCAACATGACCAGGCTGCTACTAGCAGCTAAGGCATCACTTTCACCATGCCCAGTTCATATCCACTCCCAAATTTACAAAATGCAGATAGGCTGAATAGTTCAGCTGAGCACTAGTTCAAAGCATTAAAAGCAATAACAGGAAGCCTTGTTGGAAGAGACTCCGAACAACTTGCTTTGTTTGACCCATTTCATCTAAGTTGAGAAGCAGAAGTTCTTCCATTTTGCAGGCAGCTTCTCTTCACATGCCTAATGAAAGCTGAGCATAATTTAAATGTTTGAGATAAATAAATGCAGTTTTTGTATTTGGTTGTGTTTTTCTTTTAATATATTTTCTCTCTCTTTGGACAACATCTAAAAAGCAATACTGAATGTATTAATAAATTTAGTAAATGAGTACATATTTTAGCACTTACATGTTAATAGCTGTGAAACTCAATGCATAACCTTGGGCCAGTCACAGTTTTTCAGCCTAATCTACCTCACAGGGGTGTGTGAAGATAAAACAGGAAGGAGGAAAACCATGCACACCACCTTGAGCAACTTGGAAGATATAGGTGAGATATAAAAGCAATAAACAAACAGGCCATTCCCTATTTTATTTTGCCCACAGCAAAACACTCCCACTAATAGAGACCAGATTTCCTCATGTGTGTCTTCTTCAACATGTTTGCTGAATATAAGATATTTTTTCTGTTCCTAAGGTATAAAAATCCTATTCAAACCAACCTCATGTCACCTTAATTCTAAGTGCAATTTGCAGGCCCAGTAGTGGCAATTCTGCATGCAAGTTCCTTGATCTTCAGCAATTTTATAAGAGGTGACTATGTCAAAATCCTTCTTATCTGAACCTATTTATGCCACAAGAGTTTATTTCTGAATAATTGTGTCCTCTATTTGTATTCTGGGTTCTGTTCACATTTAACCAACGTGCCCAGCAAATATTAACTCAGCACCTTGGAGAGCAACCATGTCTCTGCTGTTTCTCTGGACAGCTCTGGGTGGATATATCCAACCCTGTTCTTTTCCAGATGTCCCTTTGCATCATGCATCTTCCTTATTTATCGATTGTGTATTTACATTCCTCTCTCTCTCATTCTTCCTTTTGTTTTTTAACCAAGTGACTTGTTAATTTTGGCCATTTCTCTCTTTCCATCTCCCAGTATGTCATTTTATAACCTCAAGCTGGAATTTATGACAGATTGCGCCGAACGTGGTTATTTTTGTGTTTCCATCTGAATGCGCAACAGCAGATGCTGAGTGTTTGGAATGCATTAGTGCTAATGGCAGGACCATTAAACATTAGAGTCACTCACTGCAGATGGGTTGCTATGGAAGTTCAGGGGGAAATGAAACAAGAGCTGGAGTGAAAGCGACTGGTAGGCTGTTTCCAGCAATCATCAGCTGGGCAATCAGTCAGAACTGTGATCCCTACATGGAAAGTTTCTTGCTTTTTCTTTTTCTCACCCCCCCCCTTTGTTTCTCCCCTGTATTAACCATACACCAGCATATTCTGTTTTCAAGGTTCTGATTACAGCAACACCCCTTCAAGTGACCTTCAGTTGTCTACTTAGGAAAGGAAGACAGGCATTCCCTTCACTCTGGCTGTATTCTGTTCTAAATTCTAACCCACAGGCCTGTGTTTTATTTTTATTTTATTCTTCAAAATTTCTGCAGTTAAGAGGATAAGCTAAAAAATAAATAAAAAGCCAGCACATTTGGGTAGTTAAAAGACCATCTGCAGCAAAAGTGCTGTAAAGGCCAGTCGCCTCTTTGAGGGTATACGTTATTGTAAGGTAGGCAAGAAAGGTAGGCAAGAGTAATTGACTTTCCCTTCACCTTGAATATGCATGCACTCTAGGCTGGGAATCCAAAGGTTGCACCAGCAGCCCTGCATCTCCTTTGCCTCTCCTGCATAACATGTAAAAATACACAACATTGGAGGCAATGTCTCTGTGTGGCACAATATCCCCTGTTCCTGCTCCAGTCCTTCATCTGCAGCTTACAGGAGTGAGTAAAGAGGCAACAGGATTGCTTCAAATCATGCATTTTGTGTTATTAGATGTTCCCAAGGAAAGGAGGAGAAAATGACCTGGAGCTGTCAGTGGCGGTGGCAGCAGCACACATTCTCTTTAATTCACATTCCAGCTTCAGTGGCCAGAAAACCGGGTCGAGTCTTTCACTACTAAAAAGCAACACATTTATAAAATATTTCATCTCCTCCCCACAACCCTGTAAATTTCCTTGGATATTTCAGATGTTAAGCACAGAACAATTCCCCACATAGGGGAACTGTAGCTTTCATCAATTTCAGGTACTTATTCTTTTTTGTTACTTCCTTTAAAAGGGTTGTTCCTATATAGTTCTGGCACTGTTAGCTAGATTATTTTTACTCATATACACAATTAGCATCACTGCTGCTCATAGATGATGTGTTTTGTTTCTACAAACTAATTCTGTAGCAGCAAAACAGTATGAAATGCTGGGGGGGGAGGTTAAGAGAGGCCAGGTCATCAGTAAAACTCTCCTCTCCTCTTGGATATTCCTGGACAGCTGGCAAATTAGATGTTTTTGATCTGGAATGAGTGCTACAGTGTTGTTCTCCAGATTTCAGCCATCCATTTACCACTTCTTTTAGATGAGAAACAGGTGCAAAATGTACCTATAAAAATTACAGAAGGTGGCTTTTTTGTTTGCAATTTTCTTTTATGTGCCCCTTGCAAATGAGGGAACACTGCAGAGCTGAAGAGCCCTCTCTCTTTTTTTGGTAGTTTCCAGCCAACAGCTGCGGATCAAAAGTATCTGTCCAAAAGGCTATTCTTTGTGCTAAACCTACTAAAATCAATGAGTGGGGGACAAATGCCTGTGCTGTATCCCCTCAAATGTTTTCTGGACTTTGGGGGCAGAATACATGAGTGCAATTGGATGTAAATTTGTGACTAGGTTCCAAGTCTGCCAGTTCCAGGTTTGCATATGGGGCAGATTCACATGTATGTGAATGAGCTAGTGAATGAGACTCCTTTGGGGTTTGAGCCTGCAGGAAAGAAGGCTGAGCATCATCCTTGGTGGGAGACGGGGTGTCAAACATTATATGCATTTGCAACAGAGGGCACTAAGACACAGGAACCGAACACAACTGATGCTGTGCATCAGTACTTTTTGAATGTTGTCTCAGCTGCCCAGTGTGGGGCAGCAGAGTTATGAGTGCCTGAGCAAGGAACTGCAGCTGGTCAACCAATTGCTAAGGTTCTTTCCAACCCTTAAATGATGTTGTGGTTCTGGATAGTAGGTTGGACAACACGGGAAGGCCATGGAATCAAAAAATCCACATTAGCATATTTGCCATTCCCTTCATCTAAGACCTTATCCTAAGGTCCATATGTTTCTGTCCTGCTATGCTGTGGATTATTTTTTTAAAAAAAAAAGTTTATGCATTCATCCTTTGCTGAATTCTGTTTGATTGTTAGCACGTCTTTCCTTATCTTAAAAAAAAACCAACCAAAAACATCCCACAACATTTTACCTATTTACAGTCTTCATAGGCAGAAAGCAAATTTGAAACCACAAAATGAATGTATATTCAAGTTCAAGACCTAATGGAAGGCATCGTAGACTCAACAACCAAACATTAACCTCATACATTCAAAATGCATTTAAAGCATGAGGATCCTCCAAAGAATCATTGGAACTGTAGCTTGTTCAGAGTGCAGGGAACTCGCTTTGTAACACCAGAATGTGCCCAATTTCTGCATAATCTGACATATGCCTTGCTTCTTTTTACATTTGGTCATTTCAGGGTTTCCTTGCTCAAATTCACATAGATGTTTTAAAAAAAACAGATAAAAGCTGTAAAGGTTTCTGTGCCTTTCAAAGTACTGAAACATTACTTAAAACCTCAAATTCAGCTCTCTAGCACCTCAGTGCAAAATGGCACATTACAAGTGCCCTGATTTTATTTCTGTTTTTAAAGATTTATTTATTACATTTCTATTGCACCTTTCCTCCAAGGAGCTCAATCCAAAAGGGAGGCATGAAGATAGCAATTGGGGTTATTAGCTTAACATGTTTTTCTTTTGGCTTTGCTAGCCACTCTCTGTCTCACTCAGCCCAACAAAGAAGGTAGAAAATGGGGATGGAGCACTTAGCTGAGTGCTAGAAATCTTCATATGCCTTCAGTGGATACATTCTTCATTTCTCCAGATGCCACACTTCTCTGCTGAAAGTGGGTTGCCTATCATTATCAGTGTTCTTTTTAGTAGCTTGGTTTGGTCATCCAAAACCCTTTGCTGAAGCTATTTGTCCCATTTAAAGAAATGCTTAGTGGTTGCAGAGAGAGCTATTTCCCAATTTATGTGCACTTGGCAGGATTATATAAATTGCCTTTAAAAGTTGACTTCTTTATAACCCATTTTCTGCTTCATAAAATGTTTATTACTCTTGTTTCTCTCCTGCCTTTTTTCCACTGCCTTCTTCATTTTCAGTCTCCCATCTTTTTGGTCCCGTTGCCCTTTCTGTCTCTCTTGTCCCAGATCATACCCATGAAGAAACATATTGTGTGAGTGTCCTATTTAGAGCGAAACAATGCATTTTTGCAAGTTGCTCACTTCTCTGATATACTGATGAGCAGCATTCACCTCCACGTTTGTTCTCCTCATTAAGCAAGGCGCTCATATAGAGGAAGTTTATACATAGTAAGAGCTCCATGGCAACACACACACAGTGGTATTTTGTGATATATGCATTGCCTCCAGAACTAGAATACTCTGTTTGCTGAATTGAAACAGGCTGATTTCCCCAGTAGAAATAGACATAACATCCCACAATACACAAGTTGGTTCCGTTAAGTATCATCTAGAGCAGGCATAGGCAAACTTGGCCCTCCAGATGTTTTGGGACTACAACTCCCATCAATCCTAGCTAACAGGACCAGTGGTCATGGATGATGGGAATTGTAGTCTCAAAGCATCTGGAGGGCTGAGTTTGCTTGGTCCTTGGAACTAAAAAGAAACAGTTGCATGTATGCTGGTGTACAGATTACAAAGATGAAGGATATAGCAAGTTAAAATGTAAAACATTTTGATCAAATGCCACTTTATTGCCTTGTACATGTGTGATCACTAAGCATGCCTTTGCATCAAAAGAGGGAAGCAATAATATCTTCTCATATATGCCTTGTGAAAATCCAGAGTATTTCTCATTAAGCTATTTTAGATTAATATTGGATGTAAAACCGGGAATAGAGTACAGCTTTGTGTATACAGTAGAACAGTACTTTAAATGTCTTATGTAACAAGTCAGTCTAATGGGTCTTTCAAGGACTTCCCATTCTTTCTACTCACATTTGCTCTGCAAGGAGGAATCCCTTTCCCCTATAATGGAACACAGCAACTGTTAAACAATACATCACACAACAGTCCAGGAGATGAAGTGACAAATTGCATCTCATCCATCTGATACTGCTGGGAGAAATTAGGTTGGCACTATAATTAGCCAAACTGGAATTTTACCAGGACAGTTATCAACAGAAGTACCTAGGGAATCTTACATAAATGATTGTGCATGGTCTTGACTAAAGCTACACCCAGACCTGAACTCCATTCTGAATGTGATTTTGTGAAAAGTGATAAAAAGGTTGAAGCTTTAACAGATCGAAAAGTTTGAACAGTCTCAGAAATGTCAGACTACTTTCTTTCAATAACAGTGGTGATTTAGGAAAAAGATATTTGAACATCCCTAAATCAAAGACAGGGGTTTTTTTTCCTTGAGTCTGACATGAAAATTGGCAGATCCCCTTAAACAGCTTCATTTCCTTGTAAGTGTTGAATGCAGAAGATGTCCTAGCTATCTGCTAACCCCCTGGGACTTTCAGACCTCATCATCCCTGAGGCCTGGTGGAAACTCAAAGCAATCATAGTTTTTCACGAGTGCTTCCCATTTGGAAGTGGCGAATTGTTCCTTCTCTGACAAGAGGAGCTTGATATATTTCTAGCCATCTTTAGTCAGTCCTTATAAAGCTAGAGATCCTTGTTGTCAAGTTACTCTGCATTAAAAGCTGCGGCAGATATGGTGTTCTGTGAGGTATCCATCCCTCTCTTTCCCCATGGAATTTTCACTATATACTTGTATCACAATTTTTCAGAATTTGGGTTTGTATATGCATTTTGCCACCTGTACCTTGGGTGCCTTGATTTTTAAACATCATTAAAACTAAAAATTTATATCAGAGGGCATAAAAATATAAAGCAGCAGAGGTTGGATGGCCATCCGTCAGGGATTATTTAGCTGTGATTCTTGCATTGGAGGGGTTGCCTTGAGGCCCATTCCAACCTTACCATTTTTTATAGAGTGACATCAGCACGCCCTGCAGCATGCACAAGTGACGTCTGCACACAGCAGGGTGTGCACGCATGGTGTGCTGATGTGGCGCTGCTCCGGCCCTGGCCTCCTCAATCATGGGGGCAAGGCTTGCCCTGAGCCATTTTGGGGGAGCATGGGGGCAGGAGGGAGGACTTGATAGGTGAATCCCACCCATTGTAGTGTTACTCTTATTATCTCTCACATTTTATTCATTTATATGAAGTTTGTCGGAGAGTTTTGTAGGAGCAATTGTGCTCTAATTTCCTTTTGTGGTGGTGTTTCTCAAACCTCGGGTCAATATACCACCACCATCTTGGGCTCAGCGAAAGATATTGGATGGGAGAGGCATGCAGGATTGCCAGCTTGACCATCATTGACTGAACAATTGCAGTTTTCCTTAACTGAATGACTGGCTGGGGGCATCCCACCAGTTTCTTTGGAACCCAATCTGTATTGGTGGCCCCAGAGAGTAGAGTACATTTAGAAATGAATTCCACCTTGCAATGAATATTGAAGTTCAACTTCATGAAATAACTAGAAGATAACATTTGTCCTATATGTTCTTCATCCTCAGCAGCATCTATATATCAGGTCAAATCATGGGTTCTACTGAGTGATTATGTTGTTGTTTTTTAACAACAATTAAATGTGTCTCCCAATGTGGTGCCCTCTGGAAATTACTTGGCTCCAACTCCCATCAGCCCTAAAACAGCCAATAATGTTTACTTTAGGGTATCATCATTTTGCCCAAGTGCAATAAACAATTCCTGCTTTTACAGTCTGCTCGGCAGTGTATTCCAGCCCTCTGTCCTGTCTCTGCTACCCCAGACCTTCAAGATAACAAAGAATAGAAGTGTAGATAAACTCCACACATATGAGAACACTGGTGATTAATTCATGCTGTGATCAGTGTGCATCCCTTCCCACCACTATATTAGCCAAAGGCTAATGCTAACAGGTTACCTAATAATTATTATTTTGGTATTTTCTTTAGGGATATGGGTACAGTTCAGGTTTAGCAGAGATCTTCAAATAATGGTTCAGGGTCTGTTCTAGTTCTGGAGTGGTGTGGGGTTGGGAATAACATTTTTGGTTTAATTTTCAGTGTTGTCTTGGCCCAATATATATACAGCAGCTGCAAAAGGTTGTCATTTTCATAAAATGCCTGGAAGATATGCACACCATATATATTGGGCATATGTGGTATATACAATAATTTATGTATACACATGATGCCTATCATCTCGTTATTTTCAGAGCTGCATTACTGAAGTCTGTCCTTTGTGTTCAAAGCATGTTAAGAAGGGCAAATGCAGCTCAGCACCCCATTCCATTTTTTATTCTCCCTTAATTACGGAGCCCACTTATCGGCATAGAACAGAAAGATCGTCTCTTTAACCTTCTACTTGCCCTTGTGGAAGGTTTACCTAAAAAGCTAGAAAATAAAACCAAATGCTCTAATTTGCAATCATCTTGCCATTTCAAACCCAGTTTTCATTACAGCACAAAAAGTGCATTGAAGCTGTGTTTATAACTCCCTTTTAGATAACAAATCACATTTTCTTTTGGCTGGCGAGTGTGTAGAATTGATATTTTTTCTTCGGTTTAATAGGTTTGTGTGTTCAGGAATGATCTTCATCAACTGAGACTCTTTATTGTGTTTGATATAATGTCAGCTTTCATTATCCTGTGAGAGCGCACTGCAAATTTCTGTGTTAAAGCACCAACCTTGCTGTAGAACCATTCTGAAAGAAAGTAAAACAAGAAAAACCATTCAACAGGAAAAAGCGCGCGCACACGTCTTTGGAACCACTTTTAAGAGAAAATGAAATACCATCAGGGATGGGGCTTTTCTTTCTCCTTTTGATACAACAGAAAAATCTACTTTATGATGTTATTGGCATAATAATATGGTCTGGGAGGCTCCACATTTCTGGCCATAAGAACAGTTGTATGCAAAGGGCAAAATGAGATTTGCCTGTCTGTCTGCTATCTTTAAAAGACCTGGTTCCTTTTAAAATTACTGTTTTATGAAGATTAATCTCTAAATATTATTATTTTCAAAAATTCATCCACACCTACATATGCATTTCTCTCTCTGTCTCTCTCTCTGTTTCGATGACTCACTGGTGGATGTGTGAACTTGATCCTTTGAAAAACATTAGTCTTTTCGTGGAATCTGAAAGTTCTGTCTGTAGTGTTTTATCTGTGATGCTCCAGTCACATGTTTATGTTGTCACTTGATAGTGCTTATAGTCATTCAGGAATGAATCTGCATCTGTAAACAAGATCTACTGTAAGTGGTGTGAGATGAACCCCACAATTCCCCACCCATCCAGCTTTTTCTGCTGTCTCTATGCTACATAGGGCGTTTGTCACTTGGGAGTATAATGTTGCTTTTCTTTCTTCTGCCTTAAAAAAAAAATCTTATCTCGTTTCTCATAAATTATTTGCATGCACTATTGAATTTTCAGAACGGACGTTAGCAGTAGCAATCTTTGCTGCCTACACAACATAGGGCCTCAGTCTTCTGCAGGGAAGATTGCTGGCTTTCTTCTATAGCAGTGTGAACCCAGACAAATTGGGCTGACTTTGAATAGAACCCCTTGCTTTATTGGCAGACGGCTAAGACAAGATGTGTTGCATAATATGGAGAAGAGAGCTGCATAAAGGGAATTACCCAGTTTTCATCTTAGCAAGTCTTAAGCTGATGCAGGTAGAGAAAGGCTCTATCAAAAGAAAAAGTAGACAGGAATGCAAGATCAGATAAAATGTCCTCTCCAAAGGAAGAAAAAGCCTGTTGATGGGTCACTTAAATATTTCTCCAGCTCTGTCAGAGAGGCAGAAAGAGAAAATTGCTTTTTGGGGGGTGGGGAGAGAGATGCCAAAGTGGATTATGCCAGCTGTTTCCACCTGTGTGCGGTAATACATTTTGCATTTCATGTTGTTGAATGCAGCAGAAAGGAAATATTAGGCATGAGTTTGTGGGAGAGGCAGGATGATTTTAGACCTCACTCATGCAGTGCTCAAATTTCCATTAGCCAAAGTACTGTGACATGTCAGGCAACAGACCAGCCTAGCTTTGAATGTTATCATATTCTGCTAGAAACAGATTTGTATTACATGGTATTGTGCATCTGCTGCATCTGCATATCTCAGACACTGAAATTTGGTCCTCCAGTGTTCAACCAGATACCCACCTTGAGGAGGGGGGCTTCACCCTCACTGGCAATCACAACTCACACCCTGACTGATCCTTTTGCTAAAGGATCTACAAAAAGAGAACCTTCACATTACCTACTTGACTATGAAGCAAGCCAAGCTCCTAGCCAAGCTGTCTGTGTTATCAGGACCTGGCCAGGTCCATCAGGATGCTAGGGAGGGGAATGAAATCGGCCTCCTGCCCTACCTTAACTTTCTGCACTTTAAACCCTTTCCCCCAGAGATGTCTCCAGTACCACATGAGCTGAACAAGGAAGACATTTCTTAAGTGCAAAGGGGAAGGGAGAGCAAAACAGAGGAGGGAGGAGTTTTTGCTCACCTGTCCCATTGTACTTCTTTTCAGAAAATAATAATAATAATAATTTATTATTTGTACCCCGCCCATCTGGCTGGGTTTCCCCAGCCACTCTGGGCGGCCTCCATAGAAGCCAAAAATACACTAAGATATCACAGATTAAAAACTTCCCTGAACAGGGCTGCCTTAAGATGTCTTCTGAATGTCAGGTAGTTGTTTATCGTTTTGACATCTGATGGGAGGGCGTTCCACAGGGCGGGTGCCACTACCGAGAAGGCCCTCTGCCTGGTTCCCTGTAGCTTTGCTTCTCGCAATGAGGGAACCGCCAGAAGGCCCTCGGCGCTGGACCTCAGCGTCCGGGCAGAACGATGGGGGTGGAGACGCTCCTTCAGGTATACTGGGCCGAGGCCGTTTAGGGCTTTAAAGGTCAACACCAGCACTTTGAATTGTGCTCGGAAACGTAATGGGAGCCAATGTAGGTCTTTCAAGACCGGTGTTATGTGGTCTCGGCGGCCGCCCCCAGTCACCAGTCTAGCTGCCGCATTCTGGATTAGTTGTAGTTTCCGAGTCACCTTCAAAGGTAGCCCCACGTAGAGCGCATTGCAGTAGTCCAAGCAGGAGATAACTAGAGCATGCACCACTCTGGCGAGGCAGTCCGCAGGCAGATAGGGTCTCAGCCTGCGTACCAGGTGGAGTTGGTAGACAGCTGCCCTGGATACAGAATTGACCTGCGCCTCCATGGACAGCTGTGAGTCCAAAATGACTCCCAGGCTGCGCACCTGGTCCTTCAGGGGCACAGTTACCCTATTCAGGACCAGGGAGTCCTCCACACCAGCCCGCCCCCTGTCCCCCAAAAACAGTACTTCTGTCTTGTCAGGATTCAACTTCAATCCATTAGCCACCATCCATCCTCCAACCGCCTCCAGGCACTCACACAGGACCTTCACCGCCTTCACTGGTTCTGATTTGAAAGAGAGGTAGAGCTGGGTATCATCTGCATATTGATGGACACCCAGTCCAAACCCCCTGATGATCTCTCCCAGCGGCTTCATATAGATGTTAAAAAGCATGGGGGAGAGGACGGAACCCTGAGGCATCCCACAAGTGAGGACCCAGGGGTCTGAACACTCATCCCCCACCACCACTTTCTGAACACGGCCCAGGAGGAAGGAGCGAAACCACTGTATAACAGTGCCCTCAGCTCCCAGCCCCTCTAGACGGTCCAGAAGGATGTTATGGTCGATTGTATCAAAGGCCGCTGAGAGATCCAGCAGAACTAGGAAACAACTCTCACCTTTGTCCCTAGCTCGCCGGAGATCATCAACCAGCGCGACCAAGGCAGTTTCAGTCCCATGATGAGGCCTGAATCCCGATTGGAAGGGATCCAAATGGTCCGCATCCTCCAGGCGTGCCTGGAGTTGTTCAGCAATGACGTGCTCAATCACCTTGCCCAAGAATGGAAGATTTGAGACTGGGCGATAGTTGGCCATACTGGCCGGGTCTAAAGATGGTTTTTTAAGAAGCGGTTTAACGACCGCCTCTTTCAGCGGATCTGGGAATGTTCCCTCACAGAGGGAAGCATTCACCACCCCGCAGAGCCCATCGCCCAGCCCTTCCCGGCTTGCTTTTATTAGCCAGGATGGGCAAGGATCAAGGAGACAGGTGGTTGGTTTCACGCGTCCAAGCAGCCTGTCCACATCCTCGGGGGTAACTGATTGAAATTGATTCCATGCAACTTGACCAGACAGAGCTCTAGCACTCTCCCGCCCCAGCCCTGCTCCCACGGTGGTGTCTAGCTTCTTCCGAATATGAGTGATTTTATCTGCAAAAAACTTTGCAAAATTGTTGCAGGAGATCTTGGGGTCTTTACAAGGCCCCGGTGGTAAAGGTGGTTCCGTTAAATTGCGAAAAGGAGTAGATTCCCCCATCCTCCTTCTATATGTGAGTGGGGCTGGCATGTGCATGAGCTACATGTATACACCTTGTGACATCTAGGCTGGTCCTTAGTAGCTCATCAAATTAGGTTTCAGTTCATGTTTCTGGGTAAGTCATCCAACAACTAGCTTTAGCAGACTCTTAATGGAGCCTCACAGCCTGTTTGACCTTCCCACACTTGTCTTGCTCCACTCCTGCTGATGCTTCTTTTCCTGAATGCCCAACCTCCAAGTCCAACCTTCTCTGTTCTTGCTGCTTTGCCATTCAGCCTTTCATTTCCTCCTTACTTTGCTCTCTGGTTTATCAGCCTAAAAGAACACCCCTTCATTCTGTCTGTCTCAACTAGTTTGGATGAATTCAGAACCCTGAACTGAATTGGGGTCAGTGCAGAGAAATTTGAAGCAAAGCAGGTGGTCTCCAAGTTGTTTCAAACCAAATTGGGCAGCTCCCAAAACCTCAGGGATACTTCAGAGATTCAGACTGTCTGTAAGTCATTATATTTCACCAAGCTCTTCATATAAGTACAAGGAGGAATAGGGGAAGAAAAAAGTGGTGTCGTTTACTGACTGATAGCTCTAGCTGCCAACCAGGGAATAAAAGCATATTGAAAAGTATGTAGAAGTAACTCAACTTATTCAGTTCTTGCAAACTGAGCAAAAAGAAAAACAAAACAGCAAACTATTTTTTATTCACTATACCTCCCTAACCCCTGTGCCTAACCATCTGAAATATTAAATGGTATGTACCTTTAGGAACCTCTACAGTGCATGATAGTTTTATTTTAAAAAATCTGGAACCTAATGGGGTGTAAAAAAATCCCTTTTTACATCTTCAACTTTAAGATTCCCCTTTGCACAAACCTCTCTACCTGTCTGAAATCTGTCAGCCTTTACTCCTTCTCAGGAGGGTACTAGGCCTACAATATTCATCCAGTTCCCCAATAAATCAATAGACACCTCCCTTTTTAAAATATATTTTAAAAACTTTACCTAACAAAAAAACCCCAGCACCTATAATTCTGAAAGATGGTAAGTGTAATTTGGAAGGGACTGAAAATGTATTCCACTTCTATCAAAAAGTATCCTGATACCTCCATTATAAGTCAATGGGATTGCACTAAGCTTCAGATTTTCTGAGGCAAGGCTTTGGATCTGAGCCAAACTGGGTTATGAAACATTAAACATTACTGCATAGTTAGCTGATGGCAAATTTGGATTTGTTTCAGAGGTGGCCAGTATAACTTCTAGGAAAGTTAGCCATTACTGTTCAAACTTGGCATTGTGCAGCCTGAGTAAGCAGTTTAAAGTGAAAACATCAGAGGCAAACAAATATAATTCCTTAGATGTTCTCTATAAGTTTTCAAAGACTGAGAGCAAATCTATGAAATGCGTCTTGTGAACTGCAACACATGAAGCAGATTATTAAACAGAATTGGAACTTCTGCAGCAAACAAATACAATTGAGAATAAATTGACTCTCTCTCAAGACATACATTTGAAGAGAGCATTATGAAGATTAGTCAGTGGAGCTCAACCACACTCCTGAAGTCTCTGGCAAAACTGACAGAAACAATGACCTAAAGTCTGCATTCCTCAGCTGTGCTGTACAAAATTTAACACAATGTGATAAAATAAGGCAGATAAACAACTAATATTTTAAAATGGAACTTCGAGAACTGAAAACTCTAACAACAGAAAGGGGACATTCAGCTGACTGGAAAAATTGTGCACATCCTGATGTTTGTAATCATTACAGAATAAATTACATTCAGCATAGAAACACTTTGCTTGCTTGCTGATCGGTAGACCTATGTAATGCAAAGCCACACAAAAAAGTTAAATGTGTTTCCAAAGAAGCTAGCACCATGGACAGCTCACAACTTGCACCCATAAGAGTTGGGAGCAAGCTGGTCATTTTGAATGATCAGTCTATTTAGGTTCCACCTAGAACTACCGTAGTCTCTTAAAAGCTTGACCATCTGATCTGAAGACAGGTGCTTCTCCTGCCTTCCATGTCCTCCAATCCAGTGCACTCCCTACACTACTAGACTGGCAAGGTGCTGTGGGAGGCATTCTGTTTGCTCAGACCCAGGGGAAGGTGTTGATGAGGGTCCTGCCTCTAGCTCTTTGGGCCCTGGTGCTGTGACACCTGCTTTGTTGTGCTCCTGCCTGCAAGCTTCAGGTTCAGTGGTACCTAATCACAAGCATCAGTTTCAGAGCCAGGAAGCCAGCCTGGCTCCTTAGCTGGGCAGCACTGTAGCCTCTTACTCTGCATCCAAGTCACTGCAGGACTCCAGGGTCATGACAGACAGTTGCTTTTTAGCATTCAATTTGCATGAAATGTTCTGAACCTATAAACAACCATACCATATATGGAGTTTTAAGTAACTTTTTTCTAAATTCTCTTAGGGGGGGAGTAATTGAGGTTGCAATTAGAAGCAGAAGAAGGACAAGTCAGAAGGGGATTGTTAACTCTTCCCAGCTGTTTCCCCACTCTCAAAATCACCCTTGTAAAAGACATCAGAACCTGTAATGTTCAGTTTGGTTTTGATATACTGAAATTTCAGCTTTCATAAGAGCTGGAAGCTTCAAAATAACAAAGAAGGTCCAGGTGGCCCAGGGACTAAGGTTGAAAGACAGCTCACTTTATAACTTACACATGCCTCATTTTTGATATATCATAGGTAATTTTAAATTACCACTTTCCTCAGTGAAAGAAAAGGAATTGGGGTTCCTTTTCTATCCTTTTTCAACCAATATGAAGTACATGTACATGGCATTCAGGTAATAAAAGCCATGTAGACTGAGAAGCATCTCTTAGGACAGCTGTTGCTCCCTGTGTCATTTGCTGCCTATGTGAAGTTCCTTAGGGACAGGGGGTTTTTTAGGTTCCCTGCTTCAAATTATACATTTTTCTGCTACTTTGAAACCAGTCTTTACATGACTGCCTAATTCTGTTAATATCATAAGGCACTTGACACAAGGATCAGATCCCTTGATGCCACTTGCCACCATTCTTTTTACTTACTCTGCCGAGAATATATGAGTACTTCACCTCTCTGTGCAGCTGTCCCTCTGGAAATTGTGCACAGCAGATGTCAATTTCTCCCATCAACTGATCAAACTAAAGACTGAGCATTTCAAGAGATTATTGTAATGCCCTCCGCACCCTTTCTTATGTCCAGAATTCAGTACCTTGGACCATTTATGGGGTTTTGACCTTTGCATATACCCGGTAATTCAAAGCTATCAAACAATTAAGAGAGAGAGAGAGAGAGAGAGAGAGAGAGAGAGAGAGAGAGAGAGAGAGTCATGTCCTGGCACTTGGGCAAAGACTTTGGAACAACCATTGATTTCCCAGAGGCCATGTGATAACTGCTTTCAGTCACTCCTGCCATGAGTCAGTGACTCTCTCACTGAAATGCTGTGTGTCATGTCACGTTTATCAGCATTTGGGGGCCAGTTGCCACTTTGTTTCACCCTCCCTTTTTATTTTTAAAGCTTTTAATGCCTGAGGCAACACGAGAGTTACAGCTGTGCAAATAGCAGCCGCATTGTTTGCCCACGCAGTATATCACTATCAAACACATAATTTTGCAAAGCGTCTTGCATAGCGAATACGCTGCCATACGCTAAATTCTGCCCTGCTCCTTATTCAGTCCCAGGGGACATAACTATTATCTAGGAGGCAAACACCTCCGTATTTACCTTTTCACAATCAATTCCTGTGAAAGTAAAAAAAAAGGCCTGGTTGGGAGGAAGCCAGGTTATGCCTTGCAGGCATGCCAGAACCCATCAGATGTCTCTGCTGACTGAGGAATGGGGCAGGTGAGATCCTCAATGTGCTGGATGTCCATCTTCATTTCAGTCCTGACATCCAGACATGAAAGTTAGCTCCATAGGCTGGTTAAAGTTAAACAGACTGTTTTGCTGAATGGATACAAATTCAGGTCTGTGGGTTTATGTTAATCATGAAGCACATATTTGGATTTGAAAATGCTATATTTAATTTCATCATATCATTACTTCCTCCACGTAAAACAGACCTGAGGAAATGTACAGCTTCATGTAAAAATTAATAATTTAAAAACAATGAAGTAATATGGTCCCAGTTCATCTAAAATTTGTCAAATGGGGAATCTCATTGGAAAGAGTGGGATATCAGTCATGACTTTTACATTTCAGTGGTAGTTAGTCACAAATAACTTTAGCTCAGCTGCATGTCTAAATATATAAAATTTGCACTGACCAAAACACAGACGCATACAGCTTGCAAAAAATAAATACTATATCCTTGGAAGCACTAGAAACATTTTGGTGGAAGTGTGACAGATTTCAGATATATTAGATGCATCCTGTATCATCTCAGAGAAAAAGCAACATCTCAAAGATGGTTACGCATAGTCAGCTTGTTCATATGCATTATATACCATGCTTTTTGTAGGAAATCCTTGATAGCCTACTTGGATAAAACTACAGTACATAGGGATTCTGAGGAAAGCAAAACAAGTTAAGACCGGCAGTGTTTCTCGGTGAGTTTTTCTTTACTGTGTTCCACACAAAGTAAAATTCTATACAAATTTTATTTTGTCCACTTAATATTTGCAGCTATAGCCTTCCACCAAACAGCCCCAGGATAGGTTACAAAAATATCACAATAAAAATAAAAATAAATTGTGATGTACAATTATAATCATAAACTAATACCACAAAAAAGAAAATCCTGTTTGGAAAAGCGAAGTGCCTTTCAAATAATCTGAAATCTCACATTTCCATGCCTTTAATATCTTTATAACAATTAATGTAACAGTTTTACAGAGAGAGAGAGTTGGGAGGAATAAAAAAAAAAAAAATCCAGAGTAAATTAATAGGTATTTTTCAACCAAGTTTTACTCAGAATAAATCCATTAAAATAATTGGCCTAACTTAGTCATGTTTATTCATTTCAGTGTGTCTGCTCTGAGTAAACCTCCAAACACACTGCCCAGGCTTGTGCCCCAGGGTGCTGCCCCACTTTGGTGCTGCTAACGCAGTGGTTTGACTTCACTCCCAGAGGCACACTCCATTGTCCTGTGGGACAGACATTTGCCAAGAACAACTCTTGAGTAAAACTCAGTTGAACACCACCCACTGTGTCCATAACCCAAACTGCAAGAAAGTGTACATGCATCCCAGAAAGTGATTCTAAAGCAACAGTTTAGGTGACTTAAGCAAGCCAGCCAAGCTACATGCGACCCTCATTATGTTTAGTTGCATGCCAGTTTTCCTTTGGTAAACTCAAAGCAGCTTACAATAAACTAATAAGACATAATAAAATATTGCATCAATGTTCTATAACAATAAACAAACAAGTGAAAACATATCAGCAAAATAGAAGAATAGAAATAACATTTCAATAAGACCATCAAAACATCACATATTAATAAAATTAGTATTAAATTACAACTGCCCGATCCACTAATTAGCGCAGAAATAAAAACACAATACAAATTAAGAGCAAAATAATATATATTGACTCATACAGCATAATTAAAACAAAACAAAACATAATATTTTATTTCTAACCATTTCAAAAAGAATATGTGACTCTATAGTTAACATGCCAGACAGGAAGATTCTCCCTAAAGTCCACTAACCAGTCTGACATGGTCAAAAGTTCTTTCCAGTTCTGATATTTCCTCCCACTCCCCCCCCCCCAATCCTGAGTGCAAGCTAAGCCTTCTTGGAAGGAACTTCGAAGGAGGGCAGGTAACTGCATCACCCAGCATTGTTCTTCTGTTTGTAGCCTTGATACCCAAGAGAAGCAGGACGGGGGGGGGGGGTCATGCTATAGGTTTTCAAAGGACTGTGAAACTCTCTGCTGTCTCTTTATGACTTTGATGTCAGTATCCTTTGTAAAGGTGTAGAGAGTGATGGGAGTTACCAATTTGAGACTAAGACGGAGCTGAGCTGTAGTAGCCAGAGTTTTGTTTACTCTGTTCTTTTTATCCAGGACAAGAGAACACAAAATTAAGACTCCCTCTGTAAGCCAATTAAACCTCCAGAGAGACTTTGTACAGACTGGGCCATGCTGCTTGGGCGAATGAAACTCACAGCTGGGGATTATGAGACAGACCCAAATCAATACAACACAGCAGGTATTGGTGGAACTGTCCAGATCAGTTGCTAAAATGACTGATTAGCAGGATGACCCTTGCAGGACTTGGGGAGGGGGGACTTCCCTGAAGATATATTGACCCGAAGCAAAGGATTATCTCATTTGATTGGCCTTTCAGAAGAACAGATAATAGAAAAATATGTGGATTCTAGACCCTGCCAGCAAAGAGAATGGTACAGTGGTACTTAAATGTACACAAGATCAGCACTGCAATAAATTCTGACTAGGTATCTGGGACAGCATCTTAATTCTAAACCACCTCTCTAAGGTGTTTAGAATGGTTCTCAGCATCTGAGCATCTTACAGACCTTAATGGATTTATCCCAACACAAAATTAACTTATGATAGCATTTCATCCCTTCCTCATTTTACATGAACTTGTACAATTAAGAATCGATTAATTCTTGACACACACCTGAGCCTTAGATCAATATGAAATTGGAGTCCAATATGTGGATGTTACTCCCATAGAATTTGCTAGTTTTGCTCTGATATCCAGCACACACACACACACACTGCCCCTGTTTGTACACAAAGCTAAGCTAACCCTTTGCCTTAGTGTGTTGCCCAAACCCAAGTTCATAGTTTAGCACTCCCAAATAAGCCATGAGCAGTAAACCATAGGGAAACCTTTAGTTATAGCTTGTGGTTTGTTTGAAGAGAGCTAAACCCAAGTCCGGGTGACATGCTAAGCCAAACCATGGCTTAGAACAGTACAGTGTAGTGATAGAATAACTGGCGAGGAGAAAAGCAGCCAGGGACCTGCATGGGTTGTTGTTGTTTTTACCACTGTCTTTCTCTTCCCTTCATTTTGGGCTGATTCATATCAGCAGAGACTCTTTCCAGGAACATTTTCCCAGGCAGAGAATATTGGAAAGCTGCTCACCACATGGGTCAGTCCAATTGCTTGAGAAGTCTCCTTCCCAGCACCAGATCCTGCCAGGTTCAGTCTCAGCCTCTCTTCCACACAGTTCTGGCTGAAATTGGAGGCTCACCTGAGCAGAAAGGGGTGGGGGTGGGCCATACTCCAGTTTCCAGGGAGATCTCTCATTTATTTTTAATTAATCACTTATTGGCACTTTAGGATCTGTTGTGAGGGGCAGGGCAGAAATTGAAATGTAGAATCAGAGTTACTGTAGCTTGAGAGGTTCTCTCTCTGTGTGTGTGCATGTCAAAGACACAGGAAATAAATAGGGAGGGAAGATGGCCTCGTCATTGCATACCACCCACAGCAAGTATCATTTGTACAGGCTGTGGCTAATGGCTTTTCCTCAAAAGGCTCTGAAGCCATTCAGTGAATTTGCATGAACCAGGTGTAATTCAGAACCCTGTGGTAGGAATAGCAGCAGACATGGGGGCCCTCCAGATTTGTTGGATTACAAATTCCATCATCCCTGACCATTTGCCATGCTGGCTGGGAATGATAGAAATTCAATTCCAAGGACATAGCTTCTTAGTCGTCCATTGCCCTGGTCCACTGTAGTATGTATCAGACCAAACCAGCTACCTGTTGATAGAAACTACAACATGTGGTCTGTGAAAATACTAGTATCATATATTGGTCCAAAGGTGGCTATTACCTTTCTTTCTCTTACAAGCCTTCATCCCCAGATAATAGGCTAAGCTTCTGTGATGACAACGAATGCTCATGAGAACATAATTTATATGACAAAGAAATTAAAAGCTCATGCGCCATTTATTTGACTACCAGCTTTCAATGAACCCTCTACAGCTGCATAAGACAGTTTTGTGTAATGCTTATAAAGCCACCACACTTTAGTATCATCTCATTAAGAGTTAGTCCCATCTCTAATACTTTTTTTGGCCTTGCCTAGTATGACAGTAAATGTGAATAAGGGAGAAGGACTTGCCGGAGGCTTTCATTTCACTCTGGAGGCCAATTAATCTGTTAGACTGCACTGAGTAATCCATCTCTTCTCATATCTACACCCCCTATAACATAGTAGGTCTCATTCTTAAAAATCTTGCTGGCCCCATTTCCCTCTGTAAAGAGGATGTATCCACTTTCAATTTCTCACCACCGACACCCTGGAACCAGCAAGGGTCACAAAGTCCAACTGCTTCCGTTAGTTCTGCTGATGGTAGCAGCTGCTGCTTCCAGGATATCTTGGATGGCTGGCTGGTTGGCCGGCTGCAGTCGGTGGGCCCTGCGGGGCTGGCTGCAGCTCGTACTATCAAGCATCTCAGGCAGAGTGTGCGAGAGTGATTCCAACTATCAGATGGTTGCTTTACTGCATATTTAACCACAGTCCTCACACCTTTCTTGTCACAGTGGGAGCAATACACACACACCAACAGATGGACATTAATTGGATGGGTTTGCTTACGAACAGCTGAAATGGAAACAAAAAGGGAAAGCCGAGTGGAAGAAGATGATGAGGGGAGAAAAGTAGCAAGAAAATAGTAATGAGGCTGTGGTTATTTTTATTAACAATGTGAGGTTCCTGGTCTTACAGAGGCTTCTAACACAGTTAGAAGCTCCCTTTGGGCTCAACACACAAAGGTCACCTATGGAAATCAGGGTGTTTGGGACAGCGCTTGCAAACATTTTATGTGCCCACTTTGAATGTCTGAAGATAACCACATTGACTAGGGATTCTGGAGTCATTTCTCTTTTCCTGTATAGTATGGTTTAGATCACTTGCTTGAAACGTCTTCAGCCAAATCTTTGGCAAGGTGTACCAGTTTACTTGTGCTCTCTTCAACTGCCCCCAGGGCTCACTTCCCTTTCGGCCCTCAGTCATAAGAGGAGTTGGAGTTAAATCTCTCTGAGCCTCCCCTCACCTCGTGTCCTCAGCTTGGCCCTCTCCTGTTTTCTCTGGTGCATCATGGCATTTCTTCTCTCTGTGATCCTCTGAGCCCTCATTCTTCAGAAGGCCTCAGAAGGCATCAGCCTGCTGCTGGCAATTGTTCTCCATGTGTGCATTCCTAGTCAGTCCTGGCATTGTAAATTCTGCAAGGTTAGAATTTGGAGCACTGACTTTGACCCAACTACTGCACTTTCCTTGCCTTGACCCTGTTACTGCTGTTGATATCATTTTGATTTCCTACCTGCCCTTCACTGTAAGGTCTCAGGGCACAATGCAGAAGTTCAAAAATACAATATTATGTAAATTTAGAAATTTACAGAATAGCATGGTGGGTGTCAAAGGCCAAGGTTTTGAGATGTGACCTGCAACCTGTACTAACCTGGCCTGCCCTGGGGCTCTAAATTGGAAGAAGACAGGAAAATCTTCCTTCCTGGTGTGTAGGGGGCATTGTGAGAGGATCCTTGATATACTGTGCCTCGTATATACCGTATGTGTGGAAAATAGACATGGGTTGATGTATGTGTCACCAGGGAGATATTTTAAGACAACAGATTTAACTTTATTCACTTTGACTACCTTCAAACTATGGCTAGAAACTAAATAAAACACAAAAGCTGCAGGGCCAGGTTCACATGGGAAATGACAGAGCTGCAAGGTTTCATCAACACTTGAATTATATGTGTAATCTTATCTCAGGACCTCATATGTTCATTAAGCCTTCAGTAATTTATACATTTTGATATATATATATTTTGAAACCACATGCTTTTAAAACTGAATTAGAAAAGGCCATTTTTTCTTTAACATCGACATTTTCTTTCAAACTCTCAGTCAAAGAGACGTGTTGTGACTCAGAAACTAAAATCAAAATGAAGCATTTCAGTTTGCCATGTCAAAATGTTTTATTTTTTAAGTTTTAAAAATGAACATTTTAAGCTTTGGCAATTTTATTTTTTTTAGTTTAATGTTGTTTCACTCCTGCTGAATTTTTCATGCTACAACTCCCCCACCCCCTCTAAGCATTTAACTATGTCTGCGGACTACAGTGCTGATTATCACATGAAATGTAAAATCCATTTTTGAAAGCGCTGCGCCCAGACATCTTTATGGTGCATCAGTAGGTAGCAAATTCCAAGGATTCTTGGCAACTGAGCATAGCTGGGATTGTGCAGCAAGGGAACCTTAGCCATTCCTGGATACCCTGTGCGGTGCTATGTCAGTAGATGGCGATTACTCTTGGAAGGGTGCAGTGGGCAGGAGGCATAGCCCAAGCTACCCTTGCTTTCTTTTATTTCATTGCTCTTCTAAAAGAAAAAAGGGAGGGATTTCTATGGAAACCAAGTACTTAGCCAGAAAGTAGGAGGTAATGGATGTTCCCTGGTGGTTAGCATTATAGCTCTGAAATGGATTGCAGAAGAAAGGAAGGAATACAAACTCCCTCAGCTGCCTTACCTCCTTCCCTTCGGTCCTGTCTATTAATCTGCGCTCCCATCCCTTGTGCTGATGTTTAAATGTATCTAGAGACGGGCTGGAGGGGGGGATAGAAAGAGAAATGTGTCAAAGGGCATCCCACTGCTGCCGGAGAGATAACAGGCGGGGAGTGTCACTGTCTGCCAGGTCCTCTGATAACCAGCTGCAAATGGATGGTAGTGATATTTAGCAGAGGAGAGCTCGGCTTTGCACCGCTGCTTGCTCTTCTCCCACCTCATTACTCTGCTATAGGCACAAGCGTGCAGTCACCTGCTGTCGCTGGCACAGACGCCAATGCACAGGGCTTGGCCACAGCGCTCACCACGCTGGCTGAACATGACATCACTGGAGCAAAGACAAAAGACTCTTGTTTTCTCACCTCTGTGCTGATGCTCTGTGCAAGTCACCTCTGTGAGACCTTCATTAACAGGGCAATGCTCACAATTCTTGCCAAGCAAGCACACACACACACACACACCCTTACCCTTCAACCAGGATAGATACTTATGGAGTGGACCAATTTACTATTAAACCTTTTCTCCTTTCTTCCTCAGTTGGATACTTTTTTTTCCCCTTACTAAAAATAGGATCTTATTCCTGAACTTATTATGGAAATCTCTTTCATTATGTACTTCTAATATTAGAGCAGCCATATTAGAGCTCTACGTAAGTCTTCTGTCATATCTCCTGGGGCTGAACGGTCCTTTACTTCCTAATTTTAAACACTGGGATTGTTCTGGAGAGAGTATGTTCATATCAGACTTCACTACAGGCTTTCAAGTTGTTTGATGGCCATTCTCTTTTTCCATGAAACTCTGCGGCTAAGGGTAGAGATGACATTAGTTTGTAGTTAAGGTGCATTTCCTGGCTTTGGGCGAGAGTCTGCCTTGTTTTCCCAGGCTGCACTACCACTGCGGTAGTTTGCTGATATCCTCAGTGCTTGCAGAACCAGGAACCCAGAGGTGCTGGTTTCAAATCAGGACTAAAATGTTACTAATCATATCACACTGGAGAAGCACAAAAATCTTCTTTTCCTGCGGCTACTTCCCCCATCTGCAGCATTGGGGGTGGGGGAGGAAGGAGCGATATTTTGTACCGGTATCTATTGCATCCTGGCTTGTTACTATTTTAAAATTTCTTTCATTATGTCTTATTTTCCGTGTCTGTGTTTTACGTAGGGCCTAAACTGCATGTGGCATTAATCACATCATTTGTCCTAGACTGTAGGATTTTTCTTGCATAAATAGCCAATGGCAGCTTTTGAATCATGCAGATTTCAGGTTCAGAGGGCCCAATCTGCCTCGGGTCCAACTTGGGAATTAAAAGTGGGAAGCAAAATTCGTTTTTAAAAAGCATATCCCCTACACCAGGGTCCTAATCTGGATTGGAGAGCCCATGCTGGCAACCCCTGGAACAAAAATCTCACGCTCGCCAAATGATATGATTAATATCATGTGGCCCTAAGAGTGTTTTGGTTTTGCCTCTTCCGTTCAGTGCATTTCAGTGTATGGTTGTTTCCAGGAAAACATAACAGAGAAAAGTGGCCAGCGGTTTTATTGGGGGGAAATTGCAGTAGACACTGCTTTCCTACCACCAATGCATCCACGGTCAAAGATGCAGAAGATCCAGAAGCAACCCCCAAATTTGCTATGTCTTGTGTCTAGCAACCCTCCACTTTTGCAGTTTCAGGTAGCAAGAACATGGCAAAGCCCCTGAAGGTTGCATACAATTCAGAGATCAAAAATCATTTCCAGTCAAAAGGACCACAAGGAGCAGAACTGGGAGCCAGCCTCTACCTGAGACTTGGAAGATCAACTTCCAATCAGAGTATATTATAATTAGGCTGAGTAGACCAATGGTCTTGATGGAATAGGGCATGTTCACAGAAATTCAGTTTGCAACCCTGCTTTGTAGAGTCATTCAGTCAACTGAAATCACATTGGAAGCAGCAAGAGAGTGGTATTTTACACAGCCTGCTCTTGGATATTCTCAGGCTGCTTGGCACTGCTCATCTCTTTAATCTTCACTTCATTTTGTGGCTGCCTTGCTACCGGCTTTATTCTGTGCCTCTGTAGGAGCTGGGCCCTCACATGTCAAAGCAGAATTTAGGGTTTTTGGCGGGAACGATGGAAGATAAAATGAACAACAAAGCACCTTCTGGATGACTGTTGTTAGTCACACTCACTTCTGATTAAAGATCATTAAACATGAAATTAGCTCGTTTGTGTTACGGGTCCCCTGGGGATTCTTTTAATTATGAAGTGCAGATGGCCGAGAACCTGAGGAAACTCAGCTTTGGAAAAAGGGGGCAGAGCTTTGTGCAGGGCTGGGGGAGGCATGGAAAAGGACTCGGGAATTGGAGAGAATATAAATTAATTTATTTTTACTTTCCTTGTTGTTTTAAACCCCTCAGCATTTCACAACAACTCACAGATAATTAATAAGTACACTTGCCTTAATGACTAGGATTTTTAAGTAGCAGAAATTGGAAAATGCCACATCAGTTTATTTCCACACACACCCTTCTTCCCTTTAGGTTAAAAAAGAAAAGAAAAATATCACCATGCTAATTTGAGTCTCATTGGCTGCCAAACAACCCAGACCCATTGCAAGGCTTCCTTTTCCCAGCCCCCATTTTTGTATTGGCTTGTCTATTGTACTGAAGCAGCAGAGAAAACTCCCAGCCAACTGATTCTTATTCAAATAGGAAATACTCCATTTGAGGAAGCAGGTCTCTACCTGGCTTGGACCTACCAAGCATAATGGAAAAGTGACAGCAACAGCGCTTTAAGGTCTCTTTTGTGTGAATGGCTGGGCTAATGTGAGGGCTACTTCTTTTGATGGCTGCCAGCACCTGGCAAGCCAGTTGTGAGGCATTACCATTCAGAGAAACGTTCTGTTGCTACACTACTCCTTGTGGCTGGTTCAGGAATAGGAATCTTCTCCATGTGACAGGTCACTCTAGGGCAGGGTTGGGGAACTGGACCCACGTGGTGAGCCAGATCTTGATTTTCCCAGCTCCTCATGGGCCAGATTTGACAAGTGGGTGAAGCCAACCACTTGTAAATGACCCATCATCACAATTATGTCTGGTGACGAGCACTTCGAACCCCAACAAAATCAGCTGATTGGTGGGACTACAAAGCATCACACAGGACTCTTTCAAAAGGGATTTGAAATTCTAACACTCAGCTGACCATTGGTGCTTCAAAAGCCAGATGCACATAACTGGTGAAGTTCTGACCAGCAGGACCTCAAAAGCACCACACCTGGGCCTCTGATGCACTGTCAGCTGATTGGTGGCACTCCAGAAGCCCCCTTTTTACCTGCCCACAGTTGACATCACATATGGTGTCAGGTGACTGGCAAGTGGGTGTGGCTTGGCCAAGATGGCCTTGCGAGCCAAATTGACAGGCCTAGCTACAGTCCCCTAGCTACAGGTTCCCCACCCCTTCTCTAGAGCATCCTTCCCCAATTGGGTTCCCTCCAGGTGTTGTTGGGCTGCAACTCCCATCACTGATAACCTTGCATCATACTTGCTTGGGCTGATAGGAGTATGCTCTTGGTTACAGCTCAAAGTGAGGTGAGAGCTTAACCGTGAGTCCCAGTTTGGATGTCACAGTAACCCAACGTTGACTCAGTTTAGTAACACAAGAGCCAAAAAGGACTAGGGAGGAGAAAAGCGGCTCTTAGGGAGCTTACATGTTTGTGCAGACTTGCAAAGCCAATGTGTGGCTTAGCATGTCATGTGAACTAGGCTGATATAGTCAAAACAAAAAAATTCCTTCCAGTAGCACCTTAAAGACCAACTAAGTTAGTTCTTGGTATGAGCTTTTGTGTGCATGCACACTTCTTCAGATACCTGAAGAAGGTATCTGAAGAAGTGTGCATGCACACGAAAGCTCATACCAAGAACTAACTTAGTTGGTCTTTAAGGTGCTACTGGAAGGAATTTTTTTGTTTTGACTATGGCAGACCAACACGGCTACCTATCTGTAACTAGGCTGATATATTAATTCATGCCAGGATACCAGGGGCAGTTCTGATATAGTAATATAGTTTTGTAAGAAGCAGGATTCCCACCCACCTACCCACCCAACATTTATATCCTGGCTTTTTAGTGTAAACTGCGCCCACTCAGTGTGGTCAACAACACATAAAAATAATGTTTTTTTATAAATTTTTGTAAATGTTTTCAGCTGTTTTTATGAAATAGTATCAACCTCATAAAGCAAAAGGCTGAAGAAATAAAAAGACAAAACCTTGGCGGCAAAAAAAAAAAAAGGTGATAAACGTGGCCAACTACACTTCACAGGGCAAGGTCTGGGTAAGTGGTGGGATGGCCCTGTCTTGTGCTCCCATCCAACTGTGGCTCCACATTAGGTGGGACACAGAGAAGGTGCTGTGTTAAGGAGTGAAAAACCAGATTCAACTAACCAGTCTTGCTAGCAAAAGCCTGCATTAGCCCTCTCATCCTATCATGTACCCCCTGAGCCCCCACAAACTGGGTGGTGGGGGTCAGGAGAACTTCCCAGAACAGTATGCAGGGGGAGGAGAGGGGCGATCGTTCCATTAGGGAAGCAAAGATGCTTGTCCCAGTGGGGCAATCTCCCAACGCTACACTGACTTCCTCCCACAGTGCTATGTGCATGGCTCTCTGCCTTTCTGTATGCAGTGTGAGCAGTGTTGGGGGAGGGGGATGGATAATTTATTACTGAAGAGTCTTCTCTTTTTTTTATTACTCACTGATGCTTGCAATGACTCCCCTGTGCCTCACTGGGTTCCTTTGCCTCTCAGTGTGGAGCTCCAGCATTCACTTGTGTAATTAGAAGCAGATGCCCCCACTTAGCAGCAAAGTTGCAGTTTGTCATTCTGCTCCATCATGATGACAGGTGAGCCCCCCACGCAGGCGAGTTGGTAATGTGCTGCAGGGAAGCTAAAAGTAGCACAGAGGCTCCTGAAGATCCCACCTGCTGCAGTTTAAATAGGTACAAAAGATATTCTTTCATTTCCATTTATTAGCTGGGCTTCAGTTACCAGAGCTGTGGCCCCAGGGGCAAAAAAGGACCAAGTGACACAGAGTTATGGGAGGTGAAAAGGGGTGATTTGATATGGCAGAAACTGTGACTTCCCCATTAAGGTGGCATTGTGTCATGACAGCAAGGCTTCATCAAGCCCAGACCGTCAAAATTTTGCTTAGGGTTTTAATCAGGAATGGAAGTCTCCATCCTACTATGTCATCAAACAGGAGAGTGGAAGATCTATAGTACCCAATGTGATTGCAGTGCTGCTGGTTTTCTTTCCATGTCAGAACCTTAGTGGTGTTTGGCTGTCATGGTCCTCGTAGCCCACTCCCCCATGAAGAGAGCCTCACCTATATTTTCATCATTATATATATATATATATATATATATATATATATATATATATATGCAGGTTTTGGTGTCCTCGGGTGTCTTCCCGTGTAAAAGTTGGGGTGTCTAGGCGACGTTTCGACGAGGTCTCACTCGTCATCTTCAGGCTGGTGCTTTCGGCTTCTTGTTACTGGAACAGAGCAGGATCTCAGTGTTTGAGTTCCTATAAATACTGTTGAAGGTGTGGTGTATAGCCTCCAATGTTCTGGGCAGAGAGGAGGTTCCCAGGCTAGTGTGCCTTTTCTTCTTTTGTTCCTTAATTACTTGAGGGATATCTTGAGTGATTTCTTGAGTGATATCCTGAATCCCACTTAGGTGGGTCATTAGGTGTGGATTAGTTGCTCAAGCCTTTGTGTCTTGAACTCTTGAACTTTGTGAAGAGTTTTTCTGAGAAGATGGCTGTACTGCATTTGGTTGTGCTCTGGCTTGGCTTCGTGTATAGGGGCGAGCTGTGGTTTTGTGGAATGTCCCTACCTCTTAAGATCTCTGTGGGTGCTGGGCTGGGCGGCGAGCCGCGGCCTGGCTCCCACCCCCGGACGGGCCGCGAGAGGACCGTGTGAGGAGGGCGCTATGAGCTGGCGAAGCGAGCACGGGGGGGGGGGATGGAGGGAATTTAAAAAAAGGGGGGGTTAAAAGAAGGAGTAAAAGAGGCGGGCGGGCTTATCTCGACGATGGCCGCCAAAACGACACTCACTCACACACACGAAAATAAAACGGAGGAAGAACCAGCCTTGGGAGAAAGCGGGGTGGGGGTGGGGGGAGTTAAATAGTCGGCCGGCCGAGCGACCCCGCGCTCGCTCGCTCGCTCGTTCCCTCTACCGCCACCACCAGCGCTAGGCCGGCCGACTATTTAACGTTTTATTATTTTTTATTTATTTTATTTATTTTTATTTATTTATTATTAAAGTTTAATAGAACACAGTCGATTTCAAAAGGGAGTCAGGAAAGACTAGTGGAAGGATGTTATCTGCCAGTAGGTTAAATCCTCACAAACCAGGAAGACAACAACTTTAAAATCTTCCTGGGTAACTTTGCCTTTGCATTTTGCAGCAAATATTCTCATCTCATGTTACTTCCCAGACAATCTAATATGTTTTGTTAACTGCCAACTCAAGTGCAAATGCTGTAAGTAGCAACTTGTAATTTTGCTCTCATTTCCATAAACTTTTGCCACTATCAGCTGTTACATCCTGACTGGTCCAAGACTGGTGATTTCCAGACGTTTTAGACTACATTTCCCATCAGCCCCAGCCAACACAACCAATGGTCAGGGGTGATGGATGCTGTTGTCTGGAGACATCTATAGAGCACCGTATTGCCTTCCCCTGGCTTAAAGACACATCCTAGGTGAAATATTAAGCTGACCTAAACTAGGCAATGCTTTAACAAATTGCCTACAGGAAGTGATGCAGTCGGAATTCTAAAGGTTTCCTAGAATCATATGTGTCAAATATTCTAGGAAAAGCCAATAAACCAGTAGCAAAAGGTCTTAGTTTCTCCTGCTGCAAATTATTTAACTACTTCTGAGGTTTGGTTTCAGAATGTGCATGTATGAACATATATATTCTATACTGATACAGATGCTGGGGGAGGATATCAGTTTAGCAATGAGAACCCAGTCACTTGCAAAGTCTCCAGACATTTCTGCACAATGCAGTTACCTTCCACCCAGGTTCCTTTAGATCTGATCTCACAGCTTGACAACATTGCACAACTTTCAGTTGTTGAGGGATTAGCACATCACAAAGGCACAGAGGCAGTCAATAAAAGATTATCATGTACCATACAACCAAGAAATATTAAAGTCAAGCTGAGGATTAGGAGAGAGGAAGTGTTTGCACCATGTGAAAAGGGTCTTTGGCATGCCTTCTCCATGAACCACAGATGGAAAGGTTCACAGATGGAAACAAATTGGAAAACTGCAGGTTTTTAATGTGCTGCGAGGGAAAACATAATGTGCAGAACTGGGTCACAAAATCAAGGCCATTTTGAAATTGTGTAATTTGAATGGGAGAATGTTCTTAATATTTAAACGTCCAACCAAGAAAATAAAACATGTTGACAGTGACACCTTTTCTTCACTCTAACTGCAGCACAAGCAACCTTCCCTCAATTTGAGAGTGCTGTCTCTCCCAGTTTCATATACATTCCTTAAAAATTATCTTCTGTTAGCTCTTATTATCGTGCACTTTTTGAGTGAGATTGAACTCACCCATTGATCACCACAGCATAGAAAAATTCCATCTGAAATGCCCCCAGGCATATTTCTGCACATTAAATTAATGGTTGGCTGACTTAAGTTTTACATTGTTTACTCTCCCCCGTCCCTTCTGGAATACCCCCAAGTCCAGTGTTCATACTCAGGATCCCTTAACAGTAAAGACATATTAACTATGTTAAGTGGTGCTTAGTATAAAGGTAATGGTACCCCTGCCCGTACGGGCCAGTCTTGACAGACTCTAGGGTTGTGCGCCCATCTCACTCAAGAGGCCGGGGGCCAGCGCTGTCCGGAGACACTTCCGGGTCACGTGGCCAGCGTGACATCACTGCTCTGGCGAGCCAGAGCCGCACACGGAAACGCCGTTTACCTTCCCGCTAGTAAGCGGTCCCTATTTATCTACTTGCACCCGGGGGTGCTTTCGAACTGCTAGGTTGGCAGGCGCTGGGACCGAACAACGGGAGCGCACCCCGCCGCGGGGATTTGAACCGCCGACCTTTCGATCGGCAAGCCCTAGGCACTGAGGCTTTTACCCACAGCGCCACCCGTGTCGGTGCTTAGTATATACACTTGCTTAAGAACATTAAGGGACAGAGCAAGGCACACCTAGGTCAACGTTCTTGGAAGAATCCCATACAACAGTAAACCTTAATGGTCCACTGAACATTGGCCAATGGGCCGTTAATGTGTGAGGGGTCAGGTCTGTGCAGCATGGCAGCATCTACTATCCAATGCATTCCTTCCTCCTCACACCCACCCAACATTTATATTGTAAACCACCATAAACGAATAAAGGGTAGGCACTACCCAGAAGGTAGCACAGGACCTTTTCCACAGCAGAGGCAAAGGCTGGGATAGAGGGTGCTCTTGGTGAGGAACAAGAGGGAGGGAAATCCAGAGAGTCTGAACCTGGAGGTAAAATAGTTTATAGAAAACAGCCATGAGGAGTATAAATGGGGATATGAGGGAGCCCTGAAGGCATGGTTTACTGGAGGGGATTCTCATTACTGGAGCTGTCATGATGAATTGGGTTCCTGATCTGAATTTTCGCTTTAATCCAGCCCTTCCCCGAGGATTTGAAACCAAGGTTGATCTGCCCACCCATGATTCCATTGGTAGGGATAGATTGACTCTTGCAGTTTATTTTTTTTTCTATGCATTTACACCAAACCCTCATTTAGAGATTAGGGATTGAGAGCATGGTGCAAATCAGGCAAGTCTGTCCCCTCTGCCTCACCTCATTTAGAGATCTTGAATTTCTCCTGAACACATACTTGTAATTATCAGAACTCATATTAAAATGAAACTAGGTATGCTTCTAAACTTATTTTAAGTATCTATGTTTAGCCAGCATTATCACTTGAGTCATATCATCCTCACTGACAGCCATGTAAAAGGTAAAGGTACCCCTGCCCGTACGGGCCAGTCTTGCCAGACTCTAGGGTTGTGCGCTCATCTCACTCTATAGGCCGGGAGCCAGCGCTGTCCGCAGACACTTCGGGTCATGTGGCCAGCGTGACAAGCTGCATCTGGCAAGCCAGCGCAGCACACGGAACGCCGTTTACCTTCCCGCTGGTAAGCGGTCCCTATTTATCTACTTGCACCCGGGGGTGCTTTCGAACTGCTAGGTTGGCAGGCACTGGGACCGAGCAACGGGAGCGCACCCCGCTGTGGGGATTCGAACCTAGGCGCTGAGGTTTTACCCACAGCGCCACCCGCGTCCCTGACAGCCATGTAAGTTGGGTAATTTTAGACTCCATGTTGTATTCATTGTAGTGCTACGCAAATCCTTGTGTGAGTAGAGTGGCTTCTACTTGCACAAAAGGACTTCCCTCCCTCTCTTCCACTTATGTGCCCCTAAATTTGTTCTGGGGTTTCCCCCAATCCTCCAGAGCAAATTTAGGGACAGTGCAGGGGGAAGGAGAGAGGGAAAGTCTAATTGCACAAGCCAATGTTTTTCTGCTCGCACAAAGATTTAGCTGAATTTGGCTCTCTGGTTTTATTGGCAGAAGAGTGTTTAGATGCAGTGCTTCAAAATGTATTAAACCAGCACTGCAGTGTTTGGGGTTCCTCCTCATTCTACTGAATGGAGCTCTCTGCCCTATCATGAAGACACTATTCTGCAGTCCCCCATGAAGTCTCTTTCTTTGCTACTGTTGGATTTTGGTGCTGGCCCACCTCCCCCCTCTAGTCTCCATGTTTCCCAAGTCACTGCTTTTCACCTCTCCCCTCTCTCCAAAGAGAATCTAACATCACCCACATAAAGTCCATCCTGTGTTGATGAACAAGTGTGTTGTCTCCCATAAGAGAAATAATGCAAAAAGGAGAAATTTGTTCTCAAAAGTGAAGCAGCTTGCACAAAACCTATCTGGCCCCACAAGGAAGCTCCATATTAGCTGACCACTTTTGAGCATTAGCTTCTGTATTCTGCTTTCTTTAGGGTTTATGTGCTTCCCTCCTCTTTTTTCTGTTCTTTGTATCCCTTATCCACATTGGTTGAAGGGGTCAGTTTGATCTAAATACCAATAATATCCTTTCCAAACTATAACTAGGCCAGGCTAAACTGGTGAATGCATTTATAAGTTGTCATGAGAGGCACATACATCTGAAAACATGGTAATCTCTGCTGAGGAGGGTGAATTTCATGCCAAATGTTAAATATAAGCTTATGCCTAGTCCTTTATATCCAGCTAGCAAACATCTTCCCATTGATGATTTTCTTGCTCTCTGCCTAAGTAATTGGCACAGATCTCCCTAAGCTGAAGCATTTTGTCAGCTTGAGTTTTAGCAGTCTGGAGAAGGAAGAGGAAATCGCTTTAGCTGAGCAGGTTTTGTCTGCATGATAACTCCAAAGAGGAGTTAGTCTCTCTCAGCTCATTGTGTAGGTTCCTCAGCATGACAGAACTGGTAATACTGACAAAATACAGAGTTCTGTGTTGGAGAGTTTGTAGTTTAAGTCTTAAGTGTACAATAAAACTTTAACTTGTGGTCAGTAATGTAAATCAGCTAATATTTTTGTAAAGTTATAAGGGAATCATGCTTCATGCCATGCCATGTGGGTTAAAGGGAATGTAAATTAAGTGGTTAATGTGCATAACAGCCATTGTGCACATTCACCAGGTCTCATGCAGAATCTACACATAATTTTCCCATGAAGAGGGAATTGTGCACATTTCCCAGTCAATACATGTAATCTCCAGCAGATTTTGAGATACATGTTTATATCAACTGAATTTTGTACATTCTGTAGGTAGTATACACAATCACCATCAAACCTTGGGCATATCTCATCTGAATTTTGTACACGCTGGTTGAGGTACTTCACATTCTTTCTCACCCAGCCCTTTTTTACCTGCTGGGCAACCCTTCATCAGCTGGTTAGATCTCCCTTCTACTGTAATTCCCATGAAGATTGACCAAATGCTTCTATTAAGCTTCTTCCTGAGCTTCATAGCATTTCCATCAGAATCAGGAGAGTGGAGTGGGGATTTAAAATTTTCCCCTCTCTGCAATTCTCTTTGTGCTATTTAACTGACTGATGAGCAACTGAAAGGAGGTTGAGCTGCGGGCGGGGTGGGGGAGAAATGATACAGATCTGGAGACCCCTTCCTTCTTCCTGATGTTTGGCTCATCATTGTGAGGGCCATATAAGATTAGGTAGGGGGCAGGTGCAACCCAAGGAGCGCAGATAGCACACTTCTGAAAAGGAAATGGGGAGGGGGAGGCAGGTTTATTGGAGGCTATGTATAATCACTGGAGAATGTGCATATTGCCCAGACAATGTACAAAATCCAGTCAAGATATATGCATTCCCCAAGTCCTGTTGAGGATTATGTGTATCGACCAGGAATTCTTTATTATTGTTTTTATTTATTACATTTGTTAGTTGCTTTATCTTGCCCAGAACAACCCAAAGCAGCTGACAAAGAACAAAAATGTGCATAGTTCATGAAGCTTGGCAAATGTGCACAATGCCAAGCGCTGTGAGGTACAACCTATCTCTGGCTAGAAATCCTTCCTCAAGGAAGTGGAGATCATGGTCCACTTGATTTACATTTCCTTTAACCATCCATTTTTAGTGCAGATGAACAGTCAAAGCAGAAAATTAGTAAACTTTATAGTGTAATTTTAAAAAATAAAACAGCCATTAAAATATTATAACAAACAACTAACAAACCTTGATGATCTAAGCAGAAAGGCAAAAACCAGAGTCAAATCCCACCACGTTTAGTAATGAAAAGCTTCTCTAAAAAGAAATGTCTTTATTGCTGTGAGCAGACTCTGGGGAATCACTCAGCCAAACCACTCCGGCCATGTGGCAAAACACTGCATTAGGAGAGCAGCAAGAGACAGCATCCAGCGACGATGGGAGCGGGACATGCTGCTTTCTTGCTAGCCCACGCAATGGGACTGACAAGCTGCAGCTGCAGTCAGTGCAACAGAAAGGGGCTGTAGAAAAGAAAACCAAGGCAGTCATCAAAGGGTTCTCAGTTGAGTGCCAAGGGGAGAAGTGGAGATGGGGTAGGGCAGCGCATGCAGGAGCAGGTTGGAAGGGAGGAACTGAGGCAAGAGGGAGAGGCATGAGAAGAAAGAGAGGAGGCAGGAGTGCTCTCAGGAAAGTCACCCACTACCTTGAAGAGAAGCTGGCAGAGTAACTGTGTTGTGCTTGTGTGAGAGAGTGCTTTATGTGTGGTATCTGTGCATATCTGTGTGTGGTGTAGGCAGGGTGAGTGTGGTATTTGTGTGTGCGTGCGGCAGCTTTGGTCACAACCGCTGATGGCATGTGAGTGTCTCAGGGTCAGCCGGCAGGCCAATAAACACCTATGAGCATCAAGCATAATTTGCATGCTTCCACCAACCTTTTTATTTCCCTGAGGTGTGACCAGCCATGTGTATTTCAGTTGACTGAACAATTTTTGCATATGTTTGAATTTTATTCTGCTTTATGTTTTTCCCCACTTAGATTTTTTTTTGATTAAGCAATATGCATACTTGTTTAATAAACAAACAAATAAACAGGTTAGCCACCCCTCCTTTAAAGTATGCTGGAGAAATGAAGCCATCTCTCTCTCTCTCTCTCTCTCTCTCTCTCTCTCTCTCTCTCTCTCTCTCTCTCTCTCTCTTTGTAACAGCAATTCACAATGCCATCTTATTTTTAATTTGCCTTTGACCAGCTTCACTTTGCCAAACTGGCCACGCTATTTTAAAGATATCTTAGGCTGTTTGTAGATTTGTTTCACCCACCTCTGGTGTCATTCTTCTAATTACCATGTCATTTAAAGCAACACCCCTTTGAGAGTTTAACACTTCAGTCAGCTGTGAGAAAGTGTGTGGCTTAGCAGCTTAGTTTAGAGATTGAGTTGTGAACCGTGACATCTCTGATTCATGAACTGAACCAGTCGTCTTGGAGCTGTTCTCTCATAGCCCCTTAGTAGTGACACAGAGCTCAGCCCACCAGGCACTACGACTGTTCAGTTTTGATTCATTCAATGGGATTTGTTTAGGGCTCCCTGAGCAAACCTCATTAAATTAATGGGAGCTGCTGAGCATTAGGACTTGGTGGGTTGCATCCAGAAAGGGGTCTTTTACACATTCATTATCGATGCACAGTTATTTAGATCCTTCTGCTGCTATGACTGATAATAATACGGACACATGGGGCCATTCCTTGCAGCACTCCATCTGTTAACAGATACATCCTCTTGGAACAGAACAGCATCCAAGTAAACAAAAAGATGTACCCAGCTCCTTCTGCCTGCTTCCAGCTGTCTTCACATCTGCATTGATGTGTCCCTCACTATCAACTGATTTGTAGAGCTCTTGATACTGATATCGTGGATATAAGTGCATGGGTAAAGGGCAGAAACTAAATTGAGAAGCACCTTCAAGTAGAGGAAGCATCTGTGCTGCACTTCTGAGAAAAGATGATTTCCCACAGCAGGGATAATAACTGTCGTTCCACGAAAATGTTCATGGTCTTTGCAGAGGTGCACATCTAAATGCACATTCAAACATGAATGGTCTTAATAGTGTGCTGCTTTTTTATGGAATATCCACTTGCATGTACACCTGAGCAGGGTTTCCATCAAAAGCAAAGCATTGCCAATGTTAGCGGTGTCACTCAGGTGTGTACTGAATACATATCAGAGTGCATTTACTGTCTGCACTGCATTGCCTTCATTGAATGCACATCCAAGTGTGCAGTTCCAATTAAATCAATGCAGTGTGGATAAGCGATTTCTGTGCTTGGATGCCCACTTCAGTGGGCATTCCATTTATTATGGCTCTTGTTCTAAACAATACAACCTCAGAGCCAATCTCACCCCATGGTCTTTTCAGCTATGAGGAGATCATCTCCCTCACCTAGGCTCAAGGGGGCTTCTGCCCTCACCCTTCAAACTAAGAAAAGGCAATTCCCTTTGCAGCTTAAAATATTATTTTTGGGTGGCAGGAGGAATCTGGGTAACCCACTTCTGCTCCTCTTTTAGTTCGCAGGCAGAAGAGAAGCAAGTGGCACACTGCTTGCTTCCCCTCAGCCTAACCTATATTCATAGTAGCATGACAACAACAGATACAGTAAGTGTGCCTCTTAGTCTGCACAGAGTCAGGCAGTTTAAAACACATTTTTCCTTCATACCTTGGGGGTCCTCCAAGAATTCAAGAAACCCCTCCTGGTCTGGCCTGACTCCATAGCAAGTTCCATATGCAGGATATCCGCAGTAGTGAGAGTAATTTGAGAATACTGTTTAAGAATAGCATTCCAGAATTTCAAGTCCCTAGAAAGACGTACTTCTGGTGAATGGCAGAACTGGTGGGGTTGAGCTTGCTTCAGGAGGAGAATGTACTGCCATGATTTCTGCATCCCCACTCCCATTTTTTGCATGCAGAATGGAGAGTCCAACTGCCCTTTAATTATCCCTTTTGATGGAATGTGAACTTCTATTTTGACAGTATTACTGCTCTCTGAATTGCCTGTCCCTTTATGAATTTTATCAGCTGCTGCGTGTCCTAGTACAGGAGGAAGAGGGATTGGAAGAGACCTTTCTATGTAAATAGTTTCTAAATACTGCAAATTAATGACATGCAGTTCTTCACTGGAATGATGAAATCACTCTCTAATTTTTCATTGCCTGTTTTGTGGTTCTGAGTAGAAGAGGTTATTAGCATCTCAGATCTCCACCATTAGCACACATTCCCCTCCAGCAAATGATAATGTATTTCTTGTTCCCATAGATTCAGAGACTTCAGAGTCGGGAGAGAGAGTATTATAAACCTCCAATGTGACCTTCCATAGAATAGCACAGATTTGGAAATGTTAACACTTGGATTCCTGTACCCATTCTTAGATTACTTGTAACTGAGCTAGTGTGACCTTCTAGTGAGGTATGTCATAGTTTGTTTCATGATGAAACATTGGATGAATGCAGATGCCTATTTATCAAGGGTGGAGGTAAAAGGGAAAGGAAAAGGACCCCTGGACAGTTAAGTCCAGTCAAAGGCTACTATGGGGTTGCGGCACTCATCTCGCTTTCAGGCTGAGGGAGCTGGCATTTGTCCACAGACAGCTTTCCAGGTCATGTGGCCAGCATGACTAAACCACTTCTGGTGCAACAGAACACCGTAACGGAAACCAGAGCACCCAAAAATGCTGTTTACCTTCCTACCACAGCAGTACCTATTTATCTACTTGCACTGACGTGCTTTTGAATGCTAGGTAGGCAGGAGCTGGGACAGAGCAACAGGAGCTCACCCCATTGTGCAGATTCGAACTGCCAACCTTCTGATCGGCAAGCCCAAGAGGCTCAGTGGTTTCCTACATGTTTCAGCCCCATAGCTTTGAAGTCTACCTGCTGCTTCTTTGCAAAGCAAGTTAAAGGCAGACAACATGTCCATGATTCAATCTCTAGGTAGGGCTGAAAAAGACTCCTGTTTGAAACCTTAGAGAGCCAACCCTGTCTGGCTTATGAGTGATAAGGAAAATGTTGCTGGCTTTCTCAACTGATCAGAAGTCTAGGGAAACTGAGTTTCTTGGTCTAGGGAAACTGAGAAGTGGATTCTGTTGATCAGTTGGCAGGATGATGCAGACAACTTCCTTATCAATTGATTGTACACTGTACTAAGTTTCCAACTAGTAAGTGGTTTCTGTATTCTGGTACAGGAAACAGGCTCTACAGTCTACCCAATGTAAAAATATGGGGTGCTTGAGGAATTCTATCTTCATGGATCCCTAATCAAAATGTCATCCAATTAGATTAATGTGTTGGTTGGAACATCACTGTCAGTAGGATTTTGTGGTTCTCCAAATATTGTGATACAGTTCTCTGTCATTGAAACATATCAAGGCATGCATTTCAATACTGTTTTGAGGAAGAATATACATTTACATCTTAATTATGAAGAGTATTTTTAAAATAATTTTGACGATCAATGTGGAGACAACAAAATTGAATTATGTGCAAACAAGTGTGAGAGTGGAATAGAAATAGATCCATTTCACCAGTGGCATAGTGTGTTGGGGGGGGGTTACAGGAGTGGTTGCTCCAGGCACAAAACGGTTAGGGGTGCACATTTTCAACGCCCAGTGCTGCCTCAATACAGCTGGTCTCTGTTGAAAACTGCTTCCCCATGCAAACCAGGAAGTGACCTCTCTAGACAGCAGAACAACTCTTCTTTCCTTATCTCTGTGACTGCAATCTCCTCGGTGATGTGGATGCTGCTAGGCACTTGAATGTGTGTGCCCTCACTCCCACCCACCCCTCTGCATGGCCCCAGGTGCTGGCAACCCTTGCTATGCCACTGCATTTCACCCCAGTAAAAATGCCCTAGTCTAAAGGAGAAAAGGAAAAAGAGTTATTGATATCATTGACATCAATGTGGTTCAAACTCAGAAAAGAATTTATTTTTAAAGTAAATATTTTTTAAATACCTGTAGAGTCGGACACGACTAAACAACAACAACAATTTTTAAAATAAGGAGTTACTTCTGCCATGGGGGGGAAATCAGGTCATGCCATCCCTTAGTTCCCAGGAATCCTTTTTGTGTGCATGCACACTTCTTCAGATACCTTCAGATATTCTTCAGATATTCTCTGCAAGCTCTTTTGAGCCAAGGTAAACAGGACACCCAAAGACAGAGAATGTGGCGAACTTGCAGTGGCTCCTGTGGGGGCTGCTCTCCCATCATGGTTCTTTAACCCTTCAGTGGAATCCAAGCACAGAGTTAGCCCAGTGTGCCTCCCAATACCAACATCATAAGTGCCCCAAAACATTTTGCAATGAACTTTGCCTTTAACATGATAGAACTCACCAGGAACCCCAGCCCCCAGACAAGTCACAGTCTTGTTAAAATGAAATGCTGGCAAGCCTACTGATGACATTGAAAAACCTCTTTCCTGTGGCCTGGGACTGTGTACTGTACTAATCACACCTTTTCCCTTTTATTCTGTAGGAGGAGGATATTGAATACTATGACTCCAAGGCTGAGACAGAATATGTAAGTGTCTTCCACTTGTCCTTCACTTATATTTTATGCACTGAATGAGTTTCACATGTTATTTCCTTCAAGTTAGAATTCCACTGTCTACTTTGCCACCTTTGTTTAGAGCTCAGAGTAATTTGACTGGCTCCAAAGCACAGGATCTACACTTATGGCAGTGAACAAAATGGGGTTTTGTTATAGAATTGCAAGTTCTAATATTTCCTCATTGGGTGGTAATAGAAAGAAGCAATAATGGTTAAATTCAGGAGAATTCAGAACTCCTTTTACTTATGACAAATATTTTCCAGCAAGGAGGCACTTAGAGAATAGAAAGTGGGATAAAGTTGTTTTTATTGATCTTGGGAACTGAATTGGGGGAGGGAATCACAGCAGGCATACATTTTTGTGTTTGCTTCATTTCATAAAAGATTTGGCAGCGTTCTTTGACTATTTTAAACTCCTTTTTTCTCTTTAAATTGTGTTCATCTTAGACACATTCCCATGAAGCCTTGTGAAAAATACAATAACACATGTAAGGGAACATGTTTCAGTCAAATATAGGCATAGGATACCACAGTAAAATCTGCAGGGACACTGTATGATGGGCAATGTAATTCTGCTCTGGGTATTGAAGCAAAATGAAGATTTCAGATCATTCCACCTCTTTTCATAGAATCATAAAACTGTATAGTTTGACCCCAAGGGTCATCTGGCCCAACTCCCTGCAATGCAGGAATGTCAACTAAAGCATCTATGACAGGTGGTCTTCCAACCTCTGCTTAAAAACCTCCAAGGAAGGGGAGTCCACCACCTCTCAAGGGAGTCTGTTCCACTGCTCTTACTGTCAGAAAGTTATTCCTGATGTTTCGTTGGAATCTCCTTTCTTGTGACTTGAAGCCGTTGTTTTGAGTCCTACCCTCCAGAGCAGGAGGAAACAATGTGACAGCCCTTTAGATATATGAAGATGGCTATCACATCTCCTCTCAGTCTCCTCTTAGCCTGGCTAAACATACCCAGATCCTTCAACCATTCAGCATAAGGATTGGTTTCCAGACTCTTAATCATCTTGTTTGCCTTCCTCTGAACACATTCCAGCTTGTCAATATCCTTCTTAAATTGTGGTGCCCAGAACTGGACACAGTATTCCAGGTGTGGTCTGACCAAGGCAGAATAAAGCAGTACTATTACTTCCCTTGACCTGGACACTATACTTCTGTTGATGCAGCCTAGAATAACATTAGCTTTTTTTTGCTGCTGCATTACACTGTTAACTCATGTTAAGCTTATAGTATACTAAGACCTCTAGATCATTTTCACATGTACTACTGGCAAGCCACATGTCCCCCATCTTATATCTGTGTAGCTTATATTTGTGTGTAACATGTCGTTTTATTGCAAACATATAATGACAATGGGACCTTGCAGCAAACATTGAAATCACACTGCAGCTCTTAAATTAAGAAACAATACTTTCATCCAAATAGATGAGACTTCTGATGAAAATGTGTCCTTTTCCTTTCAAATCCCTATTTCAGAGTGAATTGTGGAACTTGAGAAAACCCACCCCCTTGCCAACTGAATGCTGGGTTGTTTTTTCTCTTTGAATGCTGCTTGAAACTCTAAACTGTAGAGTCTACGAGATTACATTTGATCTCATGAAATGATGACTACATTGCCAATCAAACATAATGAAGCATATGACTGATGCATATTCCCTCTCTTGACTGATTATTCTGAAAGGAATATCTTTTTTCCCAGAAGAGATCTCTCTGTTTGTCAGACCCTTTCATATAGCATGGGGCAGGTCATATGTTGGCTCAGAAAAGCAAGGCCAAAGAGATCTACTGCAATCACATTTGAAAGCATACCTGTCCACCATTGTGATCTTCTGTAAGTTTAACTGGGAGTAAGTTCCCTGAAGTCAGTGGTGCTTCCGTCTAAGTAGATATACATAGGAAGATTTCCTTTACCTGAATGATACTTCCAGAAATCTGACAGGCAGTGGGTCTGCCCCTTGGACCTAGAGAAGGAGTGACAGTGGTTGGCTCCACTCTGTGCTTATTTTGTGACAGCCCATCAGACAAAGCCTGAAGGAGCCAGGTGCACTTTTGCTAGAGAAAGTCACTATGCTTCCTGGGAAAGTTTCTAAAATTAAAGCTGGCATCTGAAATTCAAATGAAGAGCAAACATCTAATTAGAGACAGAATCTAATTCTCTACCCTCCTCCTGGCACAGCCATCCTGTAATTCTGGCAATCAGCATGTTAAGTACAAACCAAAGAGCTTCAGTTCCCCAAGGAAATAGGCCTTTGCTAGTGACTGTGTGCAATGTGAATAGAGCTCTGTTCAAAACAACTCCCAGGCATTGGCCACTGGGCTTAACTCATCCCAGAAATGGCTGCATTTTATAGAGCTTTCTGGAGCGCTTTGGAGTCTTCCTGGGTGGCCTAAATGCTGAAGCAAGGTGTGCCCTTGGGCCCTCTCCTGTGGCCAAGAAAAGGAAGAACAGATATTAAGCTGTCTCAGCTTTGTCTTTGGTGCCTACTTTTGACAAAGCTGTTCTCCTTAAACTTCATAGCATTATAAATCAAAGACTGAGGGGTCCTGTGTAGTTGATGTTACATAGCCTTTAAAAAGTAGTAACACAGGACCACCACTGTACTAGATAAGTCAGTACCTGTTGGAATGGAGTAGATACCAGCTCTTGGTAGTAAGTGCCTGAATAGCCATTTTTAATACCCTTTTCAAACCTAATTCTATGAACAATGGCCAGCTAAAACCCAAATGGGCAGCAAACAGAATATGAGAGAGAACAATCTGTGTTCTACATCAAAGTAACCCAAAATCTGAGGCTATGGTTTTTGGCACTTGAGATGTATATTTTTAGGACCCACCTTATTTCTGTAATTTTCAGTTGTTTAAAACTGTATTTAATATTTCACTGTAATTGTTGTAACCTGCCCTGGAACCTTAGGGTGAAGGGCAGGTAATTAATTTATAATAATAAGCCAAAATATGGAGAAAGACCACAGGCCTACCAAGAGCATTTCCCAATCACATTCAGATATGTGTATAATCATTCATACTTCTGAGGACAAAGTGGTAAATCTTTAACTCTGGCATGCCTGTTCCTTTGCTCTTGGGAATTTATGGTGCTGTAAAGAGCAGAAATGTAAGATTTCCTACAGACACAGTGTACAGGTGATTAGTTTAATAACAGATGGCTTTTTAAGGTCAACCATGAGCACGGACATCATTTAGCTCAACTTCCTTAGGATGTCCCTATTTTCACTGGAGAAATGTTGGAGGGTATGGAGTTATCTGACCCACCCACCCCAAGCCATATGAAGGCAGCCCTGTATAGGGTAGATTTTTCATTGGAGAAATGTTGGAGGGTATGATGCGCCAACACACTTCATAACTCCTCAGCAGTTAACTAACCTCGGTGATAGTAATAACAGTGATCGGCTCACTGCTATCTGCTTTTGAGGCTGCCACAACATCCATCCTCACAGCAAGCAGAAGGCCTCACATCCACGTTAGATAGTGCTGAGAATGCTAGATCAGTACAATGCTGGCAGGGTTATATTGCATGAGGAAGCAGCAACATGAACATTATTTTTATTCAGGAAGCTTTGTGTTGAAGGTATAGAATACAAGCTTAGACTGCGTTGGAAGAAACCTTTGGGCACATAACAAGATCACATACCGTATTTTTCGTCCCATAGGACACTCCGTCCCATAGGACGCACCTAGTTTTTTTCCCCCCCAAAAGCAGGTCGGGGAAACCGAACCAGGTCGAGGAACAGCGGGATGGCGGCGCTGCGCCTCCCTGCTGTCCCCCGAGCTTGTGGGGCTGGCCGATGTCTGCCCGGTGCGAGGGGCGCCCTGCTTCAGGGCGCCCCGCCCGCCGGGTGGCAGGCTGCTATCCGCAGCGTGGGGAGCCCTGCGGGGAACTCCTGCAGGGCTCCCCACGCTGCGGATGTATGCCCAGCGCGAGGGGCGCTCTGCTTCAGGGTGCCCCGCGCGCCGGGCGGCAGGCTGCTATCCGCAGCGTGGGGAGCCCTGCGGGGAACTCCTGCAGGGCTCCCCACGCTGCGGATGTCTGTCTGGCGGACGGGGCACTCTGCTTGAGGGCGCCCCGCCCGCCAGGCGGCAGGCTGCTATCCGCAGCCTAGACAACCCTGCGGGACCTCCCGCAGGGCTGCTTAGGCTGCGGATGTGCCCTGGGACCTTATATATCGTCCAAATCCAGTTTGAAGTCCATATCGTTATATCAGTTTCATAAATTTTAACCCAACAATATATTGCAAATCATGTGTGTGTTATGTAAAAATCACAATGTGGGGAAAACTGTGAAGCCAGCCAATGCTCCTCTCAATTCCTAAAGCCCCTATTAACTCTGCTGGCTCAGCTCTCCCCTGCCTCCTGTGGGGGGCAGCAAATAACATGAGCAGGCGCAGGCAAAAATCACAGCGTAGAAAAAACTGTGAAGCCAGCCAATGCCTCTACATAGCTCCATCCTTATTGCAAACATTGAGATATATCAATATATTGCAATGTTTAGCTGGTGATGTATTGTCATGTTGAAAACCGGGAATCACCCAGCCCTAGCCCCAGCCTCTTGAACCTCTACACCAGCAGACAATGCAGAATTAAGACAGGAGGCTTAAGAAAATGAGACTGACTTGGTTCTTTCATCAGGGAACCATCACTGGCAGACCTATGGTGTCTATCAACTTCCACGGTCAGGTTTGGGTTTTTTCCTGCATAGCTCTCATGAATACTAGAGCATGAAATCTCTCAATGTTTAAAAATTAATCAACCTTCAGACAACCTGTGAACTCTGAAACTGTAAGAAGGTGGAAAGGGGATAGGAAATCAGTTTCCAGGACTATTAATATCTCAGAGCAGTATATTTTATGCTTGTTGATGGTGGTGTCTGATATTATTACAGATTCAGATAAGTTTTTGTTGGTTTTTGTAAAAGGATGGTCCTTCGCCTATTGAAAACACATGTAGCGTTCTCTGCCTATGCCTATTGCTTCACACTCAGCAATATTCCAGCTAATTTTCTTCCAACAAATAAAGAAAAGATGATGGTGAAAGTGATGATGGTGATGATGAAATTAAAAAGATACCGAATTGTCTGCAGTAGAACTAAATAGAAAGAAACCACAGATCCTCCATTTTTGTTAACATTCATTTTAAAATTTAAATTGAGCATGATCTCCCTCAAATGAAGTTAGTTCAGACAGACAAAGCCTATTCAGTAAAACTGTGACTTTATTCAAGAAGCTTATGCCAGATATAAATGCAGAAAGAAATAGAAACGAGGTTCCTATTCACTGCACCTTTAGTTCGTCCCAATGTAATTCTGATTGTGGACCTCTAAAAAATAATAATTTAATTTTAAAAGGTAATGGGGATGCCAGATTGTGTGTAAATGGGAGCTCGAGATATACAATATTTGTAAAAAGAAAGAAAAGGGAGAGGAGAGTTTAAAAATCCTCTTTACTCATTCTTCCAGCAGGAGAGGGTTTCAGTGTTTATTCACAAAGAAGTGTTGAAATTAACTAACATTCACTATAGGATGCCACTAGCAAAACGGGAGAAAATTACAGTTATTTTTCCAAGTCTTATTATTATGTTTATGGTTGGAAGACAATGTTTAAATCATAGAGGAGGCGAAAATTCTCCAGCCAGATCCCCAACTCTATTAAGTTGCCACCATTCTGCTGCTGTCACTAGAACTTTGTGGATTTCTACCGCACAATATGCAATAGCTTTCATTTTCTGTACCTGACTCTGGTGACTGATAAATTGTTAATTTCCTAGTATTTTTTTTTAATTGAAAAAATAACAGGTGGGCTTCTTTTTCTGGGCTGATCCAGGATGCATGTGTGCTAAAACAATGTGCTCTATGGTATAAATGAGGGGAACCTTTGTATCTGCCATTCCAAAGGGTCTGATCCTTTAAATCACAGAATAGCCCAGTTCCATACCTTAGCGAAATATGAGTACGTTTGTATTTGATTCATTTTTCTGTCATTTTTGTGGCCTCACTGTGCTGGTACAAATGGCCAACTGATGTGAGAAATTGCAGGCAAAAGCCTGAAAGCTTGACCCTTCATGCACAAGCTGCTGAAGTTGAAAGTAATGGCTAGAGGCCTCTTTAATTCCACTGCATCCAAAGACATTTCTCTATCTATTTTCCTTGCTGTTTGAGACTATGGAGAAAAATTCCCTCCTAGGGAAGAGGGACCTTGCTGAAGTCAGATTGATCTCTGCAATCAAATAGGATCCGTATAATCTGGATTTCTTTCTCCTTCTTAACTGGCTGGCTGTTCTTTGCTATCATCATCAGCATCATGGCGGGGCAGGGGGAATGTCATGTAATACTTTTTTGATAGGCTTTTGTCTTTTAAACAAATCAGATGCTGAAGCTGAAATCAGAAATGGAGGACTGGTGCGGAAGAGAAAAGGGGGCTTCTAAACCCTTCTCCCTTGCATTGCTTTTTCTGCTGAAAATCATCCCCATAGGGAGAAAAGCCACCCACCCCGCGCACAAGAATAACAGCAGCTTGGGGTAGGGTGGGAAAACAACATTGGGGAAAGTGTTTTAAGAGCCCCTCTTCTTCCACAGCAGTATTCAGACTGCAGCCTTAGCCTCATCTTGAAAAGAATCATGGAAGTACATGTCATGTGGTTTCCTAAAGGCTGCTGCAATCCTAAGCATATTTAAAGGTGAAGGTAAAGGGATCCCTGATGTCCAGTCGCAAACGACTCTGGGGTTGCAGCACTCATCTCGCTTTACAGGCCGAGGGAGCTGGCGTTTGTCCGCTCTGCAGACAGTTTTTTCTGGGTCATGTGGCCAGCATGACTAAGCCGCTTCGGGCACAATGGAACACCAACACCAGAGCAGCACATGGAAACACCGTTTACCTTCCTGCCAGAGCAGTACCTATTAATCTACTTGCACTTTTTGGTGTGCTTTTGAACTGCTAGGTTGGCAGGAGCAGGGACCGAGCAACGGGAGCTCACCCCATCGCGGGGATTCGAACCACCAACCTTTTGATTGGCAAGCCCAGGGCTCAGTGGTATACACCACAGCGCCACCCGCGTATCTGCCTGGAAGTCAATACCACTAAACATGTTTAGGATTGGGCAGTCCAGGTATGGTACAAACAGTGGTGAAGCTGCATCCTCCGCTACCGGGGGCGGAGAGCAGGTGGGGGCGTGGTATGCCGCCCGCAGGGGCGTTTGGGGCATTTTGGGGGTGTGATGCGCCGCCTGTGGGGGTGTGGCACCTGGCGTGCAGGGGGTGCGAAGCGCATGTCCGAGGGGGTGCAGCGATGGCACCCTACCATAATAGTGGTGCTGGGGGAAGTCCGCTCCCTCCGCACTCCCGTTCCTCCGCCAGTGGGTACAAATAGAATAACTTTCCACATATTACCATTGCAAAGGGCATGGGACAAGAGAAATTGCTGGAAAGTTGAGCATATGGATGTTACTATATAGCTTCCCCTCACCCCCACCCCCGTTTTTGTTTCTTATAAAGGAAGTTGAAATTCAAGTCACAAGGAAAGTGATTGATGCATTGGAGGCGGCCACATCAATGGGTGTGTTAAGCAATGCAAATGGATGGGTTTCCATACAATCAGCAGGAGTTTGTGACTCCAGAGAAGGGGAGGCACTGGAGCTGTCAATGCTTGCCTGAAAATGGAGTTCATAAATGTGATCAATTTCATGGCAGCCAGACGGTCTCCTTAGAATCATGAATTGATGCTGTCGGTGTAATTATTATAAATATCAGATATTTATACCAGGCCAGCAGGAAATATATAAAAAAGCACTTTACCAATAAATCATAATATTTCCGCCACTCTGCTTAATGGCATATCAAACACAGATAGAACAACATGCCAGGCAGGATATAAATAATGCTTCATACGTTTGGGAACCCTGTGAGTCACAGCTAGTCTTCTCTCACACTCAGGGGACATAAACAATCCCAGATCTGTTAATGGAGATCAAGGCACTATTTTGGAAAGAAAAATGAAGATCAGTGCAGGGCCAGCTTTGCCATGAAGTGACTTGAAGCAGCCTGCTTCAGTAAGCAAATTCCCACGACTGCCCCTTTCTTGCTTCCAAATTCCATCCTAGTATATGGGTTCTTGTTGTTGTTTAAAGTGAAGCCAAATTGAGATGAGGGCTGGGCGGTTGTGGTTATTTCAGACAACACCAGCATGCCTCCACTCTATTTTTGGTGAATTTCTGATGCAGTAAAAATGGCCACAATAGGACAAGAAGCTTATTCTCTCAAGCACCATTTCCCACTAAGAGTTATTACCTGAGCTATATTCTTGGGGGGAGGGGGGAAGGCTACCACTTTGCAGATAACTGGCCATGCTGAGAAACAGGACCTAGTTTTGATTTCAACGGCATCATTTTTGTACTTCAAAAACAACTGCACACAGAGTGGCCCCTTTTCCATCACCAAAAAAGAGGACAAAAGAGGATACAGGTTTGTGTATGTTAATGCATAGGTATAAATGCAAACCTAGAAATAACTGCAATGATTTAAATAGACATGCATTGCATCTCAACACAGTGTGGAAGACTGTGATCAAGTGATCTGCATGCTTTCTCAAATCTACTATCCAGGTGCTCACTCTTGGTGGGAACCTTAAAAGCCTGTGCACTCCCTTCTTATGGTTATTTATCTTTAAACCATACTTACGACCAGATAGCTCAAGGCTGGAGACCCTATGGCCCTCCAGATGTTGTTGGAAACCCAGCTCTCATCACCGCTAGTATGGCAAATAGTAAGGGATAATGTGAGTTTTAGTGCAACATCTGGAGGACCACATGGACACATTAGAGGACTGCTGATGAAGATATTGGCTGGTGGTGCGGCTCATAAGAGAAAAGGTGATCCTTCAAATGTCCTGGTCCCTGACCCTGAAGGGCTTTACGGTTAATACCAGCACTTTGAATCCTACCTGATTAAAAGTCACTGCACTTTTAATAAGGGAGCCAAATGTTTCTGATAGGCACCATCATCCATGCTGCTTCCCCCTTTTTGCTGCAGCCTCCAGGTTGGTATGGTACACGATGCTCCAGGAGGGTGGTATGTTCAGATATGATGGAACAGAATGATTGGCATGGAGCTGAAGGTAGATTTGCATTAATAGGAGATGGGCCATTCTCAGAAACTGTTAATAACTGACAACTTGGGGAGAGCATGCTGAAGTGTTCATCTGCATCTCACTGCATTCCAGGCATGGGAGAGGATTGAGAGAAATGGCTGCATGCTCAGTGGTGGATTTGACAGGACTCCAAACAAAAGCAGCCATCACTTGCCAAGCGCTCTCTCCCAGTCTCTGCAAATCCATGAATAATTAGCTAATTATAGGAGAGTTATCCAGAGAAGCCAAGTGTGTTGATAGTAACGCTGTGCTGAAAGTTCCAATTGGATTTTTTATTCTTACTATTATTATTATTACTATTTTGCACATGAGTGGGTGGTTGTGGAGGACACAAAAGAATGTGGGGAAATCCATAATCTTATGTAGGTAACAAATTCTGAGGGTGAGGGATATGCATTTGTAATACCCAGCAGCAGATTTATTTATTTTTCTTCCTCAACTGTGTTTGCCAATGCGGGAATGTGGTGGCAGCACCCCTGGTGCTGTCCAGGGTCAAATACACAGAGGCAGTGGAAATCAAGTGCCCTTGTAGTTTTGAAGCAAAAAAGGACAACAGAAATCTGCTTCCACAAAATTAAGGCTGTAGGGATCTGGCATGGCAGGAGTTAATTCTAAAATAGCATACCATTATTGTATGGAATTTGCAATAGATGTGATAAAGTGTTATTACCCTTTGGCAGCCTGATACCGCTAAGCAATGCTGATTTTGTTGTGAGATTGATTGTGGGTGAGGCTTTTTCCCCTTTATTGTGTTGTTTTTTTTAATCAAGCCACTGCTTGGAATCACAAAATGGTATTAGAATGTCAGTGTTCCTTTGCAAAATTATTTCCTGCCCTTTTCGGTAGAAGGGAAAGCTTGACTGACTGACTCCATCACCTGAAACAGGGAGGCCAAAACAAAACAAACCCCACTTGTTGCTTTTCTTCTTAAATTCTTCTTACTGTAAACCAACCTGATTAAAATAAAAATCTGACAAAGTATAGGCTGAAGATGGTTTTCGTAGTGTTGTGTTTAATAGTACTGTGGCTCTCAACAGATGGAGGAAAACATGCTGAAAGCAAAGAACTGCAGGCCATAAGCCAGCAAACATTCATTAAATGATAATAACAGTGGACCTGCTTAAATTAATGACTTTTTTTTTTAAGCAAGATTTCCAGTCAAAATCTTATCCCACAAAGCTTACAAGTACCTTGAATGCACAGTCACAGAGCCAGATGCAATCCTCAGGTCAAAACTAAAGCCTACCAAAAAAGACCACTTCTAAGAAGCTTTCTAACATTCAAGTCTGCAGAGCCATCTCTCTTGTGCAGGGTGTGTGTGTGTGTGTGTGTGTGTGTGTGTGTGTGTGTTTAAGATATTAAGGCTGAAAAGCAGGCGCTAGAGGGAGGGAGGGGGGAGCAAAGCTCCCAAAATGTCAACAGCAGATGAAGGGCATTGGAAAATTTAATCTCCCAACTTTCTCAACTAATGTGACATTTGGATTTCATTCTGATAAGCAATCGGTCTGAGATTCCCCCCCCCCCTTTTTTTTTTCCTCCTCTCCTCTGGCTGGTAATTTAAAAATAAATGGTCTAGAAAGATCTCTAAACAGTACCTTTGGCAAAGTGTGTGTTTTTCCCCTTAAAAAAAAAGAGAAGCAAACAAGCGAAGGAGACTGATTGTTATTTATAACCAGTGCAACTATAAAAGCAGAGATGCGGCAGTCTAATAGCAGGCTCTTGTTCATTTGTTTCTGCATATTGTTGCAACTACCTGAAATTCCAGTGCAGTACACACTCTGAAGCTAGGTGCAGCCTTCTCCAACCTGGTGCCCTCCAGATGTTTTGGATTTCAGCTCCCACGATCCCAGCCAGCACAGTTTAAAGAAGTTGCCGTCCAAAACATCTGGATGGCGGTAGGTTGAGGAAGGCTGTGTGGGAAGAAATGGAGGGGAGGCATTCCACAGAGTTTGTTTCTGCTAACATAACCCTCAACCAGTTGTCTTTAGTGTTGATACTTAAGAAGGCACCATTATCTCTGATTTAATACCCCATGGAGATGAACTGGAGCACTCTTTGGCCCTTAGGCACAGAGCTGGCTTAGCCATGAGGCAGGTTGAGGCGGCTGCCTCAGGTGACAGAAGCCTCTAAGGTGGCAGCTCTGCAGAAGTGGCACTGGGATCAGCTAAAGTCACATGAGATCTTGCAGAACAAGCAAGATTCCCGCCAAAGTTGGGCAAGGTCTCACCCAAAATTGGTTCCAACGCCAGTGCTGGTGCTCCGCTTGTGGCAGAAGCAGCAGGGTGAGTGGAGGAACTGCAGTGGCAGCAGCGGCAGGGCAAGGTGGCACTTCCCGTTTCACCTCAAGTGAAGAAATGGGCTGCAACGCCCCTGATTAGGCACGGTGATTTCAGACTCGATGGTTGTAATTAGGACAATACAGGCCACAAACATTGTTCTTAGAATTGCAAACAGCATGGCCGTGTAGGCCTGAAGTGTACAACAGCACATAATCAGCTGCCCTGCATCCATGGATAGCATAGCAAGTTGATGGGCTAGACATAAGTTGATTTCATGTGCCTAAACCAGCATGAGCCTTAGCATTTCATCAGCTTTCTTAGTAAAGGTTGATCAGGGCTCACCATATAAGAGTGCATGGACCAATCACCTCCCTACCCACCCATGTGTTTATGCACAGATTAACTCTCGCCCACCGACACCTGTTTTTCTGTATCAATTTATCATCTTGTATAACTCAAAAACAACAAATGTGACAAATTAGATATTATATAAACAAACAAACACCCCTCCGCCCTGCCTTAAAATTGCTTGCATATGCCAGGGAAGACAGAGGCAAGGAGGTATAGTGAGGGAGAGGTGAAGAGACCCAAGAATGAAAACCCAAATCCTTGGCAGACGGCAAACTGGTGCGCACGTTCCTGGGAGTAAGCGCCACTGGCTCAATTGGGCTTTCTTCTGTGTAGACATGCCTGCAGTCACACTGCCAGGCATTCAGTCCTCCTGGCACCCCATCCTTGCATCATAGGCAGCAACTGCAACAGGGTTTTCCTCTTAGAGCTAAGCTAACAGCCTTTAACACTTGCAGCAAAGGAAATCCCTGTTAATTGTGCATTGTGCAAATAAGTACTTCCTTTTGTCTGACCTCCTGAATCTACCACCAGTCATTTTTATAGGGTAGTCTTATTTTATTCCGTTTCTGATTCCCCTAGCAAAATATATTCTCTTGGCTGCATACATAATAAAAGCAACAAAATACAACTTAATAAAACCATAAATCTGTAGAACTAACCCAGAAACAGATTAAATCCAGCTGTAAAATCCAACAGAGAGTGACGCAAATTAAAAACCCAGCAATGAATCCAGTAAAGTTCAGTTAAGCTACAGAAGCTATTTAAAAAAAAACAACACAGCCAAACTGTCGTTATTCTGAAGGTGGGAAATTATAATATCAATGATATTAAAGGATATTAAGAGATGTTTAAAAAATGTTTAAAAGCCTGAGGGGGAAAGAAGTATTTTTACTAATAGTGAAAAGACATTAAAGTGGGCACCAGGCAAGCCTCTCTAGGGAGCGCATTCCACATATTGGGGGGGGGGGGCTTCTAAAAAGATATAATGAGAGAATGAGAAAAATGTATCTTTGTCCACTTGCTCCATGATGTGTAACGTGTGACTGAGCCCTCTGAGCAATCTTCAATTTACACATGGCAAATTTCAGCCTTGTTTCGTTTCTCACTTGGAATTCAGTTCCTCGTTACTAGCTTAAATTAATTCTTATAATAACATCAGTGCCTCTCTGCGGGGATTCCCATGGCAATACAGTTGTGATAGAAGAGACAGGTGATTTCTGGAAAGCCTGTTCTGATGTCAAAATCAAAGGCAGCGTCAAGACAAATTAGAACACTTTTAGGATCAGGACTAATTCATTAGTGAAGAGGATGCTCATCACTTAGTAGAAATCTATACATGACAAAGACCAGGTAGTTTGCAAAGCATCAGAGAAATACAACTTTTCAGTGATGTTGCTGTCAAACATCTTACAACTGTACTGCCAGCAGCCTAATTAAGCTTGGTAGAATTCTCTCTGTGTGTGTGTGCACACGCGCATGCACATGTGTGTGTTTAGTAATTCGGATGGGTATTGTGGTTTCATTTTAAGCTTCATGGTTTTCGAGAAGTATTTTTGGTTGCAAAGACATTGGAACAGCATTTTTTTTAAAAAGATACTGAGATTCAGAAACATAATATTGCATTGCCAAATATCACCCTTATAAATCTCATATATCAAAATATATATATTTCAGGGAGAGGGGCTATCAGACTATCACCATTCCCTCTATTTATTTTTTAAGAGAAAATTATTGTTGGACTCCAACTCCCATTAGCCCCAGCCTGCAAGGCTAATAGTTAGGGGTGCTAGGAACTGTAGTCCAGCAACATCTGCAGGGTCACTGATTCCTGTCCGTGGAGTAAAGGCCGCTCTAGAAGGTGAGAAATGATACAGTGCAGGGCTTCCTGAGCTGTACTGTTACGTCGTGTTGGAGAGATAGTCCAAAAAAGCCACTGTGGAGGAGAGCATAAACTGTCTTAGATCAATTGGGAATTTGAGTGGCTGTTTCCCCTTCCCTTGAAGTACCACGATTCCATTTGGAAACCAAGATTCTTGGTGTGTCAGCTGAGCTCCACCAGTGTTTACCTTCAGCTTGTATGCGTAACAATATTCACATATGAATGGAGACAGCCAGATTGTACCAAGTCCTAAAGAATACAAATTAACCACTCACAAGTGAATGTTGAACAGAATAATGATAAACGGGGGTGGGGGGGTCTGTAATTACACACACTGGTTCCGGCACTTTGAAGAAGTGAATAAAAATGATAACGTTGGGTGGAAATTAATGAAGATTTGCTTCTTAGAGCTGAAGGCAAGAGCAACAGCACATTCCGCCATGAAAGAGGCATGATGGTAAAAAGAAAAAGAAACAGTAGGAAAGGGGTGTCAATGCATGGGTGCTAGAAACAACACAGGCAGATGGGGAGGCTACAGTAGCTGGGTGGCTTATTGGTCTATGGCAAAAATCAGTGCTCCTCAAACTTTTTTTCATGCACCACACAAAAATTACTTGGGGTCTCAGCAGGCTACTTAGTAAACTTTTTATGTTGTGTTCTACAGGTCACACCTAATTCAAATACTTCATTATATGCCCAACTTTCCCAAGGTAGTGTCCTTCAGGTATTTTAATAGAGTTCAATAGATGTCACAACACATTTCCAATGTGAAAGATGTGCCTGCTTCTGTCCCTGCTCCTGCCAACCTAGCAGTTCGAAAGCATGCCAGTGCAAGTAGATAAATAGGTAACACTCCAGCAGGAAGGTAAAAGGCATTTCTGTGTGCTGCTCTTTTTGAAACAAGCTGCCATTCTTTAAATGGGTCTGTTGTTGTCTGTCATGTCATAAATTATAAATGTATGTTGCCATTAAAAAAATTGGGGGGGGGGACTTAGCTCAAGGGGGACAGTGCACCCCACTCTGGCTACAGGGCTGGCTGGAGCTGATGGGAGTTGGAATCCAACATTTGGAGAACACCAGGCTCTTTATCACTGCTTTAAAGCAAAAAAAAGAAGAAGAAAAGGTATCTCCCTTTGTAAATAAAAATGCTGCCGGTAGCGCATGTAAAAGTGCACCCAACAGAGTTATGCTCAACAAAACTGAACATATAGAAACAAATAAAATTGTGTCTTAAAATCAGACTACATTTAACAAATAATTACACATGGCTAAAACTGAATCATACCATAAGAAATATTGAATATCAAAGTGAATGAAAAGGTTGCAAGCTTCTAAGATGGCAATAGCATTATAGATGATCCAGTATTTTCAAATACATACTGTATTGTCTTTCCAGGACAATAATAAAATGTTGCAAGAAAAATAGTAAAACGTTCTAAAATATGCTATCCTTCCTGACTCTGGTAAAATGTAAATAGTAGTTTGCTTTTAAGGAGTTGCTCTTCTGTTAACCAATGATTTGCTTTTGAATCTTTAGTTTTTGAGTGTGTGCTTTTGTTGAGTACTGCTCAGCTCGTTTCCTTTCTCTCTCTTTGGCTTGTTATCAACTCAAGCTGCAAATGACAGAATACAGTGATGTAACCTCTGATATGGAGGACAGCAAATTAGATAAACCTAGGGGTTCCTTTGCCCATGAAATCTCAAGTTGTTCTCGTCTCTAAATATGCAATGCAATAATATAGAAAAGATGAGAATCTAGCTCTGTGTTATTACATTGTCAGATTTAGCTTACTGAGTTGCCCCTTAAGGGGAATTGCAGCTGTGTTGTATACTGGTAGAGGCTCCTGAAAACATAATTGGGCTCTGAATCTTTCCATGCCACTAGAGCTGCTCCATTAAGACCCTTGTATATGGTGCGTTTACACTGAGTACATCTGCTGGAATTAAAAAGTAAACATTGCATAGCCAACCTATTATTCTCCCTTACTGTGGAAAAAGCTATTGCTAGGCTTGTACTGCTGGGAGAGCATTATTTCGACACTTTTTTGTGCATGCTATAATGCAAGAAGAGGGTTTCCCCCCTCTCCTATTCATCCACCCGGAGCAAAAGTGACTAGTTGCTGAGTCCTAGTGGAATCTGAGGGTGATTGTCTGAAGTGAAGTAAGAAAGCAGCCTTAAAAAGACAACCAAGAGACCTAAACATAAACAAGATGAGTTCAAGTCCCCAAGAATGATTCTTTTGTGGCCCCATTGATGTTAAATGGAGCAGTGCTTGATGGATTGTGCTTGATAAATTTTATTGACTGAAGTCAGCCTAGAAGTGTTCAGGCTGTCAATCTGCACAAGGCCCCTTCTCAGACAAAGGTCTTAAGAACAAAAATAAAATAAGATGGGAGGGAGGGAGAGAGGCCTCTTAACGTATTTTGACTTGACTACAGATATCTAGCATTTTTTTCCTTTGAAATGGTTTCATTTAAGGTTGAACCAATCAGCTTCCCCTCTTTAACAGTTTTCCAGCACTCCCTGCATATTTTTTAACTTCAGTTTCTATCACACTTTCAGCAGCCTTCTCAAACAGCCAGATCTGATCAGCTACATAGTGTTGTGATGACATTTTCCTGTTCACAACCTGGTTCCTGATTAGCTGCAAACAGCCATGTGCCAAACCCAGGAAAAGGAAAGCGGCAGTGAGGTACAAAGTGGTATTAAAAAAAGCAGTAGCCAAGGGAAGCAAGGAAGCAATGGACACACATTTCAGACCAATGTTTTTAAGGAGAAATTTCCATGGTTATTGAAACTACAATAAAAAAGCAACAACAGAAAATACCCCAAAGTGCAAAATATCTGGCACTTTTCCCTAAATCTTAAATATGGGGTTGTAGTCAATGCTAGTATTACTCAAAGGAGACCCATTGAAATTAATAGAGATGACTAATTTTGATCCATTAATCTTAATAGGACTAGCATTGGATACAAACCATGGTATAGAAATTGGCTGCTTCTTCAGTACAGAATACAAAATTCTGGACAAATAATTCCTGCTCTCCTTTCATATTAATATCAGTGGAAAGACGACTTTCCCTTCTTCCTGAACAACTAGGAACACATAGGCAAAAATATCCCTACCATATTTGTTCACTGTCTGTCTGCATACATGCAAAGCACACATCCATGTACACACACAGAGAGAGAGAGAGTGTGCGAGAGAGAGAGAGCGCTAGCTTCCTGGGAACTGCAGTTTACCCTCACAAAGTTGCAGTTTCCAACACAATTAACAAACTACAGTTCGCCGGATTCTTAGGAGATCAGGAAAGGTGCTTTCAATGTCTGGTGTGTACACAGTCTCTGTATCACAATCTATTGGGAAGTTTCAGTCTTCTTCATGCTTCAAACTCATTGAAAGAGTACTTGCCAGTTAACAGAAAAGCTTGAAAAGGCCATAGAGCTGAAGCACATATGTGCCTGCCAAGCCAAGAATCCTCCTTTAACTTGGCTGCAGGCCACAAAACAGTGACTGAGAATCACTGACCTAGAGAATATGGAGTCCCTGACATCTAGGGTTTGTTAAGTTTGAGAGTCAATGATCTGATAGGACTTCACAAGCCGCCTGCTGCAGCATCTGCTTTGAGATCCTGCGCTGTTCAGAGCATTGACCCAAAGAGGCCCATCATTTTTCAGAATTACCAAAGAGATCAGTCCCTGTTATAACGGCCCCCCAACGAAAAAATATGTTGCGAGGGAAATTTGGTCTGTGTCTCCCTCATTGCAACAAGGAGTTGTGAGGAAGCATTTGCACTGGAAAACAGCTGTGGGTAGGTGGACATTTATTCGTACATTTTATTATGTGCAGTTTAAAGAGAAATTAGTGTTGATTGGTCCCCTCTCTCTGCAAATGATGCTAGAAATACACCAGTGATTGTGCAAAGGAGTCTTCTGCCCTTGGCTCAAAACTTCTTGCTTCCCACCCCTAACATTTTGGACTCTGTTAGATGGAAAGGTCCTGAATAAAAACATCACTTCCTATAAATGAGTGCACATGTGTTTTGGTAAGAGCAAATCCTAAGTGTTCACAGCTCTAATGTGCCAGTTCCAAACTCAGTCCAAAACTGATTGCAAGTATTTCATGTGTGCTTTCTGTTCATGATTAAAACAACAAAGAGTCTTGTGGTACCTCAAAGACTTAACAAATTATAGCACAATCTTCTGTGAGCTAGAGTGCACTTCATCGTGCACAAAGTGTAACTCTCAGTTCTAGGTATGGAGCTGGGGGCTGGAAACTGTGAGGTCAGAGGGAAATGCAGAAAGCACAAATAGAGACAATTCAACAAAAGCTAGAACATAGGCAAAATAAATACAGTGACCATTTACAACAATAGTGATAGGTGATAAAACTGTCAACTTGGCAATTGTAAGTTAATTGATCTCTGTAGTGGGAAAGGTAGCATTCACAATAATCATTTTGCTTTCCTTGATTTCACCCATTCACAACATAAATAACTAAGGGTCATTCAGTGTTACTGGGCCAGGCTCTGGCCCATTTCTACTCTAAGCAAAATAACATGCAACTTCTTTATGAAATGACAATTTCAACAAGAGGCAATGTGATCATTGCAAGGCGTGTTGCTAAGTTGAATCATTTTCAGCAACACAGCCCTGGCAGTGTATTGGACAGACTGCAGCGGGTCACTCATCTTGTTGACTTACAGGAATGCCCAGTAACAGCTGAGAAGTGGTGCAGAGATAAGGAAGACAACAGCTTCAGAACTCATCTGTGCAGGTCATACATGCAGACTAAAACTAGCTTTTTTTACTTTGTGGTGTAGTGGTTAAGAGCAGTAGACTCGTAATCTGGTGAACTGGGTTCACGTCTCCGCTCCTCCACATGCAGCTGCTGGGTGACCTTGGGCTAGTCACACTTCTCTGAAGTCTCTCAGCCCCACTCACCTCACAGAGTGTTTGTTGTGGGGGAGGAAGGGAAAGGAAAATGTTAGCCGCTTTGAGACTCCTTCGGGTAGTGATAAAACGGGATATCAAATCCAAACTCCTCCTCTTCTTCTTCCTGACCAATCTTCTCTGTTGGCAAGCTGGATTTTACAACTGGAGAAGAAGAGTCTGTGGACTCTTTGCAGCTAGAGTCTGTGGACTCTTTGGGAGTGCTGAGTGTAGATGAAGGGTAAAGATCTAGAGGAAAGAAATGATATAAAATACTCTCTTTCATTTCAGGATTTGGGTAGCTGGGTCTTTTTTTCAGCTTCACAGAATGAGCAAATTTAAGAAGTTCCTTCCCCTCTCTTCAGAATGTTCGGCATTTTAAGCAATCTCTCATTTCACACTAAATTCCCATTCTTTTCTTTGTGGGAGAGAAGCAGAACCCTACATTTACTTGGAAATAATTTGATTTCAGTGGGAACTGCTTCCAAAAGAGTGTTACTGTATAATTGGAAGCTTAGACCAGAGAGGATTAATGGAGCCAGAATCACTGCTAAAACTCCATTAGTTGGTGACGAAATCGCCAGGTACATATTTTGTTAGGGAGATTGCTCTTTGCTCTTGATTCAAACGGGGCCAAATATTCCCCCCACCTCAATTTTCTTTTTTCATTCCTTTTTTTGTCTGGAATGGGATTTCGGGAGCTGCCTTTTACCAGGTGAGACCATCTGTCGCCCAACAAAACTGGGTGAGAATTTTTGGCAACTTTTCAGGGTGACTCTTGGTCAAGCATTTTTATTTTCCTTTCTTTCCTTTTCTTAATAATAATAAAAAAGGCTTTCCAACATGGCAAGCAGCAACTTGGTGCCTCTAGCAGTCCTGCTGCATTTCTGGGACAGAACACCCCTGGGAATGATGCTGTTTCACCATACAATATCATTCCCAGGGGCATTCTTGGCTGGCCCCATGATGCCCAGTGGTGGTAGTCACCTCCCCCTCAACCAATAATGTGCCTGGACATGGTGTTATGTCACAACTTGAAATGCTAGCAGGTCTTGAAGCTCTGCAGAGTCACTCCATCTGTTTGGCGAAATGAGATGATCACTGCAGGGAACTAATGGCCAATTAAACAATTGATGGCCCTTTAAACTGTAGAGGGGCTATTGTTTTTGTTTGTTGCTATGCTACATATTGGGACGCGGGTGGCGCTGTGGGTAAAAGCCTCAGTGCCTAGGGCTTGCCGATCGAAAGGTCGGCGGTTCGAATCCCCGCGGCGGGGTGCGCTCCCGTTGCTCGGTCCCAGCGCCTGCCAACCTAGCAGTTCGAAAGCACCCCCAGGTGCAAGTAGATAAATAGGGACCGCTTACTGACGGGAAGGTAAACGGCGTTTCCATGTGCTGCGCTGGCTCGCCAGATGCAGCTTTGTCACGCTGGCCACGTGACCCGGAAGTGTCTCCGGACAGCGCTGGCCCCTGGCCTCTTAAGTGAGATGGGCGCGCAACCCCAGAGTCTGTCAAGACTGGCCCGTACGGGCAGGGGTACCTTTACCTTTACCTTTTATGCTACATATTCTGTGTTTTTATATTGTAAGCTGTCCTGTGATCTTCGGATGAAGGGCAGTACAGTGGTACCTCAGGTTACATATGCTCCAGGTTACATACGCTTCAGGTTACAGACTCCGCCAACCCAGAAATAGTACCTCAGGTTAAGAACTTTGCTTCAGGATGAGAACAGAAATTGGGTAGCGGCAGTGGGAGGCCCCATTAGCTAAAGTGGTGCTTCAGGTTAAGAACAGTTTCAGGTTAAGAACGGACCTCCGGAACAAATTAAGTACATAACCAGAGGTACCACTGTACAGAAATTTAATAAATAAAGAAGCTAATGTTTAAAAAAAAAAGCAGATGAGCATAACAATATGCTTAATGATTGAAACTTTAGTCTTTTCTTCTAAAGGTAATTTCACATATTATTCAATAGAAAAAAATGGTTTATACTTGGCAGGGAGCCACAGCCAATCAGCTCTCTGAAAAGTTTGCCTCTATGGTGCATGTATTTGCAAAGAGATCCCAAAAGGACACAGGAGATTTTTGATCTGATATGCAAAAATTCTGAAGTGGATTCCCCACCATCACCACTTCAGAGCAGGGAGTCAGTTTTTTAGGTTTTTGGCAGTAACACTGGAGGATGGGTATAATTAACCCTTTAATCCTGTGCCATTTTCCCGATCTAAATCACCCCCTTCTACCAAGCTGCTATTAGCTCTGCTGGGGATTGCTGGGGATATATGACACGATACAGACTCTTGAATTTTCCTCCATCAAAGCTAATAGCTGCATGGGGATGAGATGATTTTGACTGGGAAAACGGCAAGGCTGAGAAGGATTGATCTTCCATCCTAGTGCTGAGGCTCTGATGAAGGTTGGACTGCTTTTTTTTTTTTTATTGAGCACCAGTGAAAAATCTTCCACATTATGTCTATTGTGGCCTTGATTTCCACCTTTAAAATGTAACATGTTAAGAAGCCAAGAGGTACATAGTGCCAGCCCAGTGATGCTTTTAAGCAGGGATGCGCAAATCTGTCAACTTTGGTTTCTCTCAGTTTCTCATTTTGCCAGACTTAAGTTAAGTTGTCCCCATCAGTCAGTGATTATTCTTAGAAGAAGAAGAAAATCCTCATGGAAGTTCATCAACTTTTTGGTGCAGATTTCTCCTAATATATACAATTGTGCATGCAATTTTGTCCCTTATAATGCAGTTTTCTCCATTCTAATACATTTTATCCATTTACACAAATATATGCATTTTTATGCACACATTATGCATATCTGTGCACATTACTCAGATAGAGTAACCCACATTTTCTGGGTTTTGGTTTGCTTATCATTTTGGAAAGTGCAGTTTGGACAAATTCCCCTTTAAATGTGAACTGTATGAAATTTCTCCCCCATCCATTCTTCAGAAACAGGGCCATGCAAGCTGCAGTCCACTGAGCCACCGCTAATGCCTGATCTTGCCTTGCTTGTAGTCACAGCTGGCCTCAGATATGGCCACTGCCTATTATGGGGTGCAGAGTGGCAGCACTGAATGTCTGTGCATTTTTCTCTGTAGCCCAGAAACAATGTACAGAAATACTTATCCTCTTTACCTCTCCCCACACTCTCGCTTTTACACACCTGCAGGATTAAATTGCTGCCTCTTATCTTTCTGCTCTCCTCCTCAACATCACTCCAATTATATCGTTAGGCTCTGTCATTTGAGACGAACTGCAGAGTGGGCGGTTTGCTCCCTTGCTTGTGTCTACAGTGGTGCGATGCCATAATTGGCACCTGTCAGGGGCAGGCATGACGTGGCAGGGAGGGCAGGGGCTGATTTTAGAAATGTAACGCTTTCGCTCCTTCTGGTGTAAGTGGCAACCTCTTACCTAAGGAAATGTCATCTGCTATAAATAAGCTGCTTGCAAGCATGGAGGTGCTTTAGCTGTGGATCCACACAGGTAGCAGGGGGAGGGGCAGGTGTGCAGGATCATTTGGCCTGTTCCTGGAGGCTGCGTTGACCAAGGCTGCTTCTTCGGATGTTATGTGCATGCTAGATACTATTAGGAGCAGGACAGAAGAAAGAAGCTGTAGGCTTGCATGACTGGATTACCACCTCTTGGCTCCAATCTGTATTCTCACCAGTCCACTTCTGGTTCCCCCATCCCTACCAGTGTTTCCATGGATTCAGGTCACCACTGTGTAGCTCTTTTGCACGTATGGAGCAAGGAGGAAACTGATGTGGAAATGTGGGAGAACTGTACTTGAAACTGGGGGGGGGGGGGGGGGGCGGGTTGAGAAACTGAGAGAAACCAAAGCTGACCTATTTGTCCATCCCTAGGTTTAGTGTTTTGGGACTATCCCTGGTCGGGGATGCAAGAATCGTTCACTTTTTTTCCAAATCATTTTGCAAACTGAATGCGCAAGTAAGGATGAATTCTTTATTATGAGCAACAAGAGGACCTACCTGACACAGAAATACTCTGCAGTCTAGGATAGCTAACCAATCACACAAGCTCGTGCAGGTGGCATTGTTCAGAGGAACATGTATTTAATGAATTCATACAATCCTATTTCAGCTCTTTTCACACACAAAAATAACCTTCTGTACTTTTACTATGCAGCTTTTATACTTAGTGTGTACCAGTTTCAAGGCCGTAAATTATCTTCCATTTCATTACATTCATTGATTCAAAAGGGAAGCTTTCAGTTTGAAACTGACTTTATACATAGTTTCATAAACTATACCATTGTGTATTTTATGGGAAACCAAGCCAGATATGTAGGGTATAAATAATAAATTATTATTATTATTATTATTATTATTATTATTATTATTATTATTATTATTATTATTAAATATAACTAGATTTTACTAGATTGGAAACTTTTAAAACTCCCTACACCTTCTAGCTCATAAGTGTCTTCTTGCTGATTGCCGCTGCACAATGCAAATGCACTGCCCTAGAGGATGAGGTCCCTAATGAAGTCTCTGTTGCCAAAGACTACTAGTGTATTTGATCCCCAAAGCAGTCAGTGCTTGTCCTTTCAGAAATGCTGAGCTGTGCCTTTAACAGCCCTGGACTTGTCTATATGATAATAGGGTTCTGTAGGGTCTTTTGCTCTGTGGAGCACCTTTGCTACACCTGCTGCTCAGTGGGAGTCCAGAGGATTCTATGTTACATCTCTAATATTGAGGGCAGCAGTCTTGCGTTGCTCACCTGGTCGCCCTTTGGCTAAGTCACTGCTGCATGCTAGGATGGAGGGAGAGATGAGGGAGGAAAGGTGGTCAGGTTGGCAAGGTGCAGATGCACCGGGAGAGCCTATCTGCTGCTCCTGCTGGCATATTTTCTGTCAGGAGCTCATCCTACACTTGAGTAGGACCCTTGTAGAGACACATGCCTGACTGGCATGTTCCTTCCCTCCTGGTTGATTGTTTGGGAGCTTCAAAAGCTTTCTTCTGCCCGAACATCACAGCGACCAATGCCAACAGACACTGGCACACTTAGGGATCTACAGAGTCTTCACAGCTTGCATGGCAGACCTCAGCAACTCAGCAGTTTGGCTAATCTACTTTATTTACATATAAACACACACAGAGCACTGCAACATTGCTCACTCTCTCTCTAGCATCAGACAGCAAAGAGAAAGAACAAAGGACAATAGTCCCACTTCACGGAACACAGTAACACAAACATCCTGTCTCTGTCACTTCCCACTTTGTGGAGTCAAAACATATACCGTCATGTGATAGACAACAACTCCATGACTGCAACCACGGAGCAGGAATTCTAACATTTTCACCATGCCCACCTCACTGCCCCCCACCCTTGCCAACCTGTTTTGCAGCTGCGACTCAGGCAGAAGGAGGCCAGGTGAGGGCGCAGCCCCAACACACCATCCACAACTGATTTTGCATACTTTTGTCCAAATCTTATCCCCCTTTACCATGGGGATAGTGCTGGTTCCGGCCACTGTAGTAAAGGAACATTTTGTTTGCTTCTGTCTGTCATGCTTCTGAGAGGCATCACCATCAGAATGCAGAACAAGTATTACTGTATAGCCTTGGAGGTCTCTGAGCTTTCTGCTTCCTGCCCTGTTACGCAGCATCAGTCTGAGATGTCATCTGTCCAGCCGCCACAGAAGACTAGATGGGCTTTATGCCAGATCAAACAAAGCGGTACTTCTCTTGAAGACCTGACCTGAGGCCTGCTTCTGTTGTCTCAAATGCATCTGATTGTTGCAGCTGCAATCAGAAAGAACCATCAGGTGTGAAATACGCTTGGAGAAGATTGAGAGCAGAAGCTGTATTATCTGGACTTTTCTTTCTAAAGCCCCTCTTGGCGTTTCTACTTGACTGCAAAGATTCAGTGGTTAGAATCAATGGGGAAACTTTTTTGAAATCAGATGAGCATTTTAGTTCATAGTAATTACTTGTGTGTCTTTTTCTTTCTTTTTTCCTTTATGGCACCGTTGGCTGGATCTCTGGCAGTAGCCAACCTGTTGGGAGGCTAACTCTCAAACAGTTAGAATTCGCAGATCATATAGCACACTCCAGTTTTTCAAGAGCTGTTCCAGAACAGAAAAGATTTGGTGTAGATCAGATGCAAGCCAAATTGCCCTGGAAATCTCTCACAGGCCTTGTCCACACTGCATTTTACTGTGTGTTTGCAGCTATTTGTGCCTCCATTTAATTTACATAGTTTGCATGACAGTGTGAGCAGTAAAGACCAAAGTTACGTCTCATATACAAATTCAAATACATGTGTGTATGGACTACTCCAGTCTGATTCAAATGGAGGAATGTGGATTGGCAGCTAATGAATGCTCAAGTGTGGACAAGCCTGCAGTCTCATACAGCAGATTGCTATAAAGCAGGAGCTATGCACAGGGAAATGGATCATGCAATGAGTGCTTTCTTTTCTCAAAGCAAAGGGTCAGAACTAAAGAAAGCTTAGCTCTTCTTACAATTTGACTGTTCTGCTCTGTGCCACAAAGTCCAGAATAACTTAATTTAACCCTTCTCTTTTTAACAAATTCTTTCATTCTGACACAAAGCATGAAAAAATAAGTTTGTTCTAACCTGCTGTTTGTGAGGATGGCATCCAGGAAGGAGGTCTCTGCTGGTAGCTACACAGTTATACTTCAGTGGGCTAAAATTAGCCTTTCCTCCAATGCTTTCAATGTCATTTATGATTCCAGTCTGTGTCCAGAGCTTCAGTAGAGAGATGATGACAGAATACAACAGAATATTAGCCTGGCTTTCTGCCAGCAAAGAAAGCTTGAACATCTTGTTGCTAAACAGTTATGATACAATATTTGCAAAAGTGTATAATACTTAACTAGGCATTGTGCATAGATAAAACAGGTCCTAGCCCTGAAGTCTCAGAATCTAAATTAGGCTTGGACAATTTATGGCTTGCCAAACTGAAAGTGATCCATTGGCCACATACTGAGCTCCAGCAGGTACCAGAGCTTTCTAACAAATAGTAGAGGGAGGGCTATAGCTTGGTGGTAGAACACATGTTTGGCATACAAAAGGTCCTCAGTTCAATCCCCAGCATCTCCAGGAAGAGCTGGTAAATAATCTAGTCATGAGCCCTGGAGAGTCACTGCCAGATAGTGTAGACCAGAGGACAGTCCCTGAGGGACATGTCCCTTAGACCTTGTGGGGGGGGGTGGACTATATTTTGGAAAAAATAATGAACGAATTATTATGCCCCACAAATAATCCAGAGATGCATTTTAAATAAAAGGACACATTCTACTCATGTAAAAACACGCTGATTTCTAGACCGTCCGCGGGCTGGATTTAGAAGGCGATTGGGCTGGACCCGGCCCCCAGGCCTTAGTTTGCCTACCCATGGTGTAGAGTAGACAATACCAAACTGGAATGGTAATGTTTTCCTTTGAAATGTCGAAGATAATTTGTATTGTTAACTTTGCTGCATTAAATGTGTGTTCTGTAGTTGACCTGCTTTGTAATGTTTTATTCAGAATTTTTTTAGTAAATATTTTAGTTTCTTGTTAATGTTGCTATGAATGTATACTTTATATCAGACTTTCCTCCGTAATGTTTTAGTCTGCATTGTTTTATTTGATGTTTCAATGTGTAATAATATTAAAACACTTCAATATTTTTTCCCTTAAAAATATAAAGCGGTATAGAAATGAAATTAATAATAATAATAAATTAATAATCCACTCTTTCATAGACTGTAACAAGGAGGCATTTGACATATAAAATGCAATAAAATCAATCTATAAATATATATTAAACATAATTAAAAACATTAGATACTAATTGGTTTAAAGAAAAAAATCATATAATGCAGGCCTGTCTAAGCAGCACAGCTTTCAGAAGATGCCTGAAAGTGGCAGGAATGGTTCCTGCCAAAGCTCTACAGGTAAGGAGCTCCACAGTGTAGGAGTAAGGCCTCTTCCTGTATGATGCTTTAGCACAGGGAAGATTGCTCCTTGTAATCCCCTGGTTATGAACATAATATAGAATTCCAGTAAAGTTTCTATCACTGGTGACTGCAGATTCACACACATAACATGTGGTACTGAACTATAAAAGTGTTGAAACTGAAGGGGGCAGATAAAATTCATCTGTATTTCATTTCTTGGGTCCTAGATCAAATCTTTTCAAGGCATATTCAGCAAGAGGGCAGATGCAAATGAGTGCCTGCAGATACTGTTAGGAAAGGCATATGCAAAATGGAAATCTTCCCCCAAACAATTAATTGATATGCAATCATTGTCCCATTGTATTTCTCCAACCCAAATCTTGAAGCTATGAATTGGCATGCAGAAGCAGAAAACAAGCTTATATACAGGGACATTTTCCTCCCCATTAGTTATTTCAGTTGCTGTCTTTAAAGTCCTAGAGAAATGCTAGTCTTCTGCAAACAGTGCCTCCATTTTTTACTTGGCACAGAAGAACTCTTTTGCTAAGAAGGTTCTTGCTATTGTTTAGAAAATATATCTAGCTTTCAGTGTCACAGATGAAGCCTTTTGTTATAAATTATCAAAGAGTTCCCATGTAGGTAGGTGTGGCGCATGAGATGAGGCACTGCCACAGTGCTTGGCCTCACACATGGCAGCTGCATGGGGAAGAGGGGACTGAAAGGAATGCATAGCAGATGCAAAATGAATAAAAGTTTCATGGGAGCTATACATATATACCATAACCCTGGATTTAAATAAGCATTCACTTCCAATTTTAAGGAAGGCTGCAAACAATCGGAAAGAACCCCAGCAGGAATCGATGGTAGTGAAATGAGGCTGCTGAAGGAAATGCAATGCATAAATAAGAACAGCCAAAAGGACAAATTTTGGCAGTGTGTATCTGTAGTAAGGGAAATCAGCCAAGCACATTTCAAGAGTAGCTGCTAAAAAAAAACCTTTATGTGCTCCCATCCCACCCCAGAAAAAATATTCCCAAGGCAGATCAAAAAAACTGAACATCTGCTAGGAAATGGCTAGAGCCATTAGGGTAAAAGCACATTAAAGAAAGTTATGGTCAGTGCAGAGAACCTCTGGTGCAGGAAATCTTTGCATCAATCTTCACTGCAGATGACATCAGGGAGATACCAGCAGCAAAAGAAATTGTCACAAATTGACATGTCAGAAGAGCAAATAAATGAAAGAGTAATATGTCACCAGGACCAGATGGCATTCATCTGAGAGTTCTGAAGGAACTCAAATATGAAATTGCAAAATAGCTAACTGCAATATGTAGCTTTCTTACTAAAGTCAGCAACTGCATGAGAAGACTATGAGAGGAAGCTATGATAACAGCAGGCTTTTGAAAGGGATAGACCTACAGGCCTATACAGTGGTACCTTGGGTTACGTACATAATTCGTTCCGGAGGTCCGTTCTTAACCTGAAACTGTTCTTAACCTGAAGCACCACTTTAGCTAATGGGGCCTCCCACTGCCGCCGCACCGCCGGAGCACGATTTCTGTTCTCACCCTCAGTGGCGTAGCGTGGGTTGTCAGCACCTGGGGCAAGGCAAGTAATTTGCGCCCCCTAACCCGTGGATTTGCGCCCCCTAACCTGTGGATTTGCCCTAACCCCAGATGTTGTGCCCGGTGCGGCCGCCCCCCCCCCCTGCACCCCCCACGCTACGCCACTGCTCACCCTGAATCAAAGTTCTTAACCCAAGGTACTATTTCTGGGTTAGCGGAGTCTGTAACCTGAAGTGTATGTAACCTGAAGCGTATGTAACCGGAGGTACCACTGTATACTATACACAGATAAATGAGTAAAGTTTCTAATAAAGGATAGGTGATGCAAACTCTTAAGTTAAATGCCATATGCTAGGGAGGAGGCATGCTTTTTGTAAATAGAAAGCATTCCTCTTAGAATTGTTTGAAGGTGACAATGAACATACAGCTAAATCTATTACAGTAAACACACATGCTCCTTTACCAGCAGCCCACAGCCATGACATGAGTGGAATGGGACATAGAAGCCAAGGAAGAAATGAATGAAAGGGATAAATAGTTAAGAAATTCAATGCAGGATCAGGCCAAATGCCTATCTAGCCCAGCATCCTGGGTTGTATTCTTTTACTCAGAATAGACTCTGATGTCAATGGTCTTAACTAACTGAAACCCACTAATTTTAATGGGTATAATCTGTGTAACAGTTACATAATACCACCCCCTACTTTCCCTAGGGACTAGCCACATGCCTATGGGAAGCCCGCGAGCAAGGGCAATAACTCTCTCTCTTCAGCTGTTGTTCCCAAGTGACTGGTGATTGCGAGCATGCCTCCCCTCATCCTGGAGATAGCCTGCAGTCATTGTGACTAGTAGCCAGGTTCATTTTTATTGCAGGGAGTTATTTTATATGCCCACTTATAATACGAGGAGGGAAACATTGGATAGCAAGGTGGCATAATTGCTAGGGACAGAAATTTATTCAGGGTTAAAATTAATTTCACACCTACAGAAATTCCTGTGAAATATTTTCTGAGTCAGAAAAGTCACAGTAGAAGGGCTTTCTTGCAAATGCCCACTGTGGGTAGTATGAGAACATCTAGCCCGGTGTCTGATTTGGCCGAGTGGTCAGCTGGGAGTCCAAAAGTGTGCCTTCAATGCAGCAGCTTTCCTCTGTTACCTATCTCCAGCCAGCATCTAGTATTCAGAAGTATAGTGAACTTGAAGGTTCCCGTTAGGTATCATAGCTAATGGCTTTGGATAGAACTGTCCTTTACAATGCTTGGATTATTGGCGTAGGAGGAGGAGGAGCCTCTTAATAGCATCTTAAAGCTCCATCTCTTGTTCCATAGAATCATAGCCAAACCAAGGCTTTCCTCTAGCCCATTAAAAACATTGACTATAATAATAATAATAATAATAATAATAATAATAATAATAATAATAATAATTTATTTATACCCCGCCCATCTGGCTGGGCCTCCCCAGCCACTCTGGGCGGCTTCCATAAAAACCAAAAATACAGTAAAATATCACACGTTAAAAACTTCCCTGAACAGGGCTGCCTTAAGATGTCTTCTGAATGTCAGGTAGTTGTTTATCGCTTTGACATCTGCTGGAAGGGCGTTCCACAGGGCGGGCGCCACTACCGAGAAGGCCCTCTGCCTGGTTCCCTGTAACTTTGCTTCTCGCAATGAGGGAACCGCCAGAAGGCCCTCGGCGCTGGACCTCAGCGTCCGGGCAGAATGATGGGGGTGGAGACGCTCCTTCAGGTATATTGGACCGAGGCCGTTTAGGGCTTTAAAGGTCAGCACCAACACTTTGAATTGTGCTCGGAAACATACTGGGAGCCAATGTAGGTCTTTCAAGACCGGTGTTATATGGTCTCGGCGGCCGCCCCCAGTCACCAGTCTAGCTGCCGCATTCTGGATTAGTTGTAGTTTCTGAGTCACCTTCAAAGGTAGAATAAAGGTGAGGACCCTGTGACCTTCTTGACCCTGCCACAATGAATTATTAAGTTTCATTCTCTCTTTTTTAACCCACCTCTGTGTCTAACACACCAAACATGTGTAACAAACAAACCGTTGCTTAGAAGAAAGCATCTTTCAGAGGGGAAGTGTTTGGATAAGAGGTGTGCTTAGCTCTCACTGCCAGCCACTTCCCCACTGCAGCTCCTCCCATGAGCCACTTCCCCCCATACACTGTCCAAACAAGCTGAAGTTGGGAAAGGCTGGATTCGGAAGTGCCATGTCCTACACATCTTCTTGCCTGATCAAGATTTCTCAGTTCTAATGCTCCAGGAAGAAAGCATGTTTGCTTCTCCAAACAGGTTAAATCTCCTCATACAAAGAACAAAAGAGCCCTCAGTTTGTTCGATTTGACTGCCAAAGCTGTGGCAATCTGTACAGGGAAGGGAGAGAGAAGTGGAGTGTGAAAGAACCTGCACATATTCCAGTCTCAGCAGCAGGGAGTTTGCCATCTCTCTCTACCATAATTAAATATTGTTTGCATTGCTTATTGACAAAGCACTAAGCTCCACTCAGTTTTAATTTGTTCTTTGATAGTCGCCTTTTGCTGCTAATTGATTTTCAAGGGGTTTTTGTCTGATTTAATACCTGCCATGCTACTGAAAACAGAGAGGCAAGGTTAAACAGAGCCAAGAAATGAGCCAGGAATCAGTGCATCTTCTCAACCAGTTTGCTTTACAAGCCACCTCAACCTGACGCACAAAGGCTGCATTTAAAAAAGATTTAGCAGCTCTTCCACTCCCAGCCCCTTCCAGGCACAGCTCCTGCTGCTCCTGCTGTTGCTATGGAGTTTACTTGAAGAGGGCTCAGAAGTATAAATGTCCTGGTTTCCGAGCAACACACACTCCAGGGAATGGGCCAGGGCCATTGGCTGCAAGGGAAAAACTGCTAGCAGCGGTGTCCTGTGGCGATCAAGGCCATGAGCTATAAGCTGAGTGTGTCCCATTCAGAACTGAACTAAAGAACTGGATTTCTCATGCTCAAGAGAAGACTGCACTAAAAATAATATCTACCTGCTGAACAAGGAGAGTTAGCTGTGGATCTTCCTGCACAGCTGCCATGTTCAAATGGAAGTTACTGAAAATACTAGCATTTTCTTTTTAAACATAGACGGCATCTATAACCAACCAGGGGGGTGTCCAGAACTGTGGTGGGACCTATTTCAATACCACAAGCAGCAGCCAGTAAGGTGTTGTGGCAGGTAGCATATATATTGCTACCTCTGCTGAGCTGCTGTCAAGTGAGATGAAGCCCTTGCTCTTATGGGAATTATAAGGTCAGCACTGAGCAAGCAGGTGGCTGCTGAATGGCCAGTTACATCCCATGCAGGCATGAGCCAATGATGTCAGCAGCCTATGTTGGGTGATGATGATGGTCAATCAACAGCTGTGTGCCCACAAAAAAACAGTCCTATCCGTCCTGTTCCTCCTATATTACAAAGCAACTCCAGCAGATAAAATGGGGACTCTTCATATTGGTTGCCACTCAGCTGCAGACGCCACATACAATCTGCCGCACCAGCTTGCTGGCTGCTTCTGTATAAAACTGACCTGAACTTTTGTCTCCTCTTTTTCCTCTCCAGGAAGATCCAGATGGAGAAGAAATTGAAAAAGAAAAGTCCAACTCCCTGAAACTGGAGTTCACAGAAGATGCCAACTTCAAAACGAAGGTTAACTACTCTTATGCAGCTGTGCAGATACCTACAGACATCTACAAAGGCTGTGAGTTGCCCCTTTTCACAGAACTCTTCGTTTTAAGTCTGGAGACAACCCCCATAGATCAGGAGTGAGGAACGCTTGGCCTGTGGGCCAAATGCAGCTGGACAGTTGGCCTTCTAGAGCCCCTTCCACCCCCCTGTTGTTCAGCAGGAAGCAGCTGAGAGGGAAATGAGGTTCTGATGTTGGGCAAAGTGTGTATGATTGCAACTCCTCTCTCTGCAAGAAGGGAGAAGTGCCTCAGCAGAGAGGCAGACTTTTTGCATATTTCCAGGAGCGCAAGCATCCATGCAATATGCAGTTGCACGCATGCAATTTTGGGGAAGCAATTGCAGTTTGGAGTTTGAATCTTTGACTGGCGGTAAGGCAGGGCTTGCAGTTCAGCTGTGCATTGGTGTTATTTGCAATCTTCTGTTAGGATTACCGAGTTCTTTTTGCCTTTTCTATAGTCAGCAGAGACAAAGGCTGTTATCTTTTCCTTTTCAAACTTTTTTCTAAGAGTCTGAGGAATTTGAATCATTTTTTCTCTTAAATTTACTTATTTTTTAAAAAAGGTTTTTGACTGTTTTTACTGATAAATTTAATATTTATTGTAAACAGCTCAGAGGTTTTACTGCAACCAAGTGGTACATACATTTTATGAAATACATGAAATTAAGAGAAAATGAAAGGTGAGACTAGAGTTACTGTGAATTAAATATATGCTTTTGTTTCCATGAGAAGTAACTGTTTGTGTGTCTATGTGAATGTGCATATTAAGGGTATGTGATTTTGTGTGCATCTCACCCCACCCCTTTTGGATCTGAGCCAGCCACTGCTGGAAGGTGGCCCATGAAAGCTTTCCCCCAGGGTAATGCCACCTGTAGACCCCCAAAAAGTTCCCCACCTCTCCCATAGATTAACTATTCAAGCTTCATAATAGACAATATAGTTGGGTTAATTTATCCTTGCACATAGGTGCTAGATAAACTATAGCTGAGCTTAACCAGATCTGCCCTTCCCCAAACAATAGCCCAGCCTCCACTGAAAAATTAGCGCACACACACAAAATCAAAGTAGTTTTGCCTCGCTCTACACTAGAGTAATCTGGGATTGTTTCATTGCTGCTGCCTTAGTATGGTAAGGTCAGGGGCGGACTTTGGTAATATGGTGCCATGAGCAAGGACAAAATTTGGCGCGCACACCCCAACTTTGAGTAGCTACTCATCTAAATAAATACAGGGGTACCTTGGTTCTCAAATGTAATCCATTCCAGAAGTCTGTTCGACTTCTGAAACATTCGAAAACCAGGGCGTGGCTTCCGATTGGCGCAGGCATCCTGGAAACAATAGCTGACAGCCACATTGGACGTTTGGATTCTGAAAAACGTTCAAAAACCGGAACACTTACTTCTAGGTTTTCAGCATTCGGGAGACAAAATGTTCGAGTACTAAGGCATTCGAGAACCAAGGTTCCATGGTATTGGTATTATTATTATTATTATTATTATTATTATTATTATTATTATTTATGCACTTCCTTTGCTTGGTGCCCTATGTGAGGGAACTGCCTGCACCAGCCTAAACCTGGTGCAGGTATGGTGCCAGTTTGCTGTGTAGCTGCACTGCACCAAAACCACCTGTTGCTTTTTATTCTGCTGCTGTTGCCTGCATCGCTTTTGTGATGGGCTACATGCTCTTTGGCAAGCTCTGCAGCTTGATCCTCTCTGAGAGTTGGTATTGATCAGCCTCGCCTTTATAGTCGCACTCTCGTGCTGAGCCTTCCTTCCCGTGGACGTTACAGAGAACAGCTTTCGCCTGGGCAGTTGTTTTCCAAATAATGGTTTCTGGCTTTTGAAAAGTGCAATTGTCATTCTAATTAAGGTGGGGGCACGGGCAGTTTCTCTAGCACCATATTGAATATGCCTCTCCTGCGTGTCACAGCGCTGCACCTGATGGCTTGTCATGGTGCGCATGCCCATCAGGGTTGTTACGCTGCATCTGAGACTGCTTTGCCCTTGTCTCTGTCATTCCCTCTGGCTTTTGCTTCCTTTTTGCAGAAGAGAAGATGTCAAGTTCGTCTTTGCAAATTGCTCAGTCACAGAACAGTTTGCTGTGTGCATAATTTGCACTACAGGCTATCAAATTTCTATTTGATACACTATTTATTTGCATTGCTTTTTTGCATTTATTTCTGATTTTCTGCTGTTATAACGCACCCACTCCCACTCCCCCCCCCCCATGTAACTGTAAAGTAAGTGGCCTATCCCAGAATAGCCACAGCTTATGAATCAGGGGAGCAGAAAAAAGAAGGGTGAAGAATGACAACTCCCACCTGTAGGTAGAGATGAGGAAGAAATTAATTAGGCAGGTTACATGAAAATACAAACCTGATTCTCACTTCCCAAACCAGTAAACAAAATGAAATATTTTCCATTCTTCAAAATTTGCACTTCTCCAACCAAAAAGTGGACACAAAAATGCATTGAGAACAATGTGCAAAATTATATTAGGAATAATTTCTTACAAAGATGTGTGTGTAAGGTGAACTTGCATACAAAATTGTCTATTTTAAGAAAAATGCAACAAGAATGCATACAGATTTTCACATAAACTTTGAAAGAAAAATTCACAAATTGATGTGGAAATGGGGTGAGCTGAAAAAATGAAAAACCAAGAGAAGCTGAAATGGACAGATTCATTCATCCCTCCCTGCATATGATTTCTGCAACATCCAACAAAAAGGGGTCCAGTCCAAATGCATTTTTTAGAGGGATAAGTTGAAAGGAAGTGTTTTCATATGGTCCTTTCTAAATTATAGTCTTTCACACAAATTCTCTCACAAATGCCCCATCCATGTGCATATATGTATGATTATGAAAGAGAGATTTGTCGAGGTCACTGGGATCATAACATTCCTGCACAAGCACGTGAGATTACAATATGCATCTAGTCTCGCCCATCATAAAGGTTTTTATTCTGGAAAACCTTCACTGTGTAAATGCTTCCAACAGATTTACGGTCTGGTGGGAAAAGGCCCTAGGTGTTTTCAAAAGCTCTTAGTGATGCTGCCTGTTTGCAGTCCAATTAGTGCTTTGTCCCTGCCTGGCTCATCACTGGGTAGAAAACTCATTCTTTCTCACTAGCTCTGAAGCAGCCACAGCAAAGCCTCAAATCTTCACCAGGAGCTCTGAGTTCTTTGTTACCCCCCCCCTAAGGACTAGTTTCTCTGTTGCCACAGGAAGATGGGAGGGGAGAATTGTTCTTAAGACTTGGCTTTACTCAGCTGAATTGTAGCTGAGGGCTCACAAAGGCTTTTTCTGCCTCTGCACTTGCTTCTGTTTGAGGGAGCTTTGCTGACAGACAAAAGGAGGTCTCAGAGCATCCACTGAAACGCAATATAAAAGCCTAGCACTATGCTTAGATTTTTGAAAGCTACTTTAATTTGCATTCTCCGTGGACAGCGACAAATGTGAATGAAAGCAGGGTAGGATGCAGGCACTTTGACAAGTGGACACTTGCCTCCACAAGCCCATCTAAGAGGAGGGAAAGCACTGTGCCCAGATATGCACACTCCTATGTATGGCAATGTGGAGTGATGGTTCAAATGCAGAAGCTTCTTTTTCCTACATTGAAAGAAATGCAGCCCCTTTCCTCAGCCCTGCAGCTGACCTCTCCAGCAGCCACAGCATAGTTTGCATTGAATATATCTCTATGCTGCTGGTCCTTATATTCAGGCATAGAGCAGGTAAGTGGAACAAGGAGCAGCAAGGAGCAGTGTTTGCACAGCCTATGAGCAGGGTGGAATTGTGCTCCCCTGCCATGTGTGCTCTAAAGACTTTTTGTGCACAAACACTCCCTGAGCCCACATGGCCCCTCCTTATTCCAACCATTTTGTGGCCGTATATTGGGGAGAGCTCAGAGGGGCTCCCATGTCTTATGCATATAACACATACTAGAAAGTACAGCTCTCGGTCTCCCTTTAGTGGCCGCTCTGAATATCCACATTGTTAAGTCTCTGGCACCTGCTTGCTTTGAGACTTTAATATGCTTTGAAAATTTCTCCATTAAGTCACTTAGGAATCTAATCAAAAGCGACATAGAAGCTTAACTTTTACTGCCTTTCAGCCAGACTGTGAGCTAGGAAAGGTGTGTTTTCGCTTGAAACTCTTGTTAATATCCTTGTGTAGAGAGACTAATTCCACCTAACTTAACAGCAAAATAGGAAGCATGGAGTTAACCTTAGAAAGCTGAGTCAAACTAGCTGCCTGTCCTCACGGTATAATGTGTGATAGCTCACTGGAATGTGAAAGTCTGTCTCCTGATGCAACATGCATGTTCTAAATATTTTGATTGCTGCCACATTAAAGAATGCCGCTAATCCTTATGAATCTACCTCACCCACATTTGTGACTTTCCCCAGAACATGAAACCACACACAATATCTCACTGGCTCTTTGGGTCACATTTTTGGGTGGTTTCACATTTTGGGGGGTTTCAACAACGGTTGCCTCTGTGCCACCCAACATCTAGCTTGCATTGTTCCTTTGGCAGTGTATTCCAACATGCACTTATGTCGGCTCGTAAATGTGTGGAGAACGACATCAGTAGAATGATTTCACTGCACCGGCACCAGTGGATTAGAAATGGCAATTAGTTTTATTACCTACCTAGTCCAGGCCGAGCAGCTAATGAACCGAATCATGAGATGGGGGGAGGAGACCTTGGGGTGGGTGAGCAGGATGAAATATTCATGATTTCCAACCTCCTGCTTCTATTGCAGAACAAGCACTGGTGCCCTGCCAAAGCCACATAAATCAACACACAGTGCCGTGGAACAAAATCAAATTGGAGATTAACTCACTCTGGGGGTGTTATGCCCTGCTTAATAATAATAATAATAATAATAATAATAATAATAATAATAATATGATAGAGGAAAATAAGGGTATGGGGTGGATTTTCTATGGGGAAAGCATCTTACTATATGGAAACAATGGTTTCAAAACGCTTTTAAAATAAATATTACTTCCACCACATGAAGTATGGGTAATCTTTGAAATGTGGTCTCCACTCCACTGCCAGACATTTCCTGCTGGTGACTGGAAAATGCTGCCTACTATGGGATGAATTTGCATGGAAAGGCAGCTGATATCTTATGGTCACCACAGGTGGTTTTTTTGGTGAATGTATTTGACTCAATGGGTATCTTGGGTAAAAACATAGTAATAAGATGACCCCTCATCCCCAAGGGTGGCAAGGTATGTTTCATTTCTTATGGTCGAACCCAGAGACTGTTAATAAGGCTAGCTACCTCTAAGGCACCTGTATTGCTTTCTATTGCTTCTTCAGCATCATTAGTGTTTGCAGTTCCTCCCAAGTAGTTACTATCAGTGAATCACAGTATAAGTTATCTGCCGGTTTGCTAATGCAGTTGTTATCTCATCAGCTAAAATCACCAACAAGCCTTTGTCACCTACCAAAGGTTTGTGTGCTGCTCTGATATATCACTTTAATTTTTCATTTCATACAATAATGCTGATATCATACCAGGCTGAATTAATTTTGAGAAGATCTCCTGAGAATTATATCAGATGCTTCGTCAAGCTACCTAATTACCTTCATGTCTACCTTAATGTGAACCCATAGTATTCGCATCCCTACTTTGCAGCGCCCTCTTGCTCCTCTGATGGTTTAAACAATAATGTCTTGTATAAAATGCTTAGTACAATAACCATTAGCCAGGTGGAACCTAAAAGCTGCTAGATTCCACTTGGCTAATGCTTTCTCCAATACTGAGAGAGAGAGAGAGAGAGAGAGAGAGAGAGAGAGAGAGAGAGATCGAATAAACAGGGTGATTGTATGCTCCTGCTGGAGAAAAGTACCATCTTGAAGTGAATAAAAGGTAAAGGACCCTTGGATGGTTAAGTCCAGTCAAATTCGTCTATGGGGTGCAGTGCTCATCTTGCTTCAGGCTGAGGGAGCTGGCATTTGTCCACAGACAGCTTTCTGGGTCATGTGGCCACATGACTAAACCGCTTCTGGTGCACAGGACACCATGACAAATGCCAGAGCACACAGAAACACCGTTAACCTTCTCACCACAGTGGTACCTGTTTATCTACTCACACTGGTATGCTTTCGAATTGCTAGGTTTGAAGCTGGGACAAAGCAACAGGAGCTCCCACCATCAAGCAGATTCAAACCACTGACCTTACGATCAGCAAGCCCAAGAGGTTCGGTGGCTTAGACCACAGCGCCATCCACATTACTTTTTACCTTGAAGTTAATATGCAGGAGTGGGACCTGCAGTTGCCAGTATGCTTCTGTTAGGGATAGGGCAAATATTCAGTTCATTTCACCCCAACCCCTACTTTTGCTTTTATGGATGAAAATGTAATGGCCAGCCTAGCATTGGTATTACTGTTCCACTGTGTGCATCCTAAGATCAGGATGTACACTTTCAATCACTCAATTTTAGGAGCAGTAAGAAAGCTTTTATGCTTCCTACTGACTGTTTCAGGCAGAATCTTCTGTATCTTGTAGGCCTCACTTTGAGAACTTCCAACCAGAGTTTCCAAACCCTCATTGGTTATATGATTATTCCATGCATTAGTTAAGGATGCAAGAATGAAGTGCCCTAAACAAGTACTATTGTTTCTAGTGCTATGTGTGTCACTCTATTGTAATCCTCTCCTCAGCAGGGAACTGTCAGAGGAATAAGGCTATTACAAGAATTGATTGTTCATGCCCTGCTTTTCCATGTATATTAATTTTTCTGGGCCTCAAGATCCCATGAATACAGTTGTTGTTAATAACATTTTCTTGTGCATATAACTTTACATAGTGTTTGATTAGTGCCCTAAAGCAGGAGTGTGGACCCTGAGAGGCATATAGCCTATTACATTGGGAAATCCCAGAATGAAAAATAAGGAAGTGAGCAAGGAAATTGGTAAGAAAATATAATTGAAGAAGGAAAGGAAGCATTACATTATGTGTTATGGGGTGTTTTCTATTTTTTCTGAATAATAATCCAGAACAATCATAATAATAATACAGTATCACAATTTCAGGAAATGCCCTAGTCCTCTATTAAATGCACTAGCCCTATGCATAAGAGAACTGTAGACATTGGCCATCTCCTTTGCCAATGCACAATCAGCATCAGTCTGAAAGGGGGCCTATGGGGGCAAGGATGTACACAAAGCTCACTCAATGGGGATGGGAACCCTGACTGTCAAGAGTTTGCATCCTCATAGAGCAGGCTTCCTCAACCTCGGCCTTCCAGATGTTTTTGGCCTACAACTCCCATGATCCCTAGCTAGCAGGACCAGTGGTCAGGGAAGATGGGAATTGTAGTCTCAAAAACATCTGGAGGGCTGAGTTTGAGGAAGCCTGTCATATACTCATTGGGACCATTCAGACTGATGCCATTGATGTGAATGATGTGCATGTCAGTTTCTAAGGCTATCTTCTTATTCATGAGAGTTCCTTCAATTCGAAACTCCTGTAGAGCTGACTGCTATGAGCTAACTGGGGTTTTGGCTTTTGCCACCCTGCGTTTTCTTCATTGGCTGGCCCAAAAAAGCAGTGCATCATAGTAACTCGGGGAACCTTCACGCAGTAAGTGAAGAAAGGAAGGTGCAAAACCCACTTCATCAGTAGAGGTTAAGATATAAACAACTACCAAGATGGATGGTGAAGGTTCTGCAGTGTGTGTACTGTGTTTATTTTCTCACCTGAAACCATCATAGATCACACCTGCAGCAGGTATAAGCTAGAAGGCAAAGTAAGAGGTCTGAAGGTGTAGCTTTCCATACTTTGTCTCATGGGAGAATATGATGAATTTTTGTACAGTATTCAGGGGTTGCTACAGCAAGGACTAAAGAAGAAGAGACTTGGAGCTGTTGCAGGGAAGAAACTGCACAAAAGACAGCCATTAAATTTTCCGAGGGTGGGGGGAAGCATATAACTGATTCATTTGTCTATAATATAACCATATCCCATTTAGCACACTGCAAGCCATAAGCAGTCTTTAAAATAAGAGGTACTGCAACACAAGGCTACTTGGCTCAGAACAGGGAAATAACAACAACAACAACAATAATAATAATAACAACTTTATTATTTGTACCCCACCCATCTGACTCAGTTGCCCTGGGTAGGCAGAGTGAGGTGGCCACCTTAGGCAGCAGGGCTTTGATATCATGAAAAGGCAGCAAATGGTTAGATATTGTTGTTAACATTACCAGGGGGTTGGGGATTTTTTTGTTGCCATGGAGAGAGACAGTTGTGGGATTTTCTACTCCAAGTGCCAAGATATTCTGGCTGGGCTTGGGTACTGTATGGAAAGAAAGAAAGAAAGAAAGAAAGAAAGAAAGAAAGAAAGAAAGAAAGAAAGAAAGAAAGAAAGATTGGTGGGCCAGTTCTGTCTGAAGCATGTGCCCTCTTCCTTGGAAGCCTGTCTCTCTAAACTCAAAAATGGTGAGGTCTAGTTGTTGTTACTCAGTGGATAAAACAAAAGCATTCTGAACATGCTTCCAAGCACTCTCTTCTTTATAGCTGCTTCCATGTTTCAGAGCTAAGAGTTGTCAAGTTGTAGCTCAAAGGAAGGCATTGGTGGAAGTGGTGGTGAAGAGGAGATTCAAGAGCAATCAATGGAGAACCATCATTTGACTATTAGCTGATTTGGGTGTCCAAAGATGGATTGAGGGCAGGTGGCAACTGATGCAAGATGAACTATCATATGAAAAGACTTGGGTGTAGCTTGTTCCCAGCACTAGCTTCTTTTTATTGTAGTTTGGAATTAGATTTGTAAGAAATCACAAGCAAGACTTACAGAAGTGACAAGTTTGTGTGACCTTTTAATTGGCTAGATCCTCAGCAACTGCTCTTCAAAGTAGCTCCACTGGTTTCAGTAGAGCTATATCAACTGAAAATAGGCAGCGGCTGTGTTTCTGGCTTTGTTCCCAGGCAAAAGGTACCAAATTCTCAAGGGGCAATGGTAACCTGTCACTTTCGTCACATCTGGCAAATGCATTTAAGAGAGGGGAGGAGTGGGTAAATTGCTGGTATTTTTAAAGTGAAAAATGTGCTGCCTGTAAGAAGCTTAGGCAATAACTATGATCTGCATTCCAGAGCAAGCAAATTAACTGATCAGGTATCTTTCAGAAAAGAGTGAGGCACAGCAGAAACGAAGGTTTTGAGGAAGCATTTACAGTACAGTGAGGTGGCTTGATGAGTAGGAGAAAATCCTCATTTCCAAGGAGGCTGCGTGTGTATATGAAATAATGAGGGTGATTCACACATGCATGTTCCTTATTTGATAACTGCTAGTGATGACTTGCATGCATGAAAGAGCTCTCCCAAAACAAACACTATAGAGTGCTTATGTTATCAATTATCACACAACTTTTTTAAACGGAGGCAGTTCACATGCTGAACTATGAAGTATCAAGGAGGAAGAATCACTTAGGCAGTAGTAAGAGACAAAACAGACTTTAGCTGCAGCAACAAAATCAACATGTGGCAACTAAACTGCTTAGTAAACTAAACGACATAGCAAATCAGAAAGAAGGACTGGTTGCAAAAATGCAAAGAGTCAGATACAAATGTGTTCATTGCTAATTTCTCATCGCAGCCAAAAGTCTTTGTTATATGCTTAATCTACTTTACCTAGCATACTGTTGGGGGAACTAGCATGGGGGCTGGGGGGTGCATGTTGTGATTCCATTTTATCCCTCATGATTTTGGACATCTATATGAAGTTGCTGTGTGGGTTTCCTCTGGGAATGTGGAGTGAGACACCATCAGCAGGCTGTTAGCATTTGGCTCCATTTTTCCTTGTTCTCTCAGTCTGGTGAAGCTGTGAGGAGCTGAACCAGTGCCTGGATGCTGTGATGGGCTGGACGAGGGCTAATAAACTGAATCCTGACAAGACAGGGCACAGTGTGGAGATTATTCCTAGATTATTCCTATTTGACCTGCTTTGGACAGGGCTGCACCACCCCTGAGAGCTGATAGCACAGTCTAGGGCAGCCTTTCTCAAACTGTGGGTCCCCATATGATGTTGGACTACAACTCCCATCACCCCTAGCTAGCAAGGCCAGAGTTCAGGGATGATGGGAGTTGTAGTCCAACAACATCTGGGGACCCACAGGTTGAGAACCGCTGGTCTAGGGAATCTTAGGAGCCCAGGTGGCAGCTGTGATATGGAGTGTCTTTCATCAGTTTTGTCTGGCTCATCAGCTGCAGCCATTTCTGGACAGATGCTATAGCAGTGATGGACTCTCAAATTTCAGCAACACCCCGTGTAACACTAAAAATTTGGTGCCCCCTGCCTCTCACATTCTGTTCTACAGCATTGTTTTGGCACCCTCTGCAGCATGGCCCCCAGTGTAACCGCACCGGTCGTGTCACCCTAAAACCGCCTCTGGCCGTAGTCTACCACAGTGATCCAAGCTCTGATAACTTGGATGTTTTAGCTGTGAATCCTGCACTGCAGGGAGTTGGACTAACCGACCCTTTGGTCCCTTCCAACTCTAAGATTATATTAACTCCCCACTTGGTTTGTGTTATACGTGGGGCTGCTTCTGAAAACAACTTAGAAGCTTCAACTGGTACAGGAGATGGCCACTAAAAATTGACCAGTACAGCCAGGTACTGTATATGGATGTCGTGCCAGGTTTTTTAAAAGCACACAATTCAGTGTGACTTTATGTCCTCAATAGCCTAGGTCCCACAAGCCTGAAGAAGAAGTGCTTCTGACAATATCAGTCTTCCTGTGCTCTGAGATCATCTGCCAAGTCTCTTTTCTCTTGGTGGTTTTCCCAGTAGTAGCTCACCAGTTGTGGAATGCCTTCCTTGAAGAGGCTTGCTTGGCACTTATGCACCAGTCTATTCAACACAAGACATTGCTCTTCATGTTGGCATTTTAACTTGTAATTTTAGCTCTTTGGGGGCATTTTAGCTGTTTTAAAGTTCTTACCCTGCTGCTTTATTGCAGTATTTGTATTGCAGTACAAATGGTTGCATAGCGTCCTGAAATACTAAATAGGATGAAGGGCTCTGTGTAAGAGTGTGTGTGTGTGTGTGTGTGTGTGTGTGTGTGTGTGTGTGTACAAACACTACACACACACACACACACTGCAGTAAAAAAAGGTAAACAACTATAAAATGTGGGAAGACCACCTCAACACTTGCAAAATAACTCAAAGGCACCCAAGATAACATAACAATATTCAAAATCCACAACTTTAAAAGTCACAGTGCAATAAAATGGATTTAATGCATTAGAACTAAAGAGCCTCCAATCAAAGCAGTACACTTGAACAACAAAGTAGCTAAACCATTTAGGGGTATAGTTTTCAATCTGTTGCTTAAAACATGAGATTTAAAAATACTTGGAGTTTTTATGAAAATGCTAAGCTTGTGCTCTAGAGGACAGCCTGCAAGCATGGAAGATGATGGGCAAAAATCTCAGCTCAGTGGGAATGGTGATCCAGTGAGGCAAGGGGGGAGTTGGGGACAATGGCTGAGGTGATCTCTACTGCCAAGGCCAGGACCTGTTTACCTATCAGACCAGCCCAAGAGAGATGAAGAAAGAGCTGAATGTCCCCGAGGGTCTTAGAATAACTGTGTTGAGGGGGAAAGCATCTTACTCCATCTAACTCCTCCTTTCCAGCTCCCCAAACCCCCATATTAAGTGATGGTGTATTGTATGGGCTGCATAAACTTTTTGTGTTGTTCTTCCCCTCACGGTTTGATCTGGCGGAGGGTGGGGTGCACCTCCAGAGCTGTGTTAACTCATAGAGATAATTGAAAATAACTTTCAAAGAGAGCTCCACTTAAGAAGTTAACTACTTGCTCATGATCAATTCAGTATACATCCATAATGGCATTTAAAGCAGAGCATTAGGAGCAGCATAATTTACTTCTAATAGACTCATTATTTGTAAATGTATTTATTTTTAAGATAAAAATACCATTTTAAAAAAGCAAGTTGTGCAAAATGTTAATATCCTTGTGGGGAAGAGAGGAATTAATGAGAAGAATGAATCTCTTGCCATTTCATCATTTGATTCATTAGCATTCAATTTCCTACCCCCAGAACCTGGCATTACTGCATCATCAGGGTTTCCTTTTGCAAGAGACCAGAGGAGATTGATTCCATTTTCTGCTTCACCCTCTTATGGGAACTGGCAACTGTGACCCGTATAATAGCTGGTTTAGAAACTTGTTGAGTTGTGAGCTGCCTCTTTTGTAGCCTCTGACCACACAGTAAGGCCAGAACTGTTCAACCACTTGTCACTTCTCTACATTTCTGAAGGAGGGGGGTGCTGAATCAGAGGCTACAGATTATTCTCTCTTCCATGCAGCCAAAGTCACCACAGCAGTAAATTTTAAGCTGCTACCACATGGTATCCACTCAAAGAATAATGCCATAGAAACTATTCATAGAAAAGATCTGAAGAACATGCTCCGTTGTTTTCAGCAAATGCCCATAATTGACATTTGGGGCAATTTAAAATCCATTTAAGCCACCTGTATATTAAGCTATTGCAATAAAGCTCCTGTGAAGCAGATTGAGAGTTTTCTTTAAGCGTTTTGCAAAAATATGCTTCAAAGAGAGTTGGGACACATTTCTCTTTTTTTAAAAAAAAAAAGAAACCCAACACATGCCCCTTAACATTCAAGTGCTGTAAACCATAACTGTTTAGAAAATTGAAAAGTCCTTGGAACTAACCCCCTAGAAAGTTTCATTAAGATTGATCGTGTATTTTTTGAGATATTAAATGTTTTAGCCCCCATTATATTCCTGATGCAACCTTAATTATTCTGGTACTACTGTGCCTGAATAATAATGTGAAATTTATACATTTTGAAGGCAACACATATTGAATGATAGTCTTACGCAGAAGCAACCTACTTTTTCTTCTTCAGCAAGAACAGGAAAATACAGAATGCTGTTATGGTCCTTTATAGATAATTGCACAAGAAAATGTTATATATGAGAATGGTAATTGGAATATATTTAGCACTGTGGTAAATTGTTCCTCTCAGATGTTTTGGAGGCAAAGGAGGGGTTTTCAGAGGGGTACAAAAGTTTCCTCCCTGAACTCCAAAAAGGTAGCTTTTAAGCAGAAGCAACTTGCTTGCCCCCCCCCCCTTCCCAGTGTTCTTCTTTTCCTCTTTTTTGCCCCAACATTCTTCTTTCCCAAGTGGTCTGAGCCCATCAGGGAACATGAAGAAAATTCAGTGACCTCACAACAGCATTATGCAGCTAATCAGATTGGGTTGCATAATCACGTTGTGAGGGCAAATGAAGTCAATTATGTTGCCCTCACTCTCCATGGGTGGGGAAGGAACTATGTCCTAGTTGCCAAATACATCCATGCTGGGCTGGGCTGTTGTGTGGTTGTTCCATTGCCCACATTTACAGTGCAGTACAACAAAACAAGGAGCGCTGACATGGAAGTCTTGGCAATGGGGATGCCCTTCACAAACATTTATATGAGCTCTTGAGCCCCTACGCTCCAAAAATGATGAAAGGAGCCCCCCTTGTTGGGAGAGCAGAAGTGTTTTTCCCATGTTTCATCAGCTCCATCATTTATGCAAGTTTCAGATGAGGTTTCCTCCATGTTGAGATAGCCAGTTTGCTTCTACTGAACACCTGAAAGCTGCTGGTTTTCTAGCCCTTGGGAATTGGGTCACCGGCCAGACGACATTAAGTTTGTGTGGGCCGTATTCAGCATTTATCCACAAAGACATTCTAAGTAGTGGGGTTAAATGAGCCTGAAAATTGTGAGTATATTAGCCTGTGACAGAGCTCTTCCTCATTAAACTTCATCTTATTTGAAAAGTGCTTTTCCGTCTACAGGCTGTAGCTGTCTTTTCAGCACCAAGGACAGCCCCTACCTATTTAATCTTCCTCTACCTTTTTCACCACAATTGCAAAGAAGGAATGCCCCTTCTTTTGTATTGTACTCTAACCTGTCCCAGAAAAGAGTTATGAAAGGTGCAACTAAGCAGGGATTTATTTATTTATTTGCAAATATTCTAGGTGCATAGTGCTGCACAGAATGTACCATAAAAGAATGTGGCATGAAGTATTAACTACACGCAGCCATATCAGTGGTGCTATCTCTCGTGCATGTCCAATCCACCTGATGCTGCTGAATTAACACAAAGGAGAGAAGTGATACATGCAAGCTGACCACTTAGTTGGTGCTGGGAGAGGTGCAGGGAATGTGAGCCCACAACACAGACAGGAAAACAGGGCTATAAGATCTGGGGTAGCAGAGTGGCTAAGAAACTGAGCTGCAAATTAAGAAGCACTCGGGTTTGAAATGGAACTTCAAATCAAGTTTGAATCTTGTCTCTGCCATGCACTCACTGGATGGCCTTTTGCAAGTCGCTCTCTCTCTCTCTCTCATCCTCAGTCCTTATCAACCCCATCCCCTTATTTGAAAGATGGGGTATGAAAATACTGACATTGTCAAAGCTTGATAAAGATTTCAGCGACATTTTTTAACATGTGAACAGTTTAAAGTTATTACTTTTTGTGAAATAGAAGTGATGATTTGTAAGCAAATGTATTAAATATTTGATTGGCAGATAGAGACTTTGTAAATAAAGTTTCGGAATCTGTAGCAATGAAAAATACATTTCATATTGGCCATAATAAACAAACATAATATGCTGTGCATATTATATTTTGATTTCACTTCTGTAAAGACAAGCCACCTTACACAGAGAATGGAGTTTTCAAAACTCTCATTGCTGTGTGTAAAGCAAAATATCCCTAATATCTATCCGTTGATTCGCCGTTCTGGGTGGTAGGAAGCAGCAGTGGTTTTTGCAAGAGACACAAGCAGAGGTTGTAATGGGATTGAAATGAACAAACTGTTCCTCTTGACTTGCCAACCCAGAGCTTGTATGCCACATTCCTAGTCCTCCACCCTTGTCTGAGGATTTCAGCACTGAAGCAATCGAGGGGCACTATCGCGAGCTGGCATGCTAATTAAAACATTTAATAATACACCCTCCATAGTCACCCGTCGCTACACACACAAATTGCATTTTATATGTTTTTTATTTACTGCGCCAGTTTTAATTAAATCTGTAATCACTTGCCAGGGAAGGGTGGGGAGAGGGCGTGGCCTGGACTCTTGTTCTCCTTGCCTGGCTGGAGGGGCTGGTTTGAGCCTTCCAGGTTAGGCCCACAATGGGGTCCCTTCCAAGGGAAAGAGCACAAGATGGATGGGGGGGAATCAAGTCCAATTGCAAAAACATTCAGAAAGAGGAAAATCTGGGATGTGTCTGGATGAGAAAGGGGCTGCAAGAAACAAGGTTCTCGAGCGACATCTCAGGCTGGAGAGTTTATTATCTTGCTGTTCAGATGTGTTTTTTTAGTGATATTAGATTAGAGGCAGCCATGATGATGACTGAGCATGATAGCTCTTAGCCTGAAGGATGGCTTTGTTTAAAAGGAGTTTCCCAAGAGACAGATTGTAACATTTAAAGTGGGGAGGTTTCTTGGGGGGAGGGGAAGTGTAAAGAGTCGCGTAGCTGTGCTCCCAGCGCAACTGTGCAAGGCTATAGTATCTCCCCACACCGGCATTATCCCCACCCACCATTGTCTAGCTAACGTGTGTCTGTGTATTGCACTGTTAGCAACTTGCATGAGTTACTGGAGAAATGTACTGATCACACTCACTGGGCAATTAGAGCTAGATTTTTCACATGATTTTACTCTCCTTAGAAGGGACTTTCCTTTGGCTTATTTTTTAAACGTGTTTTTTGCACAGGTAGATTTGGGCTCTTCTGAAAGGTTGCCTCTATGCATTACTTAACTGTGCAATCCTGTACATGTCTATTCAGACATGAGCTCCACTGGCTTCAGTTTGCCTTACCCCAGGTTGGTTGTTCTTGTTTTTTACTGTGGCCTAAAAGTATGCTCAGCATTGAGTATGAATGCCAGAGTTGTTTGCTCCGCTATGCTGTCAGAATAGTATTAGTCACATAATGCCGGGTCGATAAGCCAAGAGTAAATGTCAATTCCTTATGTGTTTCTTCAGTTTTGGTGTTATAAATAGTCTGACATACTATAAAGCCATGTTGCTTTGATATCTGTCTGTAAACTGTTAATACATTTAATCTTTTCTCATGAAACCAGCCATTTTGTTTCATGAAAACTTACACAAAATAAGATAAACAGGAAATCATAGGCTGATAACATAGGGAAGGGTGTGTTTTTCTCTAAGAAACATCTACTGAGATAGTGACTCAATAAACTGCTGATCAGAGGTGCATCTGTCAGCAGAAATACAATAGCCTCTTCCCACTGTAATACATTAATAGTTTTTTAAAGAAGAAAAAGATTCAGGAGCAGATCTGAAAGAAATGTGAACGGACTGTTTAAGTAAACTCTGTGTCGGTATGAGTTTCATCTCTGAGTCAATAAAAATATATGATGGTCATTAGGTAAAGAATAAAACAGTAAATAAAGACATGATCGATCACATTTTTAAAGCTGTAGAAAAAGAGTGTGGTGTTCAATGCACTTCACTTAGGGTTGTCTATATTTTGCCACCCCAAACCAGACAGTGTATGTGTAGGCTTCCCCATTCATTGGGCAGAGCTGTCCCCTCCATGGAAATGACTGGGGAAATCCTTTGCAGGAGAGTTGAGCTTCACTGTGTATATCAGAGACCACACAGGAGGAACAAGATATTAATGTATCAGGATTGTTCCATGTGTTTTGCAGCTGAAACCTTTCAGCTTTTGTCACATGGGAAGCCATATGGGAAGCAATTTCTCCATCATCACAGACTTTTGGGGGGGGGAGTCTTCAATTAAATGGTGAACATTGCCTTTCTGAGCTGCTTTGCACATGAAGATAGTTGCCAAGGAGGTAACCAGTATGGTCCCTTCCAAATGCTACAACTCACATCAGCCCAACAAGCATAACCAAAGCCAGGGATGATGGAAGTTGTAGTCCAACAACACCTAGAGGGTACTGCATTGACAACCCCTGCTCTACAAGGCTGTTGTTGCATGTTCTTTAGCCCTGATCTTACTGGTTATACCACCTGGACCCTAAAACAGACAAAATCTATTGTTGTAGGCAACCTGTTTGAGATGTTATTTGGCAAACAATTGTTTGCTCATGTGCCTTCAATAAGGAATGTGTGCTTAGACTGTATATGCAGCCATGGTGTTCCCTGCAAAAAGCAGCTGTGTTAAGAAAATATATTGGCTCTGATCTAAAGCCACAGGTACATGGCCTGCATTGCTTACTATGGCAGATAGAAATCCCCAAATGTACAATAATAATAATTTATTATTTATACCCCGCCCATCTGGCTGGGTTTCCCCAGCCACTCTGGGCAGCTTCCAACAGAATATTAAAATACAATAATCTATTAAACATTAAAAGCTTCCCTAAACAGGGCTGCCTTCAGATGTCTTCTAAAAGTCTGGTAGTTGTTTTTCTGTTTGACATCTGGTGGGAGGGTGTTCTGCAGGGCAGGTGCCACTACCGAGAAGGCCCTCTGCCTGGTTCGCTGTAACTTGGCTTCTCGCAGGGAGGGAACCGCCAGAAGGCCCTCAGCACTGGACCTCAGTGTCCAGGCAAAATGATGGGGGTAGAGACGGTCCTTCAGGTATACTGGACCGAGGCCGTTTAGGGCTTTAAAGGTCAGCACCAACACTTTGAATTGTGCTCGGAAACGTACAAACCCCAATCATTACTATATCGATTTAACAGATTCAATTTAACACAGGCGGCCCTGCATTTCCTTCTTCATTATTATTTTCCTGTTCTGGATCTGGTGCAGAAGGCCCATGTGCCATCTTTTTCTCAACTCTACCTATATGTCAGTTGTGGCCATTCCTAGTGAAAGGTGACCTGGTGGCTACTGCTGTCCATTATGTCCAGCCTTGAAGTGTTGTAATGTGCTCTCTGTGGGGCTACCTTTTAAAATAGGGAAGGCTAACCTATAGTACTCTTGATGCTGTTGTACTATAACTCCCATCATCCCTGGCCATCTACCATTCTAGCTGGGGCTAATGGGAGTCAGAGTCCAACAACAGGGCTGCAGGTTCCTTGCCCCTGTTTTAAGAACTGCCAAGTCTCTAGTTTTGTGATGACATTCCATGCTATCGAAGCCAATGAATTTGGGGGTCTATGTGTGTGAGTCAATATGCACAGCCGCCTTCCAGCACACTGCTCTCATGCATGCATGTGGGTAGGGACCGCCAGCATGATCACACAAGTCCATTAGAAAGCTGAAACAAGGCTGACACTATGTGTTGCTTCACTGGAGACAAGCCACAGTGGTTACTGCCCATTCTAACTGGATGCAATGAGAGAGAGGCTGTTGGAGATTTTGGAAAGATTAATATTTTGCTTTCCCTTCTCCACTCCATTGTATAAAATGATTGAAGGAAATCAATACATGAAGCATTTTTCTCAGCCTTGGTAATGCAGAATCTTATACCATGTAATGTTTCATTGATTGACTGCAAGGAGGCAGGAAAATCAAAAAGGGGGGAAAGAGAAGGTGTGCTAAGAAGGGAAAGGGTGAAGGAGCCTGGCGGAACGCCACACCTCTGCAGAGGCCTTTGAGCTTACCCAGTCGGGGATCTTAGGAAGTCCTCTTTCTATTAAGCATGCATTTGTTTTATTTATGGATCGCTTTCCATGAGGCATCCTGAAGCAATTCACAATATAATAAAACACACATAAAAGCAATTGTATATATAGAAAACAGTTAAAGCATGTCACACTCAAGAGGGGAAGCGCCTGTGTATTTTTCTCTAGGGACTGATTTGTACAAGCCACAAAGTGGACAAGAGCATTTACTGACGCAGAGTTCAAGCGTACCAAAAACTCACTTGGCCCCAAACTAGCTATCATACTAAACTTGTCATTAGCAATTCATGCCTTTGTGGCTTTTGAAGCCTTTTGAGTAGGTATTCAGAGAGGCTGTTTCATTGGAAATGGACCCTTCCCCCCACTACCATAGCCCCGGTCACTCACATGCCCTGAGAAGCTGCTGTTAGCCCTAGAAGGAAAACTCCCATTGACATCGTTTCTGTTGTTCACCAGCTCTTTAGCATGTGGCATCCACACACAATAGTGGCCTCCTTCTTGGCATAAATCAGTCACCTGCAAGCATTGCAGATGAAGAGGATAACAGTACACAGGGTTTGAATGAGATGCTGGGGCATATGAAACCTGAATGAATGAGTAGTTTCTCTTGCCCCATACTTGCAGATAAATCAGCATCAGAAAGGAAGGAGAAGTGTGTGAGAGAGGGGGGGAGAGAAGAAATGCTCTATGTGCATGTGTATTGCATGCCTGAACAAACTTGAATTAAATAGTGATTATTTTAAAATTTTACTATGCCAGTAGCAAGAAATGTGACTATGGAGTTATTTAAATGGAAGAATTTCCTTTATTTATTTGTAGGAGTTTTGTAAAGTGCTTGACACTGTAAGGGCTGCGAACCTAACATTAACAGGTTTATCATCAAATCCTGCCTATGAGGCAAAACACTATAGTCATTAGGGGAAATGAGGCACAAAAGGCCACTAATATTTGAGGATGCAGCATGAGATATGTTAAGGCTCATTTCAGAAATTCTGAACACCTGCAGACGCTCTTAGATTTCAGCTGCTATTATGGATGCTCTGTAGGCCCGAAGCAAAATTCACCAAGGAATTGCACAGAACTCTTACAACTCCCAAACATTTAAAAGAGATTTTTACAGAACAAGTTCTCAACAGACTGTGTCTGAGGTGCCTCTTTAAAACAAAACAAGCCCCCTTAAATTTAACGAACATTTTGCTGCACTAGTTTCCCAACAGAAATCAGGTTTAATTCATTTAGATGGGGAAATGATGTACCTGTCCCTTATGCCACCAAATCAGAAATTCAGATAACTGGGAGATGTATCCACAGAATTTTCAGATGTATAGGTAGGTGCAAGATCAGTGGAATACTTGATCCTTCTTCTAAAGTTACTGATACGTGGCAACTCAAATTGCCTAACCTTTGATAGGCTGCAAAACCTATATGAATTTCCTATTAGGTCATTGGTCAATCCTCAGCATTCTGATCAGAGCTGTTTTGCCTGACATCTGAAGTTCCCTCTTCTATAGTACCAAGCAACTTGTGGGCACACATGCACACCAGTCCTTTGCCCTAGCTCACCTTTGCTCGAGCCCCTACCTCAGGGCCAGATTTAGGTTTGATGAGGCCCTAAGCTACTGAACATAATGGGGCCCTTTATATGTCCAGCTGTCCTTTGTCAACAACAAATTGTCACTGTTTTTTGTGTTGAATATATGCTGTATGGTAATTTATGTACCTAATAGGTATCTAAGGCCATTTGCCACTGTTGCTGTATGTAGGTTTTATTTTATTTGTTTTTTATCTTATATTTTGGAAATGTACATCCAATTTTTTTTCCTTTAAATTGGGGGGTGGGCCTAAGCTATAGCTTGTTAGCTTATACGTGAATCCGGCACTGCCCTACCTTATACCTGCTCTCCCAATGCCTGCTTAGCTGTTTGGCTTCAGTAATTGTGTAGCTGAGAGTGATTCTGGACTCTAACTTGCACTTGGCTGTGACAGCCAGGTGTTTGATAGGCATTATGCTGCATTATGGGAGGGCCTTCTACAACTCATCAAATTTGGAGATTTGTATTCAAAAGTCCAGATAAGAAGGCATCAACCTTATCTTTGTTACTATTCTAAAATGTTTTCGAACAATGTGCAACAAAAACCCAAACCCTAAAGAGAGATCTGCAAACGGTATCACCAGGAACGTAGCCTTGATACTATCCTGAACATGAAAGCAAAAATGCCCAGCACACCAGGATTGTCAGAATTGTTGTGGTAATCAGAATAAAGTTATTTGGGTAAAGAAGCAGAATTCAGTAAAAGTATCTGAAGTGTGATTCATCTGTCTGTAATGATCCTTGGGGGTTTGATCAAAGGGTAGCAAGAATAATGAAGTTCAAGGGAGGAGAGGCTGCTGCGGGAAGAATTTATGGAAGTGCTAAATTTAGACTGTGTCTCAAAAAAACAAAAAACAAAACCATGATGCAATAGCATGTCCTTTTGCTAACCAGCTGTCAAAGAAACAATTTCACATGGGTTTTTCAGGGTTTTGAGAGAAGAATGACATGATGATGGTGGTGATGGTGATGGTGATTGGCTGCCCCCAATCCAAGGTTCTGTGTGTGATCTGATGGAGGCTTCTGATGTATGTGCAATGAAGATGCGCTTGCAGAGCTCCACCACCACTTTGAAGCAAGGGGAGGATCCGTTGTGCCAAGAGGCTAAGCCCTCCAAGTGTCAGCTTTCAAAGAAGCCAGATAGAATTGATGCTATTCGCTACATGAGATGCTTTCAACCTCATGCACTCAAACTCCTGCAGCAAGCAAGCTGTGTGAAAGAATCGCATTGGGCAATTGTCACCCTCTCCATAAATCCATCCTCTTGACAGCACTGACATTTGAAAGTGACTGGCCCTAAGAGCATTTTCATTATTCACTGTGATACTGGTTGCTTTTGTTTGGAAGCTGCTTTATTGTTGATATGGTTTCACCAACAGCCTGTGAGGTCAGTATCTTTTGAAACAACTCTATGACACCACATTCTTCATTAATAGTTACATTAAGAATCTGTAGCTCATATCACCAAAGGAATTATACTTGGACGGATTTGCTCCTATCTCCTCAGGGTCCCCAAAGCCTTCTCTTCCTGTATGGGCTGTGTGTCCCACTCAGTGTCCAAGCTGGAAAGAAATAGAATAATCTTGCTGGTGCTGCCTTGCTCTGAATCCAAATCATACAGGACAGTGTGCTTATTAATCAGCCAGCCAACAAACCAGTGGGTCTTTCTGCAGGTTACTTCATGCTAAATCAGCCAAATTGCAGCTTTATCAGTTTGGAAAACTGGGTATTTATTCATAGCAATATTTATATGCTGCTTTTCAGTCCTATACGGCACCCACAAAGTGGCTCATTAAAAAAACCAATAATAGTAAAAGTAAAAGGAATTTAAAAGGAATAACTAATTCAGTAAAAAAAGAAAAGCATTATAAACAAACTCTGGAAATCAGACAAAAATCAAAGGTACATCTAAATGGTTGGCATATATATGTCTCAGGAGACAATGGAGCAGTGTACCTTTGGGGGTGAAGTCAGATCATGGGAGAGTTACAGTGCCTCTACGGTGGCTGTAGAGACCGATAAGGGAGAGACATGTTTTGTTGCAGCTGGGGCAGATGAAGGCGTCTGGTTGTGCTACTGCAGATACACCATGGTGTTTCTTCTCTCTGCATTCCTCCCAGCAGTCATTCCTCCTCTGGCTATTGCTATGGATACACAACCTGACTGTCTGTCTTCAGGCACTGCAGTCATCTGCAAGGAATTCCCACATGGTGGGATTGATGTTGCCAGCCTTCATGTCACATTTGCCAACATCTTTATAATGGGCCTGGTAGCTGAAGCCAGCTCCCCATAGAGAATTACTGTTTCAATTATTGTTTTGAAATTTGGGAGGGAAAAGGTTTTCTGGGAGGCATTTAGACACTGGAGGGAAATTTCCACCATAAATGGAAAAGATGTAGCCAATAGATTGTCTCTATGTGTGCCTGATACACAAGCAAAGAACGTCTAATATCACTCCTAGGTTCATGGCTCAAAACTATGTGCAGTCGTATAGCATCAGTCTAGCATCTGATGTGTCAACCAAGACTGTGACTGTTGGATTAAAATGGGGGGATATGCAGTTCTGCATTTTTGAGCATTGTGGGGCCGGGGCGCAAGATGGCAGCAGTTGCTGCAGTGCTGCAGTGCTGCAGGCAGCGTCTCGTCAGATCTTCCGCATACCATGTGTCGGACAAGTAAGGGGTTTTTACATTGACTGGAGGATGGTATGTGACGTTAAGGGAAGGAAGACAAGTTATATAACTTGCAGCGTGTAAGGAGTGGGCGGGGGGGGATAGACCTATTGGTAGAAGACTCTTAGCTAGAAGGGGGCAACCTTGTTTAATTTTGTCAAACCTTCCACACTTGCTCCTCTTGCATATTTAAAATTGACATGGAAAAATAAAGCAGTCCCACACTTGGGGGGGTTATGTTTTTGTAACCCATTCAAGAACTGCTTTTTGCAATGAAGAATGGGCTAAAAATATTTCAGATAACATAAAATTCTCTGAATCCCAAGTGATCAATTACGACATAGTTTCTAATTGCTGCATTTTCATGTTTCAGTTGAGATGTCATTTGTAAGAAACAAATTATGATCTCCCCTAATTTTTCAGTAAAGTTTTCCTGATTATATAGATATAAATTAACTACACATATAAACTACACATTAAAACACAGCCACATGCAGCACTAGCCTGAGGGACGCTTCTCTGCTTTGAAAGCATTCTCATCAAGGAGTGATTTGCAACTGCGAAGTCCTGGCCATGTGCAACATTTATCCTAAGACTCCCCCTACCACTTTTCTCTAGCAGGATTCCAGGCTCAAGCTTGGGAGATAAACACAGCCTTGGAACCTTTAAGGGCATAAAAGAAAGGAGAGCAGGAGATTGCAAAACAGAACAAACTGAAGGTAGTCTAAAACTATTCTAGTGTAAATGTGAAAATACCAAATGATCCTCAAGCTATCAGAACTCTCCACACATATGCCCCCCCCCCCTGTTCATAGCACTGCTTCACAATGGAATTGTAGAATGAAAATTAGCCATACTGCTTTGCACAAGGAAGGAGTCAGAAGGCAGGAGATGATAGACATGTTGTTAGCAGCTAGCTGTGGTCTAAACCACTGAACCTCTTGAGCTTGCCAATCGGAAGGCTGGTGGTTCGAATCCACACGAAGGGGTGAGCTCCCGTTGCTCTGTGCCAGCTTCTGCCAACCTAGCAGTTCGAAAGCATGCTAGTGCAAGTAGATAAATAGGTACCACTGTGGTGGAAAGGTAAATGGTGTTTCCGTGCGCTCCAGTTTCCGTTACGGTGTTCCGTTGTGCCAGAAACGGTTTAGTCATGCTGGCCACATGACCCAGAAAGCTGTCTGTTGGACAAACAGCGGCTCCCTTGGCCTGAAGCGAGATGAGTGTCGCAACCCCATAGTTGCCTTTGACCAGACTTAACCGTCCAGGGATCCTTTACCTTTTTTCTTTTTAACCAGTAAAAGATGGGCATGAAGCCGGTAGTTCACCTTTGAAGTAGAAGCTGAGCAGAGTGAGCTGAGCAACAACATTGGCAAGTTGTAACTAGCTACGTTTGATCTTGGCTTTACACTCTGATCCACCATGCTGGCAGTTGCTCTACATTTTGAAGTGTGCTGTCTTCTTTTCCATTGACCTCAGAAATAGCAGCATGTTACTTAAGTAGTGACTGCATTAGAGAACACCTGAAATAACCATTTAGCCTGCCTTTGCATACAAATAAAAATGCTTAGTTTCCCACTCATCTCATTCCATTTCTCCAGCAGTGTGTTGTTTGTGTTTTTTGCCACTGTCTGTTTAGAAGGCAGTTCTTAAGCCGTTGCTGAAAGCCCTCTTCAGAGCTGGACAGTGTGGCACGCTCGCCCATGTTCAGGTGTCACCACACTACAGCTCCGTAGATAAACTCTTTGACACTAGCTAGTGAAAGGAGTATCTCTTACGTTTTATTTTAACATTCTGGCATGGTTGTTAGCTTTATGAAATCCCTTCTGAGTCATCATCCAAGCACTGAAGAGAGAAGGTCAAAGACGTTTCCCCTTCTTTAGGGAGCGTGATCTCAAAGGTGCATGCAAAGGGAATGCCTTTACAGCCCCAGAAATGCATGTGCATAATAATGGATACAGCGGCTGGATGTACATGAGTACATCTAGGAAATCAGGCCAGAGCTCACACCCAATAAACTCCAGTATTCCCCCACAGGAACTGCATCAGGAAGCAGGAAAGGAGTTATTTTACCTGTGCTTTGAACCTTTCCAAAAGTCTAGTTGGAAAAAAGAGCTATAAGTGTGAACTGACAAAGTCATAGCCTAAGTCTTGCATCTATCACCTTGACCATGACTCTAGCAATTGCTAATGCATGCTGGGGTGCTTTTCTGTGATACTTTGAGCCCTTCTCAGAGCCTGCCTGTATGCCCCGATTTCTTGGCTGTGAGATGCCACAAACTCAGCTGCCCTCAGGTGTGTTTCCTGATTGTTCATAGAAAGCTCTGAAATCCTCTGCTGCAGAAGAATGTGTGATCTTCGAAGAATGAATATGAGAGGATGACTAGAATGATGATGACTGGTGGGGCTCACACCTCTTTTTCATCTTGCCAACCTGTGCTCAAAGAACTACTCCCCCCACCTCAGCTCTGACTGCAGCTCTCTAGGAAATTCTCCACTTGATTTTCTCCCCTTGAGTGCTGTTAATAGAGGCATGTTGGAGGGGAGAGAGGTTTTTTAAAAAAATGAAAGAAAGAGCAGGCTGGCAGCGACAAGTAACCAAGTGCCTGTTCTTTTGCACATTCCTTAAATCCTGGCCCCAGCTGATTAATCACAGAGTCAGGCTGCTCTGAGCTTATCACTTTCCTTAATAGCTGAATAATTTAAAACCTCTGTTTGCTGGCGTCTTAATTGCTTTTGCATTAGACACGAGGGCCACCATGAATGCAGAATGGGACCAACCCCAGTAGGGTCTTTCTCCCCCCCCCCCCCCACTTCATTCAATGTCTCTTTGGAACTGGCTTAGAGGGGAGAAACTGGGCTGTGGTTCCTAAAGGGGATGCAGGCAATTTATTTCCCATCTGCTGTGGGTGGCCAGAGGGACAAATACACTTCATGGTGCGCTGACTCTTATTCTTCAGAAGGCTTTGATATTCTTCATGCCTGGAATATAATTTCCATCCAGTCAGGGGGTGGGTGGGTGTTTTACTTGTGGATTTGTGGAGTGGCTTCACATGAGCAGGGTATGGCAGTCTGCATATCTGCAAGGTGCTAAGAGACAACCCAAAGCTAATCTTCAGTCTCAATAGTACAATTGAGTTCATATTCCTAATAACTGGTGTGAGTGGCATAAGTTCATCATTCCGTTTGCTTATCTCTGTGTATCACATGCTACAAAAGGCGGCCAAAAAAAACCCCTCTGCCACTGATCTAAGTGTAAACACTACTGGGACTGGGTTTGTCTCCATTTTTGAGGAAGAAATGACAAAATATTATCCATTTAGTCTTATTCTAGTCCTATTTGGGAATTTTTCTGTGCTATTTATTGAATCTGATGGGACAGATAATGTCATGATTTACACCAGGGGTCAGCAAACTTTTTCAGCAGGGGGCCGGTCTGCTGTCCCTCAGACCTTGTGGGGGGCCAGACTATATTTTGAAGGGGGGAGAATGAATGAATTCCTATGCCCCACAAATAACCCAGAGATGCATTTTAAATAAAAGGACACATTCTACTCATGTAAAAACACGCTGGTTCCTGGACCATCCACGGGCTGGATTTAGAAGGCGATTGGGCTGGATCCAGCCCCCAGGCCTTAGTTTGACTACCCATGATTTACACCACCTGTAACGCATTAAAACCAACACCCAACTATCAGCTAGTTCCCAGTACTACAGATAAATACATTTGATGGTGTTTAGTGGTGTAGACACATTCATAGGTGTTACTCATGAAGTTATTAACATGGCTGGTCTTCCTACTAGTGCAGTTGTAGCACTGGTAGCAATGGCAAGGTGTGGTCATGAATACACTTGATACAATTCCTGTGCAGCTGCTTCTTGTGAAAGGACTGTTGACAGTTAGCCCAACAATCGGGGATAATGAGCACTGTCAATCATAATTCTTCAACTGGAATTATCAACAACTCAGCAAATTATTAGCATCTCAACAACTCCATCAATTGGGCTGTGTAGAAAGAAGTTCCGCACCTCTGTGGCCATATAGCTTTGTGGAAGCATCTTATGTGTGTTTTCTTTCTAAATTACAGAGAATCTGCCCTTTGGTGTCCAAATTCTAGGCACACTGATCTTGTTTTCTTTTTGTTTCTTGCAGCCACAGTAATCCTTAACGAACTCAACTGGACTGATGCCTTGGAGGATGTATTCGTTGAAAACCGAAAAGAAGATCCATCTCTGCTATGGCAAGTCTTTGGGAGTGCCACAGGCGTGACTCGCTTCTACCCAGGTTTGTGCCATTCTAAAGTGAAAGAGGGGGAAACCTACTGATATGGGCCTGAGCAATGACACCACAATTATACATGTACTGTGTCTGGTGTAGTTGGAGTAGAGGAAGTGGCGGGGGACAGCTTTTCCCATTGTGTCTTTGTCCTTGAATATTAGTCCTGTTTGGATTTCACTATTGGGTTCAGTACTAACAGGAGCTGCTTAGGATGGAGGATAGTGATAGCTACACATCCCTTCCTTTCCTGTCTTCCTATTCCATCCAGGATTTCACAATATGGGCCAATGGCTAGATGTGTTTAGTGTGATTTGTGGACCACAGTCCTCTGCCCCTAGAACTCCATGTACCCCTCCCCTCAATAGCGTCCATATGAATTCATCTTCACTGGCCTGTAGTATTGTTTCCTGTTGCCAGATAACACCAGGGGCAGACTTTGGTAATCTTTCATAATATGCAGGGGCGGAGGAAGGGGAGTGCGGGGTTGCAGGCAGCCTCAGGTGTCACCACTGAGGGGAGTGACAAAATGCCAGGCAGCACTCACCATGGGGCCTGCAGCGCGCCTGAGCCACGCGTCTCTCCTAGGAGAGACATGGTGGCTTGGGCGCGCACAGGCTCCCCACTGCCCAAATGGTCCGCCCGCTGCCTCCCGCCCCCCCCCCCCAGCTGCAGGGCAGCTGAGTGGGAAGAGGCAGGCAGACTCCGGAGGCCCTGCAGTGCACCCTGCCCCTATGGGAGGCTGGCACTGCGCCTGGGCACACCGCCCCAGGCACCCAAGCAGCTTCCTCCGCCGCTGATAATATGGCACCCTGTGCAAGGCCAAATTTTGGCTCCCCTAAATGGATCTTCTCGGTTATGGATCTTCTCAATTTTGTGTCCCCTCAGCTGGGTGCCCTATGCAGAGAAACCACCTGCATCAGCCTAAATTAGCCACAGATGACACTTTTTGCATAATCATCTCTGTTGCCATTGACTTGTAGCAGGTGGGCTTCCACATGTACCCTTTGCTGCCTTCCTTCCCCACTGTTTGTATTTCCCTGTATAGGCATCAGCTGTGCTACTTCTAATGTTACTTCTAATTGTCTCTTCCAATTGAAGCCACTCCTTGGAGGATGCCCAATAAGATTGACCTGTACGATGTCCGACGAAGACCATGGTAAGTGAAGAGTTGCACTGAAGTAGGTGGATCCTGGGTTGCATACCACAGGAACAATAGTCTCAGAGTTGATAACAGGGGGCCTATCATTTAAAATGTAGAGTTAAGCACACCTAAGCACATTCAACTAACTTTTACTCACCATAGTCCCATTAAAATTTATGATCATAACTAATTTAGGTCCATTAATTGTAAAGGGTTTACTCTGAGTAAATCTTAGTTGACTACACCCATGCATGTTTTTCAAATTACAGTTGCACCTGTTCTTTCACCTCTTACTCTGGTGCTAGCTGATCTTTAAAAATGCTTCACTCTAGCAAACTGTATTCAGTGTTAAGCCTTAACCAAAGTGGAACAGCTGAGCCACCACGACTCGTGTCAGCAGAGCAGTGGATGCACACGCACACATGATACCTGCTGAATTGCACGGTCCAGGCTAGAATTCTCTCAGCCTGCTCACTTGGTCCAAGGGACCATCTATGGGAAAAGGTGGCAGTGTGTAGAACCAAATGATGGAAAAGTTTTGTAAGGCCTGTAAACGCCATCTTGGTAGTCAAGATAACCCTGAGACTAATTGTTTGTTGCTGCAAGAATAGCTGCACATGCTTTGATATATTGCTTTGATATATGCTGATTGCTTTGATGGTATATTTATCTGCGGGTTTGGGATGCATAGGTGAGGGGCGGCTTCGCATACTGGCTGACTGTCAGCTACTCCCTTTTCTGGGAGATGGGTGGGAGTTGGAAAGGGCTATTGATGCCAGCTTTCATAGCTTGCTTTATGTATAAGTAATGCTTAAATGCTTTCCTGCGTGTGGGAAAGTCATGAGAACTGCTTGCTGCTTCGGCATCCATCCTGAGCCTATAAGGGCAGCAGGGCACTGCAGGTAAGTTTACACATTTCTTTAATAAAGCGCTAGAACTGGCACTTTTGACATGTTTATTTAGTATCCCTGCATCAGACTAGTTGCACAGGCCCTCCTTTGGGCCTGCAGATCAAGACAGGCAAGCAGCCATTCCTGCGAAAACCAAGAATCCCCACCCCACCCTCAGGTACCAGCTCTGGAGGAATGGCTCAGAAAGCTGACACTGATGCTCCCCAGCAAAGGCAGCCTTCTCCCTCTGCCTAATGGTAGGGCTGAATAGCATAGTATTCATCCATAGTTGTGATATTGGAATGCAAGCTCCTGGGAGAACCAATAGACTCACAGTGGAGAGAAGGCTTTGTCATGGAAGGACATCTTCTTCTCACTGGGCAAAAACGCGTAAGCAGAGCTGAGGGGAAATGCTGTAAAGAACTGGAAATGCTGGAAGTGCTTGAAGGGAGGGAAGGCGGAAACACACAGCACCTCGTGGCAGAGATGCAGATGAGGACTCTGATTTGTGAAATGCCAAAACAGCAAAGAACGGAGGGGGGAAAGCCACACACACACAAAAAGTAATGCGCCCACCCTAAGCTAGTGCTGTTATTGCCTGTGCAATTACTGTGTTAAAAGTGATTGCTTGCGTGTTGCAGACAGCTATTTGAGGCAACGTAATTCCCCCAACCCACACATTCCATTTCCCAGCAACAACGTTAAGTGCTAGAAAAGTGCAACATCTTCCTCACCATAAAAGTGCCACCTGGAGTGAATGCATCTACATCCCCTTCAACAAGGGAGCATCAAGTGTGCATTTATTCATTGTGCAAATAAAGGAGCATCTGAACAGGCCTTTGGAGCAGCTGTCTCAGAAAAGGGCCAGACCATATCGGATCTGGGTGGCAGATTATCCCATACTTGTTGGTTAAATGGTGGAGACCAGATACGAACACAGAATCCCATTTGGTGGCCTTTAGATGCGTGCTTGCAGGAGGCGGCAGAGAGCCTCAGCGTTCTGCTTAGCAAAAGGCATTGCGGGTGGGGAGGGGATAACTCCTGAGTGCCTTCAAGTTTGTCTTCAACCTTTCTGCCCCTGTAAATTGTCTCAGCTACCAGAAACTAACAGAGCGTTCTGAGTAATGAAATGTAAATGAGCACAGTATGTTCAGCACTGCCACTACGAGGGTCTATTAAACTGGAGCGGGATTTACCCAGACCATGGGTGCATGGAGCCATCCAGCAGACTCTCCCGTTCCCTCCCATCTCCGATATCTTCTCTGTGTCTCTGCTCCCTCCTTCCCTCAACTAGTCTGTATGAAATTCCAGGTCTGTGAGCAGCCAGCTCTGTCCAATTTTCATTTCACACATCGTTGCCATTGGAAAATGGATACAATAACACAGGCAGAGGCATCCAAGCTGCAGCTCTCATCAGCTTCCTCCCCCTCCCTCCCTTTGTATATCTTTGGAGAGGAGAGGCAGAGGGGGTTAGATAGATAGATTATAACCTTAGATACAGATAAATGGGGCAGGGTTCTTCCGCCCTCCCCACTGAAGTTGCAATTGTAAATTTAGCCCTTATTCACAGACAGCTTTAGGTAGGGCTCTCATCTTCTGTAAGGGGGAGGGAGTAGAGAGAGAAATGGAAAAGGAAAAACAAATAACTCTCAAGGAGCAGAGCCAGAAGGACAGGAAGATAAATGTGGCACACGGCGACAGACTACATTTAAGTGAAAGCTGCAAGCGTCAATTTAGCCACACACCAAGTTAAGCATGATTGAATCAGTTACGATTAGCCCAGGTAAAAGGCACTAGCTTGGCAGCACTAATTACGCCTGTGCAAGTGCAGGGTGCTTAGGATTTAATTTTCCTCCATTTATTTTGGAGCTCTTGTATATGAGCAGAACAGGTATGGCTTTGCTTCATACAGAATATTCATGTGTGCGCACGCTCTTAACGTACACGGGGGGGTTGGAATAGAAATCACGGTGCCTTTGTTTTGTAGCATGCTGCTTTTAGATTGTAGGTAAACATTGTTCTTATTTTACATTGATTTTGCCCATGTCCTAGACGGGTCTTTCTCTCTCTTTTTCCCATGGGGTAAATGACATTCCTTTTGTTGCCGGCATTTTCTCCTACCCAAAAGGCTGCTCAAACAAGTTCAAACAAGTATTTACCAGCCACGCAGAGACAGTGGGGTGGGAATGGGGGATCTTGAGCAGGAAGCCCTGGCTGGGCAACAAAGAGAGAGAAAATATCTGAGTCGGAGGCAGTTTTCTTTCTTCCCTTTAGCCTTCATATACATAAACAGCAGCAGCTCCTTTCAAGTCTGTCCTTTAAACTTCAGGTCCCCGCTTATCGGGAGACAGACAAAGCACAGTCGCCACAGGGCTGCCTGCAGGATGGATAAGGCTCTCTCTGTGTGTGCAATGTGGGCCTGATCTTTTCCATTCTGCACATGCATTAATGCAACTGCATGGTGGCAGAGTTGAAAGCACAGGCACCTGGCAGAGAGGTCTCAAGAAGGGACTTATTTTGGTTCTTCTGCACATCACCTATGAAGAAAATGTTTTCTTTTAGCAGGTGGATCTTTGCACCTGCCACTCAAAAGAGATGGATCTGAGTTTTTGAAACAGCTTAGCTTCATTCCATTTAAGCTCCAATGAAAGCTATGGAGAGGGCCTTCTTGGTGCCTGCTCCCAGATTGTGGAACTCCTTCTCACAGGAGGCTAGGCTGCCCCCCCCCCTTGCTTTCCCTTTCCCAGCAGGCAAATAACTTTCTGTAGACAGACCTTTGGCCTCTAACTGGTTCTTGTGGCAGGCTATTTTACTGGTGGGGTTGTTGTTATTATAATAATTTTCTCTTGCTATGCTTTTAAATGTTTTGGTGTTTTGATTCAGTGCTGTTTTAGAGATGGTAACTTGTTTGTTTGTTTGTTTGTTTGTTTGTTTGTTTGTTTGTTTGTTTAACAAATATAACTGATCAGTGTGGGTTTTTAAAAACTGTATCTGCTTTTCATTCATTCTGCGAGCCTCCATAAGTCCTGCACTGGGATGGAAATAAATAAATGAGTACCCCAAGTTCTTGGACCTGTAGAACATCTGTCCCAGCACTGCAGGCCTTGACTAGCCATAAATATCTGTGGTCTTGAGCATGAATCTCTCATAACCACTCTCCATAAGCAAATGTGGGCTAGGCCCTATTACAAGGATGGGAAACCCATGGCCTCCCTAGATGTTGCTAGACACCAACTCACATCCACCCCAGCCAGCCAGCAAAGCCAGTGAGGATGTGAGTTGTAGTCCAACAACAGCTGGAGGGCCACAGGTTCTCCATCTGTGCCATATGGAGTAGGCTGTTACCTTCCACCTGTAGTTATATAATTTGTTGGAAGCCACCCAGAATGGCTGGGGCAGCCCAGTCAGATGGGAGGCATATAAATTAGTAGTTGTAGTAGTATCTTGTGCATGTGAACACGTAATTTGTCTGCATTTGTGTTTATATTTGCTTAGAAGACAAATGACCCTAGAAGATCTATAGGCAGCCACATGAATGGGGCACTTGGCATATGCCACACATTGCAAAGCACCAGACTAGATGCTTCCTCTTTTCTAAAAAGTGAAAACCGCTTTTAAAAAAACATTCCTTCTTTTAAGAGCACACTAAAGAAATTGCCTTTTCTGAGAAACTGCTGCCTAGGAGCCATAAATAAATATCTCCCCGGTTTACCTTTCACTGTGGTCTGTTTCATTTTATGTGCCGTTCTAACAGAAAGACATCTAATGCAGTTATTTGTGGAGCGGCAGCTTCCTGCAGATTTTGTTAAAGAACCTTGACAAAGATGGCATATTGCAGCCTCTGTTCTGAAGGCCTCCACTCTGGCACGGTGCAACACAGATATTTTAAGCCAAGGCTAGCTTTATCAACACCATCCTTGGAGGTGCCGCAAAACAGGTTCTAGGAGACAGCAGATCATTTTCTCTGCCACGTCCTGTTGCTCAGCTTCTCTAGGGGAGGGGGTGTACATAGTTATTGGTTGAAGGAAAAAATAAGTACGGGGCTGAGGTGATTATTTGACTTTGAGACCAAGTAGAATATGGCTTGGTTCAGATTTATTGTGCAGCTGCAGGCTACTCTCATGGGATCTCTGGCAACCTCATCCTGTGTGGAAAATCAAGGAAGGACTCTTAGGACCTCTTTTCTACTGAGCATGTGAATGGGATGTGTGAATCATATTGTTGCATCAATGATGTGTGAATGGACCAAGAGTGTGTGAACAGTGGGGAGGGGGGAGTTGTGTAAATAGAGTTGTCTTGAGCGGAGAGCGCATGTGAAATGATACATAAGCTTACAAATAATAGGCACCAGCAAAAACAGAAAACAATTATTCAATTGTTTGTTTTCACTGTATAGTCACTTGTCTTACAATCTCAGACATCAGCTGACCAAACGGGCAATTTTACTTTAAGCCATGCTGTGTCACCTCCTTGACAAATAGCGCTGAGTGCTTGCAGTGATTGGACTTCCTTTGTCAGAAAATTAATGACTCTGCCACTCTGGTTAATTGTTGACGAGTGTTCCACATTAATTATTAACTTTCCTCAAGTTATTAGGGATAGAGCAGAGAGAAGACTGACAGGCCTTTCATTCCATTATGATACTAAGGCCTTCATTGAATCTCGGTGGAGGGGGATTAGCTGGGCCATAAGAGCAAAAGGGACAGTGACAAACCAGCAGCAGACAGCTGCCGCCCTGCCCTAACCTCATTCTCTGCTCCTGTTTCAAGTGGTCTTAGTTATCATTAATAATCAGGTTTCTCTCCCTGCCTGCTGTCCTAACCTTCTTACCTTATATTCCAGCATTGCATGGGGTTGGACTAGATGATCCTCACGGACCCTTCCAACTCTAAAATTCTATGATTCTGTCATGTACCACCAACCCCAGAGGCTGGGCTCACTCTCGTTCTCTGCAATCTCTGGCCAACCGTCAACACTCTCTACACATTCTGGTGCTAGCCTACTGTGTGACTTATTTGCAGTCTTAAGTGTTTTAAGCAGAAATATTTCTAGTGCATTGTATGTTTTCCCACCAGTGACGCTGGGAGAACAGCAAGGAGAAGTCACACAACATCAGAATTATGGATTTGATAGAGTGCAAAATGATCTGGATCTGTGTCTAATTGAAATGGGATTGGCTCAGTCACATGAAACTGAATTAAGGTCTGATCTAATGTGGACAACCTTAATTCCTTTGCGCTGTTTTATGGAGGTTCTCTGTGGTAAATAAGACAGAAATAACTTCCTCTTCCCCTGAAGCATAATATACACACAGGGGAACATAATCCAGTTTTTCTGTTCCTGTTTAAACTACATTTATTTTTCATCTGGTTTTATCTTCCCCAGATACAACAGAAGAGCCAATTCTGCTAACTCCAGAATCAGCCTAATGTTACAGGGCAGGGCAGAGTTAAATTACAGCAGTACCAGAAACAGAGTTGGTCTCTCCAAGCCAGACTTGCTGTGCTGATATCTTAACTTCCGTCTCTAATCTGGGCAGGAGGACATTTGGTGTCAGTGCTGTGTCTGTCCATTATAATAACTTAGGAACATCCTTTTATACAAAATTATAAACATAGCTTTGAACTCCTGGTTTCAGCTGTTGCCATCGTTCTTTTTCTTGCTTAAATTCAACAGGCAGGACAAATTATTTCTCCAGATCAAACATTTCCTAGAGCATTCGCATGATGAAGGAGTTGCTTGCTGCCACCCCCACCCCCCTTCATCTTCGTTAAGCAGTATGAGCCAGGCCTCCACACAAACTGCCTGATCATGCAGAAGCCCTGCTAATGGAATTTCTCTCCCTCAGAAAAATGAAGGAAAGAAATCATGCAAAGGTTGTGCAGAGGTTTCCATGCAATCACGCAGTTGCATGAAGGCCATACATTGTCTCAGGGGTGCTATTCTTCTACCATGAAAGCAGCCCAGGTTACATACGTCCTTTGGGGCTACGTCAAAAACCTCGGGCAGCGTTTGCTTCTATGATTCCAGATGAATTCCCACATGGTCTGTGGCACTGCAGTCTGGTCCCAGAAGGGGACAAACACAGGGAAGGCATGGTGGGGAGGTCTGTTTCATATACCACTGTGCATGAAGAGAGTGCAATGTGTTTCTTTGCCGCACATGAAGCATAAAGCCCCGCATCACACCGAAAGAAAATATAATCACTCCCAATTAGATAACATTAGTAATTGGGATTAGCAATCAAAGGCTGTCCATTTGCAAGCAATTCCCAGTAATGCTGAGTAATTGACAGTAATTAAGCACTAATTAATTCATGCTGGGACTGATCCTGTTTGAGCCAGCCAGTGCCACCAAATCTCCCTCTAGCTTCTTTGAAGGAGGGATCAGGCTCTGTGTAGACATCGGAGGAAACATCAGCCAGTTATGTCTCAAGCTTTACTTATAATTGAACAGCGTAATGAATTTTTAACACAGCTAAGTGGGGTTTTCCTTACCCTAACCCTCCTCTAATGCACTCATATTAGATAAGAAGTAAATGAGGTAATTTTAATCTGTGTTAAGTATTTTAACTTTTGTATGTTTTAAAGGAGGGTTATAAATTTTTCTTGATTTTACTGTCTTTTTGTAAACCGCTTTGAGGTTTTCTACAGTCAAGCAGTATAGAAATGTTATGAAATTAATAATAATAATAATAATAATAATAATAATAATAATAATAATAATAAATGAACTATTGATGGTCAGTGCTCAGGCAACTGTAGTTCCTAGGAAATAAATAACACATAGTAATAGACAGCAGTAAGCACTGCAAGGGTGGGTACCACCTGTCCCTCAAAACTACTCTTCTCCCTTGCTTCTAGCATTTCTGAATATTCATTTTTGAATATTCATGACACTGACACTTCCAAATATTAGGAGGAAGTCCATTTGTCCTCCTCCTCCCTCTTTGCAAAGATGAAGACATGTGGAAATGTGGCCCTGTGTGTGTCACCAATGCTCAGCATGCGGTCACAAAGATGCACATCTTCATAAGGTGGTACCACTCTAAAGGAAGTCTCTTCAGCTCAGGTGTGGCAACTCACCCACCTGCCCTGTTGGCAGTATGGGATTAGCCAGTCACTCCATTAGAAACTGAGCAGATTTGGGAGGGGGCTTCTAAGAATTGGCTATAAGATAGCCTTGTTTTCACATAGTCCATATTATATGAATGGTGTAAATAAACTTTATTTGAGTTAATTGACTTTACCAGTGGTCATAACTGTCAGGTGTTGAAAGTAACTAAGTTGGTAAGTTAGGCTACTGTCAGGCTTCAGGAAATTGGCTTCCTCCCCCATGGCAGTAAACAAAGGATCAAACGAAAGTAACATCTTACCAGTTAGAATCTTTAATAATCACAGTGAGAGAACAAAGAACACATCTCCTGGAATGGCGGTGCTCTCAATTAAGGGTCACTCCCCCCCTCCGTCCCTATTAATCTACGTCACTCCTACATTTTGTAATCTGAAACCTCTGCGCTTTCTATTCTGATACTTTCTGAGCTCTCCATGACTTTGGAAAAGGGGGGTGAATACTATCCAGAGACAGTGAATCTGTTAACTCTCTCTCTTCTAGTGTTTCTTTTGCTAGCTGTTCCCTTTCCAGTATTTCTCAGCTTCTGCTTTCTGAACTATGCCCTTCTGCAAACCACTGTTCCAAATCTATACTGTCCTCCTGCTCCTGGGAAGATTCAGGATCAGGATCAAGAGGAGGGGGTGACTCCCACTATTCTTTCTCAGTGCAGCCCTCCTCAGCATGGTCCCTGACAGCTAGCCTGGTGAACACCCTGAGATGTCCAGTGGATTCAGGGTAATGTTCCAACCTACATCTCATTGCTGCCAAGTTGAAGAGAATGGGCTCAGCCACACCTTCCATGCCTAAAAAGCACAGCTCCAAGCGGTTTTTCGCTTGACGTGCACTTTCTAGGTATGGGTCGGGGTGGTTTTCCCTTTGACCCACTCCTTTCCTGGGGAAAACCCACTCTTTAGTGCTAAATTGGAGCAGACGTCAATCTGGATAAAACCTAAATTGCCATTTGCTCCAACTGACAGCTAAAGAGAGAATATTTAAGTATTGCTAGTATCTAGTGGTATCTATAGGGACGCAGGTGGCGCTGTGGGTAAAAGCCTCAGCCCCTAGGGCTTGCCAATCGAAAGGTCGGCGGTTCGAATCCCTGCGGCGGGGTGCGCTCCCGTCGTTCGGTCCCAGCGCCTGCCAACCTAGCAGTTCGAAAGCACCCCCGGGTGCAAGTAGATAAATAGGGACCGCTTACAAGCGGGAAGGTAAACGGCGTTTCCGTGTGCGGCTCTGGCTCGCCAGAGCAGCGATGTCACGCTGGCCACGTGACCCGGAAGTGTCTTCGGACAGCGCTGGCCCCCGGCCTCTTGAGTAAGATGGGCGCACAACCCTAGAGTCTGGCAAGACTGGCCCGTACGGGCAAGGGTACCTTTACCTTTACCTTTACCTTTAGTATCTAGTGGTACCAACCAAACTATATTTTTTCCCATATGGCAAATAGTAGATTCAGGAATGATTTAGATCAGAAAACTGACACTTGGTCCCCCAGTGCAGCTTCCCTGATCAACTCAGGCTCCTGCCAGTTGCTTTAGACTAAGGAAGAAACACTGGAGATCTTACAGATTGCTCAATCCCTTGTCTAGTCTGACACTCAGTGTAGCTTTGAGTATGTTCCACATATTTTAGGAGGAATTCAACTAGTGAGTCTTATCCCCCTCCCCCAAACTGGCTAAACATCAAGTCAGTAGAACCCCTGAAAAAGTACTGGGGGCAAGGAGAGTGGGGACCATTCCATCTAGAACACTGAAATGCTTGTCCTGATGGAATGATCGCCTTAGCGTGATGTCAAAATCCTCCCCTGGACTTTCTGTGCACACATTGCTTTGTGCATGTTGTGTGCCATTTCTGGCTGGGTTTTTTCCTCCGTCTCCATGCATTTCTGCACTCTGATGGAGAGTGCTCTAAAGGAAGGTAACTCAGCTTGGCAGGCAAGCAGTACTACTGTATGCTTCTCGGTCCATGAGCAACTTTCCAGAGGGTGTCTTCTGTCACGTAAAAACGAGGAAGCTGTAAAAAGAGGGATGAGCTGAGTGTAAGAGCGAAGCAGAGAGTGTGAAAAAGAATACACATTCTTGGACTGTCAGTTACTTTTGAGCATCAAAAGGAAAAATGTGTCCCCTAGAGCCACCGTTCCTGATTGTCACCCCACTCCACTGAATTTGCACACATTCACCCCTTATTACCCTGAGGAAGTGGTTAATCTGGGGAGCATGTTACAGGATTCAGCTGAAAGAAAATCTACCAGACAGGCTACAACGTGTGTGGAAACTGGAGCAGCCTTTTAAATGGAGCTCAGTAGAATGATGGTCCCATGTTGTTCTTCGGAGCAGAAATCAGGCCACATTGTTAGCGTGTGGAAAAGATATATACTAATAACTTGGCTAACAGGTGGCCATGCTGCTGTATTCTCCTCATCCTGCTTCCTATTAATCTTCCCAATCCCATCCACCTTTATTGGTTCCTTAGGGCCTGCTCATGGTGTTCCATTATTATACTAACTCTTCTTACTATCACCCAGTCACGGCTCTAGTTTTGAGGTGGCCCTCAGCAAAGCGCCTTCAGGTGGGTGCCCAGTCTGGGAGACATCCATTTTGGAAAAACTTGAGTGTGAGGTTATGCTGGAAAAACACAGTAAAATTGAATAGTGAGGGAGTGAGAATCAAGAACTATTTTCTGAGTAAGCTGGTTCCCCTATAGTTAATTTCCCTATAGTTAATTCCCCTATCGTTAAAAATAATAGTTAATTTTTATATTGTTCACGACATTTCACAACAGAACTGTTCACAATACATTGTCCTCACTACAGAAATACACACACACACACACACCATAAAACCCCAGGTAAGTTCCTATATATAGATAAAGCCCAGAACATGTGTGTGCGTGTGTGCACAGGGCTCCCATTCACACAACAGCTTTTTCCACATAGTTTGCCATCATAGATAGCTTAGGCAAGGGGTTCTCAACCTTTTTATGGCCCAGTGGACATGGATAGAAATCTAAGAAACTAGATTGGGGACCACCAATTTCACAGTAGAAAAACTGTTGATGCTCAGAACCACCCCAAAAAAACAGGGCAAACACCTACAAACACACACACCAAAGAAACCCAACTAAAACACAGCAGGCAACACTTTGTCACCAACGTCGAAAGACCATGTTGAGTGCCAAAGGGTTAATGCCATGGTACCCTCTGGGGACCCCAGGGTTAGATTGAGAAACTAATTACTGGTGCAAAGTGGGTCAGTGAGACTCTTGGTAGAATGAGGGGTTGAACTCGGGTCTCTCATGTTTGTATGTGTATTCATTTCCATATCTTCACATGACATAACAAAATGGAAAAAAGGTCAAAACAAACAAGGAAAAACCATAACATATAGCCAGATTTAATGTACACTGTTTTAAAAATGGATGTCATTTTAAAAGATTTTATTTGCTGTTTACAAAGGAAGGTGCTCTTTTCTTCTACCAGTTGCTAAAAATATCCTAATCAGTTTTGGCCTTTGAAAGCATCAGGGGTTGGGGGAATAAAATCATAACATATACGCCTGTGTCAGCACAATCACCGCTACTAAAAAGGGATTGTGATTATGGAAGAGTTTTGCATTTAGAACTCGTTAAGCTGACACAGTGTTGAGTGGCAGTCAGGTCACTATCAGTGTCTTTGGAGAGCTGCGCCAAAAATACCCTCTCACTTTCATAGGCCCAGGTGCAGGTCACTAAAGGAGGGGCAGGGAAAGCATTTTCTGTATTTTTCAGAGGGGGCAGGAGGAAACAATGAAATTTTCAGAAAGGTGAAGTACTTCACTTGAAAAGCGACAACAGAGGTTTCCCCTCCTTCCTTCCTTCCTTCCTTCCTTTTTTTTCCTTTTGCTTTTCTTTTTTGCTGTAGCAGAGTTTGCAGCACTGTTTCCCACAATACTTACTCAGAATGGAAGTATGACCGAATGCCATTTTGGTACATTGTTTTGGGGGAGCAGATGCTTCCCCTTCAACACCACTCCAGGAATGACACCACATTGCAACACAGGGGTTTATTTATGTAATTAGCTCTTCATTCATTGCCATAAAAAGGTTACAATTTAAAACAAATATGTCATGCAGTACTCAAGGACAGATAGTTTTGACCAGCCAGCTAAAATAAACATGAAGACCAGACCCTCAACGTGATCCCGTTTTCCAGGGACTGTCCCTGATTTGATATTTTTCTGCCTCCAAAAAGTACTTTCCCACCCCACCAATACCAATTCACCTCTCACGACTCCCCTCAAAGGTCCACGGAGAAAAGCTTTTGAGGAATACTTTGGCTCAATCTCCACTTTCCCTTATTCTCCTTTGCTTTATCTGGTTCGTATATGTTCTTTATTTGTGTGTCTGTAATTATTAAAACATTGGTTATAACAATATCCACTTACATTAACCATATTGAATGCTCTGCCCTCATAGCTCATGCCTCGCCCTCCTCTAGAAGTTTGTGGTCAGAATACATTGCTTTTCCGTCTCTCTCTCTCTGCTCAAATTCTGGGGATAAAGCTTGGGGACCATTAATGAAATCCCCAAGGCCCACCTCTGATTCAGCCAAATCTTCTGCCTCATGTGCCTGTGGCTATATATGCTAGTAGGCTGAAATGTACAGAACTGCTTCTGAAGCCCTCCTTGCTTCAGAACCAGTTGAATGGGCCTTGAATGGGCTTCTCTTCAGCCAGAAGAACGACCATAGAACAACACTCTTCTTCTAACTGGTACCTTGTATTTATAATGTAAGAAGACCCCTGCTGGATCCAGCCTGTTCTCACGGTGGTCAACCAGCTGTCTATGGGAAACCCTCAAACAGAACGTGGACACAAGAACACTCTCCCCTCCTGTGGTTTCCAGCAGCTGGTATTCAGAACCATGCTGCCTCTGACAGTAAATGCAGACCATAGAAGCCTTTGATAACCTCATTCTCCTCTTTGCCTATTCCTATTTTAAAGGCATCCATGTTGGTGGCTATTATGGTGCATTGTGGAGTGAATTCCATAGTTTAATTATGCACTTCATGGAGGGGTACTTCGTGCTAGAACATGCCTGCATACTTTGTTCCCCACCAAGCTGAACACAGCTGACCAGCTATGTCAATGCACCAGAGACTCTGTAAACCTTCTGCTTTTGATGCTTGATTGTAGGTACAAAGGGGGGGGGGGCTGCCATGCACCCAGCAGGCCACATAATATATTGTTCATGGGCTGCATTTAGCTTGGCAGGTCACAAGTTGTGCAAGCCTGATTAGAATCAGTGCAGCATACTTCATTCTGATTTCAATTGTCAGGATGAAGTTCTGGAAATACTAGGATGATGTACCCAGTATCCATTTCTGCATAATTTGCTCACATGCTGTATGCTGGTCTTAATAGGTGTGCCGTGTTAAAGATTGCCCTTGTTGAAGCAAAATGCTTCTCCTCCCTTTCCCTTCATTTCTGCGAATTTCCTGAATGCTTTCTGCAGACTGCCAGGGCATTGAATGCAGGAGGTTACCATGGGAGTGGCTTATTGCATAAAAGGAGTGGGGAGAGGCATGGACATGGGGGCAAAGGTGGAAACAGGGCTGCAGAATGGAGCTGCAGAATACAAGAAAGATATGGTTTCAGGTAAGGGGTTGGGAAGGTGAAAAGCAAGCTTAGTAGTTGTATCAGGTAGTTAGGGGAGGTTTGAAGGAGTTAATGTGGGGGGAATTGCAAAGGGGTTGGTAGGCAGAGCAAGCAGGCATGCAGTCCCTAGTAAACCTATATTTCCTTTCTCTCTACAGTGGTACCTCGGGTTAAGTACTTAATTCGTTCTGGAGGTCTGTTCTTAACCTGAAACTGTTCTTAACCTGAAGCACCACTTTAGCTAATGGGGCCTCCTGCTGCTACCGCACCGCCGGAGCATGATTTCTGTTCTCATCCTGAAGCAAAGTACTTAACCTGAGGTACTATTTCTGGGTTAGCGGAGTCTGTAACCTGAAGCGTATGTAACCTGAAGCGTATGTAACCCGAGGTACCACTGTACTAACATTAGATGTACTTCAATAGTGTAGTTTAATAATCTCACAGCCTGTAGTTTAATAATCTCACAGACGCTTTATTGTACATTATGTATAACTTTGATTTCACAGTAATATTTTATAGATGTAGAGAACATGTCAATCTCTGACCACAAAAACCCCCAGCAAGTACATTTATTGAATTAACTTCACAGGTATTATAGAAAATGTGTGTTTCGGAGTTATAGCTGATAGATTGTTATTAAAAGAAATACATGGATTTATCTGCCAAATGTTAACATAGCAATTAAATGATCAAATCATTTTTACATTATGTGTGGGGGGTTTTTCAAATGCCACAGGCTTTACCTGTGACTGAACTATACTCATGGTTACATAATAAGAAAAATATTCATTTATTAAGTACAGTATTTAAATGTTTACAAAATTGCTTAATAGCTAACACAGCAACAACATTGGGTGGATTTCTGCTTTATATCACTCTGTTCGTCCAAAGAACAAAAGTAGTCTCAGTTTAACCTTCATGTCCAGATTTATTCCATAAAAGAAAACTAGATTTTGTAAGACTTTTCATCTCAAGACCAAGAAAAGCAGTAGTGGCTGGTGGGATGGAGCCAACCTTTCAGTTCCAGAACTGCTGAAGCCTACCTGGATGGGCCTGGGGCAGGGCAGGTTATAAGAAGAGCCTTCTGGATGAGGCCAGTGGCCCATCTGGTCCAGCATCCTTTTTTCACAGTGGCCAACTGACAAACAGGACCTGAACACAAGAGCGTTCTCTCTCTCTCTCTCTTTCTCTCTCTCTCTCTCTCTCTCTCTCCCTCCCCCTCCCCCCACCCAGCACCTGGTATCTAGAAGCAGTACTGCCTCTGGCCATGGAGACAGCGCATAGCTGTCACTGCTTCCACCAATCCACAGGGAGCTCACCTGTTAAGATTAGGCAATTTATGGTTTGGGTGGCATCCTGCAAGGTGGCTAATCTAAAACAGAAGAAGAATTTCTGATATCCTTGTGGTACACCAGACAGTGAAGATGGTCGGGGGAAGGCTAAGCCTAAACCAAGCAGGGCCAGGGCCTGAAGCCGGTTTGGTGCTGTTTCTTTTCCTAGGAAGGTCTAGGCTAAGGCCACTTGTTCCTTTCGCAGAGTTGTCCCAAGTCATGTTGGTGCGTGAGGCAGAAATCCTAGTGGTAAATATTGAATAATAAACGAAAGAACACTGGTAGCTAACTTACCTTTAACCATATGCCCAAACTGGACCCCTGGGTGTGCTGCCTCAGCCTGCCACATGACATGCCTGCCATTTTTGTGGGGCTCTGTGGGATCATCAAGGCTGTTGGATGCCCGGTTCTCACTTTATCTGTGTCTTTCCTTAATGCAGGTACATTCAAGGCGCCTCATCCCCAAAGGACATGGTGATCATCGTGGATGTGTGAGTGTCTTTCCTCAAAATCAGCCACTTTCAGTGGCATTTGTACCTGCTCAGTCCAAAGGCCACGATTTATCCTATAATTCTATGTCTTACTGTAAAGTCTGCTACACTTCAAAGACATGTGGGGGTTGTCGTGGGGCCCAGCTCAGAAACCAGGGAAGGGTTCTTCAAAATGGGAGGGCAGTGGATTTTAATTGTTTTGAAATGTTTCCCCCTGTTGTCATAAAGTGGCGGCATGAGCTGTTTCTTCCTTTTATTGACAGGAGTGGCAGCGTTAGTGGCCTGACACTGAAACTGATGAAGACGTCAGTCCATGACATGCTCAACACTCTCTCAGATGACGACTATGTCAATGTGGCTTCAGTGAGTGTCTTATTTGTGGTTGGCAGAACAAGAGGCAGGTGGTGGAGGTAGAATGAAAGATGTAGGAAATGAAAGTGGTGAAGGCTTATGTGGCTTCATGGCACCTAATATCCCCCCTGGATATCAGTGGTGATGCGCACACACATCCCTCTAGCATATATACCTCTATGCTCCCAGTTGTTTCAGTTCCAGTCAGTGGTCTTTAGGATAAGGATGAAAAATTAGGAAGAAACGATTACTATTTTTGAAAGGAAAATGCATGTAAAGTAAGAGCCTTTGCAGATCTGCATCCTGTGATCCAAGACTGGTTTTCATGATGTAGAATCTATTACATTTAGGAACAAAATTCCAGTCTGTACCCTCACTTGAGGATAGCTTAGACCTGTAAAAATCAGATTCAGCACCTAATTCAGTCCTTGGGGACTTTGTTGTGTGCACACTCTATTAGTTATGTCTCGTAGTATATATTGTTGTTTAGGAAAGAGATAAATCGAGTGGCACTAATTATATTGTAGCCTTTCTTTCTTGCTAACCAGCACACCATAATTGTTATGCAGATAGATCTGCGGTATAGACAACTAACCTCAGTGCTCCTCTGTGCTATGAGACAGTGGATTGCTGAGCTACTAAATAACTGTAACGGAGATGAGAGCTGTGTGTACAAGTCTATAAGGTATCGTTACATGGTAATTTCTATGTACCATAGTTTAAGTGCCCTCTAATTGCAGTCTTATTTCCTCACTGCAAAAGAACCGAGTGTGGCAGTAAAGATGCATGGGTCCGTTGTCGTTGTGAAGGTGCTACATGATAATCAGTGAGTAAGTTGCTTTGCCATTGCTACAGGACACCATTATGCCAAATAATTGGCATGGGGGTGTCAGGACACATGTAACTAAGTGAGAGAGGCTGGCGTAGGTATCAACTCACTCTCTCTTTCTCTTCTTCTTACTTAGAAAGAGACAGAAGGGTCTACTTCTGCCACATCCTTGGCATGTTGTCCATGTGTCATCTTCCATCTCCTTTAGTGATCAGGACTAGGTTCAAAGTTGTCCAACACTTATTGATATCCTTATGGCCACAAGGCAATATGCAAATCTGTCCTGAGGGCTGGAGGGTATTGTCCAGTGACATTCTAATTTGATTGCCAAATCTATTGAAAGATTGACTATGGCTGCCTGGCCTGCAGACTTGCACTTTAGTATTGCCTTAGGGAACTATCAGGTAGACATTCTGTCCCAGATCTTTAGCCCAGTGATTCATAGAACTCAACTACATTGCCATGTAAGGAAGACAGCTTTTGAGTTATTTTGGACTGAGGAATGTTTGCTACCACATCCTGTCAAGATAGTTGGTCCAATTAAATGTATAATCAGAACCGTTTTGTTATTTTTTTCTTGCTTCCCTGATCTGATAGAAACCAGGGCATAATATGAACCTAATCCAAGCATTCTTAAACATTTGATAGAACTAAAGCAAAAGTTCTACATAGAAATAATCTAATGCACAGAGTAATTATTATTATTATTATTATTATTATTATTATTATTATTATTATTATCATCATCATCATCATCATCATCGTCATCGTCATCATCCTATAAGTGGCTGAGAATCTACTGCTTTTCCTAGACAGAGTGTTTCATTAATTAATTTTCCTTTGTATTAATAATGAGCACCGTTTTGAATAATCTGAATATGCATGGTACTTGCTCAAGACTTTTTAAAGCCAGTTTCATCATAGGCAAGTGTGATGGTGCTGGGCAAGGGGCAGGTAAGAGTGGAATGACAGCCACTCAGGAGTGAAGAAAGTGTATCACCAGTAAGTGAACTGCATAATGAGCAAAGCTGTTCTCCAGGGTTTATATGGAGTTTTCAATCCATGTTCTTGCATTTACCAGCCTCCAGGAGTTAAACAACAGGTTCTCTAGGAAATGAGTTCTGAAAGCATCTCAAAACAAAATGCCACATCAGCCCTGTGAAAACAAGTGTGCTCTTTGTTCTGCTGTATTTATTGCTTTGTATAATGGGAAAGAAGAGGGAAACGCCCGTCAGAGGCGTTGGCCTCTGCCTCATGCAGCTCCTGCAGCCCAATTTACCATTTCTGTCACCTTTCCTTTTCCTGCACTCCCGACTGCTCTCTGCCTTTGATCGATTGCAAATGACAAAACACACCTGCAAGAAATAAATTACATCCTTCCACTGCCATTTCCCCCATGCCAGCTTTGATGGACTATTCTGTTTGCATGAGGTGTTTATTGTGGGGGGCAGGTTGATGGTGAGGGGAAGGAAAGCTTTGGCAAAGAGGCACACAGCCACAGAAGACCACTTAGCTTTGGAGACCATGTTTCTCAGTGGGCCTGAGCTGTAGCAAGCTTAGACTAAACACAGGTAAGATTCTTTGGGGGTTTTAAGCATGCAAGATGATGCATGAAATAGGCATCATTAGCAGAGCTGGGCTCCTTTCAGAGTGATATATTTTTAGGTACAAGTAATGATATTGCAATATAGTCCTTCAGTATATTAGTATATTTAAGCAATCCAGAGTAGTCAGTGAACATGTGGGTTGTTGTGGGGGTTTTTGCTGTACAGCTAATAAAGCATATTCTGTTCAGTGTCTTAAGGAATAGCAACAAAATTCACACTTCCTTCCATGGACTTAAATGCCTCAAGAAATCCACACAGGTTTCTATTCTCTCACCTTTGCCTTGCTAAGGCCCTTGATGGATACACTTGCCCATGATATATACCAGGTTCAATGATACAAGGAGAATCACTGTTGTGCATAGTGGATAGAGAATTTGTCTAGGCCAGCTGGGCTAAGCCATGAAGTAGAACCCTGAAGGATCAGACCAAAGGCTTATCAAGTCCAGAAGCCTGTTACCACAGTGGCCAACCAAATGCCTATGGCAAGCCTGCGAGCAGGACATAAACACAAAACCACTCTCTCCCTTTGTGATTCCCAAGGAATCTTCTGGTGATTACAGCCCCTTATCTGGCAGCCTCACTCTACCCAACCATATTTCCATCCCTCACCTAAGATTGAGGCCATATGGGTGAGGCGTTTACACACCCATAAGGCAGTCTGTTTCCATTATCCTTCCCAGGCCAGGAAAATGGAGGCAAAGTTCAGTCTTCCCTATCTGCTCTGCCGAAGTGGCATAGAGAGGTAATACTATAATCAGCTGTCAAATTGCATCACATCAACTGCTCAAATGCTTCCAGAATAAAACCTCAAACCTCAGGGGGACAGATAGAAGGAGCACAAGGCCTGCTGCACGCATGAGTGAAAAGTCTTGAGGCAGGCTGGGCAGAAGGGTCAGGGACATTAAGCACAGAGAGGCTTGAGCATTATTCATAATGTGTCTTGGGGAGGATAGAAACATAGGAAACTGCCTTGTGTCCAGGTTAAGGCCATTGGTCCACCCAGCTCAGTATTGTCTACATTGACTGTCAATGGCTCTCTAGGGCTTCAGATGGGAGTCTTTCCCAGCTCTACCAGAAGATGCCAGGAACTGAACCTGTGACTTTTTGCATTCAAAGCACGTGCTCTGCCTCTGAAGTTTGCAATTTCTGAAAGTGTACACCTGATCTAGAAAAGAGGCATACCCCATCTTTCTGCCAAAAGTCTTCTAGACAGCTTGCATGGAAAACTAAAACAATTTGAGAACAAAATACAAACCAAGGCAAGCCTAGAATCAACAATAGAAATGGCATCAGCATTAATAATGGGTAAACATACCACAAACTGCCAAAGAGTGTGCAGACGCTTATCTCTTATGTGGTTAAGCACCACAGTGCTGAAACTGGATAGAAGCTTCTGTCCTATCTTAGCGCTGTGAAATTTCACAGCGCTAAGATAGGATTGGAGCTAAGCGATTGCATATCTTTGATCTTGGGCATTAGTGCTTACTCAGGAGATAACCAGATCCCTGTGGCATTATAGAACATCAGGTGACTGACAGGTGGTTGTGGTTTGCTCAAAATGGCCTCAGGACAAATTCAGGGACCTGGTGGGCCTAATTAGACCCATTGGCCACAGACGTTCCCTACTACTGTTTTAAGAGTTTTAAAGCTGCCAGCTTTCCCAGCAGCTCCATTGATTGCATCACAAGCTGAGCTCTGACTGTCATCATACTTCCTTCCCAGGTGCCCCCCCCATCAAATGCACCATGGGGAAGGAAGCATTTTGGCAGCCAGAATGCCACTCTTTTTGTTTCCCCAAAGCCACAGGCAGAGCCAGCAGCTCTAAACCATTAAATCATTCAAATAAAGAACATTTTGAGGATATCATGTTCAGCAGCATGGTTAGTGGCCTGTTCCCCTCTCTGGTATTTTGATTCCCAACCACCCTTTGAAATTGTAGACCCTGATTCAGGATGGGTTAAAATACCTCTGAAACCCATTTTTTGGTGGGGGGGGGAGAGTCCATAGCCCTAGTAATAATAAGAAGAAGAGTTTGGATTTGATATCCCGTTTTATCACTACCCGAAGGAGTCTCAAAGTGGCTAACATTCTCCTTTCCCTTCCTCCCCCACAACAAACACTCTGTGAGGTGAGTGGGGCTGAGAGACTTCAGAGAAGTGTGACTGGCCCAAGGTCACCCAGCAGCTGCATGTGGAGGACCGGAGACGCGAACCCAGTTCACCAGATTACGAGTCTACCACTCTTAACCACTACACCACACTGGCTCTCCTGCTACTTCTATCCTTATCCATAATGCTGTGCTAGTGAGACCCTGTGGGGCTGCTGGGAGCCCTTCTCATCAGGAGACAAGGGCTCCTGAGGTAGCAAGTGGAATGGTTGATGCCTGCGTGTCTCCCTTTCAAATGCTAAAGAAATAGCTGCTGTGTTGTAAAAATGCCTGGAACTCGCTCTCTCTTCCTGCAAGGTGTGAAGCCATCCTAGAATTCAATATAACCCACTACATTCTGCTCAACTAAAATAAAAAAAATATTTTTAGAGTTTTCAGGGACATGTGGAAGTCCTGCAAGGGGAAGAGCCTTTGGGGAAAAAACCAAAAAATATATAATTACAGAAATACAACATGTATTTGCTGTAAAGATCAGACAAATGCCCCCCAAATGGCTTGTGAAGATCTTGCAATCTGGTTATGAATCAGTATTATCATTAATGCATTTGGCCAGTTAGATATCAAGATAGATGCCTGGGGGGAAATATTCTCTTCCTCACTCATAAGACCATTTTGTTAAACTGTTGGCAGCTGTTGTGTCGGGAAAGGTGGGCACATAACTCCTATCTTCCTCACTTCTGCATGCCCGAGAGAGTCCGCTATGAGCCATTGCTGGATTGCTGCCATCATTGTTATTGATTGGTTTATCTTGCACCAGGGACGGGGTGTGCTGGGCTTTAAACAGGCAGGTAAAATTGGCAATATTTAGATAAGGGAAAAAGGAGACAGTAGACAAGGGGAACAGACTGTGACATGGTGAGGGGCTTATCATCAATTCCAGGGCTCCTCCCTTTTAAATTGATTGTTAGGACTGTGTTGAGAACATATTCATTTGTTGGGAAAGTATCATAGAATAATAGAGTGGGAAGGATCCTGAGGAATCCTCAGGAAGGGGCCCTGACTAGAGTCCAACCCCCTGCAAGGCAGGAATCTCCGCTAAAGCATCCATGACAGATGGCCATCCAACCTCTGCTTAAAAACTTCAAATGAAGGAGAGTCCACCACCACCTGAAAGTATCCATTCCACTGTCAGAATCTACTTCCTTGTAACTTGAATCCACTGGAGAAAACAAGCTTGCTCCATCTTCCACCTGACAGCCCTTTAGATATTTGGAGGTGGCTATCATAGTAGGCTCATACTGTACATTTCATACGATATATACGATATACGATATCTTTATTGTCATTGTCCCTTGCGGAACAATGAAATTGAAAACTACATAAAACTACATAAAAACTACATAAAACTACCACAAAACTACATAAAACTACTACAAAACTACATAAAACTACTGCAAAACTACATAAAACATTCAAAAACCCCTAAAAACTCTAAAAAAAACCCATTTTAAAATACACTATACTACAGAGACCCCTTATGCTGCGTTTAGAACCAGAATTGCATTAGCGTAGAAACTGTTTTTCAGGCGGCTAGTCCTGGCCTTTATAACCCTTTATAACAGAAGTCATTTGTTGAAAGTTCTCTGTGCTTAACTTTCAGGAAAAAGCTTTTAGTTGTGTAAGGCCTTGTTTTGTTTCTCTTTTGGGCTAACTAATAAAGGAGTTGGATGGAATTCTGGAAGAAAGAGCAGGAGACCTTTGGGCATGTGCGGATGGCAGAGTTGGAGGAATAGGTGCCAGAGGCAGTGACATATCCAGATGCACGGACAGAGAAATTTGGGTGGGATGGAGAGTCTGTGAAGGGCTTTTAAAACCACAGCCAAAGAGTTGAGAATGAATAGGTAGCCAGCGCAAGAATTGAAAGAGGGCTGTCACAAGAACTGAGAACTGAGAAAGATGAATGACTGTGGCAGCTAAGGTGCAACAACAGAAGGCCGGGGAAAAGAAGGTTGCGGTTAATAGGGTGGGAGGTGATTAGAGCATGAACAGGTGTTTTAGCTGAGGGGATGGAAAGGGAAGGTGTTCTGTGCATTGCAGTACAAGGGAAAGTGATGTAGCTTATCAACAAATTGAATTAACCAGAAATTGTGTTGGACCTTCCTTGCCCACCTTGGCTTTCGAGTAGTAACAGTGTATAGGCTTGAACTGGCCCCATCTGTATTGCCATTCTACTGACTTTTGCAAATTCACCTGTTTACGCAGGCATTTCCTTGATCTCTTGACCTGAGTTTCCCATTTTGATTTCTGTAATGCTTCAATGGGATTGCTTTATTGCATATTTTAAGCACAGATATTTCCATGTTGGTGGTTTATTATTATGTATTTTAATCATGATGTGTTTTTAATTGTTCTGTATCCTAATAGTGTTGGGTGGTTGATTTTTATGTTTTGTAAACCATTTTTAAGCTATCATGACATTAAGCCATGGGTAGGCAACCTAAGGCCCGGGGGCTGGATCCAGCCCAATTGCCTTCTAAATCCAGCCCGTGGATGATCCGGGAATAGCGTGTTTTTGCATCTCTGGGTTATTTGGGGGCATAGGAATTTGTTCATTCCCCAAAATTATTATTTTATTTATTTATTTATTTATTTATTTATTTATTTATACCCCACCCATCTGGCTGGGTTTCCCCAGCCACTCTGGGCAGCTTCCAACAAAATATTAAAATACAATATCTGTCAAACATTAAAAGCTTCCCTAAACAGGGCTGCCTTCAGATGTCTTCTAAAAGTCTGGTAGTTGTTTAATAACTGCCCCCCACAAGGTCTGAGGGACAGTGGACTGACCCCCTGCTGAAAAAGTTTGCTGACCCCTGCATTAAGCGGTTAACTAATTAATCAATAGTACAGGTGGCAGCTACAGCAGCAAGCATTTTTGTCTCCTACAATTGTCTGTGCCTGGTTCTGCTCTAGAAGACAGATGGGCAACCCAGCCCATGGTCGCCTTTAGGTTTGGCCCACCAAGCTCCAAGGAGCCCTGACCACTTTTCCCCACTGAACAGCCGAGCAGCCGTATGCTGCACAGCAGGGGAAAGACTGCTGTTCCTGCAGTGCTACACAGCAAAGAGACACTGGGATGGGCTGCCGTGGGGGAGATTTTAAGCTCATGCAATCAAGAGCTCTATCCCCACAATGCTAATAGCAGCATAGAGGACAGCGTTATTTTACTAAGGGAGTGCATAACCTCCCTGTTCCCCTTCCCCACCCTGCCCTCCTCATGCAGCTTGCGGGTGTGTATGTGCATGTTTAACATTTGCTGGGAATGGAAGGGGGGGGTTAAGGTGTCAGAGAGAGAGCAAGCCAAGTGTGGATGGATGAGTGGGTGCATGCATATGTGACTGTGAGTCCTTGATCAGCCTCCACATACAGCCCTTGGCCCAAAAAGGTTGCCCACTTGTGCTCTAGATAGTGATCCCATAGGCTGAGAATAAACTTTGTGTACTGCCTGCCTCAGATGAGTTTTTCAAGGGCAGAATGTCAAAGAACAGGTCAGGGCAACCCTTGTCTTTGATGCCTCCTCCTATGCTCTGGAGCCAGTATTTGCTTTCTATAATGCTAGAGTTAATGCCCTCTTGGAAACCATCCCCTTTGTCCTGGAAAGGGTTGTGGTTAGTGGTAAGGCAATTTTCGTAAACACAAAGGTATGTCTTCTTTACTGCTGCTTCATGTTATAGGGCAGGCGTCTATATAGCATTGCTGCTAAGCCCTGAGCAGTTGTAGCCTTGGCCCAAATTAAGTCTGCTCACTGAAAAGAGTTCTGCAACTTTATTTCTCTGTGAGCCTAAAGAAAGTCATATCGGGAAGAAAATGAAGAGCTCTTGTCATTCTCTGCGTCACGTGCCTGCTGTCTGGCATGGAACATGCCTGTGCTAGGGCTCTGCTAATTAACGAGTCTAGCCTCGTTACTTTTGCTGGCTCACTGCCTCCTAAATGAATGTTCCATATTTCCAGCAAACTAAGCCATAAGCAAAAATGAATGCCTTCTCGCTTCACCCGCCTGGCCAAACTCTGAGTGGAAAGTCAGCCCTCTACTAACAGGAGCTTAGCACAGGGCATGCTCTTAACTGGGCCTGTGACCTTGTGATAAGCCACCGAAATGTCCTGCAGAAAACACGCCTGGAGGTGTTCAGGTAATCACAGCTTTCTCTCTCAGCAAATTCATTCTGTTCTCAGTTGCGCATTGAGTGGTGGTTGGGGTGTGTGTGTGTGTGTGTGTGTGTGTGTGTGTGTGTGTGTGTGTAAACCACATCATACCATTAATGCCAATGAATTCCTCCACAATCTAAACCTATAGAAAGGGGGGGGGGGGCAATGTGGCCCTCATTATAAGAAGACCCTGTCCTTCAGCAGAGGGGCTGAAAGCATGTTTATGCCCATTGTTTGTTTATTTCCCTCACTTCTCCTCACACCTTTTTATCCAAACTCCTTGATTCGCTTTCTCGCCTTGTGCATTTGGGACAACCAACTGTGAATATTGCATTCACAGAGGGGGCGGGTGCATAGGAGGGCTGCCCAAAGTATCTTCCATATATCCTTTGTTCTTTTGGAACTATAAGAAGGTTTGTGGTCATGCCAAGGCAACTTGTTCAAATTTCTACTTGACCATAACGCTTACTGGATAACTTTGAGTCAGGCACCATCTCTCAGAGTAACAAACTTTACAGGGTTTTTGAGAAGATAAAAGGATGGGGGTCACCCATCTTTGCCACCCTAAATTCTTGGAAGAAGTACAGGATAACTATTAGATAGTTGGAGGCTGTGTACATTTAAAGCACACCCACTCACATCCAAAAATCATGGAAACTGTAGTTTACCCCTCACATAGCTTTGATCCCCTGCACCTTTAACAAACTACAGTTCCCAGGCTTCTTTGGGGGGAGCCATGTGCTTTGAATGTATGGTGTGTATTCAGGCAGAATCTTGGTTCCCTTTGAGTCTCTCGTTGTGGTCATATCTACATTACAAACATAGCCATTTTATATACTCTCTCGTTTGCCTTTCCCCAAAGGGGGAATCCTGTGAACTGCAGCTGACAAGGCAAAGAGAAATTTCTGTTTGATGTGCCCAGCTGTCCTTCCTTCCCACAAAAGAGCTACAACTGCTAAGGTTATCTGCTTTAATTCTGCTTAAATCTGGAGTTTGGATATGTCCAGTGATGCAAAAATATGCAGCAGATCTTGGAGGAGCATAACCATTGGCCAGTCCCCAAAACAGAATGGCAGAAAATCAGCAGCAGTTGAGCTGCAATTTCAAGGCACCTCCTCTCACAGTTTGATGTGCTAAATGCAGCTTATTACCATTCCCAAATGTTTCTTGGGGGGGGGGGGCCTTTGAAGGAAGAGCAGACCTCTGCTTGCCACCGCTCAGACCCAAACCCAAAGTTAGCACATCTGCAATTGCCTTGTCACTAGGAAAAGTCCCAATGAACTGAGCTAGAATGTATGTCAGAAGGTAGCAAGTGTCTACTGACAGTAGCACCTGACTATTGACCTTGCTTGCCTCCCAACTAACTTCCTCAGCTGTCCATATAGGTTGCTGAGATTGCTAACAGAATAAAAGATAGCCTTGCATCTGTATTGCTGAAAACATCCATGGTTCCGTTGTTAACTAAACAAGACACGGCTTTATGGGGAGGGGTGGATGCGGTTCACAACTTTGCATTGCCTCCTTTAATGCACTGCACCTCTCTTACCTCTTGTCTTCCAGTTCAACCAAAATGCACAGCCTGTATCTTGCTTCAAGCATTTAGTCCAGGCAAATATTCGCAACAAGAAGGTCTTTAAAGAAAAGGTGGATTTAATGGAGGCCCAAGGAACCACGGACTACAAGGCCGGCTTTGAATATGCCTTTGAACAGTTGCAAAATGTAAGCATAGGGTGTAAACTCAGAGTGGGGCAGGGGAAGGACTACAAGCAGAGGAAATCTGGAATTCAAAAAAGATGTGTGTGCTGTATGGGGCTGTGGAGGTGAGGACCAAACTAGGCGAGATGTTGAAGGTGCATAAACAGGGTTAAGATCATTAGCGTCATGGGATGGGGAGAGGCTTCAGTTTCTCCAGAGCCCCATCCAAATTGCTCCCCTGCCAGGTGCTTGGAGTGGGGGAAGATGTTGGACATGCATTCCCATCACTCCTCTAGTTTGGCCCTGAGGTGCATGAGTAGCAGAGAAGCTTCCTAGGACTTTGTAGAGATGTGTCTCAGACTTGCACATACTATTGCAACATTACCGCATCACCCACCTTCCAAATTCTTCTTCACACATCATGAGAAATGGCCTTTATGGCTCATCCACTAATTCATGGCTCCTTTGTTCATGCAGCGAGTGGGTGTCTGTCAGGCTAGGACCAGGGAGAGACCCAGATTCAAATCCCCACTCAGCTGCGAAGGTCACTGGGAATCCTTGTGCTAATTACTGACTGTTATCCTAACCTATACCTCTTTGGATAGTTGTGAGCATAAAATGGGAAGAGGAACCATGTATTTCTTAGAGGAAGAGCAGGGCAAAAAAATACAATGGGATAAATAACATTCTGAGGCATTGGCCTAAGCAAAGAAAAAGAAACAGTTGTTTATGAGTCTAATTTGGAGTAGTGGATGCTGTTGGAATTGGAGGAAATTCCTCTGTAACCAACAATCCATCTCTGGAGATTGTTCTTACAGCATTGGATTCCCAGTGACACAGCAGCTGCAAAGTGGTGAGCAGGGCTGGGAGCATCCATGTTATTCTCCCTGACATTGTAGTGGGGGGGAGGTCTATGTGCCTTAAGAATAGAGCTATACTGGGACAGGGCATTGGCATTGCCTGCTTCTCCCCAGATAAATGAAAAGCATCAGTGGCTGACACTTAAGTTTTAATGGCGGCAGCAGCTGCCTCTTCCATTTCATTAGAAAGGTAGCATGGCCTATCTGAGAGGGCTCGGCTCAGGCAGGCTACGGTGACGTTGGGCAAAATAAAGACGGATAGCCCTATTAATCGCTGAGCGGTAATAGCCACAACATAATTTCCGTCCAGACAACCCCTCCTTCTCCCTGTTCATCTGCACCACCTTCACCCCTGGAGAAGCAGCTAAAGAAAACAGATCCCTCACTGCCAGTTTCTTGGGCTGAAGACGTGGCTGGGAAAGGGCAGGAAACTGTAGTCCCAGCATTTACTCTGTGTACGCCTCTGTGTTTGCAAGCACATCTATGTCTAGCGTCTGCCATTCTCTTTTACAAGTAAAGAAACACGTGCTTGTGCATACACAAACCTGTGTGTATCTGCTGCCACTAATTTACTTCAGATTTGAATCCTACTTTTCCCTTCACTACCCCTGACATGCCTGTAAACCCAGTAACTGTGGGGCTTTATCTACTGTAGAGATCGCTTCCATGTTTAAAGATTGTGAGAGGAGAACTGCATTTTTACATATACACATGCCTCACTCATTCATATTCTCTCTCTTTCACTCACACACTCATCAGCCAGCCATCCAACCAGATCGTTTCTCTGAAAAAAATGCAATCACGAGGCTGATGCTGCCCCTCTATGCTTTATTTTAAGCAAAGGGTATTAAACATACATATATACATATTTGGCATTCTCTTCCCACAATCCTTTCTAGGGCAATGCCTTTGGTTCTGAGTTGTGCACTCACTCAAATGTTTGCTTCCCATTTGCAGTCCAACATCACAAGAGCCAATTGCAATAAGATGATCATGATGTTCACTGACGGAGGAGAAGACCGAGTGCAAGATGTGTTTGAGAAGTACAACTGGCCTAACAAGACAGTGAGTGTTTAAACTGGAGGGGACCTAGTCTAATCTCTGTTGGAAGGGGGTTTCACAGAATTGTGCTAATTCTGAATGCACAGCTTCTGGTGGATCTAAGCCATTTGGGGGAGGGGGAGATAAACAAAGACTACCCCAAAGACCTCATTGATTGGGTGGGGATATAAAAGATTAGGCAGTCCTTAAGGTATCCTGGATCCAAGTTGTTAAAAGCCTTGTAAATTAAAACAAGAATCTTAAAATTGACCCAATAACATATGAGCAGCCAGCCCAAGCTTTTAATCACCAGTGTTATGAGCAGGCAGTAGTCTGCCCCTATCAACAGTCTAGCCAGAGCATTTTGCATCAGCTGGAGCTTTCAAACCAGGCCCAATCGTAGCCCCACATAGAACACACTACAATAATCAAGTCCTGGGTTACCAGTGAATGAATCTATTGCTGTCCAGAAATAGCTGTAGTTGGCATAGCACCCATAGCTGAAAGGCACTCCTGAACAAATGCTACCTGAACCTCAAGGGACAGAAACGGATCCAGAATTATTCCCAAACTATGGACTTGCTCTTTCAGAGGGAGTGAATCCCTGTCCAGAACAGGCAAATGACCCATCTCTCGGACATGGGAAGCACCCACACACTGTGCCTTCCTTTTCCCAGGGTCCAAACACAGTTTATTTGCCCTCCTCCAGTTCGCCACTGTGCTCGGACAGTGGTCCAGATCACATTCTGCCTCTTCTGACTCATGTCCATGTTATGGACAGAAAAAGCTGTGTGTCATCAGTGTACTGGTGGCACTTTGCCCAAAACTCCTAATAACCACTCTTGAATGCTTCATGTTGATATTGAACAGCACTGGTAACAGGATCATGCTCTGCAGAGCACCATAGCACAAGGATCATAGGGCTGAGACAATCTCCCAGTGCTATTGTCTGGACATGGTCCTGCAGCTGGAGTGGAGCCACTATGAACAGTGGCGTAGCGTGGGGGGGTGCAGGGGGGGCCGGCCGCACCGGGCGCAACATCTGGGGTTAGGGCAAATCCATGGGTTAGGGGGCGCAAATCCACGGGTTAGGGGGCGCAAATTACTTGCCTTGCCCCGGGTGCTGACAACCCACGCTACGCCACTGACTATGAAACAGTGTTCCTAATACCATCCTACAGAGCTGATCCCGGTGGATACCATTATCAATGGTCTTAAAAGATGTGGAACATAGAATCTTAGAATTGGAAGGGACCCAAGGGTCACCTGGTCCAACCCCCGGCAGTGCAAGAATCTCCGCTAAAGCATCCATGACAGATGGCCATCCAACCTTTGCTTAAAAACCTCCAAGGAAGGAGAGTCCACCACCTTTCAAGGGAGCCTGTTCCACTGCTGAACAGTTCTTACTGTCATAGTCACATTCTCCCTGTCCTGCTCTTGATACAGGTCATCCAACAGGGTGAACAAGGCTGATTGAATCCCAAAACCATGCCTGAGGCCAAACTGAAATGGCTCCAGATAATCTGCATTTTTCAGGAACTTCTGTAGCCGCTGTGCCACCACTCTCCACCATCTTGCCCAAGAAGGGGGAGATTGCCACTGGGTAGTAGTTGTTATAAACCACAGGGTCCAGGATGGATTTATTTAGGAATCTATGCACTACTGCCTGTTTAAAGACAACAGGCACCACTCCATTGCATGTTTACCACAGCTTGGACCCACCTTGCCAATCCATTTTCCCCAACTGGCTTTCACCAGCAAGGATGGACATGGGTAAAGAGAGCAAGAAGCAGGTCACATCATTGCAAAGGTCCTGTCTACATTATTGGGTCTCAAAAACTGAAGCAGATCCCATAAATTCTGTACTGGACAACCCCAACAGTATTCACAAGAACTACTGCATTGAAAATGCTATGGAGCTGAGCAAATGTATCCTTGAAATGCCATTAAAACTAGTCTGACTATGACAACGGGATTACGACCATCACTCCATATCAAGATCCCCCTTTTACCGTTACAAGAAAGATTAAGTCAAGTGTAATTGTCAAGGAGTGGCTGGATGAAGAGGAGCAGTGGGAGTCTCCAGCCAAAGAGCCCCCTAGGGAAGCAGGAGAGAAAGAAGGCTCACAACCAGAATTGTGGTGGTGGGACTCTGAAGACACGTCAGAAGAGGAGGGAGGCTGGGAATAATAATAATAAATAATAAATTTTATTTATATCCTGCCCTCCCCAGCCAAAGCCGGGCTCAGGGTGGCTAACAACAATAAAACAGTACAAAAGTACAACACAACATTCTAAAATCATTCATTATAAAATTAATTCAAATCAAACCACTGGCAACCATTGGGCCAGAGCTCCACGAAGATTGCCGAGGAAGTAGAAGAAGCAACAGGCTTGAGGGAAAGAAAAGAGCCAGAGGCAGAAAGCCTTTCAAGGGCAGAACAGGGTGCAGACAGAGACAGGCTGAGACCTGAAAGAGAGGAGGAGGAAGGGACAAAAGCTGCACCAGCTTCTCAGCAGCTGCCTGGTCCCACTGTAGTAAGCTCCCCTCCCCCTTTGACTCCAAGGTCACACAGGGCTTTGCATGTAGCTGAATGGAAAGCTCAGAAAGCCCATGGGGGCACCCTCCCCACTGGAGTTTACACCAGTTTGAGAGACATCCAGAGGAGGAGGTTTAGGAGGAAGCATCAAGGGCCAAGAGCCAATCTTGGCAACATCACCACTGAGGAAAGCTGTGCCTCCATGCTTTCTGCTTGTATACTATTTTCTTGAATAAAAAACTGGGTTTACTTTGAGTCTCTGTGTCTCCGTTCTGATCTGCCGATGAGTCACCCCTGAGAGTACGCCTCGCCCTGTGCGTTGGGCTGATAACTATCTGAATTAGTCCCATGGCTGCCATGCAAACTCAAGCTAGCCCTGAGGCAGCCTCAGCACCTCAAAATGCCACCCTTTGCCCCCGAAAACAATAGTGTCCAACGTGACCCTGGAGACAACCTTGGTCAGGCAGGCCATTGGGCATCAGGGTGGGTGGTACAACATCAATGTCCTGCAGTATGTGCAGTTTGACCTTGAGGCTCCACCATAGCATTTCTTCTGGCTACTCCCGGTTGCCTCAGTTCCAACTTCTCTGTCAGAAGTTGCTCCTTACAGGGGCAAGTAGCTTGGCAAGGCCAAGGATGCTGTTCACTTCAGAGTTTGCTTGCAATTGTTGTTCCACCCTCACCCCCATGCCTAGCAATATACTGTGATTCACCATTTAAAGATACTATAAATATATCCCGTTATTATCGTCAGTTATCAGGCAAGAGCTAATTTTCAGGCTTCTCTCTTGTCCCAAGAGTGTTTTTCTGAGCTATAGGCTGCAGACCTGAGTTTTGACCCACTTAACAGTTGTGCACAGAGAGACCTCATTCTCTATGGATCTACAGTAGTGGTAGCAGTAGCCAACAATGTGCCTTCCAGATAATAATTGGACTACAGCTCCCATCATCCCTGTTGTTTGGTCATGAAGGCTGGGGCCAATGGCAGCTATAGACCCATAACGCCCATAGGGCGTTATTAGCTATCCCTGATCTGCAGCAAAGCTTGGAGGGGGATCACATGCCATTATTTTGTTTTGTCACTAGACGACACTAGGCTTTATTGTATCTGGATGGAGTCAGGGATTTTCTGTTTCTGTGTCTGTTCTCTTCTTGTTGAAGGGAGACAACTAAGGGAGACAGTTAAGTCTTCTAAGCCTTCCATCACAGCGTTGAACCTGTCTGCAGAGCAATGAGACCCTTCCCCACTGGAACCCCTGATTTCTCCCCTCACACACAATATGCACAGGCCTTAATCCAAATGTTTGTGTTTTTGAATATCACAGGACACAAGTTTAAGCAAGCAGGTTCATCTAGGTAAAACCAGAATATAAAGTACTGCATAAGAAAATGAATGCAAAAATAGCACTCTGTCTTAGCTAAAATTCTGACAGGGCTGTTAAATGCATTACAGTTTTCCAGCATGTAATGTCATAATGTGTGAAGCAGCTCTTAGCTAGAGATGGAAAACGCTGTTGATTCCGATTAAGGTAACTTGTTAGTTATGAAGTAAATTACCATGCCATTGTAGATAAGTGTTGCTGGCTCTCAATCAGTCAGAGAGCAAAACAAGCCACTCACTCGCAGCATCTGGCAAGCTAGATTCCCGAATGGTCTCACTCAAGTTGCTGCCTACGGGGGGGAGGGGGAGTGGGATCCACTCACCTTTATAGGAAATAAATTCCCGAATTCAAGTTTCAGGTATAGAAGGGGTCGTCATTGTTGTGTTGCCAATGCAAAAGCATTGTAAATTTGATTTCTACCTGGGAGCAGGAAAGGGAAAGAGATTTTTCTGCTGTCTGTTTGGGAAGAGCTACTCATGAGTAGCTTCCCATACATATTCCATAGAAGTCTTTGTGGGGGATTTAATGGTGTGCTATTACAGACGCTCCATCTGCACGAACATAGCAGCTTGCCCTATGGAACAACCACCCTTCCCCTGTGCAATGTTCTGGGAGTCCCCCCAAGCCTATTTTGGGGGGGGGGGTGCAGAAGGAAAGCCCCATTGTACAAGTGGAAGCCCTTGTGTCAGGCTTCTGCTGGCAGGGTTCGTTAGGTGAATTTGTCTTTCTCTGAAAGTTTAAGCTTTGCCTCTGACAGACCTTTGTTACACAAAATGGCTGTATTGCAGCCAAAACATATACCAGACAGTACAATAGTGTGCACTGTGCCTCCCTTATTCTGTGCTTCTCCATTTGGCACGAATGTACCATATGGAGGCTTGAACTATGCCAGGGAAGGGGGCAGGTGGAGTCATACTGTGCCTCTTCTTCACCTGCTCAAACTGTTATTAGCTTTTCCAGATAGAATCTGTGCATGAGCCAATGAGGGGTGGAAGACAGCACCACCCCACCCAGATCTTTGCATATGGAACCTTATAAATGAGTCAAGACACAGCACCGAATAGCCGAGGAACCAGCTATGTGACCTGGATCAGCTCAGTCACGGGAACAAGGGGAAGTGGCTAACTCATGCTTTATTGCAGGATTCCGCCTCATTTGATGTGAGCTATTTAGACAGTTGATCTTCCTGCCTGTCTGCTCCCGCACTGAGCCACTGCCCCTTTAATGGGGCGTCTAACACGCTGGCACTGTTTTTATTACCTGCACCGACCTTGAAGTGCCAAAAAAGGTGGACAGAACTTCCTCTGAAACTTTGCACAGGCTGCTGCTACAGGAAAAGGTGCATCTTTGTCAACACTCCTGAGTTTGGGAGATATTCCATCACATGGGTGGGTGGGTGTACACACACACACAAGCCTGCTGGGTGGAAGTGCTCAAATGGCTTGGACTTATTTTCTCCCTCCCTCCCTATATACAAGAGGGAAAGGAAATGCATATGATCTCTAACATCTGCTGTTTTTAAACCAGATGAGAGATCTCAATAGTGAGATATGGGATACTGTACTGAAACATCATCTTCCTCGTCCAGCTGTTTGCAGAACAGTAAAGATCAGTTAAATGCTACACCAAAGCAAAATCCAGTTTCTGGCTCATGAACGTCTTCCCTACTTTCACTAGTAGCTACTTTCACTAGCTTTTCAGCAGCTGCACAGTTCCCTCGAAGCATCTACACCTTCTGATTCATGGCTTGCACACAGAAAATCACATTTTCCATATTTTTATTCTGTTTCCAAACTCATTGTACCTGCATGCAGGCAACAAAGGAAAGAAATTGAGGGAGTGGGTACTGCTTACAACAGTAGCAACTCTTACCATTAGTAGTGTGGGAGTCAAATTTATTCCCTCTTGACCCCATTTGATGGAGAGTCTCTATCTATTTTATGGAGTCTCTATCTATTTGTCTCTATCTCTATCTATTTGTCTCTATCTATTTGATGGAGAGCCTCTAGCACTTGTGTGATAAGACCCTTCCCAGATAATCTAAAAATAATATGCACAAGTTTTCCTGTGGGCCTGTTGATTCAGGGGACAGAGGTCTCTCCACCCACATAACGGGTTTAGGAATGGCAGTCCGTTTAGCTTGCAACTCATCTCACAATGATAAATGTGTGCTTGGCTTGGACTCAGAAACCTCTGCTGAGCCCAAACTCTGCATAAGACTTAAGACTGGATACAACCATATGTATTTAAAACCTAACAGTTGGACCTAGATCCCAAACACATTTTGTTCAGGAATGTGGTTTTGTCAACTTGTTGCTTTTCAATCTGCTTACTTCATTTTGCTTGAAAACTGAGGTTTCTTCATTGTGCCATTGGGAAACGAGTAGCTCCTGGCTTTGACAACCAGACAGAATAGTTCTTTCTGTGACATGCATCTGTGCAAAGGTGTTGCTGAATAGCAGCACAATGATGTCCAGCATAATTTAAGCACTTTATGTTAGTGATACGAATTGTTAAGTGATAAACCTGAACTGCTAAGTGATGAACAGCCATATTCACTTGCACCAGGTACTTGATCTTAGGACCAATCCAGGTGGCCACTGGGTTGGTGGCAGCTGCTTGAAAATTCATAGGCAGTTGCCATGACACACAGGGTTCTGCTTCTGCCATACCACTGCAAGAAAGGGTTTAGAGTGGCACCTGCTTGCTTGTGCAGAAGGGTGGGCGCATCACAATATCTGGTACACACAGCTGATGGGAGCCAGCATGTGTTAGCATTTTTTCCACAACTGCCGCCCATCCAGTGGTTGTAGGAACAGACCCCCTAGTTAAGTACATCAAGGGCTTAACATTGTTGATGGGTTTTATAGTGTTGTGAGCCACCTTGGTCCTTCTGGAGAATTTGTATTTACAAATAAATAATTTCCATTTTACTATTTAACACGGTGTAAGCAGGACGCAGGTGGCGCTGTGGGTTAAACCACAGAGCCTAGCGCTTGCCGATCAGAAGGTTGGTGGTTCGAATCCCTGCGACGGGGTAAGCTGCCGTTGCTCGGTCCCAGCTCCTGCCAACCTAGCAGTTCGAAAGCACGTCAAAGTGCAAGTAGATAAATAGGTGCCGCTCCAGCAGGAAGGTAAACGGCATTTCCGTGCCCTGCTCTGCACATGACCCAGAAGCTGTACGCCAGCTCCCTCGGCCAATAAAGCGAGATGAGCGCCACAACCCCAGAGTCAGCCACAACTGGACCCTAATGGTCAGGGGTCCCTTTACCTTTATGCTTTGGCTGTTTTGCTGGTTTTCTAGTTATCACTACAATAGGAGCAATGATCAAGAACTGTGCTTCCAAGCAGCAGGCTATAAATTACAGAGTACATGAAGCCACCCAGCTGCAGAGCATGTACTTCACCATTCAAGCATTTATCTTAGCACAGGGAAACTGGAAGGCATGGTAGCTGCTTGAACATTCCTTTTTTGTGTTTGCTTCCTCAGCTAGTTGGGTGCAGCCAGCTGCCACCATGTGCAAGATCAAACTTTTTGCCACACCTTAGAAAATGTATTTTTTAAAAATTATATTTGGTGCAGGAGATGCATGGCCAGAGGGAGGGAGGTGCCATGCAGTTACCATGCAGCCAGTGGCCATACAGATAAGTCCCTAGTAAGTACTTACCTGTAGAATCTCTATCTGCTATTTTCCTTTACAGGTGCTTGCATTTCAGATGCAAAATGTGTGCATTTATGGGCTTGGGTGTTGGCAAACCCTCCACGGTTATTGAAGGATGCTACTAATCTTATTTTCTTTATTAAAAAGAAATCACTCTTTTTTTCCTTTTCACAGGTGCGAGTGTTCACCTTTTCTGTTGGACAGCATAACTATGACGTCACTCCTCTGCAGTGGATGGCGTGTGCTAACAAAGGTAGGGAGAGTGGCTTAAGTACAGAATTACCTCTTGTTAGCCTGTCAAGCAGAATGTGAGAGGGGAGAAACTATCCTCTGCTGTCAGAAGAGGGGAGGGGAAAGTTAGCTTTCTGTTTTCCAGAGTAGACCAGTGTAAGCAACTCACTCCACTGAGCCAGTGATGCTCAGCTACTATTCATATTCAGATTCACATCCAGGTGAAATAATGCAGTGTTGATAGACAACATCTCCGTCCACCATTCCTGATCCTAAAGTGAGGCCAACATCTCTCTCCAAGGGAGTATCACCTTGTCCGGATTGGGACAACCATTTTTATAGCCCCTATTTGTTTAACTTTATACTTACTTCAGCTGGGTCTCCTGGTCTCTAAGCCATCAGATTAATCTAGTGCAGTGTTTCCCAACCTTGGGCCTCCAGCTGTTTTTGGACTACAACTCCCATCATCCCTAGCTAGCAAGACCAGTGGTCAGGGATGATGGGAATTGTAGTTCAAAAACAGCTGGAGGCCCAAGGTTGGGAAACACTGATCTAGTGAATAGTCTTCAGCTATTACATCAGACCTTGTTTCAGTCACCTCTCCCAATTGTACAAAAACTATTCAGGCACCCAGTGCCTGAGAACACATCTTCCCAACATAGGTAGAAGGGGTTGTGAATTAACTCACTTTCATTCATACCTTCTTAGATCTATAACCTGCCCTGTCCCATCATTCAGGACAACTTACATGCATTAATGAGACTTCCATCCTCACAGTCTGTTTTCCCTTTTCTCTCCTTCCAGAACACTTAACAGGGTTTTTTCCTGATTACCCAAAAGGCTGAATTTTAGAGGAACATTATAATGAAACTCTGGGGTATATTTTTGGTGAAAATGTACTTATGTGCACAATCATCTTGTATTTTCTAGTTCAAAAGAATCACTTCATTGTCTAAATACTATTTTGATGGAGTCCCCCCCCCAATCCACTCTAACATTAGTTTGTGAAAATAGATCATAGATGCTCTTGTCTTCACTCTCCATCCAGATACGCCTACGGAGAGCTTCTCTCCACTGGGCTAACTCCTTCCATGGCTACCAAGAGCTCAGCCAAGAGAACCAGCTGCTGTCTGTCTGCTCACCTAAGGAAAACCTGAGGCCAATATCTCAGCAGCAAAGTATATAAACAGTTTGGGCAAAGCACTTTGCTCTTTGGCAAAGAAAGGAAGCCTACTAGAAACAGGGAGGACGTTTCCGTAACAGCAAGCATTCTGTCACAGTATGTGCTGCTTGGCTGAATATTCTGCACAGCTGCAGCACAGAGAAAACAAGAGCCTTCCCAGCACGCTGCCACTAATTATAGCTGCAGATAAATATAATATTTTTGTTTGTTTATATATTTTAGCATTTACAGGCCATATTTCTACTGAGAGGTGGCACCCAAAACAGTGTATGAAAGAGAGGTGGGGGAACCTCTGGCCCATGGGCTGGAGGCAGTCTTATGGGGACTTCCCCATCCAACTCCCTGCATCCCCTCATTGCCTCATGCACTTGTTTGCATTAGCCCTACCTAAGACTGGGATGTGGCCTCTAGAAGGGTAGCTACACGGGTGGCACTGTGGGTTAAATCACAGAGCCTAGGACTTGCAGATCGGAAGGTCGGCGGTTCGAATCCCCGCGATGGGGTGAGGTCCCATTGCTTGGTCCCAGCTCCTGCCAACCTAGCAGTTTGAAAGCACGTCAAAGTGCAAGTAGATAAATAGGTACCACTCCGGTGGGAAGGTAAACGGTGTTTCCGTGCGCTGCTCTGGTTCTCCAGAAGTGGCTTAGTCATGCTGGCCACATGACCCGGAAGCTGTACGCCAGCTCCCTCAGCCAATAAAGCAAGATGAGCGCCGCAACCCCAGAGTCAGCCATGACTGGACCTAATGGTCAGGGGTCCCTTTACCTTTTAAGACTGGGATGTGGCCTCTAGAAGGGTAGCTACAAGGGAATGCCTCCCTCAGGCTACAAAGGATTCCTCCCCTTGTTGTAAAACAGTCAAAATTTTGGACTCTAAGCCGCATACATAAAGAAATCATTCATCATCAAGAAACCAGACACGCAATAAGAATCAGGGAGCATCGCTTGATAAAATAATTCATAATCAGGGGGGAAACAGCAGCTGTTAAAAACATCCAGGTAATCCTGTGGGGAACACACCAAGTTTTCCCTTGTCAATGAAAGGTAAACAGGGTAAGGGTCAAATAAAGACCAAGTCTTCCATTGTGTAGGTGCCACCACTCCGTAGCTCCATTTCCTCACAGCTCTCATGCCTGAAAAGGAAGGGGGAATAGCAAGGTGCGGGTCTGGGTTGGAGGGGAAATGGCACAAGTCCCATGGGCTAGAGGCTGGTTCGTCATCATGCATGAAGCATCTAGTGTTCTGCAGTTTACCTCTTGCATTTAAATTTGTGCAGGACAATCATTTGCCATTTATACTTTTCCCTCAGGGAGAAAAATGGGATAAAGCACTGTGTGTGTGTGTTCAAAACAATTTTTGGCTACCTTTCTAAACAAATTCAAAAATCCACAGTAGGGCAACGCCTTTATTAGGCAAACCAAAATGTCACAAAGTAGCATGCAAGCTTTTTGAGTTCTGCAGAACTCTTTGTCAAGCTAGATGGTGAACAAAGCAACGGAGGGAGGAGAGGAGCAAAAAAGTGTGCAGGGTTTGAGGTTGGAGCCATGCAGTCTGCATCAGGCCACAATTATAAAGCACAAAAACTAAAAGATATAGTGTTGTTTAAACTTTTTAAAATTACAAAATTCAGAGATAAGCAACATCTTAAAATATAAAACAGCCAGCAAAAACAAATGATCAAAACCCCAACGAAGCAACAGTAAATCAAAAGATCAGCAGCATATTGAATAAAATAAGACCACGCCAGTTAAAAGCCATTTGGATCAGTAGTAGTTTATTGTACTGGATCTCTTTCTGCTTCTTTAAAAGTATGCAAGGTCATATATTACACAGATGAAAGGTTCTGTGCAACTTAAAAGCTTGCATGTTGTTATGCTAACAGATTAGGATATCACGTTCCATATTTTGTCTCTTATTCTGCAAGACCAGTATGGTAGCATCTGCCTATGCTTTACAAAGGCCTCCCTCTTGTTCCCTGCTGTCCACCCCTCCCATTCCCTGCCTCTGAAGTTCCCTTTGTTCATCACATTCAGTCCCCTTTAATCTCCTTCACCTTCCTCTGTATCTGAAGTCTCCTGTCTCTGCCTCTCATTTATCCAAGATTGCCTCATCTGCCCTTTTGTTCAGCAGCTCTGGCTTTCCTTTCACACCTCCTGTATCTGTCAGCAGATGGTGGAGGCCTGTGAACCTTTGGGCTTGCAGTAATCCATCTTCCCATTGTCCTGTCCCATGAGAATGCCTTTGGTCATTCATGCTCAAATTCCTATTTCTCTTCTTCTCTCCTTCGGTTCCTGGCCTTTTCAGCCTCACCTGAGTTGTGGTGACTTTCTGTCAGCTGTACATGTAGTAGCTAATTCTCATTGGGGTTCGAATTATTTTTATTTATTTTTATTTTATTTTATTTACAACATAGTCCACAACAACTCATACATACAAACAAACCCACCGCCATTGACAATTTAATTATCAAAATTAAACTCCTATCCCCTTACACACACCAAATAAAATTAAAATAAAAGACTTCCTTTATCCTGTAAATGGCCTCCTTATTTACTTCTTGCATGCTGTTTCTTTTATATGTGATTATTACAATTTTTCCTAATTATGACTTTAAAAACTGCCAAGTCTCCAATAGAAATTAATCAAAACAAGTCCAGGTGTATATTTTGGGGCACTGTTTGGTAAAGTATTCTCTGCATTTTCCCCATTCTTTTTGGAATTCTTGTCTAGGTTGTCCCCTAACTGCTTTTGTTAATCTGGCCAATTCAGTATAATCTATTAATTTATCCTGCCATTCCTTTTTTTGTTGGCACAAATTCTTTTTTCCAATTTCTGGCAATTAAGGTCCTTGCTGCGCCTGTGGCATATAGGAATATTTTCCAATCCTCTTTTGCTATACCTGTGTCTGTTATTCCTAATAGGAAAGCTTCGGTATTTTTCACAAAGTTATATTTAACCTTTTTTTTTAAGATCATCATATACTATATCCCAGATTTATTACTGTTATGTACTAAGCTGAATAGGATCCAAAATGCAGCAGTCTGATTGGTCCTAGAACAATAGGATTCAGAATGCAGCAGTCTGATTGGTCCTAGAACAATAGGATTCAGAATGCAGCAGCCTGATTGTTCCTAGAACAATAGGCTCCAGAATGCAGCAGTCTGATTGGTCCACAGGAGCCAACCAATCCAGCTCCAGGTGGAAGTGAATCCATGACCTGATAGGCCTACAGGAGAATCCCGGAATTAGCCAATCACGTGAGGCCCATTGTGTAAATAATGTATATAAAGCAGACGTTCTGGGGGAACTTCCATTCCTCCTCACCCTTACGAGCTGTATAAAGAGCATGAAATCCACTCTCGACTCCAAGTATATTTCAATTACAATGCTTTTTCAGGATGCCTTCGTGTGTATGTATCAGGGCATCTTACTTAGCAGCCTTTATTGCATGTCTTTGTATGCATGGAAGTGCTTTGGTTTCCTCTGCATCCCAGCACAGGAGCTTGCCAAGAGAGGCATCCCAGAGCTTTGATGCGTGCACTCATATCAGGCAGACATGTGGCTGTTGCCATTTTCTGACCACTTCCTTGCACATTTCCCCCACTCCCACATCATCACATCAAGTGAAATAATGTCAGCAGCAATTGTCATAATCTGTTTTCAGCATTTCGTTGATCAGGCTTGAGGAGCTCTTCACCAGAGGCACAACTGTTTCCTGCCTCAACTGCTTAACTTGATTAATTAATTTGTACTAAGACAGAGCTTGCTAGGGTTTAGCCCCAGAAACTCTTGTCAGTGTCATGGCTCAACTCCAGGGCATTTGAAGAAATAATGAAGAATAAGGGGCCTTTGATGATGAATGCTTGTGCCAAAATAGATTTCTTAGTCTTTAAGGTGCTACAGGACTTTGTCACAGAGCAGCACAGAAATTATCTCCCTTGTGCTTGTGAGGGCCGCCTTTTCACCGAGTAAACAAACCCTTCTGCACCCAACTGGCATTAATCGGGAGGCCCTTGTAATCTGTTTTAACTGTTTTTAATATTGCCTAATGATGTAAGCCACACTGGGGCATCAGGATGAAGGCTGGTGAAAGCCAGCAAGAAATCTAGCAAATAATAATCAGTGTGATTTCCTAGAAGACATCATTGCCAACACCTTCATCTTAGAAAGCAAGCTCTGTGGTTAACCCTGTCATGGTTAAAGGAGCCCAGAGGTCATTTTGGACCAGTGGCCACATATTGAATTTTTAGAGAGTGCTGTAGGCACCAGTCACAAAAGGCCTGCCATGCAGCCATGGCAAAATAAAAAAGTAAAGTAACAACCACCTCAAGCAACATTATACTTACAGTATGAAGTCAGCTATGTTCTGCTGGCCCTGACTGTGGCGATCACACAGTATTGGCCACGTACAGTTATGTTGTTGATATCTAATAACAACAGGGAGCATTCCTCTGTACCAGGAAAATATAGTCGGGGGCACCTGCCCAGAGGCACCAGTGAAAGCCTTTGTGGGCACCAAGATGCCTTTGGGTGCTGAGTTGATGACCTCTGAACTAGACGTCACATATGCATATCATAAAACAGCAGTGGGTTTTGTGTGGGGTTTTTAAAACAAAAAGCAGCCCCAGGGATCTATTTGGATTGAAGGGGTTGGGGCAGGAGCTGCTTAACATTTAACTCTGCCAGCCACATTTCTGCTCCAAATTGTTCCTCAGTCACATTCCACCCCACATTTCCTTGGAAATGCTACTCGTCTTCTCAAGATTCTGGTCTTCCAAGGCTGATTTCCACTTTTTTACAGCCACAAATTCTTCATTGCATGTAGCATCTACTTTACCACTGGTAAAGGTAAAGGACCCCTGACTGTTAAGTCCAGTTGCGAATGACGCTGGGGTTGCGGCACTCATCTCGCTTTACTGGCCGAGGGAGCTGACGTTTGTCCGCAGACAGTTTTTCCAGGTCATGTGGCCAGCATGACTAAGCCACTTCTGGCAAAACCAGAGCAGCACACGGAAACACCGTTTACCTTCCCACCAGAGTGGTATCTATTTATCTACTTGCACTTTGACGTGCTTTCAAACTGCTAGGTTGGCAGGAGCAGGGACCGAGCAACGGGAGCTCACCCCATTGCAGGGATTTGAACCACCGACCTTCTAATCGGCAAGCCCTAGGCTCAGTGATTTAGACCACAGCAAAGGAATAGATTTTGGCAACCATTTATGTTGTCAAGGTCCTATTGTTGGCTTTGGTTTCCTTTCGTTATTTTCCTCCCTGACAACTATATGACTGTCCCAACTGTGGCTTTCACTTGCCTCCCTGTGTTTTCTCGGTGACCTTTCGGAAACCTACTTAGTGCCCTCCCCTATGGATGAAGGCTCTGTTCTCTCCTTCTCTCTCTCTGTGCCCTTTGTTCTGAGTGGCATGAGGAGGAGGAGCTGAGCCTTTGCTTCTCGAGAGCCTTGTCATCTCCTGCTGCTAGTGCCCCCAGGCCTCTGGTTCTGACATCAAAGGCATTTTGAGAGCAATAGTGACATCACATGCAGGAAGGAGCTCCACTGAAAACAGCAGGCACTCCTGAACCAGAAAGAAATGAGTTTAGGCAGATAAAGCAAGAGGGATGTCCAACTGTTTCTTACTGGCTACCACTTTAAGTTTACTTACCAACAAGAATAAAAGGGGCATATAATTTAAGAATATGAGGACAAGGGAGTCCACTCTCATTGTATTCCAGCAATTGAATAGAACGCAAAAATGATACAGTTAGCAAGAAGAAGCTGTAGGTCTAGGAGGAAAATTTGTTTTGAGGGGAAATGTTTGCTGTTCGTTAAAGCACCATAATATGAATCTGGCCCTCTTGATTGCCCCTAGTAGTAACTTTTTCAACCTTTACAACTATGGCCTAATTCATATTATGTCATGCTTTAGTTACATTACCGAACAGGAGTAAGTTCCAGGAGCAGCTTTCTATGTGAGCAGTAAATATTGAGACTTTGGGAAGTTTTGCAATATTGTTTAATTTACATTTATATACACTGGGCATGGTAGATTAGCATACCCCCCCCAAAAAATGGAGAGAAAACTTTGGGGCACCCCACACCATCCCACTGAAGCTGTTGCTCGCCGGCTTGCCCCCTCCCTGCCGCTGACCCCTTGTAGGTTCCACGCCTTTACCCACGGTTCTGTTTCCTTGGAATGAAGGATGGTGGAGCATGTTATGTCCTTACAATATATGCTTTATTTACACAGCATTGACACCCCAGAAAGGTCTTGCTTCTCACATAGCCACAGCTATGGGAATCAAACAGGAATCCAGCATAGCTCTGTCTCTCCCAGATGTCCAGCCTACCACTTCTCACTTCTAGTTCTCACACATAACTCCCAACTCTGGCCTTTGTCTTTCTAACTACCAGGGCTTTTTTTCAGCCGTAAATCGCTTCCGGCACCTCTAAGGTGGGTGCCATTGCCATTATAAGAGAACAATGGTGAGTTCCAGCACCTCTTTTTCTAGAAAAATAGCACTGCTAACTATCATTTTTCATCTGGCACAGAGCCACTTCCTTTGTTCCTTTAATGGCCCAAATTTAGAGGGCCTGGCTATTCCAGGAATTAAATCTATGCTGGAGCCAGAAACTAGAAGGGGGCTCAGGTATACAATCTACCTCCCACAAACTCATAGCAATAATGTATTATAGTAGTACCTCGAGTTAAAAATGCCTCAGGTTACAAACGCTTCAGGTCACAAACTCCGCTAACCTGGAAGAGTTACCACGAGTTGAGAACTTTGCCCCAGGATGAGAACAGAAATTGTGTGCCGGCAGCGCAGTGGCAGCAAGAGGCCCCATTAGTGAAAGCACGTCTCTAGTTAAGAACCGTTTCAGGTTAAGAATGGACCTCTGGAATGAATTAAGTTCATAACTAGAGGTACCACTGTAGATCCAAGAGAAGTACTAACATTTCCTTGCATGCAGTGCAGCTTGAATGTTTGTATTACTGTTTCCCCATATAACCACTTAACGGCTGGGGTAGACAGCCTTAGAGCAGCATTTTTGTAGATTGAGTAGTACATTGGGGGCTGGGATGATAGATAGTCCTGTGCTGCTTATAGCCAAATGCACATCTCAAGGATGTACTAACATATTTAAGCATTCTTGTTCTTCTACTGTTCAGCCAAAAAAGTCTTCAGAGTGACTTATGGGTCAGTCTTTTTAAAAACCAAGGCAATCCCAGTCCTCAGGTTTACACAATGAAAGTAGAAAATACTGTATAAAACAACTTTTATTGGAAAAGTTCTGCCTAACAGCAACTATTTCCAAGAACATTAAACTTGAAAAGCAACAGAAACCAGACAAACTTTAACAAGAAACTAATGACCTTCTATATGAATAAATAAAACAAAATAAATGCAATTACACATTCAAGTTTTGTGCAATGCCTTTGTGTACAAAGAGGGAAAATCATAGTTCTACAAGCTCATCATGTCAGTAAATATTTTATACAATTAGGTTTCTCAAGGATTATTAAAACATGTGAACAGAAAATGTGTGAGAGAAATTGCCATTGTATCTTATTCATTCTTCCATCATTTGGCACTTGTTTTCTGTCAGTACTTCTGTTTCCCTGTCTACAGAAAATAATGGCACAGTGTCCTTCATTTATTGTGGATGAATTTACCATAAATGAGGGAAGTCGTAGAGAAATAGATAAAGATGTCAGATACAGAGTTCATAGGGGGGCTGCTAAAAAGATATGGTAACTAAATAGGCAGATGCTTCAGAATGATGGGCAGCACTGTGGACAGCTAGGTTCACAGATGCTATAGATGGGCCAATAGTTGCACTGGGTAGAGTAGTCCACTAATGTGCTTGATGGACAGATGCCATAGACCAGTAGATAGAGCAAAAGACATTTGCTGTAAAAGCCTCGGATGCTAAATGGACTGTAGTTATTATTATTATTATTATTGCTGCTCTCAAGTTGGCCTCCTGCTCTTTCCATCATGTGGCATTCCCCTTGGAAAGACGTGGAAGATTTTAGCTACAACCATCCCAGGCAGCAGCTGCAGAGCAAGCAATGCAGGTTCAGCGCCCGCTATGTGATGTGCATTTTGTTGGTGTTTGCAAGAGACATCAGGCTGCTGGCCAGCTCTTCCGTGAGATCAGTTAACTCAGGGAGAAACAAGCTGGGGGTGTTTTCCCCCCTGCCTTAAAGGAAAATCTCCCTCTGCTGGGTAACTGTCCTTAGACGCTTTTTCAAAGCTACAATGAAATGCAAGCTATATTTCTTTCTGCCGCTGTTGTGAACCTTTTACTGGCTTCAGAAATGCTGGAGTGACATTACTGAGGTCGCAGCAACAAACCTAAAAGCAGGAATTGGACTTCTTCATCTCAGTGTTTGCTTGACCTCTACGTTCATGGTGGGTGGCAAGCAGGCATTAGCTACGTGGTCGGGGACTGTAAAACAATTTGAACTATTGCAGGAGTAGCTGAAGCTGCTGTTTTCCAAGGGCCGATTGCTTGTTGTTCACTCAGTATTTATAGGCTCTTCTGTAACAAAAAGTTATCAGGTCAGGGTATACTCTGGTTTCTCTTCAGATCGTAAAAAGCTATCAGGGCAACTTATGGAATAAATACAAACATGTTAAAAACAACAAGTTAAGGAGTATGATAATAAAATGTACAGAAAGGTCAATCCTCCGGGTACCATGAGTCCAAGCTATGAAGGGCCTTGAAGTGAAAAAGCAGCACTTTGAATTGGGCTCAGAAATGGAATGGGAACCAGTTAAGATGACAATGGCATATTTGTAATGCTCGGGCCCTAACTGTTCCCCTACGAAAAATTTCACCTCACGTCACTATTCTGGGGACATTGTTGCGGGGGCCTGGTTGCCTTATCAAGCATATAGACATTTTCCCTCAGGGGGAAGGATTCCCTGAAAGGAAGCTACATTGTAAGGTAGTGTCCTTACCCAGAGCCATTTCGTCTCACAATGCCTTTGGGAATCACTGTAAGTGGCACCAATTACAGTGGTACCTCGGTTTTTGAACGTAATCCGTTCTGGAAGACTGTTCGAGTTCTGAAACATTCAAAAACCGAAAACTCAATAACCAACAGCTAGGCCTCAGGATCTTGCACTTAGTGGAAGCCATGTGGCATGTTCAACTTCTGAGGCATGTTTGAAAACCAAAGCATCTACTTCCGGGTTTATGACGTTTGAAACCTGAAATGTTCATCAACATAGATGTTCAAAAACCAAGGTACCACTATATTTCCTACAACGGGAAAATCTGTTTTAAAAAGAGAACTGGGTGAAAGATAAAGCTCTGCTACCAAAATCCCTTAAGCGTGACTGGAAAGCCCTCTTTAGCCATAGATGTGGTGGAATCTTCTGAAAATCCCGGTCTAATTTATCTAGACAGATTCCCCCCCCCCCCCAATTCCTGTATCTCACCTTCATCTTATCAGCCAACTTTTTTTCTCTGGTTCTGCTAAGACCACAAACAATTCCTCCATATTATATGCATATGTACTCCAGGTTTCCTAAAATAACCAGCACATAAACAGATACATATTACGATGCAAATAACGATATAAAAATCATATGTATCATAATCATACAGTTGGAAGGAACCATGTGGGTCCTCTGATCCAACCGCTTGCAATGCAGGAATCTTTTTGCCCAATGTGGGGCTCAAACCCACGACCTTGAGATGAAGAGTCTCGTGCTCTTACTGACTGTGCTATCTTGCTGTGGGTAAAATTATGCTGTAGAAATATAGTATAGCATGAAGCCTGACCCTTTTATATATATTATGCATATAATATACATTTCTTGCATATAATTTTGCATAAATACAGTTGGTTTTAAAAAAATGACAATGCATGAACAACTGAAACATAGGCAGGATCTCAAAACAAGAGGTGTTCTGATGTGAACAAAGCTTGATCGGTTTGGAACCAACGAATTATGAGTATAGATTTGTTTAAAATGGGCTCCTCCTCCATCCCTGCCTGTGTGCCAAGTATGTTTCCAGTCCCCTGTGACCTTTGTTCCTCCAACACTGTGACCCCCAGACACCTGAGAGACTCCTTTTGTCTCCAGTGCCTTAACCCATTCTCCCTCGCTGCCCCGATGCCTGGAAATCCTGCGCAGAACACCCTCATGGTTCCATCTTATTTTCCTCAAATCCCTCCTCGGATCCCAAAGGGATACTTACCTCAAGCTGAAGTGGAACCCAAGTGTGCATAATTGAATTTGCCCCCCACTCCTCCTTTGCTTATCTCAAATCCCATTTCTCTCTTTTGTTTGTTATCTGAACCTCTCTCCTCCACACCGCTTCTGAAAGTTAGATTTTGAGTTCCTCGCGTCAGAAATCTATTTTTCTCGCTTTTGGGTATGAATGGTGCCATGTGTATAGATAGATAGATAGATAGATAGATAGATAGATAGATAGATAGATGATAGATATATTCAATTCTTCACTTTCCACTTATTCGTGAAGGATAGGTATTCCATCTCCACACCTTTTTCTGGCCCTTTAATATACACAATACATATCTCTTAGATCCAGTTGTAACAGCATGCAATGTGGCCTATACCAGCAAGCTCTGAGATCTGAAACAGGAGCCTGATTTGGCCACAATCTAATCCATACTTTAGACTAATTAAAAACAATGAGATTATTCACAACTTGCTTGATTGTGGGGCTGGTGTGCTGAAATTGATGGGACACACAAGTGGGTTTGTTGATGAGTTAAGAGGTGCCATGTTAAAATGCACTTCCAAAGTTCTTTGTGTCATGCCTTTCTTGTCTCTCTTTTTTTAAGGATATTATTTTGAAATTCCCTCCATTGGGGCCATCCGAATCAACACACAGGTAAGGAAACGAAACACAATTTGTCCAAACATATCATTTAAAGTACCTTTACTGGCATCTAACCTGACTTTTTGCCTAGCATAGGGCAAAGAATGTAATCAAGATTATTATTTCTGATTAGGTTGGGATGTATATTGTATGCCCATTTTTTCAAGACTGCATTCGCTATAGAGCCTGTAATGGCCAATAATACCGTACTCAACTACCGTCTTGCTAAACATCTGCTCTATCTGTCTCTACTCAACCCAGTCTCTACTCCTTGGGTATTCTGAAGGAATTACAGAACATGAGGGGGATAAGAGCGGACGAGAGAAAATTGCGTGCCTTTTCAAATCTGGCTCTTGAGAAAAAGCGAAAAATGTTGCTTACAGCCTCGTACCTTCTCTTAGGAGACATTTTCATGTCCCTCTCGAAACGGCTCAACATCCCACTTAATGCAGTTCTGAGTTCAGCATCCAACAAAAACTCAAGTGCTGACATTGCACCCTCACATGTCCCTAGGAGCCGCCGCCAAGGGAGAGTGTCAGCCTAGTTATCAGTGTGCATTCTGCCAAATATGTGACTGGCTTTATTCTGTCGAACCGGGGGGGGGGGGGGGAGGAGGATATTGCCTTATAAAAATAAAGAGATGTCTTTCAGCCAGTCAGAAATCATTGGTCCATGTAGCAGCAGCCTTGAGGTCTCCGGGAGATGTCTTTCCTAGCTCTGCTACCAGGAATCTTTTAACTGGAGAGGCTGCAGAAGACGGAACCTGGGATTTTGTCCATTCACACCATCTGTGCTCTCCAACTGAGCTGGAGCATAGCTGTCAATTTACAGATTTGAAAATAAGGGACCAGCGGCCTTGGAAATAAGGGACCAGCAGCCAAAATAAGGGACCTGCAGCCTCACCTGTTCCAGGCACTCGTCTTCCTGTCCTCCTGCAGTCTGATCAAACTCATGCTGGGTAGCTTCAAGAACACTGTCCAACCAACTTTGTAACCAGAGGTTCAACTGAATAGAATCTGAATCACATGCACCACAAGGCCTATGCAGCCTCAACTTAAGATGGCTCCCCGGCCTGGCTTTGCACTCCAAAGTTTGCAGCAGCACATGCAACAAAATGGTGTCCAGCATTCAAAAAACCCCTCAGCTTGCATTAACTAGCCACACACAAGGCATGCAGGCTCCACCCCCAGTCATTCTTAGACTTCTTATTGGGTGAGCAACACAGCCAAGCAACACAGTTGGAGCCTCCCTCCTCCCTGGCCGGCAGGGAGGGAGGGAGAGGAGCTGCTTCCTTTGAAATTTAAGGGACATCATTTAAGGGACATTTAAGGGACATCCATCAATAAGGGACAGCAGCGGGACATGGCGCTGGAATAAGGGACTGTCCCTTCAAATAAGGGACACTTGACAGCTATGAGCTGGAGCCTCTTCCAGTGCACTGCCCATGCTTCCAGATTAGCCTAATATTACTAAGTTAATAAAAGGATGAACAGCTGAACATAAATTCAAGTACAGTGGTACCTCAGGTTACATACACTTCAGGTTACAGACGCTTCAGGTTACAGACTCCGCTAACCCAGAAATGGTACCTCGGGTTAAGAACTTTGCTTCAGGATGAGAACAGAAATCGTGCTCCAGCGGCGCGGCAGCAGCATGAGGCCCTATTAGCTAAAGTGGTGCTTCAGGTTAAGAACAGTTTCAGGTTAAGAACAGAACCCCAGAACGAATTAAGTACTTAACCTGAGATACCACTGTATTCACTACTAACCCGCAAGCCCCTGTTATTCCAGCACTGGGTCCTCCGGGCTCACAAAGCCTTAGTTACTTACCCCACACTGCTGTGTGTTGGCACAGCCCCCTGTTATTTCGGTCTTAGAAACACAGCCTCCTCACACAAAGCTCTGCTAATATCATAACTTGTAAGGCCCCCTGCTGTGGCAGCACAGCCTCATCCATGGAGAAAACTCTCGCATCCTTGTTATATGGACTTGTATTTATGTGGCTAATTATTAAAACTTCGTGCTTGAATCAGCACGCAGAGGAGCAAGCCAAACTGCCCGATCTATCAAGCTATTAGAGTCGACATGCGGCGTGTGAGAGAGGGAGCTTGGGATGAGTTATTAGTGCCCTGGAAATGGGGTGACGAGGCAAAGCTAATAGCTTTCCATTCAAATGATGCCTAAATCTTCAGGCCAAAAGCCAAGGGGGAAATGGGGAGTAGGGTGGGGTGGAGAGAGGCAGAGACAGGAAGCGGGGAAAGATTGAGAAAAGGGAAATGCTATTCCTTTTTTTCTCAGCTTGACACTAGCTAACTGTAGGTAGGCTGGATGCTTGGCTATAGTAGCTCTAGAAGCTTTCAGCACTAAAAATCGTGGGCATATTAGCCCCACTGACAGACAATGTATGCTTCTTTTTCCAGCCATTAGATTCTTGGCAACGGATGCATGCAGCATTCTAATAAAAGTCAGCAAAAGCAGACAAATGAGAAAATAAATGTAAAGTTGTGACAGTCTCCTATCCCAGGAAGCAGGAATTGATTGATTTATTTAATTTGTGCCCCACCCTTTCTCCCAAACGAGCCCAGAGCAGTAAACATCTGCACATTTTTTTTGTAAATAAAAGGCATTCTAAAACAGTTTAAGAATTCTAAAAATAGTTGCAGTTAAAAACAGAACTGAAAGCAGAACACTTCCTTTCTACCTCCCCCATCGTAATGTAAGATATATTTGCAGGAGTGAGGTGAATGGCACCCAGGGCATAATTTCTGCATGCTAAATCCAATCCAAACTAGGATTAGGGATTGTGGAGAAAGCTAACTGAAATGCCGCTATCCCTGAAAATTCTCACTTCCCTGCAGTTCTCCAGCCTCAAAATATATGCACAAATTTGTATTTTAAGGGAAGAATGGCTAAAAGACATTTTTAGGGAAAATAACATACAAAAATACATTGTATTAGAGGAAATTGCTTGCAAAAATACTTGTATTAGTCAAAATTGGCTACAAATATGTGCATATTAGGATAAATACACACTAAAATATGGAGGGAAATTGTGAGGGGTTTTTTTTTAATGACAAACTGAATTTAGGAATGGAAAAATGAGAAACTTCTAGAAAACAAAATGTACTTATTCGTACATCCTGAACTGGCTTAGGACTAGGGTGCTCCTCTCTTTCATTCTTCCAAAGCAAGACCAAGGCATCACGCTGCCCTGGTTTCAATTCAGTGAAGGGGGGGGGGATTACCCTATAAATTAATAAGGAACTCGTTCTCCGAGTGTGGGTTCTTACGTAGCCAAAATAGAACCATCCACACATGAGAGGGAGAGATGTGATGAACAGACTTGGGGGAACCTCAGTGTTCACAAAGTACAAATATATTTAAAGAAAGAAAACTAAGGCCAGGCGGGGTGTGGTGGAAGACTCATAGCAGTCCACTGAAGACTGAGCATGTTCAGCGGGCATGGACTGCTGACTGCTGGTTTAGAATTTCAAATCCCTGATGTTCGCTGGGAATTGTACCACTGTGAAGGGGAAACTACAGTTCCCATGATTCTGTTGGAGGGGAAGGAGAGTCCCCTAGCCTACCAACCAAGGCTGTAGCGATGATTAAAGGACTGAGCTCACTGGAGAAAAATGTAGATGCAGATTAAACAAATAAATCCAACAGAAAAATTAAGGAGGAGTGCTGGGCTTGCCTCAATTTGTTCCCCAGGGGGCAGACCCAAGCAATGGACATTGGCTGGTTGAGCCCGCCCCCAGGGGAATCCCCAGACCCAGGCTGGCCTGCCATAGGCCCATCTGCAGCCAGGCCTCCAGGCCTACCCAGCTGACTGCCCAATCACTGACCAGGCCCGTGGCCAGGCTGCAATGCCGCCTGACCATTTAAGGTAAACAGATTTAGATGCAGATTGTTAAGTTGTGGGCGAACATACCAGATGACACAGCGATTCTTCCAAAGCAGCTCTTTATTTGTAAGCTGGAACAGAACTGACTGAGGAGCTCAGTCAGCCTGCTTATATAGAGCTCCAGAACAATGTAACTGTTGCCATTTTCTAAAACTATCCAATCACTGAACTTCACTTTCGATCCTTCATTTGCATAACTATCTACAGTATCCCCCTACTGGCCCAGGGTGAGAACTTCAGTACATAACACAGATTAAACAGATAAATCAGTATCGTAAAGATTGTTTTTTAAAATGTGTGGTGGTGAGAAGACCTCTGGCAGAGATTGGCTGAGCTGCTGTAATGCTTAGGAAGGAGGAATAGAAGCAGAAGGTACTTGCAAAGGGGGAAATGTCTGTGTCTCATGAAGCAGCAGATTAAGGGAAGGTGGGATTGGAAAATAAAGCAGAGAGGAAGTAATGGCTAAGACATAGCTGTCAACGTTTCCCTTTTTTTAAGGGAAATTCCCTTATTCCGAATAGGATTCCTCACAAGAAAAGGGAAACGTTGACAGCTATGGGCTAAGAAAATCCAAGGAAAGAGGAGGAGGAGGATTCTGAGACAAGAAGGGTGGGCTGGTGGGAAAGACGTGCATGGCCAGGAACTTCAGCAGCAAGGAAAGCAGAAATTCACCTAGACTGATTTGAAATACCTAGCCAGATCTTTGGCTGCAGGGCTCCAGCAAATCTAAAGTGTCAGAAAGTGTAGATACTGCACATGAAAGACTCCAAAAGGGAATGAGGATGGGTAGTATGTTTTGTGGGCATCGTTCATTGTGTTTACTTTTGCTTCAAGCAAAGTGAAAAGGGAGTGTGCGATTCAGGTTTGAGAAGTGAGAAGTTGGTGGGCAGATAGTGTTGCCCTGTGATGGTGTGATAGTGTTTTGGTGCTTTCAAATTCTACGGCTGTTTTCACACTGAGCATTTACTGTGAAATAGCCTCGCTTTGTTTACTCACTTTTTATGGAGCAACTGCATGACATCATGAACAAAACACACTGCTCTTAATGGTTTTTTTCAGAGCTAAGAAAATCCCAAGTATTTTAACTTCATGGAACAGCTCCATAATTTCCCCAGATGTAGAATAAATCAGGCAGCTGTTCAGTAAATTTTGCATTCCCTCCACCCTGCCAAACAATGCTTTTATTTCACACAAACACACAATATGGTCCTTCTAAAAATTATCCCGCACATTTATGACTGGGGAAAGAAGGACTGCCCACTTGGCTGCAGAATGCTATTTGAATTCCAGAAGTCTGGAAGGAGAGTCGTTGCTATTCCTCTTGAAGCTCAGAGCAAAACAGCAATGCTTGGCCGCTGCTAAATCATCCGTGTCTGGAAGCATCATATGATTCCTGATGTGGCTAGAGTATAAATGAAGAGGGAGCTGAGGAGCTGAAATCAAGACATGAGCATTGCTATGGAGAACAGAACAGAAGGGAGTGGGGGGCAGGGTCGGTCATCCTGGTCCAGTATGGGTCCTCCCAATGGACCAGTCTCTTCTTTTTCCTCTGCAATGATGCCTGAAGCTTATCTGAATCATTCAGATCTTTTTTCTCTTGTTGTTCTTTCACACTAATCACAGGCTTGAAAGCCCTATGCAAGCAGGCTTTGTCTATCTCATGCTTTTACCCAAGCCCACACTGGAGTTTGATGCTGAGGAGCCTCTGGCCTGGAAGCATCCTGCAAAGGTGCGCTTCTGCGCAGCTAAGCAGGATCCCGTGTAGCTTTGTAGTATCGTATTTAGCATGTCCCCTCCCCATGCCCCCTTAGGGAACCATAAAGGTTAATAGCTCATTACTGAATATTTATTTCTAGTGACGTGAGTCAGGATTTTGACAGGAGCTTCCCCTCTGGGTTGCTGATTCATTTTTCACTCTGTATTGCGCAGAGAGCACAGAACAGTGTGTCAGTGCCATCTGGTGGGTTTCTCCCAACACTGTAGGAGCCCATTATCTCTCAAAAGTCCCTGATGTCACCTTGAGAATCTTACCTGACTATTTCTTTATATGTGACACGCAATCACATCTATCTTTCCCCCATGGGTTATTTGTGTCTGTGTGCGCATGATTGTTTTCCTTTGTATGGAGGCTGCAGATTTAAGCAAAAGGACAGCAAAGAGAGATGTTTCTTAACCCTTTCCCCTTTAGCTGTTTTTCCCATTCAAAATCTCCCCACTGCCTCCCCCCCCCCACTTGCTGAGAGAAGCCAGCTGGAGGGAAAAGGGTTGTCTGCAATCCCTTCCACCCCCATGCCAGTTTCTTAGGTTAAAAACAGAAGGAAAATATACATTCCAGTGGGATCTCTCTCAGCCTTCAGTTCATGAAATACAGAAGCTCATTTTAAAAAGATCTTCCTCTCCACCCTGTGGGTCCATAGGTGGTTGATGAGAGGGGCAGCTTAAGTGTTGTTGTTGCTGCTGCTGTTGTTAACATGATCCTAAACCTCCGCTTCCTTGTGGGATATCTTCAGAAGAAAAGGCTAAGGAGTAAACCATACACAAGTGGAGTCCCTACAACGGTAGGATGGCACTTTGTATGCTTCCTTCTGTCAACTCCTGCAACCAAGCTGGTGACAAACATATTGCTCTGCTTTCCTTTGGACCACATCAGTGACGCTGAGAAAGGGATCTTGTCCTGGGGGCAGCTCAGGACCTCCATGCACATATTGTTGGCTCAATCTGCTGGAGCCTATATACTGGGGAAGTCCCTAACTCAGTGAGGGTTTGAGACCCATTGGCTACCCTCACCTGGTTTAGCCGACTGGTCAAAGCCATTCCGAAGGGGTTGCTGCTGCCACAGGCTGACAGCTTCCAGGAACCATAGGGGAGAGCTGAGCAGAGGGTGGGGACCAAAGGTGGACAAGCTACCCCAGAATGAGCACGATGTGTGCAGCAGTTTGACTTCACCCCTGGAGGCACACTCCATTGTCTCTCAAAAACAGACGGATGCAACAACAGCAACAACAACAATATCCCTGATTGCAGTGGCACATCATTGCATGCTGTTGCTTGCAGAGCCATCTCCACTTCCACTCTCAATGCATGTGGCTGCAGTAGTGCATTCTGCCTTCTCAAAGCAGCTAGTGCCATTTTAAAAAGAAAGAAGCAAAGGCAAACCAAAATCATGGAATTCGGTGGAAGTGGATTTTGAAGCAGTCCGTGTCCCAAATTGCATGCTAACCTGGGAGGTGTTGACCAGATGAGTCCACTTTGAGATTCAGGCCCACCAAATTCCACAAGCATCCCTGGCTGCCTCTGCTAAAAAGTGATGCTTTAAGTCAGTAGTTCCCAATTAGCTAAATAATGTGGACCCCCTGTTTTTCAAAAGCCAAGCCCTGGACCTTTGAAGATTTTAATCTCTCTCTGGTACTTTTTGTTATGTGAATGGTGCCACAGACTCCCCCCCCCCCCCGGGTGGGTTATGTGGACCCGACCCCCCCCCCCCGTTGCAATAGGTGGGTATCAAGTTTCTCTCTATATATATATAGCTAGTCCTGCTGTTCATAACAGCGTTGGGGAATAAATGGTGTCTGTTTTTATCTTGACAGATAGTAGTAGTGCAACAATCAATATGTTTGGAAGGCAGCTGTCAGTCTTGATATGGATTCTCGTACGGGTGGATACAGCGTGTCAGCTGTAAGCACCTGCATGAAAGTTTACGATCCCTTAAATGTCTGGGCAGCCATGCATCTTAGCATGTTATTTACAGTATATGAGTGCTCACCTATTATTAAAATCATAGAATTGGAAGGGACCCCAGGGGTCATCTAATCCAACCCCCTGCAATGCAGGGATCTTAAGTAAAGCAGCCATGACAGATGGACATCCAACCTCTGCTTGAAAACCTCCAAGGAAGGCGAGTCCACCACCTCCCAAGTGCCTTTGGTGTTGGAAGCCCATTTTTTGACAAGTCTAATTGCCAGGGAGGGGGCAGATTCTCATTAGAATTGTGTGCAGTTCTGGCAAGAATCCTCCCTGCAGTGGGACAAGGGGGGAGGGCTTGTGCAGCGCCTAGGAGAGGGCCGGGGATGAGGAGAGGCAGATCAGCTGAATGGAAAGATCCTGCAGGACACCCATTCCTCCCTCGCTATCAGCATGTATGTAAATATGTTTGCTCTTCTATGAATACCAATATAGCCATGCAATGAGTGTACAAATTAAATGATAACGATGGTGTACATATGCCTGGACTTAGGCATGCATGCACACACAAAACATGGCTCTATGTGTGTCCATTGCTGACTTCGGGTACTCATTTGTGCAGATGCCCCATCAGCATCGCTCCTAAATCAGCTAAGTAAATGTCCTTTTCTCTCAGTTAAGCTTCAAATCACCAAGGCCATCGTACAGCTTTGAAACGCCGCCACCCTCACTTCTTTTCCTGGCTGCACACTGCTCTGTTTAAAGATGAAAGCATCTTTGGAAGGAGAAGAAAAAAGTGTGGGGAGCTGCAGGGCATAGCAGATAATTATGTGTACAGTTGGAGCTTGTTCTAATGAAGCCTTCATCCTGCGTAGAACATCTGCTGTCCCCCACAGAGAGCACCACCTAGAGACCTGTGAGAGACTGCGCATCAGGCCAACATGTGCACTCCCCCTTGGCTTGCTTCTAAAGCTCCGGTGGGAATTGCCAGCAAATTGACCAGCTGATTCCTCTTTGTGCTTTGTGGCATGCTGCCCTCTTTCATTCAGCAGCATCCTTAAGTACCTATTCATCTCTTTGTAGGGCCAGGCAGCCCGTTTGAAACCTCCTCCGACAAAATGTGGAGGAACGGAACCTGTGATTCTTCAAAACGAACCACAGTTAGAAATTCAGTGCCAAGCTCACCCCACCCCAAACACACACACAGAGAGAGAGAGGGGGGGGAGTTCTTAAAATAAATGTAGATGGCAACTTGCAGCAGGAAAAGTATGGTTTGGTTTTTTATTTTAAAAATATGGATATTTAAGAAAATGGATGGCTACCAAAATGCTTGTTTCTCCCAGCCCAAAGGCTTAAACTTTTTGCAAAGATGGTTTCAGTCAGTTGCAGTTGCAGATACATTACATCTCATTTGCACACCAACCTGAAAGCCTCTGTAAATCCAACCTTTAAGACATTACAGATTTAAAAAAGGCAGGAGGGGTTTTAGATAGGAGTAGGGATGGGTGAATATGCCCTTTTTAGCTTCTCTCTGTTTCTCATTTTTTTCAGTTTTAAGTTCTGTTCTCCATATTTCTGCATATCATTTTGCAATAAAAAAAGTCATGAAAATTCACTTTCAGTGTGATTTTCTCCTATTGTATACATTTCATACTCAATTTTGCCTAGGGTGCACATTTTTGCAAGCAATTTCCCCTAATGTAACATTGTGTGTGTGTTATTTCCACTAATATATACATTTATGTGCACGTTTTACACAAGTGAATGCATTTCTGTGCACATTGCTTAGCTGATGAACTGCACTGCAAAATTTGGAAATGTTCAAATTTCAAACGGCGCCTGTGTTTCGGTCCACATCTTGTTTCAGAAAGTGCAAGTTAGGTAAGTGAATATTTAAATGCAAACTGAATTGACTTTTCTTCACCATCCCTAGATAAATGTTATTTGCTGTTCAGGAGGGCTGCATTATAAACCCCGAAGTACAGTGGCTAACACTAAAATGAGTACGTTTATGAAGAGAAACTAACCAGATGAACAAAGGCCCATAGGAAAGCATGGAGGTGGTCCTGCTCTGTTAACATTCTTATGAACATGCAGTCCAGGTGCTTGTATCCTGCTCATTCCATTTCCTACACAGGCAGAGCAATTCTAATCCTGCCCGGGGAGCAACCGGGCAGACATAAGTGGCAGCTTTATTGCTGCAACCAACCGCTGCCACTGATGCCAGGCAAGGCAGGAGGTGAGGACACACACACACGCTTCAGCTTCATGCCCTCACCTCTGTGCCAGAATGCCCCATTTAAAAGATTTCCACTGGCTACTGCCCACAGGAGAACTTCTGTAGGTAACACAAACCTTGGGGTCTCAAATTTCAGCAGTGCCCTGTGCAATGCCAAAATCCCCCCCCCTTCTTGCACTCCAGTCTAAATCAAGATTTCAGCATCCCTGAAGCTTGGTTCCCGGTGCAACAGATCCAGTTGTGCTCCCCTAAATCTGCCTCTGTTCCCAGCCATCAGGTTGAAGCTCAGGGCCTCCAGTTCAGCTGAGCCTCCTCCTTCCGAAATGGTGTTCCTCAGAAGTCAGCAGAGAGTCAACTGCTTGCCAGCCTAACCCCCCACCCCTGCCCGCCAACAATATCGGGGATTAGTATTGCGCTGTCACTCTCATTTCATTGGCAACAAAATGCTAAGTTCATATGAGCTTAATTCGGATTCATACAAAGCTGCCATAGTCATGTATTGCACATTTAAGCCAATCTCAATGCGGTTTAAATGCTGTGCAGTGCAGTCCTGTGCACATCTGATAAAAAGTAAGCCCCACTGTATGCTCAACACGGCTTGCAACAGGAACGTTGATGCAAGACTGCAGCTTAACATTCAACCTAGGAGCCCTGGAAATGGCAACTGCTTAAAGAACTAGGGATCTCTAATAATACTTTCACAGCACTCTTAGTAAAATAAATATTTCATAGTTTTCTGAGGTAAATGATGGTGGGTACAAATAGTTGGATATCTGTCTACAACAGGCATGTCCAACTCCCGAGAGACTCCGATCTACTCCCACTATTAAAAAAAAAACTGTCAGTGATCTACCCACTGGATTGACCAAAGCTGTTGAGGTTTTTTGGGAGAGGAATACCCAAAGTAGATCTCAATCGACCTGTTGGACATGCCTGGTCTACAATTATAATGCAGATATATATCCTTAATCATAGGTGTTTTCAATGCTTATTTTATTTAAAAACAAATGAGGTGCCAGTAATTATATCTTGATAAATGTCCTGTGGGTGCCAGCACAAAATGTCTGCCATGGGCAGGAAAATAAAAGAGGTGACAATACTTGGTATCAGTGAGTACTGAGTACTGTCACCGAAAAGCACTGGGTGTAGCCATTAACTGGTAATGCACAGATTATTCACTGATGAAAGAAAAGGCGTCAGTGCTAATTTATATGAGCAGACAATCTGGCAGGAGCGGTAAATAGTTTTACACAGCCTTAGAAAATATCTCTTGGCTACTGTCACCCAGCCAATTGTGACAATTTTATTGTACAATATTAGTTGCTTAATTCTTACCACCTTTAACACCTATTAGAGCGGATTCGCTCAAAGACATACCACAGCAGAAACAAACATTGATGGCATTTAATCATCCTGTCTCTCAGCGGAGCCTTATATTAGCAAGAAGCCATTTGTGTTTCTTTCATTGATGCACAAACGAGACAACAAGTATGCCCATCAAATAATCACACTTAACTGGACTCTCAGCTGCCTTAAGTCTCTAGTCCAATTATGGGAGCCTATGATTAAACTGCCTGTCATCAAAAACGTCAGATTTCATCTGCCTGAGGTCTCCGAGAGAAGCAGATCAGGCAGAGTAATGGAGCCATTTATATCCCAGATCTGAAGCATTTGCTACAACATAGAAATTAGTGTAGTAAAGCCAGGCTGCCATGAAGCAGTGCCAGATGTTAAGTTATTGGCCTCATTTGTGCCTACGATTAAGTATGGTTTTTAAGAGCTGTATGCATCTACTTGTCCGTCTGGAATAACCAAAAATACAATATGTGCCTGGCTAACCACAGCCTCGGATGCACCACACAGGCACTTTATGCTGTTAAGTGTTAAAATAAACACCCCGACTACATGCAGGGAGAGTTTGGAAAGTTATCTGTGTAAAACCAAAGACGAATTGTTATAACCACAGTGTTTAATTTTTAAAATGCCCCAATAACTGGCTGACTAAAAGCATGAGTGTGGGATTAGTAAACTGGTCACTTATAATTATTTATTTTTACTTATTTATTTAATACATTTATATCACACCTTTTCTCGGGTGAGCTCAAGGTAATGTACAGTACATGGTTCCTCATTTAATCCTCATAACAACCCAGTTGTGGTAGGTTAGGCTAACTCTATGTGTGAACCACCCTGAGCTCTGTGGAGGAAGGGGAAGATGTCAAAATGTAAATTAAGTAAATTTTGGAGCCCAGTATTGAACTAAGTTATGGTCAGAGAAAACCCATTAAAATTAATGGACCTAAGTTAAGTCAGACCAGGGCTGACAGGGCTGTTGTTGTTTAGTTGTTTAGTCGTGTCTGACTCTTCGTGACCCCATGGACCAGAGCACGCCAGGCACCTCTGTCCTCCACTCCTTCCCGCTGTTTGGTCAAACTCATGCTGGTAACCTCGAAAACACTATCCAACCATCTCGTCCTCTGTCGCCCCCTTCTCCTTGTGCCCTCCATCTTTCCCAACATCAGTGTCTTCTCCAAGGAGTCTTCTCTTCTCATGAGGTGGCCAAAGTACTGGAGCCTCAGCTTCATGATCTGTCCTTCCAGTGAGCACTCAGGGCTGATTTCCTTAAGAATGGATGTGTTTGATCTTCTTGCAGTCCATGAGACTCTCAAGAGTCTTCTCCAGCACCATAATTCAAAAGCATCAATTCTTCGGCGATCAGCCTTCTTTATGGTCCAGCTCTCACTTCCATACATCACTACTGGGAAAACCATGGCTTTAACTATACGGACCTTTGTTGGCAAGGTGACGTCTCTACTTCTCAAGATGCTGTCTAGGCCTGTCATTGCCCTTCTCCCAAGAAGCAGGCGTCTTTTAATTTCGTGGCTGCTGTCACCATCTGCAGTGATCATGGAGCCCAAGAAAGTAAAATCTCTCACTGCCTCCATTTCTTCCCCTTCTATTTGCCAGGAGGTGATGGGACCAGTGGCCATGATCTTCGTTTTTTTGGTGTTGAGCTTCAGACCATATTTTGCGCTCTCCTCTTTCACCCTCATTAAAAGGTTCTTTAATTCCTCCTCACTTTCTGCCATCAAGGTTGTGTCATCTGCATATCTGAGGTTGTTGATATTTCTTCCGGCAATCTTAATTCCAGCTTGGGATTCATCCAGCCCAGCCTTTCGCATGATGCATTCTGCATATAAATTAAATAAGCAGGGAGACAAAATACAGCCTTGTCGTACTCGTTTTCCAATTTTGAACCAATCAGTTGTTCCATATCCAGTTCTAACTGTAGCTTCTTGTCCCACATAGAGATTTCTCAGGAGACAGATGAGGTGATCAGGCACTCCCATTTCTTTAAGAACTTGCCATAGTTTGCTGTGGTCGACACAGTCAAAGGCTTTTGCATAGTCAATGAAGCAGAAGTAGATGTCTTTCTACGGCAAGGCAGTGATCCATGAAGGGGTTCAGCCCTTTACCTTCATAAATATCTCAGTTTACTAGCCATTAGTAAGAATATCCTGTCACATGGCCAGCCACAATGGCCACATATGAAGGACTCTTTACGGCAGGGGTAGGGAACGTGTGGCCCTCCAAATGTTTGCTAGACTCCAACTTCCATCAGCCCCAATCAGTATGATGGGACTTGTAGTCCGGCAACATTCCCCACCCCACTTTATTATTTGCCTCTGAAGAACAACAATCACAGGTAACCAACTGTGTTGCTGTGTTTACAGGAGCAAGAAAGGTAAGATGTTAGTTTTCCAAGAATAGCAATCAACCCACAGGTCAAGTGTGTGATCTTGAAAGTGTGACATGACTTTCCCTTTACTCCCCCTCTCCCCTCTCTTTTCTGTTTGTATCTCTGCTTTTGTTCCGCTTTCCCCTTCTGCTGCCTATATCTCTCCCTCCTCTCTATGATGCTGTTTTCCCTTTACATCTCTCTCCCCCTGTATTAAATCATCCGGAAATAATACATTCCCCATGCGCTTCAGGGCTGAAGCTCTTGCCTGTCACAGCGCCACACTTCACCATGGCAACCTGCAGGGAGGGTTAATCGATTTGGGGAAAGGGCGTGTTTCCTTCATGCTGACAGCGAGGGCTGATTGGCACATACTGTCCCTTAACATGCTTACAGAAGACAAACAGGTGGCAGATACAGCTCTCAGCACAATGAACTGCTGTCACCATTCGTTCCCCCAGCCCTCCCCACTGCTTACATGGCATTCCTGTAGGGATAAAGGGAGCAGGACCCCGTGCACATTGGTACAGGGCTCCCCTGCATTTCGTTCATTTCCCCTTCTTCCCTCACCTTTGTGGTTTTCAACACTAAATGTGCTCAGTGGCTTACATCTTCCTCCTCAAGCTGAAGAAGTTATGGAATGGAGCAAAAAAGAACTCTGTCATTACTTAGTTCTGCCCTTGCTGAAATCAGCCTAATATTATGGCAGAGTATTGAGATTCCTTCAAGTGTGTGTGTGTGTGTGTGTGTGTGTGTGTGTGTGTGTATCTCCTGCATTTCTGTGTAGGAATTTAAACTGAAGCATCCATGTGTGTGTGTCACATGTTACAGCTGCTTCCCAGCATGTTGGGTGTGTACACCATGAAATTTGTGAATATGCATTTGTCACACACCACAGTCTATGAGCATGGATTGCACACTAATTCCTGTGCACACATACCTTCACCGTCAAACACAGATGAATGAAATGCTTTTGCCGGTGGAATTTTCCAATATTTGTCTATTCAGTGCTGCAGATGAGAAGGAGCCAATTACTAGAGTCTCACGCTTCCTGCCCCTGCCCCCCCCCCACACAAACACAGAGTATTTCAAGGATGGGATAACATTTTTGACAAAGCATCTAGCAAATGTTTGCTGTCCTTCTGACATTTGTTGAAGCCCAATCTCACACAACAAGGGCCTCAGTTATATTAGAAACTTTTGCTCTGTTGAAGTATCTTTTGTGAAACACACAAAAGAAAAGGGGGGGGGACAAAATAAATTCATACATACATACATACATATATACATACATAATTTTATTTGCATGCCATCTTTACATTCTCAAGGCGGCTTACAACATAAAAAATACTTAATTGCAACATAACAAAAGTAGTCATAAATAATAAATAAAACATCAAAAAATGCACAACTAGACTGAACCATTTCCACATAAATAAGATCTAAATAAAGATACAAAACATAATAGAAAAAATAGCAACAGCTCCCCTTCCACCCAAAAAAGACCCCAGCTCAAGTCTGTTCAGCAACCTCAGCCTTTGTTGCTGGAGTCAGACAGGGCCCCCCAAGTAGAAAAAGGCCAGCAAGGCAGGGAGCAGGACTTCCAGGACTCACAGCCAAAACATTACCTGTTGCTTTTGAAAGGTGACACATGTGTGCTGGTCAAAGCTGGATGTTGAAATTCAGCTTCTGCATGACACCATGCAAGAAATTTATGACTTAAGAGTTATCTTTTATCTCCCTGAATCAGATATTAGTTCTTTGTAATGATGCTGCTTCCTTTTCTGCCTGTATAGTAGCATACCGTGTGCATATTAGTCTATAGCAGGGCATTCAAGTTGTGGTGCAATGTCCCCTCTAGTGGTGGAGATTGTCTACACAGAGATCCGTAATTAGAGAATGGAACTCATGAAGCTGAATACCAAAGTGCCAGATGTCCCTGTTAAATACTCAGGCAATACTTGACCCACTCTCAAGTCAGCACTGCAGTGGAGATGATTGGGAATAGATTTGTATCAGAGACGTGTTATATCCACTCAAGGATTTGTTTTGGAGTAATGGGAGAAATAGTATTTTGCAGCTGACCTGCATTTTCTGAAGCCAGCCTCTACAATTAAAATCTCTGTTTTCATAACACACAGGGAACAGGTTTTCTCAGTCTCCTGGGAATATATAGAATCGAGCAGCTCTTGACAGAGTTCTGGGTTCAACTGAGAGTTCCATTGGGAAGCCTGTGTTTCCATTTACATCTTGCATTATATCCGCATACAAGATTACTTTCTCCAAGGCTTTTTCTCAGCCTACAGCTCTCATTTTTACTACTTAACCTAATACGTCTTTACAGTCTGACCTTGTCCTGAAAGGGTTCTCTTCTTCTGGGCTCCCGTCTTTAGAGGGCTTAGCCTTGCCTGTCTGAGCAACATCTCAACTATGATTCAATAGCTTTCCAGTCAGGGCCAGCTCAAGATATTTGGCTGTCTGAGGCAAAGGACAATATGACCCCTCCCTCCTGGAAGCTGAATCTCAGGTCAACACTGGCAGCATCCTCCACTGCTCCTGAGGGAAACACACTGCATGGCAGGCCACGTGTCACCCACAGCTCTGTTCTTCAACAGCTTGCCACTGCTTCCTCATCACCACCACCAACCTCCATCAGCCACCTGAGATGGCAGCCTCGCTTTGCCAGCCCTGTTTCAGTCCAGTCTCATAACCTTTATCTTAGGAAAGAGATCCATGTTCAGTTTTGGGATGGGGCAAGTCTTCGATAGGAGGAAGCTCAAACTGCCAACTGCCCTTGAACAGGGCAGCTTCATTCAAGCTGGGTCCATCTCTCTTCCAGCATAGCCTGACTCAAGTCGGGGCTCACATCCCACCTCCACCGGGCTCTACTCTGCACATGTAGCCTCTGCTAGTGGGATAGAATCCCTCCTCTGCCTGTAACCCTTTCCTCAAGTTAAGGGAGTTTTGTTTGTTTGTTTGGGGAGCAGGATGAGCAACTGAACTGAACATGACAAACATCATTCTACTTCAGTCAAGAATAATGTTGAGGTATACATCTGTTACTGTATATCACATACTTCCACAAGTGAATTAATCGGCATGCTTTTCTCCTTCTCTTCTCTACAGGAATATCTGGATGTTCTAGGAAGACCCATGGTCTTGGCAGGGAACAAAGCAAAACAGGTTCAGTGGACCAATGTCTATCGGGATGCTTTGGTAAGTGAAATAACTTTATGAGTTCCCACAACTGGTCTTTTGGTTTTCATTTCTTTTCTCCTGTTTGTAAGGTCTACCCATCCACTGCAGTGTAATTTGTCCTACTTAATTTATTTTATGTCACATACCTCTTCAGTGTCCCAAGTCTGACATTCCCAAGTTGGTATCTTCTCCAGTTTCCTTCAGGAAACAGGCTCTGCGGATTCCACTGTACAGTGATGTACACACAAGACATAATAATTTACACCTCCCAGCATGGCCCGTCTCCATGTTTCAAGGCCATTGGTTTGCACAATATAATTGAAAGTGGGCAGTGGAATAAAAATCAAAGCTCCCTGTGACTTGTTTCAAGTTTTTTGGGGGTTTTTTAAAGAGAGATTTGATCATAGATCTCCTATGTCACACCTATTTGACCCTTAGGAGTATGGAGCTATTTAGATAACTGTGTTTATCATATTTTCTTGCTTTTGACATTTGATAGGGTCTGGGCTTGGTCATAACAGGCACTCTGCCAGTGTTCAACCTCACTGAAGATGGCAGCAGTGAAAGGAAGGTATGTTTTCTTCCTGCAATGTCCCCCACCCTGATTTTGACCTACTGCTGATACTCTTCCTGCTCATATCCACAATAGTTAGCCTGCTGTGAAGTATGTGTTTGTATGACAGAGAGAGACTCTAGCATCCAAACAAAGGTTTGTTTTGTTCTTTGCCTTCCATGTAGATGTCACTGATACCTTTAAACACAAAATGGTGCCGTGGAGTCAATTCAAAATCAGTCAATCTGAATCAGCCAAGTATAGCATCTCCCTGCCAAATTTTATGACGTTCAAAAGAAGTAAACATGGGGCAAGATTATAAATGATGGAGGGGCAGTTGGCTGGGATTTTTCCAGAGCAAATGCAAGTCAGTCAGCCCACCAGCTGACCACCTTCTTGTCCTGTGTTTATTGTTTATGTACATCAGCATCATACCTTTATGACCAGGGCTGCATGCCAAACCAATATAGTGTTTAGTTATTAAAATTTGTTAACTGGGAAGGTACCTGAAGTTAGGAGTGGCATAAATTCCTCCTTCAAATGACAGGTGAGCAGTAAGCATTTTAAAACATACTAGTGTGCGTATAATCTACACTCCTGCAGAAAGCAGAACTTCACCCAGTTATTTCTGTATCAATACCGTGTACTGTGTCAAAGTCCTGGGGTGGATAGTGCCCTGTAAAATCACTGGTTTGGGTGCAGCTGTATCACTGGAGGAAAAGAAAAGCTGCATCTTCTATGGGTCAACCGGTAGGAATGCTGTGCCGTTGTTTATAGAAGAACACCTTACAGAGAGGGATGGGTCAGAAACAGACTAATTACGTATGAGATACAGAAGTGTGAATAGTGTGGGAGCTCCCTATGCTGCAGCATTGCTATAGCTACGTAGGGCACCGACCTAGAGGAGAGATCATTGAAATCTCCTATCTGCCTACCCAGAGAAGAGCAGTTGGTGATGGTGGTAGTGGTAACAGTAACTGTAGAAACAGTAATAACAATTGGTAGCAGCTAATGTAGTTGGCAGAGCCACAGAACCACCCTGATGCCAGCATCGCTGTAGCTTCCCTGGGCAGGACTCGGGTGGCAGAAAGGAGAGGACTGCACAGGCATGCTGGGGGAGTCCAGCAGCAACAGCAGTCTTGGAAAGTCAGCTCCGACACACTACACTGTGTGGTGTAGTGGTTAGGAGTGATAGACTCATAATCTGGGGAACTGGGTTCACGTCTCCGCTCCTCCACATGCAGCTGCTGGGTGACCTTGGGCTAGTCACACTTCTCTGAAGTCTCTCAGCCCCACTCACCTCACAGAGTGTTTGTTGTGGGGGAGGAAGGGAAAGGAGATTGTTAGCCGCTTTGAGACTCCTTCGGGTAGTGATAAAGCGGGATATCAAATCCAAACTCCTCTTCTTCTTCTACACTGTGTGTTGTGTGTGTGTTCCCCTGTTTGGAGAAGTTTTCAATGTTTAATGCTGTATTGTGTTTTTAATATTCGATTGGGAGCTGCCCAGAGTGGCTGGGAAAACACAGCCAGATGAGCGGGGTATAAATAAATTATTACTATTATTACTATTATTACTATTATTACTATTATTATTATGCCTATCAGCTTAAGTATTTCTGTTGGATTTTTCTCACCCTGCAATGGCACCTGAATTCCAAAACAAACAAGCCCCACTAAACTACTCCCCAGTGAGTAGAATCCCAGCATGTGTCAGCAGCCTGTCTCATTTGCCTTATGCTTCCCAATTCATGTTTGTTTAGATTTATTAGCAGTAATAGACCTGCCATGGCATTCTATAGCTGCTTTCTGTTAAACAGCCAACAATCTGTTTCTCAACTAGGTAAGCGACAAGGCCAAAGACCAAGCCATTTATTCTCCGGGGAGCCCAGTTACTGCCTCATAAAGCAGCATGGCAACTCCATTGCAGTCATTATCCCATGGCGTGCAGTGTAGCAGTTGGTATTGTGGCTTTTTGCAGGTGCAGGCACCGGTGTCTCTTTAAGAGGAGAACGTACTTGTCTTAAAGAAGCATGTGGTTAGGGTAGAAGAGCCTGATAAGGGACTGGCACTGATTTCAGTGCCCTTGTCAGTCACTGGATTCTGTTTACTGTTGGGGTTAGTTTGCTTTTAGCTGTTTACAGCTCCCTCATGGGGTGAACCACTGAGCTGTTGGGGGGAGCTTCAGTTCTCAGTGAGCTTCCATCCTCCAGCTGACCCACCTGGGTGGGCCATTGGATCCTGCTGGACAGGAAAGAATATAAGATGGCTTCCAGCTCCAGTTGAGCTTTGCTCAGTTGAATGTGTCCCACATCCATCCATCCCGTTTACCTAATACCATGAGAGAAAAACTGTAAGGGTAGGTCCAAATGACACTGCAATTTGTCTACATTGTAATGCTTGCACAGTACATAAGCTGAGTTAATCTTGGAAATGCTCAAGCATTTTGTGGATCGCCATGCCATCATTTTACTTCATTTGGGAAGGCTGTGCAATCCAGATGCATGCATGTGAAAATTGAAAGGAAATCATATTGATTTTCCCATGTAAAAAGGGGGCTGCTGAGTCTTCTTATCATACACTCCCTGTGATTGAGTATTTTAAATATTGGTTAAAAACTGAGTTTATGTGTTTGTGAAAGAGAGAGAGAGAGACACATATTATTGAGTCTAGGTGTATAAGTGGGATGTCGGAGAAAGGAAGTTCAAATGTGAATTGTCATCCCACCATCCTCTTCAACCAGGGATCTCCCTCATCTTGCACAAGTATTACACTTTTTCCCTGTATGGCTTGGCTATGACAAGTTATCTCCTGTCCTCCTCTTTATATCAAGGACATGGGGGCAAATAAAAAACTACATCACTATTGGATGACGTCTATGTTGTCCACGACTTCAGTCTCTTGAATATAACTGCTTTTGCCGCTTGTGTTTTTTCAGAACCAGCTCATCCTCGGTGTTGTGGGGATTGACGTGACTCTGAACGACATCAAGAAGCTGACGCAGCGATACAATGTGCGTAAGGAATGGATGCCTTCCCTCAGAGTGGCATTCTTCCACCTGCTAGTCCCTGCAAAGTCTCAGCCGTGATAAAGAGCAAGCAGGGAGGGGGGAGGCATCTTTGGGAATTAGCATGAGGTTCACATTTGCACAGAATTCTCCTAATTGCTTCCTGCACTCCAGTTCCAAATCAGCCCCACCTATCTGTTAGTCATTGCTTCTTCTGCAGTGAGACAATGGGGGGGCTGTTTAGAAGGTCTTAGGTGTCTGTTCTGTGCTTGGGTTGATTAATGGAGGAGGGACAGAGGTCTGTAGAGATTATCTGTAGCAGTGGCATGGGAACTTTGCTGCAATTCCGCTCTTTCATCTTGAGCTGTAATTTGTTTCTCTTGTTGTCCTCCCATCCAGTTAGGGGCCAACGGCTATATATTTGCTATTGATCTGAATGGATATCTATTGCTACACCCAAATCTGAGACCTCAGGTAAGTGCAGTTTTCCCCTCCTTTGAATAACCATTGCTACCCACCACCACCAAAAGATAAGGTGACTTTCCATCCCATTTACCCCACAAAATGAAAGTGTGTCTGTTTGGCATCATCTGCTCTCTGCCACCGCTTTTCACCACACCATTCACTCAAAGAACATTTCCATAGGTCATTGCCATGTTTTCCTTCAAACTTCAATGTAATAAGCAGTGATTTGGTGCAAAATTCTCTTGCTATTATGCAGAGGGTTGATATACCTGCCTACAGCTGGATTGCTGTCTAACTGCGAACAAATGATTAGTTGGGAATATTAGTGATGACAATTTGACACCAGGTTGAAAGTAGTTCCAAACAGCTATCACAAACAAGTGAACTGTCCATATTCAGCCACAGATTTGCCACCAAAAAGCAAACATGTGCTTTCTCTCTGCTGATGGTTGTTGTTGTTATTATTGACCAACAGTCAACTATTTGCCTAATTGTTTAAAATCAATATGTTGAATTCAGCCTTTTGCACTTATCCAGCTCCTGCCCTTTCTATTTCTATGGCCTTTCTTTTTCCTACACGTTTCGTGAAGTTTCTTCTCTTCCATCCATCTCTTTTGGTACCTGCCCTCATGATTCCTAGCTCTTAACATCCCTAGATCACTACCTTTCCAGCCTCCCTGCAGCACACACCATTTTTTCTATCCTCCCACCCAATGTGGATGCTTTTCTGATCTTGAACTATATTCATGGTCATGGCATAAACTCACAAAGCCTTCCCCTAAAGTCTGAACTAAGAGCAGAAACATGCTGTGATGTCACAGAATGTTCACTAATATTTTAACTGCTGAGAGGTTTGACTAGCTATTTCCAATCAAAATGTGAAATTCAGCCATTCTCACCTCCACTTTTCTTAGCAACATAATAGAATCCTTTTTGCTTTAGACGCTGCTAAAGGGATTTCCACATTATTCTGCCTCCATGTCTTTCTCCTCAGCCATCCTGGGTTTCTCTCCAGAGCTCATACCTGTGCACAGCCCTTCCTGTCTCCAGCAACTCTCTGTGGTTTTATGTTTTTATTAACCTTTCACATATACATTTTGCACTTACTTTCATTTCCATTTTACAGCACTTCCTCATCAGTAGCTTAGCGATACAGGTTGGACTGCAAAAAGCTGGATTGCCCATATGTGGCAAGGGTGGCAAGATGCCAAACAGGATGGGATTCCTGTGCCTTTAAAAGTTCTGTGGAATAGAATGTTTCACTTTTCTCACCCTTGCATGATGACTATTAAAGATTAAAGATAATTTTATTAGGCCCACTCATTTAAAAAGTATGTTTTCTTACAAATATTTTATTTTATGTAAACCACTTAGAGGTGTTTTCTTTTATTAAGCAACATATACCGTATTTTTCCGTGTATAAGACTATATTTTCCCCCAATTTTTTTAAGTTTAGAATTGGGGATCATCTTATACATGGAATGTTTAAAATATGGAATGTTTATTTCTTAATTTTGGGCTCAAAAAATAGGAGTCATCTTATACATGGGAGCAACTTATACACGGAAAAATATGGTAAATCTTGTTAAATAAAATAAAATAAAGACACAGCAGCACTATTCTCTTTTGCACTTGGTCACTATGTCCTAAAAAAATAAGGTTACTAGGAAGTCTGGGTAAGGACTGGGATCTGGCCTCCCTGCATTATCTGCCGCACCAAGAAAGTCTCCAGTTAGCTGTGTAAGCAGGGAGCTCTTCTGTATCTGGTAGTTCATCAGAATTATAGGCTGATACAAGCAAGCCATTAAAGGGCAAACCGAATGTTTTTCAAAAAGTGGGAGATTAAGACTAGGAGAAAACCCCATTGAACTCAGTGGGATGTGGGCAAGGAAAATCAGAGAGTGATTAGACATGCAAAGGATTGTCCTGTAAGGGTGTGCCAACAGATGGAGCATTTCCATCTGCCAATTCTCTGAGGCTAAATGTAGACCATCAACAGATTTCTCTGTGGCTGCATGTCTCACTCCTACCAGCTGCCTCCATGCGTGCCAAACACTCCGACCCAAGAGCCGGTGAGTACCTTGGGTGACAGCCAATCCGTTAGCAGAGGGGGAGGATCTCATCATCTCCCTCAACAACAAATTGCCCAGACTGATGGAAGGCAGCAGAAATAAGAGATTTCATATCAGCCAGAGGCATGAGTTGGCCCTGCAGCGGCTCTTGTCTTCTCAGGAGAGGAGGATTATGGGTTGTGGTGTTCAGCAAACAGAGAATCAGTATATGATCTGCAGGACTCCCATTGTGCAGTGTGTGTAGATGGGTACAGTCCGCGTCTCGCAACTGTGACTTCTCTGCTTGTTCGTTCTTTGCTTGTATTTGCACAACCTATTTGTTTTAACATGGTGGATGAATGATGACTGGGGAAACTGGGCAGGGCTGGTCCTAGGTGCTTGGGAATTAAATTAATCTAGAGTTCAGCTAATTATTCACCACTCCAACGCTGGGAGCCATTTGCTGTACTTAATGCGGAGCAGGAAATGGTGTTCTTGTCAGCCACAGAGCGCTAATTGCCACCTCTCAGGGACGTGATATATGGACTTCCCTTCTACTCCTGGCAGGTGTAGACAGGAATTAGCTGGCCCCTTTTTTATGAAATATTACTTCCTTGGGATATTAAACACGCACACAAGAAGGAGTGAGTGAGGAGCCCCAGGCTAATTTATCTCAGGGGACGCTCTACATCTATCAGGGTGGGGCAAGGAAAACAGGCTTCCAGCTCAGATACCGTTCAGATAAATCTATCATTAAGAGGCCAGCCAGGAATTAGGGCACTGAGAAATGGCAGCGATCAGCGTGAGATATGTTTCATTGGCAGAAACTTCCAACTCAGTTCATCAGTGTTATTAATAGGCAAGTGATGTGGCAGAGACGGACAGAAAGAGCACCAATTTATTCACTTGCCTCAGTCTCACTCTGATCAATAGCCATTTAAATTGCTCAGCAGAATAGCACCACCACCACCACCCAAGACTCAATGCATTTTCTGTGCTTGGCCTGAACTCAGTCAACTTTTGCACAAGTATCTCTCTTCAGGTAGAACCACCATTTCATCTTGGCACACTCAGCCCTAGATAAATTACCTTTTTGTTGAATTTCTATACTGCCCTTCATCCAAGGATTGCAGGGTTGTTCACAATATAAAAACACAAAACTATATAGCATAGTAACAAACAAAAACAATACCCCCCCACACACACAAGCAGTTTAAAAGACCATAGATAATTTAATTCGCCAAAGGCCTGGGAGGAGGAGTGTTTTTTCCTGATGCCTAAATATAGGTAATGAAGGCACCAGGTAAGCCTTCCTGGGGAGAGCATTCCACAGACTGAGCTTCCGCAAAAAAAGGTCCACTCTCATATTGCCACCCTCCAGATTTCTCATGAGGGAGGCCCGTGAAAAAGGGCCTCAGATTATGATTGCAGAGTCCAGGTTAGTTCATTAATTTTGTATGTCCTTGCTATCAACGGGGGTGGGGTGGGGGGAGGCGCTTGAGGATGAGAGAGACCTTTTTTTGGTAAATTATGTGCTTCTATTTTCTCAACTGCAAAATGTAAGGAGGGGGGAGAATTCCAGGAACCTGTGACCCTGGACTTCCTTGATGCTGAACTAGAGGACGAGAACAAAGAGGAGGTAAGTGAAACCTTGGAGGTGGGGTCTGTTCTGTTTTAGGAAGTTAAGTGCATACAAGACTATTAAGTGGTCGCCATGTGGCCAAAATCAAAGCTATAAGCCAATTGTGAATATGCTTATGGCTTTGTAGAAGCGTTTCACTCGCTGCAGAAAATTAAGATTCCACCATGGGTTCATCTGCAGATGTGTCCCCATATTAAACAGCAATTCATCTTCCTCAATAAAGTGAATGCTACCATTTCAACGAGATTCCCAGTAATGGCAGCAATAGGCAATGACAGCTGCAGATATATGTACATCATGAGTACCTTACACTTCCATGTAGCAAAATGCACTTACCCAGTAAATATGCCAACATGTAGGACCAGGGATGGGCAGATATATCAGTTTTGGTTTCTCTCAGTGTCTCATTTTCCCAGTCTTGAGTTCAGTATGTCACATTTCCACATCAGATTGCATTTTTTCAAAAAAAAAGTCCTCATGAAAATTCATTAGCAATTTAGTGCGAATTTCTCTTAATACATACATTTTTGTTTGTAATTTTTGCCTAATATTTTTGAAAAGCAATTTCCCCCAATATGGTGCAATTGTATATGTTACTTTCATCAATTTTAATGAACACTTTGCCTTATTATATGTATTTTTGTACACGTTATTTAGCTGGAGAATTGCACTGAAAAAAATCAGTGAAGGATGGCTATGCTTTGTGTATTGTTTCGGGAAGCATGAATTATGTGGGTTCACCTTTAAATGTGAACTGAATCGAAGGTTTACCCCATCCTTATCAAATATATTCATGTCTGTTTTGCCTCATACCATAGTAATCAGTGATCCAACAGGGCTTCTTGCCCCATGTACACATGATGTGTATATAGGGAGAGTGTGCAAGCTGCTACATGAAAGTGTTATCTGCATAGGAATTGCCACACATGAAACAGCCCTTAGAGGCCTGGCCATGTATCCCAGGTTACAATCCTGATGCATTTTCACAGAACTTGCATATGGGATCTGTTCCTTGGCCAATGAAAAATGGTGCCTTGTGTTTATGCCATAACTGAGAGATTGCACAGGGAGAAGGGTAGGGAGCATCTTGGGGTATAAATCCCATCTCCATCCTTGAGACTAGTATTCTGGACTTTCTCAGCATCCAGTTGGAAAACATGGGTAGAGAACTCTCATTTTAATTACCTATCTTAGAATATTAAAAGAGTTTTCTAGAGAGGTAAGAAAGATGTCCAATTGCTATGTGCAACTTCTGGCACTCAGCCATGTGCAATGCCTCCTTTCACATTCTACCCCCCCCCCCGCCCCCCACTCCAGATCCGGAGAAGCATGATAGATGGATTTAAGGATCAGCGATACATCAAGACTCTGGTCAAGTCCCAAGATGAGGTAAAAACTTGTGGTGAACTTTCAGATTGTTTAGCAAACATAAGAGTGAATTGGTCTGTGTAACCAGGAGTTTTAAAAGACTGGATCAGTTTGCCTGGTCCTTAGTAGAGAAGGCATGCATGAGGGTTGGGAGTAAACATAAAAACCCTTGAAGTTGACTTATATTGAGTTAACCCATTAGCCCATGTAGACCACTCAACTAGTGGGCCACAGCCTGATCCACTGTAGGTTGCAAAAGAACCACTGCAACCATTCAGATATATGGGGAAAGTTTAAGAAATGAGTCCCCAATTGCATGTTTGGGTTAAAAGTGGGTCCCAGGTCTGAAAAGGTTGAAGGTGGTTTTCTTCTCTGCCTGGCAATGGCTTTCCAAGTTCTATAGAAGAGGCTTTGCCATTCTCTTTAATGGCTAGCTTAAAGGCACAAAATGACAAAAAACAGCTGTCCTTCAGGACTTGATCTTGGGTGAGAAAACCAACCTGACTTGTATTTGCAAAACGTGAATGGAACAAGCTGGGAGATTATGACCTCCTTGGCTTTGTGCACCTTTTTTTTGGTACAGTGCCAACCAAGTTTGGAAAGGTGTTACTGGAGTCTATATACATTCCATCTCCCTCTCCAGGGTGGTGGTTAAGTTGGATCTGGCTCCTGAATGCTTATACCTGGTTTTGGTTAATCAGGACCTGTTAGTGCTCAGCCATTATGGAAGCATTTTCCTTGCCTGAGATGATTGCAGTGATTTGGTGCATTTTGTCATTGTTCTGGAAGACTGCAGTATATAGACGAAGTCTGCCTTGTCAGATGCAGTTCAGGATTTCATGGCTGCCATGGCGTTGCCCCAACATACCATTATCCCAACACTTGTGGTAAGCCATACTCTGGGCCTGGTGCTCTTGATTCAGCAGTGTAGTGATCTGGATTTGGATAGGATTCTGTTGGCTCATTTGTCATGGTTAGACCAGTTCCTTATAAGATTTAGACTTTCACTGACTATGTATTTCCACAAGGATTGGGAATCTAGTAGGATGGCTCTCTCTCAGAGGTTGATAGATCCAGATGGATTCCTGAGACCACTGGGGCAGTTTCCAATCTGCATTCCTGGAGCTTCTATATAGATTCTAATCACCCAATGGGATACAGAGATGAGAGTAGTAGTAAATTTAGAAGGGCAGGCACACATCATGACAGTCTCCATAGCCATCTCCCATAGCCGGAGTCTGCAGCTCTGCTGCCAAGTTGATTCACTGCAGGACTGCATGATTTGAAACCTCAAATGACACCTTCAAACAATAGTTTCTGCTTCAGCTTCTGGGGACTTTGTACTGAAGAAGAAATGGCTGCCCTTGCGGTACAATCAGCGTTGCTGGAAACAGTAGTGGAAGCCATCATTTTTCAGCATTGTTTGAGGCTTCAGTTTCATGCAATGTGGCAGTGAGCTAGCAGCACAGCTGCTGGCTTGCCAATTTACTAGTAGAGAGAGAGAGAGCGCGCAAAAGCTGTTCTGGATTATTACATCATCATTCTGGGTTTTGATATCGATCCAGAGTGGCACCATGTTCATGCAGTTTCCACAATTGCTCCTAGGCAGGCTCTTACATTGACTTGAACCCAACCAGCTCCTTTGTTTTCTGAGGAGCCTAAGAGCTATGAAGCAATTGGGAAGACTTCTAGAATGCAGGTTTTGGAAGACTCACAGTCAATCTAAATGAAAGAACGTAAAGGACTGGTTACAATGAATATTCTTTAATTTTTATTTTGAATTAATATTGGTGTTTTTACTATTTTGCTGTGTGATGCCCCAATAGTTTTATTAAAGCATGGAAGAAATAATAATAATAATAATAATAATAATAATAATAATAATAATAATAATAATAATAATAAATGCTCTCACTCTTATTTCTTCACCTTTGACCTTCCAGAGATACATAGATAAAGTCTACAGGACCTATACCTGGGCTCCTATCAAAAGCACAAACTACAGGTAAGGAGCTAACAAGAAGCAGCATGGAGTAATAGCTTCCCTCGTCCTATTCAGCTGAACCTCCACCATGAACGGTGATCTGAAAGACTGCTTCAGAATCTCAAGAGAGCTATTTAGGAGGCAGCTATTTAGGAATCTCTGCCTCCAACAGTGGAGGTAGAATATAGCCATTGTGGCTAGTGGCTGATGTAGATCCAATGGATCTGGGTGGCATCTCTTCATCAGCACCAGGATGCTGCTCAGGATGGTGTCTAGACAGATACAGTTGGTTGGTTGGTTGGTTGATTGACTGATTGATTGATTGATTGATTGATTGATTGCATTTATATTCCACCTTTCCTCCGAGGAGCTCAAGGTGGCATCCATCGTTCTCCTCCTTCCCCATTTTATCTTCACAACAAGCCTGAGCCAGTAATGATGGGTTGTTCCTTAGCTGTCCAATCCATGGCTGCAACACCTGTAATATCAAGAATCTTGATTTACATCTTAACTTTCATTATTCGCACCTAAAAATAGTAAGATTTGTAAAGAAATGATTTGCGGAGGGGGGTACACTTTCTCAGCCTGTATGACACATACAACTGTCACATTTTACAGCTTTACTATTCAACTAGGAAAAACAAAATGAATATAGTCAGCTTTTTTAAAAATGTAAGGCCGGCTTTTTCTGTTCTTGCCATTTGATTGTGCTTCTCATAATCCTATGTGATGCTTACATTTGTGACAAAAACCCAGCAGTTGGCAATAATATCCGTTATTAAGCTGGTATAAAGTTTTAGGCAAAGGAGCTTTATTCAAAGTGGAGTCATAGTGGGGCAATGATATAATGACTTTCTGAATAATTTTGAAGAGTTACTCCCACATGTAAAAAGATCCATGAGGCTGGATGGATAGATAAATAGATAACTAGGATTTAGTAGCAAATTGCCTTATAGTATTTTCCATAAAAGGTAAAGGTACCCCTGCCCGTACGGGCCAGTCTTGACAGACTCTGGGGTTGTGCGCCCATCTCACTCAAGAGGCCGGGGGCCAGCGCTGTCCGGAGACACTTCCGGGTCACGTGGCCAGCGTGACAAGCTGCATCTGGCGAGCCAGCGCAGCACACGGAACGCCGTTTACCTTCCCGCCAGTAAGTGGTCCCTATTTATCTACTTGCACCCGGGGGTGCTTTCGAACTGCTAGGTTGGCAGGCGCTGGGACCGAGCAGCGGGAGCGCACCCCGCCGCGGGGATTCGAACCGCCGACCTTTCGATCGGCAAGCCCTAGGCGCTGAGGCTTTTACCCACAGCGCCACCCGCGTCCCCTAGTATTTTCCATACCCCTCATTTAATAATAAACTCTGGTGCTGGCAGAGCAGAATACAACACACGATTAGCAGAACCCATCCAAAACCAATGGGGCATCAAACAATTGGGCAAAAATAACTATTCAGTGACAGTAAGTGAATAATGGCAGTTCTGAGAAGAAGTACTGCAGGATCCTTATCTTGATGGATCCATTGAAAAGGTTTGAGCATCTTTGTTCTTGAGGAGCTGTGCATTGCGCTGCATTGTATGCACACCCATTGTTATAAGATGTGTGGAAATGCAATATGGGGAAAGGTAAAATGCAGCTATTTCTACTGCACAGTGCCCTTCTCAGTTAATAATAATGTGTTTTAAAAGAAACATGCTTATTTTTGTGCATTTAAATTGTGACAAAAATTAGAGAGCTGCCCTACTTTAATGGTAGCTCGAGGCATCGTTTTGAGTACTGAAGCCTGAAAGTGTTTGGTGAGGCTGCCACCTAGTGCACAGTTGTTTGTTGCAAATACACATATTCCCCAGGGATTTCCTAGTGCAGTTGATGTTGACATTATAAAGCGCAATAACTGCTTGGCCTATTTGAGACAGAAGAACCTGTCCAGCCCAGCTACATAATTAAGGGTCCTTCAGGACTTCTTATCCGAGAGTTGCTTTAAGACTCCCACACTCCCTTCAGCCCCAGCCATCATGCCCAATGGGCAGCGATGATTGAGTGCTAGTTACAGGTAGGTAGCAACTAAGTTTGTTTTTGGTATGAGCTTTCGTGTGCATCTGAAGAAGAAGTTGGCTCATGCCAATAACATACTTAGTTGGTCTCTAAGGTGCTACTGGAAGAATTTTTTTTATTTTGTTTCAATCCTGAGTGTTGTCGTTCAAAAACACATGGAGGGCACCAGATTGGGGAAAGCTGCCCTGAAGAATAGATGTACAGAATTAGAAATGTGCCTTGTTTGTTGTGCATCTCCATATATATATTTAATAACTGTTGCTAGTCTCAGGGCGGGTTCTGTACCTGCTATGGCCGATGGACCCCATTACGAGGAAGTGCTTGTAAGCCCTGGCTCCTTGGAAACCCCAGACAGAAGTCAATGCCTGTTCTCATCTCCTCTAATCTGTGTTATTATCTCTTTGGCTCCACTGCACCCCCGTGCCTCAGTTTGTGCCGCAAATAAAGGTCCAGTTTATCCACCCCCTGAGAAGGTGATTGTTAAAATACACTCTGCTCCATTCCTGACAGACCCAATGGTCATCCTGTGTCAATAGCTCACTAAAGTACTATACTGGGTGGTCAATATATTACATCCCTGCTCTTGTTTTTGCCCATGTCTTCAGCCATCTATTGCTAGCAACTGTACAAACCATTTTGTGCCTAAATATCACAGCAATTTCAGAAACACTATTTCTCTCTCTCTCTCCCCTTTACCAGCCTTGGTTTGGTCTTGCCGCACTACAACACGTATTACATCCAAGCTATTCTCAACGACCAGATTCTCCAGGTGAAGTGTAAGTAGATACTTCCCGTTTGCTGTTGGCCTTTCGCGTGCTCTGTGACCCTGAACCCACCAGCTAGCCTAAGGATGGCTAATAAGAGAAAACAAAGCGCCAGAGTCACTTTTTACAACGTTTATCAAATGAAAAATAAGAGCAACCCTACACATAGAAGAAGAGGAGGTTTCGTTTTATTCCTGGAAGAATAACGCAGGCTTCCCGGGGATGTGAAGATTTCCCGTGACACTTTGCATAAAACAAACTAAAACCTTTAAAAAACATCCAGGGGAGATGAGGTTGAGTTGCTGCTTTAAATGCTTTTTATGTACCAGGTGATAACTCTGTAGCAGCCAGTTAATTTGAAAGCTGGGAAAGTTTGCATGTTTTGTTTTGTTTGTTTCAAGCCATTATTATTTTTATTTAAATTTTGGATTTATTTTTTCCTAACTAATTTACAATTAATCTGTGTACTTGTGTGTTAGCCTACCCTTGTGTGTGATCCTGGGCCCTACTCTCTCATCGCAGGGTGGGATGGACTTCCAAGGGCGTCTCTAACATCCTGCTCTGAGTGATTCTGGCTGTGTCTCTTTTTCTTCCTGTGTTTATCCCTCTGTCTCTGTAATCTCTCTCCTTTCTCATCTTTTTCTCTCTTTCTTTTCCTTTACCTTCTGTAAGTCCCATACTACACGCACGCATGCACGCACACACACACACACGCACGCACACTGCATTACTTGTAGTTGCTCAAAACTTCATTCTTAAAGGAGTTCCTTAGCACTTGAATAGCAGATTTTATGTCAAATAGTGCCAATATCTTCCAAAGTGCTTCACTTGATAACTCTGATCTGGTTATCAACATGTTAGCTTTTATTTAAATAAAGTGCAACCCATCTTCAAAAAAGACATTGAGGCTGTGATTCTGGGTGCACTTACCTAAGAATAAGTCCCATTGAACTCAGTGAGGTTTACTTCTGCATAGTATTGCACTGTAAAACATTTTTTTTAAATCCATAGGTGGTTTTCAAATAAGTTTTACTCAGAGTAGAACCACTGAAATTGATGAACATGAGTAATCTAGGTCACTGGGTCTCACAGAGTAAAACGTACTCCTATGTTGGCTGCATTTCTCTCTGAAGGAGATTCAACAGAGGGATCATCCTAGATTCTGGACTTTACACTCATGTTAAACTCAAAACATGGACTGAAAGTTAATTCAACAATTCATGATAGTCTTCCTGAATAATGTTGTATATTCTTTTAATATTTCTTTCTTACTTTCCATCCACATAAAAAAGCTACCGTTTTAGGGGAAAATATCCTAGCAATCCTTTTTCCTCGTATGATAGATATTAAAACATAGAACATTTCTAAGTGATAGGTACTTTCAAATAAATAAATGCTCCCATATATTTTCTTTGGTGGTACAGTACCATGAGAGGACAGTACCAGCATGTATGAATCAAATAAGGTTCCCTGCATGTTCTAATCAGTCATTTTCTTCCTGCCTGCTCATGCCTCCATGAGTATACTATATGATCTCAGCGAGACAGCATCTCCCACAAACACCTAGAACAGAGGATGCCTTTTCTCCCTGGTGGTTCCTTGCAAGATCCTGCTCTGGCCACTGTGTTCTGGGTTTTATGTCCAGAAGTTACATCATCTCCTTCAGAGAAGGGCTGCTGTACACTGTGCAGTAAGAGCTCCAGAACTTGCATTCTAAATGGCACAGTGGTTGTTCAGTCCCTGAAATCCACTGTTGTCTGATTCAAGCTCAGTAATGAAACTGGAGAGAAAGGATCTGTCAATATCACAACCAGACCAGGATGGTGGCTCACAGAATTATTCTGCAGCATTGGTGCCCAGGGCTTAACGTGCAGCTTTAGGCACTTTTATGTTTCCTTTCTCAACAGCACTGGTTAAGGCACAATCCCACCTCATCTGCGGCAGCCTAGAGTAGGTACTCTAGGGAGTAGGCTCCCTTAGAAAGGTAGGACTCTGCTTTACACCAAGTTAGACCGTTTGTCCACCTGACTCAGTACTGTTGACACTGGCTGGCAGTGGCTCTCTGCGGTCTTGGACAGTGGTGTTTCCCAGCCCTATCTGCAGGTGCAGGCATGCACTCTACCACTGAGACACAGCCGCTCCCCTGAATGTTGTGTTGAGTTTAATATACAGATGCGGTGACATTTCCCACAATCGCTATCACCTTTGGTCCTTCCAGAACCACTGCTAGTGGCTACTCCTGCTGCACCACCTCGCCAGAAGGTCACCCACACCTTCTTATCAAGTTTTCCATTTCTTTTTAAAGTGGTCATATAGTTTCCCTCCATGTAGCATAATTTGAGGAGGAAGGGTGAGGCTCAGTCTTTTTGGTTGTGTTTGCAAAAGAAAATTAAGAAATAATAATAATAATAATAGGAAAAGGACCCCTGGATGGTTAAGTCCGGTCAAATTCAACTATGGGGTACAGCGCCCATCTCGCTTCAGGCCGAGGGAGCCACCGTTTGTCCACAGACAGCTTTCTGGGTCATGTGGCCAGCATGATTAAACCTCTTTTGGCACAACAGAACACCGTGACAAGTGCCTGAGTGCACAGAAATGCCATTTACCTTCCTGCTGCAGTGGTACATTTTTATCTACTTGCACTGATGTGCTTTCGAACTGCTAGGTTGGCAGAAGCTGGGACAGAGCAACGGGAGCTCACCCCGTTGTGGAGATTCAAACCACCAACCTTACGATCAGCAAGTTCAAGAGGCTCAGTGGTTTAGACCACAGCACCATCAATAGTAATAATAATAATAATAATAATAATAATAATAATAATAATAATAGCCAGACCTTCTCTCCACAAGTGGTCTGCTTCCAATGTTCCTCCACCTTTAAGGTTCTCTTCCTGAAGACAGTTGCACCCACACACTTCACAAACAGACCCAGGCTCACCACACCCTCGCCCTCTCTTTTGTCCCTTTGTTTCTTTTCCTTTTCCCTCTCTCTTTCTCTCTCTCTCTGTATGTATCCTTTGTTAATCTTGAATTTTGCATGGTCTGCTAACTCAGTAAGAACATTTCTATATCAAGACTGTTGCAAACTGTTTGCTACTGAATTTCATTTTTTCTGTTGGTTATATAATATATATCTATTTATCTAGTTATATCTATACATTTTTTATTATTTTATTACTGTGGCCTTTTTATTGGTACTTTTATTATTCTTTTTTTAATTTTTGGTTTCTTTTTCATGTCGTTTTTTGCAAGAGGTTTCCTTTCGGTATGATTATGATACACAATATTTTTATTCAAACAGCCATTGAATAAAATATTGTTTGTACCCCTTCCCCTTTCCACCCAACCCCCCTTTTTTGTTTTCTGTTTTTTGTTTGTTTTTTCTTGCTTTCTCTCTCTGATGGATTCACACAGTACCAAGCAAATTGAAGGGCAAGTATTTTCAGTCTTAGACCACTCCCCTTCCACCACCCCCTTCTCCTCACCCGTGTCCAGTACCCCCACCCGTCACTCCAAACCTTCACCGTTCCCCCTCACCACTTACCCGGCCTGCTTGCCCATTACCTTGCCCGTTTGCCACACCTAACCTTGCAAACCACCACCAAACTGTTCCTCCCTGTCTCCTGCTCCTCCACTTCCTCCCCTCAAACTCGTTCACCCTTTTTTTGAAAGCAACATGTCTTGTTATGTTCATAATAGCTTCACCACTACTGATCTCCCCACTCCTTCCCTGTGCATTGCTCAGAGACTCAATCCGTTTAAGACGAGCCAACTTCATATGGAATTGTTATGTTTGAATTCAATAAGGTTTTTTGTAGCTAGTTTTAATATCCTGCTCTTCTTTCTCCCTGCAAAAATGCCTCCCTCACGCCCTTCCTTCCTTTCTCCTCTCCTGTCTCACGCCTACCCTACAAATCTTCTTCCCCTATCCTTGTCCCTGTGCTTTCCTTCCTCTTGAAGACAACTCAACCTGAATGGGACAGGGCTGTGCAGAGACCTTCAGACTGAGAAGTGTTTGGAAATGGAGTCCAATATCACTTCCGCAAGAAAATATTTAGGCTTCTTGAGTACTGAAACAGCAGGGAAAGTAGAAATCTCAGACAGGTCCACAGCGTGTGTAGGGATGGAGGAGGACTTCTTTTGGTCTGCATTTCCAAGCAAACAGAGCTAATTCACACCTCCTGGATGAATACAGAGATCAGTCCTTAGAATTTTGCAGGACAGGTCTCAACTATTAAAAAAATGTACCAGAATGCATTAAAATAAATACTTTAGGATAAAATGCATTTAGAAATGTGTGCCTTAAGATAAATAGGGGTTTAAAAATGTATTTTGTGATCAAATACTATTTAAGAACATAGTTGAACACTTATTTAAACACCAATTTTCATACAAACCTTAAAAAATTCACAGATGAATTCACAAATGGGCTGGGCTGGACTAATGAGTAAAGGAATGTGAAATTATCGTGGGCACATAAATAGACTGATCTGTCCATACCCTAGCCACATGCAGATCAAAGTTGTTTCCCCAAAAGACATAATCCTCGCAAGTTGCAGCCAGCAATAATACTTCATTAACAATAACTGTCCCTTAGCTTCCCATAGATAAAGGGTACAGCGTGAAGATAATTTACCAAATTTCTCACAAGGGTCTTGATTCAGCACCTTCAGAATCCAGTTGCAGTCTATCTGGCACCTTAGGCTAAAACTGTTTTGCATCCTGTTTTGCATTTTGGGGGTTATAGATAGAGCCTGGGTCTCCATCTTTTTCTGTTTCCTCCTTCTCTTGTGGGTCAAGTCCTGAGAATTGCAGAGCAGTTGCACTTCACTTTGAACACAAAACAGGATCTGCTGGTCATCTCCCCCAATTATGAACATGAATATGTGTACATGGGACATTAACAATAGCAGGAGACTTTTCTGGGTCTTGGAAGCTTTCCGCGATAAAATTCCAAGGCCACTGTCTTGTTAACCTACATTGAGGCAGACTCTTTAGAATGCGGATGCCACTGTTATCAGGGTTCTGTATTGCTAAATAATGAGCTCAGCAAAGATGGGGAACCTGTGGCCCTCCAGATGCTTTGGCACTACAACATCCATTTATCCCTGACCATGGGCTCTGCTGGCTGTTGGAGTCCAGCAACATCTGGAGAGCACCATGTTCCCCATCCCTGGTGTAGAGGAATGTGCAACCTCAGCATCCACTGCAGCATTTCATCCAGCTATGGCATGAGCAGAAGAAGAAAAAGAGTTATTAAAGACTGCTCCGTAGCAAAAGCAAAATATTGACAATGGGGAACAAAGGCATTCTCGAGCACTCCTTATGTTATGGTCTGAGGCTGTTTGCACATTATCAGTTTAAAATGCAGCAAGGTCTCTCCATTCCCCTTTTTGCTACATTTCAATTTGCATTTGCATGTCAGTGCAGTTGGGTGCATTTCCAGGTCACCCACTGCCTGTCCACATCAGTGGGCATGGATGTCTTCATATGGTTTACGTTTTCCAATTGGATTGAAGCTGGTTTGGGAGAAAACACATCCAAATGCCGTGTTTCTGAAGAAATGGCAGGATAGATGTGGATCATGGCTAATGCCATGGGTACACAGCTTCATAAATCAGTGGTGGGAGTGCCCTGGGTCCAGAGTAAACAGAAGTGTGTACACAGCCCGGGTTACATGAAAGCCATGATTGGAACTCTGATTTTGGCAAGGGCAAAGCTGAAACAGGGACCAACTATACTGTCAGTTATTCCCAGGGTTAAAGGTCCTTTAACATGGCCTGAGTTGGCAAAGTCTGTGCGGTGAAGAGTTTACCATTCACACAAAAGCAAAATGAATTGAATATGGACAGCTATTTTCATGCATATGCTGCCCTCTGATCTTCTCAGTCATCCCTGTCACTACCCAAGGATACATGCATTCTTACAAACACAGAGATGTGCCAGTAAATAGAATTTTGAGGGGGGGGTTAAGCATACTGACTATTTTTTCATCCATTTACGTTTTATGCCTTAAGGTGCCTAGCAGTTGGGAAGGTGTGTGCAGATAGACATAAAATAAGTGTTTGCCATAAACACAGAGTGGAAGGAAGAGACACCGTTCATGTACGGGTAGCTGGCACATTGTGACACCAAAGAGTTATCAGCAGGGACCTGACCTCAAGCACTAAGGTTCTGTCTGTCGTCATCAGCCCTGTTCTATCAGCATTGAGCTGCCTGTTCCCGGTGACCCTGTAATGGCAATGCTGATGGAATAATTACTTAGTGTTTTTGTATTCCTTTCCTCTTCCTCCTTTCATTGGCTTGTATCCAGACCCTGCCTTTTAGTCCTGTTCGAAAATAGCAGTCCAACCTATGGCTGTGCTGCCCTGACAAAGGGCCACGTATGTCTTGTAATGCATTGTGGGAGATATTGGTGGGGGAAGGAGAGGCGTTTTAGTGGTCTCACAATCAATGTCTTGATATGGATATGCTTGAACGGACAATTTGCTGCTAAGACAAATGCATAACTGTGGTAAGGTTGCTTGGATGGTGATTAAAAGTGAGTGGGTGTCCTTCAGAGGAAAGCCTGCAACAGCTATCCCTCATTTTGTTTCAGCCACAAGAGTGGGCGATGTAGTCAAACCAAAAGATGTTCAGATTGCTGAATGAAGAGCTAAAATACTATGATGCTACACGCTAGGGAGAATATACAAAAATGAGCAATAAATTTGACTGCTATTGTTCCTTCCATAGAACTAAGCAAAAATCCTATAAGCTTCTTTAGAGTGACCAGTGTGCTTCATCTGTATCACCTTCTGGTTAAAATGTCGCTGAATTGATAAGATCCCCCATTGCTCTAATCGTCAAAGCAGAGCACTTTAAATCTCATTCACTTTCTTGGGGTCTCCAGTGGCGAGCACTGTTGAAGTGCAGGATGCTAGGAGAAGAAAGTAAAGGAATTCATATATGAAATCGTTTTCCCTAGAGACATTAACATTCAGTTGTACAGATTTATTGGAGGCAGTCCTCTAAATATTCCTTCCGCCGCCCTTAAGAATTAAAATAGCAAAATAGTTGTTGTTTTTTGGGGGGGGGTGTTAAGTGGATTTTTATGTTAGAGATAATGCATATAATTTGCAGCACAGTTAAATAGTGGCTCCCACACTCTGTACAGCAGCACTTCAGGTGTGATGAAGGACATAAGCAGACAGGCTCATATAGCATGAAGAGAACTGTGCTAAACTGTGTCTTGGACCTCAGGCAGCTGCCCATAAGCACACAGTTGCATTGTATTGCTCTAGGCACATTGCCAGCCTCTTTGGCTACCTGAATCCTTTAGCTGCTCCTTTAGGAAAGCTGTGCAACAGGATGGGGAACCTATGACCCTCCAGATAATATTGGACTACTGGCCATGCTAGTTGGGGCTAATAGAAGTTGGCATCCAGCAACATCTGGAGGGTTCCCTATTCTTGCTGTCCAGGGCTATTCTGCTTTTTATATATATATGGTTCAGATGCAGAAGAAGCAAAGGTATTAAGCTTTTAGTTGAACTGTGGAGCATTCAGCCCAGTGGAAGCTTCAAAAGCACTGATTGTGTGGACCATGGAGGACTCTTACTGGAGCACATTCCAGACCGGCAGAAGAAGAGCAAGGGTGAGAGACTTTAACAACTACCCACCTCCAGATTCCCATCCAGGGGGCTTCTCTCTCCACCACAGCCCTGTGAGTGACAGCAGAAGTGAGTCAGCTGGGGTGAGTGTCCAAACCCCTCCATTCCTGCGCTCTACAAGGAAGAGCCAGCAGGCACCTCAGGATGCTCTGATGAGGTGCATCTCCAGAAGGGACCATTCAGATCTGAGGGCTTTGCCAGAGGTAATACTCCCAACAGGTTGCTGCTGAAAGAGTGATGTCAAAGGGGATTGTCCCTTTAGGTCTTCCCTTAGGGCTGCTCACTGAGCATGGTATGGCAATTAGCATATTCATTGGGAATGCTTACATTTTCTCTGATTAAGATACGCATTTGGCCTTTGTCTGGACTGAGCCCATCCAATGATGGCGGGTGATATTCTAGTCAATCACATGTACCACCAGAAGTTTACCCAGTAAGAGTTGGTTATATTCCCTATTGGTAATATCATTAATATCTTCCACTACGGTGAGAATAAGGTTCCATTGTTCCTTCGTGGTTACTCTGATTAATTCTGTAGCTCTCCAGCACTTTTTTTATCCTCACTTGGCATTATGCTATATCCCTTAGAAGGGTTTTTTTTAAGTTAAGCCATTAATTTAGATTAAATTCTGGTGTGCAGTTAATTCTGTGTCCTCTTATGAGCTGTCACTATCCTGCTGCCAAGTGTGGAGTGTTAATTAATTATTGCTAATTGCTACTACGCTGTGGAGATGGTGATTAGAGCTCAGATGTGCCTGGCAGAGGTAGATGTTTGTGGGCCAGGGTTAGATACAGGGAGCTGGGAGATCTAGAGGGAGAGCAGTGAGATCTGCTAGGTTTCCATTAGTTAGACAAATTCAAGAATTTGTGTGGTGTTTTGTTTTTGTTTGTTTTTTAGTTCTCTATGGAGGCCTTTACTTCCAGGGAGCTCAGTCAGCCTTCCAATGATCCTTCATTTGTTTCTTTCAAAATACCAGGTCAGGCCAAAATAATATAGATACCATCCATGCTAGGATAGGGGTGAATTGATAGGGGCGTCCTGGTATTATGTAAGCTTGGTTTTATGAGGCAGTGGGTCCTATTGGTCCAAATTGCTTCTAGCTGGGTATTGGAGCAACATAGGGTTGCTGGATGGGGAGCAATGTTTGCTGTGGTCCATAAGGATTCTATCTCCCTTTCCTGTATTGGTTGTGGCCCATCCCACCACATGCCTGTTGATTTCCCTCTGTCCATTTTGACTGATGAAGTAATATTGGTTGAAATAATTGCATGAGGGTTTAATTCATCAGGGCAAGACGATGATAAGATCATTGTTGGAAAAGCATTCTCCCTTATATTGGGGAATTACAAATTAATCTTATCGAGTTGTGATTCCTGGCAAAGTAGGTCTAGCAGACTGTAGAAAACCAGCTTGGCTTGGCTTGTTTTGGTTGAAACTGGCTGTTTCAGACTAACTTCAGGATGTGTTGTGGATGGAAACTGACTCAGTTGCCTGGTAGATGACTCATACCAGGAGCAAGACAGGAAACAACGGTCCTGTTAATTCTCCTAGCTGTTGAAAGCAATGGCCATGGTATCAGTCAGGACCATCTGCCAAGGGTTAACTGGACGAACTAGTTTGCAGTAGTTTTGTTCCTACTTCATAGCATGGTTTCAGGGAGTGATTACTGTACTATGGGAATTTTCCTACATGGTCCTGCAGGTTTATTTTCCTCTCCCATCCTTGTTAAGTTCTTCGTGAAACTCCTGGTTGAGGTTGTTCTAGGAACAATAGGCCTGGTGATCTATGAAGGATAGTTCAATTCAAAATGAGAATATGTTCTCCCTTAAGAAGCAGGCCTGACCCATTTAGCAAGGCATTATTTTATTTTATTTTATTTTATTTTATTTTATTTTATTGCAATAGAAAGGCCAGGAATGATGCTTACTTATTTATTTTAAATATATATATATTTAGAAATCTCTATCTTGAAATTCCATCTTCTACACAACTATTAAAGGTGTATGATACCGCTCTTCTGTTGCATCTCACCACTGAAAATCATCCAGCCCAGTAGAAAAATAAAATACAATTTAACAAACTGGTATACAAGTTATTGTTTTCCTTGAAGACTGGTAAATTGGCTGTTTCTTCAGCAACTGTGCCCTTCCAGCTGAGCACCCCTCGCAGCTGCTCTTTTCTGCAGCTTAGACACTTTGCTGAGAATATTTTTGAGTCTTTCCTTTTTCTCTCACCCCCACTCCAAACATTCCTAAGAAAAGCAAGACTACAATGCAAAATTTTTCGCCAAATATTCACCACCATTCTTTTTCTTTTCTTTTCTTTTTTGCGGTGACTGCCATCTAAACACACACTGCCCCAGAATAACTGTTGGTCTGTGGCGTTGTAGGGAACGCAGATTGGTGGCAAGGTGGCCAACACATTTGTGGCTGCTTTAATTTCTAGCAGCATCAGAAAAAGAACTGGCTGGGAGGGGTGGAGAAACTTTACCTGCCACTGTGAATGGTGATCTCCATTCTAGAGAAATAAATGGAGGATTTCTCCTCTCACACTGGGAAAAATCAGTGAAATGATCCTCCCAATTTCTCTGTTGAGAAATAGGCTGGAGACTTTCAAGAGGCCCATCTGGGCACAGCTTTAACTTAATCTAGCATACGCCCTGTTTGCACAACTAGTTCTTTGTTTTAATAAAGCCATTTAAGCTGAATGCCTGTTAAGCAGATGAGAGAGAGTACTGGACATATCACAAACTGACAGGCAGGTAGAAAGACAACTTCAAGCAATCAGCCAATAGAGCTGGAAATTCAGCATTGGCAGAGCACATATGCTGCTCTGTGCTTGCTATGGTTGCATCTGTTTGCTCCTATGAAATCTGGAGGATGTGTTCTATGTTTGGACTAGGGAGGGATGGCTATTGCAGTGCTTTGAGACCACTGTCAGCTAGAAGGCAGCTGCTGCACTCTCGACAATGCATTGCATTTTACCTCTATCTGATGGGTAAGTCTTTGGTTGGACTGTCTTCATAAAGGACCCTGGTTTGGCCATGTTGATGCCTGAAAGATAATTTTTCTTACGAAATATTGTTTTGGTAATTCTCTTTCCGTATGAGCAGAGCATGTGGTTTATTTTTGTTGTTAATATCGTAATAAGAGAGAGATGTCCATATAACCTACCAAACATACATATATATATGTATATGTATAAATATGAGGATATATATGTGTGTATATGTGTATATGTAACTGTATAGCCCTAAAGCAATACATATACAATCTATCAAACATATTTAATTTCAATTATATGATTTTTAAATATATATATAAATATATATATATATATAGACTATAAAATATCAAAATCCTCCAAATGTTGGCACCATATTGGCTATAACTTTGTATGATGCTAGTTACCAAAGAATCTTCTCTCCTTTCTCTCTTGTTAAAACTAGTCAGTTGTTTTGCCTCTTTTGTTTATTCCTGTCTATTTTCTCTCTTTCTTTCTCTCTTTCTCTCTCTCCCCTTACTCCTCTCTTTCTCTTTTTCTTTTTCTCTTTTTCTACCTTCTGTCACATTCTGAGACTGAAGCCTTCTTCTTCCCTCATTTCAAACCCCTGCCGGATAACGTTACCTTTCTGTTGCAGATTTTGAATACCTGCTGCCAAACAGCTTTGAGTCCGAGGGACATGTATTCATTGCTCCAAGGTAGCTTTGCGTGTGAGCTTGCTGAGGTGTCCATTCAACCACTCTCCCCTCAACACTGATCCTGGGACTGACTCAGCCCCCTTTCCCATCCCCACTTCCCTCCCTGCCACACCTTTTAAATATTCTACTTCATCACTCCCACCCTTCTGAGCTGACACCTCCTCATTGTGCCAAAGTCTTGATCATTTTTCTTTCCTTCTTTTTTTGTGTCTGTCGTCTGCCTGTGTGCCACTCTGAGACTACAGCTGCCACCTGCACCTTGTTGAGACGCCACTGTGGTTGGCAGCGCAGTGGTCCCACCTTCTGTTCACTCACCTACATAAGAAGAGTATATATGTATGCCTGCGTATGAGATATTATGTGCACATACATATATAGGTATAGTTTCTGAAAATACTCACAAAATAATAAGTCAGTCCTATTTGGATCATGTTGAGATCATGCCATCATGTTAGTTAAATCTGAAATACATTTTTATATATAATACACAGTGTTTGTCTAAGCCAAAAGCCCTCTTTGGAAGACAGGAGTATCATGTGCAATGCCATCTAAATTTCAGCCAATATTTTCCACCCCAAAGAGTTGTTTGCTCCAAATATCCCATTATTTGATTTGGTTGACTAGGTGCACCTATCACACAGCATTTGTTTGACCCATGATTTATTGACCAAATGATTTTTAACACAAGACTGGCGTTTTGCCAGTTTTTTTCTAAGAAAAAAAAAATTATAGATCTGGGTCACTTTTGTTTATGTTTTTGGATTTCACAAATACCAAAATTTAAAAATACCTAATGATAAACAAACACCACAATAGCATGAATCACTCACTGACTGCACTATTTTTATTAGTGAAAATACTTCCAAGCTTTCATAAAGACACTGTGTTGTTCAGAAAGCATTTTCAAAATGTACATGATTCAATATTGCTAAAGACCTTTGTGAGGCCATATTAATACAGTAGGAATGATAAAATATTCTACTGCTATATGTAAAAAAAACACGAAGCCACTTTCATAAGCCTGCCTTAGTCATGAAGCTCACTGAGTGACTTTGGGTTCTCTTTCAGCCTAACATACCTGACAGAGTTGTTCTGAGGGTAAAATTGGAAGGTCAAATAACGATGGCTGCTGCCATGAGCTATCAAAGAAAGCCAAGATAGAAATGCCATAGGGAGACAGAGAAGGGGGTTTATTGGCAAATGTCAGCCAAAATCCAATAAACTGATGTTACATTTGGCATCTGGGTAAAGTGAAATGGTGAGATCCTATTAGTCCCTCCTATCTTTAATATGGTATTTTTAAAAATAGAAGAGAATTTCTGTACATCACATGGGTTTGATTAACCCTCCACAAATTCAGCTTTGTACAGAAAAGAATAATACTGAAGAGGGTGTGTTGATTTCTAACTTTTATTTATACAACTATTAGATTTACTATTCTAAGATGCTTCTCTTATACAAAGCATAATCAGTGAGAACATAAGAGAATAAGAAGTGAACCGATGTTGGACTCCAACTCCCATCAGCCCCTGCCAACATGGTCAGTGGTCAGGGTTGATGGGAGCTATAGTCTAACAACTTCTGGGAACTCACAAGTTCCCCATCTCTGTGCTGTGAGCAGCAGTCCATCACTAGCATCCATACTATAAGTGAAGAGCTTTACATAGTCGGCATCCAAATCAGTGTTCAAAGTCACACTAATGTGAAATGTATACATGAATCTAATGTTGTTTTTTAGGAAATTTACAATTTTGTTAGACTTTTTCTATAAATAGAAACCAGAACACTGCAAACAAATTCTTCGGAAAATGTTCGTTACAACACAACGTCTAATCAGGTCTCTTTCTACATCGGAACAAACAGACTCCTGTTCCATCAAGTCATAATACAGAAGGTCACATGATAGCACTTGAGTTTCAGCTGCACCATCTGTTAGCCCTTTAACACCAATAATACCAAACAGCATACTAATGAGACTGTATGATATCTCATCAATACTAATATGGCCAATAGTCCATGGTAATTTTCAGAAACCATATATCACTAATGATCTATTTGTGGGCGTGCAAGCACATATATCTGTACACATTTGTGTAGATATATTGGTGGATGCAGTGTTGTGTACTTCTAGGTCTTTGAGAAACAAAATTATGTGGACAGCCGAGATGATCTTATACTCACGTAGGAGGACTTGCAATATATTGATGGAAAGTCAGGAAATTAGCAGAGTAAAATAGCTTTGCTTCTCAGCTGCCTCTCCTAAAATGTGATTACAGACATTTACAGGTGAGGCCTGACTCTTATTCAATCTCTTCTTACAAGCATATTTTAAGTGCTATTTGCATTCATTTTCCAGAATCTGGCAGGTAGGAAGTATAAACGGTTAGCTTGAAGCATTTGAGTGCAAAAAAAAGTTGCACAAAGGCCTGTCCATAAAAACATATGGGGTGTATAAGTGGAGTGCACTGTATTGCTGTACATCTACTGCTGTTTTTCTCAGCCCTCATTAGAGAAATGTAGCAAGAATTTGGCTCAACTACAGTGTATTAATGAGATTGAAGTAAGTAACAGAAGCAACATGCCCTGATGAAACTAGCACCTCCAGTGATTCACAATGTGAGTGCAATGCAACAGGTAATTGCCCAGTCACTATGATGGATATATAGCTTCCTTGGTTTGACCAGTTAATGACTTCAATTACACAACACCTGATACTTGTTGAGGAATTGATTGTGTGGTCTCCAGAACACTGAAGCACAATTACTTCGGGGTTTAGGCTTTCTGTGAAAGCCAAACTTAACAAGATATGCACACTGATTACCTCCTTGGGAGCAGTATGATACAGCAGGGAATAAAGTGGATTCACTCTTGCTTTGTGAGTTAGAGGCGCTTCCATTTGCCCTGTCTATTCAGCATAGAATCATAGAAGAGCTGGAAGAGACCCGAGGGTCATCAAGTCCAACCCCCGCAATGCAGGAATCTCAGCTAAAGCAGCCATGACAGGTGGCCATCCAACCTCTAATTAAAAACCTCCAAGGAAGGAGAGTCCACCACCTCTCATGGAAGTTTGTTGCACTGCCAAGCAACTCTTACTGTCAGAAAGTTTTTCTGAATATTTGGTCAGAATCTCCTTGCTTGTAACTTGAAGCCATTGGTTTGAGTTGTGCCCTCCAGTCCAGAGTATCATCCTGATTTCCTTGAACACAGCTGGTATGTAGGTTATATACGGTGTTTGCTCTTGATTCAGCATTCATCCTGACTTGCTTGCGCAGAGGTTACACATCTTTCTGTCAATCAAAAATTATCCCACACTCTCTAATGCATTTTTCTGCAGGGGCAGTGCATCCCATTTCACTGCTTGAGACATAACTGGACGTGCTGCCCAGTCCTACCCCCACCTCCACCACCAGAAAAGTGGCACCAATTTCTGGTGAGATCTTCCAAGATTTAGATGCCATGTCAGCGCCAGTGCCAGAGGCGGCGGGGCACCCATAGATGTACTGCCTCGGGGGCTTCTGCCACTTTGTGGTTGGGCCAAGCCTGTGTCTGTGTCATTTTTGTGACTAAATCCCTCCTGCAAAACAGTGGCAGTCTGGAGGTGACCTAGAAACATGGCCCTCACCCACTGGGTAAGCCTTCTTGTTAGGTTTATTTTAAGACCTATTTAGCATTACATGAGTTAAGGTGAAGATGGCTTGACTGTTCCCATTGCCTTCTCTGTGTTGGACAAGAGAAGAGGGTCTACAGCAGAAAGCCAGCTGTATTTGTGTAGGCTTCCTGGTATGGAACTTTTCCTCCAATGATTGGAGGATGGCCGGGCCAGCAAGGGGGAGGCAAAAGGAAGAGCTGGGGTCAACTAGCATGTTCCCACTCTCCCCTCATTGCATGAGCCCCTTAATGCCTGAATATTCATTCAGCAGTTTTCGCAATAGCCCCGTATGTAGGTGATTTTTTCTCCCAGTGTTGTCAGCTGTGAGAAACCCTTAAGGCCTCTGGAGCTACCATAAACTGTGATTGGCAAACTCAGCAACTCAGAAAGTGCAATGGTGTGCTGTCATGAGCCCTCTAAATGAACGTCCGCCTTTACTTTTTACTCCTGAGAGGCAGTGAGGAATGAGGCCAGGCACACTCTCACTCTCTCCATCCTTAGCCATTAGCTACTGGCAATGCAAAGCCAGCAAGTGAAAAATGTTCACAAGAACTTCGCAGCTGCAGCTCTTGGAAAGCTTCCAGAGACAGAAGTATACTGGCATAATGCCAAACACAGAACTGTTATTTGCAGCAGGATCTGTGTAATAAGTAATTCTCCGTCTTTTATATACTTGCCGGCATGCAAACACACGCTCTGGGGAGGCAATCCTGATAGACAACAACCCATTAGAAGTGTGGGGTCTGTAAGAGCGCAAATTATCACCTGGGTGGGGTTGTTTTTTAAGAGAGAGAGGATACAAGTCTGTACTGAAAATACTGTGCATAACACGATTTATTGGCGCGACCCCCGCTAATTGATTTATTGGTCCACAATTAGCTCTTTATGGCAGATCCGGCAGGTCCGGCACGCCTCCTCTGCGTGCCTCTGCTCTTTCGTCCAGTCACGCCAGTAGCAGAGTTGAAGCACAGCGATGTAAAACAGCCTTACGTCCTTACTTAGCTTCCAGACAAACACACAGAGGCAGGTTTGTCTATTTACAGTTCTTTATTGGAACATTTCAGCCATCACTGCTGGCAGCCATTGCAAAGGCATGCCTCTCTCTCTCAGAGCACAGAGAGAACTGAACTCGACTCCTCCCAGCTCCTCCCAGCTTCGAAAACTGACGTCAGAATTGAGGCATCATGGGAAGAACTTAACCTATGAAGTTCCAAACCCAACACCCCCCCTTGCCGAGCATTCTGACAAGACCTTTTTGAGTTCAACACCTTTCCCTCTGCCTTGTGCCCCTTTTCGGCATCTTTCCCAGGCACCTGTTGAACCCCTTCAGTAACACCTTGTGAGATCAATCCCATCCCCAATGCCTCGTGCCCTCCCTTGGCAGACCTGTTTGGCATTTGTGGAACCACCTCACAATTCTCAGAAACGCACTGTGCGAAATTTACCCACGCACCTATGGCCTGGTACCTTTCAGGCGGAATACCCTTTGTTGTGCGACTGGACCGCCTAGGCACAAACTCAGGTGTTTCCTCTGGCTCACCGTCACCAGCAGGTGTGACCTCTGCATCACGGGATTCCCCCTCTGACTTAAAGCGTCTTCGAATCCTTTCCATCACACTCACAGGAGAACTAGGCTCGCTTTTGGGTGCTCTCTTAACATCTTGTGGAGAAGCTACAGAAACCTCATCCTGCTCCTGACTTTGCTCCTGACTTTGGTCAATGACCTGATCGTCATCATCGGATTCTGAACCCTGATCCTGGACCTGGTCCTCATCACTGGGATCAGCCTCTGCTTCCTCCTCATCACAACTGTCCTCTGGGTCAGAGAGACAATCTGAGAGAAGATCACGCCGGACAACAACCTTTGGCTTCCCACTCTGCTCAAAGAACTCAGCGTGTTTACTGATCAGCACTTTACTCTGATCACCTGATGGGTAAGCAAACCGCCATGCACGAGCTTCTGGCTCATACCCACAGAAGATCATTTTCTGGAACTTGGCTCCATCTGGCCCTTGCAAAGCCTTGGGCACAGGGACAACCGCAGATGAACCAAACCTGCGCAGAAAGTGAACCTGGGGCTTTCTGCCATTCAACAAAGAAAACGGTGTGTCACCTACCAGCGAATTGTAGGTCCTATTCCAGGTGAAGCATACGTACCTGGTTGCCTCCAGCCAAAACCTTGGAGGTAACCCAGACTCTTTCAGCAACACCTGTGCAGCTTTAACCAGAGCCTCACTTCTAAGCTCTGCCACCCCCTTCTGACTGGGTGAAGTCACTGTGTGACGTATCCCTTTCTTGTGAAAGAACTCCTGCAAAGCAGAACCAGTGTACTTAGCATTTCTGTCACTGATGATCGCTTGCACTCTGGTGGAAAACCTTAGTTCCACTCCCTCAATCCAGGTCCTGATCAGCTGTGCTGCATCCTCCTTGGATTTGAGACCTAAACTCCAGGAATTCTGCGAAAAACTGTCTTGAACCGTCAGCAGAAACCTTGCACCTCCCAGACTTGCTTCCCTCACAGGACCCCACAAGTCTATGTGAACCAATTCAAAGGGCTTTGTGGCTACCCTTTCTACCTTTGGGTAACTGCAGCCTTTTACCTTTGCCTGCTTGCAAGTGTCACAATTAATGGCACTTCCACAATTTTTAATTCTACACCCCTTGGCAACCTCGGGCAGAGTCTGCAAGTCCTCTACCGACCCATGAATTGTTCTCTGATGCCATACGCATGCACATGTGGCATCATGAGCGGGAATTGTAGTACGCTGGTTGGGAACTGTAGCACGCAACGCTTGTGCTTTCTCAGCCTTCCCTTCACCCCCAAGAGACGTTTTAAGAATGAAAAGATCATTCTGTCCCCTTTTCACTTCGACAAGGCGTTTCCCTCCTCTGGAAATTATGCAGAAATCCCCCTGGAAACAAACCTGGAAACCCTTTTTTAACAGACAAGGCACAGATAAAAGACAGTGGTGCATCCCAGGAACGGTACAAAATTCCATCGATTCCTGTAAAACAAACACATGTAAGTCAACAAGACATGTTACATTCTTTTTCTGCCCATTTGCAAAAAGCACAGTTTGTCCCTTTGGAACTGCCTTGCAATTCCACATCTCGACTGCAGGGGTCTCTGGAACCATGTTGCGGTTAGCTGCAGAGTCAATAACAAAGCTGAGCTCGGAATTTTCCACACAGCTGCCTTCAAACAACGCCATGCTCGCAGAGACTTGATAAGACTCTTCCCGTTGTTTACCACGGCCACCTGGTTCTGTTCCACGCCTGCCTGCCTTCCCAGGCCTGTTGCCATGGAAACCCGCCTGGTTCCCATGGGAAGTATGAACATCCTGCCCCGGCTCTCTGCTCCGGTGGGGGCAACTGCCACTCAGATGTTGCGCCGAATTGCACACGTAGCATCGACGAACTCCAGTGGAAAAACACTGCCCGGGGCTCCCAGCTGGCTTGGCCCTCCTCCTTCTGGAACGGCGCCTCCCACCAGCCTCGCCCCCCCTGAAGCTGCTCTCCGCTTCAGCACAAGTGGAAAGTTTTTCAAACTTGCCTTTGGAACTCCTGCCCCCCCTGATCTGCGCACCAGCGCTCCTTGAGGCTGATTGGGGAATAGGGGCTTCTAGACCAGCGTCTGCAGGGCTCTGGCCTCCCGGTGAAGCTTGACACAGGCCTTTCAGTAAATTCCAGGCCGCCCACGCTGATTTCACACCCTCTAGGTGGGGTCTCAGTGAAGCATCAACACATGCCTTGAGCATCTCCAGCTCTCTTTGCATTTTCTGCTGGCTATCTTCCGGCAACGCAGCATCACAGCCTGCAACGTGTCCAGCCGCTTTAGCGCTGGGGGTTGGTGGTAGTGGCTCCCTCTGGCTTGCTTCCCAAAGCCCATGGACCAGGAACCACCCCTTTACTCTTTTGCTCCAGGTTGCCCAACTCTTTAGAGTGAGCTTTTCCACCGGTATATCCTGGCTCTCAGCCATCTTCTCCCGTTCTCCCAAGGGGCCCCAAGCTGTACTCACAAGCTTCCCTGGCACTCCCTTCCGTGGAGAAACGATTTCTCAGCTGCCTTTCAGCTCCCAGCTGCTTCTGTGCTCCAGCTCTGTGTTCCAGCAGCTCTCTCAGCAGCTTCTTTGGCTCTTAGACGCACTGTAAGCAGCCTCCGACATCCGGCCAGCTCCCGTTTCTCAGATCCCAGCTTCAAAGCCTTCCTGAAGCTGTTTTACGACTGTTTTACGAGCGTTGGCTGACCTCCATAACCTGTGCATAACACGATTTATTGGCGCGACCCCCGCTAATTGATTTATTGGTCCACAATTAGCTCTTTATGGCAGATCCGGCAGGTCCGGCACGCCTCCTCTGCGTGCCTCTGCTCTTTCGTCCAGTCACGCCAGTAGCAGAGTTGAAGCACAGCGATGTAAAACAGCCTTACGTCCTTACTTAGCTTCCAGACAAACACACAGAGGCAGGTTTGTCTATTTACAGTTCTTTATTGGAACGTTTCAGCCATCACTGCTGGCAGCCATTGCAAAGGCATGCCTCTCTCTCTCAGAGCACAGAGAGAACTGAACTCGACTCCTCCCAGCTCCTCCCAGCTTCGAAAACTGACGTCAGAATTGAGGCATCATGGGAAGAACTTAACCTATGAAGTTCCAAACCCAACAAATACATCCCCTTCTACAGTCTAGAGTTAGCCCCTATCAATCTATATGAAGGATGTACTTTCCTATCCAAAGCATGGCTGTCCACCTTGTTCTCTTTTTGCTGTGGGTGAAGAGTGGTTCTCTGTTACTGTCCAGAGAACGTCTGTGCACTATGGAATATTGATTTGTTCCACAAATGAAACAGGTCCTCAGGGTTTTCTCTTGTGCATTCCTTCTCCACTCACTACTATCGTGCCCCCCATTTCCTTGAAGCGTGAAGCTTCATGGGAGAAGCAGCATTCAAATTCAGTAACATTCAAAAATGAAGCCAAATGGCACACCAGAAATTTTGTCCAGGTGAGTATCGTTATTCCTCTCTTGCAAAAGGACGATAACAAAGGGAGTCCCACGTGCAAAGTTACAGTTCAATTCATGCAAGAAACTGAGCCATCTTGCCTCAAAGCTCATTGCCTCCTAAGCACAGCCCTTCATACTCCAGTCACCAAGTGCTTAATCTGCCGCTTTTCCCCTTTGCGTTATGGTCCTGCTCACTTTACCAGTGCTCCTGGGTGCACAGTTGAATCAGAAGGCATTGCCTATGTGTTTGCATGTCTGTGTATACATCAACACATGGTGAATGCAATTTGGACAGTTGTTGCTGCTAGTCTGTCTGCCTACTGGATTACAGTGTGCTCCACTTATATTCTTCCTGCTTTGTTCAATAAGCCTGGGAAAGGATGAGGAGAAAGGACACTTTCTAAAGGAAACACAGAGTTCCCAGTCCCATGTCTGCCTCATAAGACTCATGCAAGGTTGAGGTGCATATCTGCATATAAAAAGTAGTGGTGGGCTTGATCCTTCCCGACAACTACTCTCGCCTGCCTCCTAAGACCACTGAAAGGAGAGAGATTTGGCGACTGGGTGTGGATAGGTGTGGTGGATAGAGGGAGCAGATGAAGGAGTAAACATCTCCTCTTCCTTTTGATACTCTTTTGTAAATGCCCAGCGTTCGCATTATTATTAACAACTGCTAACACATGTTTGGGAAAACTTGGATGCGCCGTGCTAACTTGTAGTTCTTTCCATCCTCAGTCCATTGCTCTTTAGGGTTAGAGTCAGAAATAATTATTTGTGGTGAAACAGTTAAAGCCAATGTAGGAAGCAGTAAATGTACTGTAGGGAAAGCATACAAAGAAGGAACCTCAGAATGATTGTTCAAAATGAGCATAGCAAGTTGATTGGCTGGACTAGTCTCAATGAAAAAGCTTTAGGCCTGCATAAAGTGGCACATTATATAAGTGACTTGCGCTGTGTATACATCTTTCATTTGTAGACAGCCATGGCTCATCCTTGTATCTTTCTATTTTGTTTATTTGGGGATGCACTTGCTCCTTAGGGAGAACCTAACACAAGCGAGTTAAGGATAGGGATGGGAGATATTCAATTCAGTTCACATTTAAAGGCAAACCTACCTAATTTTGCAGTGCAGTTCTCCAGCCAAGTAATTTGTGCAAAAAGGTACGTATTAGAGAAAAAGTGTGTCCATAAATACATAGATTAGTGAAAATATCACAAAATGCATTCTATTCTGGGAAACTGCTTTGCAAAAATGTAGGCAAAATTGCATACAAAAATATATATGTATTAGAAATTTGCACTAAAATGCTGATAAATTTTCATTGGCACTTGGGGGGCGGGATCTCAAACAGATGTGGAAATGTGGAGACCCGAACTCAAGATTTGAAAAATGAGAAACTGAAATTGACACATTCGCCCATCTCTAGTCAGAGTTAGTTTCATTTAGGAGGCAGGAATATTATTCTCAAAGACATAAAAAAAGTCATGCTTCTTTGACTACAGTGTTGTATCATTCATAATGCCTGTATCCCAGAAACCTAAATTGCATTAGCTTGTAATGGAAGCCAGTGTGGTATGAATACAATCAGACATCATTATCCAGTATTGTGGCTTCATAGGGAGCTATGTGCTTTACAGCCAGAGGGCTTCATCTTCCATCTAGACTCTTATGTAGCCCTTGACCTTAAAAAGGTTGCCCACCACTGCTCTAGAGAGAGCTGCTACTACTGGAAATGCCACTAGGATTAATAGAGGCATTAGTTGTATCACCTTTGAATCCTAAGTTTCCCACTGTGGGATCTCATTACATACATGAAGGAGTCATATTTATTTAGCTGTGTTTAAAAAGAGACCAAAGAAACCAGAGTTAAATGAAGCTGTGACCAAATGTGGATAAAATGATGGATAAGAACAAAACCTATTGCTAGAACTGCACAGGTGAAACTGCAGTCCCCCATACGCGTTTTCCAAAGCTGTATATAAAACTATAACCATCCTGATTACCAAAGTTTCCATTTTTGTCAAACAGTACCTGTTTATAAACAGAAGCTTTTTTTTTCTTACGAGAGCTGTAAAGCTTCTGTAGAGGCCATATTGAAAATCAGAATAAAGGACAGTTCTGGAACTTCACAATAATAGATGAGCTTGAAGGAAAGAAGGCCTTCTTTTGCCACAGTCTTTCTAAACCTAAAGGAGTTCAAGCGAGTATCATGGTTAATTAAGCTACCTTCCCTACAGCAACCTTCTCCAACCTGATACCCTCCAAAGGTTTTAGACTACAACTCCCAACAGCCCCAGCCAGCATGGAGGGCACCGGGTTGGGGAATTAAAGGAATTTAATTAAACAACTGAATTCTTAGAATAGCAGCACAATTGCTACACAAATCCAGAAGAGAAGCAGTCACAGTATTCATAGAGTTCTTCTTGTTTCAGATGGTGATGGGTGGCATCAGTCAATAACAGGAATGAGTGAATGCCACAGATTTTTATATGGTCATTAAATTCCCCAGACTGCCTACTATTCCTTCATAGATCAGCCCCACATTATTTAATAGTCTTCTAATATTCTTGAGAGGCACTATAATAGCAGTGTGGGAAACCCAAATGCCACCTTTATTGAGCACAGTGCCATCTAATTTATCTGTAAGCCACTTGGGAGGAAAGGCAGGAGATAAATAATTATTACAATCTGTATCCACTTGTGTTCCAAATTGAGCCCAAGTCATACAGAACAGCGTATGAGTATCTTCGATATGAAGATCTGTTTTTAAGATATTTTGGGTTTTTACACGTATCCTTTTCCACACTTACTTCCTCCTCCTCACATCCCCACGTTTAAATGCATTTGTACAAATAGATTTCAAGTGCACACAAGTACTGATGTCTCACACAGCCTTGCTCATGGACAGGACAAATATCTTTACAGGAATCCCCCACCACTCCTATCTCAAACATGTATGCAGACAGTATTGAAAGTGTTCTCTTAGGCACAACAGCAACATGACTGGGTAACAGCCTCACCTACGTTGCACACAAAGTCATGATTATAGCAGTTCTGAGAGGAAGAAAACTGACAGTAACTTTTTCATCCTTCCAAACGACAAATCTTTTCATCGTAATCCCAGAGAATATTGCAAAGACCTCAGCCAGTCGGATAACAACACTGAATTCCTGGAAAACTTTATCGCCCTCATGGAAAAGGTGACGCCTGACTCCAAGCAATGTAAGTACCCCCGGGGCATGCAGTGGAGACTCAGCCTTCTCTCAAGAAGCACTCAGCACTGTTTGGGTGAGAGAACCAAGGAAAAACCCAAAGCAAAAGAGTGCTTCTGCTTTAAAAGATATACATTTAAATGTTGTTGTTTTTTAAAAATGGAGCAAAGTTTATGTTTGCCAAAAAAATAAAAATTATTTGGATCAAGAGTGGGGGGACATTTGGCTCTCCAGATGTTGCTGAACCACAACTCCCATCAGCCCTAGCAAGAATGGCCAATGTCCAGGGAACATGGGAGCAGTAATTCAGCAACACCTGGAGGGGCAAAGTTTTCCCACACCTGATTTAGATAGAGTCCACCCTATGAAGAAAGAACTGGGGTGGGTTACTATTCTCTGGCGAAGGTTGTAGTATCAGTTCTCTGGTGTCATGAAAGGAGGATGCAAATGATGAATGAAACCCGTAAGTTCACAATGAAATACTGGGCATATCCACTTGGAAGCAAACTCCATTGAATTCTATGGGGCTTATTCCCAGGAAAGGGTGTCTCAGATTGCAAGCACAGTCACTGAGTAATGCAGTTTGTCAAGCATAAATGTGACCATCAGCAGGTACTCTAGTTGTGATCTGGTTTGAACCAGGTCATATTCCATATAAGGCTGGTGCTCTCTGATTCTAATGTTAGTAGCAGACATTTCACAAAAGTACCTCATGTATAAAACCGGTCTGTTCCTGAGACAAATCCCCAACCAAGGCAGACAAATCCATTTCCAGGGATAGCATAAAAACAGTGAGATTGCATTGCAAGAAAACAGCTGCTATTAAACATCAGTTAAATTTTCTAGTGATAACGCAATTCAGCACTGAAAATAAGGTAAGAAGCCTATGGACTATCACTCCCCTCTGTGTATGAATTTATTTATTTTTAAGTCTTTCACCTAAAGTATCCTTAGTTTGGTGACAACAACCTCTAGAAGTCCCCTTCCAATCCTGCCTATAATTGAAATGCCACATTTAAGTTTTTGTTTCTTTGCTGTACGCAGAGTGACTGAGAAATAGAAGCAGTCTCAAAGTCCATGCCCACATGGCAGAGAACTATGTGGCTTAGCTGGCAGACATCTGTGGCAATCGCATGAAACAAAAGAGGGCCAGGAAAGGCTCAGAGTCTTTTCCCATAGGGCAATGCACAGAGCAAACAACTGGGAAGGAAATGTGCCCTGCATAATAGCAGCGCTAAGAGATGCTCTAGGATGGAGTGGAGGATGGGAAAACTGTTGCCCCGCAGATGTTTGTTGGACTTCAACTCCCATCAGCCTCAGAAATGCTCAAGGATTATGGGAGCTGTAATTTGAAGGACCCGCAGGTTCCCCATCATACATTACCTAGACTTTCCCTGCCAGTGGTGCCCACCTCTATTAAGTCAAGTAAATGGGGACACAGACCTACCATGTGGTGGCAGCAGTAATGTGGAGAATTATGCCAGAGGCTGCCTGTCCTACCAGGACAACTTAGGTAAGAGAGTTCTAACTTGAGAGACCTCAGCAGAGCTGGAGCAGCCAAGGTGCAACAGGTTACCAGCAGAGTTGGTAGGACTTCCAGGATTGAGAGGAGTCATTGACAACATTGCAAAACTAGCATAACACTAGCAAGTACTGGGATGCACTAGTAGAGCTGGTCATGTACTCTAAGGTTTATTACTTTTGTGAACATACCGTATTTTTCGCACGATTGGACGCACCGGACCATAGGACGCACCTAGTTTTCAGGGGGGGAAATCAAGGAAAAAATATGATTTCCCCCTCACCGCAGCTCTGGGAGCAGTGGACAGGCTGCACGCAGCCTGTGCGCTACTCCCAAGACCTTCTCCCTGCTTTTGCGGGAGGTGGCGGAATTCCCCCACCTCCCGCAAAAGCCCACAGGAGCCCCGCGTGACTCCTGTGGGACCCTTCTCCCTCTTTGGGGAAAAGCCCCCAAGAGCCGCTCGCTCTTTAAAGGGTGCGCGGCTCTTGCAGGCTTTTCTGCGAGGTGGGGGAATTCCCCCACCTCCTAGAAAAGCCAGCAGAAGCCACGGAGCCTCTTTAAAGAGCGTGCAGCTTTTGCCTGCTTTTGCGGGAGGTGGGGAAATTCCCCCATCTCCCGCAAAAGCCCGCAGGAGGGAGAAGGGACTGACTTGGCCAGTCAGTCCCTTCTCCCTCCTTGGGGAAAAGCCCCCAAGAGCTGCGCGCTCTTTAAAGGGTGCGCGGCTCTTGCAGGCTTTTCTGCGAGGTGGGGGAATTCCCCCACCTCCTAGAAAAGCCAGCAAAGCCGTGCAGCCCCTTTAAAGAGCGCACGGCTTTTGCCTGCTTTCGCGGGAGGTGGGAAAATTCCCCCACCTCCTGCAAAAGCCCGCAGGAGGGAGAAGGGACTGACTCGGCCAGTCAGTCCCGTCTCCCTCCTTGGGGAAAAGCCCCCAAGAGCCACTCGCTCTTTAAAGGGTGCGCGGCTCTTGCAGGCTTTTCTGCGAGGTGGGGGAATTCCCCCACCTCCTAGAAAAGCCAGCAGAAGCCACGGAGCCTCTTTAAAGAGCGCGCAGCTTTTGCCTGCTTTTGCGGAAGGTGGGGGAATTCCCCCATCTCCCGCAAAAGCCCACAGGAGGGTTGGAGAGTAGCGGGAAGGCGTCGCGCGCCTTCCTGCTGCCCCCCATCCTCTGGGGCTGACGATGGGGGAAGCGCTGCTTTTCCCCCCGCCAGCCTCAAAGCCGGGTTGGAGAGTAGCGGGTAGGCATCGCGCGCCTTCCTGCTGCCCCCCATCCTCTGGGGCTGGCGATGGGGGAAGCGCTGCTTCCCCCCCCCCCCCCAGCCTCAAAGCCAGGTTGGAGAGTAGCGGGAAGGCATCGCGCGCCTTCCTGCTGCCCCCCATCCTCTGGGGCTGGCGATGGGGGAAGCGCTGCTCCCCCCCCCGCCAGCCTCAAAGTCGGGTTGGAGAGTAGCGGGAAGGCATCGCGCGCCTTCCTGCTGCCCCCCATCCTCTGGGGCTGGCGATGGGGGAAGCGCTGCTCCCCCCCCCCGCCAGCCTCAAAGCCGGGTTGGAGAGTAGCGGGAAGGCATCGTGCGCCTTCCTGCTGCCCCCCATCCTCTGGGGCTGGCGATGGGGGAAGCGCTGCTCCCCCCCCCCACCAGCCTCAAAGCCGGGTTGGAGAGTAGCGGGAAGGCATCGCGCGCCTTCCTGCTGCCCCCCATCCTCTGGGGCTGGCGATGGGGGAAGCGCTGCTCCCCCCCCCCCCAGCCTCAAAGCCAGGTTGGAGAGTAGCGGGAAGGCATCGCGCGCCTTCCTGCTGCCCCCCATCCTCTGGGGCTGGCTATGGGGGAAGCGCTGCTCCCCCCCCCCGCCAGCCTCAAAGCCAGGTTGGAGAGTAGCGGGAAGGCATCGCGCGCCTTCCTGCTGCCCCCCATCCTCTGGGGCTGGCGATGGGGGAAGCGCTGCTCCCCCCCCCCCCGCCAGCCTCAAAGAGCAGACTCTCCTGGCTTCAGCGGAAGCAACGGGAAGCCTCCGGAGCGCAGGCTTCGGAGGCTTTGCCTTGCTATCACTGAAGCCAGGGAGCCTGCATTCGCTCCATAGGACGCACACACATTTCCCCTTCATTTTTGGAGGGGAAAAAGTGCGTCCTATAGAGCGAAAAATACGGTATATAACTTAATATACATAGCCAACTAATCAAGTTATAAGGACCGCACAGCAACCTCTGCAGGGCATTCTAACCAGTGAGCATTGAAAGGGTCCAGTGCACACCTTGGAGTATCCTTGTTTTCCGATGCAGTTTAAGTTGCTGCTGAAAAAAGTGAAAAGGTGGCTATGCAAGGAGAGAGGGAAAAGGCAAGCAAGAGTAGAAGGCAAAGAGGATTCTTCACCATCATACTTTAAAATGGAGTGGAGCCCTCCTCGGGATATTCAATAAGCAAGACTCTGGATTGGAAACATTTCTCTCTTTCTCTTTCAAGGTGATAACTTCCTCCTTCACAACCTCATCCTGGACACAGGAATCACCCAACAGCTGGTGGAAAGAGTGTGGAAGGACCAAGACCTTAACACGTAAATACAATTTAATTTCATTGCTCTTTCAGACACTGGGAGCATTTTGGTGCCCCAACAAGAGTATTTTCCAGCTGGGAAGAAAGTAGATATATGGCAGTGTTCACCCTGAAACTCTCTTCTGAGAAGCTAGCAGGCCTATACAATTGGTCAGTTCTGGAGAAGGGAGAAAAGGAAACCCAACTAATATATAACTCTACACGATACAGACCTAGTAATCTTAGATTTCTGAAAATAGGATTAGCTTTAAGAACAAGCTTAAAGTGGACTTAAGTCTTCCTGCGTTAAGAGGGCTAGGTGAGGTTTTAAATGGGAAAAGCCTCAGCTGAAAGATTCAGCTTTCCATTCAGTATAAAACCAGTGAAAACTAGCTTAGTTTATCAAAGCTAGAGGGTAAATTTAAAACCAGTTAAAGTTGAAGACAAGTTAAAATTTTATCCAAGCTAAACTGCAAGTCACAACTTAAAACTACATGGTAACTTGCCCATTTAGAGGTTCTTTCAGTTCAGTATAAAATCAGGTAAAAGTTTTTCATTTTCAAAAGTTTGTCCACTCCCATTCCCAGGGGGCAATACTAACCTAAATGCACACATACCCTTTTATTATTTATTAATTTTCTATACCGCCCTTCACCTGGAGATCTCAGGGAGGTTCACAACATAAACATACAATATGATTGGTGCTTTTTTCTGGGGGTACTCAAGGGTATGGACACTTTTTTTTCTTCAAATATAACAACTTCATGGTGAGTACCGGCACCATATTTTCTTGTAAAAATGCACTGAAGATAATACAAAATGAAAACACAGGGAGGAAAACACAAACCATACCTACCACAGTTATAATAATCAACACATAGGCTAAAGGTGCAGTGCAAAGACAAATTGGTGAGAAGCCGAACTTTGGCATATTGCTTGAGGTTGTAACTTTCTATCTCTGCCTTTCTATAGGTATAGCCTCTTAGCTGTGTTTGTTGCCACAGATGGTGGTATCACCCGCGTCTTCCCTAACAAGTAAGTGACAAGTGTTTGTCGTATCATCTGTAGCTGAAGAGAATGTGTTTAACATTTACTGGCCCCAATCTACCATAATCTAGAGTTAGTAATGATTAAGGATACACTCCTAACCACATCTACTCAGAAGTAAGTCCTGTTGACTGAAGTGAAGCTTACTCCCAGGTAACTACAGTTACATTGCAGCCCAAGTCCCAGTGAAACTAATGCAACAATTTAATTACTTCCTTAAGGGTGCAAATGTTCATGTGTTGTCATATCTATATGAAACATGTTTTATGCATTTTCATCCCTGTCAAGCTACACTGAAAAACATATTTTAGAAGTATTTTATGTACATTTTATTGCACTTGTCCTCTTAAACATTTCTAACATCCGAATTGATTTGATTTTGATATGATTGATTATACAGTATTTCTATGTCATTTTTAATTCAACTGAATCCCAAGGCAGCCTTCAAATAATAACAAAACATCACAAATACAGCATAAATCATACCGAATAATGAACAAATTTACAGTGAAACAGTTATAATCTATAAAACACTGTTAACAAATCAAGAAACTAAAAAATAAGCTAAACATCACAATTAAAGCAAAAGTCATAGGATTAACAAATCAATGCAGCACTTATAATCCATAAAACACTATTAACAACATTAACAAAATAGCAACCAAAAGATGAACTAAGCGCTGTGAAGTTCATGCACGCAGACACTCCACACCCTCTGTTCATCTTATTAAAATACACAAGCGCATAATGCCCATGGCAGCAACTCCCTTCTGAAGGTTCCTTGGGCTGAAGGTGGAGCCACACAGGTAAAACCAGCCCCCCCCCCCCCCGGCAAACAGAGTCTCTCTCCCCTCATAGTTCTTCCTCTGGAAACAGCTCCCTTATGAAGGCTCCTTGGGCTGGAGGGTTAAGGGAAAAGCCATAACTGTTGGCATTGTTAGGTTTCCAAAAATTACTGTTGAGGTAGACAGAATACTAATGGTACCACATTACTTTGGGCATCCAGCAAATCCATTCCTTGATATGTTCTTTTAAGGTGTTGAATGACCTTCTTTTTAGCACAAGGAGCAAAAGGTAATGTCAAAGTGTACCCACTAACAACTTTGCAGCCTGTGTCACTGAAGGACACATCTGGTTAATAAGACCCTCACAACACTTTTCCTGACGACAAAATAGATTTGTATTCCCAACTACCTCCTTCAGGGGAAAATTATTAGTAGCAATTTACTGGGTTCAGGTGCCCTTGATGCTCAAAGGAATGTAGGCTGCCAACTATTAAGTTTTAATCATTCTGTGACCCTTGTGGTTTTAGAGGTTTCTGAAAGCGTGTAATTATCTTTAAAGGCTGACAGTAGACAATGAATTGTGCCCATGTAACTTGTGATTCACTAAACCAAATGCAGCTTGAAAGGGGCCTGGTAGACTTCCTGATCCTCTGTTTGCCTGGCGCTGCAAAAAGGGTGGGTTTGCCAAGCACTTGTCTCTGTGCAAAATGAAAACTGTACCACAGCCACAGTAAATAGCTGGTAGTCTTAATAAAAGAACATTTATGGCTCAATACCGTCCTATATGTCAGAGGTGAAATATATTATTTGTTTACATATGATGATCCATCTCTACAATTCTGTGTATATGTATGTATAATGAACATTTGGACTTTCTCAGCTATCACCTCCCTGTCTCTAAGACTGGTTGTGGAAGTATAAATGTTCATAGTACATATTATTGATGGGTTTTTTAAAAAGGCCAATATTTTATTTGCGGCTATATGGAAAATGAAATCTCTGCCAAAAGCTTGTGACATTCTGTGGGGCTGGTTGATTTTATTAAAGAGCTGCTGAAGACTGGGAAGAAGACCGGGAGCCCTTCAACGCCAGTTTCTATCGGAGAAGCCTGGATAACAAAGGCCACATCTTTAAGACCCCTTACAGGGATTGTAAGTATGCCCTACACAGTGCTCCAAGTGGGTGGGACTGGTTTGCCCTGCCCTCAGCTTTGATAGCCTTTATAAGCATGGAACTACAGGAATTGGCACCAGACATCTGGCTGCAGGGTGTGAGGCAATAAATTCTGCTTAAAGGCTTACTACAAGGACAGTGATAGTAATATGTAGTATTTACATAGTCTTGATCAAGCCACGGTTCCTGAAGCTCTGTAATAAATGACAGGCAAAGAACCCCATCATGCCTCCAAGTCCGTAATTTATAGCTTCTGAGCTGAGGTTTCTTGCACCATAAGGGACCTGCCGCTTTGCATTCACAAACTCCACTGAGGACAAGGGATAATGTAATAAAGCGGTTCACTGCTTGCTGCATATGCTGTGGCTACCATTTCATATTATATGCAGTGGGTAATTGCTTAAGCAGAAAAGTGTTTTCGTCATAGATTACTAATTAGAATGTTAATAAAATAAAAAAGTAAGGCACAGCCTTTCATTTTGTCACCACAAGGAAGCAGGGAGAGGGCACTGGCAGGAAGTCAGCCCTGCATGGAACCATAAAGCATTGCCACCCAAGCCAGAGTGCTTTGCAGCAGTTGTGCTGCCTGTGCCATCCACAGACTGGCAGGTCCTTTTTCTTCTTCTTCCCCCTATAGTCAACTACCGAGGGCTGGAACTGGAAAACAACACAGTTGGGATCCTTGTCAGCACAGCAGTTGAGCTCAACTTTGGTGAGAGGCACCTGAAACCAGCAGGTAAGAATGATGGGGCATTTGCCTGCATCTTTGTCTCTGGAATGTCTCTCCTGTCTTCAGGCATTCTGGTCTACATCATTTGCAGCTGTGAAGCCTTCCACAGCCTCTCTGGCAGTCTACATAAATACCAGCTCATTGTCTTCAGTCAGGCTGCAAAAACGCTTGGATTTCTCTGGTCTGTTGGGTTGACAAACCTCTCCACTGGGCTGAAGGCTCATGTGGCCTTTGTGTAATCCTTCATGCTGTCACAGTTGCTGTGTAGACGTTAGCAGCTACCGTATTTTTCACTCTATAAGACGCACCTAGTTTTTGGAGGAAAACAAGAAAAGAAATATTCTGAATCTCAGAAGCCAGAACAGCAAGAGGGATCGCTGCTCAGTGAAAGCAGCAATCCCTCTTGCTGTTCTGGCTTCTGTGATAGCTGCGCAGCCTGCATTCGCTCCCTAAGACGCACACACATTTCCCCTTACTTTTTAGGAGGGAAAAAGTAAGTCTTATAGAGCAAAAAATACGGTAAGTAGTTTTTGTTTTTCAGTTCTGAATGAAGCTGGTTTTGGGGGAAATGCATCAAAATGCAGTACTTAATAAAAAACAACAGGACAACTGAGTTAGATGCACACCATTCATTTAAAGCACATGGCTTCCGCCAAATAATCCTGGGAACTGTAGCTCTGTGGGAGGTAAACTACAGTTCCTATGGTTCTTTAGGGGGAGGCATGGGCTTTAAATGTGTGGTGTCTATGCAGCCCACGTGTTTAGACAAAAAGAAGACGACATTTTTCTAACCTAAATATCTCTTTTGTTTTCCCTTTCCAGTGGTTGGAGTGAAACTTGACCTGGAGGCATGGGCAGAAAAATTTAAAGTCCTTGCAAGTAACCGAACAGAAAGGGATCAGCTGGGGACACGAAGAGTAGGTGGTGAAAAATACCCTCCTGGAAAAGGATCTGGGATTTTGCATTTTGTAGATAACATGGTTGGAGCTGAGGAGCACTTGCAAGTCCACTTTGCATCCCCAGTGCTGTTCTAACACTGCAGCAGAGCAGTCACCCTCGCCACTGACATGCCAGGTTCCCTCTGGCAACAGTGAATGAACCCCAAGAGGCAGTGCTTTTTTTCTTTTAAAAAAATGTTTAGGGGTACTCTCATTTTGACTCAAGAAAATCACCATTTTATAGTTAAAATCAGGAAAAATAAATACAGTTAATGGACAAAAGAACAAAGATGCACAAAATATTTAGGGGTATGCATTCCCCTGCATCCCCCCCAGAAAAAAAGCACTGCCCAGAGGTTATATATCTATATCTATATCTATATCTATATCTATATCTATATCTATATCTATATCTATATCTATATCTATGTATCTGTCTTACTGTTCCCGAAAGAGGTGGTTTATCATCCTACTTCATAGCACTTCTTTGCCCCTCCAGTTCATTTTGAGGATCCTGCATGCTTAAAACATTAAGATGCTAAAATTAGAGACACTTTAATATATCTGGAGAAGATATTCCATAAAGAAGGGCCCACCAATAAAACAAAGACATTTCTGGTAACTATCAGCCTAGTTTCTAAAAGGTGAGCCTCCCAAAAGTGGCGTATGGGAGGAAGTCACAGCAAGGTTCTTATGAGAAATGGTGGTCTGTCAGATCTACTGACCTAAAGTCATCTAGAGCTTTGTAGGACAAAGACAAGATAGCACACTGAATTGTGCCTGAAAACAAGTGAAGACCACCAAGGTCTAGTCCAAGCAGTGAATCCCGTTGCCAGTCCATGTTAGTGTTTTTTCTGCTGCTGCTGCTGCTGCTTCTTGTTGGCACGTTTCACTTCTATTCCTTAGAACGATTTTTAAACCACTTTTAAGACGACTTTTTTACTAGTTACATTTTCTCCCACTATGGAACAATCCATGCGCTGTTATTACTGTTCTCAGCAGGAGTGGCTTCAATCCTGCAAAACTGGTCTGGCACCCTTCTTCCCCGCCCTCCTCCCCTGCCCTGTGTTTAACCTTGGATGGACAGAAGCAGATCTGTGAGAATCGATTATTACACTCCATTTTACTCCGACTGGACAGTCATCATAATTCCCCACGTACAGCACACTGCAGCAATCTAAACATTACCAGAGTATAGATAAATGTTGCCAAAGCTGTCTCTATTCTCATTTCCTCACAGTTCCCTTCTGACTGTAGAACCTGTTCCTCTTGTCATTAGGAAGGGTGTGGATGTGGGATTTAAGTAATTCAGTTTTGAGATGTGTTTCAAATTCTCTTGGTGTCACTGCCTTTCTTCTTTCATTTCCAGTGTGACCCCTCCACAGGCTGCGAGATGGACTGTGAGGCTAATTACAAGGTAAACATGGAGGAAACAGATGGAAAATAACTGGGCCTTTTTGCTGATTGTTACATAGCGACTCTTACTGCTTATTGTAGTGTATCCTTAGCTGCTTCCTAAACTAGAAAACTGTCAGAAATCCTGATGTGGGGTGAAGCAGTCGCCTTGGGTGGCATAAGCCAAAGAGTCAACACCCTCATGGGCACCACCTCCAGTGGATAAATTGTGCCATCAGTGCCATCAGTTTGACAAGATCTTGCCTCAGATGGCAAAACAGGGGGACTGCCCTGTGCACGTGTGTGTGTATACACATACCAAGCTTTGTTTCCACCACCTTTATTCCCTTGCTCTTAGACTACCCTGATCCTTAAACACATGCAAGCACCATAAATGTTTATAGAATGACAAGGAATGCTCAGTTACGGCTGCCTTTGCTCATTATAGAGACAATCAGGCATGTAGACTAATGTTTAAACCAGAATTTAGAATCCATTGCAAAACACAAAGTATTGTTCAATCTTTCAGGACCTCCTTTGTGTTCTCATCGATGATGGGGGTTTTCTGGTACTTTCCAACCAGGAGGATTACTGGTTCCAGGTAAGCTGTGCTTTTTCTATAGCAGGGGTAGAGAACCTCCAGTCCACAGGCCAAATTAGGCCCAACAAGGGTAACAATTCAGCTCATCGTTTCCCCCAAATCACACCTACTTGTCACACACCCAATGTCATATGCAACGTAAGGTGTGGGGCAGATAGAAATGCATATATGAACAATGTAGAGCTTGGCAAGCAAGGCTTGTTGTCAGCCCCTAGGTAAAGGAATGCTTGCTAACAAGCCCACTGAAATCAGTTGCACTACAGAATTCCTTGCTGGGGGTACCATAGGGCAGCCAATCCCTGGGATTTGCTATAAGCACTGATCAGCTCATATTCCTTTGTATCACTAGCTTGAATGCAAGTGGCTCAAAGCAAACCCACAAAGGGGAGTAATTACTTTGGGTCCTCTAACATCATTATGATATCAGACAATTGACACATGGAGGACCCCAGTTGCCAACAGGCATGTTCAGAAGCTTCCTACATGTTTAGCAGAGTTTATACATTGCTCCCATTTCTATTGGACTGGTAGCATTACTGCTAATGCTCACAAGTATTTTTGCAGCACCCAACCAATGCCATACACATTATCGAAATGCCAGCCAATACTTTTTTTACATTTAATCCAGATTTCAATGGCTAATAGCCACAATGGCTATGTTCTACCTCCATTTAAAAAGAAAAAGAAAGAAAACCAAATAGAAGTGGGCATTGTCCTTCCCAAGGAAAGCATAAATTTCCATTTCTCCCATTGTCAAGCATGGTGACTTGGTATAAACACATACACATATAGAGATACACGGTGGGAAAGACAGTGGAGGTGAGGGAGGAATGATTAAGAGGAAGGACAAAAAACCACAAGGCTGAGATGCATTCCATCAAGCTCTGCCCACTGGTTTGGAGAGCAATACTAACAAATACAGTGATGGGGGGCGGGGAGGAATGCATGGAAGCTGAAGCACCAAATTTGCACACAGAAAAATCTGATCATTACCCATCTGCAATAAAAGGTCCCTGTCTGGAAGCACCAATGGCTGGAAAATGCATAATCAGCTGGATACAGCTTAAACAAATTATTTCATCCTTTTTTTCCCTTTTCCAGGTAGGGAAGTTCTTCAGTGAGGTCGACGCTCACTTGATGTCTGCTCTCTACAACAACTCGTTCTTCACACGGAAAGAATCCTACGACTTCCAGTCAGTCTGCGCTCCAGAACCTCCGAGCAATACGGGAGGCGCTCCGCGTGGGGTGTACGTGGTGAGTGGGGGCTCCCGTGCCGTGAAGACTTACCTGAAGGTTTCAGCATTGTGCATACAAGTGGGGATTTGCTTTACAGGTGGAATTATGTAAGCACAGTAGCCACAGTATACTTAAGGCAAAGAGAAGAATTGTCAGCTGTATCAATGCAGTGTTTAGGAAGGATGAGGATTGTTGAATTTATAGATTAGGTGAACATTACTGTTTGTGATACATTGGTGTATAAACAAGAATTTTGTGTGAGTACTGAAATATGGCTGATACCAGGAATTCCAAAGAGATTTTGCAGGCCACTGCTAAGGAAAGAAAATAGGGCTGAAATTTGGGAGGTATTTTATATATATAAAATTGTAGCCTACATTGTAATTGGTGGTGGCTTGAATATTCTCCACACCTGGTGGGTGAACTGGAGAGTGAGTAGCTTTGGCATATTAGAGCCATCACATCAAGTGGTCTTTCAAGCAGCTTCCCACACGGTAGCTCAAAGGTAAGAAGTGGCCTTGGTCTGTCAGTGATGCAGAGCGTGCATAATCCAAACAATGTCTACCTGCTATCTAGCAACACTTTGCCCTTCTTTTTCCCATACGTTTTGTACAGTTGCATCAGAGTGCAGATGGAGTTGTTTTAAATTGGTAATTCGTCACCATTTCTTCTTGTAAAGTCTTTTCATTTTCTTCTATTTATGGGCCACAAGAGAGGTCTGATAGTTTACTAACCACAATGAGTCACTGAGATGTTTCCAAGCCCCTGATCTTTGTCTAGTACTAGTGAAATCAGTGCTAGTTATCTCAAAAATTGTATTATGAGAATAGTGATGCCAGGCAAGGCCATCTAATCACAAATTTTGCATGCCTGGGTGTGCTTGCAGTGCTCATGAGTAGGGCTGCTCTGGCTCTTTGTGAACCTTGTCTTCTCTGCACCATGAACCAATGGGTCCCTCTGTAGAATTATTTGCGTATTCTCTATCAGTGGCAAAGCACCATTAGATGCAGATAAATGTGGTCAAAAGGTTGGGTTTTTCAAAACATGACAGAATCCTGCCTCTGGGCTTCGTGTTTGATCCTTAGCATGTGAAAAGCTGCTACAGCACATTGAGCTTGAGCTAACAGTGGTATTTTTCTGTTAACAACCACATTTCCCTTATCCCTTTATGTCCAGCCAACAATGGCAGATTTCCTGAACCTGGCCTGGTGGACCTCAGCAGCTGCATGGTAAGCCTTTCTTTTGCCCTTTACTGGATAAGCTCTTACAGCAGGATAGGAATGTCACACATTGGGCCACTCTGCACTGCACATAACAGTGAGAGAACACACATCAAGAAGTATCTGGTAGAATAGTTCTAGGGTTGTCAACATTTCAACAAGTTCTGCAAAGATCTAAGGCAAAACCCATTTAGGTGGTCTGTAGAATGGTTGCAAAACTATTACAAATATCTGTACTTTCCCACTGTACTTCGATTTGTTTTTCCCCATGACAGAAATTGATGCCATCTTAGCCTGAGCTGGATTATCGAACATAATTTTCATTATTTGACTTTTCTTTTCTTTTCTTTTTCTTCTATAAGGTCTCTGTTTCAGCAATTCTTGTATGGACTAACCTACAATAGCTGGTTTCAAACAGGTAAGCTCCCTACTGCATGCATCTGGAAGCAAGTTTTCCTCACATTTAAAAAGTTTTTGTGTGATTGGGGGGGGGTGTGTTGCAACAGGTGTGTAAGTGTAAACATTACATGAATGCAAAAACTTGGGTCATGTGATATGGCTTAATTTCTAAACAAGAGGTAATGGAGTTGATCTTCTCTGAAAACCATACTTGGGTCCTGTTACATGGGAGCTTTTTCCATGTCCATAGATGTGCAGAGAATAATTGATTTGTGTGTTTTTAGAAAGGAGGAGACAATGGCATTCTGCCCACGTGTAATGGCACGCTTTTCTAAATAAGTGCTGTGCAATTCCTATTGTGATGAAAACAGCAAGGTCAAAAACTGTAGCCCTACCAAGTCAAAATGTCACCAGCCACCACTGCGCAGGTGCCATACCTATAATTTACACACAGGTTAAAAAACCCCTCCCCAGGTGCTGCTATTCCCATGGAAATTGGTGGGAACTGCATTTAGGATTTTTTTTTAATCAGCTGACATGTCTGCAAGCCCTATAATTAACATAATGTGTGGTTAAAGCCCTTAGACACAACATTAAAGGAGAAAGCCACTTCCGGCCTGCCCAGGAGGTGGGGTTGCGGGCTTCACGCCCACCCCCCACGTGAGCGGTGGCTGGTTTCAGCCCCCGCGAGAGCAGGGGAATCCCGGCCGTGACCTGCCCTATTTAGGGCCGACGCAGAGGGGGCTCGGCCTCTTTTCGCCAGCTAGCCCTCACGTTTTCCCTCCCTCCCTTTAGGTAGGCTTTAGGTAGGTCTCTGACTTTGCTATGGACTTCGGTCTGTCGCCGCAAGGGGCATGGTAGGAATTTTTCCCAATTGGCAATTTCAGCCATTTGGTTTTTCGCCTACCTCGTAGCAACTCGTCACAACTTTTCGGCATTGGCGGTAGGCATTGGTAAGAAGGGGTTAAGAGGATGTGGGGGGGGGAGGAACGCCATCACCTCCCCCCAGTGAGAGAAGGGTGGTCCGTTAAAGGATTCCGGGGGGCGTGGCCCTTTCCGAAGCCTATGGAGGTGAGGGCCAAAGGCACGCCCCAGAGCGGTGACCCGGGGGAGCTCCTAGTCGACGTGCCTCGGCGGGAGACTCCCCCGATATAGTGTTAACCCTTCCCCGTGTCTCCAGCAAGTGGGCTGGAGCCGGATAGTCGTTAGGACCAATGCCTAAGCCAATGCCTCTCATTCCTGAATTCAATAAAGTTGTGGCCTAATTCGCCCATTTAACCTTAAACTATGGTGTCTCATGTCTTTATTTATCCTGGTGGGGGGCGGGAACTCGCCACGCAACAGCTAATTTAGATGATTCAGGAAGGATAAATGTTTGCCACTTCCATTATTTCCAACTGTATGTATTGTGTGTCCGAACAGAGGATGTCGCAGCTGACAGCATGGAATCCAAGGAGACCAGCTGCATCATGAAGCAGACCCAATACTATTTTAGCACAGTTGACTACACCTACAACACCATCATTGACTGTGGAAATTGCTCCAGGTCAGTGGGAGATGTCCCTGCTATAAACATTCATACTAGCTGATCAAAACTGTTGGTCCCTAGAAGGTGGTAATCCCTTCTGGCTCAGGTCTCTTTTAAAGTAGGGTTAAAATTGATCACCAGAATTAGCAGTATCGAAACTAGTAAGGGCAGTGAGTGGTATTTGGCTAAGATACAAGAGATCCTGGTGGAATTATGCAGATAGATTGCTTTCCGGGAACAGGCAATATTGGTCTGAATTGCGGGGTGGGTGTATCTACACTACAGATTGATATCATTTTTATACAGTTTTCACTATCATGGTGCTAAAAAAATAAAATCCTAGGAGTTGAAGTTTGGCAAAGGTGGACAGATTCCTAGCTGCCCTGCTCAAAGAATTCCAGTTATCTGGTTGCCCTAGGCAGACAGAATGAATACTAAGCCAATTAGAATATTAAACCAAACAAAACATTGTGTCAAATGCATTATTTTAAAAGCAAAAGTAGATGCCACAGGAGGCTTGGGGGCAATCAGGAGCAGGACCATGACAGGCCAATGTGAGGAGTTTTTACCCTCATATACACACAAACCACCATTCTGATGAAAATCACCCCATTCCAAAAGTGTTGTTTACATTGTGAGGGAAGCTCCGGCTGACAGCAACTGGAAATAGGAGCTGGGGTTGGGGGGCGTTCATCAGGACTGCAGTGGGGGAGGAAAAGGTTAAATCCTTTCCCTACAGTCTTGGTCTCTCCCCTACCCTGTGGTGACTAATTGTTTAAATAAAATAAGCAGTCACATTAGGTGTGAGAACACATTTAAAATAAGCTGTATTTTGGACCTAAATGCATATCATAGATAATGCCTAGATAAAGAAGCAAGCATAATCATGACCAAAAGTAAATTGTGTATTCCTTTGTTATTAGTCATGTTTTAGTTATTAGTGGGTGGGGCCTGATCCTTCTTCCACTGCCAGCTGCATGCATTTAGAAAGGTAAAAAGTGGCAAATTGCACACACATACAGCTCTTATCTGATGCAGTTTGCATATATTTTGTATTTGGGCATGTGTAGTTTTGCCATAAGGCCAACTGTAACTTTAGCCTTTATTTTATGAGCTGAATTGTTGTAATAATCTGCAGTAAATAGAAATAGTACTAAATCAGCATGATAGCAGCACTTCCTCCTTTCCCCACGCCCTTTTCTTTTTCTTCCCTAGGCTATTCCATGCACAAAGGCTTGCTCGCACCAACCTTCTGTTTGTTGTAGCAGAAAAGCCAATATGCAGCCAGTGTGAGTCCACCAAGCTTCTCCAAGCGGAGATAAAGGGTATCCTTTGCTTCTCAGCTCTGCTGCATGATGCGGTATCAGGTTCAACATAATGGGCCCAACCACATTGGAACCCTTCCCTCCCCTTCTCCCCCCGCCTCGGCATTGCAGTGTTGTTTTTGTTGAGAGTGGAATTGCTGCTCTGTTTCTACATGCCAATGAATATTGGACTGTATTCATTGCGCAATTCCATGGCCCATGGCAACGTTTAGAGTGGGAGGTGCATGAAAAGTGGGTGGTGCTTTTCAGGTCACATGGGCTGTTCCAGGGCACGCCTCCACCTCCCCATTATCAGTTGGCATGCACATATGAAAATACTTACCTGTGCTAAGTCTTAATGCAAGCGGTGGGGTGTGAAGTCCCTTTGGGTGATAGGTAGCTGATAGTTTCTTTCCCCCCGAACTGAGATACCTACACACCTTTGTACATGCATGTTTTGCTTCATAACCTTCCTTCCAGGAGAGCTAGAAACTTCTTTTTAAAACGTGTGGCCCTTTTATAGGCATGGTTCCTGGTGCAATCTGTTTATCAAACTGGCTGAGCTCTGGCTGATCAGCACAGGGCAAGGTGGAGTCGAAAAACACTCTACAGTGGTACCTCGGGTTACAGACACTTCAGGTTACAGACTCCGCTAACCCAGAAATAGTACCTCGGGTTAAGAACTTTGCTTCAGGATGAGAACAGAAATCGTGCTCCGGCGGCACAGCAGCAGCGGGAGGCCCCATTAGCTAAAGTGGTACCTCAGGTTAAGAACAGTTTCAGGTTAAGAACGGACCTCCAGAATGAATTAAGTTCTTAACCCGAGGTACCACTGTAATGTAAAAATTTGAAGCTTTATTAATCAGAATATAGCAGTTAGTGCTCTTAACCCCGCAATATGCTCAAATTATGAATAAAGTCACCTAACATGCGTTCATACTTACAAATGCACAACCTGGGTGGCTGGTTCAAGTGTAGTGTGTTGATGAGAGACCAGTGCCTCTGGGTCTCCGCATGCCTGCCTCAAGAGTCTGCTGTGAATCTCCGACTTGCTTTAGTTTTGGGGTGTTTTTTATACCTCAAAGGTCACCGCACATTTTCACTACACTAGACTGTCACATGGACAGAGAGACCATAAAACCATAAACCATGTTGCCACTGGCAGAACCAATAGAAAAGTTATACTTCCTTCTTATCTGGCAAATAGGCCCTTGGCTCTCTCCAGGGTGGCTGATATTACATTGCAGGGTGTTGTATATTGCCTGTTAGCGAGGCCCAGACTTGCTTTGGCTGCTGTTATGTTATGGCGATTACTCACTCCAGTTGCTTCTCACTCCCACAGCACTCTCTCTTCCTTCCCTGTAACAAGGAAATCACTCTCACACATTCACACTCTAGGTTCCATTGGATTTATGGCTTAATTATACTCAAATAGCAGAAAGACCAGAAAAAGTCACAATAGCATTAGGCCTTATAAGCCAGGTTGGTTACATAAGAAACTTTAAAGTAAATATTTGGAAGCTCTCTCTTGCATAATACTAGAACCTGGGGCTAGCCAACAAAGCAGAATGCTGGAGGATTCAGGACAGACAAAATAAAGTATTTCTTCACACAGTTAAACAATTGAATTTGCTACTACAAGATGATGTAGCCATCGATTTGGATGGCTTTAAAAGGAGACTAGACAAATTCATGGAAAATATCAACGGCTATCAATTATTATGGCTGTATATGGTCTCCGGTATCAGATCTGGTCTGCCTCTGATAATCAATTGCTGGGGAACATGAGTGGGGAGAGTTCTGCTGCACTCATGCCCTACTTGTGGGGTTACCAAAGGCATCTGATTAGCTACTGTGAGAACAGAATGCTGGACAAAATGTGCCTTTGGCCTGATCCAGCAGGCTCTTCTAATGTACTGTCTACACATGGTTGCCTATTTTCCTTTCATGCCTACCAGTAGGTAGGGATCCTTGTGGGATTCTGTTCATGTGAATGTAATTTGAAAATGAGAGTTAACACATGGTATATTTCTGATGAAGCATTTATAGACATGTAACAAAAAGCAGTGGATACGAATAAGCCATTGCCCTCTCCCTGTGAAAAATTTCATGACAGACATTGGCCACATCCACACTGCTGGTTTCTCCCATTACTGTAATGTTCTGTTTACTTGTAAATCCACACAATGCAGTCATGAGCCCCCAGTGTTTCCATGATTGGTGCCTCTTCAGTCCACCTCCCCCCCCCCCAATGTTTTGCAATGGTTTTCCTGTTTCTTGCACTATAGCTCTACAAATATTCTGTGCTTTTGCTTGTTGGGTGGAAACATGGCCAGATTATAACGGTGCAAATGGAGCAATTGCTGTGACACTCAGATATTATTTGATACTTTGAAGTTGGGTCACCAGACATCATTGGTCAATCCCCATCAGGCCCAAGGGGAAGGGGGAAGCTCAGGACCTGGCCACCCCTGTGAAAGGTCCTTGGTCTGATCCAGCAGGGCAGTTCTTGTGGTTGCTAGTCTCCATAATCAAGGGCTCCTTTCTTTGACCCCACTCCTCCCGCTCTTCCATATCACTACAAGTGTATTTATTGCCTTGTGCTATATTTTCTTTGACACTGCAAAGCTCCACCGGGAGATCCCAATCAGTGTGAACTAGTAGACAAGCCACGGTATCGAAAAGGTCCCCACATCTGTTTTGACTACAATGCAACGGTAAGTAGGAGGACACAAGGAGTGCATGGATATATCTAAAGTGGCTTTGCTCCGCTAGGAGGATAGCCTGGAATTTGAGAAACCCAAGGCTGAAGCTGTAGGCTAGAGCTTTCCTTGTCAAACCATTCTACTGATATGAAGGGCCATATCAGGGCTGTATGTAGGGGAGGGCTATAGTTCAGAGGGAGAACACTTATTTACATATAGGTTTGAGGTTTGATACCTGGCATGTCCAAGTAGAGCTGGAGGAAATTCCTGTTTGAAATCCTGGAGAGCTACAACCAGTCATTGTAGGCAATGCTGAGTCAGATGGACCAACGGTCTGACTTTGTATAAGGCAACTTCCTATGTCCCTAAGGGATTGTCAGAGTACTGCTCGCAATAGGAAGCTGGAGTACCAGGCCACTAGTCCATCTACTCATCCCCTAGCCTGCTAATTCAATTGGCATATTTACTGTGGGGTAACATTCCTCGCCAAATTTGTCCCAGTGTAACAAGGTGCACTGCAAAGGGTAGAGATCAGGAACAAGCAGCCCTACACTGTCCAAAAAAATTAGGGGGCAGAGAAGGCCAAGCATGGCGTGGCTTCAGTGGCCAGGTCCTTCTCCTCTGTTCACTTGCCACGGAGGGGAAGGAGGGCTGAAGGAGCCCCTCACTGGAGGAGCCACCAGCCGTTGAAGCTACACTACTGCTGCATTTAGCTGTACTCCCCAGCTCCTTCCGACAGCCTGATGTTGCATGTGTGATGATGGGACATTGCGCATGTGTGATGTGACGCACGCAGTGTTGCCCTTCAAATCACTTTCACAAGATGCACCTCTGGGAGGATGAGTATCTCTTTAATAAGGGCACTCCTTTTCTAATGGCAAAACCACTCTATTTGGGAGGTGGCACTCTTTTTGCCAACTATTCCTTAGAGCTGATCTGGAAGTCTTTCTAATCTCACTGGGCTCTATCTTAAAAAAAAAAGAGATAATTTTCCTTTCCCATGTTTATAGGAACTGTGAGAATATGTAAAGAGTAATGGACCTAGGATGGGAGATCGAAGTGTTTACTGAATCATAAAGACTATTGTGGTTCTTGTTGAACAGCTTTTGAAAATCACATTGAAAAACATGCAGGGAAGTAACTTATCCGTGCCTACATATGGAATGACCAAAATTATCTATCCTTTTTTGTTGTTTCCATAGGAAGATACCTCAGACTGTGGAAGAGGGGCCTCCTTTAGACCTTCTTTGAGTATCTTGTTATCTCTGCAGCTCCTCCTCCTCTATTTGACTGCCAGTCGCCATCCGCTGCCCTTGGTGTCTTGCCTTTGAAACATCCATTTAGTCTAGCCCATTCATTTTTGCTTTGTGCACCATCTCCATTCCCTCCAGACTTGCCAGAAGAGGGCAGCTGCCTAGTCCCATCAACTCTGGTTACACCTTGGCACTCACTCATGAGGACCTTCTCTTTCGTCATTCAGAAGTCCAGAAGCTATTCTCATTGTTTTGTTTCTTGTTTCCTGTCATCCTCTCCTTGCCCTTCCAGTGTCTCTGCACAGCAGGTTGTGCAGGTTGAGCTCTGAGCAAGACTTTGGGAAGCACGAACCATTGCGACTTTCTCCACACAGTGAACATCCTTGAGCTTTGATTCATTGCTCCCCTTTCCACCCATTGAGCTGTGGCCAAATAACAAAGAACAGTGGCCTCGTAAGTTTTTTTCCCCCATTGAATCCATGGAATTCTGGGAAGACCTTTGCCAGTTTTCATCAGGATATGTCTTGACATTTTATTGTCTTAAAAGTATTTAATCAACAATGCTGACAAATTGCTATTCTGTTTGAAACAATTTACTTTCCCATCCCAATCATGCAAACAGCAGCAACGACAAAATTATTCAATAGAACAGGAAAAACAATGGTATATTCTTGCCAAATTGGTTCTGTAGTCTAGTTTAACTTTTCAGCCAATTTAAATGGCTTATTAAACTCAAAAGTAATCCTAGGATGTCACCACGGCATCTCCATCCCACCCAGCCCGCTCTGTGTTTTCAAAGGCCATTGCTGCTGAATCTTTCATTAGTTAGATCCCATCTCAAATCAATTTTTAAATTATTATTTTTAGCCTGGGGATTTTAATCTAGATCTTTTTACATCTAATTTCCAAGCATTTTATCCTGACAAATTATAGTATTTGTTGTCAGCAACAAAGACACAGAAGAAAGAAAAAAAAGAAATTGACTTGAATTTTATGGTCAGTATTATTTATTTAAACTAACTCACACCATACTGAGAGGACTTGGAGAGCAAGCAGGGGAGAAGGAAGTGTGTGAAGATCCTTAGGCATACTAGTAACCCATACATGGTTGAAGGTCACAGTGGCTCTCGCTGTCTTTAGCAAAATGAATAGCAAGACAGAGTATTTCTAGTGGGCAAGAAACAGCCAAAACCCAGCAGTCCCTGGCTTCATTTTTTTCCTTGCCAAGCCTGTTCCCTGCGTGGCCCATAAAAGTTTAAGTCCATCAAGAAAACAAGATGATCTCTTCTGCTCCCCCAAATCACTGTGAAGACTTCATTTTGGGATTTTTGCAGCATTCTACCCTTGAGGTGGACAAAGGGTGGAGTTGGCCAAGATAAAGATGACCTTCTTCCCAGTTCACACTGTCCCTTTTCTTCTAAAGGAAATTGTCCACCATGATTGGCAGAAACAATTTGTGCCAAACCAAGAAGGTGATAGCTAAAGGTTTTCTTCCTGGACTTTGTGCAGAAACCTGACTGCACCTTTAGAGTCCCCTCCATCCATCCAGTATTGGAATCACAGTGGTGGGCAATGGGCCACAACTAGAGCTCTAAAAGCAGATGTTTTGCAGACAGCTAATTGTCTCCAGTGTCCATGCGGAGAAAGGTGAAAGAACTCTGCATCGTAGTGAAGGTCATGATGACACCTGCCATTCACCTCAAACCCACAGAACACTTCAGATGACTTTGCAGGTACATATTTCATGGCTGGGAGGATTATTACTGAAAGCAGCCACATATACTGTTGGAGGTTTGAAAATAGGAGTAAAACTTGAATTCATCACCCAGTCTCCGCAAAAGCTGCTTGCTGTTGAGGGCAGGTTATCCAGTTTTGTGCCTGTTATTTCTGCACATACAGTGATAAACATACCTTGCCACTTAATGAAAGCTTTTTCAGTCCCCAGAGAACTCAAAGATTTCTTTCTCTTCAGCCAAATATCCCCTCATGCATTGCCTCTGTACTCAAGAGTAGCCAGCAAAGTGGGAAGGATCCTGTCTTGCTTCTGCTGTGGGTGATGTCAGAGCCACAATCACATATTGGGCAATATGAAGAGCAGCAGCACTATGCAACAGTGTAATGCAACTCCATCAGAAGGTAGCGGTTAAGTGCGCTGTCAATAACTCTGATGGCATTTCCTTGCAGCACAATGTGATGTGATAGGAGGATGAAATGTCGTGCATATCTTGGTGCACCTCATTTTGACTTCACATGCTCATTTCCTCAACCAAAATTCTCTTTCCAATTAATCCAAATCCTGGCATACAACCTATTGTGAGTAATTACAATGTTGTGAATTCCATTTGCCTTGTTAGAAGGAACTCTAGAAAGCAAATAACGGTGGGACGGTTACTTGAACCTGTAAGTTTCTAGGCAAAGAAAGCTTGCTCAACAATGTGTGTGAATGGGAACTTTCTGTAACCTTGGTTTGGTGCTTCAGTACTGAGCCAAAATTTTAGAGAAAGTCTCTTGGAAAGAATGTAGCATGCCAAACTCCTATGCTGGTTACATCACAATTTATTGTGCAGATTCTGGTGGCCCCACTGTTAAGGTGCTTCATTGCAAGGCAAATGGCAGGAACTCCTTTAAAAACCTGATTCGTCTTGGGAGGTTTTGATTCACCCAAACAGTCCCAAAGAACATGCTGCAATGCACTACATGTGTATCTTCAGAGAAAGCTGAAAATGGATTTTTGCGCTCCTGGTCTGGTCTGGTTTGAATGGGGGTAAAAAGCAGGTCACTGCTGTCATATGCAAGGTAGTAGTACAATGTAAATACATGAAAGAGGTAACTTTGTTGTAGAAAAAAATCATTTGAGAGATCTGGAAGCAAACCTTTAGCACACACATTGAGGTGCATTTGCTTTCTTTCTAGTGATCCTTGTTCTTGAGATCAGAAATAGTTTCTTAACCTTTCAAAAACCAGCTCTGTCCCAAATCCAGTCTACATACCCCCTCCCCTGTCCTGCACCAAATGCCCTATGTTCCAGAACCTTTTCCTCCAGGTCTCCCACTGTTCTTCCCCAAGCTGACTTATATACACAATGATACCACTGGTGCTAAGGTTAATAGTTTTGCTTCATTGGCCTTGTGTAGATTTCTAGAGAAGCAAACTGGGAAGTTACAAATAGCTCCAACTCTACCAGAAACACAGTAGAGAGAGACAGAACCATTACTCCTTGAGTAGACTTCCAGTAATAATCAAGTGTACTAGTTGTGGGTACAGTCCCAGTATCTTGCTAGTCTCTTCTGAGCAGAGACTGCCAAATTGTGCCAAATTGTGTGATTGTTTTTTGTGATGTGAGCAACTGTCTATGGTGTGCTTGGCTGAAATCCCCCAGGTTCATTCCCACTTTGGGCTGACTAAAAGCATAGTCTTCCCCGACGCCACTTTGTCTGTGACTCTGTTTGGCTAGTGCTCTGGAGCCACCATATGTTCATAGGGTGTACTTCATTAGAAGGGGAGATTCAGGGATGGAGAAAGCTGGAGCACAGATTGGGATATGGCAGTGCCTGTCAGCTGAATGAGAGATGGTTTCATAAAAAGGGCCTTGCCCCACTTTGGAGCACTTTAGACCACAAACAGTATGGCTACTACTTCTCGGTTGGCTGCTATCTCACAGTCACTCAGTACTGGTTTACTATCCACTGGGATCAAATCAAGGTCTTTGTGTTGGTGTTTGAACTGTGACTGATCCCCTTAGAGAGGTGGTTTTCAAACTTGTACACGTCTAACAGAGCCTCATTACAAATTTTCCAAGCATATTCCACCGTTCATTTATATCGGCAGCAGTGCTGGGAAGGTTAGGGTCGTGCCCAATAAAGGAAATAAAGAAATAATAATAGCAACAGCTCAGTGTTTTGCATCCATAATTCGTACAGCTATAGCTTAAAATCGCCATCATTCCTCCCCTGGTGTGAACCTGTTTCCGGCCACTTTGCTGCAAAAAAGGCATATATACCACTGATTTGACCACAAATTCAATTCTCGGGCCTGCCCCTCCCCCACCTTCAGGTGGGATATCCACTTTTTAAAATTTATATTTTAAAACATATGCATCTTTCTGCAGTTAACCCCCCCCCCTTTTAAATTTAATGTAGGAACTGTGTTTTAAAGGTTGAAATGTTGACGTGATTTTGGAGCATCAGTGGTTCCAGCCAACCAGGCTATGCACAACTAGCTTCTGCTCCAACCATGTAGAGATAGTTTCCCTGAGCTCTACCCAGGTAAGAAAACAATACACCTGAACAAAGTACAGTAAGCAGGCAAGGGCAGATTTAGGGCAGTGTGAGCAGTGCAGCCGCACTGGACACACATCTCAGAAAGGTGCCTTCTCAAAGCCCAGTAAGCACTTGCCCAGCTTCAGGAAGGGCTCTGACAGGGTTCCAAGAGTCCTCCTGCCCCCTTCCCAAAGCCAGGCAAGTGCTTACCATGCTTTAGGAAGGAGGTAGGAAGATTCCAGGACCCTGTCAGAGCCTCGCGCCTCCAGCCTTGCATAGGGACAGGGTGGCTTATTACCAAGCAGGCTTACACAGGTGGTTCAGCACTCAAATCCTATACATCTGTATGCACCCTAAGGTTTTTTAAAAAAGCTGCTCTACTTCTCACATGTGGTTACAACTGGTAACAAAGTTGAGAGACAGAAAGATGTGTAGGTGCTGCTGGGAGGTGGGCAGGAACAGCTGTGCTGGGTCAGAGCAAAGGACTGTATAGTTGAGCGTCCGTGTTTCTCGGTGGCCAAGCACATCAATTCAGTAGCACTCTTCCACTGATGTCCCCCAGTGACTGGTACGCCGAGTCATCTTGCATCTAATACTGGAGGTAATACGGAAGTGTTTCTCGAGATCCATTCTAGCCATGACGTGCTAGCAGTTGTTCAACATTGTCCCAATGTTGTCGTCTCCCAGTGACATAGTCTCCCAGTGACATGCAGTGGTTCTGATGACCACTACCTAAACTTGTGGAACTCTTGCTTTCCTACTAGCTTAGATTTCAGTGAATCCTTGCTGGTGATGCTGGCATTTGTTCAACTGAAACTGTGGTGTGTTAAGCCTCCAGTCTACCTTATGGAGATTAGCTTTGCCTGTTTCTGCATTTCCATGCAGCACATCTATCCTTGTTACAGCTTATAGACCTTCCCAGCACCTGGCTTTGGTCTCCCTGTCAGAGAGGAGTGAAGAATGATGAACAGAGAATGTTGGAGATGGAAAGGAAGATGTCCAGTAGCCCAACACCAGACAGAGCACAGATTGCAACACAGCACATTTTCCACTTGGAGTACTTACCCACATCACACCTGGATACCAGGGCATTCAGCCTCTTGACTGACTGGTCAGGAGATCAGTACCAGATGTGATGGAGATGCTGCACTGCTCCCACACCATTCATTTCTATTTGTGGAAGCCATGTTAGATGTCACTGGGTCAGAGCTAAGGCAAAAGGGAACTGGGGTGGAAGACCCTCTTTCCTATCATACAGTCCAACAGCACCCCTCCCTCACATTTTTCACGATGGTTATATGAATGAAACAAAGGCCTTGTTTCTCTAGGTTTCAAAGCCAAAGCAGGCAAGTATTTGGATGGTGAACTTTTCCTAAGATGAGAAAATGTTGCCCTATTTTCAATGCAAGTGGATGATTCCTTTTTATTTTTAAGGTTGTTGTTTGTGCATGAGTTGATGGCACCCCAATATGTGCAAGTCTGAAGATGGGTAGAAGTTGTGCTGGTTTATTCCCCTGCCGCAGTAGTGATATTTGCCATTTTAAGAATGAGATCTCCTGGTGTTAAGTATAAATGAGTGTACAAGACTGATCTACGCAACAACTAGCTCTTTCCAAATAGCTTAGAAATATAAATCAGGGCTGGGAAACCCATTCCCAGCACAACTCAGATTACCTGTAGGGTGTCCTAGAGTCCCCCTAGGTCAGAACTATGCCCCCCACCAGTCAGAATCACCCATGGGTTGCCTGTAAGTCTGTCTCCATTTCAGCTTTGTCTGCTGACAGATGGAGATGGTACAAGGACAAATAGATTGAGGGAAGCCAAGAGCATGATGGGGTTGCTTGCCTTTTATCTCTAACGTAGAAAAATGGATAACCTCGCAAATCATAGTAACCTATCTTATAATAGGAAAGGAATGGGAATAGCTTCCCAAGCTCTTAGAATGAAAAAATAGTTTCTGGGAGCATAAAATTGGAGAGCCTAAAGGAATTTTACCATGAAGTACTATATCTGAAATCGGCACAGAAAGACACAGAGAAACAGCAAGGAGATTGTGTGTGCTATTGTGAACTTGGGTTGACCATCAAGGTGATTTTCTGAATCCTGGAGAGGACCTTGAAGGAGAATGAAGCTGTACAAGATGAGAGTCTGTAGGGAGCAATAGACTTGCCCAGTACAGGAAAGTCTGTAGAATGGAGAAGCCTGTAAAATCTTTTGAGATTGCTGGTCATTCCCAATAAGGCATCCTCCTAGCAGATCCCAAAGGGCTGAGTGAAGGCTAGTTCAGGCTTCCCTATGTCCCGGTCGCATGTGACTAGCAGTACTGGTGAGACATAGCAATGATTCAACCCACCTCACATGCTTTGTCCATTTTAAAATCCATTTGAGCAAAACAATTTGTGGTAGGGTAGGTGGGTGGGAAAGGGAGGGGGGTCCATGAAAACCCTGAACATGGTCTTGGAAGTTTGACTCCAGAGCCAAGCGGGCAGGGAGGAGATTCACTAATAATGACAAGGTTGATTAAAGGTCATTTTGCTTGTAGCTTTTTCAGTGTGTGTTTGGTTATGTCTATGGGAACTGTGCTTTGACCAGATGGCTGGCTCTGTGTTACCAGGAGTGTGTGTAAATCTGTAGTCTAGTCGGGTGCTGCTCATTTGAGAAAAATGGAAAAAAACAAATATACATAATTATAAATATATATATATATTATATTATATTTTAAGTTAAAAAACAAAAGGGAAAAAAGCAAAACATGAAGTAGCTGTCCTTATAGCTGCTGGGATCCAATTCCTAACATTCTTCATCTGAAAGTTTTGTTCCCCCTACTAATTCAAAAAGGATTGTTTTTTTTAATTATTATTTGAATCTCTTTTTGTTGTACAGAAGAGTTGGAAAATTTTAAAAAAGACTAAAATCTTTGTAAAATATTGTGTGCGTGATTCCTTGTAAAATATTTTCAAATTGTTTATTACAGAGGATCAGTTATTAAATAATGTTCATATTTTCACTTCAAATGTGGTGGCTCTTTTACTGGTTTACATTTACAACAAATTAAGAATGGTTAGATAAGTAGGTACCTTTCTGGTTTCGTGTTCTGATGTTTACTGTTCCGAGTTTCTCACATTGCAAATCCTAATGAGGAAAATAGAAAAAATAGTAAGGATCAATAGAGTTGAGCTGAAAGTTCTATCTCAAACTGTGATGTAGCTCCAGAACTGGGTGAGGGCGGTGAGAGACTTGATTCCTAACCCTACTGCTCTTTCCAGCCCTCTGTAAGCCTCTACCTTTGATCTGGGGTAGACCATTTCAGTATTCTTGCTGGTTAAATGAGATATGGTAATTAATCCCCACAGGGGGTTATTCACCCTGCTTGGCACCAGCCAGTGGTAGACAGAAGTGCCTTGCCACTAGAAAGCAGCTTCTTTTATATTAGAGAAACTTACCCAAAGAGCTGGCGTTTAAGACACTTCCCACTTCCTCTCTAAGGAAGATCTTAGTGTGCCTTCTTAGTGAATGGATTCAGGATTATGGAAAAATGACCATTAATGATGATGATATCAAGACAAAGAGAAGAACATAAGAGTCCCTTGGATGAGGCCAGTGACCCATCAAGTCCAACACTCATTCTCAAACTGACCAGCCAGATGCCTATGGGCAGCCTACAAGCAAGACCAGAGAACAAAAGCAGTATCCCTTCCTGCTTTTTCCAGCACCTGGTATTCAGAAGCGTACAATGCATGTAGCACATAACCATCAAGAAAGAAGAAAAGTGAATACAGAAGTTGTGGGACTCAGGTTCTTCCTGACTCCGGCCCGACTCACAGGGGTCCTGAGCCAGCTGGGCAACTGTATGTTGCTTCCTTCCCCCAATGATGACGACTTCTACTACTACTACTACTACTACTACTACTACTACTACTACTAATACTGTACACATACCAGAAACAGGAGGAGGGGCAAGCAGGTGTCTGTGTTCCTTGGCCCTGGCCTACTAACAGGCCCCTGACACTGGTCTAAGATTTAAAATACTAAAATGGTTGCCTAGAGCTTTCAAACAACCTGGAAATGCTTTTATTTGATGTACCTCCTAAAACACACACAAATTGCATTACTTTCTTAGAAGCTCTGCCATATGCTGGGAGGTAAATAGATAAAATCTACACCAATTGTTTGTTAGCGGGTCCTCCTGGAGACACACAAAGCCTTGCCAGGCTTGGCTGGTCACAATATACAGGCTGATCACTGGGGATCACACAAAGATATGACTTCAAAATATAATGGGCCATAGCCAGTGCTACAGCTCCACTGGTACACTGGAGCTTCCATTCCAATTTCTGGGGGGGGGGGGGGGGGGATACAATCGGGATCAGATTTTGGGGTGTGAATGTGGAGGAGAGGAAATGGAAGTCTAATTGCACCAGCACATCTACGCATGCAGAACATTAGATGCCTCCCATAGTAGCAATGCCACTTAACACAGGTGGAGTCCAGAGAGAAAAGTCCTGCTAACACTTTCCTGAAGAAAACTGAATAAAAACAGTATAATTTGAGGAGAAATAAAGAGGTTTTGTCTTTCTTCAGGCCTTGTTTATAGCAGATGACATTTAGCTAACATACAGATGAAAACTCCTTCAGAACTACACAGCCAATCAGGGCATGTACTATCTCAGTGAGCATCATGCCACTCTGCCTGGTTGCTAAGCAACACTACCCGTTCCCATCTTGGTTAAGTGACTTCAACACTGACATAATTAAACCTTAAGTTAAATCTGAATGGTCCCTGCTGTTGCACTTCCAACAAGTATCATAAAATTGGACACTTTCAATAAACTGTTTCTTTAGAGGAGGTTAATTATTGCCACCAATCTCAAGAGAGGTTATTAGGTGAACAGTGTTGTGTAAGTATTATCAGCTTTGCAGATAGGCACACACAAAGAAATATTTACTAGCCTGGTTGTCAAGTGCTGACTCACATCTATATTAGTCATTTGTTGTAACACACTGATGTCCTGAAAGGTGGGGGAGCTATCTTTCAGTTTACAACTTCCTTGACTAGCTACCTAGCAGAAGGAAGAGGAAAAAATGAGAATGACTTTGCTCACCTGAGTTTGGCAATCTTTATCATGTTTTTGTTAAAAATTCACAAAGGAAACTGACTCAGCTGTTTTATTAAAGACACCTTTGTCCCCATGTAATAAATAAGCTGTCTGCAATTGAGTGCAAGAAAAGGATAAATGAGAATTCCCGAAGTGTAGGACATGAGCTTCTCATGTAGATCTGCTGAACCTATATTTACTTAATGGCAGACAAATCCAAGGAACCAATCTAGCTCCTGCAGAAGCCAGTGGCAAGATTCTCACGCATTCAACCAGATACAGGGTAAGATCCAAATGAGAAGGGATGAAAATGCTTGGGGTTTCAAAAGGGAGCCCTTCAACCTGATAGTTACCTCATCAATAATACTCAGAAACAGACTGTAGATCTGGGGTCAAGATAAATTATACAGGGTGCCTCCACTTCTGGGCCTTTATATACCTGAGTTTCTAACACTGGCTAAACTATAGGCCTTGGAAACGTATCTATACAGGTTCAGCCGGCGGTATATCACGGGTAAAACCACCACCGCTCCTGAGTCCCTCTGCTACCAGCACCACTTTCAACATCTGTCTGCTGGTAGCAGAGGGACTCGGGAGCAGCGGTAGTTTCGCCTGTGATATATTGCCAGGTGAAACCACTATCACTCTGCCCCTCATACCGTAGAGGGAGGAGCAAGCTGTATCGCTGGGCTGATGCAGCTTAGTCCTCCCTTGGCTTCTTTAAACTGCTTCCCCGCCCAGTTGAACCATGGAAAGGAGCCCCAACGCTCCTCCCACTTGCCCACCAGCAAGGGGTGCACTGGGGCTAGCTCAGCTGGGGATTGGGAGCCCTTCTGCACCCCAGCTAAGCCATGCAAACAAGCTGCGTTGTCCCAGCCCATGAGGCGCTGGGGTGAAACCGCCTCAGCTCCTGCAGTTTCACTGGCACCTCGAGAGCTGAGGCCAATGTAGCTTGTTTTTTCAGCATTGCAGAATACTGCTAGACCATGATGTTTAGCTGGTGATAACACCACAATGTTGAAAAGCTGATTATCGCCCAGCCCGAAAAAGCTAATCACCAAATGGCACCTTAACCCTAGGTTATGGTTGCGACAATGGAATGTCTAGGCGCCTTTTTTCTGGTGGAATTTACTATTATTGTTGTTCATTTCTATAATGCTTTATATTTTAATGAATGAATCTCAAAGTGGTTTATTATACATTAAAAATCAAATAAAACAATCCAGAAAAAAACAAATTCAAGCTTCAAGGAAAGTACCGTATTTTTCGCACCATAGGACGCACCGGACCATAGGGCGCACCCAGTTTTTAGGGGGGGAAATCAAGAAAAAAATATTTCCCCCCCCCCAGCCCCAAAGAGCAGCGTACAGGGTGCGCACAACCTCTCCCTGCCGGAGGGGTTGCGAGCAGCTATGGAGCAAGCCAAGTTTTGGCTTCCCCTTTAGCCCCATGCAGCCTCTCCTTGCCGGGAGACGCTGCACAGGGCTAAAGAAGCCATAGCCCCATGCAGCCTCTCCTTGCGGAGGGGTTGCGGCAGCTATGGAAGAAGGCAAGGCAGCGAGCGGGATGGATCCCGCTCGCTGTTTTGCCTTCCCCTTTAGCCCCCCGCAGCCTCTCCTTGCGGAGGGGTTGCGCGCGGCTATGGAAGAAGGCAAGGCAGCGAGCGGGATGGATCCCGCTCGCTGTTTTGCCTTCCCCTTTAGCCCCGCGCAGCCTCTCCTTGCGGAGGGGTTGCGCGCGGCTATGGAAGAAGGCAAGGCAGCGAGCGGGATGGATCCCGCTCGCTGTTTTGCCTTCCCCTTTAGCCCCGCGCAGCCTCTCCTTGCGGAGGGGTTGGGCGCGGCTATGGAAGAAGGCAAGGCAGCGAGCGGGATGGATCCCGCTCGCTGTTTTGCCTTCCCCTTTAGCCCCGCGCAGCCTCTCCTTGCCGGGAGACGCTGCACAGGGCTAAAGAAGCCATAGCCCCATGCAGCCTCTCCTTGCGGAGGGGTTGCGGCAGCTATGGAAGAAGGCAAGGCAGCAAGCGGGATGGATCCCGCTCGCTGTTTTGCCTTCCCCTTTAGCCCCGCGCAGCCTCTCCTTGCGGAGGGGTTGCGCGCGGCTATGGAAGAAGGCAAGGCAGCGAGCGGGATGGATCCCGCTCGCTGTTTTGCCTTTCCCTTTAGCCCCGCGCAGCCTCTCCTTGCGGAGGCGTTGCGCGCGGCTATGGAAGAAGGCAAGGCAGCGAGCGGGATGGATCCCGCTCGCTGTTTTGCCTTCCCCTTTAGCCCCGCGCAGCCTCTCCTTGCGGAGGGGTTGCGCGCGGCTATGGAAGAAGGCAAGGCAGCGAGCGGGATGGATCCCGCTCGCTGTTTTGCCTTCCCCTTTAGCCCCGCGCAGCCTCTCCTTGCGGAGGGGTTGGGCGCGGCTATGGAAGAAGGCAAGGCAGCGAGCGGGATGGATCCCGCTCGCTGTTTTGCCTTTCCCTTTAGCCCCGCGCAGCCTCTCCTTGCGGAGGGGTTGCACGCGGCTATGGAAGAAGGCAAGGCAGCGAGCGGGATGGATCCCGCTCGCTGTTTTGCCTTCCCCTTTAGCCCCCCGCAGCCTCTCCTTGCCGGGAGACGCTGCACAGGGCTAAAGAAGCCATAGCCCCATGCAGCCTCTCCTTGCGGAGGGGTTGCGGCAGCTATGGAAGAAGGCAAGGCAGCAAGCGGGATGGATCCCGCTCGCTGTTTTGCCTTTCCCTTTAGCCCCGCGCAGCCTCTCCTTGCGGAGGGGTTGCGCGCGGCTATGGAAGAAGGCAAGGCAGCGAGCGGGATGGATCCCGCTCGCTGTTTTGCCTTCCCCTTTAGCCCCCCGCAGCCTCTCCTTGCCGGGAGATGCTGCGCAGGGCTTTCCTGGCTTTTCTGGGAGGTGGGGGAATTCCCCCACCTCCCGCAAAACCGGCAGAAGCCGCGCGCACTTTAAAAGGGCTGCACGGCTTCTCCTGGCTTTTCTGGGAGGTGGGGGAATTCCCCCACCTCCCGCAAAACCGGCAGAAGCCGGTGCACTTTAAAAGGGCTGCACGGCTTCTCCTGGCTTTTCTGGGAGGTGGGAGAAGGGACTGATGCGGCCAGTCAGTCCCTTCTCCCTCCTGTGGAAAAGCCCGCAAGAGCGCACGGAGCTTGTGTGCGGCTCTTGGGGGCTTTTCCCGCCTGCCTCCCCCCTGCATTCGCTCCATAGGACGCACACACATTTTCCCTTGCTTTTTAGGAGGGAAAAAGTGCGTCCTATGGTGCGAAAAATACGGTATTTCAGATCCTTCTCTAAGTGACATTTTGCTTTCCCCAATCACCAACCTGGCATCCAAAGATCTCCAAGTGGTCGCAAGTGGACAATGCATCTGTTGCCTGGCTAGTTTGTAACACTCCCTTTAGCTACCCACATTCACTGTTTGCACAAAACAAATACATCATGAATACATAGAGATCAACAATAAAAAGAGAAAGAAACTGCATGGGAATAAAATGAGACAAAGTGAATTGACATTGTCAAAGACAGGCCTAGTTAAGAGATCAGAACAAACCGCCACAGAATTCAGGTATAAGGAAGCCTGAGAATAACCTATGCACATTGACAGCTCTGTCAATTCACACTACATTGAGGCCTTCTTACATAAGTCAAAGCATGCCCCAATTACATTTCAGCTTTGCGTGGTGCTTAATAATAATAATAATAATAATGGCATGATAACTTCTCTGCACATAATAGACAGGACAAGCACAATGGAAATAATAGCTGTGCCTCCACTCCCTTTTTAAATATACACAGCTGTGTGCTTCAGAGGGTGTGCACAGCTTCCAAAGTGAAAAAACAAACTAGATTAACAGTATAATCCTGTGTATCTTTACTCAGAAGCAAATCCCACTGTGTACAGGTTATGTCTAAGTCAGGCATGTCCAAAGTCTGTTTCAGGGGCCTAATCCAGCCCGCCAGTCGGTTTAATCCAGCCACTGTGGCAGTTTATTTCCTGGGGTAAAATCACCTCAACAACTTCAGTCCTAAAAAAAGCTCAACAACTTCACTTCATCAAATCTGGCCCTCTTTGAAAAAAGCTGAACACCATTGGTCTAAGCAAACTAAACTTTTTTTTTAAAACCGTTTACTGTTTTGGGTCACTTTGAGTCAAAAAGCAGTATGCAGATAAACTACAACATTATTGGCAAAATGGTAGTTAATTATCATAATGGGATGACAGCAGCTTTGATAGTGTTTGCAAGAATGAAAGAAAAGGGGTATGTGTTTGATTTCATAGAATCATAGAATCATAGAGTTGGAATAGACCACAAGGGCCATCGAGTCCAACCCCCTGCCAAGCAGGAAACACCATCAGAGCACTCCTGACATATGGTTGTCAAGCCTCTGCTTAAAGACCTCCAAAGAAGGAGACTCCACCACACTCCTTGGCAGCAAATTCCACTGTTGAACAGCTCTTACTGTCAGGAAGTTCTTCCTAATGTTTAGGTGGAATCTTCTTTCTTGTAGCTTGGATCCATTGCTCCGTGTCCGCTTCTCTGGAGCAGCAGAAAACAACCTTTCTCCCTCCTCTATATGACATCCTTTTATATATTTGAACATGGCTATCATATCACCCCTTAACCTCCTCTTCTCCAGGCTAAACATGCCCAGCTCCCTTAGCCATTCCTCATAAGGCATCGTTTCCAGGCTATTTTGGTTGCCCTCCTCTGGACACGTTCCAGTTTGTCAGTGTCCTTCTTGTACTATTTGTACTATTGCAATAGCTCTTCTACAGAAGACCACAAACCTACAGAAGACTATTCAGAAAAATATAATAAAACTTTGAAAAAGACCAAAATAATGCAGACATGTATTTGTGGAATGGTGTTTGTAGTGTAGCTGATACTATTAGTGCTTTGGAATTTCAACTACCCTTCCTGATCCTGCCACACATACACACAAAACATACAGGTCTGAAAACTGTGTGTAATCAATGAAAAACGTTCAAAACTGATCTCATCCAAAAACTCCTGGAGACAAGCTTGCTCAAACCATTAGTAAGTCAACTGTTTGGACACACATTTTCTTCTGCATTTTCTTCTTTTCTTCTGTAACCTAATGCTCCATTGCAACCCCCTCCCCACAAAAATTTCTCCCAGTCAGCTTTGACATCACACATAAACTGAAGGGGGAAGAGTTGCAGGGAGAATTTATAGTTGGGGGAAGGGTTAAGCAACCCTATCCTGTCCACCATTCCTTCCATTCCTATGTTTACTAGGTTAGCTTGTACTTCTGTCCTCAGTTACTTTGCTATAAATAAATGAGCTTTTTTAATTTAAAAAAATAAGTTGTCTAGTTATCATGAATTGGTAACATTGCTCTAACTACTATGAATGATATGAAATGGAAAATTATAACAGCAAATGCTCCTGAAATTAAACCCATACATTGCAGTCATTGTAAAGTGTATATTTTCCTGTTCATTTCTGTAGCAGAAACATGATCAACTGCTTAACTCTCCCACTTGTACAATGTCCAGTCCAATTCTATGCATGTCTACAGAAGCATATCCAAATGATATACTGTCTATAGGACAGTAGCCCTAAGTGCTGAACTTGGCTGGATAGTGCCCAGCTTTTTTCAAAATTAAACTCTGAATGTAACAAAGTGCAGGCCGTAACTGTACTTGGCTGAGCCTTGCATAACCACCACAAATTGAAATGTCGCTGTAAGGGGCATCTATTTAAAAAGGGGAATATCCCTATGGAAACTTCATCACAGAGGATGTAACAGCAGAAAATCAATTCTGGGCCTCATTTTCCACACCATTCTGAATCGCTCCCAAATTTCTCATGACAAATAGAAAGGGTATATCAGAGCTTTGAACTAACCCTCTCTGAAGCCAGAACCTGTTTATAGCTTCATCCTCTGCAGGTTTACACTGAACTATGTCTTCGCGAGTTCAGTTCGGCTGACTCCCAAGTGTGCACAGCTTTACTTTTTCAGAAGCGCAGACGTGCTAAAGGCAGGATTCACCAGCAAAGCATTGGAAATTCACAGCTGTAGCTGTGCGTTTAATAAAAAGTCCTGCAACCTTTGGCTTCGTTTCTCGTTCTCACCCTTTCCACGAAATGCATACTGCCTTTTACTCGCCAGGGCGGCGCCATTAAACCAAACGGAATGGATTTCACTTGCGACTAAAAATGCTGAGGCGAGGGCTGCGCCCCTCCGCCAACCCCGCACTCAGGAGGGCGGGCTCCCTATTCCTGCAGGCACGTGCCAATGATTTCGGTCCTTTGCCAAGCACAAGTTACCGTGACGAGGCAAAGCAAACAGGAGGAGGAGATCCTGCGGGTGACGCCGCCATTCCGCCCAGCGGCCAGACTAGCTTCCTCATCTGCTCGCTCTTTCCTCGCAGCCGGGACGCTTCCTAAGCCCCCGCCTCTCATGTGCCTCTTTGTCCCGCCCCGCCCGCACTCCCGCGCTTCCCTGCGCAGACCCCGCATCCCGATGCATGCTGGGATTCGTAGTCCTCTCGCCGCGGCCAGCGCCCGCCGCGCGCGAGGGCCGAGCCTCCTTATCCCGGCGTGCCCCGCGCAGCTCATAGAACAGCCACGCGTGCGCAGCCGTGCTGTTTGTTTGCGTCTGAGCGGAGCCCTGCCGAGGAGCGGAGTGCTGGCCTGGAAGAGGGAAGTGGCGGCGAGAAGGCTCCTGGGAGTCGGCCTCAACCAGAGCGGCCGAGGCTCCGGCTTCCGGCGGCGAGCAGGCCGAAGCGAGGCCTTCCCTGAGCGGCCCCCGCCCCCGCCGGCGGGCTGAATGGGGCTTGCGAGGGGCTCGGCTGCGGGAGGGAGCGAGCTGCGCCTCCGCTTTGGCCGTCCCGTGAGCTCCGGAGCGAGCGCCTCTCTCGCTCCGCTCCGCTAAGGGGGCCGCCCTCGACTGGGCCGCGCGAGGGTGCTGCGAGGAGCGGGTGCAGCGGTCCCCGCTCGGAAGCAAAGGAAAGTGGGGCGCGGCGGCTGCCGGTGTTTCCCATTTGGGACGAGGCCGGATAAAAGGAGAACGCCTTTCCCTCCTCCTCCTCCATACAGAGCGGCCTGTGGCTTAATCAGCTGTCGCCTCCGTTTGGGCGATCCGTGGAAGGCGGCGATGGAATCGACCGCGAATCCGTGCTAAAGAAAAGAAGGGGTTTTCCGGGCCACCACCAACGCCTTAACGCCTCGCCCCTAAAGCGAAGACTCTTGGACCTCGGACCCTGACGCGTGGGGCAGGGCTTGTGGGTATAAAGATGAACAGATACCTCCCAGTAGCTCGGCAACACTTCTTGGCTGCTCTGGCCAGCACCAGTGTCGTGGTGAAGTCCATATGTGCCATCGTCATCTTGCTCTACTTTCTCTCCTTTGCTGTGGACACTGTGTATGGGCTCGGGGTGACGCCTGGGTTTCTCTTCCCGCCCAACTTTTGGATTTGGACATTAGCAACCCACAGTGTGGTGGAAAAACACATCTGGGATGTAGGTGTGAGCCTGGCTACTATAGTGGTGGCAGGGAGGCTGCTGGAGCCACTATGGGGAGCCCTGGAGCTCTTGATCTTCTTTGCAGTGGTGAATGTATCAGTGGGGCTCTTGGGGGCCTTTGCTTATCTTCTCACCTATATGGCATCATTCAATCTGTCTTACCTGTTTACCGTTCGCATCTATGGCATGTTGGGCTTCCTTGGTGGGGTCTTGGTGGCTCTCAAACAGACCATGGGTGACAGTACTGTCTTGAAGGTACCTCAGGTGCGGATGAAGGTTGTTCCCATGCTTTTGCTCCTGATCCTGGCAGTTCTGAGATTGACCACCCTCATCGAAAGCAATGTCTTGGCCTCTTATGGTTTTGGAGTCCTCTCCAGTTGGATATATCTCCGTTTTTACCAGAGGCACAGCCGAGGACGTGGTGATATGTCAGACCACTTTGCATTTGCCACATTTTTCCCTGAGATCCTACAACCAGTGGTTGGCTTGCTAGCCAACCTTGTGCACAGCGTCTTGGTCAAAGTGAAAGTCTGTCGAAAAACAGTGAAACGTTATGATGTTGGTGCCCCTTCATCTATTACTATCAGCTTGCCAGGAACAGATCCTCAGGATGCTGAACGGAGAAGGTAATATTCCTGCAATATAAAACTTTTTGGAGACTACTTATGTTCACTGTTGAACATTGGTGAGAAGGAAATGGAGGAAGTCATCTAATTCAATATTTTAAAAGTGTCTTCTATATTGCTGGTACTCCATTTGTGCCTATCGGGATCTTTTAAAAAAATCAAAATCTGGGGATTCAAGATTTTTTGAAGCTCAGTGTACTTGTTCTGTCTTTGTATAGGAGTAGCCGTGGTCAGCAGGCTGATGTACAGTGGTACCTCAGGTTACATACGCTTCAGGTTACATACGCTTCAGGTTACAGACTCCGCTAACCCAGAAATAGTACCTCAGGTTAAGAACTTTGCTTCAGGATGAGAACAGAAATCGTGCTCTGGCGACGCAGCAGCGGCAGGAGGCCCCATTAGCTAAAGTAATGCTTCAGGTTAAGAACGGACCTCCGGAACGAATTAAGTACTTAACCCGTGGTACCACTGTATAACATCAAACAAAACAATCCAGAATAAAACAAATTCAAGCTTCAAGGAAAATATTTCAGGTCCTTCTCTAAGTGACATTTTGCTTTCCCCAATCACCAGCCTGGCATCCAGAGATCTCCACGTGGTCGCAAGTGGACCCAAGCCAAGATGAACCTGTTGCCTGGCTAGTTTCTAACACTGTTTGTGGTGTATTTTCAGATTTTCTAAAATCTGCTACAGGACAACCCCTGCATTTCCACAGCACCATGTTGTTTCTGCAATATGTAAAAGGGAGACAAGTACGCAAGTACATGGGGGAAACTAAACATTGGGACCTCAAACTATCAACTCCGGTGTTCACATTTCCCATCTGTTTGCATACATATCTGAAGTGACATGAAGGAATTGTACCAGACAAGTGTTCCCTGCAGGGACAGCCCAGCACGTACTGTTTGCTGAATCACTGGGTGCACAAGGACATACTAAGTACAGTGGTACCTTGGGTTAAGTACTTAATTCGTTCCGGAGGTCCGTTCTTAACCTGAAACTGTTCTTAACCTGAAGCACCACTTTAGCCTATGGGGCCTCCTGCTGCCGCCGCGTCGCCGGAGCACGATTTCCGTTCTCATCCTGAAGCAAAGTTCTTAACCCGAAGTACTATTTCTGGGTTAGCGGAGTCTGTAACCTGAAGTGTATGTAACCTGAAGCGTATGTAACCCGAGGTACCACTGTAACCACTGTAATGTGTAGTAAACTGCTTTGCATTTCATTCTTTGGAATATAAAGCAGTATAGAAATTTAAGTAATAATAATAGTAATGAATTCAACTGGGGAAAAGGAGCCTAGACATTCCATTGTGGTGCCCGTAACCTACATTTATATATCAGAAATTCTAACACTGACTGCAAATATACTGACGAGTTAAGACGCATGAAAAGAAGTTGCATTAATTTTTTCTTTGTGCACAGAATCCATACAAAAATATTTAATCCATCCAAATACTTGTTTAAAAAAAACAAGCAAAAATCTTTAAAAAGTCAAGACTATTAATATTTAGTTGTTATAATAAGTATATTAATGAGTATTTAGATGCTCTTCTACTAAACGTAGGTGTAATTAAGGAGTGTGAGAATAGCACTGCTGGTGAAATAAAAACAATAAAATTTACTCCTGTCAAACTGAAGAGCTTAGCAGTGCAGTTCTGAGTTTCTGCATTTACCTGGGAGTAAGTCCCGCCACAGGATTGCAGCCAGCTTGTCCTTTGCCAGTGGTGCTGCATATTGACACTTAAAGCTTAGTTCAGTTGTAGAGTAGTCATGTTTTTGTAGTCACACTAACTCCAATAACATTTCTTTAAAAAAGAAATTCTAAGATCTGTTTTTGGTTCATAAACAACCAAAAACTCCTCTTTGCAAACTATCTTGGATACTCACTGGCAGTGTTTAACAACTTAAAATCTTACTGTGCTTTTCACAGATTACTGGCATACATTTTTAAAAATGCAAAAGTGTATGTATACTTTTTCTTGCTTCAGTCCTGTTTGAAGACTGTAGTAATCCAGAATTTTAGTAGTCTAAAGCAAGTCAGCAATTTCAGTAATTGCCACACCTATATATGTCTCTTGCTTTTAACTTAGTTTCGCATTTCCAAATGAAAGAGCTGAAAGAATTGGATGATGAAAGTCATTATTGTGCACTTTACACCATCAAAATGCAGAACTCTGAATGCCTGGAGCAAATCGAATGATTAAGTCAAGTTGTCAGGCACTGTGTGTGTGGATATAACTCTGCAGTGCGTTCCACTAATACAACTTTCAGCAGTGTTCAGCTCTGAAGCATTTTTAACAAAGCTAGGTGTGATTTTTAACTGTATTGCCAAAAATATAGGTGTTAAAATCACCTACTACAACATTGTGCTAATGCCCAATTACATATGCAGAACATCTATTGTGTCTGTTAAAGGCTTGCCAGCTTTCTTCAGCTTAGGAGAAGCTTATCCCACATGTCCCAATGGCATGCTTGGAGCTCTGCTTGGCACAAAGGAAGCCTTGCTCGCACAGGAGCTCCAGGCAGAATGGATATGACAAATCCCTTACTATTTTCTTCTAGGAAGGCAAAGACTCCACATGTATTCACTTTGTGCTAGTAAAATATTCACCTCATGAATGGGAATATTCTGTAAGATAGGGATGCTCCAAATATTGTTGGCCTCAAACTCTCCATCAGCGCCCCCAGCCAGCATGGCCAGTGCTCAGGAATGATGGACACTGCAGGTCAGCAATCCCTGGAGGGCCCAAGGTTAGCCACCCCTGTTTTTTTAGGTGTTCAGCATGCATATTGGAACAATTGAATGATGGCTATCTGATTATGATGAGCAATTTGGTGCAGATCTAAATAATTATACGATTGTATCAAAGACAGAAGTAGATAGGACCCAGCAACAGACTACCTCTTCTCTGAATATCAAGGTTATCTCTGAATATCAAGGTTAAGTGCTGGTACATCTGAGAACTTGTAGCTGTACATATGCTGGTAGAATCCAGCTCCTGTCAGCCCCAAACAGGATGACTAATGAACAGGGGTGACAGAATTTAGAGGCCAGTGACATCTGGAGGTCACAGGTTCCTCATGCCTTTGAAGGTTATCAAAATAGCTGAATGTAGCCTTGACTGCTGTTTTTAGGTGAAAATGAGGAAATACAACATTTCTAAAATGGTTGTTGTTGGCATCCGTCTGTATCGAGAAACAATGAAATGGACCTCCGGGGGTGAAGTAAAACCGCTGCATTAGCAGCACCGAAGTGACCTCCCCAGGCCTCAAGCCTGGGAAGTGTGTATGGTGGTCCTGGGCTGCTCAGACAGCGACAACCCCCTCTTGGCCTCGCTGATGTGGTCCAAAATGAAGCAGAGCAATGTTTGGTACCAGCATGGCTGCAGGAGTTGCCAGAAAGAGGCATACGAGGAACCATCCAACAGTCTTAGGGACTTCCTCCAGATTTGTGTAGGGTTTACTCCTGGGTTTTTTCATCTCCTGGAGATAGCCCACAAGGCAGCAGAGGTTTAGAATCAGAGTTTTCCTTCTCATAGATGTTTTGCCTTCCCAGGTTGACATGCCCCATCTGCCTATCACTTCCCTCTACAGCATGTGTAGAAACTGCCTTCTTGACCACTCATCCGCTCTATCCGCTGGAGCCTGTCTCTGCATGCAAAGGAAGTCCCTAACTCACTAAGGGTTTGAGACCCATCAGCTACCCTCATCTGGTTTAGCCAGCCAATCAAAGTCATTTCCTGGTGTGTGGCCGCTGTCGCATGCTGACAGTTTCTAGGAGCCACAGGTGAGAGATGAGTGCAGGATGGGGACCAAAGGTAGACCAGCTGCCCCAGCAGGAGCACAATGTGTGTGGCAGTTTGACTTCACCCCAGAGACACATTCCATTGTCTCTCATGACAGATAGATGCCAACAACGACAAAATCCCTGATTGCAACGTTCCTTGCAGAGCCGTTTCCAATTCCACTCTCAATGCACATGATTGGGGTTGTGCTTTCTATCCTTGGAGGGTTGGCCAAAGGTGTCTGTGGCCTTCCCAGCCTTAGAGGGTCTCTGGACTCCTTTGGTGACTTGCACTAGAAAATACCCCTCTCGTGAAATATGCCACTTAATATGCAAACTAACCTACATTCACTAAGGATCATTTTCTCATTCTGTAGACAACTGGCCCTGAAGGCACTGAATGAGCGGTTGAAGCGTGTAGAAGATCAGTCGTCATGGCCCAGCATGGAGGATGAAGAAGAAGAAAACATCAAGGCTGATACTCCATTGCTACCCGAGAAGAGCCGGGACTCTGTCACTGCAGGGAAAGCAGGCAGCCAGGAGTCCAGCCTCATTACCTTTGAGGATGCCCCCTCTCAGTTGTGACCATGAGGCACCTGCCCTCCTCTTCTACGTGTCCCTGTATGCCAGAGCTGCTAATGATCCTTCACATGTCCTTCCTCACAGTGCTGCCTGTTTTGCAGGAAGCAAAACACTGTGCCTGCTGGCCCTGAGGGAGACCACACGTCCCTTCCAACGTTTGTTCGCCACACTTGGCCAGTGCCAAGTCCCAGGACTCATGGTGAAAACTTTGCACAGATCTGGGATTTGGGCTCAGAATTGGCAGGCCAGAGGGAGAGCTGCATCTCTTCAGCCCAATAAGGAGCATTCATCTGAATAAAGCAACCTGCAAAATCTCCAACAAGTAGCTGCCATTGTGGCTATTATCACATGTATGTGTGCGCGTGTTTTGCTCCTTCTGGCTGGCAGTTCCAGTCAACCTGTGGGGGGCCCTGGCTTGCCCAGCCTGGCTCCTGTTTTTGAGCTATAACTTCTAGACCACTGTATAAGCCCACCAGGGCATCCCAGAGCAAGCTCAGCAAGCAACACAGCACTTTCCCTCTTGATTTTATTTTACCTTGGCAGCATTGGTTGTCAAAGCAACTCTGCAACTCCCCCTTTTCCTTTCAGAGTTGGCTTTGTTGTTGATTAATTGAGCAAGCACTTTAAACAAATGCTTTGCTGTATTAACCCTCCCTCCTTACAGATTTGGTAGCCCTGGGGAGCTCTGCCAAAACAAGTTGCTGGGTTAGGCATTCGCAGAACCAGCAGCTTAAAGCCTTTTTAATAACAGCATAGCCACTCGGTCCACCTCTTGAATTCTTGACAGTGATGGCTTTAGGGATAAAGAGCAGGTTGCTACTAGTATGTGGACTACCTTGTGGAAAAGCATTATCTCAGATTTTCCATAGGACTCAGAGGGAATTAATTTCATTTCTGTTCTTTAGCCTTTGGTTGTTCTTCATTTTCCTTTTGCGGTGATTCAAATGACAAAGCTGCTTTGTCTTAGGTGGGGTGCCCATACATTCACAGGATGTTGGAATGAACTCCTTGCTACAGTAGAATATATGTTGCTGGTTCTGTTTGATTTTAAAAGGTGCTTTTTGTGGGACCCTTGACATTTCTTCTGATGCCTGCTTTTTCTCTTTGGTTAGATCATTATTAGCCTCTTCCTCTCCTCTGGGATGAGATGCTTTTTCTTCCCTTTTTTTTTTTTTTTTTTTTTTTGTGGGTTGGCAAGGCCTAAGATGTTTTGCCTTGACACCCAACCCCAAAGTATCCCAAAGGGTACAACTCACCCAGCTGGAGGACTGGGTGAGGGGACACTTAGCAGAACAGGAAGAGAGTGTGAGACAATGTTGTGATAATTTTTTTAAAGGACCACGAGGTTTTGTCAACCAGGTAATGAAACACAATTTCAGTATCAATAAACAGTTCTTTTGAAGAATGCTTCTTGATTGGCTTTGTAAACCTTCCTTTGTATATGACCATGTAAGCCTCCTAGTTGGAGAAGTTTCCAAATGTTGGGGTCTTGTCTTCTTTTGTGGGTTCACTCAAGACAGCTTTACAGTTGAAGAACACAGGCACAAAGCTGAAAAGGCTTTCAACCAATTTAGGGAAGTGATTAGCTTTACTGGTGTAAAAGACTGAAGGACAGTCACTTCACTTCTTTTCAGGTAACTTCTAAGTCTTATTATATTTCTGTCCTGCTTTTGTCTAGGATGTGGTTTTTTTCTCACCCCTTTTCACCCCTGAAGCATCCGTGTAAGCTACGACTATGCAGTAATGAGTGGTCCACGTTTGCCCAGGGAGCTTCAAGACTGGGGATTTCAGGCCTGATTTCTGCAAAACTCTTTAACTGAGTACTTAAACCTGCTCAGTAGGCACTTCTACTAAGAGCTGCTTCACACAATATGAATTTCCTTTACCAAAAGGAAATCTCACCTGGCAAGTTGCTGTGAAAGGCAGTTGTATACTATTTTCATGTGTTGCTTTGGTAGATTAATAAAAAGATGAAAAATATAATTTTATTGTTACACATTTGGAATACAGGCAGCAACCATTTTAGGCACATTCAATATGTGCGTGACTGTGCCAAACCCAGAAGTGACCCGAAAATATCACAAAAAGGGGCAGGGGTGGAACAGGGTGTTTGGAGGCTTTTTCAATGGATTTCAAATATACACGATTTCGCCTTGCAACGTAATGTAAATTGGGAGTTACCTGTACTTTCTCTTTTCATCCCTTCTTTCACTTAGTGTTTTCTACATGGAAACATTTACATGTAGGAAACTCATCTTGTGTGAAGGTATCAGTACTAAACGTGATGCTCATTAAGAAGGGGTCAATTTTATAATTTTTCAAAAAGACGTACAGTGGTGCCTCGCAAGACGAAATTAATTCGTTCCGCGAGTTTTGTCGTCTTGCGATTTTTTTCGTCTTGCGAAGCACGGTGTTGGGAAAGTTTTGGAAAAGCTTCAAAAATCACCAAAGTCTTTAAAAACCTCAAAAAAAGGCTACCACACCACATTCTATGAGCTGCTCCTCGAAGTCAAGTCGCAACTGTATTAACGGTGTTAAGAAAAAGGAAACAAACTTGCAAGACGTTTCCGTCTTGCGAAGCAAGCCCATAGGGAAAATCGTCTTGCGAAGCAGCTCAAAAAACAAAAAACCCTTTCGTCTAACGAGTTTTTTGTCTTGCGAGGCATTTGTCTTGCGAGGTACCACTGTAAGTGACTTCCTTGGGTAGGTACTTCTAAAAATATCTAATACTAATGCAGCTGTCTATGAGTTCTAAGCCATTGCAATCTCTTTGTACGCAAGACACATAAGAAATACAATGTTTCAATACTCTTATGCCAAGTTCTGATTATGTTGCAAAATAAGATTTTTGTACTAAATCTCAGAAAGATCTTGGGCATCACTTCATTTTGACAGGAAATGTATTGGAATAACTCAGTCAGTATAGCATGAGACTTTTAATCTCAGGGTTGTGGGTTTGAGCCCCACGTTGGGCGAAAAATTCCTGCATTGCAGGGCTTGGATTAAATGACCCTCAGAGTGGCTGGAGAAACCCAGCCAGATGGGCGGTGTATAAATAATAAATTATTATTATTATAATGGTCCCTTCCAACTCTACAATTTTATGATTCTACAGGGTGCTTCACAACACCACACTTATAGTCCTAACTTTAAGCCTTGTACCATAAATGTTGGTCGTAACTTGCAAACAACCATGATTTGTAATTTCCAAATCGTGTGTGTAATCCTGGAACAAGGATACAATACCAGGGGCCTGTGCCAACAGACAGCATTAACAGTAGCCACTGTTGCACGGAAGCTGATTGATAGCCAGCTACTGGAGACACAGCACTAACAAAGGTTATAAGGAATCGCTACTTAAATTCATAACCTTGCATTCAGTATGTAGAAAGGTTTTCTGGCCTGTGGTGGGTGGGTTGTTTATTTATTTCTTTATTTATTTTTACTACTACTACTACTATTATTACTATTAGAATTTATATACCGCCCTATACCTGGAGATCTCGTTCCTGTTAGGGAGATGTTTTGTGAGTAAATAGATTGGGTGGAGTTCTAGTACAGCAGAGGATAGTGAATGCAGCATCCTGGGATGTATGTGGAAGGTCTTCTGTGGACTCAGCCGAGGTTTCAGGAAAGGAATCCCATAGGGATAACCTGCAGTCCTTAGATATACTGCGTCTTTCTTACTTAGGAAGTAAAAGGCATTTTCCATTAATTTTTTTTAAAAGGAAGATAGCAGGTTCTCAGAAGCCAGTACAATCAAAGTAAACAATGCTGGGCTGGATGACCCAATCAGGCCAGTTGGATGCTTCAGTGATGTGTGCTAGCCAGGTGCCTTGGTGTAGTACTAAGTCATTATTCTGAAGAGCATACTGGGCCCTTGCAAGTTAGGTAGAGCACTGGTCTAAAGCCCAAATGATTCATATCAATCACAGATAACATAGAGCTAGTTCCTGTAGATCCTTTTTTTAAAAAAAATATTTTATTAAGGATTTTCTTGTTTTACAGAAGTAAGTGTAATGCTTCATATATATTTTTTCCATGTAACATTTTTACAAATCCATTTCATTTGTTGAGGCATTAGGGGGAGAAGAAAAAAAAGAAAGAAAGGAAAAAGAAAAGGGGGGTGGAGGGAGGGAAGATGGATGGGGGTGGGGTCAGGTGGCGATGTTTCTATTATGCTTAATGTATGTAGAGTTTGGTGTCAGCGTTACTTGTGTTCCTTTGGTGGTGAGAGAGGTTGGGGTTAGCCTAGGGTGTGATTGGCTGTGGTGATCTTTGTTTTCGTGTGTGAGTGAGGTGGGTGGGTGTTTTGGATTAGGTTAGCCATATTGATTTGTATGCTGTTGGTGGATTATTGTCATTGTCTTGTTGGGCTGTGTATGTGATAAAGGGGAGCCATACCGGGGTGAAGGCGTCTTCTTCTGTTTGTCCCCGTGTCAGTTTTAGTTTATTAGTTAATTTTTCCAGTAGGGCTGTTTCCCATAGTATTTGGTACCATTGGTCCATGTTTACTCCTGACAGGTCTCTCCAGTGTCTGGTTATGGTGTTTCTGGCTGCTGAAAGTAGGTGGGTTATGAGTTCTTTGTGGTGTAAATGGGCATTGTTGTCTTGGAAGATGTTTAGTAGGGCCAATTCTGGAGTGATATCTAATACTTGCTTAGTTATTTTACATATTTCTCGTATGGCTGTTGTCCAGAATAGTTGGATTTTGGGACACTCCCACCACATGTGGAGGTATGTGCCTCTCCAGCATTTTGGTGAGGTTCCTGGGCGTATTAGCGCTAGTTTCCTTGGTGTTAGGTACCACCTGTAGGTGAGTTTCAGTGTGAGTTCTTTTCTTTTCGTTGATATGGATTTAAAGGGGGGTTTAGACCACATTCTGGTCCATTGAGTGGGGTTAATCTCATAGCCTATGTCATTCTCCCATTGTTTTTTGATTGCGTCTAGGGGGTTTGTGGGATTTTGGAGTAGTATTTTGTATATTGCGGATACCGTCCCTTTACCGTTTCCCTTTGTTGTTAGGAGGAGGTTTTCGAAGGTTGTCAGGGGCCTAGTTGCTGCTAATTTTACTGTTGGGTTGTTTAAGAGGGCATGTAGTTGGTGTTGTGTTAACCAGGGCATTTGGGTGTCTTCTAGTTTGTCTTGTATTTCTTGTGTTGACAAAGGTTTGTTATTTTTATAAAAGTCTATTAGGCGATATAAGCCTTTGGTTCGCCAGGTTTTTATCTGGAGGTTTTGTGCTGCATGGTGGAATAATGGGTGGTACGCCAGGGGAATTAGTGGGGATGGGGTTGGGGATAGTTTGCCTATTTGTGTTTTCCATGCTTTGAGCATGGTCTGTGTGTACCTGTTGAGTGTTGTGGGAATTTTCTTTAGTTTGTTTGGGAGGAGTGGGTATGTTGTGGTGCAGGTATTTTCAATTGTGTCCCTCTCTAGGTGTACCCATTGTTTTGTCTCATCTTCGAGTATATATGGGATTATATGGCGTATTTGGTTGGCAATGTAATATGCTTCTATGTTGGGGATTCCCCATCCTCCTTCTGAGGTGGGGAGGTGCAGGTATTTGGGGCTTATTCTTGGTTTTTTATGTGAGAAGATAAAAGAGTGTAGTTTTCTCTGCCAACTGCGGAGTTGGGTTGAGGGGATCCAGATTGGGAGGGTTTGGAATAGGTAGGTTAGTTTTGGGAGTGTGATCATTTTGATCATGGCTATTTTGTCTGAGAGAGTGGAATTCATGTTATTCCATCTCTTTAGGTCTTTGTTAATTTGTCGCCACAGGGGCTTGTAGTTGTGGAGGTGCAATTTATTGAGGTTTCTGGTTATTTGTACCCCTAGGTACCTGAACTTGGTGTGGCAAAGTTTTATTTTGGTGACCTTCGTGAGTTCTTTTTGGGTGTGAGGAGGGGTGTTGAAGCACATAGCTTCTGACTTTGTAAAATTTACCTGTAGGCCCGACACCATTGCAAATGTGTTGAGTTCTCTGATTAGGGAGGTTGCTGTGCTTATGGGGTCTGGTGTTGTGACCATTAGGTCATCTGCAAAGAGCCCTAATTTATAGGTTCTGCCTTTTATTTCCACTCCCTTGATGTCTGTGGCTGCTCGGATGCGGATTGCTAGGGGTTCCAGAGCCAGGATAAATAAGAAGGGAGACAGTGGGCATCCTTGTTTCGTGCCTCTTTGGATAGCTATAGTATTAGAATCCATATTGTTAGTTCTGCATTTTGCTGAGGCTTGGGAGTATATTTGTTTGAGGATTTGTAGGAAGTTGGGGCCAAATTTCATGTTAGTTAGTACTGCTAATATGTATTTCCACTCTAAGCAATCAAAGGCTTTGAAGATGTCTAGGGACATAATTGTCAATGGGAGTTTAGTTGCCTTGCTGTGTTCGATCAGGTTCAGTAGTTTCCTGATGGGGTCTGTTATATTGCGGCCAGGGACAAAGCCAGTCTGGTCTGGGGCTATTAACTTGTGTAGGAAGATTTTTAGGCGGTTGGCCAAGATTGATGTGAAAATAATAATAATAATAATAATAATAATAATAACAACAACAACAACAACAACAACAATAATAATAACAACAATAATAATAATAATAAATTTATTATTTATACCCCGCCCATCTGGCTGGGCCTCCCCAGCCACTCTGGGCGGCTTCCATAAAAACCACAAATACAGTAAAATATCACACGTTAAAAACTTCCCTGAACAGGGCTGCCTTAAGATGTCTTCTGAATGTCAGGTAGTTGTTTATCGCTTTGACATCTGCTGGAAGGGCGTTCCACAGGGCGGGCGCCACTACCGAGAAGGCCCTCTGCCTGGTTCCCTGTAGCTTTGCTTCTCGCAATGAGGGAACCGCCAGAAGGCCCTCGGCGCTGGACCTCAGCATCCGGGCAGAATGATGGGGGTGAAGACGCTCCTTCAGGTATACTGGACCGAGGCCGTTTAGGGCTTTAAAGGTCAGCACCAACACTTTGAATTGTGCTCGGAAACGTACTGGGAGCCAATGTAGGTCTTTCAAGACCGGTGTTATATGGTCTTGGCAGCCGCCCCCAGTCACCAGTCTAGCTGCCGCATTCTGGATTAGTTCTGGTTTCCGAGTCACCTTCAAAGGTAGCCCCACGTAGAGTGCATTGCAGTAGTCCAAGCGGGAGATAACCAGAGCATGCATGGTCAGTCCTGCTAGAAATTTTCTGATTTCCTTCTCTGGTGGGTTATGGGAGGTGTATAGGTTGGAGTAGAATTCTGCAAATTCTGAGATTATTTCTTTGGGGGAGAATGTTATGTTGCCGTCTTTTTTGGTGATGCAGTGTATTCTTGTTTTGAGTGCTTTTTTCCTACATCTATTTGCTAGTAATCTGGAGTTTTTCCCTCCATATTCATAGAAACGTTGTTTAGAGTATAGAATGTTGATCATTGTTTTGTTAATTTCTAGGGAGTCTAGTTCTCTCCTTTTTTGTTCTATAAGTTTGAGGAGTTTTTTAGATCCTGTTTGTTTGTAGCGTGATGAGAGGGCTGTGATGTCTTGTTCTATTTTGCTAATTTTTGAGGAGGTTTGTTTTTTAAGGAATGTTTTCTCTTTTATGCAAGCTCCTCTGGTGACCGCTTTCATTGCGTCCCATAGGAGGGGGGATGTAGATCCTTCTTTATAACTTATTTTCTCTCTGTTTAAGAGAAATATTGCTAATACAAAATGTTGTTGTTGTTTAGTCTTTTAGTCGTGTCCGACTCTTTGTGACCCCATGGACCAGAGCACGCCAGGCACTCCTGTCTTCCACTGCCTCCCGCAGTTTGGTCAGGCTCATGTTTGTAGCTTCAAGAACACTGTCCAACCATCTTGTCCTCTGTCGTCCCCTTCTCCTTGTGCCCTCCATCTTTCCCAACATCAGGGTCTTTTCCAGGGAGTCTTCTCTTCTCATGAGGTGGCCAAAGTATTGGAGCCTCAGCTTCACAATCTGTCCTTCCAGTGAGCACTCAGGGCTGATTTCCTTCAGAATGGATAGGTTTGATCTTCTTGCAGTCCATGGGACTCTCAAGAGTCTCCTCCAGCACCATAATTCAAAAGCATCTGAAGCGAAATATCCACCTATAAATTCTCACTATCAGGAGAGGTATACAATAGTTGGAAGTTTTCCTAAAACTGTTGCAACAGGGGAGTCGAATGTACCTCTTCTCTCTACAATCCTGCCTTGTAAGTGGAATTTAACTTTATACCCATTCATAATATTTGGTCCTACAGAAATTTATGGGACTTCTGAGCTGCATTCTGAACTGCTGGTACTGCATCAGCTTTAGGTGTCACTGTTCTATCCATGGTATCCTTTTTGGCTGCCAGGACAGTGCTTCCCTCCTGTGATTTTAGGCAGCATAAGTTCACTAGGCCTTGTTAGTTTCATAACTAAATTCTGGGCTGCTGTGAAAGAATTTTTGGCACCAACAGGTATTTTCAAGCTGCCCATTGACTCCTTGCAGTTTACTTCACCCCAGTAACAACTTTAGGAAGTTGAGGAACAGGGAGCTTTACTATTTAGCACAGTACTAAAGGAGCAGTTGCAGAATCACTCTGGATTCGATTAAGCTTTCAAATAGCAATTAGGCTCTACTTGTTGTTTTACTATCATCCTTCAGCTACATCACACTTAGAAAACACCCTGGTGCACCCTGAAGGCGTTGGAGAATTTTGCCAACACCAGAGGCTTCCCATAACAGCTCTTTTCTACCCAGGGGCAGAACTAATTGTTAAATCTCTGCTATCCCTTACTGTTGTAGTGCCACCTATTGGTAATAATCAGTATGACAATTACTGGTAACTCAGTGAACACGTTCATAGAATCGTAAGAGTTGGAGGGAGTCTTGCAGGCCATCTAGGCCAATCCCTGCTCAGCATAGGAAATCCTGAGCTACAGCATCCATAAGATGATTGCCCAGCCTTTGCTTGAAGACTTCCAATGAGGGAGAGCCCATCAACCTCAGCAACTGATTTCACTGTCATTAAAACAGCTTTTCTAACATTCAGATGCAATAAGTCCTCCCCCAACTTGCTTATTAGATCTAGTCCTGTCCTCTGGGATTGCAGGGAACAAGTATTTTCCCTCTTCTGTGTAAATGACCTTTGGGTATTTGAAGAATGCTATCATTAAACATGCCAGTTCTTTCAATCCTTCCTCATGAAACTGGCTTTCCACCCCACTAGCCATATTTGGTGTCGTCTTCTGAACTTGTTCCAATTTGCCTATGCAGCACCCAGAACTGTAGACAGTACTTTAGATGAGGTCTGACTAGGGCAGAATAAAATTAACAGATGTGATGCCAGCAAGAAAGAGCAATGTTATCTGCAGATACCAGGTATCTCATGAACTCTGCTTGAGGATATCTTGTCTTAGTGGATCAGAAGGGAGCAAAAACAAATAAAAAGGCAACATGCCAGAGCCACTACAGGTGTTCAAAAGCTTTATTTAATAGAGCACTCTTGATTACCTTTCTTTGATCAAGCTCATTGATGGGTACACCTGCCCGGCAGATATACTCATCACAAACAGTCCAGTGCAAAACACGATCTTCGTTGGTGCAGTTTCAGATTTGGCAGACCGCTTGATGTTTCAGTAACAGCAATATATATTTCAGCCAAATCAATCCATGTAACTGGTGAAAATGAAGCATTCCTGCTGACATAATGCCTGTCGCAGTTGTCACTGAAAGGACTGGTATCGCATAGACGCAAGAAAAGGTGTGGGGACCATGGGCTCCATAGAAAAGATAACCAGGTACTCTAGTCCATTAAAATGTAGCATTTTTACATAATACATTATGGCAAACTATATGTTGAAGTAAATGATGCTGCACAGGACATCTAAGGTACATACCACTGGAAGCTGAAAACAATGGGACTTCAATTAGTCACATTCTTTCATAGGTTTCAAAGAGCTTTAGTTATGATTAACTTTATCTAGGTCGGGGCCAGTGTCTTAATCTCCTTGCAACCATGGTGCTTCTTCCAATCCCATTAAACAAGGGGCCCAGCTTTGCCCATTTTCTCATTCTTTGCTAAGGCAGTTATTCTCTCTTCTTCCCAGGCAGCAAAACAAAGACTCCTTTCCCTGATTTAGTCCCACAGCTGGTGGGAACCTTTGTATGCACTATGGTTGAAGCTACTTAAACATGCTGCAAGCAAATCGAATCTGGAAGTCAGCTGTTAGCTAATGATAAAAAAGCAACTGGGTTTTATACTTGCCTTGGAACTGCAAGAGATTAAGTACCATCAGTCCATCTAGAAGCTTTTCTGAGTGCCTCAACATTCCTGTGTAGAAAGCATTTCCACACAGAGATTGTATGTAGATCAACACAAGTGTTGATCACACATGTTACATTTGTGCAGAACATGTCATGTATCGGCAAACAGTGCCAAGTCTGAAAAAAGAAGAGCGCTTATCTGTATTTCAGTGCTCTGCTTCCATGTTCCTGTTCACAGGATCATCTCTGTTAAATACTGTGACTCATGAGAAATCAAATGCTGGGAGTTTTGGTCTAAGAGCTACAAAAGAAGATAGCCATGCAGATACTATTCTAACCTCTGTGCTTGGATCAGTGGGAAACCTTTGGACATCAGAGCTCCCTTTTGCTTACCTAGCCATAAAATGAAGCTACTATTCATCTACCATAATGCAAGAGTGAATGGAAATTCTGTACACCTAGAAGGGAAAGGACTGAGCAGGTTTCTTCTCCACCTTGAGAGGGCATAAATACATTTGCTGGGCTGTAAGCTTCCCTCTATCAGGAATAGTTTCAGGTAATAATGTGGTCTTGTGGTATACCATTCCAGGTATAGGATAAAAGATTATGAGAACCTATACCACTAGGCCAGAAGTTCAATGAGAAATTCCCAAGCTTACATAGTATTGTGCTTTTGTCCGTGAAGCTTTCCCATGAACAGTGCACGCGTCATCCTGAAAGGAGGAACCCAGAAGTTATCAGTGCAAAGAAGGGAAAAGAGACTCGGTTATACCATTCTTGAAAGCCTTTCTCAAGTTCAGTGTACCATATGCTCATGTAACTTTTGCCTGCCTCACATCTTTCCACCAGGGAAGAGGAGGAGGAGAATCCATCACTGTGCTGCCCCTCTTCTTCCTGGTTCTCAGTGTTTGCCTGTTATTTTCTAGGCAGCAGTTGCTCTCAAAATGGCTGCTATTATAGCAGCTGACCAAAGAAAAGGCCACAGTAACTACTGAGGGCCAGAGTGGCGACAGAAGGGAGGACACAGTAGCAATTTCTTCCTTTCCCCCTACTTCCACACAAACACAAGGCAAGCACAGGTAAACAAGCCTGCAGTGCAGTCCAGAGTAGCAGGGGACTAAGCCACATTGAACTGAGTGGTGCAGACATGGAATGACAGGACTTCTAAGAGAGTAAAAAAAACACCAGGAGAGAAGGTGGGGTAGTGAAGGAGTTGCAGCCCTCAGAATATTATAAAAGTGGAAGGAAATGGCAAGTATCTCCTAATGTTTGTCTAGATCTAAGACAGGTTGTACAAAATGCTCTACATGTCAATCATCATGTCTTCACATCAAATTGTCTCTGGAAAACGCCAATGGATAATTAATCCACATCTGAGCCACTTCACTATTTCAGGAAGTGAAGTTACTTAGCCGATCTAACACATATAGTTGATCAGGTTTGGTTTTTAAACTGTTTATGTAAATCCCCCTGAGAGCTTCAGCTACAAGGCTATGAACAGATAAAGCAGCAGTAATAATAATAATTTACACTTACATGCTAACATACACTTTGAATCCTGCTGGGGAGAAAACCTGCTAGACAGGGGTGGTCTGGTGTTCTTGAGCATTAAAAAATGAGAAGTGTTAGGCCCTCTGTCCTCCCATGCCACTTTCTGGTTGTAGAGTCTCCATACAAGGCAGCTTTGTTTTTAAAGCATGTAATATGTTTAGATCCTGCCTAGCTCAAATTACCTTGTCATTTCTAATACAGCTTAGAGCACTGCACAGTCATGACAGATTTTTTTTAGACAGAAACTCAGGCCTTTACAACTGTGTTAGAGAGAGATCAGTCCTTCCCTTATTCAGAGTGCTAAAAGGTTCAATCTGATACCCAAACCAGGACATCTGAACCCCAAACAGTTTACCAAGAGAAAGTATATTAAAACAGCCGAGGTGTGTGTGTGTGTGTGTGTGTGTGTGTGTGTATGCAAGAAGGATTTGAGCAGCTACCTGAATCAAGAACGACCTAAGCAATACTTGGTGTTCTTACACAGGGAGGCACCAGCAGAGTGCAACTGGGCTACTTACTCAGCACTGGCCATATTTCCAGAGGTATTTTGACAGAGAAGAGAAAATGCTACATGGACACTCTGGCACCAAAAGGAAGCTGGTTCAACAGGATGGGCATCTCCAGGATTTTAACAGGGAAAAGTCAGAAATTACATAAAATACCATATGATGCTATAGGCAAGTAAAAAGAGATTCTTCAGTCCCACTGCCTTGTAAGACCACCTGACTCCTTACTGACAATGCAGGAATTCTTCAGAGATCCCACAAGCTGTCTATTTCAGGATGGCTTTCAAGGCTGGATTCTTTTGCGATAGAGGTAGGCATTGCTCACTTGGTTCATGATAACCAGGCTGGTGAGGATAGGACACAGCATGGACAGATACCAGGAGACTCCAGTTACAGATATGGTAAACCACAAGGAACACATACCCAGCATCAAACTGGCACAGCCAAGAATGTAACCGATCAGCCCTGATGTGGCGTGGTAAAGCTTGAGTTTGCTCAGTGTCCAGTTCTTCATCAGCTTGGGGTAGAGCAGAGCAAGACCCCCCATGCACTGCATGGTAGCATACAGCACAGTCAGCAAGCCAGTCAAACCGTGCCAGGTGACAAAGTGGTCTTTCCCCTTGCGGTACTTGTTATAGCTGATGATGGCCAAGCCCAACACTGCACAGGTGAGTGAGAGCAACTGTAAAGCCCAATGGAAGCGGACCTTGGCCTTCCGGGAGAAGGACTGGAGGAGGGAGCTCTCTGGAGAGAAAGTCAGAAGGGCTTCTGTCATCAGGAAAGAAAACTGGAGAGGCAAAAGAAGACAACATCACTATGGTTTGTTACATTACATTTAGCCAATGGTAAACTTGCACTCATTCCCAGCTTAACAAGAACAAAAGCTTCCTTGCTTTCCCCCAGCATTTAACTTTGTGTAATAACTTGGGAATTCCTGCCAAATACTGGAGAAGAAATTGTTCTGTCATGGAAAGGCTTATCTCTTTTCTAAAGAAGGTGGTAATAATAATAATAATAATAATAATAATAATAATAATAATACCCGCCCATCTGGCTGGTACAAATTTTATAGTGATCCTCATCAGCAAAGGAGAAGATAAAAGCTTTGTGAGCTGCACACAGAAAAGGAAGGGATAATTATCTCATATTTTACTCCTATCTACCAGTAGGGAATTCTGGATTCGAGTCCCACAACAGGCAGGAACAACTGCATCACCTCTGCCTTTTCCAATTCCTTAGCACAGAATTTCCATCTTACTCCACAATAAGCTGCCTCCAGCCTTTTCTCAGACTATTCAGTCCACTAAACAAAGCCCGAAATAGATAAGGTAAGGTTATAATTAGTTATTTAGGAAGATGGTTGTAAAGAATGCCTGTGGCTGGCTTACCGCAAGAGACATTAAGAAAGGATGCCAGGAGAACAAGCCTGGAAAGAAACAAAAGCAAGGTGAGTCCCTGTAGACAATCAGTTAGCATACAGCTGAAAATGTGCCACCTGCTCTGGAAATAGGATACATCCATTTAAATCCTAGAATTAATCCAATTGTGTGGAAATGCTAAGTGTACTAGAATCATTGTTGCTGGAAAGAAGCCATCACACATTTTTATATACTTCAATTTGGATCCCTTTGTCATTCCTTCTCATGTGAGGTTCAGGGTAGAGCAAAGCTTTCCCCAAAACAGGCATAACAAAATGACTTGAAAATCAAAAGCGCTCAGTGGCGTAGCGTGGGGGGTGCAGGCGTGGCCGGCCGCACCGGGCGCAACATCTGGGGGTTAGGGTTAGGGGGCGCAAATCCACAGGTCAGGGGGCGCAAATCCACGGGTTAGGGGGCGCAAATTACTTGCCTTGCCCCGGGTGCTGACAACCCACGCTACGCCACTGAAAGCGCTGAAAGAAATGCAATACAGCACTCCAAACACATTGTGGAATTGCATATGAATTCTGGAAAGGTTGCCATTTACTTTGTAGCAGGAAAAAGATAAGCATTGTGTTACCTTAAAGATGGAACAGATTTACAGTGGTATAAAATTTGTGGTCACGAAACCTTATGCTACACTAAATTGTGGGTTGTAGGTGCAACAGGGATCAGTGTTTTTAGAATCTGGCACAACACAGATTATATCCCTCTTTTTAAAAAATCTAATATTTTGAGCAATGTGGTGTGTTGTTCTGATCTGCAGCCCAAAGGAGGGCCAGTGGGAGTGGTTTGGTGCAGAGATACCAAAAGAGAAAATCAAAGACACCAGAATGGCCAGTTCTAGTGCTTTATTAAAGAAAGGTATAAACTTACAACACAGCCTGCAAAGCCCCACTGCCATTACAAGACATGGGGGGAACACCACAGCAAGAAGCAATCATGACTTGTCCACAAAGTGCTAGTAAGTTAAGCATTACTTATACAAAAGACGGCATACTTTTGTTTGACCAGAACTTCTCATCAATCCATGTGAGGACATAGCTGGAAACTATCTAAGGCAGGCTTCCTCAAACTCGGCCCTCCAGATGTTTTGAGACTACAATTCCCATCATCCCTGACCACTGGTCCTGCTAGCTAGGGATCATGGGAGTTGTACGCCAAAAACCGCTGGAGGGCCGAGTTTGAGGAAGCCTGATCTAAGGCTTACAGATAGTTCCCCTCTGTGGGCCAAGAACCCAGTATCCCAGGCCCCACAGATAAGCATAGCATCAAAGCAATCCAATTAGTCTGTAACAAAGCAAGTGCATATATAGGTGAGCTCATTGTTGCAACAACTACCAATTAGTTTCAGGGTCATCTTGACTACCAAGATGGCGTTCGCAGTCTCACCTTTGGTTCAACGCATGTGCTTTGCTGAGACTGCAAATGGGAATGCAGTGCCCTATGCCAAAATACCTAAGGCATCACTGAAAATGGGCCTAGTGATCTTGTCTAAAGCTTTTGTTATGTTAAAGGATCATATTTCACTAGAAGACTCATTTAACAGAGAGAGGCTCAAAGTTTATTCTCATAAAACATCCAGGAGTTCAAAGTTAGTAACAGGAGATGTTGCAAAGGATTGGTTTACTGTGACAGAGCTCATGTGTTGCATTTTGTAATGGAAAAACAGAAATGCTACACTATTTGTCAGTAAAGTGCACTGGCCAAACTCTCTCCAGGCGATAATCAAAGACTGTAGTCACAGACATGTAAACTTCATGTGGATGGTCTTCCTAATTCACATAAGGTTTGGAAAAACACCATGAAGGGGATGAACATTAAAATGTGCATCAGGAGCATGCACAGGTTTCTTGCAGGACTGAGACACCATCCTATGTGTTGTGTCAGGCAGAAGCTATTCCTATCAGTTTAGGCCCGGTAAAACAATTATATTTAAGAGCAGAAGCGCCCTAGAGAGCTTAGATGATTCAGAAGCCTATCATGTTGGCTATATGCAGAGTGAGGCCTAAACCACCTGAAATCAGTTCTACAAAGTGCTGGACTATAAGTCTTACTTTCAAATGACGAACATCCTTTACTCACACTCAAGACAAAATTTTGATTGAGTGTATATCTGCCCACATCTTAATTTTTAATCAAACCTATGCACAGGTATTGGAGCACATTTAACAATGCACCTATCATTGCATCCTACTTACTTGATCCAGGTCTAGCTACCACAGCTACGAAGATGGTAAATCCAAGCGAGGCAAGGTGCGCAGTAGCACCAAAGACAGCTCTGAGAGAGTGGTATATTCGCGATTCTGTTTCAACAGTCAGAGCCATGTCTTCTCCAGCACAGTTGACAGGATCTTGACCTTCCACCCTTCACCAGTTACCAGCTTCCTTTTTTCTGTATGCAGCATGTATCAGCTTCCCCAGCACATGAAGGGGAAATGATAGAATGTTATTGTGCTGATGGGGAAAACATACTTCTCATACTTCTGTTAGTTATCTGAGAAAAAGACAGGCAAAGCTATTAACACCAAAAAATCTGTCATAAGATGGCACAAGGCCCAGCAATAACTTTCACTGGTGAATCTTAAGGGCAGACTAAAGAAAAATCCTGGCTTGCAAAAGAAGACTTTGTTCCCCACCATATGCTTAATTTATTAGCAATAGCAATGGGCTATTTCAGGAAGTCAGCTGAACTCTCCCCTTCATCATGCCCATTCTTTTTTCTCCCTCCCTCATTGTAACTGCAATACCTGTGACAGTGTGGTACTAAAGGGAAACATTTGCCCATGCCACATTCTGCCTGGCATGTGCACAAAATGTGCTGTCTTAGCACATCTTCTCACCAGAATTAGTGCAGTAGAAAAAAAGTCTCCCACTCCCATGGTTGCAGCAGGGCAGACGCCTTTCACCAGGGAGAAACTAGGACACACTGACAAACTACAAAGCCAGTATAAAGCACTACAAGAGTTACACCACTCTTATTACTGGTTTGCTAAGAAAGCCTGTTGAGTCACAGACATGTTTCATTTTATGACAGCAAGTATTGATGCTGCAGCTCCATGGAGTAATGCTATTGAAACGTGGAGGCATTTGGCAAGCTAAGGCACAACCACATTTTTCTTTACGTTCCTCATGGAATTCCCAAATTAAGATTAGAGCTCTTGAACAAATCTTCAACCACCAGCGCCAACTGAAACACCTAACAGATTCTCCCTGGTTCATGCAAAGCTTAATACGTAAACTCTAGTCCTATTCTGCTTCCTGGATTATCATTGATCAATCCAATTTATTATTGATTCAACACACCAGAAACCTGTGGCGGAATGGGGGGGTTTCCAGATTTTTTTTTAATGTGGCAATACAAGAGAACTGCAAACATCTTATGTACACATGGGCTGCACTGCTTTCTCTACATGAATTTTGTCCCAGATGAAGCAACCCTGAGTGGAGAGCTGAAGCAAGGTCCAAGCCCTGGTAATCTCTCCTTTGCACCCTCTACAGATCCACCTTCTTACTGGAATGACATCATAGGGTTAACCAGGGCCATACGTATTGGGGGGGGGGTTGCCCCAGTAGTGTCTCCAGAGTGGCACCATTGAGGCTCCCAGCCTGTGTGTGCAAATGCATGTGGAGGGCTGCCAAACTGGGTCTTTGACCCGGGTGAAATAAAGCCTCGTTTCACCCCTGGATTAACAAAGAAATGAGATTGACACCGAAATTAAACTCAAAGGGACCACAGGCAACTGAGAGATGCATTCACTTCTTTTCAAACAGAGAATTATATTGTCAGTCAGAGTGAACACTCCCTTTTAAAAGAGTAAAAGAGAGAGAGAGAGCTCATTCAGTAGTTTCCAAAGTAGTATGAATAAGTGTTCAAACCCAGGAAGCCATAAACAGTGAAATTACCACCTCTATGCTTGATCTTATAACCGGGTGGCATTTGTGCTTATCCAATTTAGTGTATTTTATTTAAGCAGTAATTAAACCACAGCCCACTTCAGGAGGAAAATACAGTATATTCACTCTCACCAGCATCCCTTTCTTTTAAACCTGCTGCCACAGATCAGCTGTTGTGTCAGGACACTGATCCTGTTGTCTTAAGTATGAAAATGTGGTAGAGTCGCCATTGCTCATTCATCTCCCCTCAGCAACCTGTTATTGCAGAGTCTGATCCGGATCTCTTTCTGTGCACTATGAATGGCAGAGCGAGATTTAGCGTGCTTCATGATTCTACCCCACCCTATTCATTTGCGGAGGGAGGATACCCAGTCTGCCAAATTACAGGGGTGGGGGGAACACCCACAGACCCTTCAGACCCCCGTTTAATATACGGTATATTGTATAGCATATATGCTTATATACATATTTATATATTCGATAGTCATTGGGAGGACCCAATATTCCCTAATCCAAAAGCACATTCTCCTCAGATAAGGCACCCGCCCCTGCTCCTAACTCTTCACAAAGCGAGATTTTGAGGAGCAGGAGATTTCCGGGTTTCAGGTGCCGATTTGCCAAGATCGAAGATGCGGGTCACACAAAGGCATCCCCAGCAAGGCTTCAAGTCACAGGAACAGCCCCACCCACGACAGCTGTGCACAAGGGGGCAGATCTCGACCCACGCCGCCGCCCACCTTCCCTCTTGGGTTCGCATACACACCGAGTTCCTTAGTCCGAACACACACACACCCGTGTCCAACAGTAGATCCCGGGGAGCGCGGATTTCACCTACCTGCTCGCGGATGATCCGCATCGCAAGGGAGCAGGAACTCCGATAGAAGCAGAGGAAGCAAGCGCCACCTGCTGATTGGGCAAGGCCGAGACTGGCCTTCTAGGGCCCGCCTACCCTGACTGTCATCCTCCGCATCTGAGAGGCTGAGCCTCGCTGTCCATCACGGGCGAAGTTCTGTCAAATGAAGCCTTCAACCTGATAAGACACGTGACCACCTGGGCAAGTTCTCCTCGACGGCTCCTTTGTTTGGAATTGCCATTCGTTTTATCGGGAGTCAGAGAAATCTATGTGCGCGCATCTCCGGGACAGCAGTCTCGCCACTAGGCCAGATAAAACAGTGATGGCATGCGCATGCGCCATAACGTTAGTCTATCTCTCTCTCTCTCTCTCTCGTGCGCGCGCGCGCCTGCGTGCCCAGATGTTTTGCGCCTGCGTAGAAAAGCCAAGCGTTCTCCCCGACTCCGACCATACGCGGGACTATAGTGTGCGCATGCGTACTCTTGCTGCTCTCCTCTCTCGGTCGCCGGTGAGTGCGCCTTTCCTTCAGTGCTGTTCTTCGTGCACTTGGGGAGGAGGAGGGGGGGGGGCGCTTGCAGGCTGTTTCGCCCGTTTGTGCTGAGTTCCCTGGGGAAATGTGTGTGCGAGTGTAGCACTTACTTGTCTGCCCACTTAGCAATGAACCTGGAGTTTCCTACACAGGAACAATTTTTCCCCAGTGTCTTTTGCCAGCCGGAAGTGTAACAATTTAGAATGAAAACTGAGCTAAGGAGAGTGAGGGGTTCAGAGCTCAGCCTGAGCTGAGCCAGGGAAGCCCTCCTGAACTGAGGGGAGAGGGAAAGGAGAGCTTAGCTGCAGCAGGAAATCACACTGATTGTCACTGTTCCTTTATATGTGGAAAAGCATAACTTAAACATGAATAAAAGTCCTCAGAGACTTATAAGAGCTATATGATGGGATGTTGTACATAACTGAGGGAGACATGGTTAACAGCTACAAGAAGTTGTGCCCTTCCTGTCATCTTTCTGGATTTGTGGAGTTCCCTCCCTATTACAAATAACAATTCTTAAAATTATGAGGTATTTACTTGGGAGTATCATCAGTTGTGTATACTTGATCTCTTGCAGTTACCGCTATGGAAGTCAGCAGCAGAATTGAGTGTATCTTTTTCAGTGAATTCCACCCAACACTTGGGCCTAAGATAACATATCAGGTTAGTGGTACCAGACATCATGGTATAAAGAAACTGGTCAGTATATAGTTGTGGGACATTCAGAAAGCTGCCTTATGCTATGCTGGATTATTGGTCCATTGAGCCCAGTACTGTCTATTCTGAGTGGCAGCTACTCTCTGGGGTCCCTCTCTGCAGCATAGCGCTTCCTTGACAGTGGAAAACTGATTTATAAAAATATGTTTAGATGGGTTTCAAAGGAGTCCATAGATCTCATCTTGCGACTACTGATCTGCAGATTTAATTTCTGACCCTGCAGGTACCAGAGGATTTCATTTCCCGAGAGCTCTTTGATACAGTTCAGGTCTATATCATCACCAAACCAGAACTGCAAAACAAGCTCATCACTGTGTAAGTAGAAAAAATCCACATGAGTCTTGTAGACCACACTTCCCCTTTAATCATGCCCATCTGTGGCAAAGTAGCACAAAAATATTATATTCAATAACATTAAAATACATTCTCTCTCTTTCCAACAGTACAGCTATGGGGAAAAAGCTAATTGGTTGTCCAGTTTGCATTGAGCATAAGAAGTACAGCCGGAATGCCTTGCTCTTCAACCTTGGCTTCGTTTGTGATGCTAGAGCTAAGACTTGTGCACTGGAGCCTATAGTGAAGAAACTGGCAGGTTATCTTACCACTCTAGAGGTTAGACATGACACAAATATGCCATTCCACAAGAGGATGTACAGATCACATGTTTTAGCAACATGAAAGCTTAATTTAAAGTCTCCTCTGCTTTGTTTTATTGTTGTGTTTTCTTTCTTTGTTCTACTGAATTGCACCTGCTGAATTCTGAAACTGACCACCCAAACGTGCAATCAGTGCTACTGTGATAGATGTGTGTGACTGTCACAGATACCTGTTGGATAGTACCTGTGACATCACTGATGACCTGGCAGAGCACTCTCCCTGTTCTTTCTTAGGGTTCTGTGCAGCTGCTTTTGAAGAGTTTATATATCATCTTCAAGGTTTGTAAAGTGTGAATATTTACCTACTTTACCATTTCTGAGAAGAAATGGTGCAATTATCTAATTCTTTGCAACAGTGTTCTGCCATGTTGATGTTCTTTTCTATTTTTTTTTAATCAATGATATATACTTTCTCCCTTCCCACCAGTCTCAAAAGCACACATCTCCTGTTTATTTGCCTATTTGCTTCAAGAAGCATATAGCCTTTTCTATTGTTTCAGTGTTGCTGCTTTAGCAGCAGGAATATCTTCCTATCCATTTGTACCACTTTGTTAAGTTTATACCAATATCATACAACTGCTGCAGGATTGTTACCGATCCTGCAGTTGCACTAATGGCGAAGTTTCTCCCATTACTGTATAAAAAGGTGTGTGTGGGTGTGTTTGTTTACACACACATATATACATGCACATTCCCCATGAAAGATTTTTATTTAGTATGGGATACTTTCAGCACACACTACTACCTCTGCTTCTCATGGTATATTCAAAGTTGCATTTTGGTTGGGGCTAATCATTGACTTTGTTGTTTCTAGCTTGAGAGTGGCTTCATTTCCACTGATGAGAGCAAACAGAAGTTGATACCTATCATGACCATCCTACTTGAGGAACTAAATGCCACTGGCAAATGCACTCTTCCTATAGGTAACTGTCAACCAAAAAGTAGCAGCAAATGCTCCTTTTCAAATTGCATGTTAAGTTGCAAGCTTGCAAGTGATTCTTGAAGGAAATGCAGGGAAAGATGGAAGTGTGGCACTTTCAGAGCAGGAGAGCACTTAGTGTTGTGTTGTTCTCTCTTTTTTCCTCCAGTTATTGAAAGATAGAAATAGTCCAGTTGCTGTAGAATGTGGTGTATTTCAGGAAAGGGTGGTATATGAATATTAAATCCTACATTGATGCCCTTGAGTTTAGTTTTTGTTATCTTGAAGAGAATGGCACACATGCCTTAAACTTATGAGAGAATGGCACAAATGTCCATTGAAAGTTGGACTTTCACGCAAGTTCTTCCTGTCATAGATGAATTATTTCTGATGTTCAGACGCCTTTATTTTCCTGTCAGCTGTTGTCTGGCTCTCATGACCAAGAGTGCAAAAAAAGAGAAGTTGTTGATTGTCATTGTTCAATTAATCTGGATTAGCTCATTGTGCTAATTTCATCAGGCTCCCCCTTCCTGTTTCAGGCATGCAACCCTCTCTGCTTCTAGGGACCCTTTTGTTCCCACCATCTGATGACTCTGCAATTGGGAACCAAGCAACAAACTCAAGTTCAGACTTCAAAAGATTTAGCCAAGATGTTTTGGTTTACATTTCTTAATCATTTTTTTCATTAAATTTCTATTCTGCCATTATCCCAAAAGAGCCCAGAGTGGCTCAGGAACATTGTTCTTATTTGTATGCTCTTGGGATGGAACCACCCCAGTTGTGCTATATTTAAAAAGTCACATCATCAAAGTACAGTGCAGAGATCCATGTGTTCCAATTGCAGCTGTCCTATCAACCAGTATTAAGATTCAGCTGCCAGTTCAATGAACTTGTGTACATAGATTGGGGCGTGGAACCATTTTGTCCTTTGCTTCAGGCAGCAAAACATCTTCAGAAGTCTCTAGCTCTCTGTCCATTTTTGCTCCTTCATGCAGATGAATCAAACACCATTCACCTGAAAGTGATTGAGCAACGCCCAGATCCCCCCATTGTGCAGGAATATGACGTTCCTGTCTTCACCCAAGATAAGGATGACTTCTTCAATTCCCAGTGGGATCTCACCACTCAGCAGGTTGGTACCCACAATTGTCTTGTTTAATACAATAGTGTGATGGTAGCAAATGCATCTTCACAGTCCGCCCCCCCCCCAGCTAATTAACCTTGCCTGGCCATAGAATTTTGTGGGAGAGGCTGGCCATTAAAGTCAATTGGCAAATTATCACAAGAAATATGTGATTTTTAGGCAGCCTGATCCTGTGTAAGTCTTCTGAGAAGAAATGTGTTTCTGTAAGGTGTGCCTGTTTTTCTTTCCCTTTAACATGTTACTCTTATACTTACTGATTCATTTTTCTCAATGAGCACTGAATGGTACACAGGAGATTATTTCCCAGAATTTAACAATGAGAGGAGCCTCCAGTATCAAACTTTGTAGAATCTGAAACACTAGTCACAGATGACTTCAAATACTGCTGAAATTTGCTTGTATACTTGGGCTTGTGTTACTGCTACTTTAATAATTGCTTCCTTTTGTCATGTTGCCTGGAGGGTGGACAGGAACGCACTTCTCTCATATAGTACGCCTTAGGAAAAGGTCCTCTAAGGGGACGCAGGTGGCGTTGTGGTCTAAACCACTGAGCCTCTTGGGCTTGCCGATCAGAAGGTTGGTGGTTCGAATCCCCACGACGGGGTGAGCTCCCGTTGCTTGGTCCCAGCATGCCAAAAAGTGCAAGTAGATAAATAGGTACTGCTCTGGCGGGAAGGTAAACGGCGTTTCCGTGCGCTGCTCAGGTTTTGGTGTTCCGTTGCACCAGAAGCGGCTTAGTTATGCTGGCCACATGACCCGGAAAAACTGTCTGCGGACAAACGCCAGCTCTCTCGGCCTGTAAAGCGAGATGAGCGCCGCAACCCCAGATTTGTCTGTGACTGGACTTAACTGTCAGGGTCCTTTATCTTTACCTTTACCTTTGGTCAGTTTAAAGCAGCATTACCCCTATGGTTGATGTGCAGGGGGTGAATGAAGACCTAGGGGTCAAAAAGAAGTTTGAGGTATAGTGGGGAGGGGAATAAACAAATGAACAAACAAATGGGGAGTTTTCCAAGATGGCCACCGTGTAAGGTTCCTCCTTCAAGTTCTCTCCGACCTCTTCTCCTGACTTGGATTTTACAACCGCTGGAGTAAGCTATTTACTTTAGTTTTGCATTTTGCTAGACAAGTAATTGCTGGACTCTCCACTGGTGTGATGCCAGAATAATTAAGAACTCTTAAGATTCAGAAGTAAAGGGCATGGGCATGTACAGAGTGCACCTCCCTTGCCAGTGAGGAATCTCTGTATTTAATCAGAGATATTTTTTTAATGATTCCTAGTAGTGGTGACTTATGATTAATAAATGTTTATTATATATTGCTATTTCACTTACATTCCTAAGAATTTGGGTTGAGGTCAGTGACAACTTTATAAGCTCATCATTGTGTCAATAAAGTTTGGGAAATGCTGGTTTATAAAGGAAAAGGGGTAATGAGATGCAGGCAAACATTCTTAAATACTTAATGTTTACACATGTTTAATACTGTTACCTTACTGCTTCCCCTGGTTCTGACCTGGATACTGAAAGTGAAGATTTTTTGAGTTCAGATGTCACTTGAGCCTTCTACATTCATGTCAATTCTGAGATGATCCAGCCTTGTCTTCCTAGTTGTGTGAAAAGTGTGCTTGTGCATGTACATCCCTGCTTAGCCTTGCATTATATGCATATGCTCTCTTCAAAGATCTTGCCATACATTGATGGTTTTCGGCATGTTCAGAAAATCTCAGCTGAGGCAGACGTGGAGCTCAATTTGGTTCGAATTGCTGTCCAGAACCTCTTGTAAGTACCGGGTGCCAAAGGGAGAACAAGGCATTAGCTTGATTGCAAACCAGTTGGGATTTTTAGATTCAGTAGATTTCAGCCCTGTTGTTTTCCTGTCCCCCATTTCTTTTAGCTCTCTCTTTGCTCTACCACCTCTTACTTTGTCTGCAATTCAAGCACAATCATCCAAAGCAAAAAGGCAAATAAGCAAACCCTGGATTCAGAGCTAAACTAGACACTAAATGTTTTACTCCGAACTTGAAGAGTGTGTGTGTGTGTGTGTGTGTGTGTGTGTGTGTGTAGGCATGAAGTGTAAAATGTGGAAATTTGGAGAATCCTGTGCCTGGTGTCTATTAACTTTAAATAATGAACTGATGTCCATTAGGGTGCAGCATTTAGAGTCACACATATTTTGGAGTCTCACAAATATTTTTCACACATGCAAGTCACTACTTGTGACTGCACTGTGCAAACTTGTGCCTTTCCTGCTCTTGTCTGTGATGGGGGCGTGTCTTTCATGTAAAGAAGCATAGTGAATACCAGCCAAGCAGAAATCCCAGCGCCTGTCTTAGAAAGTGTTATTTTTAGGGTTACAGAAATTTTGCAGGATGCACTTAACACTATGTTAGTTAAAGCTAACACATTTCCTGCATGTTAAGCGTCTATCCTGTCCTAATGTCTTCAGTATTACTATAGGATCTGTATGGAAATTATATCAAAAATATTATTTGCACTACTGTATACTTTTGCACTCTTTTGGTGCATGAAGTTTTAGCATGGGTTTATTTCTAATGGCTGTCATGTTTTTCAGATACTATGGAGTAGTGACTCTAGTTTCCATACTTCAGGTGAGTTTAATGGGTAAGTGGCTCAACATGATTGAGTTGATTTTAAGCAATGGGATGTCTAGTTCATAAATGCACATACAGTAGAACCTCTACTTACAACGGCCTCCACTCACAGACGTTCCAAGTTGCAACCACGGCAAACCCGGAAGTAACCGGCGAGTTTGCTGCTGTCCACGCATGTGCAGGAGCGGTGATTGCTATTCGTGCATGTGCAGAAGTGGGCAATCGCCGCCCGCGCCTGCGCACAACGGCGCCTCTCCCAGCGACCCATTTCACCATAAGGACAGGCCTTCGGAACGGATTGTGGTTGTGAGTAGAGGTTCCACTGTATAGCCTATTCTGCATTGGAAAGTTTCCCTTGTTTGCTTTATGCAATTTTCCTAAGTAATCTTAATTTTCACATCCTTCAGCCCAGGCATGTTCATTATTTGACACTGTGTACTACTGATGGGATGGGTTTGTCAAGCAATCGTTATGAATTCCAATGGGAACCGAAATGATTTAAGTACTGAGATTTCTCACTTTCTTCCTCAGTACTCAAATGTATATTGTACCACACCTAAAGTCCAGGATCTGGTGGATGACAAATGTCTTCAAGATGAATGCCTCTCTTATGTCACAAAACCAGGTATGAAAGATGCATAAGGATTGCTGTAGTCTGGAGTTATCAGTCACAATCTTGTAGTTATCCTCATCCAGCAGTATCCCAGCTCTTTCTTCTGTTAATATACTTCTGGCACTTTAGCATAAAGAAACATTTGTACAACGAGGCCCCTTCCTGAGATGTTCTTCTATATGTTGTTGTTTAGTCGTTTAGTCGTGTCCGACTCTTCGTGACCCCATGGACCAGAGCACGCCAGGCACTCCTGTCTTCCACTGCCTCCCGCAGTTTGGTCAGGCTCATGTTTGTAGCTGCGAGAACACTATCCAACCATCTCATCCTCTGTCGTCCCCTTCTCCTTGTGCCCTCCATCTTTCCCAACATCAGGGTCTTTTCCAGGGAGTCTTCTCTTCTCATGAGGTGGCCAAAGTATTGTAGCCTCAACTTCACGATCTGTCCTTCCAGTGAGCACTCAGGTCTGATTTCCTTAAGAATGGATGCGTTTGATCTTCTTGCAGTCCATGGGACTCTCAAGAGTCTCCTCCAGCACCATAATTCAAAAGCATCAATTCTTCGGCGATCAGCCTTCTTGATGGTCCAGCTCTCACTTCCATACATCACTGCTGGGAAAACCATGCCTTTAACTATACGGACCTTTGTTGGTAAGGTGATGTCTCTACTTTTTAAGATGTTGTCTAGATTTGCCATCGCCTTTCTCCCAAGGAGCAGGCGTCTTTTAATTTCGTGACTGCTGTCACCATCTGCAGTGATCATGGAGCCCAAGAAAATAAAATCTCTCACTGCCTCCATTTCTTCCCCTTCTATTTGCCAGGAGGTGATGGGACCAGTGGCCATGATCTTCGTTTTTTTGATGTTGAGCTTCAGACCATATTTTGCGCTCTCCTCTTTCACCCTCTTTAAAAGGTTCTTTAATTCCTCCTCACTTTCTGCCATCAAGGTTGTGTCATCTGCATATCTGAGGTTGTTGATATTTCTTCCGGCGATCTTAATTCCAGCTTGGGATTCATCCAGCCCAGCCTTTCGCATGATGAATTCTGCATATAAGTTAAATAAGCAGGGGGACAATATACAGCCTTGTCGTACTCCTTTCCCAATTTTGAACCAATCAGTTGTTCCATATCCAGTTCTAACAGTAGCTTCTTGTCCCACATAGAGATTTCTCAAGAGACAGATGAGGTGATCAGGCACTCCCATTTCTTTAAGAACTTGCCATAGTTTTCTGTGGTCGACACAGTCAAAGGCTTTTGCATAGTCAATGAAGCAGAAGTAGATGTCTTTCTGGAACTCTCTAGCTTTCTCCATAATCCAGCGCATGTTTGCAATTTGGTCTCTGGTTCCTCTGCCTCTTCTAAATCCAGCTTGCACTTCTGGGAGTTCTCGGTCCACATACTGCTTGAGCCTTCCTTGTAGAATTTTAAGCATAACCTTGCTAGTGTGTGAAATGAGTGCAATTGTGCGGTAGTTGGAGCATTCTTTGGCACTTCCCTTCTTTGGGATTGGGATGTAGACTGATCTTCTCCAATCTTCTGGCCACTGTTGAGTTTTCCAAATTTGCTGGCATATTGAGTGTAGCACCTTAACAGCATCATCTTTTAAAATTTTAAATAATTCAGCTGGAATATCATCACTTCCACTGGCCTTGTTATTAGCGATGCTTTCTAAGGCCCATTTGACTTCACTTTCCAGGATGTCTGGCTCAAGGTCAGCAACCACACTACCTGGGGTGTACGAGACATCCATATCTTTCTGGTATAATTCCTCTGTGTATTCTTGCCACCTCTTCTTGATGTCTTCTGCTTCTGTTAGGTCCTTTCCACTTTTGTCTTTTATTATGGAAATCTTTGTACAAAATGTTCCTTTCATATCTCCAATTTTCTTGAACAGATCTCTGGTTCTTCCCATTCTGTTGTTTTCCTCTATTTGTTTGCATTGCTCATTTAAGAAGGCCTTCTTGTCTCTCCTTGCTATTTTTTGGAAATCTGCATTCAATTTCCTGTATCTTTCACTATCTCCCTCGCATTTTGCTTGCCTTCTCTCCCCCGCTATTTGTAAGGCCTCTTATTTTGTAAGGTTCTTCTATATAGATCTATTTAATTGTTAACACTGGCAGTTCAATGGACTACATTTGGCAACATTTATGAATTTGCGCCCGTCCTGGCTGGATATTTTGTGGGTTATTTGTAGCCCCTGTAGTTATTTGGCTTCACTTAGTACATTTCATATTTTCTGTTACACTGTCATATATTGGTATATATTGATCATGAGTGTCCTCCAGTTGCAAATGATATTTGAAATACATTTAGCTGGGTGTATTTAATTAGGATATACTTAAGTGTGATCACCAGATGTTTCAATACATATTCTTGTATTATTTTTGGATAGGTCACAAGCGAGCCAGTTTGAGAGACATTTTCCAGCTCTACTGTGGGCTGAGCCCTGGCACAACTGTACGAGACCTCATTTGCCGCTACACCCTACAGCTCCAGAGAGTGGATGAAAGGTTGGAGGGTGGCTTGTTTTATATTATTTTCACACATAGGAATGACTCTTCAAATCATACTACCTTGCTGTACCCTCCTTAGCTACTGTTTTCAGATGGCTAAAAGAGGAGACCATGATTTAGCTAAAACCGGAAAGAATCAAGAGGGTAGGGCTCATGAAATACCTTAAGTGCTCTCACCTTTTCACCTATAATCGGAACACTGCTTACTCTGACAATTACAAAAAGTAATGCTCAGTATAGCAAGTGACAGAATGAGCCACTTACTCATTCTCGGAGACTTTTCTAGATCTCCTGCAGAGATCATAGGGATTGTTCTTGAAAAGAACAAATATAATTTTTGCCATCCTAACAGCAAAGTTTTACATTCTTTAAATAGGGCTTAATACGTTTTCTGATATAAATATTGCATCTGCTCTGTTACTTTAATGCCTAAATCGCAAACAGGTTTGTTTGCCTATTAGACGCAAATCCATGAGTTCTGTTAAGAGTTTAAACTGTATCATCTGCATATATTTTTTCTTCATTTCTGAAATATATTCCTTTAATATTTTTGGTAATTCTAATTTTGACCACAAGTAACTCCATTGTGAAAGAGCTGAGAGAGAGCACTCCTGTTTAGTCCTCAGAGAATTCATGTTTTGGACATCATGCCATTTACACAAACTTTGACTATATAAAGAACTTTGATTTATCTAATAAATCTATGTCCTTTCCTTGAATGTTTTAGTTCTCTCTTTCAGGAAGCTCGTCCAGTTTGGCTTGATGAAGGGCCTTATTCGACGGCTCCAGAAGTATCCTGTGAAAGTAGCCCGGGATGAAAGAAGTCATCCAGCCAGACTGTACACAGGTTGCCATAGCTATGATGAAATCTGCTGTAAAACAGGTAAGGAATTATCCGTCTACATTTATCCACCCAGCAGTGAAACTGCACATAGTTTACAGTCTACCAAGCAGCAAATCGGATAAAAAAACAACATAACATAGCAATGAAATAGGCAGTAGTAAAAGTGACTAAAGCACCCAAGTGATAAAACTTGCACTGCAAAAGCCTGTTGAAATGCATGGCTTCACAACATGCCTAGAACTATTTATTTACTTAGAGTATTTATATAGCCCTGAGAGGTTGTCAGTGCAGCTTAAAAGGGGTTCTCAGAATAAAATCAAACTCAAATCTGGTACAGGAACAAAAATTATTCAGCATGCATCTGGGACAAGGATTATTCAGGCTCTCCTTGTTCTTCCCTGTGGTCAGACAAATGAGGGGTAGAACAACTGGATCAATGTCGCTTAGCATGCCTCCAATTCAGATTTGGCACCACCATGAAAAGAGCAAGGTGCACCAAAGAGTGTACCAAAAGAATGAATTAGGGATACCCACAGTATATATGTATACACATATGAAATAGTAATGCCCCTAAATCTTGCCCAGTTACTATTCCTCATCAGGCTGCCATAGCTGTGTTGTAAATGAACTGGACTCTTAAGAGCCTCCCGCAGGCTATTACCAACAGGCTTGACTCCAAAATTATTTTAGATTTTTGTTTTGGAGTAGGATCTGTCAGTGGCAGCTGAAAAAATCGTGACTGATAGGGGGGTCCCCTACCTTCAAAAGGACTTTCATATATCTGTCACCATGGAGTCCTATTAGTAGTACTTTATATCCTCATTCACCAGTATTTTGTGTTTCCTCCTTAGGGATGAGCTATCGGGAGCTGGATGAAAGGCTGGAGAATGACCCCAATATAATTGTTTGCTGGAAATGAGTCTCCAAAAAAAGGGGGGCGATTATTCATCATGTCCTGTTTACTACTGTGCTGCCTGGGACTGCTCATGATTTCTTCAGAAATCATTAAAAGCAACATAGCTCAAATTGTGTGGCATGATGCACCATTGGTGCCTGGAACAAGTGAGCTGGATGGACTTGGATTTCTTTGGATTGTTTAGTGAAGATACACATTTTAGCGAAGATCATATTTGTCTGGGCAAAACACACAGATGTATATCAAGAAATTTCGGGAGTTCCATTTTCGTTTAAAAAATAATTAAACCAAGTTTTGCAATGCTATGAAGTTGAGCAGTGGGGCAGGTGACTGCTTAAACCTGTTCCCAGCTACCCATCGCGTTATGGATGTGTGTTTACAAGGCTGAAATGCTGGTTGTTATTAATCTGGCAGTATTATCCTGTAGTAGCAAGAAATCACATAATTCCTTTCCTTGTGTAAAGTATTGAAGGAAAAAGTTCTGTAACAGACTTGTACAAATAAAACAGAAAGATAATTGCATTTAAGTGTAGAAGCAATAGATAGCGGACACAAAGATTTGACACTTGCAATGAAATAGAAATGGTTTGGTTACTTACTCCAGTTTAATATTTAATTACCCTTCTTATTAAATCATTTGCCACTTGTGTATCCCAAACCTCTGGGTTTATTAGATGACATGTATTTTGATATTGGAGCAGTGTATTCCTTTTACTGATATTGGAGCAGTGTATTCCTTTTACTGAATTCTCTTAACCCAACCGCCATGCCTCTAAGATGGTTGTGGGTAATGATTGATGAAGGCATTCTGTTAACCATCTCCCATATTTACCTTCCCTGATATTTAAGAAAGGGAAAAGGTTATGGATCTAAGTTATACTTTAAATAGAGCCTCACTTTCAATCTTGGTGCTGCTATTTCTACTACTCATCTGCTTTCTAGAAGTCCATGTGATAGATGAGGTTTAGCCTTCCCTCCCCAACTTAGGTGTGAGTGAAGAAGGGCAGATTCAGTTCTGGAAAGATTTATAATGATCACACATCAAGCGCCATGGCCAAGTGGGGATCTGAATGTGGTCTCCTTAGGCTAGGACCAATGCTGTCCAGTGTATAGTTTCCTCTAACCCGAGTAGGCAAGGGAACATGCAGCCCTCCAAATGTTGTTGGACTCCTAACTCCCACAATCCCCAACCAACATGGCCAATAGTTAGGGGAAACTTCATAAAATCATAGAATTCATAAAACTTCATAAAATCATAGAATTGTGGAGTTGGAAGGGATCCTGGTGGTCATCTAGTCCAACCCCCTGCAATGCAGTAACCTCAACTAGATCAATTAAGTGTTTTAAATTTGTTGTTAGCCGCCCTGAGCCCGGTTTTCTGAACTGGGAAAGGCGGGGCATAAATAAAAAATTATTATTATTATTATCATACATATAGAAATCTGTTGGGGTCATATCGAATCCCGATTCTGTCTTCTGCGGCACTGCATTCCCACGGCATGAGGGTTAGATGCCACGTCTGTCTTTCTCCTTCCGCAATCACTCGTGGCCGACTAAGATGGTCTTCCATGAACGCGGTGGTCTTAACGGTGTGTCCGCAAGTGACTGCGTAGGCCCATTCTGGATCCGCAACAGGGATATGTCGGTGGGCCGCAGTGCCAAGTCCCTCCACTAGAGGTCGCTGGCGGCAGCCCGAGCTCGTTTCCATGGCGACGGCGTCGGGCCTGGCGTCTCCTTCGAAGCCACGATGGAGGAGGCGCTTCCCACCGTCCTGCTTCCCGGCGAAACCGAAGCGTTGGTGGAGTCGCTAAAGAATTTCCAGCTGCGGGATATCGGAAACTACGGGTACGAGGAGGAGGCCGAGCCGGAGGGAAGGGGGTGCCCATGGGCGATAGGAAATAGCGCCTCGCTGGGGGGAGGAGCCTCAGAGTCGAGCAGGCCGAAGCAGGGAGGCTGAGCCCCTTTCGGGGGACGAGTGTCTGTAGCCTTTGGTTGGCAGGCAGGAATCTCACAGGCAAAGCCACCGCACTTAGCTTCACCTGTGGGATTTCTGCCTGCATCAGCTATTTTTAAAAAGGTGTGCATCCCTTATCTCCTGTTATCCTGCCACAGGTGGGGAAATAAAGGCACAGGCAGTGCCGGATTTACGTATATGCTAAACAAACTATGGCTTAGGGCCCCTCTCTCTTGGGCCCCCCCAAAAAATTTAAAGGAAAAAACCACTGGATGTACATTTCGAAAATGTGAGATAAAAAACAATAAAATAAAACCGACATACAGCAACAGTGTTTTGTGTTGTGTAGGCTTCTGAGATATAAGTCATGGGCCCTGCCTGCTATCATGCTCCCTAAAATATCACTTGTTTGCTCACTTCTGTATTTAGGGTACCTACATTCTGCATGGACTGGTTGCATGGCAACATGTGCAAATGGCTTTAGATACCTATTAGGTCCATAAATAACCATATAGCATATATTCAACACAAAAATCAGCAACAATTTGTTGTTGACAAAGGATAGCTTTGGACATATACAGGGCCCCATTACCTTCAGTAGCTTAGGGCCTCATCAAACCGAAATCCGGCCCTGGGCACAGGAGCCACGTGGGCAGCAAGAGATTATTTATCTCTTTATTATTGCATTTGTATTTCACCTTTTCTCTCCAAGGAGCTCAAGGTGGCCTACATGGTTATCCCCCACCTCACTTAACCCCGCACAACAACCCTGCAAGAGAGGGTGAGGTTGCCCAGTGAGCTTCAAGGCTGAGTGGGGATTTGAACCCTCTTCTCCCAACACCATAACCCCCTGCCACACTGCCTATGTAGAACTGCCACTGCACCCTGAAGTGCCCTGAAGTTGGGATGGGGGGAGAAGAGGGGAGGCACATGCTATCCCATCAGCTGAAGACTGATGCAAGGGAGTGAAAGGATAAGAGGCAGTTAATTCTTCTCAAGGACACTGGATCCTAACAGCATTTTCAAATTAGGGATGTCATCAGATCAGATACACTTGTGAAGTATAATCCAGTGCAATAAAATGTGAAAAGAGTGGCTGATAGCCAGAAGAAATTGTTGTTAGCGGTGGTTGCAGAGAAGAAATGGGGGACTGGTGCTAACTACTCTCACCCTACTCTCCTAGGTGGATAAGGCAACATGAGCACATTGAGAAGCTTAACATGCAGGCAATACTGAGTGCTTCTGCTGGGCATGAACAACTCCTTACTGAGGTTCTGGTCAACAATGGCAAGGTATGATGCATTCAACTGTGGACCAATAAGAGAAGCATTGGTATCCGACAGAATCTATGTTCCCATGAACAAAGTTGAACTTTGTTTTATTTAGTACTTATGTAAGGTTGCTCAAAGAGCTACTCAAGTTTATACACATATCCCACATAAATTATGTAACTACTAGCCCCACCGTGGTCACAACCATAAATGATGATTATTATATTTTCTCTCCAAACTTACTTGACAGGGTAGAAAAAATTACTTCTTCAGCACTCTTTGTGACTACATGATGGTGGTTATGGTATTGGGAGCTAACTCAAGCACATTTAATGATTTTGACTATGCACTCTAAGGCCACAATCCTAAGTGAGATTTTTAACAAATTAATTATTGAATTTATATCCTGCCCTTCCTCCCAAAGGAGCCCAGGGAGGCAAACACATCAACAATTTTAAATGAAAAACATTCTAAACAACTAAAAATTCTTTTTAAAAAAACAATTACAGTTAAACTATCTAAGAGCAGTTACAGGTTTAAAATGCTCTAAGAGCTATTACAGTTAAAAGCATTAGTTCATTCGGTGATCTTATGGTTGCCTGAAATCATATTCTTAGCAAGCAAATGCCTGGGTAAATAGGAATGTTTTCAAATTATTCCTGAAAGTTAATAACAATAAAGAGAGACGCATCACTAAGGGGGACATTCCACAAATGGGGAAACCAATAATGACAAGGTCCTGTCATGAGTCATTGACAACTGAGCAGACAACCAATTGTTGAGTCTGAGATGGGACTTAAAGGTAAAGGGACCCCTGACCATTAGGTCCAGTTGCGGACAACTCCGGCATACAGCCAGCATGTGGCCAGCATGACTAAGCCACTTCTGGTGAACCAGAGCAGGGCACAGAAACGCCTTTTACCTTCTCGCCGGAGCGGTACCTATTTATCTACTTGCACTTTGACGTGCTTTCGAACTGCTAGGTTGGCAGGAGCAGGGACAGAGCAACAGGAGCTCACCCCATCACAGGGATTTGAACCACCAACCTTCAACAAGCCCTAGGCTCTGTGGTTTAGACCACAGCGCCACCCATGTCCCTTGAGATGGGACTTAGTGCCAGGTAAATATGTTTTCAACAACCCTGTGAGGTTGGTTAGGCTGAGAGTGAATGACTGGCCCAAGAATCACCCAGTGAGCTTCATGGCTGAGTGGGGATTTGAACTGTGGTCTGCCAGGTCCTGGTCCGACACTAATTATTATTATTTATTAGATTTATATAGATTTATATATGTCAGGGCAGTTCTAACTGCTACACCACACTGGCTTTCAGTGTTCCATAAGAAAGATTGTGTGCACCTTCTTTCATAGTCACAGCTAATGGTTTTTTGTCTGCCCTGTGAACAGCAGTGTGTAAAGTGAGATAATTTATTCTGCCTGCAGTAAGCTGTTTGAACATCAGAGAGACATATCACAAGCCCTGAAATTTTCTTGTTTGATTCAGGCCTTACAGACCTCATATTTAAGCTGGAAATATCTCACTCATTCCTGATTATTTGTTTTTTCCTGTTTAGATCCCAGTTCTGATTGAGGAATTAATCACTGTGGAAATCTGGAAGCATAAGGTATTCCCTATACTTTGCAGACTGGAGGATTTCAGACCAAAAAGCACATTTCCCATATACTTAGTGGTAAGTTTTAAAAGGGTTATAGGTAGAATATTTCATAATACTATGCTACTTATACTGCACAATATCTGTAAGAAAGTATCACACAATGATGCTTCAGTTAGCTAAATTAGTCTGACACATCCCAGAATTATCACTATTAGGAGATTATATGTACTATTAATGTACAATAAATTTTAAGCTAAATTTCTCAGAAAGCTAATTATTTCGTTAAAGCTAGAGCTTCCAAAACATCAATATAAATTGTCCCTTTCAAGATGGTATCACCTCACTTTAGTACCTATTATCCTGAATACAGAAAATCAGTTTTTATTTCAGTATGTAATACCCTGTTCTGATCATAGCAATCCTACAGGCCAAGGTTCAGTGTAATCAACTGCAATTTCTAAAGATGGTTTCCCCACCACACACACACACACACATTAAATCTTTTAAATCTTAATCTGATATGTGGCAATTGTCCCACAGACTACATTCTCACATCACTAAGATGACACAAAAGTGGAATTCTATTTCTTACAACATATTCTCTTGTTTTTTGACATTACTAATGTCTCCAGTAAATGGCATTTTGATAATTTGTGCTTTATTCTTCCACCTCAGCTACGCCATGAAGCTTCAATTATTAACCTGTTGGAGACAGTGTTTTTTCACAAGGTAGGCAGCAAATTTAGACTGTTACGAGCAAAGATTATGGACAAAAATATCATCATGATAATTTAAGTCACTGCGGATGAATCATGATAATTCACTAAGTGGAGATTTCTCAGTGTGGTAATATGGTCCAGGGGATAATTGTTGATCTGGGCTTTTTTATTCTTTCTTATTCCTCTACTACAGATTATTTTAGAGTGGAGTAGGGTCACCTAGGGCTTCTGCATGAGCTACAAGTAACAATGTCATTGATTTGCCAATCTGTGTAAGATTTTATGTGACTTCACGTTGCAGATCTGCTGCTCCCCAGATTGGCAGAAGTAAATTTCCACTGGCCCCTCTGGGACCAGACATTACAACCTTTACCCCTACCAATTTGAAGTGCAGGCAAGTGCCCCTCAGAAACCAAATATTCGCCCCAGACTTTTTACTTCATCCCTGGTCAAGTATCCTATCTTTTCTTACCTGACCTATTGTGGAATATCCCTTTGACTCTCTTCTGGTACATTTCTTTTGCTAAACTGGTTGCAACAGTGTAATTCAGTATTCTCTTGCTTTTCACTAAACAACATTTTAGCTCCCAACAGAATAAACCAGATGGCTTCTTATCCTAGCTATTAGACATGCATGGTCAGGCAAGAAGGTATCTTGGATAAGGAAGAAACTCATTTAATCCAGGTACTGGAAATTACGCCTAACTCATTGACAGCTATGTTTTTTCAGAGACACACTGTAGAGAACTTATACACTAGAGTGTAACCAAAGCCACTTTTTAAGTGATGAGTTGCCTTCATTTTGGAATATTGTTTCCATTCTTTCTGCAGAATTTAGCATTTCTATTATTGTGCAGGAAATCTGTGAATCAGCAGAGGATACCATTCTGGACTTGATAGATTACAGCCATAGGAAGCTGACCCTATTAGCAGCTCGAAGTGCCAGTGGGAAGATCCCAGTTGAACAAAAGCTTCAGTCAGAGGATCTTGCCAATCCTTCATCAATGCAGGTTGGTAAAAGTTGCAACCTCCCACTTCTAGATGGCCTCTTTGGGTAAAAGAAAAACTTTTTGATGGGATTTTGGTGGGAGTCACCTAACCAGCTCCATCAGCAGAAACCCTGTGAAAATAATTCTGCTCGTGCAATGGGGTTTTCACCCCTCTCTCTTGCATACCTCTTGCCGGGTGGGGGCAGTTCAGAGAACCCCCAGAACAGCTCATGGGGGAGCGGGGATCGTTCCATCTGGCAAGCTGAAATGCTTGCACAAACTGAATGTTCATCATAAGGCAATGTGGAATTCCACCCTTTAATTCCCAAGATGGAAAATTCATGTGGTGCCTCCACACCATAAAATATTTAATTAAAAAACAGATCATTTGCTACCCTTTGATCTCACAAATGTCCTTTCTGAAATGGCCTGTCTCAGTTTGCATCATGGTAGGACCAGGGAAAAAATAATGTCTGCAAAGCTCTGAAACATTCTGTTAGTTTCCATAACCATAGCTGCTCTCTGCAGTTATTCCCACTACTTTTTCAGAACCAAAAGGCCATAAATCACTGTTCTGAGTAATAAAGCTATTCTAAATAATGAGTTCCCCCTTTACTAGGCATGTGGTAACGTTCTAAGTGAAAATGAGTTTTATTTACTACTTGTCTAACAAGCTTTATTCATTGAAGGAATGTCATTTGTTCTTGTTGAGTTTCAGCTAGCTTCCATCATCATTGTTTTGTGACATGTTAGAATCTGACCAGTTGTGTCTCACTGTCTAGCATTGTATTAAGCTTGGGAAGATAATGCAGAACACTCAAGAGTTTTACTTGCTGTGAGTTAATAGTCTCTCAGACACTAAGTAAAGAAATATGCAATCCTTCCACCAGCTTACCTTGTAGCTGTCATCTCCCTGCAAACCCTTCACCTTCTGATTTTGGACACAACTACTTCATAAACTGTCCAGTCCTGGGTAAGGCTGTACTCACTGAAGAGTTGTAAGGAAGCAGGACCAGCTTGAGATTATGTAGCATAGGTAATAGCCGCATTTCCAATGCAGTATCAAGAAGCCAGACCAGAGAAGAGGTGCAATTAGATACAGGTTCTTTAGTACCCTGGACAGATCAGAGAGTGCAGGCAGCTTGTTCCCACAGGCTCCTAGCTCCCAACCCTTATGCCCCTCCCTTTGTGTTTACCTACCCATCCTAGGCTCCACCTCAAGGGGTAGAAAGCTTTAAAGATGTAGTTTTCTAGCCTCAAACTTAACACTCCAACATTTCTCTCTTGATTCCTGTCTGGTGTATTTCCTGAATGAGGGAGCAGGTACTATGGAGCAGTGTTTCAGAAAGATTGGGGCCAGAGAATGTTATCTCTAGGAATTATGATGCAGGAAGCTAAGGTTCACTGCTGAGGCCTGGGTCCAGCACCTCTGCAACTTCACCTCTGGCCCAGGTACTGCTTGAGATGGTGCCATGACTAAGTGTCATTTGCTGAATATGGAGAGAACTTCAAAAGGTTCAGATTTCCCCACCAACACCTGGCAGCATCACTATAGTGTTTGAGCCTTAGATATAGCTCTTTGTGTGAATTTTGCTGCTTCCAGGAACTAAAGAAACAAGCTGAGGAGATGGAATTTGAGATCTCACTGAAAGCGCTTTCTGTGTTCCGTTTCATTACCGGTCTACTAGAGAGGTATGTTCAGTTTTCATGGAAGAACTGAGGTAAACGCCTGGGAGAAGGGGTAAAGATTTTCTATATTCCCATGGAAGGTTCATTTATGGGTTAGTTCAGGAGTGCCACCTTAGCCCCATGGGTGCCCGGGGCTGTGGGTGCCATGCAGTGTGCATGGCCCTGTCACCAAATTTTGTGGGTGCTTGGGCATCCAGGGCCCCAGGGAGTTGGTACCTATGGGTTAGTTCATAACATGTAATATAATGAGAAGCTGAATTTTGATTTAAGTTGAATATTGACTTAAATTGCTTTGAATACAACCACTGAAGTCTTGATGACATCCTTACCTGAATAGGAGTAAACATTTATATGTGCTCATTGTGTAGTGCTGTTAATCACTTGAAGTATTACTCACTGAAGTGTTGGAGTGTATTAGTTTTGCTGTAAGTATGGTGATAGGATTTTAGCACTGCTTGCTGGTGTGTATTCTTCACTGCTGATGATTCATTGTAAGCATCCTAGCATGGTTACCGAGGTCTTAATTTTTGTCGCTTAAATTTTTCATATTAATTTTAGTTTTGTGAACCTTGACGAAAACACTTAGCTTCTCGATTGCATAAAACTGACATCTTCAATATATCCTTATGTTTTGTCAGTTTGCCAGTGAGTGCTGCGACAAGAATTCTGAATACCCACAACTTTCCATGTCTCTTAGTAGAGTTGGTAGAGCATTCTCCATGGAGCTGCCGTGAAGAAGGTGTGATTTATGGGCTAGGGATTGTTCCTATCAAAAAAGAATCACATGACCTTGTTCCTTTTGATAATATCTCCTATAGGCTTGGGTATTAAGGGTTCCTGTTGGTTGGGTCCTCTGTTGTTTGTAAATTGAGATTGGAACATCAGGATAGACCAATACTCTTCTCCATAAAACTAAGGGTTCCCCCTTTTATAGCCCTTCTGCCCAGTAAATGTATTTGTAGCTTATCATCCATTACTTCTGATGGCTATGTCTTCAACTACTTTTTGCATGAGTCATCATTTTTTGTAATTAATATATGGTACAGGCTGCACCTCAACCCATGCTCTGTAACCAGTTGTGGAAATTAAAAACTATCCTTACCATAGCCCCTCTGTTTTAGTTTCTTTGTGTGTTTCCTTTCTATTTGACCCTAGCTATCTCTTGTTGTCCCTTTCTGTTCCTGTACTGCTTTTTCTACCTCTAAAGATAAGCAGAACTGTGGACAAACGTGACAGTTCACTGAACAAGCTAGGGTCCCTACTCAGCCTTGTGTATCTATGAGCAGGCACCTCAGTCTGTCATTCCAAGAAGAAGCAGACTATCATCTGAATATTCAGCTAACCAGGCAGTAGACCACAGTCATGATAGAAGGAAGCATGTATGTACAGGAGATGTATAAGGATACAACTAGGGGACTGATTTAGAAGAAATGTCATGGTGTACCTGTAGCAGCAAAACCAGATTCCTTCATCTGCCCCAGCTGCAACAAAACATGTCTCTCCTGCATTGGTCTCTGCAGCCATGGCAGGCTCTATAACTCTCCAACAGTTTGACTTTACTCTTGAAGGCTCACTCTTCCATTGCGTCTGACAGACAGATGCAAACAATAGTTAAGGAAACATAACTCTGTAGCTTCAGTTCTGCAAAAGAGAACCCTAATAGAGAGGCTTCTTGCTATCCTAATAGGGTTGCAGGACCAGAAAAACAGCCTGCTCGTTATGCCCCTGAAGGACTAAATGGATAAAGAAACAAACTGGACTTAAGCAAGTGTGCAAATTATACACTCTGCCCACCCCCACCCCCCAAAGTTTCAGTCACATTTGCATAAGCAGCTTTTCATCCATCTTGGCCTGGAGATTTTTGCCTACTAGATCTATATTTATCATATTTAAATGTTACTTGTGATTTAAAAAATGTCCTTTTCTTTATTATCACCATTTTTCATTTTTCCCAGGGAAGCTGAAAAAGTATGAGAATGGTGCATGGTATGAGGTGCCCTATGAAGACCATGTGAAGATGACTAAGTTGGATGGGCAAGTCTGGATTGCTCTCTATAACCTGCTCCTTAGCCCAGAATGTCAGCGCAAGTACAACTTCAATAATTTTAACAAAGGCCAGCTCCTGAAGGTACAGGACTACAGAGGACACAGACTGCAAGTGCATGAGTCTCATAATGTTTAGTCTGGCATATTTAGATATACTATTCTAGCTTTAAACAATGTAGCAGGAACCAGGATTTAAAATTATTGATTTTTCATCAGCTAATCCATCACAACTGGGAGTAAACTAGGGCCTGCAAGCCTTAATTGAGCTAACTGGCAAATTAATATTAGTTAATTTTAAATTAATTAGTCAACAGAGGACAAATCTTATCTGTGGGACACTTATTTATTTTGGGAGTGGAATGTTTTGTTCTAAAGGAAACATTGAAAATGCCCTTTTCTTCTAACAGTATGTGGTAGCTTTTGTTTGATAAATTTAAATTCCTTTATTATCTAAAAATATTGAGAATTTGGTGACACACAAATTTTGTTACAACACTGCAAATTTTGCTACAACATAAACATTTGTTACACTACAGAGGGATTCTTTATATTTGTACTTGAAATTAAATTCTACTTGATCCCATGGAACTTGGGAATAAGTGTGCATAGATTTGCCTTAAATTATTTATTCGACCATTTCCATATTTTCCAGAAAGCAGTCAACAAGTACATTTTGGCCGCAAGACATTACTCATATAAATGAGCTTTGTGCTAATAAGGCACATTCTATGGCCTTTTACTTGTGTTGAGGGGGGGGATATTGCTTTGTTTTTTATTATGTATTTTGTGTTATCATTTTGGTTTTTTTGTGAACTGCCCTGTGATCTTTGGATGAAGGGTGGTATACAAATTTTATTATTATTAATAATAATATTCCATCACATTCCATCTGCTTCAACAGAGGATGCAGCTGAGAGACCAGCAACTTTTGATGCCTTCTTTCCTTGAACATTTCCACCCTGGCTGATCATTAGAAAAACTTGTAACTTAGTTTATTTCATCCTCCCACATATTTTCCTTCTTTTTAGTGATCTGTAAGTCACTCTCAGAGCCTTTTTAGGCAAAGAGTGGGTTTAAAAAAATCAAAGCCATTGAAGAGTAAGATACATTTGCTTAGGACACTGGTACTGCATTCTGTATAGAAATTATATTGGTATGGACTTTTAAAGCCCTAAATGGCCTCAGTCTTGTATACCTGAAGGAGTGTCTCCACCCCCATCCTTCAGCCTACCGAGATCTAGCTCCAAGAGCTTTCTGGTGGTTCCCTCACATCTGCTTAATATGGGAGCTGGAGGGCTACTTGTTTATATCTTTCTCTGCAGTAATTATAATAGTTGCAACCGATGGCCTCCTTGCTGTTCCAAGTGTAGCAAATTTCTGCCTCCTTGTATTGTTGCTTCCAGTTTTTTGTTGAGCAGTGGAGATTGGGTAATTTGAAATGCATTGTTTTACTTAACCAGCTCTGAGATCTGAGAGAGAAAGTATAGAGGTGTCAGTTGTTCATGCAGATCCTTTTACTCAGCATATGGCTTATTCTTAACGTTTTTTAAAATCTTGTGATCATCTCTGTTTAGCTCCGTGCCTTTCTTACCGATGTCCTCATTGACCAATTCCCCAATCTTCTCGAGCTGCAAAGATTCCTGAGCCATCTTGCTGTGACAGACCCTGTTCCACCCAAGAAGGACCTCATACTAGAGCAGGTATATCCAAAACCATCTCCTTCTAGCCAACATTTTTATTCTTGCACTTCAATTTTCCTTCATTATCATTGGATTTTTGAAGGCATTTGCAGCTTTGATATTTCAGATTTATGCCCACAGCATATTTGAATGGAAAATATGCCACAATACTTGTAAATCATCGTATATCTGTGGCAAGGAAGGTGTGGAAAACATTGTTCAATATGTGCTCTGTTGCTCTCTTCATAATTCTCCCAGAGATAGATTTATTAAAGGAATTCAGAGGGTTTTTTTTTGAATAATAAGAAAAACTGTTATTTGTTGATGGATGGGGATAAATACACAACATATAAGGTTTCTGTGTTTGCCTTAGCAGCATACTTCTATACTGTGTGTATTTTCATATTTTCGTGTTGATGGTTTCCAACAAGTTTGACTGTAGCGTTTACCAATCCCAAAGTATGTTGCAGGTTGATGAGGTGAAATATACCAATTCAGTATAATACAGGTTAAGCCCCAGGCATGGTCATATGGAACTCCTATGCTGAAAGGAGAAATGCAAGAAAAACTATACTGCAGTGGTGCCTCGCAAGACGAAATTAATCCGTTCCGCGAGTCTCTTCGTCTTGCGGTTTTTTCGTCTTGCGAAGCATGGCTATTAGCGGCTTAGCGGCTATTAACGGCTTAGCGGCTTTAAGAAAAAGGAAACAAACTCGCAAGAACTCGCAAGACGTTTCGTCTTGCGAAGCAAGCCCATAGGGAAATTCGTCTTGCGGAACGACTCAAAAAAACGGAAAACTCTTTCGTCTAGCGAGTTTTTCGTCTTGCGAAGCATTCGTCTTGCGGGGCACCACTGTACTTAACTTTGTTTTATGTTAGCTGCATACAGTTCAGACAAGGTTTGCTGCACACAGGAGAACCCATCTATATACACAGCAGCAAAATAAAAAGTCATATTTAGAGAACTCTGGAATTAGATAATTTGGCATTAGAGCTTATTCTACGGATAACCTAAGAGCAATCAACTATCAAAGGCAGATATGAATTTAGGAACAGGATTGTTTTAACATCATCAGAATTACAGCATTTGAGCATAGAAATTCTTTAAGCAAGGATAGTGATAGTCAGCAGGTAACATTATTCTAAATAGGCAAACATGTAGGAAATTAATCTAGGAGAAAGCCATAGAAAAAGAGAGCGTGAAAGCATGTGAAGTTACTCCTCAATAATATAAAGGTGTGCAATGGGTCCCAGAAAAGCTGAATCCAGTGTGTTTGTGTGTGAATTCTTAATTCTTGAGCAGCTCTAGTCTATTGATTCTTAGGGACATAGGAAGCTATCTTATACTTAGTCACACCATTGGCCCATTTAGCTCAGTGCTGTCTGCACTGATAGGCAGCAGCTCTTCAGGGTTTCAGGCAGAAAAGCTGGAGATGCTGGGAGTTGAGCCTGTGACCTTCTGCATGCAAAGCAAATGCTCTACCAATGAGCTACAGCCCTGCCCTTCTCTTAGTTTACATTGGTACCAGTAACTGAGAATTGGCATTCTGAGAGACTTTTGGTGGTGGCGGGGGTGGATGGGACTACAGCTATGCTGTACACACCCTGGCAAGGCAAACTTCCCAATGAGCCATGAACTCACCCACTGTCTTTATGCCAAGCAATGATGAAGAGGCTTTTTTCCATCTCCGTCTCTCCACAGAGCAGTCTTTGACTCTCAGTCCCTGCACTGCTATTTTTACTCAATAGGGGCATCAACTCTATTGAAACATCAGCTTTTCCTGTAGAGCTGAACTTCATCACACTTGCCCTTTGCCAGATTTTTCTCTCATATTTGAAAGTCCACGCCTGGGTGTTTCTTTTCAGGGAACTGACAGACTACAGAAAGTTCTATTTTAAGTAAGCTTTTAGCCATGTGGCAGATTTTTTGAAAACTACTACCGGTAGTTCCACATTCTAGGCTCATGCCTCAATATCCACCTTCAACTTATAGTATTTGGGGCCTCCTACTGAATCCTGGAGCGTTCTGGTATTGTATTTTCTGAAGACCTGAACACTACAAATTATATTATAAATATGTAATCGTCAGTGGGACAGACAGGGTTCACTTCCCTCCAAAATAATAACATCGGATACACACACAGAGAGTTTAATAGCTAAATGGAACAAGTCTGTTTTTTTTCATCAATGCTTCTTTTCTAAGCAAGACTTCCCTCATTTCTAGTTCATGTAACCAACATGCAGGAAACTGATTGCTAGTTGTGCCCTAGCAGTAAAGCGGATTCTAGCATGGGGAAGCAAGGATTTGGGAGATAATCAAACCGAAAGTTTTTTTATATATATATAAAAATAGGTAGAGGACAAGCAGGCCAGGAATTGCTCACGCTGTTAAGCTTAATTCAAATTTGTCTAGAAAAAAGAGGCTACAATTTCTTTAAAAAATTATACTGAAATTTCTTCTATTTGGCTTTTGTCCACTGTTACATAAAACTGCTCAATATTCCTTCAGAAGTCTCCCCATTCAACTCTATTGTTAGATTTTCTCTTTAATTAGTTAAACCTAAACAGAAATCCTGCTTTTTTCTTTTTTATAAATAGATGCTTATCGCTTCCAAATGTGCTTGTGCTCTACTGAACTTCAGTAATTATTACTGCTCTCGAATCCCTTGCTTTAGATGGATGCACCTTTCTTTCTTTTGCTGCCCTAACAGGTTCCTGTAATATGGGAAAACATTGTCAGTAAGAACACTGGAAAATGGCAAGCAATTGCCAAGCACCAGGTAAACAACATGTTTAGCCCTTCAGAGGAGGAACTGAGAAGCCAGGCTTGCAGGTAAAATTTTACTATGCTCAGATTCATACTATATCAAAGCTTATGGTATGGTGAGTCTTTGTTTTAGCCAGCTGGATGCATAGAATCGTAAAGCTCACATGCTGAATAACAAACATTCAGCTTTCCCAATTCAACTAGGTTTTGGAACCCCCGGATGAAATTTGACTTCCTATAGTAAAATTAGAAAGTCTTTGGCCTCTTCGCACATGTGAACTTATATTCATGTAGCATAATGTCATGAAGAAAGCGTTCTTTAGATTGAATGTTCAGTTTGGAGTTGTTCAGAACTTAAAGGTAAAAGACCCCTGGATGCTTAAGTCCAGTCAAAGGCGACTATGGGGTGCAGCACTCATCTCACTTTCAGGCCAAAGGAGCCAGAGTTTGTCCACAGACAGCTTTCCGGGTCATGCGGCCAGGATGACTAAACTGCTTCTGGAGCAATGGAACACCGTGACGGAAGCCAGAGCACACGGAAATGCCACTTACCTTCCTGCCACAGCGGTACCTCTTTATCTACTTGCACTGGTATGTTTTCGAACTGCTAGGTTGGCAGAAGCTAGGACAAAGCAACGGAAGCTCACCCCATCGCTGTACTGATTCGAACCACTTACCTTCTGATCGGCAAGCCCAAGAGGCTCGTGGTTTAGACCACAGTGCCAGCCGTGTCCCTGTTCAGAACTTACATCCACCTCAGGTGGGTATTCAGGCCTTTGGAGCTGCCAAGCAGGAATTTAAGCTGTGCATCATCCAAGGAAACCAAAGCAAAAACAGCTGGAGTTCAAACCTATAAGAGCCTCTTGCATGTTAACAGGCCATAGCCGATCATGTGAAACACTTCTGAGTCAGATTTGGTTTTTTGCCAAAGAGATTTGGCTCCCTGCCACATACTCGCCTTACAGGACCCAGGCACCACATCTAAGTACTGTTGCTCTAGGACTGTGTTATAGTTATCTTTTATATTGCCTTTTTCAGTTAGCAGTGTCCAAAGCACAAGAAAGCTTTCTTAGAATTAGGAAATGGGTCCACAAGTATGATCCACCAAAACTTTCCTAAATTTATTTCATCTCATTTCTGAACGTGTTTAAGTATTTCTAATTATCTCTAACTTGCTAGTGTCTGAATTTTAGTTCTGTCCTCCAGGTGTAAGGAAGTCTTTGGGAAGAAGCTTTTCCATTATGTGGTGATGTCATTGTGTGTCCAGCCTGCAGTTGTATGAAGTGTTTATAACACTGTTTTAAATCAAGATTGTGAATCCATTTATTTATTTATTTGTTTATTTTTGTTCTCATATTGCACTAAATTCAACTAGCTATCAGCTACCTTTCAATACCACTTGACATTCCGCTGAATGTTGTATCAGTCTTGGATGTAAAGGCTCTATCCTGTAGCAGATGACAAAGACTAAGTAACTGTTGGAATTATCTGCTGTTGCTTGAAGGAATTTCTGAAGCCTGCTTTCTGTCTTAAATCAGATGGGCAAAAACATACAACCTGGATGTGATGGAAGCCCTGATCCCAGAGAAACCCAAGTGTGGGATGTGTGGCTCTGAGGCAGCAAAACGCTGCTCTCGTTGCCGGAATGAATGGTATTGCAAAAGGTAAGTACACCTAACATAAGGCAGTTGCTGTGCTATACTGAGCCCTTTTTTTGGGTAGCTCATATGTAGGCAAAAGCTTCAGAGATACTCCTCAGAGCAAAAGCCATTAATTTTAAAGCCTGTGTTTTGAATACTATAGGACACCTTACCGGCTTTTACCTAGACTACAATCTTGCTTTTCTGGCTCATTTGTTGTGAAATCTAGTAGTATTTACTAACATTACTGCAACCTGAGCTCTGCAACTTAGTGATTATACTGTTCCATATGAGTCTTTGCATCTTATTTGCATCTTCCTTTGTAAGCATTTTCTTATGCAAAAAATACACAGTATTAATCAATATTTAAATCATAGTTCCAAAATTAAATAAACTTTTTTCTTATAGCCTTGATTAATCTTATTAATAGGAACATTGACTATCTCAAACAATCTTTCTTCAGCAGACATTTGATATGCCCTCTGTATAAGCTATTCTGAGATAGTTTACTACTCCCACTGAGTCCACAGTGCAGACTCTTAAACTTCCATTAGAGGAAGATCCCTCCATTGCAGTTCTGTTTTCCTTACAGAAATATATGAAATTATATGAAATATATTTCAGATCCATGCTTCGACGTTCCTCATTTTGTATCCACTCTCTCATCTAATAGTGCTTTAACAATAAGACACTCATTAGATTAGGCATATCCTAAATGACATGAGCTAATCATTCCTCACCTCTTGCAGTATACCATAGCAACTCTCGTGTGTATCATTCATGCCCATTATAAAGAGGAGTTGTGCAGACTGAGGCTGCCCTTTGCTTTCTAACTGAGTCAGAAGATGTGTTTTTCTCAATGTCATATTTCAAGGTTACCTCTCATTGCTCTGACACTTAATTTCCAAACAAGGGTTAGTGGAAAACACAGCTCAGATGAAGAAAATTATTCTTTATGAATCTGCATTGGATTTTCCCCAGCCAGTTTTGTCCATAAAGCAGAATAGGGGAAGAATTATTAGTAATATTAAAACTTGAAATTTATATAGTGCTTTTTTCTAAGAACCCAAAGCACTTTTCATGATATTATCTAAGTCATTTTTCCCAACAACCTTGTAAGCTATGGACAGTATTATTATTTCCATATTGCATATGAAGATGAGAAGCTAAGCAATAGTAGCTTGTTTAAGGCTACCCAGAGAGTTTATAGCTGATGAGAGATTTGAATCCAGGACTAACAAACGCATCAAAGCCTGTATTTTTAGCCACAATGCTATACTTTCTTAAAAATATAGGAAAGCAAAAATACACATTGTGCTGGCTACAGAAGGGGATAACAGAATTCCTGTTTATCCATATGTGGGTAAGAAAGTACAAATCAGTGTCCCACTCTCAAATATGTGGGTAAAAATCACAAATTGGTGCCCCACTCCAAAGTGAACTTGTGTTACAGTATATAGTTTATACAACACCAATTCCAGTTTCCGCTTCTGCATTCAAATCACAGTGTAAAAATAGATTTTTAACCACTGCATTATATAAACAGTTACTCGAGGCAAAATACTGATTTAAGACATACTGTATACAGTACCACTTTTCTTAAATTCATACTAGTATACCCATACAAACAAAACTAAAATAACAAAACATAATAATGAACATTTCAATTTACTAAAATTCCACAAAGGAGATCATAGAAATCAAGAGGCAGTACCTCAAGTAGAATGGCAAGCTGCTAAAGGTATCAGGGAGGCTTCAATCTTGCAGTTAACAAATTTATATATCCATATTCCATTCTGAATCCTGAGCTACCTATTATTTTTTTCTAAAATCCTTTCTTTTTTCACTCTCCCCTTTGCAGAGAGTGTCAGGTACAGCACTGGCAGAAGCACAAGAAAGCTTGCAACTTGATGGCTGATAATTTGAAGAAAATGCAGGAAGATGTACAAGTGCAGACAACTCCTTCCAAGTAATTCTGATTGGTAGAGGAGTTTGCTCCAGTTCCTCCTTTGACAAATAGGCTAAATTTTAGAGTTTGAGATTAAAAAATATCCTCCTATTAACAACATACACAGGAAGCCACTTAATGTCAGATTTAACAAGTTTTCAGACAAATACAGCCTAGCCTAGAGGAACAAAATTCTCATACACTAGGAGAGATTGCACAAGAAAAGACTGAACCCACTGAGTAGAGAAACACCCTGGTTTAGCTTCTGTCCCCTATGCCAATTTAATCTTAAAATACCACTGCTGCTTGTCTCCTGGATTGTGAAGGTGATGCATGCATATTGGACTATTCCTGTACTAGTGACAGAGAGCTAGAGTGACTGACTCCCTAGGAATTTGGAAGGGCTGAATTTTAGTTGTGCTAGAATTGCTTCTTTACTTTGTCATCTAGAATTTTTAAGTCTGTGGAATCGTTTTGCATACTGGCTTAGATGAGGAGCCTGCCCAGTCCCATGGCACTGAAATTAACTAGATTCCCTGCTACAGTTAACAGCAGAAATGATGAAGCTGACTCAAATTGTTTTCTCTCCATGAACCGATGCAGTCACTGATCCCTATATACCTGCTTTGAGAATGAAAACCTGAGCCTATTTTTTTAAGCCTTTATGGAAGATCGTCATTAAACCCAAAAGGCACTCATCTTTTTTGGATTGTTTTTCATATGCCATTCTATAATGTTGGATACTCTCCTGATGAGACTTCCCTGTGCTGCTTTTCAGAGATAAGTAAAACAATCTAAAGAGCATGAAATATCTTGTTCAAATTCAACCCATTTTTCAGCACTGTGGAGTGTATAGACACATTCACACAGAGAGAGGGAGAGCATTCTTACAATTTACAAAGTTCCTATTAGATCTCAGTAATTTAAATTTAGTTTTGAAATTATAGCTATATCCTGAATACTTGAATCTCAGTCCAGAGACAGTTCATTCTACATCTTGTTCGAAACAACTAAATTTAATTGTTTTGCAAAATATACATCACATACAAACTGTAGCCAAAGGGCTGTTTTTGGATAGAAGCTGCTTCTGAAGGGGGGAATGAGAAGCAACAGATCAGAATGGGTGCTTGCCTATATTACCCTGTTCAAAATTCCTGCCCCCACTTGTAGCTTTCACCTCATGGGGTAGTGTTTGTAAGGACTAAGTTATACACATTTATATATAACATGTTGTTTGATCCCAATTTATGTCAAATACTTTAATAGCTGCACTCTATATGGACCAGGATCCCAGCATTTAGAAATATTTTGATGTCTCAACATATGTGTCTTTTGTACTATGGGAGGAAAAGAATGGAGAGGGCCAACAGGCAGTGTTACCAACTGTTCCATCTGGTTGCTTCAGAAGCATTGAGTGCTAAACCAAGGGAGGAGACAGGGAAAGGATGTGGTTAATTAAACAATTTCAGTTTTGCTGAGCTGCACGGTTTCAGAATTGAGAATACAACACATGACATCTTTACTGAGAAAGTTGATTCTGTTATTTAATTCTTGTTTTGTTGTTAAAAATTAAACTAATGTCTGCCATGTGAGGACATTTAGGAGTGTGATGCTATGTGTAATTGATACCCTCAGGCAAGAAGTCCCAAGGGAGTGAATGAAAGTCTTGTTTAAAAGTATCAAGGAAGTCTTGGCTTTGATATTTTCAATATTTAAAGTTAGTTATTCAGAGCTTGCCAAAGAATCCTATCAATACCCACCATCACTGTTGTCCTTTCCCCTTGGAAACTGATCCTTTTATCCATTTTGCTTATATTCACCAGGGGCTTCAGGGCTAAATTAGACATGGAATAGTTGTACAAGTGTTTGTCCTTTATGCAAATAAAAAGGTGGCTGGGGCCTATTGTTACAGAAAAAAGAACACACAGTGTGGGGAGCAGAAACGGCCCCTACCATGTGTTACCTTGCTGCCCTCCACTGCCTTAAACAGCTTTGCTTAATCCTGTTCTGATACCAGAGATGAGCCATGCCGGAAGAAAATTGCTTCTAGAAGTGGATCAAAGCTAGGTAAGGTGGAAGAGGGTGGGTTTCAAACTTCCTCTGCCCATTCCTTTTAGTGTAAAGAGTGGATCCAGTCAAACCCTTATATGTGAAATGAGCTGGCATCTGCATAAAATACATATATTTATTGTATTGTTCATTTGGCAGTTCTTTGGAAAGAGCAATTACACACATACACTGACTAGGGACACCGTCTTACCTCATAGTGTGTGGCTTGGCTCTGTTTGCTTGCATCATGCTTGCTCTGCAAACATCACACATATAATTCTAGCACACTGGGACTACAGATGGATTGTAGTCTGGGAAGGACTGATGAGTTTATAGTTTCAGGTCAGCGGTTGGACTAGATGATATTTTGGGTCATTAACTCTGATTCTGTGCATTCAGCTGTGCTCTTTGCCCATGAAGATGAAGACTAGCATCATGGTATAACACACATATGGCAAACAAGTGCTATTTCATGGTTCCTTGACCACAGTGCCCATTTTGCCTGGTTTTCATTATGTCACAGTCATCCTGCCTAGAGAATTGTACCTGCAAAAAGAAGATGAAAGGGTTTTTTTAAAAAATGAAGGCTTATTAGTAACAAGATTGAGCTTGTCAGATGCAGTTTCACATTGGAAGTGAATTACTGGTTTAGCTAAACTTAAAAGAGATACTAAGAATAATGTTTAAATGGCCTTTTCCAATTTTAGGCCATCCAGTCCAGATAAATAAATGATATGAATTCAGGTATGCTTCTTGATAGTTGGTCTTGTAAGAAAAATCAAGCTGAATGATAATAAAGGTTGCTGCTCAAGATTTATAAAATTCCTACAGCGCTTGTTATCTCTGAGAAGATACTTCTTTTACACCAGGCACTATGGAAGTTGATGTTCATTGTTCTAATCAGTCATGAGTTCAAGAACCAGACCTATGACCAACATGATAATGTTTTTATTTCAACATTTCTTTGATGTCTTCCAGTGACAAAAATAAACAGGAGCCAGCTGTGTCTCAGCTAGCTTTTGCAAAAATAATAATATATCTTAATCTCCCACATTTCTAGTACTGTTTTCACAATTAGCTGTCCATAAGTATCCCAGCTGTCCCTGGTTTTATAAGGCTGCAGTCCTAGACCATCTAAGTTGGGAGTAAGCACCACTGAACTCAGTGAGGCTTACTTCTGAGCAGACATGTAAAGTTTTGCATTTTAAATATGGTTTACTTCTTGAGCTAGGCAAGCTGTGCACAGGCATTTACTAAACTTAAGGCTTACTTTAGAAATACCTATCTAATTCTATATTTTAGTTGAAGTGGGATTGTGTTTTACTGTAGTGGGGAGCAAAGTACTTGACCATTAAACTCCTCCCTGCCTTCATTCTATACAAGACTCAGCTGCTTTTTGTGTGTGGTAAAAATCAAAGCTTATGGAGAAAGTAAAGTTAAAAGAAGGCTGGAACAACTGCTCTTCCTTCACAAGCACACACACACACACACACACACACACAACTACATTCTTCAGAGAAACAGCAGAGGAGAATGTACTCATTTGGTAATTGTAAGGTTTTAGATTTGACCTTGGGGGCTAATTGTTTCTCCAGGCCTTGGTTTTGTACATTAAAATAACCAGGATAACCACTCATTGTACAATTATGAAACAATCTCTGGTCTTTAGAGGATATCATCTGTGTAAACAACAAGTGCTGTTTTCTGGCAAGGGAATATGCAGCGGCATATGTGCATGTACATAATATTATGTATAACATAAATCTATTCCTTTATCAATTTCCGCTTTGCTTCCACATCACATATCCTGCAAACATTTCTTGTTCTAGGAAACTAAAGAATAGCAAATCAGAGGTTATTGTCTTGTAAATGAGCTTTTAACTGATTAACCAGCTAGAAGGAAGGAAGGAGACAATCTACAAAAGGGGGAAATGTTCCATCAGTTTTGTTCATGTTTAAAGTCTAGGTCCTTCCTAGCTGAGATATGGGAGTGGGTTGGCTTGGCAGATGTTGGAATGGAAATAACAAGAGATTTCACATATCACTTTTTATTCTTGGAACAGTGGCAATATCACTGCTGTCAACATAGTTGATTTGTACACCTTTTCCTCAAAGTGAAAAGGTTTGTATTATCTATGATGTACATACAAACAAAAGGCTCAGAGGTGAATTTTAAGCAATGAAGTAAGAAAAACATGAAAGGCAGAAAGTACAGTGACATAATCAGTTACATAATTGATAGTGGTAATTCACGAAATAGCCGTTGATAATACAGACATCCTGGTATTAGTAAGCCAATTAACACATGTTAACATATTGGCCCTGAATTTTCAAGTTGCAATCTCCCTGGCCATGACTGAATAAACAATGGTAGCACTCACATATGGAATTAAGGCCTCAATGTGAATTCAGCTATTAGCAACCCAATTTGTCTGGGGAGTCCAAACACAAGAAAGTCTTGCTGGATCAAGCATCCTGTTCTCACAGTAGCCCACAAATTGCCTATAGGAAGCCTGCAGCACTGACCTGAGTACAACAGCACTCTCCCTGCTTGTTATACCCAGCATCTGGTGTTCAGAGACACACTGCCTCCAGCATTGGAGGCAAAACAGAGCCTTATCCTCCATGCATTTGTCTAATACACTTTTAAAGCTATCTAACTTGATGGCAATTATGTTATTAGTGGGAGAAATTTTTATAAACTACCGTATTTTTCGCTCTATAGGACGCACCTAGTTTGGGGGGGAGGAAACAAGAAGAAAATTCTGAACCCCAGAAGCCAGAACAGCAAGAGGGATCTGGCTTCTGGGATAGCCTCTTGCTGTTCTGGCTTCAGGGACAGCCTGTGAAGCCTCCACGGGACAGAGGGGTGAAGGCGCCCCGCTGCCGTGCGTAGGCTTTGCGCAGCCATCCCCAAGCTAGAACAGCGAGACGGAGTGCTGCACAGCGCTCTGTCTCCCTGTTCTGGCTTTGGCCTTAGCCACGCAGCCTGCATTCGCTCCATAAGACGCACACACATTCCCCCTTACTTTTTAGAAGGGAAAAAGTGCGTCTTATAGAGCGAAAAATACAGTAATTATGGGCTGTGCAAATAAATACTATTGTTTGTCTTTTCTGAATCTTCCAACGTTCAGCTTTAATGGATAGCCCCAAATTTATATTTTGGAGCTCTGAAAGTGTATTTAAACTCAAATATTTTGATAAGATGATGGAAGTGGGAACTCAGGAGAGAAAACATATCTGCATATTGGATTTACATCCATTTCCTATGTTTATGCAATGTAGTAAAAGAAGGATTGCTATTCCTTTTAAGTTCACAACTTTAAGTTGCAATTTTAATTAATACACAATGTAACATAAGTCATTCAATTGCCTATTATTACAATCAAGACAACTGTTTTGATCATGGGCAGATCTCTGGGCTTCAAAAAAAATGTAGCATAAATGTGAGCGACAAAGATGGATGGATGTTTTAAAAGAAAATAATCCTAACTATAAGAGGTAGCAAGAAAAAGATTAGATCTTCCAAGGTTAAAAAAAACCCAGCCAAATTACTAAAGTCTGCTGCTTACATCCTTCCAAATTTAACATTTCTCTGGCAGATGTTTACTCCCAGGAAATGACAAAAATAGACCCATTTCTAGAATCTTTTCAATAATATTTTTGGACTTATTCCCATGGATATTTCTTGCAAAAGTTCAAGATCCAGCTCCCTAGAGCAAGCAAGAGGCCTGTAATGTTCTCCTTGACTTGTTTTTTCCATTTCAAGCTGAGAGATTATTTTAGGAAAATAAGCAAACCAAACAATATGGTTCCACAGCAACCACTAGCAACAATCTACTATGGACTTTGGATGCAGCCAACTTTCAGCAATAGGGCCTTGCAGGAAACCTGCCAAGGGCTTTGTGTCAGCAGTATAAAGATCAGCTAGTGATTTCATCCATCAAGAGGCCACTCAGGAAAAGCCATGCCATCATTTACACCTGGTAACAAGGCTGCAGTATTGCTGCAACAGCCCTTCAGCCATTCAGTGCTATGTAGGTGCCTTGCTGCTTTTGAGCACTCCAGAGGTTCAACAGGACATTGTTCCTTCTGGTTCTGGATGCATCTGAAGCCCAGTGCAATGCTAATGGAGAGGTACTTCATGAAATGGGGAAGGACCACAGTAAATATCAACCACTAGTTTGGTTGACTGCAATGCCAGCCCAAATCTGTGGCCTCTTAACTCTGTTCTCAGAATAAGCAGGAAGACAAAGCCAATTATTTTCTCTGTTTCGCCTTCCCCATCTGTTCCACAATATAACTCACATATCTCACTATGAACAAGCAAAGTGGGGAAGCAGCTGAGTTCTGGGGACTTTCTGTGTTGCCAGAAACCTAGTGAAAGTACATGTCATGTGGAAAACTTAATTGTCCCAATTCTGTGATTTCCTCAAAAGGAAAATGCAGATGTGGGGACTGCCAGGGAGGTTGTTATTAAACATTTGCCACAGCCAAAACAAACCAGAACAAATCATTTTGAAGAGAAGGGCAGCCTTTGAGAACATTTGTGGATGAGAAACTGTAAATTCTTCTTTACAAATGCCACCTTCACTTGCATCATTTTGGCAAATAAATTTACCCCGGACACTGAGATTTAGCTCTGAAGGCCTTCTGGAGGTCCCATCACTGAAAGAAGTGAAGTTACAGGGAACCATGCAGAGGGCCTTCTCGGTAGTGGCGCCCACTCTGTGGAATGTCCTCCCATCAGATATAAAGGAAATAAATACCGTAACTATACAACTTTTAGAAGACATCTGTAGGCGGCCCTGTATAGGGAAGTTTTTTGTATTTGATATTATTATTATGCTTTTATATTTGTTGGAAACTGTCCAGAGCTGCTGGGGCAATCCAGTCAAATGGGTGGGGTACATCAATCATTTACTGACAAGTGGTGAAGAATCACACTAAAAGCAGGCTGAAGATACCCACTTCATGGTTTGCGTCACTGAATTAGTTCACCCAAAACAAAACAGCAGCATCCTTAGTAACCCTGCTTAGGGATATAGTATGACCATCACAGTGGGGTGCAGTGCAGTCCTGCCTTCAGAAAGTTTACAAGAAGTTGTATACCTAGACACCATAAAGACCCTAAAGACTTAAGGAAGTCCAGAGTATGATGACTACAAACAAGAAAAAACATTTTTGTTATGCAAAGACAAATGATTAGGCTCTGTTTATACTGTGGAACTTCCCAGGCAGGAAGCACTGGGGAAGGAAATGCAGATGATGTCCACAATCTCCACGCATTGCTTATGATCCCTGACTTCAGTAGAATGTGAACAGCAAAAGCACAATGTTTCCAGATGGCTACTTCTCTGAGAATGTGGCTGTTTGCCCCATCACCAACATCCAAGTGTTGACAGTTAGTTTGTCCGAGGGGGCAGTAAGTGGGTAGGGAGGCCCTCACAAACAAGGACAAAAAACAATAATACCGTCTAAATTACATTATGCAATAATGAAAAACACAACTGTGAACATTTACACAATGTTACATGAAGAAACAGGTAAGCAATTACTTAAGCCAAGAATAGCAAATTATGCAGGCCAACAGGAGGCTGGTCAGACAGATTTCATAAAAATGCGAGTATAAGCAGTACTTGATGTGTATACTGAGAATAAGAGTTGGTTTCCTTGCTAAGTTTATGCTTTACTTGGTTGGAACTAACATTTAGCCATATCCAAACCAATTAGAGGTCTCAAGGAGGTGATCTAGTGCTGAGACATTATGCAGCAGGAATGAGGGGAATGCTCTAACATTTTGATTTCATTAAGGCTGGTATAGCAGCTCGTTTAAACTAAGTCTGTTGCATATTTTTAAAACTGCAAACTATGTTTTGCTTGGCACTGGAAATGTGTTGCAGTGCCTTCTGTAAAAGAACAAAGGAATGGCTTATTTTTAATATCTTGAGACAGCTAAAATGGATAAATAATAGACTCTGTTCAAAGAACAAATGGCACATGCTCACCAAACTTATTGAATGAGTAATTGCGGGGTATTTATTGCATATAGAATGTGTGCATTGTAATCTTGTATCCCTAGACAGATAAATCTTTCCTTTTCCCTCATAAAATTAGATTAAATAGCTTTTTAAAGGTCTAATATTCTGTGTCCCATGAGCGTAGCCAAGGGGGGGCAGTTGCCCCCAGATCAAGAAAAACAACAGAAATACTTAACAGATCATTCACATGGGTTCTGTGCCCCCTAACAAAAGTCCTGCCCCCCCCCCAAAAAAAAATTGGCTACGCCCATGCTCCCTCCTCAGAAAAATAAATGGCAACAGTGCCAGCCTAGGGATTTAATGGGGCCTCAGGCAAGGCAGCCCACACCTAGTAGAGGAGGGATGTGCAAATTCAGCATTCTTTCATCCTTTCATGGGTGTTCCAATCCTAGTGAAAATGGTGGTTGCCTGAGTGGCAGAGGCCCCTTCCCTATTTTTGCGCCCTAGCAAACAGCCGCCCTTGGGTGCCACCCCTTGGGGAAGAGCTCCTTTTGCTTTTGCCAGCTGCTGATAACCCGAAGGATTTAACCCCGGTCGCAGAAGCCTCCCTTTGAGGGTAGGTGAGCGCTTTCCTGCCGCTCAGACGGAGCCGCGCCGTCTCCCGCCGTGCGCTCCTGCATCTCCCCAGACTTTGACGTCAGGCGCCGGCCTCTCGAAGCGCTGCGGTTGCCCGCTTCAAAAGCAGCAGCAGCATCGCTATAGAAACACAGCTGCAGAAGTGGAGCGCGAGCCCGGGAACCTCGCAGTGAGCGCAGGCGGAGGACCCAGCGCGGGCGAGGAGGGGAGGCGATTTGCTCCAGGTCCTTAAGGAGCCGTGGGGAGCAGGAGCTCCCCTGGAGGGGTCTCCTTTTCTCTGACGCAGCGTTTGGGATTGTGAGGGACGGCTTTGCTGAAACCCTCAGCATGGAGACTCTCTGGAGCAGGGGTCAGCAAACTTTTGCAACAGGGGGCCGGTCCACTGTCCCTCAGACCTTGTGGGGGGCCGGACTATATTGGGGGGGGTGAACGAATTCCTGTGCCCCACAAATAACCCAGAGTTGCATTTTAAATAAAAGCACATACTCTACTCATGTAAAAACACCAGGCAGGCCCCACAAATAAGCCAGAGATGCATTTTAAATAAAAGGACACATTCTACTCATGTAAAAACACGCTGATTCCCGGACCGTCCGTGGGCCGGATTGAGAAGGCGATTGGGCAGCATCCGGCCCCCAGACCTTAGGTTGCCTACCCATGCTCTGGAGTCTTAAAACTTCCGCGCCGATTCTCCCCTACTCCCTCACAGCTGTGTCTTTCTCTCCCGCCTTTTTGGTTCCCCCTGCATATCCCCCCCCCCAACCACACACAGCCTGTCCCACGAAATGATGCCGCGCAGCTGTCGGGGAGTTGGCAGCGTGTCCGGCTGCCGCTTCCCTCAAACCTGCTGCGCTTCTTCGGTCTTAATCCGGAGGTGCGGGAGAAGCGGGGGGCGGAAAGCAAGACGAGCGACAACTTCAAGGCGTGCAGGACTAGGCGCCGCCTGTTGGTCTCTTCTCTCTCTCCCCCCCCCCCCGCCCTCCTAGTAAGGAGGAAATGCATGAAGGGGAGGGGAGCTGGGACCTTTCCTCTTGCTTGTTCAACAAAAAAAGAAAGAGCAAGCCAGCAACTGGTAGCACTTCAGAGGCAGGACCTAAACTAACGCAACTCTCCCCAGCTTCCTCTCTTATGGAGCACGATTGTAGAACCAAAGGAGGCTGATGCTGTGGAGCCAAGAAAGCTGCCCGCCTGCTCGTGGGGGCGGGAGGCTCTTACTGAGCTCTAATCTTCCCAACAAAGATCGCCTGTGACTTTTTCTGGCTGCTGCTTTAAAGCTAAGGGGTGAAAAGGGGCGGGGGAGAAGACAGGCGGAGAGGAAGAGAAAACAGACAAGAAGTGAACTTTTGACAGACTGGGAAAGGGGTCGAGAGAGGAGTGCGGGTTGCTCCGAACAGGACCCCCGAGGAACGCGGGCGAGATGGGGCTGTTTCTGGGCCCCTTGTGAGATGTGTTTGCAGGCCCCCTTTCCCGCTTTGCATCCTCTGCCTATGCAGTGGCCATGAACCGGCCGATGGACCAGGAGATGATCGAGCTGAAGAACTTGGGGCTGGAGAAGCAGCTCGACCTGACGCGGGGCCCGCGAGGCACGCCTGAACGCCCCGTCCGGCTGGAGCGGGCCAACGCCCTGAGGATTTCTCCGGGGAAAGTGCCCGAGATCTTGAGCCGCGTGCGCCAGATCCGACTCCTGGGCGGCCAGAGCGACCCCAAACTGACCGAGGAGCTGGGCGAGGGGCATGTCTTCAAGCCCTGCGCGCAAAGCCAGTCGACCTGGTGTGATCTGTGCGGGGAATTCATCTGGGGCGTGTACAAGAAGCGTCTGCAGTGCATCCGTGAGTACCGGCCTCCAGCCGCACGTGGCGGCATTTGCCAGGCCGCTTTGCATCCTCGCAGGAGGTTCTGGGAGAAGCAGGAGGGCACGGTAGCGTTCGGTTCAGGGAGCATAAATTTGAAAAGAAATGGAAGAGAAACAGGATTAATAAAAGTAAACTAAGTAGTCCAGGATGATGTAGCACTGTCTGGCTTCCGTTACAGGTAGAAATTCAACTGGGATAGCTTCCCCATCACTTCTCTCACTGCTGAAAAAAGCTGTATACTGCTTGTCCTGCAGCTATTCAAAGTCAGTAGAGCTCTTTAATAAGAAAGGCGACAAGCCTATGGCACACAGAGGGAAAGGATAGGTAAAGGACGTATTTTTTATTGGCCCAAGGGCTGCTTGAGAACGGTTTGCTTTGGAAAGTTTTTAAGTTTTGGAGGAATTGGGGTTTGGGGCTAAAGAAACATACATAATTATTCTGGTAGCTTGTTTGAATTTGGGTGAAAGTATGCACAGAATTGCAGCTTTAAGCAAATGGTGGAGCTTAAAGTAGACCCCGAGGTCACACCCACACCATGCATTTGAAGTATATGGTTTCCCCAAATAAAACTGGGATCTATAGTTTCTTGAGAGTGTTGGGAATTGTAGCGCTGTGAAGGGTGAACTACAGTTCACAATATTCTTTGAGGAAGCCATGTGCTTTAAATATATGGTTTGGATATGACCTTAGACAGTGTTCTATGCCAGTGAATGTTCTCACATACTGTATTCCCATACCATTTGAGCATGTGAAGTCCTGTGCAGATTTACAATGTGTAAAATGTGCATGCCATCATGAGTGACGGCTCTCTCAATGTCTGTTATGCTGCAGCAATGCTTGCTTAACAGTAACTGCATGAATTAAAATCTAATTCAGTAATGCCAAGCAACATGCTCATTCTTTTCTACCATTTTGATTATCTCGATCATATTTTGATTTAGGAGTAGGTATGTGCAGACCGTAGGCGAAATTGGAGTCCCCTTCTCTTTCTTCATTTGTTACTGATTAATTAACACAGGCCAGAACTACCTCTGTTTAAGAGCAACTCAGAACATCCCAAATGAATGTTTGCTACGGTCTAATCAGCAGCCCACAATCATCATATTGTGGTGGTACCATCTAAGCTCCGGCTATATAAATTCTCACATGTACTCCGAAGAGCAGGAGTAGTTTTTAAGACTCTCAAAATTCTTTTTTAAAGGGGCACAAGATGGACTAAAAAAATAGTAAGGGGGTGGGAATGATTAGAGGTCTCAGACACCAGCAGCCTGCATTTTCCCATGCATGAAAAGGGCTTCCACAATTCTTTCACTTGTTTCTGAAACATTGTTCTACATGGACTTGAAGCTGGTTCGTGTGTGTGTGTGTGTGTGCTTGTGATCATCATCTGATTATCTGCAGCTAAACACAATAACTCCCACAATGAAAATATTGTTTGCGTTGATGTGAAATAATCCACTGTGGATGTTTAACTATAAGCATTACCATGGGTGATAACGAACATAAATATGTGAATGAACATGCTGTCACAGTTGTTCCCAATTGGGGGGCTGAAGAAGACCAAAGGGGTTACGGTCCCAAATTATGACGGTTAAGGACAGCATCCAGCCAAGGAAAGCCATCAGTTCTCATGGCATAATTGAAACTATGAATTTAGAAACTTCTCCAATGGCCTGGGGCCTAGCACTAGGCAATCAACAAGTAGAACCCTGGGGGATCTTCTTAAAGCTATTGCATATTGTTTATCAGAGGACATGTAGGGAAACTAGGTTAACTGAATGAGGTTTGCTTGGGTCAGAGATGACTCAGTATCTGTTTCTCCTTCCTCTGCCACTGAATCATTCCATGTTGAGAAAATGCATGTGGGAGTATGTGTATGTTCATGAAAGCAGGTGTGGCATGGCCATATCCAATATTATTCACTTAAATCCCCTATTTTTGAGTCCAGCAGTGAAGTCTTGTTTGGTTGGGTTGGATTCTGAGAGAAGGCTACTGGGTGCTTGGGAGACCTTTGGTGTTCTTGTCAATTGCATGTGTATTCCATTTCCTCTGCTGGCTTATAGTGCCAGAGTTGATTTGTTGCTAAGGGGTGACTACTGATGCTGCATGTAAAAGGATGCTCCATGTCAAAAAGAAAACTGGGTCTTTGAAATCAGCTGGGTTCACCAGCTTCCTTTATTCCAATGGATTGGAATTCCTGCCAACCCCATTTTCCAAAGGGATAATTGTGTGATAGCAGTGCTGAATAGTGCACCAAAGTTGCATGTGTGTCACTGAAAGCCAGGGAAAGCTCTGCTACACCTTTCACTGGGGCATGCAAACAGATACAGTGGTACCTCGGGTTAAGTACTTAATTCGTTCCGGAGGTCCGTTCTTCACCTGAAACTGTTATTAACCTGAAGCACCACTTTAGCTAATGGGGCCTCCTGCTGCTGCCGCACCGCCGGAGCACAATTTCTGTTCTCATCCTGAAGCAAAGTTCTTAACCCGAGGTAATATTTTTGGGTTAGTGGAGTCTGTAACCTGAAGCATATGTAACCCGAGGTACCACTGTACAGTATTGTGTTTGTGTGTGTGCCTGCAGGATGCTGGACAACAGCTGTTTTATTTCTCTTGTTCTGATAGGCCAGGACCCAGATGATCCTGATTTGTGGCTGCTTATTTTAGTGACAGCCTATGTGAATATGTGAAAAACTCACCCCTTCCTTCCCACATTTTGTGCATGTTTGTGGAGCATCAAGGGCTGGGAAGGCTGCCCCTGTTGAATTTCTACCTGATAAGCAGCTGTTGCCGGCAGAGAGGCTCATTCCAGAAAAAAAAAAAGATGGCATAGCTTCTGTCTTGTTAATCTATTGTACATAGTAAGTCTTCTGAGCAGGAACAGTATCATATGTGCAGTCTTCTTAGGACTTGGACTTGCTTCCAAGCTGAGTCTGTACCAAGCACAAAGAATGGCTGAGAGGAATTTGATTGGCCTACCCTCAGTGTTCCCATCCTTTCAGCAACTGTAGCTGAAAGGATGTGGCTGCTCTAAACTCAGTGGGTGTGATTTGCGAAGAGCTCCTTAACTGTGCCTCATAGCAGGCTTTGTATCCCTGAGTCTACCTTTGTCTGTATCTTTGTCTCTGGCTGCCATACACCCTGAGAACTTCATTTGTTTTACCCTGGGTGTTCCAGCCAGTTTCTCAAATTGCTACCATGTCCTCTGCCTTGTGTCCTTACATTTGGTCCTCCCATAATTGACACTAACCCTGCAAGTTTGCCTGTTAACTAACAGTTTTGTATAACGTCTAGCACACTGTTAATGCTGAATAATGTTTAGTAGACTTAGCAAGGAAAACTCCTGTAACAAACTTGTCGCATCCTACAAATTGTCATATAAATTGGAACTAAGAAGAGAATTGTTACACTTTGAGCACTTAATTTTTTCTTGCACCTTTGCTAACTTTGATTGCTTTTGTTAAAAACAACAATTGATATGAGATGCAGAGGGCTAGAGACAAATTCATACAAGAATAGTGATGGCATGGAATACTTTGGAGTACTACATCCTAATTGTATAAGGCAGTCCTTCAGTCAAGAGCAGTTTTGATTCTAGAATTCAGGTAGGATTAACAGTTTGGCATTAATTGCTCCCATATAAATTAGAACTCTGGTGTTAGTGTTTCATTTTAAGTCTAATCCGTTACTGATTGCAGTTAAAGATATGTACAGTATTGAGAGAAATTATTCCAGAGTAATTAATCCAGAATAAAATAGTGCACCTTAATGAACGGGTACAAGTAGGATAATGGAACTGCATTCTCCTAATGCCTGTAAAGCAGAGCAGATGTCACTAGAGGGTGTCAGAGTGTTTAAGTTATTTTCCCTGGAAAAGAACAGGCAAAGAGACAAATCAGAAATAAATCTAACAGTTTGCAGTGTGGAATTGGGCTTTACTGTATTAGAATAATGAAATTGCTATAGGCATTTATTCTGTTGAGGAGCTTCATTTAAAAAAATTTGAAAAATCATGGTGACAACTCTTATACTTGCCTGTAAAAGGACTGCTTTCTGCTGCTCAGTACTTGCACTGGTGCAAGACAATTGGCAACTGCTAGAACCCTGAGATAGAATTACAATTTCTCTGTGGTTTCATCTTGTTCTTCTTCTCTGTCCTCAGCCCTGCGATGTTTGTGGCTAGTGGCAGGCCCACTGCTTGATGCTGATACTTTGGGTCAAGGCCCTAAAGTCATGCTTGGTCTAAACTCATTAAATTATATTTGCCTTCTGGCCTAAGAGACTTGAAGACACAGATTGCTTTCACTTTTCATTATTTTCTTCACTATCTTAGAGCCAAAACAGAACCACAGTTCTATTTTCTGTGGGCAGAATGTATAAAACCTAAGAGTTTACTGTTGTGCAATAAGAATATGTGCTGCTATAAATTGTGGAAAATAAAGATGGGTTTTGCAAAATATGTAGGCGAGAAAGATATTCATTCACTAATCTTTATGATTTTAGGTGGAGCCAGTTATTTTCCTGCTCTTGATCTCTGCCATTTTAGTGATTCATCAAAGAATAAATCTGCCCAGTTACTGCTCCACAGATAAAAGCAGCATTAGATATACTGAGGTAGTTAAACAGGCATATGTACTCAACAGCTGACAGACAGAGTCAGTCTAAAAATGAGTGCATGATGGTTGGTTATGGACTCGGGAGGGAGTAATGGACTCCAGAGTGATTTGCCTAAATACAGTACTAAATTCCACAACTGCCATCATCCCTGGTCCTTAGTCATGCTTGCTGGGACTCTTGGGGGTTGTAGTTCAGCAACTTCTGGAGGGCCAATAATTCCCCAGCCCTGCCCTATTAGAGCAAATCCAGTCGGAAAAAGAATGGCTTTTTGCAGTTTGGAAAGTGATGGGATTGAAAAGTATGGGATGGGTTAATAATTAAAAAGAAGATGTATAAACACCCACAAGCAGATCGGGATGAATGGAGGATGAATACTTGTTGTACAACTGTCCTGCAAACAAATCGGAATGAATGTTCAATAAAGACCTGATATACTAATCTGACCTCCATGTGAGCTTTGTGTAATAAGAAAATCAGGAAGATTGCTCAATAAACCAGTTGTCTGGACTGTAGAGGTGTTTTGCGTTCTTTCTAGAGAAATAATTGCATTTCTCCAGCAACTTGATTGAGTGTTTGAATGCTTGGAAAGCACAGTTCCTCTGTAACAAAAGGTGCTTGCTGCAGGAATGAAATCTGGATGGTGCTCAGCTGTTTAGTAAAAGCTGTGCTGTTTCTGCATGAAAATGACATCTGATAATTGCAGCAGACAAAAGGCTCCAATCTACACATAGCATAATCATTAATCAAGTCCTGCTTAAATTGCAGATACAGAAAGGTTTTGCATTTACAATGCTGTCTCTTATTACAACATAAAGAAATCAGGTTTTTTTTTAAGTCCCCAGGCAGAGACTGGAAATATTTCTGAGGACATGCATTCTCGCAATAAATATATGAGCATGCTTTGTTTGATTTCCAGAAATTTCTGCCATATTTTTTCCTAGTCTGTTTCCATAGTGTTGCTGAACATGTATCTTCTCTGAAAAGTGTCTTTCCATGTTATAACTGAAGACATCTTGCAAATGTGTGTGCTGGCGTCTTTTTTACTTTTTTTTTTTTTTTTAAGGCAGCATACTTAGAAAGCATATTTAAAACCCCTAATCCTTCTACCATTTTTTGCTTGTGTTGCCTGACGAGGCCACAAGAAAAAAGGGGGACTTGGAGAAGGCCATTTGTGTGGCTGTTCTGTTATCTTTCTGTTTTGCCCAGTACAAGGCCATCCAGATTGTCTGAGGCCTAGGGGAGCAGGGCACTCCTTATGCTGAGGGCGACATTGTGCCTCGACACTATGTGAGTGGCATTAAGCATTCCTCTCACGTGAGCACATATCCTATGCAGCAGATTCAGTCCATCCAAGCAGAAAATAATCAGTGCAGGCTGCCTCTTAAAATGAGGCCTTTATCCTGGCAGGCGGCAGAGTGGCTGCCAGGGAAAGGTGATGCCTTGGGACAGAGGCTCTTTCATGCCTCTTCCTTTGAAGAGAGTGGGGAGGGGAGGGGTAATTTTCTGGTCTGTCTTTCTGCCAAGAGGCTACAATGGCTATGCATTAAAGCAATGCCCTGGAGATAAGAGGCCAGCATTGCATATTAAGCGCAAAAGACAGAGAAGTTTAAAATGAAGATTCTAGAGATAGTAAAAATGGAGTGTTGACCGTGATTCTGGTGTGATTAGGCAAAGGTTAGATAAGCTTTCCTTTTGTGGGGTGAGGGGAGAAGAAAGGCAAGATAGAAGCCTGCCTTAAATACAGTGGTACCTCAGTTTTCGAGCGTATTAGAAGCCAAACATTTCAGTTTTCGAACGCGCCTCAGAAGTCAAACGGCTTCTGAGTTTTTTTTCAATTTTCTCCATTAACTTTGCAGACTGCCCTTTGCGCTTCGGTTGTCAAAAGTTTCGGAAATCGAACAGTCTTCCGGAACAGATTATGTTTGGCATTCAAAGTACCACTGTACTAGCCTATCTCACAATATATTTCAGTCCTTAGAGTAAGCCTTTTCCTGAGAAGTAGGAAAAAGGAGATCCTGAGCAGTTTGAGACCTAATTGACATATTGCTACTGAGATTTGAGTACCATCTCCTCCCACCCCTTCCTGCTTAATCATACCTGCAAAAGTTGTGTGATGTGCAGCAATAGCCTCTTTGCTCTCCCCCCCCCCCCCACTGGAGATCTGACATGGGGTGCGTTTCTTTGTGCAGACTAAACCTGTGGGTTCCTTTTCTTCCTGAGCTTTGTCCCCCCTTGCCTTATGGATTGTCTTCTTTTTATTTTCCTTAGACTGTAAGTTCATCTGTCATTACCGATGCCGCACCCTTATCCGGCTAGACTGCAGTGGCCCCAGATATGAAGACAGTGAACAGAATGAAGGCAACGAGCAGACAGTAGAAAAAGACACCAACGTGGTAAGAAAATAGCTCTGAGTCATATACTAGGGTTTGCCATACGTCCAGAATTTCCGGGACATGCCTGGGATTTCAGGGGTGAGAGCACCATCCAGGAGGATTTTTTAATTAATTTATTTTTTAAAGTCTGGGGTTGTGTTTTTTTTGTTTTTGACACGCTGAGGGCACTGGCTGAGCAGTGGTGCTGTCACAAAAGGAAGGGGCAGCCATGGTGCTGTTACTTCTGGCGGCCATGTGTACGTCTCTCCTCCTCCCCTCAGCGGCCTCCAGGCTGGAGCCCCTGCAGGCCCTGTGGCCCCAGAGCCACTGAAGCGCCTGGCCTGCACCACTTCTCCAGAGGCAGTGGAGGCCAGCCACAGCCTGTGGAAGGCCGGCCTGTATTGCTTTTCTAGAGGTGGCAAAGGCCAACCGCAGCCTGGGGAACGCCAGCCTGGCTTTTCAGGAGGAGTGCCCAGGTGAAAAGAGAGCAGGAGGCCAAAGACAGCGAAGGTATGAGAGGGGATGGAAGGGGGGGCGAGCAAGGGGGCAAAGAAGGGGTCAGCAGTGGGGAGGGGGTGAGCGATGGAGATGCGGGGTGGTGGTGGGGTCCTCCGAATGTGGTGGGGGATCCGGATTTTTGGTCTTTGGAATATGGCAACCCTATCATACATGGGGCTGTAATAATGCAAAGAGCTTCTTTGCACTGAAGAAAATACATCTGGAATAGCGGGAACACTCCTTTACAAGAACTTGAATGCTCACGCAAATTGTGCCAGCCCAACCATTAGGCATTATGAGGTGACTGTCATAGGCAGCTGATATGGGGTGTCATGAAAGAGCAGCAAACATGTATGTATGTATGTATGTATGTATGTATGTATGTTGGAGAGATGGAGAAGTTCAAGAATAACTTGGCTGGCCTTGGTACTAGGAACCTTGGTTTTGGGGTAGGGGAGACACTATTTGCTGACTTGGCAAGGCGGTTTTTATGTTCATTTGTAACTTTTGTACCAAATTAACACACTAGATGTCATTTTGAGGCTGGAATAGCCCGAACTACAAACTACACTTCCTTTGTTTTTATAGTGGGTGAGGAACTTCTTTTGGATCAAGGGCTGCATTCCCCCATGTGCACCTTCCCAGGGGCTGTGCACTGCTGGTAGACAGGGCTTAGCAGCCAGAAGTCAGTGGGGCAATAAATGTGACTTCTCCATTGTACAGTAGGCTCCATTCCAGCCATGCAAAATTGAGGCACGGGCACACCCCTCTCCATCCAGACAAGCAAGGTGCATTATTACACTGCAAGGACACATTCCAGCCTAGCAAAAGCACTCAAGGAGGATGCAGAGCAGTGCCAGTGAAGGGCGTGGCATGTGGAGGGTATGTGGCCAAGTGAGATTTCCAAGGGTCCTGTATTTGGCCCCTGGGCCTGAAGTTCCCCACCTGTGTTCTATTAATACCTTTTGTTCTTGGGACTCATAGATTTGCCAGACTTGGTGCGATATTTGTCTGGTGCTCCCCAAAATGTATATAGGAATATGTCTGAAAGGATAGTGTTTGCAGACAAGCTTATTAAAATCAGGGGTCCTGTTTGATGGTTTTCAACTGATAACTAAACATGTTGCAAATTACCCTGCAGATTGCAGCTGCCTGTAATGAGGCAGGAAGAGACACACACACAGAGTGGATTTTTGATGCAGTATACAAGTGTGAAAATCCTAAGATGTTCAGGAGCTCCCTACACTCACTTCTGTTCCTTCACATGGCTAGGTTTTCTCTTATCTTCACTCATATTTAGCATAGCACTAGGCATATTATAAATGATGGAAGGTTTATCCCTGGCTGTCTTACCTGCTTAAGAGAATTTCGCTGCTGCCATATGTGGGAAGCCTCTGGTACCTCTCGATAAATGCAGCCATCAGCTTGCATTTTCAAAACAAGACAAGATTTAGCAGAAGGGAGGGGTCCACAGATTTCATCATGGTTCTGACAGATCCAATTCCATCCTTTTATTGGCAGAGCTGCTTGCTGCAGCTGGGGCTAGATGCTGCTAACATGTCCCAGGGGCAGGGAGGGCTGAAAGGGCAGGTACTTAGAGATGCAAGGCCATCAGCCCAGCTGGCATTGCTCGTTGCCAATTAACATTTTGCCACGTGCTGGACTAAACACTTCTGCCATGGAACCACATTGCTTAGCAACAGCTTTTGCAAGCTATTCCCAGGACAGACAGAAACAGACAGGCGTGCATGTACAAGGGAATTGAGTGGGGGAGGAATCCCTGATTTTTGGCTCAAAGTGGCATCTCTTCAATGTTCTTCCATCTCGTTGACCTCTTAATACAATCATAGAGTTGGAAAGGACCTTGAGATTCATCTAGTCCAACTCCTTGCAATGCATGAATCTCAACTAAAGCATCCATGACAGATGGCAACCCAGCCTCTGCTTAATAACCTCCAATGAAGGAGAATCCACCATCTTCCAAGGGAATCCGTTCCACTGTTGAGCAGCTCTTACCATCAGAAAGTTCTCCCTGATGTTTAGTCAGAATCTTCTTTCTTGTAATTTGGCAAAGGTGTCTTAACATATATTGTTAAGAGATTTCCCTCCCTCATTTATATGTTATGACCAGAAATGCCTGGAGGTGTGCTATTCATGCTATCTGTTTAGGTCTAGAACACCAAAGGGGTGGCGAGAGATTACCAGACTTACAGAACTAAATACTTTAAGCAACAAAGATTAAAGGATCAAAAATAAAGTTAAACAAGACTAGATTAACTCATGTACTAAATATGTTATGAGGCAGTACCCCATCAACCTGAGAGCTCTTCTGTAGTGAAAATGATCTGAGAAAGTTCCTAGGTGGAGGCCATAGGCTTGTACTTTGTTTTTTAGAATTCGGCTAAACTCAATACATAACAGATATGTTCTCTACATGTGACTGTAGTGATGCCTGCACACGTGACTCTGGGAAATTTAGAATATTTCTAATCTGGCTAGTATAAGGAACATGTGATTGAATTTCTGCCTTTCTCTGTGTCTTGAAGTGGAGAATCTGTGGCCCTCCAGATATTGTTGTACCCGTCACAAATCCTTGAAGGAATACCTTACTTTAGATAATCCAATGTGCGGTTTACAATCAGAGGAGAGGTCATTCTCATATACTATGAAGGTAGCATGGAAGTCCAATGTCAGAGAGGACTTTGTCTGTAAAGCAGCCTGTCTCTGGGACTTCCTGCTGGGGGAGATCAGACAGTCCTCTTCCCTGGCCATGTTCCGGTGGAATTTGAAGACCTTTTTATTTGCCCATGCCTTTGAAAGAAGATAGGTAGTCACTGTAGTCTTTATAATTGTTGTTTTAGTTCTAGTCCTGTCTAGAACTAATAGGAACACTTCACTCCAAAGTCTTTGTGACAGCCATCTCTTACTATGGCAAATTTCTGTGCCCTGATAGCTGCCCACAAGGCAGAAATCCAATAAGTTTTATTCTTCCAAGTCTAGAGATTTGCGTGAGGCTTACATGCAGAATCTCTGGTAGCTGCACATCCCTGTCCCTGCGCCACCCCCCCAAAAAAAGTGGAGCAACCCAACCAAACAGGAAACTGCGTTTTTGCCTTTTAAATGAACAACCCAATTCTTAAAATGTTTCTGCGGGACCTACGTCCGAGTAGGTTTACAAATACAGCCGACCAAACCTGCCTATCCTAAACAATATATACAGTATACTTGGAAGGAATTGCCGGGAATGCATACCGCAACCTTTGAAACTTTTCCTTTTTTGGCTTTTTTTGTGGGGGGGGGCTGCGTAAGGTTAAGTTGAGGGCGGCTCTAGGGTGTTGCTATTCCGGGAGGACTTGAAAGGCGCGCCGAGCGGGGAGAGGAAAGCCAGTAAGCGTGACTCCACTTCCCGCGTGGCTGGCTTGGGGATGAAATCACTGCACGGGCCGCTCCCGCAGAAGAGGGAAAGGGCGGGGCCGAGCTTTTCGCCCGCGATGGGAAGGGGGGCTTCTCCCACGTCAGCGTCCCCTCCCTCCGTCCAATGAGGCGCGCGCGTGCGGGGGCTGTATACGTTTCAATCCCAACGGCTGCCAGGAGAGGGAGGGAGAGGAGGCGTCTCCGCCTCCAAAGGGAGCTTGGGAGTCTGTTGCCACTCGAGCAGCCCTCGCCCGGCAGAAGGCGGGGAACTTCCATAAGGCGGCTCTCGGCCGGCGTGGCTTCAGTGCTTGAAAGACGGGTTCGCCGACGACCAACAAACGCGGGCTGCCCCTTCTAGGCACTGTTGAGGCGTTTATTAGCGTTCCCTCTTCCCGTCAGGAGGCAGTTTCTACGGAGAGAAGCCGCGCTGCTCCTCCCCAGCTCTGCCGGGTTTCTGGGCACGCAGACGGCTTGGGTTTGTTTGGTCCGCTGGTGTGTGGCGGCGGCGGCGGGGCGGGGATCTTCGGGTCTTCTCGTGAAGAAGCAAAGGGAGCGAGAGGAAGTGGAGGAGAAGCCTAAGCTGGGCATGGGCGAGGGTGACGCTGCGGCCACCACCCCGTCCTTCGAGATGACCTGGAGCAGCACCACCAGCAGCGGCTACTGCAGCCAAGAGGACTCGGACTCCGAGCTAGAGCAGTACTTCACAGCCCGAACCTCCTTCATCCGAAAGCCCCACAAGGAGAAGAAGGTGAGGCAAGCCCCCCCGCCCCCCGTCAGTCTCCAGGCGGCTCTAATGCAAAATGCGCCGCGCTATATCCCAGCTTACATCTCGCTGTGTGAACGGGATGGAATCCCACGCGGTGTTAAGATCTCCTTCCCAAGCTCCCAAATCCATAGGGGATGGCGGGGAGAGAGGAAGGAAGGCAGGCATAGCATTTCCGACCAGCCCACTTCTGTGTCTGTCTCGCCCCCCCCCCCCAAAAAAAAACAACCCATAAGGTTTTCCATAAACCGAAAGCGGGTGAAAGGTACCTTTGGTCAAACGCGAAACCAGCAGCGGTTAATAACAGTGAGAATGAGTTCCTGTTTGGAACTTCCCTGGAGAGCAGGCTGGAGGGTTGGGAGGAACCGAGCAGGAGAAATCCCTTCATTTTTCTGTCTCCCTGAAGTTAGCTCGAAAACGGAACCAGTTATGTCTGTTCACTGTTTAGGAGCCAAAGACATAGTCGAGAGTACAGGACAGTTGGGGGAGGGGGGGACGATTTAGGTTGCATGCAGTAGCATTTGGGTAGGTAGCTGGTTTATGGGTCCAGGGATTGCGGTGAACAGCAGGGAGCACAATTGTGTTATTTGTAGGGTGGGGCTCCAAACCTGAGCACAAACTTACTTTTGAGCAAGGAAAGGAGAAAGTGCTTATGTAGAGTGTTGATGTAGGCAGAGCTTCACTGAGAGGGCACTGGCTCTCTTAAGTACAGTATGGGATGAGAGCAACATGAATACACAGAGGTGTAGGTTGGCACTGCCTTTGATGGTACTATACAGTTTGTCCTTCCTGGATGAGTGTATTGTTTCTCTCTTTTTCTGACTACTTGTATTTTCCACCATATTAGCATGTGTATGACAATAAATTGAAAAGGGGTGAGTTTGGGGTTTTTGCCATTCCATGCTAGCAAAATTGTTCTTCTCTTTCATGTGGTTGCTCCAGATATCATGGGGAAAGCGTCCTTTGGGGAGGAAGACTAATAGTAATGACAGGTGTGGGGTTATGTCTTAAAAGGGGTCTACATCCGGCATCATGGCAGTTTAACAAGCTTCGTTTGAGAATAATGAATGAATGGTCACTTGGGGACAAGATGAGATTACCACATGGTGCTACAATGCGATGACAAGACAGCGGAAATAACTATCATCCATTTTAATTTTACATGGGCCAATCCCTAGTGTGTGTATCAGTGCAAAGACCAACATAGCCAATTGGTTATAAACTTTTCACTCATGTGGGTTTAAGTATGAGCTTTGCTTGCGATGATGATATCCTTTATGTGCTGCCACCAAATGAAAGTAACAAAAATGATTCCTCTAGCATTGGTCTAGTTATCAGGGAGCTGCTTTTGGAGCTGCTTTCTTATTCTCTTGAGTGTTTGGATCAAAATATGTGCTGTCTCATACATTTTAAACTAAGCATCCCAGTTTAAGCAAGGAATCATGCAAAAAACCTTGACCTTGGTACTGGCAGTGCATGTGGGGAACTGAAATGTAGCTTTTCTATCAAATCCATGCCAATAAGTTATTTGGGACAATATCTGAAATGGGAATCTGCTTGTTTCATCTGGCAAAGAGCATTGTCCAGAGATCTAAATAAGAGAGATCCTAGAACCAGAAGAACCAGTCCTTAATTCCTTAAAGCTAATTCTAGTAGCCTGCTATCTTGCTTTTTATAAAAAGATAGAAACAATTTTGTGATGTTGAAATGCACTTAGCCTTTAGACAAGTCTCTGATAGGATGAAGTGTATACATATGACTGCCTAACAAAGAAGTGAGTGTTCTTGTTAAATTTCCCTTAAAGACATTAGCACTATGAAGATGCAGACTGGCACCATATTAAGAGTGGCTCTCTTTGATTAGTATGGAGGGGGGTGTTGCAGAAAAAGCAGTTCCTTCAAAGTACTTTCTCTTTCTAGCCATGCCTTCATTCTATCAGATGCTCCTTCCCAGTTGCCAGTATGCCAAGAAAAAAGGCAGCCTAGTTATTATTGTGTAACCAGGAGCAGCTGAGCCTGCCTGAGGATTCAAAGCAAGTGTGGGTGTACACCTAGGTACAAGTTGCATCCGAGGGCTTGTTGTCTGCAGGGTGACAACTACTGAGCCTTACATAGAGGGTTGTAGAGCCCAAATATAAAGTGTTCTTTTGTAGATGAGGTGCTGTTTTCATTCTGTCTTAGGTCTGAGTGGAATTTTCTTAATTTACTTGGACGGTAAGAAAGGAGTCAGTGAGATAACAGTTAAATAAGCTCTTCTTCTTGAAGTTTTCATGAGCATGACCAACAGATGATGAAGACAAAGTAGAAGCAGTAGGCATCTTGGGGTGCATTGTTGATTAGGAAATGTTAGTCACCTCTGATTAAGTATGATAAAGCAGGGTTGAAATACAGTTAGTCTGCATCATGTGAAGAGAATGGTAGGAGGGAGGAATGGAAAGGCATGTGGGAGTTGGCAGATGATCCAAGATACTGATCTAACAACCCCTCAGACCTGTGATGTGAAATTAGCAACTACAAACCCATTAATATGTGTTAAGCATGATGTGGTTTGCAAGGTCTAATGGGGACTGAAGGCCCTTTACCCTTCCATAGCCTTGGTGTGAAGTTTGGTACAGTATTGTAAAGTTCCACTGGTGAGTTTCCACTCAGGTCCAGGGGGAATATATGTATCTTTCTGACCTCCACAGGATAGACAAGATGAGTTTAGAAACCCTGCAGTGAGCCCCAAAAATGCAGCTTGACAGGGGATGAATGCACAACTGGAAATGTTCTTTAGCCAAGGGTTGTGACTAATACAGAGTTAACTTTTGCTGAGATCCAATAACTTTAAAGGTCTCAATATGTAAACAATTCATTCTCTCTCCCCCCCCCCCCCCGATCGAGTGAAAGAGTAAACTGATTTTTTTTCTTGTTCCCAACTGGTCTGCTGATGGCTTATGCTGTGTCTGTCTTCATGTTCTCCTGGGACACCAGGGAATGCCCGTGTTCATTTATATATGCGAGGAAGGAAGGAGAGACTACCAGGCAGTTGGACAGATAAAAAGTGGCATGTTGACTGTAGCTTATTCTAGCCTTCTAGATAGACATTTGGTAGGACCCAACAGGCGTCTTCTTATGCTGCTTATTTTAGTAGGAATTAAGCCCCATGATTCTTTGCTCAACACTGTGGTAACAACAGGGGCAGAACCCTGGAATTGGCATGGATTTTATGTTGCTGGCACTTTTTATGAAAATCTGTTGAACCATGAGGACACTAGAGAAGTGTTGAGAATAGCAGTCATCCTTTAGTTCTAAACCTTAAATCCCTTGACCAATGCAAGTCCCCCCCCCCTTTTTTTTATTCTTCTTTTACTTGAGGTTTTGTCTCTTCCTCTCTCTGGCTCCCTTTCCTGTTCACATGTGGACTGAGTCTCTGAGTGCACAGGCCATCTTCGTTGTTGGTTTTTCTTTACATAAAAGCCACATATGCCACAAACTGCTCTAAGAAAAGCACATCAAAAAAACAACAACCCTGACCACAGCAATGCAGCTAATAGTCCATATTGGACTGGAATCCAGCAGCTATCCTGAGCTAACGTTTCTAGTGTTAGTGAGTAGGGACTCAGGGGTTTCAGTCTTTGCAGGGCATTTTGTCTTCATGCTGTGCCCTGTTTCAGCAAAGAATGCCACAACCTAGCAGTCGCTCACACTGGGGGTTTATGTTCTGTTAAGTACTTCTGAGGTTGTGGTTTCTTCTTTACTCATATGAGAGCACTCCTGAGGTCAGAACTGATAATGATGATAGCAAAGTCTGCCTTTTTCCATTCTTCATAAAGTAAGCTATTCAGCTGCTTTAACATATGGCACAATCAAGTCCATGAATTAGTGTCTTTCTAAATCATGTGTTTTGGAAAGGGTCTAATCTTAAACGGAAGTGTGCAGGTGGTAGCAAATCTTATCTAATGAGTCATAATACCACGCAGAGTGCAGCAGGAGAACTCTCAATACTTATATATCTTTTATATTCATTAAAGTTAATACAGTGGTACCCCGCAAGACGAATGCCTCGCAAGACGGAAAACCCGCAAGACGAAAGGGTTTTCTGTTTTGGAGGCGCTTCGCAAGACGAATTTCCCTATGGGCTTGCATCGCAAGACGAAAGCCCATAGGGAAATGCTGGCGGTCGGGAGCAAAGACTTTCGCCCACAGCCGGCCTTCAGAAGAGGACCTCTTCTGAAGGCCGGCGGGGGGCAAAAGTCTTTGCTCCCCCCCGCCTGCCTTCCCCCCGCCTGCCGGGGGCGATCTTAAAATGCTGGCGGGCGGGAGCGAAGCGTTCGCTGCCGACCCCCAGCATTTTAAAATCTCCAAGGGACAGCAGAGAAGTCTCTGTCCCGGGGAGATTTTAAAATGCTGGGGGAGGGAGCGAAGCGTTAGCTGCCGACCCCCAGCATTTTAAAATCTCCCCCTGTCCCGGGGAGGTTTTAAAATGCTGGGGGTCGGGAGCGAAGCGCTGCCGACCCCCAGCATTTTAAAATCTCCCCGTGTCCCGGGAAGGTTTTAAAATGCTGGGGGTCGGGAGCGAAGCGCTGCCGACCCCCAGCATTTTAAAATCTCCCCGTGTCCCGGGAAGGTTTTAAAATGCTGGGGGTCGGGAGCGAAGCGCTGCCGACCCCCTGCATTTTAAAATCTCCCCGTGTCCCGGGGAGGTTTTAAAATGCTGGGGGTCGGCAGCGAACGCTTCGCTCCCGACCCCCAGCATTTTAAAACCTTCCCGGGACACGGGGAGATTTTAAAATGCTGGGGGTCGGCAGCGCTTCGCTCCCGACCCCCAGCATTTTAAAACGCTGTTCCGAAGGGGGGGGTGGGGACACCTGCCCCAGCCGCCCCACTTCGGAAAGCTGTTCCGAAGCGGGGAGGGGGGGCGGGGACACCTGCCCCAGCCGCCCCACTTCGGAAAGCTGTTCCGAAGCGGGGAGGGGGGGCGGGGACACCTGCCCCAGCCGCCCCACTTCGGAAAGCTGTTCCGAAGCGGGGAGGGGGGGGCGGGGACATCTGCCCCAGCCGCCCCACTTCGGAAAGCTGTTCCGAAGCGGGGAGGGGGGGGCGGGGACATCTGCCCCAGCCGCCCCACTTCGGAAAGCTGTTCCGAAGCGGGGAGGGGGGGCGGGGACATCTGCCCCAGCCGCCCCACTTCGGAAAGCTGTTCCGAAGCGGGGAGGGGGGGCGGGGACATCTGCCCCAGCCGCCCCACTTCGGAAAGCTGTTCCGAAGCGGGGAGGGGGGGCGGGGACATCTGCCCCAGCCGCCCCACTTCGGAAAGCTGTTCCGAAGCGGGGAGGGGGGGCGGGGACATCTGCCCCAGCCGCCCCACTTCGGAAAGCTGTTCCGAAGCGGGGAGGGGGGGCGGGGACATCTGCCCCAGCCGCCCCACTTCGGAAAGCTGTTCCGAAGCGGGGAGGGGGGGCGGGGACATCTGCCCCAGCCGCCCCACTTCGGAAAGCTGTTCCGAAGCGGGGAGGGGGGGCGGGGACATCTGCCCCAGCCGCCCCACTTCGGAAAGCTGTTCCGAAGCGGGGAGGGGGGGCGGGGACATCTGCCCCAGCCGCCCCACTTCGGAAAGCTGTTCCGAAGCGGGGAGGGGGGGCGGGGACATCTGCCCCAGCCGCCCCACTTCGGAAAGCTGTTCCGAAGCGGGGAGGGGGGGCGGGGACATCTGCCCCAGCCGCCCCACTTCGGAAAGCTGTTCCGAAGCGGGGAGGGGGGGCGGGGACATCTGCCCCAGCCGCCCCACTTCGGAAAGCTGTTCCGAAGCGGGGAGGGGGGGCGGGGACATCTGCCCCAGCCGCCCCACTTCGGAAAGCTGTTCCGAAGCGGGGAGGGGGGGCGGGGACATCTGCCCCAGCCGCCCCACTTCGGAAAGCTGTTCCGAAGCGGGGAGGGGGGGCGGGGACATCTGCCCCAGCCGCCCCACTTCGGAAAGCTGTTCCGAAGTGGGGAGGGGGGGCGGGGACACCTGCCCCAGCCGCCCCACTTCGGAAAGCTGTTCCGAAGTGGGGAGGGGGGGCGGGGACATCTGCCCCAGCCGCCCCACTTCGGAAAGCTGTTCCGAAGCGGGGCGGGGGCGGGAACACCTTCTGAAGGCAGGCGGGGGGCGAAAGTCTTTGTCCCCCCTGCCTGCCTTCCCAGGGGCTTTTAAATCGCCTCGGACAGCGGAGAAGTCCTCCGCTGTCCCGGGGTTTTTTAAAATGCTGGGGGTGGGAAGAAAAGCCCCCCCCCCAGCCTTCAGAAGGCGGTTTCCCTAGGAACGCATTAATTGATTTTCAATGCATTCCTATGGGAAACCGTGCATCGCAAGACGAAAAAACCGCAAGACGAAGAGACTTGCGGAACGAATTAATTTCGTCTTGCGAGGCACCACTGTAATTAGTTCCAGAAAAATTCTAGACAATTGACTTCTGAGGCTTCTATGATTTAAAAAATTGCATTGTCAGTAGGCTCACAAGTACCGTTGATGGCTACAGACTTGAAATTAATTTTAAATTATGACTTTAATTTCAGCATTGCTCACCACTCGTTGTCAGAGAGACTTACTGCAGCAAGAGCATATGTTTTTGAAAATACAGTTGCAGTTAGGCTATACAAAGGGCCCAATTTCCTTGTGATAGGATCATCCTATTATATCTTTGGTGCTTTTAAATTTTATAATCCTTACTTAATTTATTCTCACAAGAACATGTGGGACAGCTTCTCTGGGGATAACATTCCAAAGATAATGGTGCAATAGTTGAGAATACCTTCTCTTTGGTTATCATCTCCCTTAACTATAGACAGAAGAGCACCCGTATAATATCCTGTGACAAAAACTTCAGTGCATGGGCACATTTTAATATAAAGTACTTAAGGTGCCCACAGGTCACAAACCATATAGTGCAGGGATCAGCAAGCTTTTTCAGCAGGGGGCCAGTCCACTGTCCCTCAGACCTTGTTGGGGGCCGGACTATATTCTGAAGGGGAAAAAATGAACAAATTTCTGTGCCCCACAAATAACCCAGAGATGCATTTTAAATAAAAGGACACATTCTACTCATGTAAAAACACACTGATTCCCGGACTGTCCGCGGGCCAGATTCAGAAGGCGATTGGGCCAGATCCGGCCCCCGGGCCTTAGTTTGTCTACCCATGATATAGTGCTTTAACAGTAAGCAGAACTTGCATTTTGAATTGTGCTTGGAAATGAACCTGCCTTTAGTGTAGCTGTTTCAAGCTGGGTTTCTCTGAGTCAGTTAGTAGTCTGGCAGCTGCATTTTAGACTAACTGAAGTGTCAAATAGTCAGAATGGAAGGAATCTGATTTGGAAGTTACCAGCTCAGGACATGGCCTGTTCTTGGTATCTGTGCCTGAGCACACTAGGTCTGAGGTAACACTGCCCACTAGGCAGTGTTGGCTCATGTTCATATATAATATAATGATTGTTAAGCAACTCTGAGGTAGTTAATTCTGGATTGCTTCAGTTACAGTATCCCAGCTGTGATTTATGGCATTTGCACATCATTAGTAAGGTAAAGGGTAAAGGGACCCCTGACCATTAGGTCCAGTCGTGGCTGACTCTGGGGTTGTGGCGCTCATCTCGCTTTATTGGCCGAGGGAGCCGGCATACAGCTTCCGGGTCATGTGGCCAGCATGACTAAGCCGCTTCTGGCGAACCAGAGCAGCACACAGAAACACTGTTTACCTCTCCGTCGGAGACGTACCTATTTATCTACTTGCACTTTGACGTGCTTTCGAACTGCTAGGTTGGCAGGAGACATCATTAGTACCACCATTTAAAAAAATTGTATACTCTAAATTGTATAATAGGATTGAGTCCTAGAGATGGCTCTTTGTCTTGTAAACAGGATGCCTGTGTCCCAAATTTGACTTGTTTACCTTGTGTGTGTTGGGGGAGCAGGAGCTGCCCTTCCCATCCTATCTAGAGCCATCTTCCCCTTTGTTTGTTCCACCCTTGCAGATTTCCTCTTGCTCTTTTCCACAGGATACAGCAACTTCCCATTTTGTTCCTTGGGTCAAAACTTTATTCGTAGGAAATGCTCCCCACCCCAATACACGCAGCTTCCCACAATCCAGGCTTTGCTGGATTTGTCAGTTTGCATGTAAGCTCCTGTAGAGTATAAATAATAAATTATTATTATTATTATTATTATTATTATTATTATTATTATTATTAGAGTGGTGCATGGCAGGTTGAAACAGAATTTTTTTTCTGTAGAACTCACTGCTACTCTAATCTTGTGCCTAGTTAACTGATGAGCAGCAAGAAGAGGGTGGCATTGTTTACTTCCTAGGAAACATCTCCTTGTTGGAGAGGAAGCTAGATCAAATAATTTGCTGGCTATTTCCCATTCCCTGGTAAATATAAAATAAAATAATTAAAATCCCAATATTGTTCCTTGGGACTTAGTGTGAACGTAAATGTTTTTCCTGCTGCTGTGGGATGTAACAGTTGGTATAAGACAGTGGAAGAGTTGATTGGGAGAATGCAAGAACATGTAGAGGGCTTAGGATAATTAGTACTGTAGTTTTATTTAATCTGTTCTATCCTTTTGATGCCGCCTTATGTCAACCTAGCAGTTCGAAAGCACACTAAAAGTACAAGTAGATAAATAGGTACCGCTCCAGCGGGAAGGTAAACGGCGTTTTCGTGCGCTGCTCTGGTTTCAGTGTTCCGTTGCGCCAGAAGCAGCTTAGTCATGCTGTCCACATGACCCGGAAAAACTGTCTGCAGACAAACACCTGCTCCCTTGACCTGTAAAGCAAGATGAGCGCCCCAACCCCAGAGTTGTCTGCGACTGGACTTAACTGTCAGGGGTCCTTTACCTTTACCTTTTTTATGTCAGAAAAAGAGCTAATGTGGAAGTTTTCTAGAGTCTGTTAAGTAGAATCACAATAACAGAGGGAATAGCATGTTGCCCTTAAGCTGAATGTGCTGCAAATCTTGCTATTTAGCTAGTATGGTAAATCCTGTTGTTGTTGAAGGGATATGATAAACAATTTAGCTCTGAAGGATTCATCTATATGAGAGCTTTTCAAACCTTTCATGTTGGTAACACACTTTTTAGACATGCATAATTTCGTACACAGTAATTCAGTTTTACTAGCAATGTAAAGATAAAGGGTACCAGCCCTGGGAGGAGCATAGGGAGCATTTGCGTGACACACCTACACACTGTGACACATAGTTTGGAAAGCTCTGATCTTGGAAAACTCTGAAGAAAGTAACTCTTGACCTTGGTTCTCCAGCCATAAAATGGGTTGTGGGGATGGGTTGGAAGCTTTTAAAATGCTTGTAAAATATGAATACTACATAAATGAGTATGCTGACTAGGCAGATGATTTCAACCATGTAAGTAGAGTATCTCCCCAGTACTCTCTTGAAGAAGTAAGTCATACAGATTGTGTTGTGAGGCAAACTTGTAGCATGGCACTGATTCTGTTCTTGATTCTGCTTGGGAAAGGAGGCACCCCATCTCTTATTGTTACACTTATTTATATTACACTTTTCAGGATACAAATCCTTCCAAAATTATTTACAAGTACCATCAATGCATATTAACACGCACACACAGTAATCAAAATTAACAAATACCAAGCCATAAGGATCCTTCCCACAGGGCACCTAGTAGTGGATGACTCCAGCTGAAGCAGGGGCAGACTTCATTTCACCTTTCTTACTCACTTTCCTGGTATCCTTTCCAAAGGCAGTTGGTAGTTTACCTTGGCAGGCAAAGAAGGGCAGTTGAAACAGAGAAGACTGCAAGCACCTCCTCTACTACTCTGTAATATACTACCTATAATAGCTATAGAAGCCATATAAAAAGCATGGATAGAAACAAAGCAAAATTAAATTGACAGAAAAAATTTATAGTGCCAATGATTCTAGCACGTAGAATATCTGCCCTGTACTTTGAACTCATCTAGATTTAGAGGGTACATTGTTGTTTTGCAAGCCATGCATTGTGTGAACCAAGTGGCAATACATTATTCTGTAATTCACAGTGCTCTCTAGTTTTATATGGCACAGAAATGGACTTTGTTTCACCACACCTGTGAATATGGCTTAGTGGTATGTGACATTGCTTTAGGAGTAAGAAAATTAATGGAAAGAGCCAGCTAAAAGTGCCTGGGCAACAACTACCTGCCAACAGAGAATGGGATGCTTGGAGCTGAAAGTTCATGGTTTAAATCCAGGGGTGGGAAACCTTTTTGGCCCAGATTCCTATCACTCCCTACCCCCTGGGTAGAACAAGCCATCTGTAAATCACTTGAAGTCATTATAGCACCAAATGATTGGTATGCAGGATGTCCCATCCACCTGTCAAAGTCCATCACACATTGTTTTTAAAATGTTAGCAGGATGTCAGGCATTTGGGAACTGCAGTGCAAGGGGTTTTGCCAGCCCTGCGCTTGCCAGCGCCAAACATACACCTGGCAAAGCTGCTTTCTGCAGGAATTTGCTGTGCAGTCAAGTTTCCCATGGGAACTCAGTCACTCAATCAATGCAGCTGTTCTGCAGGGATCAGCTGCATCTCTACCTGCCCCACACTTCACATATGATGTCAGATGTGGGGCAAGTGGCCATGGTTTGGGAAAATGAAATTGGGACCTGTGCCAGGCCAAATTTGACTCATGGGCTAGAGGTTCCCCACCTCTGTTTTAAACATTGGAAATCAGAAGGATTTTCCATTTCTGCTAAATGGTAAAATAAGTTGTCTCTAGATTGACCTGCCAGTAGGCAGGCAAGTTGTAATGTCTTGAGCTATCGCATAGCCAGCTTTTCTAGGCCAAGTACCATTCTTCTGCAAGTATTAACCGTACAACTCTAAATTGTAATGCTGAATTTGGCACATATTCACATGAGGTGTGCCCAAAAAATGCCAGTCTGTTTTCCTTTGCAAACCATCTCTCACTTAAATTTCAAAGGGAGAACTAATTCCTGGGAGTTATTCCTGTGGCTTAAGTATTATCAAGCTATTTCAGAATAGAGCCACAAGGTTGCTAACGGGCCATGTGAAGGGTATGCTACTGCTTAAAGACCAGCACTGGCTCATGGTTAATTTCTGTACATGATTCAAAGAGATGGTGCTTTACTTCCAAAACTCCACACAATATGGGCCCAGGTTGCCAACAATATATGACCCCACCAACGTGCCTGTGTGCTGTGATCCACTTTGGACACCTTCCTTAGGGTCACACCACCAAATGAGGTAAGACTAGTAGTAATGAGAGCTTCTTACCTGGTGCCTTAACTTAATTATTTTTGAAGCACCAGGCTTTTCTCAGGCTGTTAAGATAGGATGAAATCTTAGAACTGCTTTTGATAATTTTATCTTCATGCTTCCTTTTCTTGCTATTGTGATTGATGTTTGTGTTCATTTTCTAATTAACAGTATTTTTATGAATATACATCTTTATCAATAAAAGATGCCCTGGTTTATTTTTTTAGAAGTAGTATATAAGGTCATATAACAAACATTGTCAGTGCCTCACAAATGCATTATTATTGCTTGGCTCCCATGTCTCCAGCTAAAATGATTTGTATTATATGTATACTGTGTAGAGGATTGCATATTGCTTTATTCATAGGTCTCCTCTGTGAAGGAGACCCTGGGAGAATAGGAGCTGATCTCTCCCATTTCCTTTTGCTCATGTGGTTACTCATGCAGTGGGAAAGGAAGTGGTTCCCAGTAATCCCTGGAGATTTCTGATTGGTTTTTGGTGAGCTCATCTGGAATTCCCTACAATCTCCCTCCCCCCACCAAAAAGAGTGATGTCAACAGGAAAAGAGGCTGATGCAACCATGAGCAATTCACTTCTTCTGAAAGAGAAACTGGTTGTGGGTGTGTATGTAGAAGGGTGCTCATTTTGTGCATATAATTCTAGAGGTAGAAGGAACTTTCTCTTCTGTAGAGGAGCTACAATGTACATATTAAAGTAAACTTTTTATTCAACAGATTCCTGGCTTTCAGCAGGTTGATACTGTATTACTTAATACTGTATTAGGTTACTAATGTCAGGAGTCTTTTAAGAAGCTGACTCGGTTGATCCTTTTTGTTCTGAGAGCCCCATTACCTTTTAATCTCAGTTGGATTCCTGTTACGTGTATTAGCAGTGTAAACCATAGTGGGTTTACTTTACGTGGAAACCATTTGGAATTACCACCATGGTGCATAATGCCAAAGTACCTATTTGAGGTAGAGCTAGATCCTTGAGGTGAAACTGTATCTCAATGTAATTCTCCATAATTCAGTTTGAAGTAAATGTTTTGAAAAGTGTTGCTTCTGTTTCTGCATGTTTGAGAGTACCGTATTTTTCGCACCATAGGACGCACTTTTTCCCTCCTAAAAAGCAAGGGAAAATGTGTGTGCGTCCTATGGAGCGAATGCAGGCTTTCGCTGAAGCCTGGAGAGTGAGAGGGGTCGGTGCGCACCGACCCCTCTCGCTCTCCAGGCTTCAGGAAGCTATCCGCTAGCCGCGGCTAGCGGAGCGCTGCATTAATCCCGAAGCTTGGGGCGCGCCTGAAGCAGAGCGCCCCTCGCGCCAGGCATACATCCGCAGAGTGGGGAGCCTTGCAGGAGTTCCCCACAAGGCTCCCCACGCTGCGGATAGCAGCCTGCTGCCTGGCGGGTGGGGCGCCCTGAAGCAGAGCGCCCCTCGCGCCAGGCATACATCCGCAGAGTGGGGAGCCTTGCAGGAGTTCCCCACAGGGCTCCCCACGCTGCGGATAGCAGCCTGCTGCCTGGCGGGTGGGGCGCCCTGAAGCAGAGCGCCCCTCGCGCCAGGCATACATCCGCAGAGTGGGGAGCCTTGCAGGAGTTCCCCACAAGGCTCCCCACGCTGCGGATAGCAGCCTGCTGCCTGGCGGGTGGGGCGCCCTGAAGCAGAGCGCCCCTCGCGCCAGGCATACATCCGCAGAGTGGGGAGGCTTGCAGGAGTTCCCCACAGGGCTCCCCACGCTGCGGATAGCAGCCTGCTGCCTGGCGGGTGGGGCGCCCTGAAGCAGAGCACCCCTCGCGCCAGGCATACATCCGCAGAGTGGGGAGCCTTGCAGGAGTTCCCCACAAGGCTCCCCACGCTGCGGATAGCAGCCTGCTGCCTGGCGGGTGGGGCGCCCTGAAGCAGAGCGCCCCTCGCGCCAGGCATACATCCGCAGAGTGGGGAGGCTTGCAGGAGTTCCCCACAGGGCTCCCCACGCTGCGGATAGCAGCCTGCTGCCTGGCGGGTGGGGCGCCCTGAAGCAGAGCTCCCCGCCCGCCGGACAGACATCGGCCAGCCCCACAAGCTTGGGGGACAGCAGGGAGGCGCAGCGCCACTATCCCGCTGTTCCTCGACCTGGTTCGGTTTCCCTGACCTGCTTTTGGGGGGGAAATAAAGGGGAAATTTTTTTCCTTTATTTCCCCCCAAAAAAACTAGGTGCGTCCTATGGTCAGGTGCGTCCAATCGTGCGAAAAATACGGTAGATGTTTGGCTCTAAATAGAGAACCCTGGTCTCTGCATTAGTAAAGCAAGTGCTTCACAAGAAGGAAGCCTTTTTGGTGTACTGAAGCAGATTTTTTGTATGGTGACTTCTCTTCATGACAGAGCACCCTCTATGTGTCCTACCAAAAATCAAAAATTATTTTTGCAATACTATGAAAGCCAGCGGGTATGGCATTCTATTATTCAAAGGAGGGGGGTTTCATTGTCTGTAAGAATACTTCTTTCATGCCTTCATTTCAGTGCAGGAGGGGACCCAGTGGGTACAAAGAAAGGCCCTTGCAGGCACATGTGTGCCACATTGGTAACCCCTATTGTTCTGAATACCTATTCTTGCAGCTTCTGGGAATTCAGGGTGTGATTAGATGCTGCAGTTTGCAGGTACAGCATAAGTCTACTTTGTAGCCTTTTTAATGGTAAGAGAATTCTGATCCTTGGGTGTTGCATATTAATCATGGGGCCAATGTACAGTCATGTTTCTGGGGTGGTGTAACACCAAGCAGGCATGATGTGATTATCAGCCTCTTCTCACACCCACATATGATTTGTTTGCACACAAGGATTTTGTAATCTACCATTCAAAGCTGAGAATGGAAATCAGGAAGTTTTTGTTTCTTGGTATAATGAGTTCATTCAACCCCAAAGCAAGCTAAGGAGTGGTGAGGACTGGCATGTAGAAAGCTTCACCTGAAACCTGTAGTTTCTCTTGACACCACCTCCATAATTTATACAAGGTCTGATCCACTGCACTACTTGATCACTTGTATCTAAACAAATGTTGGTTTAACTTCCCATGAAGGGAAATGAACTATATTTGTGGGATTGCATTGAAAACTAATTCCAGATTACCTGCTCTTCTGCAGGATGAACAGATCGACTGGGACAAGCCAGTTCTGTCCCAAACTGAGATTGAGCAAAGGATAAAAGAATACAACAGTCAGATCAACAGCAACCTCTTCATGAGCTTGGTAAGTTTCAGGAGACATATAATTCTTAGCCCTTGTATAACTTAGTAAGGTTAAAAGGTAAAGGACCGTTGGATGGTTAAGTCCAGTCGAATTTGACTATGGGGTGCAGTGCTCATCTCCACTTTCAGGCCGAGGGAGCTGGCATTTGTCTGCAGTCATGTGGCCAGCATGACTAAACCACTTCTGCCACAACGGGACACAGTGATGGAAACCAGAGTGCATGGAAACATCATTTACCTTCCAGCCACATTTACCTATTTATTTACTTGCGCTGATATACATTTGAACTGCTAGGTTGGCAGTTTTACCTGTATAACTTGGTAGCTGAGCTTCGGAGGGCTATGTCTGCATTTGCTGTCCCATCATTGTAATCCTTAAAATGAAAACTACTGTATAGCAATCATCGCAAGCATATTCCATCCCTGTTTTGATGGCATCCTGTATTTGTAAAAAAAACCCTGTTCATTCCAAGGTTTGTGAGAATTAACTTTGGCTTCTTTGCCCCTCAGAGACACTGACTTGTAGCCTGTTTTTATTCTTACTTTTACAACCATGTGACCCTCATGCAATGCTTACTGTACTTCTGCTCCTACAGAACAAAGATGGTTCCTATACTGGTTTCATCAAGGTGCAATTAAAGCTGATACGGCCTGTCTCAGTACCTGCCAATAAGAAGGCGCCCTCTATCCAGGACACCAGGAAGTGCTCCTCACGCAGCCAGGCAGTAAAGCGGCGCACCTCATTCTACCTACCCAAGGACACAATCAAGCACCTGCATTTAATTTCTTGTACACGTGCCAGTGAGGTCATTGAAGCTCTGCTGAAGAAATTCATGGTAGTTGACAATCCCCGCAAGTTTGCCCTCTTTGAGAGAACAGAAAAGGATGACCAAGGTACCTGATCTCCCCCTTCCCAGTTTTTTGAGAAGCCAACATGTAACATATTGCAGACTTCTAAACAGCAGCTTGCCTAGTAACCTGCAGCAAATAAAAATTGGTTCCAGTTGGCCAGGAAAGGAAGGTTTTATCAGATGGGAAGAAGTTCATTTCTTTGCTTAGGTTGTTAGAGTGCAGTGAACAACTAACATAAGTGTTAATGAGCAAAGAGGCTAGTAAAATTTTGTGGGCCCTTAATTTTTGCACTTACTTGTGAAGCTGATTTTTAATACATTGTCTGAAGCCAAGTGATGTAAGCTTAGCAATTAGTCCTAGAATAAGAAGAGGTTGAGAGAAAGCAGTCCGTAAATCATACAGAGCAAGTTTGTTCACTTTCTACTGAAGATTCTAAATATAGTTCTGACTTCATTTTTGAAGTTTCTGCTGATGTAGCAGAGAAGCTTTATATAAGACTGTATTCTCATTATTGTTAATTATAGGTCTGTATTAGAGTGTGTCTCATCATTTTATGTTGCTGCTGACTGAGGCAGGCTGGAAGGAAGAAAAGCTGAATCTTCCTTACATCTGCTTTTCCTGACCTGTTCCCTGCAGCACTGCTTACTAAAAGAAATGGAAATGGAAAACTAGTAGATTAACAGCACCCTCTGCTGGCAAAAAATAGACTGCTTAAAGTAAACAAGGGCCAATCTGATTTGTCCAGGTGACTGTTATACAGAGTCAGGGTGATTGAGTTCTTCATTTAATTCCACTTCTAATGTTCTTGTGTGTCAGTATATCTCCGCAAGCTTTCTGATGAGGAGCAGCCCCTGCGTCTCCGGCTACTAGCTGGTCCTAGTGAAAAAGCACTGAGCTTTGTCCTGAAGGAAAATGAAACTGGAGAAGTCAATGTGAGTATTTGTGTTTATGGTTTGTCTGAGGTTCCATGTCAAGTTATGCAGAACTGACAAAGCCTATAATATTTGCTATCAAGTTAACTTATCTTTATCTCAGTAGATAAAAGAAGGGCACTCATGCTCCTAGTTCCAGTTGTGTGGTTGGCTTTAACTAGTGATGCAGAGTAGAAACTTTTTCACCACAATTATTTTTCTTGCAGAAAACATTACATTTCTAAAAATGTATTCTTTAACATAATCAGTGGATACAAATTTGTACTCTGTCAGGAAGTTGTACCTTGAACATACATGGTGCACAGCTCTGTGGGTTTGCAAAAATTAGTAACAGCTGCCAGTGCTACATTATTTTTCTTTTTTAAAAAATTGGGGTATGTAGGGATGCAATATGTGCTATTTGTCATCCCTTAAAATATTTACATGTGTTCCAGTAAAAAAGGCCCTTTTGAGTAAAGCTTTGGTTCAAACAGAGCATTTAAACTGAATTAAATTATTCCAGCCTTTCCCCCAATCAAATAGTTGAGTTTTATGGTTGGAAAAACTTGAAGTCAAACATGCTGAACTGGATGCCAATTAATGCTGGGGATCATAACACCTTTTGATTTAATGTATTTCAGAAAAAAACTACGGCTAATTTATAAGTATGAACAAAAGCAGCAACATACATGCTATCTGTTCTTGTTTCATGTTGACACATGATACATTCTAATAGATGGGAGCTTGAGGGGTTTTTAAGTTAAGGGCTGAACCTTCAGTAAAAAAAAGAATATTCTCTAGAGCATGATTTAAAAATTCAAACATCGTGGCTTGATGACACTTTATTGCCCCATTGAAAATGACCCAGGGACTTAATTGTAGAACAAGATTGATTGTAGAGCAGAGCTGTTAAAGATGATGTTCATGGTAGAAAAAATCTCACATAATGGAATAATGTGGTAGAACATAGTTCCTGTTCTACTCATAGACGCTGTTGATTAATTAATTCCCACGGTCAAGAGTGTATAACATGGGAAAATGAATTATAAAAGGATCTGTTCTACACTGTTCATAGGGATGTCTTAGCATTTGCAATAACAAATGCTTACTTTAGGTTAAAATCTTACCTGAAATCTTGAAAATGCTAGTTATCTGTGCAGTCCTGTTTCAGTATTGTTCCTGAATCTTGGAGCGTTGTGAAATCCAGATATACTACCCTTATACACACTCTGGCTATTTTTCTGCCTTGTTCTACATGCATTCATCATTGACCCCTTGCACCTCTTGCCACAAGTCTAGATTCCCTCCTTACCAGTAAAGCTGTGCTTCTACCTGGAGTACCACTGAGCTCATGACTGTAATACTAATACAGGTACCATCAGCACTGTGGTCACTACTTCCTTTTCACATTTTTCTGCAGTGGGATGCCTTTAGTATGCCTGAGCTACAGAACTTCCTGCGTATCTTGCAGCGTGAAGAGGAAGAGCATATTCGACAGATCCTGCAGAAATATTCCCATTGCCGCCAAAAGATGCAAGAGGCTCTGGCCACCCGCACACCAGGTTGACAAGGTGCTCCATCCCAGACCCAGCACTCCAGTAAATATAAGATGCCAGATGCAGAGAAGTGGTGAAGCCAAGAAGACTACGAGTGAAGCGATCCTGCGATTGTGTGGGTTGAATGTATCTCTGGAGGGGCGTAGGGTGGGAAGGGACAACAGGGGTTTGTGAGCCCGTGACTGGTGCATGTGTGTGTGCTCTCCACGGAGTGAGTGGTTAATAGAGATGTTGCATGCATGATGCAATGGGATCAGTTGGGGAAGTAAGGAAGTGCCTGTGGTATGTGTTTGAAGATGAGAATTTGAGTAGCCTTGCTACAGCAGCTACTTTCAAAGTGCCAGGATGCTAATGCCACTTTTATACCTACAGTGTGTCCAAATGAGGGTTATGTGGACTTGGTGTAAAGATCACTTGAGATTTAACATAAGCAAAATAAATCAAAGTGGCCTCAAACTCTGATGTATTCCCAAGAAGGGAGGTGGCCTTAGAAAGCACCTTCCTTCAAAATATCATTTTTGTATTTCTATTGGAATCAAACTTTGAAGGCCCATGGATTGATCTATATGTTCAATCATGTCTTTATTTGTCGATATTGATACTGATTCATATAACAGTAAGACTGCTAGCAGAATAGAACTACCTGCCTATATGGACTTTGCTCAGACTGTGGTCATAAAAAACAATGAAGAAAAAGTTTGTTGACTCCCATCTCAGATGGATCTGAATAGGAGTCAAGAGTAATTGAACCAGAATCAAAAAATGCCAAAGGAAACTCTGATTAGCAGAACCCAAAGAAAAGGCAGAGTTCCTGATTATTTTTCTGATACATAGGAAAGGACATGCAGACCAAAATGCACCACAATTGCAATAAAAATAGTATCTAGAAATTATATTTGGACTATGGTTGATTCCTCAGAAAAAAATGACTATAAAAAACAATATAATATAGAATAGTATGGTAAGAGCAAATAACCCATGGAAGAAGGAACAGAGAGACACTTTTTATTGCCCAGACAGAATTGTTCTCTAGTTATTAAAAATCTGAAAACCAGGGATGTAACATCATCAGGATTCAGATTTCTCTTCTGCTGAAGGCAACCATAGCTTTGGCCACCCTCCTTTATATGTTGCAATCTCTCATAGACATGCATGAGAGGCATTGGTGTATGTCTTGAAAGGCAACCTTGACTTGGGCACGACCTGGCACTACTACTCTGTGTAGTAGCTGAACTTCATTGGTGGAGGGGGTATTTGTACTTCAATAAGTGTTTTGTTCTTTTTAAAGTCCGAAACACTCTGAAACACTCTCCAGACCAGGTATCCACAGGAAAATGGACCTCCTAGTCTTGGCTGACCCTTCTGGAGAGTAGTTTTTCAAATCAAGACTGTCTTGTTATCTGTCTTGAGAATCCAATGGATTAAAAACCTTGGGGGCTCAGGTTATGAATGGTGCTGCTTGTATACAAATCAATAAAAGATTCAGGGGTGAGAAATGTGTGGTGTAATATGTGTTTGAGAACTACTACTTTGTTGGGACAATAAGGTCATTCCACAGTTGATAAACTAGAGAAGTATAAGTAGAAAATGCAGTTCTCCCATTAAGACTGTACTCCTCTTCTGTGCTCTGGCCGTTTGCCACCCACCTCTCAGATTTCCACAAGGACATCCAACAGTTGGTATGAAATCAAAAAGTAGATATATGATAGATTAGGGTCAAATCAGGGTCCACCACAACTTTGAATTACAGCATCCTAGGATGGTTTCAGTTTGGTGTAGATGCCAATGAGAGAATCTCTAAAATGCAATCCTTATTTTTCAAAACATTTTCTGCTGCTGATTGCCCCTTCTGATACCCAAACTATATTTCAAAGCAAGAAGCAGTTTGTATGTAAAGGTAAAGGACCCCTGACAGTTAAGTCCAGTCGCGAACGACTCTTGGGGTTGCGGCACTCATCTCTCTTTACTGGCCAAGGGAGCCGATGTTTGTCCACAGACAGTTTTTCCAGGTCATGTGGCCAGCATGACTAAGCCGCTTCTGGTGAAACCAGAGCAACGCACAGAAATGCCGTTTACCTTCCTGCCGGAGCGGTACCTATTTATCTACTTGCACTTTGACGTGCTTTCAAACTGCTAGGTTGGCAGGAGCTGGGACCGAGCAACGGGAGCTCACCCCAGCGCGGGGATTCAAACCGCCGGCCTTCTGATCGGCAAGCCCTAGGCTCAGTGGTTTAGACCACAGCACCACCCGCGTCCCCAGTTTGTATTAAGGTGACTATTGGCTCTGGAATTGAAGCAGAATAGGTGACGCCTAAACAAAATGCCTTCCTTAGAACAGACAGTTGTTGAGCTCTCAAGACCCCACAGGACATCACATGCAGAAGATGTTGATGCAGTTCTGTAAATCCATGTATTTATTGGTTAATAAGCCTTTTATATCTCCCACAACTGCCTTGGTGCCTGCTTCCAATAATGTTGTCAGGTACATTGGGATCCACAAGCCATTTCATATTATTTATTTCATTTTGCATATTTATAAACACTTCATAGCCAAAGGTACAATAAGATAAAATATATAAAGACACATTCAAAAAACAATAAAACTTTCTTTTTCATACCTTGCAGTTCAGGCCTAGGCAGGATAGAGTACTGTACTTAACAAATATCACCTGCAAAACAAAAATCCGGTGTGGCTGCTGGCTACCAAAGTGGTCTGCTGAAGGCACAGCAGACTGCACATAAACCCCAGAATATCATAGAGACTCCCTAAGGACCAGAGACAGTGTCATCCATATCTCAGTGCTGCAGAATCCTCAGTCCTTGTCAAATTCTGGCCATACAGTTCCTCTGTACTTAATGAATTGCTCTTTGTCAAGCTTGCGGGTTGGGCGCCATCCTGCTGGCAAAATTATTTTTCAGTCCAATAACTTGTGAACTAGATTTTTATAGCCAAAGCATGGGTCCTTTTGCATGTGATTCTCACAAAACACTTCAATACATCTCCATTTTCAACAACAGGAAAATGTATGCTGTGAAAGGACTTAAAAGTTACCCAGTTCAAGAACAATTCTGAACTGGATTTGTCATTACTAGTGATGTCATAGCCAAATCAGGCTATATAGTGTCTTATGAACGTCATAGGAGCCTGCTGGATGAGGCCAATGACCCATCTAGTCCAGCATCTTCTGACAGTGACCAACCAGATCGCTGTGAGAAACCCACAAGCAGGATTTGTGCTCAAGAGTACTTCCCCAACTCCTGTGGTTTCCAGCAGCTGGTTGGTATTCAAAAGCATTACTGCTTCCAAAATGACATCCAGTTCATTATGTGATTCCCATTTCAGGTTGGTGGTTCATATTATCAAGCTGACAACCCAGTGTAAGAGGGGCAGATGTAAAAGATCAAGGGAAAAATGCCAGTGAATAGGATTTTTTGCATAATTTAGGGTATGAGGGATACATTCTGCCTCTGAAATACAGTGGTACCTCAGGTTACATACACTTCAGGTTACAGACTCCGCTAACCCAGAAATATTACCTCAGGTTAAGAACTTTGCTTCAGGATGAGAACAGAAATCATACGGCAGCAGCGGGAGGCCGCATTAGCTAAAGTGGTGCTTAAGGTTAAGAACAGTTTCAGGTTAAGAACAGACCTCCAGAACAAATTAAGTTCTTAACCCAAGGTACCACTGTATACTTTTGGCCTGAAGATCAAAAGAGGTGGATTTTCAGTGCAGCCCTAATAACTGAGGAGAGAGAGGAAGACCGCTGATAATTTTGTTTACGTCTCAGCCTTAAATATATTTTCATGGATGCAGTTTATATTGTTCTGGAAATAGAAATTGGCTTGGATATGCAATTGCTATGGACTTTTAAGCCATTTTTTGCTTCACCTTTCCCCAAACACTGCATCACACTGCACCTGTTTATTAACATGTTTGTTGGGAATAAGTCCCGTTGACTTGAGGTAGGTTTTTCAGCATTGCAGCATAAAATCATATATAAAAATGTAACAGAAATTGGAAGCGTACCAGTGAGGCCATTGAAGCTACAAATAAGTAGGACTGCAAATTTGGGTATTTCTTTGTTAAAATAATTTAATATAGGTAATCTGAATTTCTTGAATGACAGTTTATTTTTACCAGAAAGGTAATTTGTTTGGAAACCAGTTCACATACTGACCTCGCTACTTGCATCAGTCTGCTTGTAGCAGTATTTGCATTAATGGAGGCCAGTCATCTTAGGTGTGTTGGAAGTGTAGTTTTGAGCACTGGACTCTGATGGAAGAATTATAGCTGTCGATCTCAATCGTCCTATTGAGAACATGGATCCTGCTTCCCCCACCCACTCTCGCCCTACACAGGCAGCCCGCTCTCACCTCCACAAGGGAGCGGAAGTTGCGTCACGCCGCGGCCCCGCTCCAGAGCGGCGCTTTCGACCTTCTTTTGGAAGCGGACTTCCGGAGGCGGCGGACCTGGAAGTTGCGTCGCCGGGAGAGGGGCGGAGCTTTCCGGTGCGGGGAAGGTGCCGTTGCCAGCAGCCTCCCCGGAGGCACCGGCAGGCTCCTCTCCCTCCCTCCGCTCCCCTTTCCCGGCCATGCGGCCGCTCTGAGCCATGGGCGCCAGCGGCTCCAAGTCCCGGGGCCTCTGGCCCTTCGGCTCGGGCGGGCCGGGCGGCTCCGAGGGGCCGGGCGGGGACCAGGCTCTGGCCCGGGCGCGGGGACTCTGCTCGGCCACCCCCTTCGTCTTCACCCGCCGCGGGTAAGAGCAAAGCCGGATGCTGCTGCTGCCGAAGGAGCCGCGGGAAAGCGAGGGAGGGAGGCCGCCCTGACCTGCCCGTAGACCTTGCAGAGGCGGCGGCGGCGTCGCGGCTCCATCTCAACCCTCCCCGGTGCTCGTCCGCTTTCCTAACCCCTGACCCCGGTGCGACGCAGGGACTGGCCAGGCTGCTTCCTTCCCCTTGCGACCGCCTCATCCAGTGGACGGAGATGCGGCGCTGACCTTATGCCAGGGAAAGCGGGTTTTTCTTTCCCGCGGGAGAGGCTCCGCCTGGCGCTTCTGGGGCCGCTTTCTGAAGCCTCCCTTGCGCCCATGGGTCCCTAACATGTGCCGCTTGCAGCTCCCCCCACCCGCAGTGGTGTCCGGAGTCTTCCTCCTCGCTCTCTCCCTCCCCCTTGCAGAAAGCCTCGTGGGCGCATGTTGCAAGTTCGGTAGTTAAAGGGCTCTGCCGGCCTTCAGCTGGTCTCTCTAAGGTTGTGGTGCCCGAAGAGTTTGCCGGGCAAAGGGCGAGATTTTGTTTTCTGCGCGCCATCATGGTGCAAAGAGGTTTCATGGAGGTAGGGGCAATGTTCAGCTACTGAATATTGGCTTCCAGGTAATAGTATCTCCTTGTGCATGCCTCCTGGATTTAGATAAGACTGTCTAACGCTCTGTTTTCCTTGTTGCCTGACATTTGCTTTATAGCACCTCTTTGCTCCAAAGCTCACCTCATACTCTTTTTATGTAGATGTTGAATTGCAGCCTGAAGTATTTGGCAACAACAAACCATTCTGTAAAACCACCTAGGTGTTTTTTGAGAAATGTAGAAAGTTTTTTGGACCAGTTTGTGGGGATAAGCCTAGATTTATTCCGAGCTTGTAAAGTCACTAGCATAGCAAGAAATGTGACAAGCGCATTCTAGTGGCTGGGAAATAGTGCCTCCATTAGGTCCTTTTGCACTATTGTTCCCTTGCCAGCTCTTAAATTAGTAAATTTTCAGCTGTGCCAGAATGCCTGCCTTCTTCCAAAGTAATGACTGGCATCTGTATTTCCATTCTAGCTAGGCTACTGGCCAGATGTTGAATCAAATGCCTTTGTTGGCAGACTGGCTGCAAAATTTCTATATCACGGAAACAAAGGTGTCATTTTCATTTTGAGTTGCACATTTTTGCTATTTTCTATTTTCTCATTCCTCCCCCCCCCCCCTCAATGTATCCTGAGAATTCCTGTGGATTTTCATACAGTCTGCTATGAATGTGGCAATACAGCAAAGAAATGAAAAAGTTGCTGAATTCTGAACACTGCTTTGCTGAAGCAGTTGAGTATGTTAGTGAGGAATGTTCAAATTTAGACTTGATAGAATTCCAGTTTCGTAAGCTTTGGGCAGTTCTTTAAAAGTGGCAGAAATACCGTTTTAACCATTCTGTTGCTGGTCAGGAGCTGTTGGCATTTATGTAGCAGAAGTGGTTATCCAATTCTGTCAGCATCTTACCTCCAATAAATATGTTAAGAAATCAATCATTATGGTTAATTATGATTAATTCTAGTTAAATGCCCATTCTGCTTAAATGCAACCATGACACTTTTCTACGCTTTGGTTTTGCCATGATATAAACTTGTTTTAAATCAAATGCTGTCTCCCTGAAGAGAATCTGACATCTTGTCACTTCAGTTGTTCCACCAAGTGTTTCTCTTTTTACTCTTGGCAAAAATTAATCAGGTTTGTAAGGTAGTCTTCAATATGTGTCTGCACATACCTTGAAGTGTTACTATGTTAGAGCATCTGTTTTGCATACAGAAGGACCCAGAGTCAATTCCTAAGATCTCCAGGTAGGGTTGGGGAAGATCTCTACCAGAAGCCTTGGAAAGTTGATGCCCGTCATTGTAGATAATATTGAGCTAGATGGTCTGACTTGATAGAACACAGCTTTTTATGTTATTACTGGGATGGAATATGATCTCAAGAATTGCCATCTGTTTGATGGGACTGCGTTCACTGTGAGTTTTGTGAAAAAGTTCATTTGTTCTGTGTAAACTATTAGTGCAAGGCTGGGCAACCTGTGGTAATACTGGTTGGGAGAGTAGGTTGATTAGTAGTAGTATGGTTTCTGCTCCTTTTAGACAACCGTCGTGCAGAATTTCCCCTCACAATTAACCTTCTCCTTACTGTAGTGCAAGGGATGAGGAGCTAAGCAAATGGGTGGCAGCAACAGCTGCCAGCTAGCTGGCTTGCTACTAGCTCTCAGCCGCAGATTTGAAAAGCAGCTGCTTTTGCTTCTTCTGTCTGAAGCTTTTTCTAAATGTTTTTCATTTCTTCGCAGCTCTATGTATTACGATGAGGATGGTGACCTTGCCCATGAGTTTTATGAGGAGACAATAGTCACCAAAAATGGGAGAAAGCGTGCCAAGCTGAAAAGAATCCACAAGAACCTGATACCTCAGGTAACACAATCAGAAGTAAAAGGGAGCTGTTGCAAAGTGGTTTCAAGCTAACACTTGAGGATACTGAGCAACAAGAGAGTCTCTGAGTTTATACCAAGGGTAGCTAACCTGCTGCCTTCCAGCTATTTCTGGATTCCCATCAACCCCAGCCAGTGGTCAGGCATGATGGGAGCCGTAGAGATCTGGAGGCCCACACATTGGTCATTCCCATGTGATTCCTTTGAATTTTCATAGAAGTGGTTTTCTACCTTGCCAGCTTTATAGTACAGTAGTACCTCGGGTTACAGACGCTTCAGCTTACAGACTCCACTAACTCAGAAATAGTACCTCGGGTTAAGAACTTTGCTTCAGGATGGGAACAGAAATTGCACAGTGGCAGCAGGAGGCCCCATTAGCTAAAGTGGTACCTCAGGTTAAGAACAGTTTCAGGTTGAGAACGGGCCTCCAGAATGAATTAAGTTTTTAACCCGAGGTACCACTGTATTGTCTTCTGGAATACTGGATTTGATTGTTTGTGGGGACACTAAGTACCAGCCTTCATGTCCAGCAACAATGGTTGCTTCTGTATTGGCCATCTTGAAATCACTACAGATGCAGTTCTAGGAGTCTTTGTCAACCTTCCCTGGGATTTTTTTTTTTTTAACGGTGACAAAACAACCTAATTTTAAAATGCTTGTTCAAGTTCTTGTATTCAGCAACTGTCACATTCTTGAAAGAACATCAGCCACTTTGAATTTCTCTCTTTTGAGCTAGTGATAAAAGACCCAGATGCCTCATTTCTGGAACTGGATTGTAGTAAATATGAGCACTTTCATAACATTCTATATTGGGTTATTGAGGATTTCGTAATGAATGATGGGAACATAATAAATATTTCATTATTGTTTGAAATGATTTTATCCTGCTTTTTTGCAACCTCATGTCAGCTTAGATCAAATACATTAGTCATATTGAACCAAAGTAATTTAAGACAAAGCAATCCGAGTTTTTAATAATAAGATTACATATCATGGCATAAATTAGCAGGCATATGATTTGCAACGTAGGTGAAATTTGTACCCTGTCTGGATTTAGGAGAAGAGAGAGCAGCTCCATTCTTCCTTAGGGAAGCGGTTCCACAACCTTGGGGCACTAATTCTTAGGATGAATTACTGTACATCACACCTGTGTAGGTGGCCCAAAGAGATATTAATGCTGCTGTTAGGTACGAATGTTGTTCTTGTAAGATCCCTTCATAGTAGTAAACACACATGGCCTAGATCCATGGAACTGTGCTCCCAAGAGTTTGAATTTGTGTTTCAAATGGCTTGAGGGAGTATCTGCTGTTGGAAGAGGAAAAATCAAACATTTCATTGGGTATGTCTAAAGTAGCTCATTGAGTCTCATCCCTTGCTGAAATCATGGGTAAAGTTTGCCTGATCAGTTTACCGTGAGAATGAGAGGAGGCTAAAAAGGCAAGCCTTACTGAACATGAACTGATGTGTTGGGAGGCTTGTGGAACTGCTTCTGGTTAAAACCAGTGCAAAATACTGGTGACTATAGCTGTGTAAATGAGCAGAGGAGAAAATAAGAGCTACTAGAGGATAAGAAAGCTGCAGTTGTAATGGACAGTGTTTTGCATCAACAACAAAAATTCAGGTTCTTGGGAGTCACAAGGTTCCCTATCATTACAGAGAAGGCAAGGCAGTGCTGCCTCAAATTTTAGTCAGAAAGTAATATGGCTTGTGATGACTTGGTAAAATTGTAGATGCCACTGGTTGGTATATGGTAGAATTTCATGCTGGAAACATGATGTGTAAAGTTCTGTTGGTTCTGGGCTCACTTGAATGAAACTCTTAATGATGATCCAGCACTTGAGAAGAGAAGGATAAAGAAGGCTTGTTCTTCTGTTGTCTGTCCTGTATGTGGACACTGCTTCCTTGGAGGTTTTTAAGCAGAAATTGGATGGTCATCTGTCTTGAATGCTTTAGTTGAGATTCCTGCATTGCAGGGGGTTGGACTAGATGACCCTCGGGGTCCCTTCCAACTCTTCAGTTCTATGATTCTGTGCCTATCTCAAGAGCTTCTGACACCTTTTGTTGAGCACTACAATCCGGAAGATAAGGAAAAAGGTAACTGTAAAGCAGTAAGTGTAAAATCTTCACTGTAGATGTACCTAAGTATGGGAAGTGTGGAGGGTCAGTTATGGCTGTCATAACCTGGGTTTGCTTTTGCCTTGACAAAAGGTTACTCTTCTATCCATCCTGATTGTGGACCTATTGAGCAGCTTGAGTCTTGTAGCTAGCACACCAAGGAACGTTGTTGGGTATGCATATAGTTCAATTGAAAATACAAGTCTGGTTATCTGGTGCTATTTATAGGCATTAACTATAAAAACCTTCCTGTGGCTACTGTTTCTATAAGCATCTTGGGGGGGTGTTCTTTGCTAATGCTTTTATATTATGGACTTCTAGAGGCTTCCATAACATCTTGCATTTGCCATTTTTCAAGTAAAAGTAGTGATGAAATATTTTCACTTCTGTGCTGTGGCTCTCAATATTGCTTGTGGCGTATAATTCTCTTGAGAAGTGCTGGACCAAGTTTGTCAAATACCACTAATGCATGACCAGTTAGTTTTATGAGGCAGTACTTGGAGGTAGCATACCTTCCAGTCAATTTATTGTTGGAAGAATTTGAATGCAGCCAGCGTGTCCTAGATTACCACATCTTGTCTTAATAAACTGAGATATGAACAAGTGTTTGCATGTTTGCACAAATCTGCTTTGTTCCTCCTTCATGCAAGGAGGCAAACAAGCCAGCAGGCCATTGTTAAACATAGCTTCCTGTTAAATGTCCAAACTGGGAAGTGTGGATTAATGGTTTCCAGTGAAGCCAACTTTAAACCTTCATCTCCTGACCTATCTGTAAGCTATGGTTTACTGCAGCTTCTTGGCTTGTTTGTCTGCTTGTGCATATAGAGGGACAAGGCAGATATATGAAGCTTGTTAGCATCTCCATTTGTTAATCCAAGATGTGATTATCCAAGTTTTTTCACTTGGCCAAATTCATATAAACTCACTTATTAGCCTTGCTTTAATCAGATGAGTTTACTTTCTAGTCCATTGGAAGCTTGGCGACTTTCTCCATTCCATTAGCATTCAGCAAGAATGGAAAACATCTGAATTACTTAAGGCCAAAGTAGATGGCAGCATGAAAGATGATTGGTGGCAGGTTAAATTGAGTAAATGCCATGATTCTGAGAAGGGGGGATTATTTAAAAAATCTCCCCTGAATGCTTTTCTGTTCAAATCTCTCCTCTTCCCCCCTCCCCAGCTGCTATTTAACCTACAGGACAAAACCTATATAGGGACCTAATAACTTTGCAGTGGAAAGGAGGTTCCATTGGAAAATGGCATGGTGTGCAAGAGTTGAACATAAATACCTAATAAAGCAAAAAACAAAAAACATTAACTTCCTTCTCACAAACACATTTAAAAGGCCATAGAATGTTTAATTGGCCAAAGGCCTGCTTAAAGAGAAATGTTTTTGCCTGGCGACTGAAGATATGTATTGAAGGTGCCAGGTGAACCTTCCCAGGGAGAGCATTCCGAAAATGGGGAGCCACTGCAGAAAAGGCTGCATTCTCACGTTGCTGCCCTCTGAGCCCCTTGTGGAGGGAGCACACAAAGAAAACCTCATGTGATGATTGCAGGGTCCAGGTCAGTTCATATGGCGGGAGACGGTCCTTGAGGTATTGAAGTAACTGGCCGTACATTTCCAGCTCATGCAGTTTTCTGATCCTTTATCTCAATTTGTTCCTGTCTAGTTTCTAGGTAGAGTTCATATCCATGACCTAACACAAATAGCCCAGTTGCTTTGGTATGGCTTTTGGGCCAGAAGTCATTAAGCAAGGAACTGTATTAACTCGACTGGCACCATGTCCCTTTATTCCACATCATTTTTAGCCTGATTTCCAAGTGGCATTATCTCATCCTTGTTGCATCTTTCTCTTTACAGGGCATAGTGAAACTGGAGCACCCTCGGATACATGTGGACTTCCCTGTTATCATCTGTGAGGTCTGAGCCATGGAGGGCAGTGTGAACTGTCAGTGTGTGCTATCAAGGCACCTTACTTGCCCAGTTTTACTGTACCTCACGTAAACCAAGCTAGGCAGCCACGTCTCCCTTCAGAGTGATGGATCAAGAGCACAGACGCATGGTTAGCTTTGAAGCTTGTCTGCTAGGATGAGGCGGCAACGGCTACGGCACTGACGGCATCATGGGATCGTATAATCAGGAATAGCATTGGCTAGGAATGTGTGTTGGTAGGACCTGTGTCAAGTGAGATGTTTGGCCTTGTTTAGTGACCTGCTCAAAAAAATCCCCCTTGCTGAATTGAGTGAAATCCAACAGATTCCAAGTGTCTTGAGACCACGGAGAACCGACCTGCACCTTTTTCTGACCGGGTGGCCTGCTTTCTGAGTTCCCCATCAGTATTCTTTAAATGCTGACAACGAAGTTTCTGTTTATATGCTGTATATGAGAGTAAAGGTGAGCAGTAAGCAGCTTGTGCTTCTCCACCCCTTTCCTCAACGTAACATAACTGAATAATCTAATGCTGTACTGTACTTGGAGGGGTGGAGGATGATAACAGAGCTGTACCTAACAGAGTTGTCCAAGGCAGGGTTCCCTATTGAAACAGACTGATGTGCAAGCCTTGCTCCCCCACTCTCTAATATCTTCCTAGTGAGTTGCACTATTTCCTTTGCAGGCAGTGTCTCTTTCAACTTCACTGCTTGGAAAATTCCACTGACTTCTTCGTATGCTGTGGCACATCAGTAGAGGCTGTTGGCAGCAGCAGCATCTGAGCTTGCAGTTTTCCTGTGGAGCCTTACCAAACAGGCCACCTCTTAGAAGGCGTTTGTCGACAGGTTCTGGTTTCGTTCCAAAGTAGACTTCCTTCTTGTGAATCTGCATCTTGTGACTGGGTTGTATTCAACTGGCTTTTACATGGGAGTATTCCCATTAAAATTAATAGACCATGGTGAATTGGTCATGGTAATTAATTTCAGTGGGTCTACTCTGAGTAAAAAGTGGAGAGTGCAAGGCAGATTGCCATTTCCCTCCCCCACTCCATTCTTACTGCTGACATTTCTCTCTCTCTCTCTCTCTCTCTCTCTCTCTCTCTCTCTCTCTCTCTCTCTCTCTCTTAAAGCAGAAATAGGTAACACTGTCCTTTTAATCCTTAGGTTTTGCTGTTGGCACTAAGGCAACTTACGTTGCTTTGATCAAAATGTTTACCAACCTGATTGTATGCTTCCCCTGCTCCTTTCCTCCAAAGGAAAACAAAACAAAACAATAATGTACTGTGATCTTCCTTTGACAGTCTCCTTGACTCTTTGGATTGGGCCAGGTATTGCCTGATATGGGAGAATGCAGCACACTTTAAAGGAAGGCTATGTGTGTTGGGAGGGCTCTACCCTTTCCCCCAATGTATGAATGTGAAATGTTTGGTTTGTAGGGCCACTTCCCAAACTTGACTTGAGTACCACTGGTAGCTATATGTGCTGAAGTGGTACACCTGCCTCTCCTTCCCAAGTTTTTGCTTCTAAGATTTAGAGCTACCTGCTGCTGAAAACTGAACAGGCAAAACCCTGTCAGAGGCACTCTTTATCTTTTGAAGACGGTTTCATATGCAATGCCTGCCTGCCTGCCTTTTCTGCCAACTCTCAGAATTTATATAAAGCTTTAAAACCGAATTGTGGGCGAGTTAGCTGCAAGAGTTGGTTCATTGCACAGCATATTTTCCTTCCCGGAGCATGTCATTGCCTTTCTGAGCACTTCAGGCATTTGCTACCTCAATGTTTAGTTTAAATTTGCTGGTGCAAAGCTGTGCCTGCCAGCAGCATCAATAAGTTTATGTCATCTCTGCACCTACATGGGAATCCTTTTTAAGCACTACAAACCAGGTTAGAAACAGGGTGGAGTTTAAGTGGCAATGTTGACTGAGCTCTCTATTCAGTGACTGTCACATTTGCCTCGCTGTCGCCCTTTCAACTGTATGTCGAGGGTTGTATGTTAGGATTGTTCCTTAGTGCACGGTGGCTTCCTGAGTTGCAGCTGCTCTTCCATGCAGAACTTGTGTATTACTATACAGGTGTAGAACTATACAGTTAACCATAAAAGGGTAAGAGCATAAGCTGTTGGCATTGGCCCCGTGTCATATTTCCATCCTCCATCTTCACGTGTCACTTATCTTTTGGTTGAATCTCATTTGGGTAATGATGGGAAGCTGGCATCTTTATCCTTCATTGGGGAAGGGAGTGTCCACTACCAAAACAAGAGCATCCCGGGGGTGGAGGTGTGTTTGCGACACTCATTGGAAAGCAAAGCTCTGCCTCTGCATTATTGTGCTTTACGAGTTGCAAGCTGAAATCAGTGGGAGGAGACTTCCTTATTCTTGAACAGTATAGTTGACAACAGATATCAAGCCTGCCGTTTAGAAGTTTTGCCCCACAGCTAGTTCAGAAGAAGCACTTTGCTGTATGTGAGGGTTGTTTGTTGCATCTTCATACTAGAGAGTTTTCTCTGTTACATAGAGATTTTTCTCTGTTACATGGGACTTGATAGTCATGAGATACTGGGAGTGAAAGGCTCAGTGGTGACACCCTTTGCAATTTCCTAAAATACCCAATTTATGTTATTTCATTAGCTGTCTTGGTTTTGAGCAAGCAAATACCCTGTGGTCAGAAAAGAACTGTGCAATGTTGGCTTTCATTTCCCCCGCCACTTCTAGTGCTTATATCCATCCTGCTGGGGACCTCCCTCCTACTGGAACCTAAATGGAGCCTGTATCCAGAGAAAGCTTCATTTCTGCCTAGCTTGAAATTTCTCCTAAGATGTAGCAGACTCCCTGGAGCTACCGGCAGCTGCTTTCAATCCATTTCTCTAAAAGGCTGGCTTGCCCACTGAGACTGTAGCTGTGCAGTTAAGACTTCCTGGATTTTATAATCCTACCGATCCTGTCCCTCTCATTGTGCTTTCTGGCAGCCCCATTTCTCTTGAGAGTGGCAGCTGTTGTCAGGCTTGGGGAAGACGGCTTTATACAGGATGCTGATAATGTGAAAGTTGGTGTAAATAAAATATATATATATTATCACTATTGTTGGAACAAGCAAAAAGTTCTATTTCCTTTTTTATTACCCTTCTGTGCATATGTGGTTGTGTAGAAGACCCGAACCCACTAGCACTACACTTCCTGCTCCTATAGCGTACGGATAGGAACCCTGAAGGCAAATGTGTAAAATATTTATGGTTTGTTTCTCTGCCTTGAAGTGCATTTGTTGAATTTTGTTAAATTTCAATAAAATTATTTGTAAGTCCCAGAACTTTACTTTCTGTTTCTGATTGTCAATTGGTAGTGGATCATCACCCGTTAAAATGAAGGAACTGGTAGGCCCTTTTGATTCTAAATGAAAGTAAATCTCTTCTCTCTTTGTGCTGCTCTGCTAAGCAAGCTACCTTAAGGCACCCTGCTAATCTTGCCTAATGCTTGACCTTATTTTTCTGAAAACCAGCATTCTTAAATGGTTAGTTTTGTGGCTTGTGGCCTAAATGCATTTCAGACTATGAACTGATTTTTCTAACATTGTCTCTTGACTGTTTTGGAGCTTAAGTTCAAGCCATTGAGTTATGCTTAGAACTCAGTTTGTAAACAGAGCAGCCAGCGGTAGCTTAGTCCTCCTACAGCATCTCTGCAAATTTAAGCTTATCAAGCTTTACACAACTGTGCTGCCCTTGCATAAGGCTGTAAAGCCAAGTGCAGCTGCTGCTACTCTCATTCCAAATACAAATGTCCACCTACAGTCATTCCATTTGGAGTACTGATGGACAAATCGATCTTATTTCTGGTGTCTCAATTTTTCACCCATAAACCCATTCTAAATCTGCACATCTGTGACTTTAACTCCAAAAATTCATTTTAAAATGTTTTTATCTCAATGTACACATTTCTGAATGTATTTACTCTTAAATATATTTTTTTACACATTTTAGTACATTTCTTGAGTTGAGAACTGTATCCCAGAGAAATGGGAAATCTGAAGGGATTATTATGTTCCAATAAGTGTATTTGTTTGTGAGGTGCAAATTAGGTCAGTTTGCTTAAAAATGAGGGCCAAACAATTTTCCTTCCCTGACTTGGGGTAACTAATTACTGATCTCAGTTGGAATGATTTTCTATAGAAAGTAATTACTATCAATTGATTATACCAAAACATTGATTAATTGAAGTCCATTTACAAACCTTGGCTATCACTTGTTGATTGCTGCAGTCTGCAGTTGCTCTCAGTGGTTTGCAGAAAATTGAGTCCCACCACCCAAAATAAAGTAACTTGTCAACCTAAACAGTTCATAGATATATCTGTCTGTTTGATCCAAACTTGTCTGTAGGATGTAATGGTAGGCATACAGTAAAAAGAGTTATGTGACAAGTATGTAGATTAGAGTCTAGTAGTCTACAAAAGCTTATGTCACAATAAATTTGTTAGTCTTTAAGATGCCACAGGATTCTTTGTGTCTGTTGCAACAGGCAAATACCCTTCTGGAAGTTCTTAGGCACATATTATATGCAATATAATCAATATGATCTGTTGAAATATGGAGGCAATCTTATTATTGATGGAATTCAAAGAGATTATCTGGTTTCAAGGTCTTTCAATCTACTGCTGTAGAAGGTAATTGCTTGGAATTGTAATATGTGGACAAATTCAACACTTTATTCATGGTAGTGTACAATAGTTTGTACCATTAGAATCCGAATAAGAGTAGGTATGGTGAAAATCAATAAATACTATTATATCAATGATGGGCCCATAACATCCATAAAATGGCAGTAAATATCTCTAGACATACTGAAATTGAAAACCATGAAATGCTGAAATACAGCTAGATAGAAATTCGTCAGTACTTAAACAAAAGGCCTTAACAATTTTAAATAAGGGTTTCAACTATGTACTCTGAAATTGTGATTTTGAAATGGGAAGAGAAAAATAATGAGTCATGTTAAAACTATAAGGAATGGATGTTTGATACACACACAAATATTTTAGGTGCCTACTAAGAGCCTAAGAGATAGGGGTAGAAGTTAACATTGACAATGAAAGTTAAGACCTGCAATTCATCAGATGTTCATGTTTTTAGCTGTGAGGGTAGCGGGTAATTGGAACTGCTGTGTTCTCAGGCCAGGAAGTGTAATGTATCAGATAAGCTGCAGCAGTGTAGACTCTGCCACTTCTTTTGTTTTTGCACTGATAAGTATTTATGCTGGATTATTTAATTCCTATGACTGATTACATCACAGAAGATGCTAAATCTGGAGACACCTATAGAGCATCTGTCTGTCAAAGCTGCTCCTATAAATGAACCAGAGGGTAGCAGTTCGATATCTTGAAACTAACCAAGCCAGTGCTAATGATTAACTAAAATTATGAAAGGCCAAAAGTAATAAATTGTGACTTGGAAGCTACATTAAATGCAAGCCTGTGGACCAGAGTGCCCTTTGGCCATTCATTTGGTAAATTCCCGCCACTAGTTGCTTTCACACAATGAAACCACACATATTCCTGGATCGTGACAAATAGGAATGTAATTCCAAACTCTCTTTCTATTGTATCTCACACCTTAATCATTAGGGTTCCTAGAGCAGCATCAGACCTATTCCAGTAAGGGTTCCTTAGACTTGGTATCACATTATGACAGTAAGCAGCATGCTAACTTAGAGCTGCTTCCAGTATTATGTGTTGTTTCCTATGGTTCATCTTCGTCATGTCAGTCTGACAGATGGATACACTTACAAGCTAGTATGCCAATCTGTTTTATGAGACACTTCCTCTGGGAATGTGAACTCCATATAGGAAACCAAATCTTCCATATAGTTCATCATGTGTGGCAAATGCACTTGCCTATTCCAAGTACATACAGAAAAGCAGCTGCGTATTCATTTGTCACCCATCAACTGCACAAGGATTTGTGCAGTTTCCATGCTTATGGGATGTCTGTGCTTTTAATAAATCCCTTCGGGGAGATGATTTGTGAAAGCGTCTGCAAGCATGAAAAATTAAACATTTGAAATGGCAGCGTGTTATGCTCAAATGCTGCTGCTGCCCATAAGGGGGCAGTCTTCAGCTGCTTTTGAGTGTCCCCTTCCCACTTCAAACAGCCCTGGCCGCTGTTAGGATTTTTAGTTTAATTTCTGGGTTATGGGAAGGAGTGAGGATTGTGGCTTGGCCCCCATTTAGCCTAGACAATGAGCGATTTGTTCCAACTTTGCTGTGTCCTGTGGTATTTCACCCTCTGCTGAGAGGTTTCCTTGGAATTGTGTAATATGACCAGCTTCTGCTAACCAAACCCATCAGTTTCTGGCTGCTGTGGCCATGGCAGCTCTATAATCAAGTTGTGGGCTCTCAAGAGCAAAACGCGGTGATGATCAGGAGAGAGCTCTTGTAAAAAAAACTGAAGTGCCTTCTAAGTTACTGCAGTGGTGATGGAAAGCTTTTTGCCCGGCACCTCGACTTGGTTTGTTGAGGTTGCTTCCATTCTGCTGGGTCATTAATCATTAGCCAGGGGCCTGTTTAGGTTTCAGTAGCCCAGCAAAATGTTCCTTATTTTGGTGTGAGCCAAAGAGACAAAAGTCAGAACTCCTTTTTATTATCATTACTTGAATATTTTTGCGCAAGCGTTTACATTTAAAGAGGATTCTTCTTCAAGCAGACAGCACTTGTTTCTTGACAATATAGAAAGCAATGTTTGTGCAAAGTCAGTTTAAGAGGACAGTCTAACTTCAAAACATTTGCTATGATTTACTATGAGTAAGCTTAACAGCACTCCTCTATCAGCACCATTACTAATACATTAGTGACTCATCTTTCCTCCAAGCTGTTCAAAGTGGCATTTATTATCCATCCGTCCCCTTCCTATTATATCCTCACAATGACCCTGTAAGGTAGGTTAGGCTGAAAGACAGTGACTGGTCCAAAGTAAACCAGGGAGCTTCATGGCTGAGAGGGGATTTGAACCCTGGTCTCTCCTGTCCCAGTCCACCACAATAGCCACTGCACCACACAGGTTTCCTCTATAGCAGGCACATCCAATTTCCAAGAGACTGCAATCTACTCCCACTATAAAAAAAACTATCTGAAGAAGTGTGCATGCACACAAAAGCTTATACAGTGGTACCTCGGTTTACATACGCTTCAGGTTACAGACTCCGCTAACCCAGAAATATTACCTCGGGTTAAGAACTTTTCTTCAGGATGAGAACAGAAATTGTGCTCCGGCGGCGCGGTGGCAGCTGGAGGCCCCATTGGCTAAAGTGGTGCTTCAGGTTAAGAACAGTTTCAGGTTAAGAACAGACCTCCAGAACGAATTAAGTACTTAACCTGAGGTACCACTGTACCAAGAATAAACTTAGTTGATCTCTAAGGTGCTACTGGACAATTTTTGTATATATTTTGACTGCGTCAGACCAACACAGCTACCTACCTGATTATATAAAAAAAAACTGGAAGTGATCTACCCATTGGCTTGACCAGAGTTGTTGAGCTTTTCGGGGGAGGGGGCTATCAGGGTTCCAGGATCAACCAGGGACATCCCTCAATCAACCTGTAGATCACTGGTTGGACATCCCTGCTCTATAGAGATGCAATGTTTATCTTAATTTCTTATTTTAATTTATTTTGATCAGTTGAAAAGGTGACCCTGGTTGTTATTTAAAAGTATATAACTTAATGCACCATTTACAAGTCCATGGGTGACAAAACAATTTTAAGAGGAATTCCTTTCACATGCCTGCTGGGACATATAAATGCATTATCTAAAAACAAAGGGTCTTCTTTCTTCAGAACTATTTACATGTAAATATATGCAGATTTAATTGAGGGGTTAAAACTCCTGCTTGAATAAGATTTCTTTAATCAAGTGACAGCTCTATTCACACTTCCTTTTGTGTTCTTGTAGCTGATAATGTTTTAATTATATGCATTTTCTTACATATATTGGCCCCAAACATACCACTTTGCCAAACCTTTTCTGTCTGAAACTTTTAGAAAATGGACTTCGTGACAGCAAGATCTGAGATAGATTCTGAGGCCTGGGTGCTTTTCCTGAGCATCCAGGAATCATGATCTAGACTCACAGCAAGTTCTGTCTTTGGAGCAAGAAAGAGAAGACTCCAATGAACTCAGCCCATGGCTGTGTGAGCTCATACGTACAGTGGGGGGATTGGACTCTTGGGTGTAGAAATAGGAGATGTGCATCCATCAGACACAGAGGAAACACACCAAGGAGCCTCACCTACCAGTGCTCCTCAATCTGTGCCTACCAATGTTCCCCAGAGTGTTTGAAGATGCTCATCTCTCCTTCAGATTATGTATACTTGATGTTCACGTAGCTGTGTAAGTAGAAGCCTGTTGCTATTTAGCCCGAACCAACCTATTTCCCAAGCCAGGTCAGCACCAGTACATTTCAGTTACAACTATAGAATCAAAAAGATACCTTTAGTATGTAAAATTTCAGATTCATTGTGTTCATCTCCTCAGTAAGTAGCTCTCCACAATGCACTGCCTGGCTGTGAAGGTGCTTTCACTCTTATGTGCCCTAGGGATATGATTATTTTCCTATACTGTATACAGGTTGGCTAGATAGGTCCTATCCACCCTAGGTTTTCAGAGGCAGAAGCTCAGGTAAAACACTGACTTGCAACTTGCTTGGCTCATTTCCCTTAAGACAGTGGTTCCCAGTTAGCTAATTCCTGAGGACCCCCTGTTTTCAAAACCTAAGCCCCGGGCCCCTACTTTTGAAAATGTTGATAACTCTCTGGTTAAACCTCTGCAAAGCAGTTTTTAGAACAAAATGTGGGTTAGCCCCTAATATGCAAAAACGGCAAAAATTTAGTTGGGAGGGAGGCACGGAATGGGGCCGAGGACCCGCCTATTAGTGGTTCCCCTAATTGGGAACCGTTGCCTTAAGACATAATGACACAACGCAAAGTCAAATAGATTTTATTTTTAGTCGTGACAGTTCTGTCATTAGCCCAGCATAGATAATGTTACATATATCAGTTTGGATATGGAAGGAATTCTTCACACTCATCCCAAAATGCTTTCTTTGCTTCAGTAATTAAACATAGGCTTATTGGCATTAGACTCCTGAAGTTTGTAGCTGTCTTTACCCCCAAGGCCTTTTAAACACTTAAAAGGCCGCTGTAGGGCTTGCCAAGGTGAAAGGGCAAGGCATTCCAGGAACCATTAAATAAATTTCAAAATCTCTCCCCCTTAGCTGGGGTCTAGAGAGATGGGAAAGATTTGGCAGGTCTCCTGCTTTGAAGAGTAAAAACCTCCCTTCTCTCCCTTCCTGCCTATCCCCCAACCCTCACTTCAGCGATGATGCACTTTTGGTCTTCCCCGGTGACAAAAGGTTATTCAGTCCCAAAGGGCACATGCTATGCTGTGAGATCAGAGGAAGTGGCTAATTGGGCTCTGAAATATGTTGCCTCTGCAGTGCAAGGTCATATTTTGAGCCTGGAGAGTAACAAAGAAGGGCAGATGGTTTGCCCTGAACTGAGACCAGCTGGTGTAGAGTCATCACTGGATCAGATAAATGGCACTGATGAAAGGATCACTTGGAGACAAATCTGAAGCTGCTGGGGGGGGGGGCGTGTCAGAAAAATAATTCATTGCTGTGAAACCTATTGCCCCAATGACATCTCTCAGCCCTTGCCACTCTCAATGTTCCCTAGAATTTGATTGCCCTGTGTTTTGAGTATAATGTATGGGGTGCTTACTGCTGAGATATGATGTATGCAGCATTAGATATAATTTGGGAATCATGGCTAAAGGGATAGTAGTTAGGACAGGGTTAAAAGGGAGCAGAAGTCCATTTACTCTGCTTCCTTGAAATTAAGCTGACCCAGCCACCCACATGCTTCATAGCCCCATCTTCTGGCCTCTGTAGGCCACAGGATTAGGACTGCACTGCATTGATATGCTTGCAAAGCAGTAACTCCAGATTACTCCAGCAACTGAGCACAGTGTTTGCATGTACACATACTCCGCTATCCAATTTGAATTAAAGGAAAAATCTTTTTTGACACAAAATATGCAGTAATCCTGAATATAAGTAAATCCCATCAACAGAAACATATCGGGGTAGAGCTCCATGCCGTCCATGTATTTATTTTATTACATTTTTAATCCCACTCTTCCATTAGGGGCTGAAGGTGGCTTGCAAATTTCCCCCTCCATGTCTGGTTTCACCCTCTACCTATTTTATCCTTCCAACAACATGCCACACTACTGTCCCGGGAAAACCAGGGCATCCTGTTTTCTTTTCGTGCAAGAGCACAGCAGCCATTTGAGGTACAGTGGTACCTCGCAAGACGAATGCCTCGCAAGACGGAAAACTCGCAAGACAAAAGGGTTTTTGGTTTTTTGAGTTGCTTCGCAAGACGATTTTCCCTATGGGCTTGCTTCGCAAGACAGAAACGTCTTGCAAGTCTGTTTCCTTTTTCTTAAAACCGTTAATACAGTTGCGACTTGACTTCGAGGAGCAACTCATAGCACGCGGTGTGGTAGCCTTTTTTGAGGTTTTTGAAGACTTTGGTGATTTTTGAAGCTTTTCCAAAACTTTTCCGAAACCGTGCTTCGCAAGACGAAAAAATTGCAAGACGAAAAAACTCGCGGAACGAATTAATTTCGTCTTGCGAGGCACCACTCTACTGCAATCTTGCCACTGGGGAAACCCAGCCAGATGGGCGGGGTATAAATAAATTGTTGTTGTTGTTGTTGTTGTTATCATCGTCATCTGGGGGGGAGGATCTCACATGGGAGCGTGCTCTTGGAAGACAGCATCTCGATTTTTTGCCCCAATGTGTTTGAGGGCATGGCAACAACACTGTGTTGTTAGTTAGGCTGGGAAAAAGCAGCTGGCACTATGTCATCTACTAAGTTTGAGGAATGGGTGGGAATTGGAACCTGGTTTGTGTCAGTCTTCATTTGGCGTCTAGCCACCCCCACCCCCAGTAGAGAAAGCTTTCTAATTCTAATCCTGCTTCTGGTTGTAACAGGCTCTGATGGCACAGAAAGAGAGGAGGGAGAATGGTCCTTCTGACTTCAATGAGTCGCAACACTTAAAATAAAAAGACACCAAAACACACTCTCAAAATCGTACAATAATGTGCTTGAGCAGTGTTGTTCCTTCCAAAAACAATAGATGGCATGGTTTTGTAATTATGATATATGACAGGAACCTAAGTGTAAACGGAGTTGTTGTACAGAGGGAGTGGTTCTAGACAAATAGACTTGTTATTGTTAAACTATTCTTTGCCTATCTCTGTGAGCATAATTTTAAAAAAAATCAGCAGCAAATGTTACATAATTGTGATGGGTCAAGCAATCACGTGCTACAAAACCAGAGGACCAGATTTTCTTTGGGAAGAAGTATGATGCTTTCCCAAGTATTGGTTTGAGTGAAAATGCAGTGCAAACAACTCCACATTCACATGCGTTTGAGGCACATGCGACTGCGCACACACGCATCACCGCAAACCTGGAACTGACATGAAAAGGGACAAAAATGGTCCTAAAAGAGCATGAACATGGGAAATAATGGTGCAGAAACTGCTCCTAACAATCCCAGGAGCCCTTGCACTGACCTTTGAGGCCTGTGGAGAGTTGAGGTTTGAGCAAGGAGGTTTGGGAGAGTGATTGTGGTGTTTGCAGGCCTTACGGTTGCCATGCGTACAGGATTTCCCAGACATATCTGGAATACAGCTGTCTCTAGCAGTGTCCAGGCGGAAATCAGCCAAATGTCCAGGAAAATCCGGACATATGGCAGCCCATGCCAGCTGTTTAAAATATGGCAACCCTAATATACACAATTTCACTTAAACTCACGGTGCCTTGGAATATCACCACCACATAAATGGGGAGTTGCCTGTAACCGTACAACTAGTTTACAGCCTTGAGAACACAGTCTGTGCAGCAAATGATAAAACAAATAACTATGGTAAAGGTAAAGGTACCCCTGCCCGTACGGGCCAGTCTTGACAAACTCTAGGGTTGTGCGCCCATCTCACTCAAGAGGCCGGGGGCCAGCGCTGTCCGGAGACACTTCCGGGTCACGTGGCCAGCGTGACATCGCTGCTCTGGCGAGCCAGAGCCGCACACGGAAACACCGTTTACCTTCCCGCTAGTAAGCGGTCCCTATTTATCTACTTGCACCCGGGAGTGCTTTCGAACTGCTAGGTTGGCAGGCGCTGGGACTGAGCAACGGGAGCGCACCCCGCCGCGGGGATTCGAACCGCCGACCTTTCGATCGGCAAGCCCTAGGCGCTGAGGCTTTAACCCACAGCGCCACCCGCGTCCCTAAATAACTATGGATTGTACCCAAAAAACACACCACTGCCCTGGTAATGTGAAAAGCTACTTAATTACTGCTCCTACCAAGTTGGCTCCAATCAAGTATGCATATGCTATTCAGAGATAAACTCTGAAAGTAGCGTGATGGATTTCACCTGGCTGTGTGCCATCCCTTAGCGTAGACCCTGCTTGATATAAAAGAAAGACTTGTCAACTTCAGAGCCTTATCATTTCTATCAGGCTTCAGAGTGGGTGGCATGTATGTGGAATCACAAAAGAGAGGATGTCTACTCCCAAGAGAGAATAGAATAGCTCAGGATAATGGTAAATCAAGGCCAAGTTGCTCCAGAGATTCTAGCACAAGATCTTGCGTGGCTACCAGAAAGAAGTTTATATTGAGAGGACAATAATACTATGATGGTGGCTGTTATATTGTTTTAGGTTTGGTGGTGGTTGTTATAGTGTTATAATATTATTGATGCAAAGCTTATTAGGAAATGAGCATAAAAAAGCATGTTCTTATGGACAGTTAAACTGGTTCATAGAATAACGGCAGACCTGGAGAGGAATAAAATGTACAGTAGTTAGAGAAGTCACAGAGAGCTGCAATTTTCTGATGTCCCCAATGCTGAGTGAGTGAAGAAGAAGAAGAAGAAGAAGAGTTTGGATTTGATATCCCGCCTTTCACTCCCTTTAAGGAGTCTCAAAGCGGCTAACATTCTCCTTTCCCTTCCTCCCCCACAACAAACACTCTGTGAGGTGAGTGGGGCTGAGAGACTTCAAAGAAGTGTGACTGGCCCAAGGTCACCCAGCTGCTGCATGTGGAGGAGCAGAGACGCGAACCCGGTTCCCCAGATTACGAGACTACTGCTCTTAACCACTACACCACACTGGCTCTCAGCTGCCTTATGTTGTTGGATGGTCCATCTTGGCCAATTTTGTCTACTTTGGTTGGCCGTGACTCTTCATGATTTTCGGCAGAGAAGGCTCTTTTCCTGCCCTGCTACCTAAAATCATAGATATTGAATATAGGGTGCTGATTAAAAATAACAAAGGGAAATGTTGGTCTATTCCAACTCTATGATTCTATGTAAATGCTTTCTTTGCGGGATTAAAGACAGATGCTTAATCACTGCCTTGAGTGACAGCGGTATGTCTGAGGCTCAGATTTCTACCTGCCACCAACACTTCTTTCTCTGACATAATTATGTTTTTATGATGCCTTTGGAGAAGTATTCTGGGAAACTGGGGGGGGGGGTATGTAGACCCCTTTGCAGGGGTACCCCAAGCTTTATTGCTCTTTAACACACCCCATTGCTCTTCTGTTCTTTGTGGGAAGCAAGAGGTGCAGACTCCCAGTGGCCCTTGGTCCCTTGGGCTGATTGGAGAGTTTACTTCGTTACCCTTTGCCTTGGTTCTTTGGACAGAGAGGCTCTATTTATTACGAATTTGGTATAATGAGGCTTCAGTCTTGGGCCAGTGTTCTGCAACAATCATGTTTAACATTCCTTGCGCTGGAGGGGTGCTGTCACTCCCCACCCCACCCTGCCTTTCCTGTGGGGTGGCGTTGCCTCCGCTGCCTCCTGGGTTTCATTGTTCAGCTAGGTCTTCCTGTGACTGAGCTTCTATTTTTCCTCTCCATGTCATATCCAGCTCAAGCCTCTCCCTTCTGCACTTCCCCTGCTTCTGTGGCATTTACACCCAGAAGGCGCTTGCATCCAGCCACCCTCCCCCAACCCACGCAACCTTTCGGCCCTTCAGCCATTGTTCCAGATGCATTGTGCACATTCCCATTCTTGCCTTTTAAGTCAGTCCCGCCAAGGCCCTGCGTGCTTCTGATCCCTTTTTCTTGGAACCCATCCAAAATGTCTGGCTACTGCAGCGGCCAGTGCTGAATCCCTTATTCTCGCCACTGCTCTGTCTCAGTAGCAACTGTAAAAACCTCTCATAACCCAGGAAATCTCCTCCCCTCCTGTCTTTTCTCAAATACATTTCCAGACTCCTTTTGAGGGCCACACACCTGTTTCCTTTACAAACTCTCCTGAGATTTTGCTCCCCCCTTGTGTATACTATTCTGGTTTTCCAAGGGATGGCTCAGGGAAATGGTCTCATCGCTAGTTATATAGATATTATCTTTGCAGAGAGACTGTTGGCCATGACTTTTCTGAGCATATATTAAGCCAATATTTTGGACCATTCTCTCACACAGGAACTAGCCTGTTTGAGTGGTATTAATGGAGCAATGAATGTGTTGGGCATGTATTTAGAGGGAGAGCCTGTGTATGGGAAAGATCCATAGGGAAGTGCAGCATATGCTCTTGCTCACAAAGTCACAGTGTGTGCATAGACACACACACAGAGAGAGAGAGAGAGAGAGAGAGAGAGAGAGAGAGAGAGAGAGAGGAGTCCCTGTGTCAAGGATGGTTGGTAAGCAGGTTAACTATCACTGGATAGCCCCTAACTGAAACACTCCCCCCCCCCATGCAGAAAGAGTGCGCTTTAGGACACAAATGAAGTGTGAGCTATACAGGTTGAGTGTCCCTCGACACTCCAATGCAGCTTTTGCACTTCTAATTGTCTGAAATGGCAAGCCAATTTTGTCCATAAAAATCAGTGGGAGTGATTGAAAGCCGAACTGCATAGGTTCTGTTTCTTCATCATGCAGATAGCTCAGTTGGTAGAGCATGAGGATTGTGAGTTCAAGACCCATGTTGGGCAAAAATATTCCTGCTTCACAGGGGGTTGGACTAGATTACCCTCGTGATCCAGTCCAACTCTAAAATTCTTTGAGTCAATGGTTCTAAGAATCCAGGAATATGTTTTAATGCATACTGAGAAGACACCGGGAGTGGATTTAGGACAGCGCGACTGGTTCCGCCACTCTGGATGCCGAGCCTAAGGAGAGCAGCAGGGTGTGACAACTATGATGTAGTGAATGGAGCAGAACGGAAGGTGAAGGGCAGGGGGCGCCGAGTTTTGGCCTCGCATGGGGCACCACTGAAATTTGAAAGACCAAAGTCCACCCTGAAAACACTGATAGGAAGATCAGTTTGCAAAAGTGGGATTTGCTTTTACTCTGAGGATCCCACTGTTTATTTAAAGACCATGGAGCCTGTTCCTGCAGGAGGGTTTGAAGCTGTAGGAATACCAAGAGGAGCCTGGCAGCCTGAGTCAGTACAGTCGCACCTTAGAAGCTGAATGGAATCTGTTCCAGAAGTCTGCTCGACTTCCAAAACGTTGGGAAACCAAAACGCGGTTTCTGATTGGCTGCAGGAACCTCCTGCAGCCAATCGGAAGTCACAGAAGCCCCGTCGGACATTTGGCTTCCAAAAATAGTTCACAAACCAGAACAGTCACTTCCAGATTTGCGACGCTTGGGAGCCAAAACGGTTGACAACTAAGCTGTTCAAAATGCAAGGTACAACTGTAATTTGTGCTGCCTAATGCAGATATCTCGTTTTGAAGTTACTATACCTTGCCAAGCATAGTCACACATGTGACTATAAAAGCTTAGTTTGCCCCTATTCCTAGTTTGCACACTTGCTAGAGTTCCTTGCTCAGGTTATTAATTCTTGCTCACCCCCCCCCCCTACACTTCTCAATGTGGATTAAGCATTGGGAAGCTAACCCAGGACCCTGTAAAGGAAGAGTAGTGGAAGAAATGAGAAGTGGAACATCCATGGTCAGGAGGGGAAGGGTGGGCAGGGGCAGTGCTGGAACATGCCAGGCAAAGATCTGTTTTCCCAACCAATCTCCAATTTGTTCAACTTACATTATTTCCCCCTTTCTGGTTATTCCATCTGTGATGACCCCTGAACAATAAAAGTCAAGCCGGGGTTCCCATGGCAGCAGTCCTGCTCCCCATCTGCTCATTTCCTTCCTTCCCCGACTCTCCCTGATGCTTCTTTTCAGGCTATCTTTACTTCACCATCTAAGTTTTTTAAACTTCTAAAAGTTGCACTTGCTCATTGGATATGTATGACATCACACCTACGTCAATAGCTATTAGCGAATCCAAGGCCTCAACCTATGTCCACCCCTGCCCCTTGTTGAAGGCACAGCTGGTATTTAGTGGCTAGAATGATGCTCAGTTGGATCAGGGAGGCCTATGTTCAAATCCTGTCACTACCTCTCAACCTATGTTGCCTCATATAGCTGTTCAGAGAATAAAATGAGGGGGGAAGGACGGGGATTCAAAGGTCATAAATAAGGTGGATATGCTTAAAGCTGTTGCCATACGAGTTGCAAAGCAGACTGTAAAGGGATTGAAAAACCTGCATCGAAAGCAACAGAGAAATCAAGGAGAATTAATCGAGGTACATTCCCTTGTCTCTCTCCTGAAAGAGGTAATCATGCAGGGCGATCAAGGCAGTTTCTGTGCCAAAACAGGGCATTAACTCAGATTAATATTGAGCTAGAGAATCGGTTTCATCCAAGCATGTCTGGATCTGGCCTGTCACCACCCACCTGAGGACCTTGCCCAAGAAGGGAAGATTAGTGACTGACTGACTGGCTGGTAGTTATTTATATTTTCTGAGTCCAGGGAGGGTTTCTTAAGAAGTGGTTGTAACTACTACCTCCTTTAAGCAGGCAGGGACCACCCTAGGGATCACAAGGAGGGATTAACCACCTCCCTGCCACAGCAGTATCTTCCTTGCAAGTTTTTATCAGCCATGAGGGGCAAGAGCACAGGTATTCGGACCAAGTCAAGCACTTTGTCCATGCCTTACTAACATGAATTCATCCAACACAACAGCACCAGCCAGTGTTCTGGACACCTCTTGAGACTCATCTGCTGTAAAAGTAGAATCAAGGTCCCGGCACAGAGACAAGTGATTTTAGCCTCAAAATGTTTTGCAAACAGGTCACAATGAGCTACTGTTGGTTCTACCAGCTCCTTTGGGGCAGAATGCAATTGGCTCAGTACTACCTGGAAAACCTCTCTTGAATGGCATAGTGAGGATGCAATGGAGGCAGCACAGCATGCCTTCTCTGCCACAAAGTAAGCTCTGGCATATACTGATAGCTTCTGCAAATTACCTGTGAGCGCTCAGTTTTCTTCTATCCCAATCTATCTATTCCAAGTACTATATAGTGGTTTGTCTTTCTTTAATAACTGTTTCCTAAACAACCTACTTGTAAGAGCCAAGCTTCAAAAAAGTGTAATTTGCAGGAAGCGATCTGCAAATTAAACGAACAAGGAAAACAATATCTGGAAGATGTCAATTGCATTTCAGATTCAGACTGGTATCTACAAAGAGGTAGATAAAAAGACACATTTACCTCTTAAAAGGCAGCATCATATGACTTAAACATCCCTGCTTATATGAAGAAATTATTTGAAAATAAAGTAGGGTTTCTTGGGTGGCAGTGGGACATTCAGCACAGTCGAGGACACCATGATGAAAGGAATAAAAATCAAACCATTTTAGGGGCAGATGAGAGATTTGCTTTGAGCTGAGAAGCATTTTGCAGGCAGTGTTGCAGGAAAATTTCCTGTTGACCTGTTTTGAGGGGTGGGATGTTGGGGGCGCAGTGAGTTGGGAGTGTTTCCTTGTCTTTTTTGTGTTCTGTTCTGTTCTGTCCTTTGTGGATGGGAAGGCAAAAATGTCACTTCCTGACTACGTGCCGGAATCAATCTTTCAGCAGCAGAGGAAAGTAGGAAACTTAGAAGACCTGCATAATAGGTTCCCAAAGAAAGGGGCATTATCTCTTAGGAGCCTTTCCTGCTCCAACCACAACGTCAGGGAATTATCAACCCTTACAATGTCCTCACAGTCATTGTCTACGATTGCTTGCCTTGGACACAGGTAAGATTCTGCTGATAAAAGAAGAATGTCATATGAGAACAACACAGTTCAATAAGTTCCTCCATAACCTTCAACTGTCCCAGCAGCAGTTGGAACCTCTGAGGACTGAGAGGAGGCATCTAACACCTTTGCTCCTCCAACACCTGCTTCCAGAGCCCAGGGGCTGGTCTATAAGAGACAACAGAAAACAGTGAGGAAGCCCTGACCTGCAAGGGACTAACACACACCTGGCTGCTTCAAGTCAGTTTCTGGGCAGGAGATTCAACCATTGGTGGAGGAAGGGGGTGCGGTCTGCTCCAGGTGTCATCCCTGGGGGGGGGTGACATTGTTGCACCGCCCCCAACTAGCCCTGCCCCCCAGGTGCACAGCATGTGCACTGCTCTGGGTGCCGCAGCAGCTAGCTCTGCCTCTGGATTCAACTGCTGCAGACTGGCACTTGCTGGAACATCAGAGAACTAAGAGGAGAAATTTATATATACACCTTTGCCTCGCTCTAGTGCTGTCTATAGAATTGTCTATTTTACTGTATTGGAAGCTGCCTCGATAACTTTTGATTTTTTTTGGTACAGTCTAAATACTCCAAAATAAACAAGACAAACCAAAACAAATCGAAAGCCAGGACTTAACAACATGCTTTCTGTCTTCCTGTAAAAAATGTTTTGTGTTTTTTAAAAAAAGAATAAAATAAAATTCAGTTTGAGGAAAAGTTTTGTGTAACTCTAAAGCTTACATTTCACATTTAAAAATTTAGTTGGTCCTAAGAAATGTGTTGTGATACTGTCGCAGCAGATCTTTGACTCTTTGGCTCCATGCCTTGTTTGAGTATATGTTGTCCAGTGTTGTCTCTCCGCATTACCCACAGAGCTGGCATGGAACGGAGTTTGAACAGCTGTTCCTTCTATTCCTCCTTGAACCTTCTGGAGGGGTGACTCACTGGCTGTTTCCTTTCCTGAATACAACTCCCGTCCCCAGAACCGTCCTGCCATTCAGAGACTCTGGCATCGAGCTCGGTTCAATGTAGGGCAGTTGCCCTTGCACTTTAGATGTTCTTTCTGCAGCACTGCATCCTCCCGCCTCCCCGTTCTTTCTTCTCCTGCTGTGCCATCCAAAGGCCTGGCCTGCCAAAGAGCCTGTCTCAAACCCAGTGGAAACCCTTGAAACTTAAAAGGTGTAAAGGAATAACTGGCTCCCATCGGCACTCATATGGTTGATATATAGTGGGTATGGATGTATGGAGCTCTGAATGAAATCCACAGGTTTTTACCTCTTTTTTTAGCCTCATTATGCTCCCTCCCCCACAGGTCAAGTTCCAAAAACAATAGCTGTCAAAAAAGGGCAAGGGGGCTGGAATTCCCCCCCCTCCCTGTAATTCAAGCACAGGATTAGATAAATACATGGATGATCAATGGCTAATAGTCATGATGGTTATATGATACCTCCAGGATCAATGACAGCATGCCTCTAAACGCCAATTGCAAGGAAATAGCTGTGGAAGAGTTTTCTTGCCCTCACAATCTACTTGCGGGCTCCCCATTGTCTGCTGTGAGAAACAGGAAGAAGGTCTAGATAAAAGACTTTGGGCTGATGCAGCAGGCCTCTTCTCAAATTCTTTTGACCTTTGCCTGTCTTTCTTTGAACTGCAGACCCTCCTGCCATATCTCAGGCTGCTTTCTAGAGTCTTGTCAGTCTTGTACATTGCCTGCCAGGGGACATGGCCATGGGGAGGGGGGCCATTGCAGTTTGAGAAAGCCTCTCACAAGTGTGCAGGATGAGTTGTGTGGTTCTTTGGATCCCGGTAAATCATGTACAAAAGAGATATATGAAGGAAATCTTTCTCCAGCTCCTAGTGGAAAATCCCTAACTCAGCCCTTCCTGGAACAGTCCCTTCCCCTGCCCTGCCAAACCCAGAAGACAAACTTGCCTTTGAACCATGCAGCAAAACCCCAGTACTGCTCCAGATAGCTGTGCTCTGTTGCCAGTTCCCTCCTCTGCTGATCCAGGTTCTTGAGATGCCAGCCCGGGTCTTGCTCTTCACAGCAGCACTTCCTATACAAGCCAATGGGGTCAAGATCTTCAGTGTAAGGTATGCCCAGTACCATACCTGAGGCTTTTTCTTTCCTTTCCCTGTAGAGACACCATGTCTACACAAAATTCTAATATTTTGGATCCAAAAATGATATGTTGATGCTGCATCCCTAAATATTGAGAGCCAGTGTGGTGTAGTGTAGTGGTTAAGAGCGGTAGTCACGTAATCTGGGTAACCGGGTTCGCGTCTCCGCTCCTCCACATGCAGCTGCTGGGTGACCTTGGGCTAGTCACACTTCTTTGAAGTCTCTCAGCCCCACTCACCTCACAGAGTGTTTGTTGTGGGGGGGGAAGGGAAAGGAAATTGTGAGCCGCTTTGAGACTCCTGAAGGGGAGTGAAAGGCGGGATATCAAATCCAAACTCTTCTTCTTCTTCTTCTTCTATTGTCGTGTGTTTGTGGGTGCCTCGACCCCCCTAAATTCCTTGTTCTAGTGGGTACTTCTAGTGGGAGTTTAATTGAGGCTTAACGTCCAGATGCTGGATTTAGCAAAGTGTTAAAATGCAGGCCAAACCATTTTCCCATTCAGGAAATTGCATGGGAGAAGAGCCATTATGGATAACGAAAGGAAGGTAACGGGCGATTAACAAAGCAAACAATCTGTGCCAGGTGGGTGTGAGCCCCTCCTTTCACAGAAAGATACGCGAAGCAGGGTTGAGTTTAGGATTGCAGTTGGCTGGGATGTGGCAGAAAATAGTGCCAGTCTATAAAACGCAGCAAACTGGAGCAAAGCCTCAGAGAGCCATGGCAGATTTCTGTTTGGATCCAAGGCCACAGCCATGGGAGAAGCAAAACCCTAGAGGAGTGTTAATGCTGTGAGCCCTTCCACCACAGGCTCAGGTTATATATGTGTGTAAATGAACCATATACCATAAAGACACCACAGTCTCTGCTGTGCCTCGTTTCCAAAAGGAAACGTGATCCCTGGCTAAGTGCCTGGAATCTCTGGAGCCTCTTCCACCGCTCTTGGAGATTGGGAGTGGCATGGAACAATATACAGTGGTACCTCGGGTTAAGTACTTAATTCATTCCAGAGGTCCATTCTTAACCTGAAACTGTTCTTAACCTGAAGCACCACTTTAGCTAATGGGGGCCTCCTGCTGCCACCGCTGCACGATTTCTGTTCTCATCCTGAAGCAAAGTTCTTAACCCGAGGTAATATTTCTGGGTTAGCGGAGTCTGTAACCTGAAGCGTATGTAACCTGAAGCATATGTAACCCAAGGTACCACTGTATTCATAAGGGGACCCCAGTGTGACTTACTTCAGAGTAAACAGGCATAGGGTTGTATTTTAAGTTTCTTTTAAGTGTAATGGGAAATCTCTGGCCCTCTGTATGTTGCCGAACTGCAGTTTCCATCAGCCTCAGCCAGTGAGTTGTAGTTCAGCAATATCTGAAGGGCCAAAGGTTCTCCACACCGGCCTTAGAGCCTTTAGTCCTCTCAGTATAAAGCAGCACAACCTGCTGGTGCTCAGCAGTGTACTAGTTGGGCATCCTGTTCTGCGTCAGAAGGGTCTTTATGTCAGCACAAATTCTGGAATGTTCTCATCTGTGTTTGTTTTTTTCTGAGCCCTCCAGAGAATGGGATGTGCTGCTGTAAATCATGAGTCGTATCCAGTGTTAGTCATAGAGCAGAGCCATCAAAATTAATGGACAGGACCACCTCAGGTAGTAAAACTTTAGTTGGCCTTAACCCAATGTTTCCTGTACTCAGTGCAACCCAGCGTGACATCCTCTGTAGGATCTCAATTTAATGAGAGATGTAAGCCATATTCCATGCCTCATTCCTTGTTGGATATCTAGGTAAGGTAAAGGTAAAGGGACCCCCGACCATTAGGTCCAGTCGTGACCAACTCTGGGGTTGTGGCGCTCATCTCGCTTTATTGGTCGAGGGAGCCGGCGTACAGCTTCCGGGTCATGTGACCAGCATGACTAAGCCGCTTCTGGCGAACCAGAGCAACGCACAGAAATGCCGTTTACCTTCCCGCCGGAGCGGTACCTATTTATCTACTTGCCCTTTGACGTGCTTTCGAACTGCTAGGTTGGCAGGAGCAGGGACCGAGCAACGGGAACTCACCCTGTCGCAGGGATTCGAACCGCCGACCTTCTGATCGGCAAGTCCTAGGCTCTGTGGTTTAACCCACAGCACCACCCGCGTCCCTGGATATCTAGGACTAGGCTCCAAATCCCAAACCCACCTTCCTGGATTAAAAATGAAAGACTCAGTCTCTCCCACATTACTCTTTGATTTCCAAGAGTGAAGAGAATAGGCTCTTGATGCCTGAATGCCCACATAGGCAAATTCATACACTCAGCCTTGAGATGGAATACAGTATTTCCCTTCAAGATTAAGAATAGGGGCTTACAGGATTGCAGGTCACCTTGCAACAGAGCGGCGTAACCTGCTGCAAGTGGTGTTGTGGGTAGGGAGGGTGGTGCGGTATCTTGAAGAATACTGAACCTGCCCTTCCCACTCTCTTTAAAAAATAAATAAATCCACTCTCCAACTTTTCTGCATGAGTGATTCTGTGATTTTCTTCTCCTGGACTATTCCCCATTCCCCCCTTCCAGCTGCAGTGAGGATTCACTGCCCCTGTACTGCTGTGATTCCTTGTGTGAATCTATAGCCAAGTAGGTAACTATAGTCAGGAACACTCTGGAAGACTTCATTTCCTTTTAATCTCCTCGTGATCCTGAAAAACACTGCAGAGTTGCATCTTTGGGGCAGGAAGGAACCGAGGCTCAAATGCTGACTCAGTTCTTCTGGCATCGCCATCAGCATTTTGACAAGCAGAGGAAATCCTGCTATCAGGATACTGAGATGTGTCCTTACCTTCAAACTGAGATCGCTGGAATTGCAAGGTCAATTGTAAGTACTGACCAGATATTTCCAAGCGCTGCAGAAGTATTGCAACTGCACTGGCTTGCTGATGTGGTGAATAGGACGTGGGAGATTGGCAGTGATGGTGGGGATATAGATGTGCCAATAGGATCCATTTTATGCCAGGAGTTATTTTAAAATAACAGTACCTTGATTCACTTCAGCTTCTGACTTGTTTGCACTCCCATGGGTGAATGAGAGGCAGAAGGAAGTTGAAGGAGAATCACTAACCTCTGGCAAAAGCATATTCCAGGCCTTTGACTCATCTCTCTTTAATGACAGAAAAATGCTTATTTAAACGGTAGCAGGGGTCTGTCATCATTGGTGTAGAGTGATGCACGAGTGGCTTGCAATAATGAGCGGCAAGAAATGGCTAAGTTAGAGGTTTGCAAGAGAATGTCTAGGGTATCTGCTGAGAAATCCATTGTCCCTTTGAGGTTGAGGCTGAGCAGCTCAAACAGAGGCTCTCAGACTTGTTCTTGGAGCAGTTTTGGTGTTCTGTGGAGACCTGGCAAGAACGTCCCTATTACTCTGGCTTGGGTTCTTTTTCCAGTGGCTAAACCTAATAAAGAAAGCTAATTATATAAATATATTTTTCCGCCCTATGCATGGAAACAAGTTCTTGATGATGCAACACTGAAGCAACGAAAAAAATGTCTACAAGGCAATTTATTATTATTAAGAGGCCGTTAAATGCATATTCAGGATATGGAGAAACTGCAGTGTGGTGTCCTGAGCTGGCTTAAGGAACTTCTGACCTGAGTTGTTTTTTCTTCTACTCAGTATAAGCAGGAGCAATGCTTGCTTCAAAGCTGGATGAAGACATGAGCTAAAAGGGTGGCACCCAGGGCCCACCATCTCAGCTTCCCGCCATCTAAAAAAAAAAAGTGTTCTAGGCCTATTTCCAAAGTTCTAGTTGCAGGTAGGTAGCCATGTTGGTCTGCCATAGTCGAAACAAAATAAAAAAATTCCTTCCAGTAGCACCTTAGAGACCAACTAAGTTTGTTATTGGTATGAGCTTTCGTATCTGAAGAAGTGTGCATGCACACAAAAGCTCATACCAATAACAAACTTAGTTGGTCTCTAAGGTGCTACTGGAAAGAATTTTTTTATTTCCAAAGTGTTCTTCTGCATGGCCTTGGTTCTTACATCATGGTCTTTTATGTCTGCTATGTCTTATCTGGGTGGCGCAGTGGGTTAAAGCCTCAGCACCTAGGACTTGCCGATCGAAAGGTCGGCGGTTCGAATCCCCGTGGCAGGGTGCGCTCCCGTTGTTCGGTCCCAGCGCCTGCCAACCTAGCAGTTCAAAAGCACCCCTGGGTGCAAGTAGATAAATAGGGACCGCTTACTAGCGGGAAGGTAAACGGCGTTTCCGTGTGCGGCTCTGGCTCGCCAGATGCAGCTTGTCACGCTGGCCACGTGACCCGGAAGTGTCTCCGGACAGCGCTGGCCCCCGGCCTCTTGAGTGAGATGGGCGCACAACCCTAGAGTCTGTCAAGACTGGCCCGTAAGGGCAGGGGTACCTTTACCTTTTATGTCTTATCTGGCACTCTTGCTTCTCTGAATTTCCTGTTCTTGCACAAAGTCTTCACCTGTTTGTTAGGCCCCAGGCAGCTGACTTTGAGTGTCGTGGAAAGGCAGCAAATAGTTATCAAAGGTACCTGCCTCAGAATATTTACAGCTGAGACTTAATAGCATATACTTTCAGACAAAAGCCCCACAATGGCGCCTGTGCTCTGCTCAAAGAGTTTAACCAGTTGCTGCAGCTCTTTTAAAAGTAAGCAAGTGTGCTTGACTGGGCTACTTTTAGCTAGTGGGTAAATATTACCGCTTGAGATAAAAGTACAGTGTACAGTAGTGGGAAATTATAGAGAGCAGAAGAGCATCTGTCTGAATGAAAAGGATTCTCATAGACTATTACAATGGAAAAAGGAGAGAGCTTTCTGCATTGATAAAGTCAATCTCCATTTAATGGATATTAAAAGGAAAGTTAAGATGACCCAACATTACATTATTTAGGGAAAGATGCAGTTCTTTCAGTTTCTGAGGTCACACAAAGAAGCCTTGCTTCTGTTTTCTTTAGTCCATAATTTGTGGTTCCAGGTAGTCTTTTTTGAGAAAGTCTTAATGCTGGAATCAATTCTCCCTTGAGATTCACCTCATAAATACCATAGAACATTATTATTTAGATGTACATTGAAATGTATGTTTTAAAACTGTAACTGGATTACTGTTTTAATTTGTCCAGATGATCCTCAGGGTCCCTTCCAACTCTATGATTCTCTGATTCAATGATTGTAAAACAGCCCATTTTTAATTTGGTGGGAATATCTTTTTTAATAAGCAAACAAAAACAAATAGCTACTGTATGTTGTCTCAAGCATTTACAGCATTCCATTGTTAAAGTCTGGATCCTGGGCTTACATAGATCCAACTCTTTCTGAAAGCTTCTTTAATTGTTCCTTGATCTGGTCATGGTAGCCTTTGAGAACCAATAGGGAGCATCTGCGGACAGCAACAAACAGTGTGCCTAATTAAAAACAAATGACATTTAAACATTGCTTTGGGACTTTGTCAAGGACAACAGAATACCTTGAATATTCAGAAAATAATTGGGGAAGACTGTAGTGAAGAAAATATAACTAGTGCACTATGATTATTGCAAAGTGTTCAATGTGTGTCAGCTGTCAAAGACAACTAGGAGACTTTAGCTGGTCTGAAATGGCCAGATTACTAATCCAGGTAGCTTCTAGTCCAAGTGGCCTATAAACTCCAACTAGTGAGCAGCTTACCTGCCTTTCTTCCCCCTTCATTGTGACAGCCTATAAACAAAATTGATCTGAAGAAAATGAAAAAGATAGCTTCCCAGGCCTGGGATTCTCCAGCTCTTCCATACAGATAAGGTACACCCCCGATATTACATACAATGGATGATTACAGAAACATTTTGCTGTGAAATATTCCTACCACAGCCAATTTTGGTACCCTTACATTGCATATATGTTTGACACACATCTAGAATCTACATTTACTTTTAATTTAGTTATTTGTGAAGAATACTTGAATCCCACTCATCACATTAGTGTATGAAGCAGACCTAAAACATGTCTGCCAGATGACTGTATACTTGTCTAGATTATTTCTAATGGCCAGTGAAAACATTTCAGTGCCTTATCTGGGCCATTGTTCTAGCCTCTAATGTAAATAATCTCTCTTACCATTTAAACCACGGATGGCCCTCCAGATGTTGGACAACAACACACATCATCCCTGACTTTTGGCTAAGCAACATCTGAAGAGTCATAGTTCTCCATGGGTGTCAGAACGCTAGTTTTAAACCCTTATGTCTGACAGCTAGTGGGGGGTGGGCCTTAAAAGGGGGGCTTGCCTCAGATAGCATTAAATAATGCCAGTTATTGCCTCTTGTCTGAAGTGGGAAGGTCCAGTAAGAGATTTACCACCTCAATGAGAACTGGGTCTCCAACATGCCAAGGGTCTGGTGCAAACATAAGGTGCAGAGCTATGTTCTTCAACCGTGGGTTCCCAGATGCTGTTGGACTACAGCCCCCATCATCCCCTGCCATCTTAGTCAATAGTCAAGGATTATGGAAGTTGTAGTCCAGCTGCATCTGGGGGCCCATGGTTGAAGAATAGTGGTTTAGAGACCATCAGTATAACCCATAGTAGAAGGTGATATAAAGAATACAACAGACACACAGGTTGATGAGATGGTTATCGCTTAAAAAACATGGTTTCTCCTATCTGAGATACCTGTTGGCCCAGAGACTATTATCAGCCTCATTTACACCCACCATGAAATGCCTGAAAGCAATCAGAGGAATGTACAAAACGTGCTAAACAGAATTACATTTCCAGCAGGAGTCAATGCGGGGGTTGTTGTGTGAATGGACATTAAGGAACAGCTCAGGGGGCCCAGAGTGCTGGCTTCGGGGATTAACAGGCACTGTTTCACTCCCTGTTCTGGAATGTCAGCAAGTGTTCTCGTATTTCCTGCCTGTTATGAGCCTGGCTTCCTGCGTTTCTTTGGGATTTTCCTTCGGCTCGGGCGCATGTGGGTTTCCTGTGCTGTCAAGAAGTCAGATGGAACTGTGTGTTATCTCCTCAACATGCTGAGGCTTGTTTGTTCGAAGCAGAGAGAGGCAAAGGGCAGTTTTATTGTGTAGCGCAGCCACAGGGGCTGCCACCAGTCACAGGCAGCAAAGACCACACATCTGAGGGGTCGGGGGAAGTTACAATGTCCCTACAAGCCTCCTTCCCTTGGGGAACTAGCCTTAGGTCATCTACTTGGCATATGAAACATCCCAGACTCCATTCCCGGCATCTCCAGATATGGCAGGGAGAGACCCCCTACATGAAACCCTGGAGAGCTGCTGCCAGTCAGTGTAGACAATATTGACCTGCACACGCATACCCCAGAGCTATCCTGCTGTCATTGGATGCTGTGAATAATGTTGCCCAGTTGCGAGTGCTGAAGGAAGATTCAACTGGTCATATGACCAGCTTCTGGAATGGGGGAGATGGAGAACTTGTCCTTCACCTCAGGCAGCAAAAAATGTCTTGGGCCGACCTCCTGGAATCAGTGATCTCAAAAGATTGGGCCAAAAGGATGCGATTAAGGGTCCTTCCACTTCCCTGTGCAATCACTGCACATTTCTCTTTGGTTTCACATAGTTCATACACCCTCCGAAGGCTGTTTTTCTGTTTCAGATATACTGCTTTATCATACAGGCCACAATGTTTTCTCAAGAGGAAATGTAGTACTTCCCTCAGATAATGTATTTATTATCTCCATTCAGGTTTCCCTGTGGGCTGTGGCTGCATGCACACCGCACATTTAAATAATGCTCCCCCCCCCCCCCCGCCGAAATAAAAAAATCATGGGAACTGTAGTTTACTCCACACACACACACACAGTTACAATTCCCAGCACCTTTAACAAACTACAGTTGAGAGGGGAAATGTGCTTTAAATGTTTGATGTATATGAGACTGTCCTGGCCCTCACTGCCAGATGAAGAACTCAAACTCCCAGTTCTGCCAAAGACTCTCATGCTCAACTCAGATTGGTACATTGGTACAGGTTACAAGGCACAGCAGGATTTTCACAGGGCAAAATACAGGCCAAGCAGATGAGCTCACAGCCTCTTCCCTGGATCCAGATTTCAGCTAGACCCCTCCCTGGGCTCGGGTAGGTCCTGATTCCACCACCCACATCTTGCTAGGACCCTCACCAGGGTCCTCCAGCTCCAACTCCCATTCCTCTGCAGATGCCTCCATGACACCCCCATGGCACTCATGACAGAGACAAATTCTAGGCCCCACCATGCTTCAATGAACACACCATTTGGGGCATCCCATTTTCTATTTTCAATTCTTTGGTGTCCCTGTTCAACAATTGCTCTGTGGGAACAGAGAGCTCATGTGGTCAGTAAGACTATTCTACGCCACGCACACACAAACACAGCAGTGTCTTGCTATTCTGTGACCCTTTTGTTGAGACTTCGTTTTGTTTTAATGCTTTGGAGGCTGTGTAAGCTTCCTAATTTTCCTGAGCAGGAATGTTTCTCTGCCCAGATTATCATTATTTGTTAAGAAAGGGAAGAACGAACAGAAGCATTGTCAGCATTTTGCAGCCTGAGTATGTACCCTCCTTCCACATATTGCAAGAAGATATCACAACAGAGACTTTAAAAAAAGAAGTTTTAGGTGTCCGAAGCAAAAGCTGGGCCTAGGGCATACTTGGGTTTAGTTCTCCCTGAGGTATTAAACATGTGGGATGAAACTCTTCCATCTGTATGTGCTTGCTCAGATGATTAATTGCTCCTCCAAAACAGGCTTTATTTCACCTGGGTCAAAAAAACAGTTTGGCCCCCCTCACATGCACATTTGCATACACATTCACACAGGCTAGGAGCATCAATAGCACCCCTCTAGAGGCTTCACCCGGGGCAAAAAACCTGGCTACATTTCACACCCCCACTAGCTACGGCTCTGTCCAAACAATTTAAAAACTACAACAAACCTAGCTATAGATAATGAGATATCAGGCTGGTGTGGTCTTGCCCAGTCTTCTACATGTAAGGTGTATGCTGAGAAATCCAGCCATGTAAGCCTCTGCCTATAGCCAAGAATGGTGCATACCCTCAATGAGACCTTTTATTTGTACAGAAAGGCTCTCTCTCATAGTAGGCCAGCCCTACTATGAGACAAAGGGAGGAAAAAACTAGATATCAAGTTAAAATTTTATTTGCCTTTAAGATGCAGGTTGTTGTTGTGTTTAATGCAAATATCAGCTTGTGGGAAGATGATAATTGTTGGGGTTGCAGCGGATATAGAGGGAGAACTTACATACTTCCACTCTCTGATGTGGTTGTGGAGGAAAACCTTCCTCTTAAAGTGCTATTTGATTGGGAAGAACTTTCCATCTGATGCTAATGGGGAGGGGGGTCCTCTCCATACAAATTTATTATTTATTTTATTACATTTATATACCACCTTTTCCTCAAGGTGGTGTACATGGTTCTCCACTCCCCATTTTATCCACACAACAACCTTGTGAGGTGGGTTAGATAGTGACTGACCCAAGATCACTTGGTAAGCCTCATGGCTTAGTGGGGATTTGAACTCTGGTCACCCATGTAATAGTTCAACACTCTATGACAGCACACTGTCTCTCCATACAAATAACATTTTCACAATGCAATCCTATGCATCAAAAAGTTCAATAGGATTTATTCCCTGGCATGTGCAGATAGGCTTGCAGCCTCAGAGAAGCCAGAGGGGTTCACTTCAGGACCACAATAGGGGAAGAAAGGGTTAAGCTCCTCCCCTCCCTTGCCACTGTGATTCTGATATTTATCAGTTCTCCCCAACTGATGCTACTTGCATTTAAAAACAAACATGTGTAGTAAATGCAAATGTTATATTAAATGATTTAACTAGCTTTGGGTCTCACTGAAGAGTAATACATGGTCAGCCCTTTTTCTAGGTATATGTTTAAATAAAACTAATTACAGTGGTACCTCAGGTTACATACGCTTCAGGTTACAGACTCCGCTAATCCAGAAATAGTGCTTCAGGTTAAGAACTTTGCTTCAGGATGAGAACAGAAATTGTGCTCCGGCGGCGCGGCGGCAGCAGGAGGCCCCATTAGCTAAAGTGGTGCTTCAGGTTAAGAACAGTTTCAGGTTAAGGGACCTACGGAACAAATTAAGTACTTAACCTGAGGTACCACTGTAAACATAACACTAGATTTTCTTCCCCAGAGACCTTAAGAGGTGGAGAAGAACAGCTTCCTTGGGTAGTGTGTGTAAGAGAGAGTATCCAAATATCACTTAAACTGAGGGCACATTCAGAGATAGTAATGTGTTGCCTTGCATGTTAATGAAAACAGAAGACAGCCAGTTTTTACATTCAAATTTTATGCATGGGAAATGCAAAAAGAAAAGAAGGATTGGTAAGTGTTACATGTGAAAACAGCCTTTCCAAGATGATGTGGCATTTCTAAATCCCAGATCTGCAGAGGTCCAGTCCGATAACAAAAATCTCCTCTTTCTTCAGTGCTAATCAGCCAGGATTTTGAGCCGTCCAGCTCTTTTGTGTGGGGAGGAACTTCTGTGCTCCTTCCCAGTCTAGCCACCCCCTTTGAGAGCCCCATTGTGAGGGCAGGCTGTGGCAACTCCTTTATCTGGAGAGATTTGCAGCCTTGCCCAAGTGCATTCATCCAGCCTCTCCCTCCCACTGGGAATTTTATCCTCTGAAGAAGTGGAAAGGACTCAGTCCTTTGAGGAGCCATCTAGCCAGGGCCCCCACTCCTAGAGGGGAGAGGGGGAAGGGGGAGCTGTGATCAGATTGCAGATGGGCTGTCCTTTGGTTTCCCCTCCCCCATCCCGGATCTGCTTTGGAAAAAGGCAGAGGAACTGGGGGTCGGACTGAACAGGTGGCTGGGGGGTGGCTGGGACAGCAACACTGGTTAGGCAGCCTGTGGTGTCCAACTGAGGCCTCTCAACCGGCAAGCACACTTTGCAAGATCTCTCAGCTTAGGGATTCTTACAAAGATTTCTAGAGGGGTCACCATATTACCCTGTTAACAGCAAAAACAGCAATGGGTCTTGTGGGTCCAGCATATTTATTATGGCATAAGCTTTTGTGGACCAGAATTAACCATCAGACAGACACACACACACACACACACACACACACACACAAATGGGGTGGCGGGGATGATTATAAACAGAGAAATCAGAAGGAAAGGACACACAGAAGAATTCAAACACTAGTTTATGTGAGGTTCCAGGTCTGAGTTTCCCTTTATTTTTACTGATCAGCAGTTCTTCCTGTTTGTGTTTGGTTTACCATCCCACTTACAACCATGAGTGTGTACCTGCAACACACACATTTCCCAGTATGCTTTTTAAAAAACAGAATTTCTACTACTGAATTTTAAGGCAGGAGTTGCCAACTTTTTTTTCAAGCCCATGGGCACATTAGAATTTCTGAGTGTGTGCTCTGGATGCCACCCCTCTGATCACTTCTGTCCCCTGGATCAGTCACAACACAAACAGGGAGAATGAAGTTGTGCATATGCCCACTCTGCTTTTCCAAGGAATCTCTGAAAAAGTCAAATTAATTCAGCAGAATTTCGAAAAGCGTAAGGTTTAATGCAGCAGTGGGAAAGAATGTCACTTGTCCAAACCTCCTCCTTCAGATGTATCTACTTTTCAAAGGAAAAAACAGTTAACCACTCTCACTGCCTCTTGACCAACAGGAGTGTGGGTGGGGAGTCTCAGAGGTTTCGTGGGCATCAAAGGAATGCTGCTCAGGGACCATGGATGCCATGAGCACCACATTGGGGAACCTCAAAATTAAAGGCATTATCGCTAAGTACCAGCGCACTGTTACAGGTGCAGAAGCACTGCCAGAGGGACAGGTGGTAGAAATTTCCAGTGCCTCTTTGCAGAAATGTCTCTGTATCCTGTTGGGATCTAGGAACCTGGAAACCTTATTAGCATTGTCATAGTTCTGGACATCACACTGTTTTCTTGGCCACACCTGGTGATGCAGTTTGTTTTTTCGTGTGTGGCGAAAGTATAGCTTTGACGTACAAAATTGAGCCTGTCAGAGGCAAACCCCCTCAGGGGTTTCCTCTAACATGACGCCTGGGTGGAGGAACTTCCTGTGCAGGAAGGAAATGGACGTTCCCTGGCGTTATCTGGCTGCTCCAAATAAAAAGCTGGATTTTCCTGCAGTGGTGTGAAACCTAGCAACAAAAAGGCTGCTTTTCTGACAGACTGGCTATACAGTATCTCCAGCCTCTCTCTCTCTCTCTCTCTCTCTCTCTCTCTCTCTCTCTCTCTCTCTCTCTCACACACACACACACACACACACAACCAGAAATGTCCTTGAACTGTGTAACAGTCCTGTTCCTCCCATAGGTAAAGGTAAAGGTACCCCTGCCCGTACGGGCCAGTATTGTCAGACTCTGGGGTTGTGCGCCCATCTCACTCAAGAGGCCGGGGGCCAGCGCTGTCCGGAGACACTTCCGGGTCACGTGGCCAGCGTGACATCGCTGCCATGGAAGGTGGCAATTGTGAACAAGTCAACTGCCAGAATCTCAGAGGTTAATTAGCACAGAGAAGTCCCCCTCACAATCCGACGGGAGGCTGAGAACAGTGTAAGGGACGTGATAAGCAAAAATCAGTGGGTCCTCTCTCTGGTTGTGCCAATATGACACAATGCACCTAACACTGAATCATGGTTGCTTGCCACCTATTTCCCTAGCAGGTGAAGGGCCATAGCTCAGGGGAAGAACTTCTACCTTTCAAGGAGAAGGCCGCAGGTTCAACCCCTGGAACCTCCAGGAAGGGCTGAGAGAAACTCGTGCCTTAAATCCAGGAGAGTTGCTTCCAGTCAGTGTAGACAGTACTGAGCTAGATGGACCAATGCTCTGACTGAGTATAAGGCAGCTTCCTATTTTCCTAATCCTGTGCCGTTAACTTGGCCTGCACACAACCTCACTGCTATGCATAGGATTGCTTGCTGCAAATCTCACATACTTCAGCAGCATCCAGTGCCTGAACATAAGAAGAGCCTGTTGGTTCGGGTCGGTGGCGGCCCATCTAGTTCAGCATCCTGGCCAACCAAATGCTTATGGGAATCCCCAGAGTAGGACCCAAGCTCTCCCTATTTGTGATTCCCATCAACTGTCATTCAGAGGCTTACTGTTCCCCAACAGTGATGGTAGAACGTAACTATTGTGCCCAGCAGCCATTGACAGCCTTACCCTCCATAAATTTGTCTAATCCTCTTTTAAAATAATCTGTGTTGGTGGTCATCTCTGCCTCCTGTGGGAGTGAATTCCATAGTATGGTTAGGCGCTCTGTGAAGAAGTACATTTTTCTGTCCTGAATCTTCCACTCCCAGCTTCACAGAATGCTCATGAGTTCCAGTGTTACGAAAGAGGAGAAAAGGTTTTTTTGCAATCCAGTTTGTCCACAGCATGCCCGGCCTTATGCGCTGCTATCATGACCCCTCTTACTTCCCTTTTCTCTAAACTAAAAAGCCCTAAATGTTTCTCGTAGAGATTTCTGTTGATTTAGGGAACTTTTTTATTTCAGATGGAAACTGAACTGGAATAATTCTTTTAAAAAGCACCCCACACACACACACACACACATATACATACATACATACATACATTTTGACTCTAGGACGTCCCAAGCAATTGGTTGGCATCCCTCTGTCTCGGGAGACAATATTATCCAACAAAATGCATAGACTGCATAATCAAAAAAGAAAAATCCCCAAGAAGAGCTTACCACACTCTAAACCCAACCAGTTAAATTTATTCTGCTAGATTTAATAAGCCAAGAGGAACAGAAGGCAAGAAGGCACATAGTCAGATATAAAGGAAAGCTGCAAGCCATGTGTCCACATCGTCTGAAAGTGATTCTACAACGCATCAAAGGTTGTGTCATTGGACACTTCCACTGAAACTGAAACTACTGTGGAGTCAAAGTCTCTCCATAGTAAAGTGACTCTCCTCAGTCTTTGAGGACAGACCATTTGAGCAGACCCACCATAGTTGCAGGGATGAATTGCCCCCACCAATCCAACTTCACTAGATGGTGGCCCATCCATGACAAAGGAATGCATTTTGCACATACCCCTACAGTCCATCCCTCACACCACTGAGCAAAGACTACATTGGGAATCAGGATGTGTCTTGCTTGATCTTTCAGCCCAACAACCATTCAAGAGAAGCCCATGGTTACCACAAAGGTCACAAAGTCACAAACTGGCCCAATAGCAACATTTGTGTAGATGTTAAAGTCACCCAGAACTATTGGCCGTGGTAGAGGCCTCCTCTGCCAGTTTGCTCAGGAAGCCTGTTAGGAAGCAAGATGATTGACACAGCAGCAGAAGCTGCACAAGACCAGGACACTCAGCAGATAAGCAACCAAAAGCAGTGGAGTTGTCAGAAAAAGGGCACAGAGACCAGCCATTTCCCCAGATGATCATCAGCCTCTCTACTTAAATTGTAGCTCACCCTGCTCACAACCACCAAAACTGAGGTAGTATCATAGTAGCTCCCTGCCACATACCCACCCAAGACATATCTTCACACCATCACCCAGTTAAAGTGTGTGCAGCAAGGGATTAGGGTCAAAGATAGCAAATGAAGGACCAGTAGTAACAAACATGACCCACACTGCAAGCCAGAATCTGTTTTCCATACCCACTCAGGGGAACCCCAACAGAACCAGGCTTACCTTCACTCAGGCCATAGGCCTGTTTCTCCCACAGGACCTGGCCACTGGCCAATAATTCCTGTTCCTAACTGACAGTGTCCTTTATCACTTCCCAAGGTAGCAATCCCGCTTTATGTCGTTACTTCAGGATTAACCCCACCACACACAGCCTTGTCAGGACTTATGAGTCAAACCTGAGATAAGTTCTGGGTCCACCATCACGCTCCCAGCTGTAATCACTCATTCAACACAGTGGGTTCTACAAAAATACTCATCCTGCAAGCAGATTAAAACAAAAACAAAAACAAAACCCATACACACCTAGTCATACTATCAACTTGAAGCAGTCAGATAATGAACACTCTTACTGGCCAGGAAGAGAAGAGTAGATAAGGCACAGGATGGTGCCAGCCACCAGGCTGCTCAGCCCTTCTCTGGTCCACACTCCCAGATGTTAATATTTGTGCCAGTAAAAAACCAGTCAACACACTGGGAGCGCAGAATGCTCTTGGGTCTGATCAGGCTGGTGTCACTTTCCTGGGCTTCCAAAATGAGACACTCTCCATTGACTCCTGGGTATGCTTTCTGGTGAAGTGTGTGTTCTGGTGACAGCATGTGGGGAAAGGAGCCAAACTTCATTGTTGAACAAAACCCAACTATTTGGCATCTTGGCTCTCAAGAGCTGCATTTTCTCCCAATTTCTAGTGGCACTTTGGAAAAGCTCCAGAGCACTGGCCAGTAGGGATGTGCTAATTGTTTGCAATGGCAGCATCCTGCATTGGCATGATGCCCCCTGTTGCCAGGATACTGGGAGCCACCCAGCGAGGCCGACAGGCACATTCCTGGGAAGAAGACTCTCCTTCACAAGACAATGGCTGTTCAGTGAAAGGCAGATTGCTCCTGCGGCAGATGCTTATCTGCAGTCTATAATCAAATGACTGCTCTGAGGGATTCCAAGCTCTGGACATAACAACCGCTTTGTGGTCTTGATAATAGAGCCACTGCTCCCAAGTCAATCCTTATACCAATTGCCACTGAGAGGGATGGTGTGGGAAGGGGGGGTGCCCACAAGATGTTTGGCCTTCAGAAATTCTTGTTTGGGGCAAAAGCTCTTACAGAACAGTTGTTGCTCAAGGCTCCTTGGGAGGCCAGAAATAGAACTTCATTAACTATGAACCCCAGAATTTTGGATTAATGAAGCTCAGTAATAGCCAGCCAGGAGTCTCCATTACCCTCCTTTACAGTTTCTCCTTCTCAGGAAGTTTTCTCATGAACTCTAGTCCTACCCCACCTCCATTTCATTATCACGGCAGTTTTGGGGAAGGGCTGAGGCTTAATTGTCTATGCCAAGCCATGCAAACAGGAAAGATGGTTTAAAACAAACAAACAATTTTGATCATATAAAATACTGTCCCTTGCCATTGTTCTGAAACTACATAGAAAGAAAGAAAAACACTTTATTCAGCAGAGAAAGTAAGGCAGAAATGAACAGGGACTCTGATGGGATGGAATAAAGGGGGCAGCTTCAGGAGATATTGGTGGGCACATAGATAAAATGAAGAAAGCACTGGTTGCCTACAACATTCCCAGCACTTAATTGCTAAAAAGAGGGGTGATGGGATTCAGGCCTGCCTAGAATTAGTGTGGCACAATTCCTGCAACCAAGCTCAGAATCAGAAAAGTCCCCAACTCAAACCTCTCCTCTCCAAGACCATCTCTCAGTCTCTTCAGTCTATGATATGCAAAAATGAGGATAATACTGTATAACAGATGTACCTTGCTGGGCTGCTGTACACACGATGTATGTAAAGCTTGCTGCACTCTAAACCTTTCATGTAAGTGTATATGATATGAACCAGGGGCAGCCAACATGGGGCTCTCCCGACGTTGGACTACAACTCCTGCCATGCCTGATCATTGGCCGCACGAACTTGCCGAATCTGATGGGAGTTGTAGTCCAACAACATATCAAGGGCACTATGCTGGCTGAGCTTGATATAAATTGTTGCACCCTTTGATCGAGGAGCTTCATTTTCTAATGATATGCACGGTGTGGGGTTGCTGTGAGTGTGTTGAGTTTTGAAGGAAGGGCACTCTGTGCATGCCAAGGGGCACTCCTCCCAGGTTCCTGGTACTGTGCTGGAAATGAATTCCAGGGCTGAGCCCTGGCAATTTCTACTTTGAATAAAGTCCCAAGCATAGGTGCCAACTCCCAGGGGCCCTGGGTGGATGCCTGAGTACCCACAAAATTCCCCATGAAGGGGCTCGGCACCCACAAATTTCAGTGCCAGGGCCATGCACACTGCATGGCACCCATGCCCTGGGCACCCTCAGTCGCGGAGCCAAGTTGGCCTTCCTTATCCCGAGTGAGCAACCCCTTGCGAAGAAGAGCTCTGAGTGGCTGGCAACTCAAGCCCCACTCCTCCATAAACCCATCGCCTTTTCCTGTAGAGGCTGGGGGTGGCCGGGGTGGGGTGGGGTGATTGCAACCGCCTTTGCTCACCGGGGTCTGCGAACTTGCTGGCACCTCGCCTACTACCATATTACATTCCACCCGACTGCCGAGATGTTCGCTTCCCTTTAAGAGGCAAAGCCACACTTGGCATACGGAAAGCAGCTGGATTGTACCAAGTGGCTCCGCTAGGCGGGGGAGCACTCACACCGGACAGTACTGAGGGGGCGGCGGAAACAACGCCATTTGCACCCGAGCGTTGCAAAATCAAAGTGTGCAAGGATATCAGCTCTCAAACGTCTTTCTCGGTTCTTGCTGCTCGCGCAAAAGTCCGCAGAAGGCTTGTTCCATGGTGTGCCCCTTCTCCCCCTTTCCTGAAATCGGCAATGGGCTGTCCCTCGCTCTGATCTTTTAAGGGAGAAGCGGACTTGCCGGAGAAGCGGGTGGGTGGTACTGGGCTCATGTGCCCTTTAAGTAGAGGCTGCTCTGCGCCCAGGAGGATATATTGCTTAAGCTGGCAAGGGGGGTGATAAGTTAAGTATCCAGGTGAGTTCGCACAGCGGGGGACCCAGAGAGCTTCCCCGCCCCCAGCCCCAGGACCGTAGGACAATGGAGATGCGGTTCGAGGAGCCCTCAGGGCTGGCTTAGAGTTGGCTGGCAAAGAGTGTCTGAAGTTGAGCAGGGAATCGGAGAGGAGGAGAAGGAGGTGTGTGTGTGTGTTTAGTGTGGTTTTTCCTAAAGTACTTTCTTTCTGCTTAGCTGTTCCTCTCTCGGGTCCCCTAGCGCATCTGTGCAGGGGCAAGTTTTTCTGCAAGACTGCAGATTGCTTTCCCTGCTTGGTTTGGCAAGCCTCCTAGTTGATGAAATGCCCTTTTGAGGAAGCCGAGCCAGTGAATGGAAAATATCTTTTTCTCTCTCGCTTGAACTTATTTCTTCCGGCCCCTTCCTATGTGCACCGCTTGAATATTTTGTGGCGAGTGATTCTGGTTTGCATTTTGGCTGAACATCACGGTTTCAAGCTACTTGCTTTTTAGCGGGCAGATTTTTTTGCTGGAAAGATCACGCTCGCTCGGAACTCGGAATATTTGACTTGGTGTTTGCGTTAGCACGTGGAAGTGCTCTTCCATCTGTTCTGCTGACCCGGCTTCAGTAACTACTTGGGTCTTGGTTTTCTTTTCTTTTCTTTTCCACTTTTTGCTGCAGCCTGTTCTTCTAGCGTTGTCCGATTGCTGCAGTAACAGTCTTTAAAACGATTTCTTCTTCTTCTTTTCTTCCGAAAGTGACTCTGTTAGTTCAGTTGCTGAAATCCACATTTCCCCACAACTCTTTCCTCTCAAATGCTATTTGATAGGGATTCTTTCTTTCTACCAAATAGTTCACCTTGTGAACTTTTCTGTGTGTGGGGGGGGAGACCCCCAAAACTTTAGAAGCTATGTTGTTCCTCATCAGGAAGATGTTAAGAGTGTATAATGGGGAAGCAAAATTTTACAAACAGAGGATGACTTTCTTTTAAAAAAAATATTAAAATGGTGTTGATTTTGTTGATGTGTTGAAAGAGACAATACTGAATTTCATGTTAGGAAGGTAGGCATTTTGGTATAAATTTAAGAAAATGTTCTGATATTGGAGGACCATCCTTTGCTGGGGAAGGCTTTAAATGCAGTTCTTTCAAAGTAGCTCTTGGACTCTCCTTCAGCAGTAGTGATAAGGGTCATCAAAGCTGAGGTCTCACTTGCTTGGCTTCCTTAGTGAAAAGCTTCTGCTGCCAGGGTTGTGATGGGCTAACTTCTCTGTTTACTTGCCCCATTTTCCTCCTGAGGCCAATGGTGCTTTTGTACAATCTGTATGCTTGTATAATGGCCCTTTCTCCCTCTAGGTCCACCAGTTAGTCTAGGGTTATGCTGATGACGGGCCTTCAGGGAAAAGAAAGCAGGAAGGTTCTCCTTAAGAACTGCCCTGTCTAGGAAGTATCTCTCAGTGCTGGCAGGCCTGAAGCCACTAAATAAACAGGCGGCTGGTTTTCTGGACACATGTGTCCCTGCATGCTGATTCTTGAGGCTCTGAGAACCTCTCTGCCAGGTTTTGCTCTGCTCTCCGCTGCTGTTTATTTGATTGTGCCTGCCATGCTTTTGCTAGACTCTGTAGACTTTTCCAACTCTCAGTCCTGTAGCAGATGGTGGGTTACGCCAGATTGCAGACGGAGCTTTGGGAACTGGTACGAAAGTTGGAAAATAAAAGCATGTTGCCTGTTGAGATGCCACAGGGGTTTTTTTTTAAAAGGGGGTTGGGATCATAACAATAATAGCTAAATTCTGAACACTGCCACAGTCATTGTATACCAGATTAGGCCAGCTCTCTGGTGTGTGTGTTTCAATTCCCAATTAGCTCCCACCTTCTGAGTACGATAAAAACTAGTGGAGGGAGGAGTTTTACTGATAGAGATAAAGGTTCTGGTTGAGGAATTCTTTTTTCCTTTGTTTCCAAAGAAGCATTTCATATGGCCGCCTTTAGCTTATACTGTTGTACCAAGTAGCTTGCGCCTGGTCAAAAAGTGTAATTCTTTTTCCTTACTTTAGCATAACCACACATTTCTCTGCTCTTCTTGTGTCTTCTTTTGCAGGCCTTTGCTCTGCCTGTAACCTGCCACCACCTTGTCCCCAAACCACTTGGAGAGGATGCAGGGAAGCTCTGTGCTGGAAGTGACTTGGTTTGTGTTCCTGGTTGTGGCTGGCGCCCCTGGGCAGGACGAAGAGAAGCCCGCCTTCACCCCCATTCTCACCCGCAGGCCTTTCATTGTTGCTTGGAATGCGCCAACCGAGGAATGCAAGCCTCGCTATGGTGTCCAGCCAGATCTCAGCATCTTTGACGTTCATGCCTCGACCAATGAACTTTTTGTGGACCAGAATTTGACCATTTTCTATAAAGAGCGCCTGGGCCTCTATCCCTACTATGATGGGGGGAAGGCTGTGAATGGGGGTGTCCCCCAAAACAGCAATTTACAGCAGCATCGGAACCAACTGGAATCTAGTATTAGGAAATACATCCGCACTGAGACAAAGGAGGGGTTGGCTGTGATTGACTGGGAAGAGTGGAGACCCATCTGGGTCCGGAACTGGCAGTCGAAAGACATCTACCGCAATGTCTCCCGTTTACTTGTGAAGGCTCGGCAGCCTCACCTGCTGGAAGACCAGGTGAAGAAGGAGGCTCAGTATGAATTTGAGTCGTATGCCCGTGAGTTTATGAGCGAGACCTTGAGATACGCCAAGTACTATCGCCCCCGGCAGCTGTGGGGCTTCTACCTCTTCCCCGACTGCTACAACCACGACTACAGTAAGAACCAGGACAGCTACACAGGGTGCTGCCCAGATGTGGAGAAGTCACGCAACGACCATCTTTTCTGGCTTTGGAAGGAGAGCACTGCCCTTTATCCTTCCATCTACCTGGAGCAGGTGCTGGCCAACCACACAAATGGCCGCAAGTTTGTGAGGTCTCGGGTAGGAGAGGCCCTTCGCATCTCCCAGCAGCACCATGATAACTATAGCCTACCGGTCTTTGTCTACACCAGGCCCACCTATATACGCACACAGAATGTCCTAAGCGAGGTAAGAAAGCCTTTCCTATCTGGTAGAATCATAGAATCATAGAGTTGGAAGAGACCACAAGGGCCATCGAGTCCAACCCCCTGCCAAGCAGGAAATGTTACTCTGTTGGAATTGGGAAATAGCCAAGAATCCAGGGCCATTGGGGTTGGATTTCTGTCCCATGTAGAGGAGCAGTCTGAAGGACAGGTCAGCCCAGCTTGTGATCCACCCTCCCAAAAGGTAATCCACCAGCAATGTATGGCACTCTCCAGGGGTGTAATAAACTTTCTGGTGTGCTGTCTGCCTGAGACTGAAACAATGGGGCTAGGGTGGGAGGCTACTTGGCACTTAGCTGGCCACCAATACCTAGCTGGTGAGCTGCTTTTGCCTTCCTGGGTCAAACGTTGTTCAGACCTGTTACAGCAATAACTGAGATGCATTAGTTTGTGGTAATAACTGATAAGCATGATCAGATAAAGGCTGCTTATCAGAAGCTTTAATTAGGTCTCCAACCAAAGTTTTGTGGGCTGGGACTGCTCCCAGGAAGCACCTGTGAGCTGTGGTTCCTGTGGATTTGCTGTACAATGGGAGGTGGGAAAGGACTTCTCCTTTATCTTGGTCCTAAGCAAATTGACTTGATGTGTAATGGAAACTTAAGAAGTCTAGGGTGGGGCTGAGGAGGGAAGGAGGCAGCTGCTTCTGTCTGTCTCCCTCATCGTGGCAGCACTGCTGCAAGAAAGTGCTGTTCTTTATGGGCATTTAATTCTCCTAGAAAGAATCATTAGTCTGGCATTTTGCCAAGGGCTTTCCTAAAGAATAGGGAGCCATTGGGCTGGATACATGTCCAGCCCATTGGGGACCACTGAGCTGGAGAAGTCGGAAGTTGCACTCCAAATTGTTCCTGTGGGTGGGCTTAGTTCTGGCGCACTGAAGCACACAGGGTTGGTAAGGGGATGTAGTCTATTGACCCAAGTTCTGTTGGCTTGAAGAGTATCCAGGCATGCCAACTTCAGAGTAGTCCTTTGCCATGGTGCCACAGCCTTTGGAGTGTAGATCTGTGCTGAAAGCCAAGCTGCATTGCTTCTGCTCCCTGCAGTTTCCCAAGGTAACTTCTGAGGCTACCAGGCACTGTAAGAAGCAGCAGGATCATGCAGATGCCCCCAAGGTCTGAGCACCACTGAGGCTAGTAGTGTCAGGATTGATGTGACTGGCTTGTCCATAGGCAAAAATGTACTATCTTCTGTCTTCTGCCTTGGCCCACACAACTTGGGAGTGAAAGCTTTCTGGGATAGTTGGTCCCTGTAACTGTATCGTAATTGGTAATCTATTGTAGTATGATTTCTGTTTCCCTCATATAGGAAAAAAATTCCCAATCCTAGCTGGACTTACAGGATGCAGCAGGCAGCAATGTTGTGTTAGTGATGTGGGGCCTTGGGGTGGGGGGAATCAAAGGCTCATTACTATTTCTGCAGCAGTGTCTCCAGTGACCTTACGCCACATGATCAGCATGAAAGGGAAGCTTTTTTAGCCACTATGCTCCAAAGCTAAGCATTTTGGAACACCAAAAACACAAGGTGCCTGAGTTTCAAGAGAATGGTGTACAACAGGGGTCAGCAAACTTTTTCAGCAGGGGGCTGGTCCACTGTCCCTCAGACCTTGTGGGGGGTTGGACTATATTTTTTGGGGGGGGGGAATTCCTATGCCCCACAAATAACCCAGAGATGCATTTTAAATAAAAGGACGCATTCTACTCATGTAAAAACATGCTGATTCCCGGGCCGTCCGTGGGCTATATTTAGAAGGCAATTGGGCCGGATCCGGCCCCCAGGCCTTAGTTTGTCTACCCATGGTGTACAAGTTATGTTACATGTAATGAGACATTATGAAAAACACAACATAAGTTACTCTGAAAGATATTGGAGCACTCCAAATCATTTCCCAAGTATGTGTACAGAAAACAGTAGATTTAGCTGGCAAGTGTTTTATTGCAGCACATCCCCAGTTATTGTTATTTTATCATTATAAGATTGTTGTATAATCTTAGAAGGTGTGTGGCTAGGACTACCATAAAGAGACCCGTCACTTCTGAGTTTGCTACTTACAATAGGAAACGCACTTAAGCTTCAGGGTGGGGGATTTCCTTCCAGAGTTTCTGACCTTGCACATCACTGGGCTCTGTGATGAGTTTTAAGACTGGACTGCTTCTATCTTGCCTTGGCTGGGGTGGGGGAAGTTTCCAAAACAGAATTTTCAGCTGCCCTTACACAACTGGACTTCAGCAATCAGGAGTGCCAACTTGGCCCCGCAACTGTGGGTGCCCGGGGCCATGGGTGCCATGCAATGTGCATGGCCCTGGCATTGAAATTTGTGGGTGCCCGGCCCCTTCAAGGGGAATTTTGTGGGTACTCGGGCACTCAGGGCCCCGGAGAGTTGGCACCTATGTCAGCAGTTGCACCTTGCAGATCCGCTGTTTGGAGAAGCAGAGGTGGGCATCATACCTGCATGCACCTTGGGTCTTTCTCTCTTTGAGATCTTAATTTGGTTTCATGCTCTACCTCTAACCAAAGGCAAGAGCAACTTTACAGCTGAGCATTTTGGAAAAAAATAATAATCTGTGGCCAGTGGTGAGTTCTAGAGCCTCAAAAAATGCAACCCTTGCTCGTTATGTGGCTGACTTTGCCCATGGATAGAGTGGAAGTTAGTGAATGGAGGTTTTTATCCCTGCTACTTAGGAATCATTCAGATTAACTAGAGGGTGCTCTGAAAGTAAGCAGTGTAAGTGAAACGCTAATTAAAATGACAAACTTCAGACATGTTTAGGCAAGGGATAGTAACGCCCAAGCTTTATATTTTTAAAAAGGAGTTGTTGCTCCTTCTTGCTCGGCAACAGTCATTGATAATAAAATGGCAGCTTTAACCACACGTGCCTAAAGGCCTATTCATCCATAGAATACAATTAGCAGTTCCACTCCTCACCCAACCCCTTCAGGTCTGAGGATGATCTCTGCATTTGGTGTAGCGTGATTTGTCCTGGTTGTCTGTACTCTACCGGAGGCATGTTCACACATCTGCCTGAAAATGTAGATGCTGAAAGTGAGGATGGGGACAAGATGTCTCACTGTGTCCCTGATCTTGCCCATGTTGCATTGGGAAGTGCTCATTGAATGAAAGTAAATCCTCCATGTAATTGGGGCTGTGCTTTACCATTGTTCTGTCTACTATCAGACCATTGTTCAGTCTGGCTCAGTACTACCTTCATGAACTGGCAGCCGCTCTCCAGATTTTCGGGTGGCGGGGCATTCCCAATCCTTCGTGGAACTTTCTGGCCTACCAACACCAGGTGACACCTGTTTTGGTGTGTGGTGCATGTGCATTGACGGATGGCAAATGTAAGAGGTGGCGATGATTTTAACAAGATAATTTACCACCTTACACTCTTTCTGTATCTTCAGATTCTTGAGAGATTGCATGTAGAGAGGTTCTGGCCCTGCCCACTGCAAGTGTGTGGCCCTAACAGATTACTTCCATGGAACACGGGTGGCACTGTAGTCTAAACCACTGAGCCTCTTGGGCTTGCCAGTCAGAAGGTTGGCAGTTCAAATTCCCGCAACGGGGTGAGCTCCTGGTGCAATGTCCCAGCTCCTGCCAACCTAGCTGTTTGGAAGCACACCAGTGTGAGTAGATAAATAGATACTGCTGCAGCAGGAAGGTAAGCGGCATTTCTGTGCACTCTGGTTTCCGTCACGGTGTTCCGTTGCACCAGAAGCGGTTTAGTCATGCTGGCCATATGACACGGAAAGCTGTCTGTGGTCAAACGCTGGCTCCCTCGGCCTGAATGTGAGATGAGCGCCACAACCCCATAGTTGCCTTTGACTGGACTTAACCGTCCAGGGGTTCTTTACCTTTTTACCTTTACCTTACTTCCATGGGAATGAAGCCTTCAAGGGCAGGGGGGCAGGCAGTCCCCCATCTATTTCCTCCACAGCACCAACAAGAAACTCCCTCCCACATGTTGGCCAGGCAAGGCTTTCACCTATTTTCATCAGTCTGAAATGTTGCTTTTATCTGACAGTGTGTATTTTGTGCGTATCTCTCCACCATAATGCTGAAACTGGTGTTAAAAGGCACCCCCTTTTACTATATAATAAGGAACAGTCATAATACAGCAACCGGAACAGCTTCTATCCATTCTTGAGCTAGAGAGTATCCTACTAATCTCCTAATATTCTGTATCTGTACTAACTGTGGAACTACCTGGATGTTTCTTTCCAGAAAGACTTGATCTCCACCATCGGGGAGAGTGCTGCTCTGGGGGTAGCTGGTACGATCTTCTGGGGAGATGCAGAGAACACTAAAAGTCGGGTATGTATGTTTCCGCACCAGCCCCAGAGAGGCAAGCCTAGTGGGAGCTTCTTTCAGATAAAACGGCTCTTCGATCTCACTTCTGCCAAGAGCATGTCAGGTCCTGTCTTAATTCAGCAGGCAGCCCTCTTAGTGGAGCTACTTCTGCAATTTGTTCAGTTTAGCAGCTCAGCATCAGCGCAGCCTCTTTTTGGTGGGCTGTCGGGGGAAGAGGCATGTGTTGAAAAAGATACTGGCAACACCTGGAAGTTGCTGAATGCCGGAAAACCCCAGAAAGGCCCTCTAGGGAACACTGGTGGTCTCAGGTGTGGGACAAATGGACTTTCTAGACATCTAACATACTACCACAGAGTAATAAGAGGCATGGCAAGACATGATAAATTTGACAGAATTTTGTTTCCCTCTAAGCTTTATTAATAGGTCAAGTGCAAATTGTAGTCCCCTGGCAACTCATGACTCCCAAGGGAGTGGCTATTTCATGTCTCCCTGAAAAGATCTAGCTTTTATTGTATTATGGCTGGTATTGTTTCTCTTTACTGCCATTGCTTTATTTTCAATCCCAGATCCTGTGTTGCCTGTTACACGCTGCACCATTCATTGTTTTAACCAATACATACATACACACACATACATGCACACATAGATAATAGATAGATGATGATAGATAGATGATAGATAGATAGATAGATAGATAGATAGATAGATAGATAGATAGAAGATAGATAGATAGATGGAAGATAGATAGATAGATAGATAGATAGATAGATAGATAGATAGATAGATAGATGGATGATAGATAGAGATAGATACTGTCAATGCAACGACCACCTGGTACTAGAGGGAGAAGGGTGGCTTTGGACTACTAATGGCATTTTGCTTTGAGGGGTACAAAGACACTCTTCCTTGGAGCTTTGCTACTTTGTCCAAGGGGGCATGGTCCCCACCAAAGGCCTCCATAGCACTTCCTTGTATTGAATTCAACTAGTTGCCATACCAGGGTTGATACCAAGCATATGCATCATTTCCTAAAGAGATGGAACCATAGAGAGATACCCCCTTTGGTGTCCAGAGTACATAATGGGCAATAACTGCTTTCAGTGTAAATAGTAGAGATTGAGGCTGTACACAACTCGAGCCTTTCGGTCTTGAGGAAGGCCTCCTTGCGCTGTGAAAGTCCTAGCCTACACCCTAACAGCTGCGGGTAGCCATATTGAGCTGTCAACACTGCCTTTATAGTGGCCTTCAAGCACCGTGTTTAGCAAAGCAGCGCTGGGAACAGTTCTTCCAAGTTTCCTGCAAGGATGTGAAGCAACCGTACAGACTACTATGGGGATTGTGCCATCCGGATCTGATGTCTTAAGTCTTTTCAGTCATCCTATTGAAAGAGGGAAGTGATAAATTCCCATTACCAAATCGAGCCCCATCTGTTCATGCATTATTCATGTGTAGGGCATGTCAGCAGAGGGGGCTGGGCTTCTGGCCTCCTCCATCGGACCTTCTTCCTCCATGACTGGATGTCCTGACTGCAGGCAGCCCCTTTGCACAAGCAGGTGCTCATGCTCTGAATTTTCTCTGTAGGCGAAGTCAGGTGCAAGCTGAGGTGGTTGTAGACCTGGGTTCAGCACTTGGAAGCATGGGTCCGCACAGAAATGCTCCACACATAAGTAATGTATTATTAGGGTTTAGGAAAGGGAAAAATATTGACCAAGGCAGAAACCCTATGCATGCTTACCAAGAAGTAAGCTCCATGGAAATAAATGGAATTTACTCTCAGATATGAATTTTGACTCAGAAATCTAAACTGCTGGATTGCAGGATGGATGGGTGGATAGATGCTTCCATTGGACCTTCTTGCATCAGGGATTCAATAAGAGCGAAATCTCGCCACCTGGCTGTAGCTGCTGGTCTCCCAGTTCCTGTTGCTAATTTTGAATCCTCTCCTCTGCAGGAAACGTGCCAGCTGATTAAAAACTACATAGAGGAAGGCCTTGGCCGTTACATCGTCAACGTGACCACAGCTGCAGAACTCTGCAGCCACACTCTGTGCAGCGGCCACGGGCGCTGCCGGCGCATTTTCAGCAACACTGACGTCTTCTTGCATCTCAACCCAGCCAGCTTCGAGATCCACCGCAACGCTCCCGGGCAGGGCAAGCAGCTGTTTGAGGCCACAGGGAACTTCTCTCAGGATGACACTGCCTTCCTCAAGGCCCACTTCCAGTGCCACTGTTACCAGGGATGGCACGGGAAAGGATGCAAGGAGCAGCTGAACCCTCCTGGGGGCGGCCCCTATCTTCGCAGTAACCTGGGACTCCAGTTGCTGATAACTCTCTGTCTGCTGGCCTGCTTGCACTAGGCTGCCTCCAACTGGAATCTCTGCGGCCGCAAACTAGTTCCTGGTGCAGCAGGCAGTGGTGATAGGCGGAAAGGGAGAAATAAGAGCCGCCAGCCTCTCGTTTTTATATATATGTATTTCTTTAGCAGTGATGTAGCAGACCTACTATTTAAGAGACTGTCCTACCTCTCCCATCTGTGCCACTGGCCCTTTAAGGGGCAAAAAAGTGAAAAAGGACCTTCCCCCCACTGACAGTATTTCTGTGCGCAGGCAGATGGGTGACTGGAGGCGAGGACTGGCAAAGGTAGGGGGCTGCCATGAGGCCTCGCCTCTCCTGCCTCTCCCTTGCTGTCCAGAAGTATCTCCAACACAGGAGTCGATTTGGTGCCTTGGGTTAGCTACCCAAACAGAAGCAGGAATTTGAGGGTGGGGAAAGTTGTCGAAGGGTCGCCTGGGGGAGGGAGGAATGGGTGCCCACATTCGGCATTCTTTTGGGAGAGGATTAGGGAGAGGGGTGCTTGGCTCTTCTGTTGTAAGGAGGGAGGGGGGCACGGTTAGAAAATGGGAGTCCTGGAGCCTGCTTAGGCCTCAGGAGAGGTGTGATGGGTTTGGTGGAGCTGCTGTAGTGAGGAGAAAACTGCTGCTGTTTAAAACATGCCTCTTTAGGATAGCCGATAGAGAAGGAGAGAAAGCATTGCCCAGCCAGTGGGGTTTAACCTAGAGAGTAGAAAGCTCTGGTGGTGAAAATGCCCTTTGCTGACCGACTGGGTGGGCGGGCAAACAACATTTGTATTGCTCTGAGAAGGGCAGCCGTGGGGTGCGGGAGTGCCATGCCCCCGATCTGTGTGTGGCCGGTGCTGAGTTGGTGCCCTGCATCCGTTACAGGAAAACCAAAAAAGTTTTACCTCAGAATTAAAGACACACCGAGAAAACGTAATTGGCGTTCTGCATTGTGTCTTGGGAGCTTGCTTCGTTGCCCCGAGGGGCCCTTCATGCCATTCCTCCTTGCCAATAAGGAGGCTCCAGCTGTGAGTGGTATTTGCCTTCAGACCCCAATAAAACGTTGGCCGGCTTTTCATTAACACCTCCCCCCATCGTGTGTGGCTTTGTCCTTCTCATCACAGAAGTGTGGCTCTGGCCAGTGCTGCTCACCCTCCTGTGTCCATCCCTGAGTAGCTGCGCCTGAACCAGATCATTCTTACTTGTCTTAACAATTCCCTCAGCTCTTCACGTTTCGGGTGCGGCCAGAGAGTCTGGAGACCCCCAATGAAAGAGGCCTGTTGCTGCTGCGGCTGCACCCCCCTCCCCTTCTGCTGTTTGTACAGATGCCATCTGCCAGCCTCGCCTTCAGCTCTCCTTCCCAGTGTTGCTCTTTGTCTCTACTGGAGCAGCAAGGGGCTGCCTCTCCTTGTCCGGACTTCCTGCTCCTTGTAATTAAGTCAACGAGTTTTGGCTGGCAAAGCCAAGCAGTTGCCAAAGTGGAAGGAACACTGGGTGTCTCTGTCAGGGTCATGTGTCCTGCACAGGAGAGCGAGAGGCTGCAGGCAGGGGCGGGGCCTGACTGCCATTGTGTTCCTTTTCTCCTTGCTTCTCTTACAGTCGATGGAGGACCTTCTCTGTTTGCCACACAGGGCTCACCCCCAAGCCACACCCCCTCCCCCTAGGCCTTCCTCTCCCACTGGTTGTGCTCTGCACCCTCTGTTGTTTTCGCCTGCCTTTTCTTTGAACTCTGATGATACCTCTTGCTTCGCTGGATGGAAGACAGAGCAACCTGGTCTTTGGGCTGGTTGAGCTTTCCCACCCCTGATATTAGGAGTGTATCTAGTTTTCTTTGGCTCCTTGTTTCTTGGCTGATCCTGACTTGTTCATCTCTAAAAGCGATGGAAGAGGCTGGGGATCTGTAGAAAACAAGCTTGGAAATGCCGAACCAAATTGTGGTGCTTCATGGGGTTGTCTTCTGTGAGGGGGGGATTGCTGCTGTTTTGGAAGGCAGCTAAGAGGCACCTTGGGCTGACTTGGGGAACAGGCAGGTAGAGCTGCGTCAAACTTGCAGCCTGTTTTCTTATCTGCCCTTCAGCTGCCTGTGATCAAATTGGTGTTGAGAACACAGGGAGCTGCCTCGTACTGAACCAGGTCAGTGGGTTATTTTGCCCAGTACTATTAACCCACTCGTATTGTCAAGCAGTTGGCAGCAGCCAACCTCTTTGTTCTGTTTACCAAAACGTTTTCCAGCAATACATCCAGTTAAGCGATTGAGCTGAGAAATGCTATGATCTGACCCTCGAGCCTCCAGCGCCTGTTTTGTAACTCTGAGCTACAACTCCTCCCTGCTTTCTGCCCAGGGGTTGGGCTGCAGGTCATCTTCTGCCAAGGGCATGGGGTTTATTGAAATGAAATTCCTGATGTGAGTGGATACTATTTGTTTCATGGTGAAGGAAAAACTTCACTGATCCTCTTGCACATAAAATGCCTCTTGCTTGGTTCTCTTGAGAGCAGGCATCTCCCTGTGGCTGCATGCTCTCCTCTGGGGTGGCTCTCGGTAGGCTAGTTTTTCTGCCTACTGTAAGTCAGCCTTATGCCTGGCCACTGGCCATGTTGCCTCAGGCTGGTTGTTGGGATCCAGCAAAATCTGGAAGGGCATAGGTTCACCATCCCTGGTGTAGAAACATAGTGTGTGTTGTCCACATGCTCTTCTAGGTGAACTGGAAAGTGCACTGGACTTGCCACCCTACCTAAAACTCCCACCTTAAGACTTCCAGAAATGATGACATCTTGTCCACAAAAGTGAACAGTCCCTGGGCACAGAAGAATGCAAGGTGACTCTGGGGTGGGCTGTGGTTCTTGCATTTCCTTGGAGAATGTTTTTTTAATTGTGAGAAGAGGCACAAGCCAGCTTTAAATCACAGGATTAAGAGGCGTGTACATGTCCAGTGCTATAAATATGAGCATTCCTCTGCTGGCTGAGTTCAGCCAGGGGTGCTGCTGTTCACTGCACACACACATTTTGATTAGAGACAATCTGGGGAAGCAAGGAGGCACACAGCTCTTCATTTGTTTGTTTGTTTTGTCCTTTGGGGTCTTTATCTCATTGCCCCCAGGAGCCTCATAAAACGTGATGCCGTATACCTAAGAGCATAAAGGGCAAGTAGGTGCTTGAAAAAAGGCATAAGATCATGGGTAGACAAACTAAGGCTCTGGCCCAATCGCCTTCTCAATCCGGCCCACGGACGGCCCGGGAATCAGCATGTTTTTACATGAGTAGAATGTGTCCTTTTATTTAAAATGCATCTCTGGGTTATTTGTGGGGCATAGGAATTCGTTCATTCCCCCCCCCCCAAAAAAATGTACTCTGGCCCCCCACAAGGTCTGAGGGACAGTGGACTGGCCTCCTGCTGAAAAAGTTTGCTGACCCCTGCGTAAGATTAATCTCCACAGATACGGTTCAGGTAACTGGGGCAATTAAGCATCTGATTAGACTGCTATTTGGGAAAGGGAAAACAGGACCTATAACATAGCATAGGAATTTTTTTCTGGGGGTGGGCACAAAGTAAAATGCTGAAATGAGGGAGCAAGCTAATTCCCTCCCCCCCAAAAAAAAAAAAATTGAGAAGAGTGTCTGTACACTTTGTCTCATCTCATGTCCTATTAATGCTAGAAACTTTTATTTTTTAAAAAAAATCAAAGTGGGTGATAATATTTGTGAGAGTATGCACGAGGACGCTTTGTCCAGAGGCAAATCTAGTCCACTTGTTTCTTTAGACAAATGTGTGAGCTAGGGGGATGAGGGAGGTTGGTCTGTTCCCCACCCTTTGCCTGAAAACCAGGAGTGCACAATTTCTCCATCGTAGCTTTGGAAAAACAAGGAATATCGCTCCCTTAGGGGTCCCTGTTAAAACATCTCCTGTGCGAGGGTCAGTGCTGAACGTCCTCCTGCTTTCCGTTCAGTAGGAGAGCGCCCCCTAGTGCCACAAAGGGAGCCAACAAATCAAAGCTCAGTTCCTATCTCCCTAGGAGGGCAGAGTGTTGCACAACAATTGCCAGTGCTGCTTATGTGGGCAGTTATCTGTAGTTTCTTTCGGAAGCCACAACCAATGCAAGCCTTGGCAGGTCCTTGTGTTTGATTTCCCCAGAGTATATACCAGCCCACGGCTGATCTGGTGGCAGGCTGCCATTTCTTTCCCCTCTCTAAATCTTTTTCCCAGGATCGAACATGTTTTCTCCCTTCCTCTCCTTGCTTTTTTTGATGTGCTCCCTTTCTCAGCCTGTCATGGCTTTCCCCACACACATTTCCATATATTCAAGACACTGGAACAGAAAGCATTTCCCCCGTTTTATTCTCTCTTTTGTCACATTGATTGCACGGTTCCCTCTCTGAGCCTGGAATATGCTTTGTGCTGTCAAGTTCCACCTCTACTTGTCGTAGTCAGGCAGAAACTAGTTGTCTTTGGTTTAAGGCCATGCCAAATTCTTGAGCAGAGACACTTGGAGAAAGGTTACTAAAAGCCATGTGAAATGCTTGGGGATGTGGTGTGCGAATGCTTACTGTTTTAACACTTTGTAGGGAACCAGCCAGTCTATGCACCTACACAAATTCCTAATTCTTACTCTGGATTTATGGATCTAGAATTCTTAATGATAACCCCTGATTTGGTACTCAGTCACTTAAACGTGAATTGCCATCCACACTTTGCCCATAGGTATGCATTGAAAAAACAGAAAACTCCCAGCTTTTATCATTCTTTAACTAGTCATTTTAACTGTCACTCTTTGAAAGAGAGAACAGTGGCTAAGCATGACAGATAGAGATATATATATCATGAATTACAAAATTATAGGTCACAATTATGTAGCTAGAAGATGTCATTCTGTTTCAAAGGACTAACACAAAACAAATGTGTTCAGTGCACTTTTACGAAATCCACAATGTGCCGATTCCTGAAGATTTGTTCTGTGGCCAATCCTCTGTATAACATGATCATTTAAAATAAATTCCAATCCCTGTACTTCAGAACAGTTTCTCAAACCCAGCGTGGATACAATCCTGGGTATTTTTAAGTGTGAGCCAGAAGACCTCCTACCCCAGCCCCCAAGCTCTCTTGCTGGGGTGTGTGTGGGTTAATTACAGTGGTACCTCGGGTTAAGAACTTAATTCGTTCCCGAGGTCCGTTCTTAACCTGAAACTGTTCTTAACCTGAGGTACCACTTTAACTAATGGGGCCTCCCACTGCCACCGCATGATTTCTGTTCTCATCCTGAAGCAAAGTTCTTAATCCGAGGTACTATTTCTGGGTTAGCAGAGTCTGTAACCTGAAGCATCTGTAACCTGAGGTACCACTGTATTTGTTGTTAAAAGCTTCCTGGCCTGGTCATTAAGAGAGCCGTCTCTTAGTTTTGCTCAGTGGATGATGACAAAGAACTTCAGGTGGCGGAAATTTTCAAAAGGCGCTTTGATTCAGTCTCCTCAGAGATACTTCAGTTACCCACCATGAGGTGTGGCAGTGCTGCCTTGGGAGGAGGGAGCAGAAGTAGCAGCCTCTTTCTTGGGGGGGGGGGAGTGTTTGAGAGAAGGGCATACATGGCAGCATCACCATCATCCTGTGAGGTGGGAAGAAGTGATAGCATGGTTAGGAAATTTGTGGCCTTCCAGATATTTTTGGACCTAAACACTTGTTAACCCTGGCCAATGGACATCTGGATACCTGAAAGGCCACAGCTCATTCATCCCTGGTTTAGAGGTCCTTGAAGACAAGCGAGAGCTGATGGTTCCCATCCATTGCCTTGAGTTTTCTGAGAGCTAGAGATCAAACCACTGGTGCCCCAATAGCACAATGGCAAATTTCACCCCCTTGTTCTCATGCTGATGTCAATAGCTATGGGAGGTGAATGAAATGCTTTCTCTGTGGGCCATTGGAATCGCCCTCTCCACTTTCATCATGCTAATGCCACTAAATAATCATCAGCCTTCGCTGCTGTGGCCACTCACAGCCGCCAGTCTGGTACTGAAAAAGGGCTTTGTGTGGCTAATCCTAACCACAGAACAACGGAGAAGGAAGCGAGGGGAAGAGGGGGCCTCTTGCATAGGCATTGCTACTGGGCAGGGGGATGGGAAACCCAACCAGGACTCTTTATGCAGAGCAAAGCAGATCACCCAGCAGTAAAGCAAAGAAATCTTTCCCTCTCACCCACTACCCCACTCACATCCTTGTTTAGGAACATAATATGATCCCTGCTGCATCAGGCTGAAGGTCCAGCTATCTGGTCCAGCACCCTGTTCTCACAGTGAGCAACCAGATAAATGTTGGAGGGTATGGAGTTATCCAACCCCTGAGCTGTCTGAAGGCAATCCTGTATAGGGAAGGTTTTTTTAAAATGTTTAATGTTTTAGTATGTTTTTATGTATGTTGGAAGCTGCCCAGAGTGGTTGAGGCAACCCAATAAGATGTGTGGGGTATAAATAGTAAAATTATCATTATGGAATGGGACATCCCTATTTCCATCGGAGAAATGTTGGAGGGTATGCACCCACATTAGGGCTGCACTGGGTAGGGGGGGCATTACATGAAGTTGTATATCTGGAGATTTCTCCTCCTGCCTTTCTTAAAAAGAAACAGGTGTGAAGGGCCTTCTAAGAGTCCACCTCCAAATCAATGTTTAGTGTGCTACTGAGTGTGCTTGATCCTTATAGATAGTTGAGCAGTCTTGCAGTTCATGTTATTAGGGATCCAGTCATTCATATGAAAGTGCAAAAGGTCTCCTCGTGCCCAATGGAAGACCCCTAAAATGTCATACATGAGGCAACACTGGGCAAGTGGCAGAATGGGTGCTGGAGGGAGTCTTTCTGAGTGCAAACTGGGGAGAAAGGTAGTGGTGTCTGGGGGTTGGGGTGCAATGTGTGGGAGATAGACACACAGAGACCACATCACTGGGTTAGTAGGTAATGTGCACAACAGCCACCTCCCTCCCTCATATCTAGTTCCAGACAACATACAGTCTGTCTTCTTTAGCAGGTTGTAAAACTGATTCCAAATTACACTTGAAGGTAGAAGCACTACCTACATGGTTTTAAACTTCTTGGGGGCAGATTGGGGGTGAGTGGGTTAGTTTTCTACAGATATGCCTCCCTCGATTGCAGCTGCAATCCAATATACAAGGCTGCAACCCTGTATAAACTTACTTTGCAGTAAACCCCTCTGAACTTAGTGGAACTTCCTTTGGAGTAAAGATGCCTAGGATCAGGCTGTAAGAGTTGTTTAAAATGTTTAAAAAGATTTTGCAGAGAGCTTATGGGCTGCCTTAGAAAACAGGAGTCCTGGAGCCTATTTAGGCCTAGGGAGAAGTGTAAATATAGTGGTTTCTCATTTTTTGTGTGGGATCCAGATGTCTTTCCTCTATGCTTGCTGCAGAGACGTGTTACTCTGTCACTGAGAAAAGTAATACCCTTTCCTGCTCAGTCCATCCCACCTTGCAATTTGATGCAGAAGCTGCATTTCATGCAACCACACCACTGAAACATACATTTCTTTAAAAGTGGTAAAATGCCACCATTCCCATTTGCCCTTTGTAGGTTCTCAGTTATTCTCAGTTATTAAGAAGTGGAAACTTAACTTAGTACAGGGTGTGAACTCCAGCACACATCCTTCCTGTTTTCTTTTTAAAGTGTCAGGCAGGAGAGAGGCTGTTCTTCCCATCCCTAAAAACTGGTAAGAAAGCTACCATGACCCTCTCTCCCTATTTAATGGGAACAGAATACTATACTATTGTTGACATTGGACAGGCACTACTGTGAGTTTAGCAGTGAAAGTGTGTTTATTAAAATTTGTCTGGAAAGCGCAGAGACCAACAGAGTTGGAGGCCTGGAGAGAAACTGAACCCCACGTAGTGTTTGCTTTCTTTTTTCCTCTGATGCGCTTGCCAAGAATGTTCGCCGCTCCCCTCCTTCCACCCACCTCCATTTTCAAGCTCTGTCTCATCAAGGGAGATTGCTCTTCACCCACCATAACGTTTATCATTTCAGAAAGGCAAGGATTCCAAGCCCCTTTGTTTTATTGCAGGGGCTGACTGGAATGTTTGCAGCGAGCTGTAGAAGAGAGTCTACTCTACCCACCGAACCCCATACCTAGGTACAGTGGTACCTCTGGTTACAAACTTAATTCGTTCCGGAGGTCCGCTCTTAACCTGAGGTACCACTTTAGCTAATGGGGCCTCCCGCTGCTGCTGCACTGATGGCGTGCAATTTCTGTTCTCATCCTGAGGTAAAGTTCTTAACCCGAAGTACTACTCCGGGTTAGCGGAGTCTGTAACCCAAGGTGTTTGTAACCCAAGGTACCACTGTATCTTGAAAGATGTCAGGAACTGATCCCTGCAGTTCAATTTTCTGTCACTTTCCCCACCAGGAGAATCTGTGTAGGCCAGCTGTGGAAACACAATAGGGTCACCATTCTGCCTAATTTGTGGGGTTTGTTTGGAGAAAGAATTTACAGAAAGTTGTTCTCATAAATCCAACAACTATCGCCTTTCCCAAAGCTCAGTTTCATCATTCTCACTAGAACAGTTCTGAATTGCACAATCTAGGACAAGAATGAGGGAGACATCTACTGGTGACTCCTGTCGCCACAGTCTAGGGATCTTTCCCACATACTCAGTTGGGGTTTTTGGGGGGTGGGGTGGGGTGGTAGAATAAATGCATATTCATTTATCATTTGTTGCAAAGTTACACTGCTGTTGTGTGGACACGTTTCCCCCACCGAATTCTGTTATGATTGCTCAGTCCCTTCTATTACCGCAGTTGTGCCACGGACACATGTACTGCAAGCCCAAATGGATCAGATGAAAATGCTATGGCCCTTTACATAAAAATATTGGAAGTTTGAAATGCCCCCCTCGCCCACCCCACAACTCATCAGAGACTCAAGACTGTGCATGGAAACTGCCATTATGCTGCCAGGGAATGTTGGTAACAGAGCAGCACGCAGATGTTGGTACTCAGGTGGCTGCAGCTGGGCCTTAGGCCAAAAGGAAATCAAACAGCTTATTGCTTGCTTCACTTTAGCCTGGGACCTGAGGGTGACCGGGCTCCTATCCCAATTTTTGTTCAAATTATTTTTCAATCCCGCTCATCACACAAGGTGGAACAGATAGTATCCGTGTGATGCGGTGATCCTGGAATATAAAAGGACAGGAAGTGAAATACGTGGGGGGTTGGTGCTGCGCATCTAGCGCCTGGAAGTGCTGACATCCTCACAGCCGCAAGACGTACCTTTGAAGTCGCACTCCAAGGTGGCATCGGGCGGTGCCATTCTATTCCAGTGCCCTGCAAGGAGAGTGATGATCAGATGCCCTGAGCAACCTACAGTTCCCAGGACTTTTGCCCAAATCTTCCTGAGAATAAGGGTAGCTTGTTCAGGACACGGGGGGGTTGTGATTTCCCCCACAGAACTACAGTTCCCAGAGTAGGTTACCAGGATGCTTTGGGGAAACTATCTTTCTCTATTGTATAACTTGTGTCACATTTTACTGGGGTGAGTAGTTGTTTACAGGACTGCTTCATCTTCCAGTTAGGATGGGATATTCTAATTTAAACTGACATGTTTTAGGGAACTGGACAAAAGAAAGAAAGAAATCCACTTTGCAGGACTGAATTAGTTCTGGTAATTGAGGTCAGCTCTTCACAGCATAACTGAGCCAACTGGACAATAATTAGCTGGATTGAATCAGTTGTTCCACTTTGCTAATAATTAGAAGCTGATGCTGAGAAACAGGCGGTGTCTAAAGCCGGGGTGGGGAACTCAGTGGCCTCCAACTCTCATCCACGCTCCCCAATATGGTAAATGGTCAGGGGTGATGGGCAACTGGAGCCCAAAATATTTGGAGGGTGCCAGGCTGAGGAAGGTTGAATTAGTGAGGGATTCGGGTGGCGCTGTGGGTTAAACCACAGAGCCTAGGACTAGCCGATCAGAAGGTTGGCGGTTCGAATCCCTGCAATGGGCTCCTGCCAACCTAGCAGTTCGAAAGCACGTCAAAGTGCAAGTAGATAAATAGGTACCACTCCTGCAGGAAGGTAAATGGCGTTACCGTGCGCTGCTCTGGTTTGCCAGAAGCGGCTTAGTCATGCTGGCCACATGACCCGGAAACTGTACACACACCGGCTCCCTCGGCCAATAAAGCGAGATGAGCGCCGCAACCCCAGAGTCAGTCATGACTAGTCCTAATAGTCAGGGGTCCCTTTACCTTTACTATATTTAGTGTTCAAAAACTCTTGTCCTTCTTTTGGGAACACTCTTTTAAAGGATTATGGCAATGTGGCTCTGAGCATATGCAGAGTGCCTTTCAATTGTGCACAGAACAACCCTTTTGTTTTAAAACTGCAAGAGATTGTACCTAAATTATTGCTTTGGGAGGACCTGTCCTTTGATAGCCCAGATGAAATTGGTGGATTGTAGCGACAGGGAACGCTCTGTATATGTCGAAAGGTACTGCATTTATTTTGTGTAACTGAAGGCTGAGTCCAGCTGTTGAAAAATTTCCAGGGCAGAGTCTGCCTCAAATTAAGCCTCCAGCGGCAGGAAAGACCATCTCAAAGCTTAGGCTCAAGTTGCTACTTCTCCTCCACCCCACCGGCCAGGGCTCTTGTAACTAACAGCTACATTAGAAAGAGGAAAAGAACAGGTGCCACTTTCCCCCAACTCCCATCATTTATCACAATGCAGGAGGAAGCTGTGCCTGTTGGACTCCTGCCTATCATACAACTTTTTAAAGTAGAAGTTTCTCGGGGATTAAATATATATATATATATAGTTAACCCTAGGTGTGTAAACTGAAGTCAGTCTAATATTTGTGGCTTCTAACACAGCACAGTACCCATCAGGTCACTCTCCCCATTGATTGCCTGCGTCTTTTATCACTTTCAAATGCTGCCTCTTTGAATTGCTCGCTTTCGATTGCTCTGCCCCATCCAAGCTCCCGTCGAGCAGCTATCGGTGCAGGTGAGAGATCTGAACAGGAAAGTCATTGGCTTGCCTTTGTGAAATTTTAAATTCTAGTAATTTCTTGGTTTGCATATACAGTAATTGCTTATAAATTAACACACGGAATTTTTATTTTAAAAATAAATATCTGGGCTTGGATCTTTTGAATACCCCGTGATGCTCCTGTGCGTAGTATTTTTTTCCTAAAGACCCAGTTTGGCGAGGCTAAACCCCAGCCGGCCACTCTTCTGCTGCTGCGTCGCCCGTCCTGGAGAGGGAAGAGTTAAGCCTCTACGATCCACAGCTGCACAGCCCGGGCTTTTGCCTCCAGAAGCTGCCGAGCTTAATTGTTTCCTTTCGCCGAAACCCCTTCCGCCCCCTCCTCGGAGCCCAAGCAAGCGGGACAGGCTGCATAATAGAAACCAGACTCCGAAGGAAAGAGGGATTTGTTCCCCCGCCTTGCGCCTCGCCCTCCCGGGTTGCAGGCGTAGGATCGCTGCTGCCCTCTGCCGATCAGCGCCCCCCACATGGCCCCGACCTCCAAAACAGCGCGCCCGGGAGAGAAAAAGAGAACGATTTCCCTCTCGACCCTTTTCCTGGAAAACAGAAACGGGCGGCGCGGAAGCCTCGTACGGCAATATAACTTTACACGTGTACAGTGGTTGCGTCGGAATTCTGAATCCTTCACTTTGGCGGTGAAGGCGGCAGAGCTCCGGTCTCCATGGGGGTGCAGCATAATAGTCGGATCTGCCTGCTAGATTTAGAACAAGGGCATCACGAGAAACGCTTCGAGCAACACCCCCGCCCTACCCCGGGTCTCCCACCCTTTCTTCTTCATCCTCCCCGCCAACTTTCCTTTCCCCTCCCGCAAAAACGCGCCTTTAAATCCCACCCATGAACGCGTCTGAAGTTGGCGAGCACCCACGCGCCCCCTGCGTCCTGTATTGGAAGTGACGTTCCCTCTCTCCCTCCCCATTGGCCGAAAGTTTGGGAAAGGGGCGGGGTTGGGGAATATTCCGCTTCCCCAGGAGCCGGTAAGTCTCTCTCTTTTTTCCAATGTGCGGTATTTTTTCCTCGCACGTTTCCTGGCGATTAATTCCCATCCCCTCTTCGTCGCGGGAGCCGACCGCCTTCACGGTAATGAAACACTCCCACCCAAAATTTCTGGCCGGTTGCGCCAAGCGTCTGCCAATGAATTCGGAATTCTGCAAGACCTCTTGTCTTGCTCTGCATGAAACAATGTGTTGTTTCATAATTCAAGAGGGGAATGGTTTAACAATCATTTTTTAAAATCTGCTTTAATTTTTTATTTATTTCAAAAACCGTACTTTTAATTCTGGCATCAGTCACCAGTTTCTCCAGCTAACAAGGGGGGGGGGGAGAATTCTGATGAAACTTGGAAATAACTGATTACACAGCTCAGGGCTAGATTACTCATGGTACTTAGATCTTAAGAGTTATAAAACATCAGTGAGTTTCCATTCCTCAGCCTTTATTCTATGTCAAAGTTTACATTTGAGCCTTGTTGCTGAAAGCCTGAAATACTTTGCAAAGCATCTATAAATAAAAATAAGGAAATTGCTGATGCATCACTTTTATCTAATTGGCATCTAAATTAGATTCCTTAAGCTCAGAATTAGAGTGCATAGAAAAAGGCCACCATAGCATCTTTCTGCAGTGATATGGGCGGGGGGAGGGAATGTCAATGCTTTGCTTGATTACAACTCATAAAGTTCCACAAGACTCTCGTTTTTGCTGCAGCTCTTCCAGAATTTATTACTCTACAACAGTTCGTAGAATCCCATATTGTAGTGGTGTTGTCCTGGGAGCTTCTTTTCTTCCTACCTACTCTCTTCCCCCTGTGATCCAGCTCTGTCACTGGTGGTCAGTGATTGTTAATGACTGGCAGGCTCAAATGATCTCACATGACTTGGTCTTGCTAAAGTGAATGGGATTAAGTGCTTGAACAGCCTCCTAAGTACCAAGGAGGGGAAATGCTTTCAAAGAATGGCAACAAGGGGTGCAATATTAGGATGAAATACATTCTTAACTATCCACTCCTACATACCTATTCTTTCTCAGTCACCTGTACTTACTTTTCCTGTCAGTCCTGTACTTTATGCAAACAAGTAGCAAGATGTCCACCTAGCATCTGTAGAAAATGATGTGATTCCCCCCCAAAAAAATGTTTATTTCAGATTGCTATTTGAAGCAGGTGGGTGGCTTTCAGAACTGTTTGATTATAGAGTCTGTGGCAACATTATTGACTCTTACAACGCAACTAATGGCTCAAAGCTCCTCCTCAGAGCTGACTGTATTTTTAGGCAGAGAGAGCTGATTGCCTCAATAGACACATGCAAGGAAGAGGGGCCAATGGTGGCAGCTCTACAGCCCTTTCTCTTACGCCCTCTGGCTGTGCCCTTCCGCTGGGGGAAAGAGTTACATATGCCAGGCATGTCCAAAGTCTGTATAGGGGGCCTAATCCAGCCCCTGTGGCAGTTTATTTCTTGGAGTCAAATCCTAAAAAAAAGCTGAACAACTTTGGTCGGCCCTCACTTCATCAGATCTGGCCCTCTTTGAAAAAAGTTTGGGCACCCCTGACCTATGCCATGTGGCTTGTTTTGCATTCCTGTAATTATGCTGCTGTCCCCAGGTGTGCTGGAGGAAGCTCTCCCGTTGCTGATACTGAAACATACATTTAAAGCACTCTCATGCCACTTCAAACATTAATGGTTGCCCACAAAAGATTCTGGAAACTGTAATTTGTTAAGGGTGCTGAGAAAGTAATACCTTTCAGGGCTGCTGTAAGGATTTCTGAGGTAATGTTTTGTTGAAATGCTCTGAACACTTGAAATGTGCTACATCAGTACTATTATTTGATCCCTTCCCTTTTTCACCATAGGAGATTTAACCTGCATTCAGAGGGTCCTGTCTATTTGCACACATCCAGCCTCCTCATTGTGAGGGCCGCCTCTGTAGAATGACCCTGCAATGATCCAGAAGAGGAGGAACGTGATTCTGCTTGAGGATGGAAACAGAGACATTAGCCAAACCTGCTAACCAAAGAACTGGCAGTCCAAGGGATAAGGATCCTTTTGCCCACTCTGCCAACACTATCAAAATGTTTGTCAAAGTCACTGGATAAGCAAAGACCAAAGGTCAGTCCCAGCAACATTTCCATTGTAGGACTCTGACGTGTATTTTCTGCTTGGTTTGCTTCTGGAAGAATCTGGAAACAGAGGAGGGAAATTATGAAGACCAACAAGCTCTCCTCTGTTATAGCTTCTTCCTCTTGACAGATGGGTTAAGAAGAGCAAACTGCTGACTCTGATAACTTCTCTCCCTGTTGCCTCTCTGCTGAGGTTACTGCCCCATTTGCTGGAAGGGACATTATTCTGCCAGAAGCAGGTGGTGCTGAAAAGGAGGTGAAAGCCTAGAGCAATTTCCAAAGGTATCTCAGGAAATCGGCTTCAAAATGGCAATTATTACAGCATACTTGACACTGTGGGTCTGCTTGCTGGATGTTTTCTCAGTGACTTGGAGCCGTCAAATGGCTGGTGGAGGCCCTGTAATACTGGATCACCCATTCATCACCGTCTGGAATGCTCCCAGTCAAGAATGTGAAGAGAAATACAGAGTATCCCTTGACTTGCAGATTTTTGATGTGGTTGCCAACCAGAACGAATCATTCACAGGGAGCGACATTACCCTTTTCTACAGCCACAGGTTAGGATATTATCCATACTACACTGAGAACGGCACAGCAGTCAATGGGGGCACCCCCCAAAACGCCAGCCTCAATAGTCATCTTTGGAAGACTGAGCAAGATATTGAAAAAACAATTTTGGAGGCAGGTTTCAAAGGTCTGGCGGTCGTGGACTGGGAGAGCTGGCGTCCCTTGTGGGTTCGCAACTGGGACTCCATGCAGATCTACCAGAATAAATCCATAGAGCTGGTGAAGGAGCAGCACCCCGACTGGCCTGCTGATAAGGTGGCTAGGGAAGCTAAGCGAGAATTCGAGCAAATGAGTCGGGCGTTCATGGAGCTGACTTTGGCGCTTGGCCAAAGCCTGAGGCCGGAGGGTTTCTGGGGCTTCTATGGCTTCCCTGACTGCTATAACAATGAATACAAAAACACCGATTACACCGGAGAATGTCCAGAGATTGAGAAGCAGAGGAATGACGAATTGCAGTGGCTGTGGAACCAAAGCCGAGCTCTCTATCCCAGCATTTATCTTCCCAAAGAGCTCAGATTCCTCAACAAGACTCTTGAGTTTGTCCGTCATCGAGTCCAAGAGGCATTCAGGATAGTGAACCAGATGGGGAATGGAAGCATCCCAGTCTTGCCTTATGCTTCCATTGAATATCAGTTCACAGAGACACAGAGCTTCCTGTCACAGGTAAGCTTTCCCAGATGTCCCAATGCAAAATACGATCAACCTTTGCCAATAAGTACTTAACCTGAAAACACAACGTGGAAGTGGGAGATACTTCTCTGTCGGGATGCTTGGAGAATCTTGGCTTCAGTGTGTGCAGTTGCCATTAAGAATCTGCTACAGTGATTTTCCTGGGAATGAGCAGTAGCCATGTCAAATATTTCTAATATTAATATTAATATTCTAATATTTCATTTTGAGAAAAACACTTACCCCAACATGTAGATGTTCATAACATTTCTCCTGGTTAAGCAAAAACGCTGTTGTTGTTCTCCCTTTTGCAACTGTTTCTGGTATATGTCACACTTTTATTTTTGGTCAGAAATGTTATGAAGGCTCTTGTTTTTCAATAAGCCAATGTTGAAAATTTTTGTGTTTTCGAATGTTGTTATGTATTTTAATTTTCCCCCATTTTATAAGTAAATATTATGAAAGAAAAATATCAAACTATTCCTATTTCAGATTTCTTTTAAGAAAATCGGGGTTTTTTAAAAAAAATAAAATAAATGTTGATGTTGTGTCAGTAATGAAAATGTACTGCAAAACCTCAAACTAGCACAGTCCCTGCCCAGCAGACTTCAGTTTGTCAGTAATGGGCAGGACTAAGGAGAAAATAAGCCTTGATTTGGGGTGTAGGGAGGTGGGGTGAGGATGTTTAGGAAGGAAGGCTGTAGAGGAGTTAGCTAGTGAGAGGCATGGAACAAGTGAATCTAGGGGAGCCCAGGAAAGACTTCGCAGAGGGAAGCTATTTTAAGAATAAATTTAAAGGAAGAAATGAAACACTGCAATGGTGACACAACAGAGGGGGAGAGGTTCTTCCATATACTTAGTAGGGAGTAGCAGGGAAATGAGCCAGGGCTTCATTTCGGATCAGGCTTTTTCAAGACACCATTGCTCCCCCTCCCCCTGCTTCTTCTACCCTTTTCTCACCTTGTGCCCCTTTCATAGGGAAGGTTTGGGGTGGGTGGTGACTGCAAAGCCCAGGCTCCTCTCACACTATCTCCACATAGCGAGCATCTCCTTGCAAGCAAGCTCTGAAAAACACTTCTGCTCCCACACCCCATGCCTGCACAGAGCAAAGTCAGTGTGAAAACAGGCCAGTATAAATATCGTATACTAAGAAATATTCACGTAATTAAAAACATATGATTCCCTCTTCCTGCTGAGCATACTAAGCATATTGCTGTACAATGCATTTCTTCTTCTCGTATTTAAATTTCCTGATCTGTACTTCCAATTTTGTAAACTGCTTTGAGGGTTTTTTTTAAATAATCAAGAGGTGTTTACATTTATTAAATAAATAATAATAAATAACATATCCCAGGAGATTAAACCAGTGGCAAATATAGGTTTTTGCTGAATCCTGCATTTTGTTGTTCCGATAAGAGACAAACAAACTTCCCTTCTCAATGGATTTGTGTTCTCGTTGCCTATCCAATTAACTAAATGTGCCACTGGATGGCTCTGTCATATTGTGAGCCTGGCTGCAGTTAGCAAAGTAATCACCATCTCTAAATCATTTGCTAGTACACTATACTTTACATATCCAACTAATTTTGCTACAGGATCTTTAGAGAGAGGGATCGCTTTAGCCGAGGCTTTCTGAATTTGCTGAAATGGAGAGAGGACCAGAGAGTGATGAGCAGCAGGATTTGTAGCAGCGAAGGCAGGATGTGACCAGAGCATGGATGAGAGGAGGAATCAGGTGGTTTCTAAGAATGTTGAAGAGGAAGGAGCATCAGCACTGGGCAATGACTTGACTCTGGAGGAATTTGAAGATGACTAAGAAAAGCATTGCATGCCTGGGAGACCGGGGCATGTAATAATAACGCTGGCATGTCCATGAGGAAGTGTCAGATCAGAAAGATATCTTGAGACAAGTGATCCGATAGAAGCAGATGGATTTGAAGGTCATCCACACAAAGGTCAATTAACAAAGGAGCCACTGAGGAGAAGGAGTTAGATCTCCAAAAAAAAGGTTTATTTTTTAAACACTTTGTTAAAGGCAGCAGGCTAAATGTTTAATCACTGATCATTTCCTGATTCCTTTCCTAATACATAATCCTAAGTATGGCCAAGAATCCCAGAGTGTTGCTGGGGTGTTGCTGCTGTCTAAAGGAGGGGTGGGGAACATGTGGCTCAACTATAACTCCCCATTGCCCCTGGCCATTGCCATGTTGGCCAGGGCTAATGGGAGCTAGAGTTCAAGAAGTCACTGTTTCCTCACCTCTGGTTTTAATGGACCAAGAAGGACCCAATGATGGGCATGCAAATCCAGATGTCAGAGAAGAGACTGCTGGTGAACTCACTGTTTTTGCTCTGCTTGTTCTGCAGGAGGACCTGGTCCACACCATTGGCGAGAGTGCTTCTCAAGGTGCTGCTGGGGTCATCTTGTGGGGGAGCACAAATGACAGTAACTCTGAGGTGAGTGACGCAGAGGAGCAGGATTGGGAGTGGGAGCCAGTGTGGTTCAGTGGTTGGAGTGTCGGGAGCCTGACTGTCGAGTCCCAGGTTCAGATCCTCATTCAGCCATGGAAGTTGCTGGGGGGTCTTGGAGCCAGTCACAGCATCTTGGCCTAACTTACCTTGCAGGGTTCTTGTGAGGATAAATTGGGGGAGGGCGGAAGAACTTTATGTGTTACCCTGGGCTCCTTGAGGAAGCGTGGGATAAAAATGAGGCCACATAAGTGAACCAGTCAAGGGACAGCAGCAGGATCCTGTAGCTATGGAGCAGAGTTTTGTTTTGTTTTCTTACAACCAAGCAGTACATACACCTCTCTCTGCTTTTGTACATCAACCTGTGTGTTACAGTAGCTGCCTTGTGGTTGTGAATAAATCTGTGACTATGAGGTGCTCAGATTTGCAAGTCCCTTAAGAGAGAGGTGAAGCATCCTTATTTTTTGACTTGCTTTTCTCCTCCTTTACCAAATGATGGGAAGCCCCAGTTTAGACAGGCCAGTCTACGTTGAAGGGGACAGTCCTGAATGTGCCCTGGAACCTTATTGCCTCTTTGCAAAACTTTTTATATTCACAAATGTATAGGTTGAAGGAGAACCTCTGGGGTAGGATGCCGTCATTAGCTTGGATGGGGTTAGTGGTAGTCCTTTTGCATCATCAAGTCAGCTAGCCAGCCAGGCTTCTTTATTTATATTTATAAAAGTCTGCACTGCCATATCACAAATTATCAGGGTGGTATACAAGGTTAAAAACATAAGACACCGTTAAAAAATGAAAATACAGATTAAGGTATGAAGGCAAATGGCTAATTTTGTTAGTTCTGCGATTAGGTGTGTGTTGATGTTGGTCTCGCTTTGTGAGTAACTCATGGGGGACTGAAGATGGGGCTTGGAGATCAGGCAGTGGCAGGAGGAATCCTCCCATTCATGCTCTTAAAGCTTTGGTCCTACAACAGCAGGGATGTGTTGAAGGAACTTGGCTGTTGCCCACTTAGAATGGGGGAATGCTAACTTTCTTCCCCTGGACTTGGTTTTGCCCCTTTCAGGAAGCCTGCCTCGATGTGAAGAAGTACGTGGACACTGTCCTTGGTCCGTACATTGTAAACGTGACCAGCAGCACCAGGCTGTGTAGCCAGATTTTGTGTTCAAAGAACGGCCGCTGTGTGCGGCAGGACGGGCACCTCGATGCTTTTCTGCACCTCACTCCTGCCAGCTTCTCTATTCAGAGACATTCGGAAGAGCCACACTTTGTTGTCAGGGGTCAGATGTCAGCGAAGGAGCAAGTCCAGATGGCCAAAGAATTCGCATGCCAATGTTACAGCGGCTGGGAAGGCTCGCAGTGTGAGAAAAAGTCAACCTAAGAGAAAGAGACACCTTATCTGTTTGCACAGGCACTTACCGTATTTTTCGCTCCATAAGACGCACCCGACCATAAGACGCACCTAGTTTTTAGAGGAGGAAAACACACACAAAAAAATTCTCAATCAAATGTTGTACAAAACTATTTAAAGCAGCAAAGTGGGCAGCTCCTGTCTGCTTTGCTGCTTTAAAGTGAGCCTCAGAGGAGGGAAGGAAGGGGAGCCATGGATCCTCCGCTCGCAACTGCAGCGGGATCCCGCTGCCATCCGTAGGCATTCACTCCCCTTACTTTTTAGGAGGAAAAAAGTGCTTCTTATGGAGCGAAAAATACGGTAATTGGCAAGGAAAGCTGCAGGAAAGGCACATTGCACCAGCCTGTACTCCTTAGGGATATAAAAATCTCTCCTCTCTCTCTCTTCCCTCACCACTACACACTTATGAGAGGATCTCCACATTTACCTTCTGGTCAACATGTGCTTATACATACTTTCCCCAGAAGCACATACTTGGCTTTCTCCTGAAATATGCAATCTACTCAGAAGAGAGGGAGGGAATGCTTTTCAGGCATGGCTGCACTATAGTACACCGCTTGTCCTTATAAAAACTAACAATGCGCATGCGTATCGATAGACCAGTGTGCATGTGTTTAAATTAAACTGTTAAATGCCTATTAAGATACATTGCTGGCCTGCCATTGCAATATTTCACAACACTCTGTCCTATCTCACGTATGACTTCTGCTCTCCAAGAGCCCTCCTGGCTGTCTTCAGGAGTAGACTTTAAACTTGTTAGTTGTTAGGACTGTGAAGAAACACCCTGATCTGCCCCCACCATTTCTCTAAGCCAATTTATCAAGTATCTCCTTCCAATTCTCGTTAGTTTTAAAGAGGGTACCTAAGACGCCTACCTGAGAGACTACAACGGCCTCAACATTGGCCCCCTTGGTCAGAAGTTCTCAGAAGTCACTCCCTCAAGAAGACAAGAAGAACCTGTCTCTGTGTTCCCTCCCACTATCCGGGATTCAGACTGGACTTTATGCAAGGCTGATCATCTTTGTTGTCTACTCGAAAGTAAATTAGAATCATATTGTAATGGCTAGGATAGGATTAGTCCAGTTTTAGAGCCACAGTGTCCTGGTTTATTTTGTATTCGGTTGCAACCTTCTGCCTGCTTTTCCTTTACCTTTCATGAAGATTTAATAAAGTTTACTAAGCTGACCACTGAAGTGTGTGTTATTCCCAGCCTCAGAGTTTTAGAATCCCCATGTGTCTTATATTGGCATCTGACTTTCTCAGGAGACCATGAAGGAGTGGAGGTGGAAGGTTATTTTGCCTATCTGGGTTCCACCGTAACCATGTGCCTAGAGATGCTTGGAATTTATGCTACTGAAAGTTTAGGATCAGAGTGTAAGAGACCAGCATGCTCTTCTGAGATCTGGGAAGGGCTCAGGGAGTGTGGGCTGTCTTTACACTCTGAGTAAGTTACAAGGGAACTGTCTGGGACATGCACAGTGCCCTTGGTCTCAGAGTTCTTGGGTTTGAGGAAGTTAGGAGTGGTCTCCCAGGGAAACAATCAAGTTGCTTTGAGCTTGGACCAGGATAAGGCAGCTGGAAGCTAGCCCTGATTTCCCTAGCAGTTTGTGAACCAAGGGATGCCCGGTGCAGTGGCTCGGGACCTTTTGAAAAGCAATTTGGTGGCGGCAGGCAGCTACCAGAGAATAAGACCCACTGGCAACACAGCAAGGCTGTTGTGTTGCAGTTGAATAAGAAACGTGATTTGCTCCCAAACATCCCTCCTACTTCACAAGGACAACCTTCCTCAAGCTGGTGCTCTCCAGATGTTTTAGATTCATGGGCTGGCTGGGGATGATGGGAGTTGTAGTTCAAAACATCTAGGGGGCATCAGGTTGGGGAAGGCCGAATTAGGACAGCAGATTGACATAAATACATCTGCAAATGGGCACTTCTGTTCCATGCTGCACCTTCCTCACCCCTCCCAACACTTTTTGGATATGAGGGCCACATTCACCCTTGGCCAGCCTTCCATAGGCCACATACCAGTGGTGAGTGTGGCCACTCTTGCATGCATGCACCCACAAGACACACCCGCAGCCTCCCCTCCTTAGCTAATCCATGCAGATCAGCTGAGAGGAGGGGTAATGCCCCCCTCTCTGCTCATCAAAAGGTCTAATTACCTGGTAAGCAGCAACCTGCACCCCCATCAAGGTTATGCTCTTGGTTTTCCCCATCCCAGTGTTGTGTCTATTTTTGCTGCTATGCCTAAAATCAGTATGGTCATGGGGAATCAGAAACATTTGCTTGTAGAAGTAGATCAGGCCCCCAAACTAGGATTAGCCACTCTTGCATTACTTATATGGGCAGCCCATTCTCAAATGACTTGTGATGGGAAAGTTCCTGGAAGTGTTTGTTCTTCTGAAAATGCACCTCTTGTACGAAGTGAAGTACCAGGCATTCATTAATGGAGGTAGAGTGACAGCAGGCCCCTCCCGGATGTCCTACTGTGGAAGTGCAAATTCTTCTGAATTTTTTCTGAAATCCTGGGGATCTGAGTAAAAGCATGCACGTCTACACTACCCCTGGGAACCAATGACAACAGGTCTTTCCATCCTTCTTAAGAACTGAGTTTGGGAAAGGGCATACAGTAAACTAAACTACCTATTGTCTGCCACATAAAAATATATGCTAATATGAGTACTTCCAGTATGTAGCTGAAAAACAATGCAATGCTGTAAATGTCTGCTCCCTTGAGTTAAGTGGGGCTTACTACCAGGTGAGTTTGCATAGGATTGAAGCCTGTATCATGAAGGAAAACAGAAATGGTGTAACTGATCCTTCAGGAAACGTTCTCTACATCCTGCCATGATTTTCTTATTCTGTAAGAAAAACTAAAAACTAAGTAATAATATTTATGTTGTACCTAATTTTACTAACGTATGCTTACTAAATCTATTAAGTCGGCTAAATTAAACAGAGGCCTCTTCCAAGCAAAACAAGGGTTTCAAATGGTGTCTCCAACTGCATAGCGGACAGTCGAATTTCATCTCTTCTGGGGATTCCACGCGTACAATATGCATTAATTCTTCCGAATGCGCACATGCTTCCAGACGCGCGGTTGAAAAAGCCAAGACGCGATGGGGGGGGGGGGGGGAGCGGGAGGCTCTCCTGAGGAAGAAATTTCCTAGCCGCTACACGGCGCTGTGGCCTCCAGAAGAAGAAGCTGGGCGTCTTTCTTTCCTGCCTCTCCTCGACTTGTGCGTAAAGGGACGAGCGAGGGCGAAAGCGGGGTAGTTCTGCTCTGCGAAGCCGGAGGAAGCGGGGAGAGCTGAGCGCGCGGCTGAGAGCCCCTGCCGTTCGCTAGCATGTCAGTATCTCTTCCCGCCCCGTCCCCGCTTAAAGCGCTCGCGGAGCCGGGCTCGCCATCACTGCACAGCCGGGGATGCGCCCGGGTCGGAAGAGGTGGTGCCGAGGAGGTTACGCCCGGTTGAAATCCCCTCCAGCGGGAGGCAGGGCTCTCCACGGGGCGACACCCCACATTTTCTCGGGGCGGGGGGGGGGGCAGAATCGCGTGCCGGATTTTAGGGTGGCCCCTACGAGCGGGGGGTGGGGGACCGGCCCGGCGGCGTCTGTCCCGGGGCATCTCGGAGGAAGCAGGAGGCTGTGTCCATAAAAGGGCTTGGACCTCTTCTGGCAAGGAGGAGAGGCTTCTGCGGGAAGCGGGCGAGGACACCCGTCCCTCCCTCCCTCCCTCCTGGGATCCAGTTTAGTGACTCAAGTTAAAGACTTGCAAGAGTTTCTTAGCCCAGTATTTGCGCGCAGGCACGAGTGAGCGAGAAAGAAAGGAAGGGGGGAAATAATATTAGATGCCCGCTTCTCCTTAGGGGGTGCCTCCTGGAGAGCGGCCCCCGGAGAGGAAAGGCCTGCTTTTAAGGAAGGGAGCGCCTTCCCCGGCTGGCCGCCCCTTAGATCGGTGGGAGGCGGCGGGTTTCTAGCGCGTTGGCAGGAGCTTTGCTGACACCTCGCGCCGCTTCTTGGAAAGCTCTTTCGAGCTGCGATTCTGCCCTAGGGGAGGCGGACGGGGGACGCCAATCCACCGGTCTAGGAGCCAGAGAATCGGCTGCCGGCAGTTGCTTGGAGCAGAAAGAGCGAAAGGGAAGGGATGCAGCAGGGCTGACCATCGACCTCAGCTGAGGTTGCAGAGCCACTGCACATCCGCTCAGAGTTCAAAGGTGGATTCCCCAGGGAACTGAAACAGAATATTCCCGCAGGTGCACACGGGACAAGGCAACTGAAGTGCTTCCTCCCTAATATCTAACCTACTGAAATGGGTCACTCTTGTAATCAATCCATATTGCCCTAGAGGGGCTGTAGCATCCTTGAATTATAATAATGAGTCTCAGGAGAGAGGAGTACCATATGTGTTGCAAGTGCAAGGCACACTGCCTCCTCTATCATCCTTGGATTTGCCTTAGGCAGGGCTGGAGGATATTGCTTTGGGCATCAGCCTTTTATTAACCAGTACCTCTGCCTCTCAGCAGTGAACCCATCCCTAAACCCTGTAATGTGTAGGCGGCTTTTTATTTGAGTTTTTGTGATCCTTTCACTAGGAGGAGATTGAGAACCAGTGCGCAATTCAGTTCTCTTTATAGATATACACCTGAGAGGCAGCAATCCTATATACTTACTCGACAGTATTCTGACTAAGCATGCATAGGATTTGACTGCATGTGTGAATGAATCGGAGTTTAGTTCATGTAGGTCATTAAAAATTTTAAAGGCAGTGCATGCTAAGGCCTTGAGGAAGACCAGGCATTCATTTGGAAATAAATGGGATGTGAAAAGCACTGGCATGAGCTCACCTTTCCTCAGCATTAAGTTGTTTATAGAAGTGACCTTTGGTCTCAACTCTTCCTGTGGCTGAAAATGTTTTATTAGGGTTTCCCTGCGCTTTGGTAATTTTAACTGTGATCTATTGACTGTCCTCTCTTTTGGGTCTAGACAGTGGTTTTTGCAGCGTGACTCTTGGGCAGAATAACCAGTAGAGAGGGTTGGGGATGGAAATCCCATAAACAACACTGATGCATCCGTTCGCCCATGGGAAAGGATGTGTTGTTGGCTGCCAGATCCCAGTTTTACTAAAGAGGGCCAAGCCATCTCTTGAGACTAACCCAACCACACATGACAGGTACAATCATCCAGCACTTGAACTGTTTCTCTCTTGCGGAGACCTAGTTCTGATTCTCCACTGCCCAGTGCTTTGGATGAAGTGCATGTGAACTGCTTGCATAATCAGAAAAAAATAATATGTGAGAAGGACTCATAAGTGCACCAGTACAAAAGCTTTTTATTATTAGGTCCCTTCCAACACTACATTTATATGATTGTATGATTATTATGTACTAAATTTGTACACCACCCTTCCATCTAAAGATCCAAGGGTGGTTCACAACAGTAAAAGAAAAAATGTAAATGCCATATAAAAGCAAACCAATGAACTCCCAACTTTCTACAACACTTATAAAAAGCCATAGAATGTTAATCAGCTGAACGCCTGGTTGAAGAGAAACTTTTTTGCCTAGTGCCTAAAAATATGTAATGAAGGAGCCTCCCTTGTAGAAGAGGGTAGCCTACTGTGATACCAATCAAGTGGACATCTTCACTTGGTCGCATGTGAATTTTGAACACTGGACACGCATCTTTAAACTATGGAATTTGAGGCCCCTAGGTATAGTGATAGCCACCAACTTGGATGACAGAAGTTCGTTGTAACTCAGCCCCATGGAAAGCACTGAAAGGGGGCTTCATTATGACTGCCTTTAAGACTACATTCTTGTACCCAATTTCTTGGGAGTAAACCCCGTTGCTCAATGAATTTACTTCTGAGTAGGCATGTATAGGATTGTGCTGTCAGTGCCTTTTGTCCATTGTCCATTAACCCTTTTGCTTGGTTATGTTTCCCATCCGACAATGGGTAAACAGCAGTTCCAGTTATTCAGAGCTCTATGAATATATGAATGTTTTCTGTGTCCCCAAAAGGAATATGACTGTTTTCCAGAAGTCAGGATATGGAAGGGAATTTGAGACTTAATTGGTATTTTTAATTCCATTGCAGGAAAAGCTGTGTTGGGTACATTAATAGTGGTAGGAAACAGACCACCGCATTGCCTGTGGACAGTCTAACCACCTTGTCTTGTCCCCAGTTTCATGAGTTTTATGACCTTTTACCAAGGAGTGTTTGTTGGTAGCAGGTGCGTCCCAAAATTACCTGAGACACAGAGCAGGTTTGTTTCCTCCTTGTGTTGCACTATGTGTTGACACTGGAAGACAGCACAGGAGAACAAGCCTCTGTGCTTTGAGACCTTGTAAACAACATCCTTCCTGTCCTTTCTGGAGACCGGGCAGGATGAATGTCTTCATGGCAATGTCCTAGTTCTGCCCAGTGGATTCCCTGGCCTCCTCACCCCACCCCAGTAGGCCTGGTTTCCATCTATTACTCTAGAAACATAAGCTCCGTTTGGCTCTGTTGATCAATCCACTGTTGACATTGAATAAGCCAAAGTTTATATGTTCATAGAACTGGTGTGTAGTTATAACAGCTTGGAAACATGCCTCTAATCAAGAAGGTAAAGTACTTGTACTAGCAAAAGGGGTTTTGTGCTGTGGCAAAAGTGCATAGAGAACTGAAATCAGAGGTGGGGAATTTGTGGAACTCTAGATATTGCTGATAGATGATAGATAGATAGATAGATAGATAGATATAGATATTGCACCCGGGACGCGGGTGGCACTGTGGGTTAAACCACAGAGCCTAGGACTTGCTGATCAGAAGGTCGGCGGTTCGAATCCCCACAACGGGGTGAGCTCCCGTTGCTCTGTCCCAGCTCCTGTCAACCTAGCAGTTCAAATGCACGTCAAAGTGCAAGTAGATAAATAGGTACCACTCTGGCAGGAAGGTAAACGGCATTTCCGTGTGCTGCTCTGGTTCGCCAGAAGTGGCTTAGTCATGCTGGCCACATGACCCGGAAGCTGTACGCCGGCTCCCTTGGCCAATAAAGTGAGATGAGTGCCGCAACCCCAGAGTCGGTCACAACTGGAACTAATGGTCAGGGGTCCCTTTACCTTTACCTTAGATATTGCTGGACTCCGAATCCCTTCATCCCTGACCATTGGCCACACTGGCAGGGGCTGATGGGAGTTGGAGTCCAACCTCTGGAGGGCCTCAAGCCCCCCCCCCCCAAACACTCCATCCCTGCTGTGGAGTTAAGAACTTAATTCGTTCTGGAGGTCCGTTCTTAACCTGAAACTGTTCTTAACCTGAAGCACCACTTTAGCTAATGTCGCCTCCTGCTGCCGCTGCGCTTCCAGAGCACGATTTCTGTTCTCATCCTGAAGCAAAGTTCTTAACCCAAGGTACTATTTCTGGGTTAGCGGAGTCTGTCACCTGAAGCATCTGTAACACGAGGTACCACTATGCAAAGGCTCAGCAGCCTCATTTTGTGATGTGTGGAGATGGAAGTGTTGGGGAGGAGTTAAGGCACGGTAAGCAGCCAGTCTAGTTTGCCTTCCTTGCCCACCTGCTTTCTATGCTGTTGGATGGTTGATAGCCCTGCTCCCTTTCCTTTCTACTCATGATAGAATTGCTGTTGCCAAAGTGAGTTGGCTGCATGTTTATTCGGGGCTGGATTCTCAGAATCTAAATGAGTCCATTTCTCCCCACCACCACCACCCAAAAATAGAGTTCTTTGATACTTCAGCCTACACTTGGACCTAGGAGCTGTAGTGGTTGAAGGCATCTGTTTGGGAACCCCATAGACGAAGTCTGTGTCTGCTGCTTTGTTGTTGTTGTTGTCTGGATGGGTGCCAGCCTTTGGCTCCTGTCAGGGCTGGGCTGGGCTACTCAGCACACAATTTACATTCCAAGACCTGGGTGTCAAGTAAACAGACAGCTCACTCTTTAAAAGAAGAAATGAGCTGTAGGCGCATGTGTAGCTTCCTGTCATGCTCTTGCGAAAGTAGACGGTTTCCCTTGAGCCTTAGCATTGCAAGCAGAATCTCCAAAGGAGGGAAGCGGCACTTCAGGCAGCTCCCATTTGCCACAGGTATTTGACACTTCTTTTCTTCTGCTGGTGGTCTTATTGTAGAGCAGGGGAGGGGAGCCTGTGGCTCTCCAAGTCTAGCTGGACTACAGCTCCCATCAATCCTGACCACTGGCAATGCGGGCTGGGGCTGATGGGAGATGAAGTCCAACAACGCCTGGAGAGCCATGGGTTTCTCATCCTGTTATGAAGGGATCCTGTAGCAAACATGTATACTGTGCTCAGACAGCTGTACTAGAGGAACAGGCAATATAAAACTGGCATGGATGGGATATAAAGTGTGTGGGTTTGGTGCCTGTTCAGAATTATGAAAATTTAAGACCAGAGTATCATATGGGTCATGCTGTCATGTTCTGAGAGGCAACGGTAGAAATTGAGGAATGAGGGATGCTCTCCTGGCTATTGTTGAGATGGATAGAATCTTCACCTCACGCAAGGAGCGATTCTCATCTAGTGCTGCTCTAGTAGAGCTGGGGGTAGGTGTGGATGAATGGAATTAGTTCATCCTCTTCTTCTCTTCCTCCAGGATGTGTAGAGTGTGTTGTTGATTTTAGCAGGAGGGGTAGGGAATCCTAGTGCCCAAGTTGGCAGCAGGATGCTTAGAAATGAAAAAAGGAAACACTGTGTGGCATTTTTGGGTGGTATTGCTAGTGAAGTGTTGTGATGACACTGCCGGCTTATTTCCAGAGCCAGGATCCTTGAAAACAAGAAATCCCCTGTAGCAGTGCGTGCCTTGGATATAGAGGTTTTTGTCAGAAAAGCTACTTGGACCAGAACTTGCAGGCCTGCCTGGTAACTTGGAATTTAGCGCAAGTAGGGCTTATCAGTCTACCTAGGGGTATGCTATTTTCTGATTGCCCTGTTCTCTGCTAGAGTGCTTTCCAAAACGGTCTGTGAGTGATGCAACAGAGGTCATTCACGTATGGTGTGTTAATTACTTTTCTCATCTCTTCTTCAAGGGAGTCTTGTATAGTGCACACAAGGCAGGTTGTATGATTTTTATTTATTTTCTGACCTCTGTGTCATTAATTTAGTCATGGAATTCAAGGCAGTACAGTGGTACCTCGGGTTACATATGCTTCAAGTTACAGACGCTTCAGGTTACAGACTCCACTAACCCAGAAATATTACCTCGGGTTAAGAACTTTGCTTTAGGATGAGAACAGAAATTGTGCTCCAGCGGTGTGGCAGCAACAGGAGGCCCCATTAGCTAAAGTGGTGCTTCAGGTTAAGAACAGTTTCAGGTTAAGAACAGACCTCCAGAACGAATTAAGTACCGTATTTTTCGCTCTATAACATGCACCCGACCATAACACGCACATAGTTTTTAGAGGAGGAAAATCTGTAGGCATGCCACCCGTAGGCATTCCCTCCATAACACGCACAGACATTTCCCCTTACTTTCTAGGAGGAAAAAAGTGAGTGTTATGGTGCAAAAAATACGGTACTTAACCCGAGGTACCACTGTATGTGCCTGGTTCACAGGCAGTCACTCATCCAGGCAACGTGGCAGCCTGTTTAGCTCCAGCAAGGTGATAGGCTCATGTGCCTTCACGCCATACCTCGGGGCTCTTCCCTCCAGGGGGGGTTATGACAAGTGCCTTTTCTGTGTATTCTTGGACACCTGATGCTGAGCAAGCTCCCAAAGCAGTTGAACACCTGGTGCTTAAATCAATTTGTAATGTGGATGCAGAACCTTCATGGGCGAGAATGTAAATTCAGGTTCCCTTTAGCAGTCTATCCCCACGTTGGCAATGGTCACAGGTGACAAAGGTAGCCCTGAGCAAACTTAGAGGTGTTTTTGTGTGTGCATATCTGTTTCTTGAAGGCAGCCTTCACCAAGGGGCGGAGGAAGGGTGGTGCGGTGGGGGCGGATCGCCCTGGGTGTTTTCGCTGAGGGGGGTGACATTTGGTGCGCTGCAAACCTGCAACGCCTAAGCCTACCCCGAGCCATCAGCGGAAGGGGGGGTGCCGCTTTGCTGGCGGTATTCCCCCCTTCCTCCTTCATTCTGACAGCTTGGGGGAGGCTTGGGAGTCGTGGGTGGGCGGCGCACTCCGCCCCTGTGAGTGGCTGGCTCTGTCCCTGGCTGCAGGGTGCACACGTCACTCCCTGCCCCCGAGCGGCTATCCCACACCTGGAAGGGCACCCCCCACCCCCCTCAGTAGCGGGCCCGCCCTAGGCAGTGCAGGCATATGCCCCTTTGCTGCCTTCACTAACCTAGTGCCCTGCAGATGTTTTCGATCGCAACGCCTGCTAGCCCCAGCCAATGGGGCCATGCTGCGTGGGGCTGATGGGAATCACAGCCTAAAACATCTGGAGGGCAACAGGATGGCAGAAGCGGTGGAAGCTGGCATAGTGCATGGTTAGAGAACGAGTTGTGGTTGGCAAACCAGTGAAAACCTCGCCTTACCAATCATCACCTCAGTTTATTTGTATGTCCCTTTCCCTCAAGAGCTTCCCCAAATGGCTTAAGATACAGAAGAAAATAACGAAGACAGCAGTGCATAGCAAAACGTTAGTATCAGCCTATCAACAGAGTTCAGCAGTAATTTTACATCCATCTTTATGTCAATCACGAACTCATTAGGTGGCCTTAGGCAGGCCATTGCTTTCTCAGCCTCAGCCTCAGCCACCCCCCCATACGCCCCCAATCTGTGATGCTGGGATAATAAAACTGGTCTACCTTACAAGGCTGTTGTAAGGGTTACTTCAGTGGAATTCATGTGAAGCACCTGGAAAAGTGCCTACGTAGTTAGTATGCATAATTAGTAATAAGCATGAGTAATTGATGTTTGTGAGAGGTGATTGAAATAGTTTTAGACCGTTGGACTGATTCTCTGCCCTGGTGGGAATGCACTCCTGTGACTTGAGTGGGCTGCAACAACTTTGAAAAGATGTACATTAATTCTTTTTGGTGCACAACCAAATTTTGTCTTGAGGAGCAGTCCTTGCCAGTAACGAGGCACAAGTTGTGGTGTTCTTAGCCTTTATTGAGAAAACTCTTTGTATGAGACACTTCCTTCCCCAAACATACGGCTTTTCCAGTAATGTCACAGAGCACCTTTGCAGAAAAGGTAGCACGGGCTGTGTTGAAAACTTGTGTGAGGGGGCTACATCTAGCCTCTGAGATGGAACTGAGTCATCTGCTGTTTGCGGGTAAATGAGAGCAGACATAAGCAATCGTGAGGACTTAACTGTGCATGTCTGCAGATGCAACACAGTATTGTCAAAATAGCATTCTCTAAACTCAACGCTGCAGTAACTGGATGATGCTAAGGCTCTAAAGCAATACCCTAGAGTTCCCTCTGCTTACGTGGCTCTAGGATTTGCCCCCAGCTAATGTCCCTGTCATGAGAATCTCCTCAGCCCACCTTTCGGAGGGCATGTTCTGTTCCTATTTCACAACCTGAGTGCAGTGGCTGCATGGTATAATTTCATAAGCTACTTCATAAAGGGTTGTGAAAGGATGATTTTTTATTGTTGTCTCTTGGGTGTTTTTTTCATCTTCCAGTGTGGCTCCCATTTGGAGGCTGCCTCACGGGTTTAGTGAGAGTCTATATGATAACGTTGAGTCTCACCGTATGGAAGGTATGGAGAGCCAAAGAAGAAAGAGTGAGGGGGAAAAGAATGAATGAGAACATTTTTCTCTCCGCAGTCTCCTCCATTTCCTCCCAGGCAGCCTGGAGAGAATTCTCTGTGCTGTCTGAAAAATCGGAGAGATGAAGAGTTAAGGGGACAAAACTGTGTAAATGGAAGCCCACCTTCCCTCTGTCACATGAACACACGAAGATACCTTCATATCATTGCTGTCTGACTCAGTATTTTCTATATTCTTCTCAACTTTCCAGGGTTGGCAGTGGTCTTTACCAGCCCCATCTATGAAGATTCCTGAGTTGAACTTGGGAACTATTTTATGCAAAGTGTGTGCTCTGTCACTGACTTACTATGCCCCTTGCACTTGTATGTACCCCACCACCACCTCCAAAAATATACAGAGAAAGATAGAGTTGTGACTAGACTTGCTAACATTCACTGGGGGGTCGGGGTCCTGCTCAACACAGCTGCCTCTCAGCAAATTCATGCACCAACCAGAGGAGAATGAGATTAATACAGTGTTTGAACTCTCACTGTGGGCTAATTCTTGAAACCATTTGAGGCTCATCTGTGACATTCTGGACTGGTTAGAGGAACGTTTCAACATACCACCTGCTTGCAATTTGCCAAACCTATAGCTGAGACCCCTTCTGGGAGATTTTGGAGGAAGTGGCACATTGCATTATGGAGACATGTGGAAACACTTGCTTGGCCAGTTCCCACGTGCTCCAGATGAGACAAAAGTGGTGATGTAAGGTGGTCCTTGGGATTATTGCTTCCATTTTGTGTGGAAGATTCTGCTGGATATTTTTTTTTTTTAAAGTAAACAGCCTTTCACAGTTTGGGCATGTTATTGGTCGATGCACATTCTATGCAAATATTCACTTGAATGCTCTGCAGTGTAGGCAGATGCAAAGAGAAGACAACCTGTGTTGTATGTTTAGGTGCCATCTCTTGAGAGGAGGTGTGACAGTCCTGAAAGAAGCCACCTAAGCTATATTAGAGTACCTCCAATTTTAAACCACTCTTGAATCAAGGTCCCAACTGGACCGTTGTAAGAAGGGTAAAGAAGCCAAACAGAACCTGAGTTTTCTTCTAAAGTGGATTGCTCTTCACACATAGCTTAAGAAGTCGTATCTGGCTGCAGTCTGGCTGCCCAGGAATCTCCATGGCCATCATCATCTCATAGAGTACAGAACATACTCCCATAATTGTGAATTAAATGTGGGAACATGTTGGCAGTTTAGAAACTCTTAGAGCTTGAGTGGGCCTTCCAATGGACAAGGGATGAGTTGCATTCAGCCAGACTGCACTTACATGAATATAGTAAGTGAACCATGTTACGTACTTCTGTTCCTTGGGAGGGTGTACACCATATTTCTGTATGACTGAATCCTTTTCAGTCCCCAAGGGAAAAATAAAAGCTGAGTTTCAAACAAGCATTTATAGGAATTGGCTTATAGTCTACACTGATTCCCAGATGTTTTTATAGTAGAACTGGATTGGGAAACTTGTGGCCTTCCAAATGTTACTGGACTCCCAACTCTGATCAGCCAAAGCCAGCATGGCCAGTCTTCAGGAACTGTGGGAGTTGGGGAGCCACAGTTTCTCCAGCACTGTAGCAGAGGATGCAGACTAGATGTCTTGTTACGCATGCCCCAAACCGGCACTTGGTAAAAGACCAAGTGGAAGGATAGCCAATGCAATGCCCTCCTAATGTTGTTGGATTACAACTTTTCCCAGCATAGCCAATAGGGATGTTGGGAGTCATGGGCTACAACATTAGAATCATACTGCCTTGGCTATCTGTGCCTTTGTAAGACCAAGAGCTAAGGCTGTCTTGGCATCTGCAGCCCTTTGCTTTATGGGATGATTACAGAGGATGTAATCATCCTTCCGCTTGGGTTTGATCCTGGCAAGGTGAGGTTTCCCTGTGAAAGGGTTAGTAGGTCTCTTGGAACTGATTGTGCACTGCAAACACACTTCATTGTGTTTGTGCTTTCAGGAGTGAGACAAGCTCCCTGTGTCCCATGTAACGTTTCGCCGCTTGGTCCTCTGGTGGTGAGAAGAATGGGGTCTGTTTCAGAGATGCTCACAGCGGTGCCCCTTCACCAGAGGCCCGATCTCCTAGAGGCCTGTGCCGACCTCATCAATGAAGAGTGGAAAAGGAGCAGGACCTCCCGCATCCACTCCCTGCAGAGATCCAGCAACAGCTTCCCCATGTGCCTGGTGCTGATTAGGACCCAGAGGTCAGTGGAAGACACCGCGGAAGGGAAGACGGCCAAGAGCCAGTGCCAACTCCTGGGGCATGCCAGGCTGTCCCGTGTGGTTGGCCAGCCCAAGAGCTTGTTTGTGGAGACGGTGGTTGTTGCCAAGGCCCTCCGGGGAAAGGGCTATGGCAGGAAGCTGATGGAAGCTGTTGAGCAGTACGCCAAGTCCCGCAGCTATAGGCGCCTGCACCTCACCACCCACGACAAGCAGCAATTCTACGCCCACCTGGGTTACAGCTTGTCCACGCCAGTTCAGTGTGCAGGATTCACGAGTTCCCTTGTACCTATGGAGTTTCTGGAGAGCTTCTCTCCCCCTCAGCAGGACAAGGAACTTCCCACAGGGTCTGGGAAGCGTGAGCCAAGTGCATCTTGCAGCAGGAGATCCGGAGCAAGCCTTCCTCCATTGCCACCTTCAGCACACCTTTCCTCATTCGCGGTTTGCTCAGCGGCTTCTCCTCCCCCACCACCCCCATTGCTTCCTGTTCATTCTTATCTGCCAGCAACCGCCACCATTTCTCCCCCTCCCCACCTGTCAGCTTCTGTAGCTTCCCACAGTTCCTCTTCCCAGGTCGTGAATGCTTCTGTTCCACCCTCGCAATCAGCCACCGTGCCTCTTTTTGCTGCAAACCTTCCTCCCCCTCCCCCGCCTCCTCTTCCTCCACCTCCGCCCATGGCCCTTTCGGCAGGCCATCCCGATTCCTGCAAATCTGCCTCTTCTGGCCCATCGGGGGACAAAGCCCAGAACCAGCTGTTTCTAGAAACGCCATATCGGGACCTGAAGGGGCGGCCCATATTCTGGATGGAGAAGGACATCTGACCCTTTCACCATGTGCCTATGCGAGTGTGATGAAGATTAAATGATGGCTGAAGGAGCAGAGATGCTGAGAAGAAAAGCTCAGCTTCAGATCCAGTGAGATGGGCTGTGAGAGAACTATTCTAACACAAACAAAGCCAATAGATTCTATCTTCCATGGTTGTTTTTATCAGAATTCTTTTCAGACGAGCCCATTTTCATGCCATAAAATGTGAAGTTTGCTTAGACAATGATCTATTTTGGATACACTTTCAAGGCCATCCACTGTCCCCCATTGTCTTCCAGTGGTGGTTGCCATAGCTGAGTGGGCCTGTGCTGAGCTGTGTATCGTAAATTGCCTTGCTTTCAAGTTTGATGTCATTTTATCAATAAAGCACCTCTGAAATATCTGAACCGTCTCCTCTGACTCTGCAGCGGATGCACAGATAGGTGTATTTCAGAGCCCATGGAATTAATGCTTACAGAAGTCAGTGCAGTAGGACTAGGCATCTGTTGGAGGCAACAGTGTCAACACAAAGATTAGATAAAACCAAGAGAAAGACGTATTTTGGTAGGATAATGGCAGAGCAGGCCTGTCCTTCACAAACGCACACGATTCTAATTTGAAACCTGTATCATTCTTTGGCCTCTTGGTCTGTTCTGGGAAGCCTGCATTCCAGAAATATGTTTGTAATAGAATGCTTGCTTGATTGCAAAGGTGTTTTTTAATGGTCAGGTTAATGACTTGGTCTGAGGCAGAGATCAACTTCATAGCCTAATTTAACTGTCGTGATGCTATCCTCTTAATAGATGAGGTAATCATCACAGTTAAAATGAGCCCGGTGAAATGAGTGTCCCTGATGGTGGGCTGGATTCTGCTAAATAGCTGTGCAATTGGAAGCCAGCTCAATTAGACCTGCTAGCATAATGGGGTTCTCCTTCCTTAAGCCATGTTCTTAAATCAACGGGGGGGGGGGGGCAGGACAGCAGCACAGCATACAGGGACGGGGGAAGAAGGGAGATTGCTCTGTCAGGACATTTATGTTTGCCTGATGGAACAATTTCTTTAGCAAAACGTTGAATTCTATGTGTAGTACTTTCCTCTCACTCTTGAGCAACCACTAGGAGGCCCAACAATTTGGCGTTACAGGATCGGGTTCCTACAGTGAAGGACACGTGTTAAAAACTTCTAGGAAAGTCAAGTCTCTCTCCAGCCTGCCACCCAATTGTGTGTGTTTAAGTAAAGGTGCTCACTGTTCCTTCTGTGACTATTTGTTCTTAAGCCTGTGGTTTCATTTCATTTCAGTAATTTATCATCATCAATTATTTGTATGCCATCTTGCCATAGTTAAATTTTGCTCAAGGCAGTATCCCACTTCTAAGGCAGTTTCACGCTTTACATGTTAGGAACATCTCTCTATATATTAACTGTGTGCCTTTGCAGACATGTGTTGGTCATGTGCAGATGCCACATTTTTTGCAGGTAAGGTTGAAATCATTTGCAGACACATGTTAAAACTGATGGCCCTAATACTCTTTCTCCTTCAGTCTGCTTATAGGAAGCATACTTGCTGTTTCTTCTAAACTAGGCTCTCTCAGCTCTTGCTATTATAAAATACATTCTCCATTGAGGGGGACAGTCAAAAGTGTGTCGTCTGTTCCATGGAGCCCAAAGCTAGAAAATAAATGCCACAATTTTGTGGAGAATTACATCCCATGTCCTATAGTCACGATAGCATAATACAGTAAGAGTAATTAAAGACTTTGTACAACCATGAAACTATTTTATCACAGAAATTTAATACGTCTGTCTGATGCAACTTCAAACTTCTACTGTATATAAACAATTTATTTATTATTATTATTATTATTATTATTATTATTATTATTATTATTATTATTTATTTCTTTACATTTACGACTTCAAAATCTTGACAATTCCTTCTTAAGAATGCAGAGCCCAAGCCCATTTGGAATCTCCTCCTTTCCAGCCTTGGAACAGCAGTCCTGTGGATGCAGCTGAGAAAAGGCTGCTGTAGGAGAGAGTGCAACTTTTATGTGTCCTTTATCAAACAACAATTCCACATGCAGGCTATTGGGTGCTTGATCACAGATGCTTTCATTTCTGAATTGTGCATTGTATGCTGAGGTTTCCATTAACTGAAAAAAAAATCTCCAACTTATACCAAGTATTGACTCTTGCAATCCCTCACCCGAAACTGCACAAATGGCATTGCAGGTACAATGCAACACATCTGCCAGCTTGTGTATTACCATCTACATTGTTCAATACATTTTCCTATGAAGCATTTTCATTTAAGTACACGTGAAGAAGCCTGCTTATATTTTTTCCAATAATAATGCTTGAAACCACACCAGTAGCTTTGTCCCTTGTTTCTTGGAAGAGACAATAGATCTGTGTGGTTTGCAGGATTCCCACATTTTATTTTCAAAAGTCTGGTCACCTTGGGTTGTCTGGTCACCTTGGGTTGTTTTCCTCTGTACCTACTACTACGACTACTATTACCGTAATTAAATTTATATACCACCCTATACCTGCAGGTCTCAGGGCAGTTCAGAATTCTGGTCCCTCAAAGGAAAATGAAGCCCCCCCCCCCCCCCCAAAAAAAAAAAAGCTTATACAAAGTTCCTCTGATCATACAAATAAAATCACAAATATATGCTCTGGACACCTCTCTTTTGTATGTAGGGATTGTTCCTCTTCTGTGAAAGTGTTGTGGAATCTGACACTTTCTGCCAAAGAAATTGACCATGCCACAAGTATTATGCCTTCAGTGTTTCATCCTGCTCTGCTCATTATAGGTGATTTATGTGGCATGAAGCAATGGAAAAGGACAGCAACTCAATAGTAGGGTTCATTATTTGCATGCAGATCCAGGAGAGCCACTGCCAGTCTAGAGATGGACAACACTGAGCTTCATAGGCCAATTGTCTAATTCTAATTCCTAAGGGGAAGGGATACCCTTGATTGCCTGACAGATAAAGCAGCTTCAGCTCTGCTTCTTAAACCCTTTGCTGGGCCTGTTCACACAAACCGTTCACTATGATGGCTGTTGCACTTGCACAGAATTGGCCATGTAGCTAGTTCAGCTAGTTCAGTTCACATCTGGCCAAAACATGGTTGATCTATCTGAATTCAGTCCAGTTTGTGTATGCTGATCTGATTGTATGAGACTTGAGCACAGGCTGAAATAGCAACATGGACTATATAGCACTGCAGATTACAGACCAGAGTCTCTCTTGGCTTCACACCTTTGCTCTTTCGAACCCATCTCCTGTAAAAGTACACATCACTGATGTAGCTGGGAAAGACTCATGCTTTAAGCACCATACACAGAAGACTGATAAGGAGATTGCTCCAAAAACTAACATATCCAGACCCTGTGAGCATCATCTGAGGCTCTTCTCTGAGTGTCCCCTAAAGACAGGTTCAGAAGGTGGCAATTAGGGAGAGGGCACTCCTGTCTATGTAACGCTCTCCCCATTGAAACCCTCCTGGTACTAACTCATGTCTTTGGTGCCAGGTTAAAACAATCGCCTACATCCCAGAATATGAGAAATATGTGATGGGATATAATTAGGCTTATATGTTTGGGGTTGCTTTTTAGTTGTAAATAATGTTAATATTGTTTTCTTTTTAGGGATTGGTTTGGGGGTTGTGTGTGTTATGCTTCTGAATTATTTCAGTTTATTGTTTTATTGTTGGGACCGATTGGTTTCAGGTGAAAAACAAGTTAAATAAGTGTGGTTTTTTTAAAAAAAAAGTCACAACACAACAAGCTGCATTTTAAAAAGGTCACTCCAAGCCATCATACTCTGAAGCACGTGAATTGGCCTGTGTAACTACACATTAGCAGCTATTACATGTTCTTCCTCCTCCCACACTTGCTGCCTTCCACAATGAACTTGGCAAACTGCAAACCAATTTGAGTTCTTGTTTACTTCTATGAAAACCTGTAGATTTAAACCTGTCAAGTTGTCTGAACAATCAGGCAAGGAAAAATGAATTTTTGTTATATTTTAATTTTTTTTTAACCTTCTGGTGTAACGTAAGTCAACAAAACACCATTTAGTTAACCATGACACTTGATTAGGGATCTTTTACCATAAGAGCAGAATCAGCTTTCTAACCATGCCGCCATGAGGTGGCTGCCCTGAGGCAACCATACAGGTAGCAATTGTTTTGAGTCTGGCTCAGTTCTACCGAGTAACTCGTTCTGCCATGATATAGCCGCCCCAGATAGAAATGGGGTGCAGTAGGTGATGATGTCATCAATTTGGGTACTAACAATGCAGCTGGGCTGGTCACATCAGCACTTCTGGCTCAGATGTCCTGTGGAATGAGAAGAGTGGACTGCAAGCTTGCGGAGTAAGCGCAATTATTTATTCAGTTTACTTCCCTCTCTTCCGCCTGAAGGAGCTCAAGGTGACAAATATTATTCTTATGTTACTTGTGCTATTTGTAAGCCCATTGTTGCAATTTATTCCACTTTTCAGTGTGCAGGAAACTCAGCCTACTAATAATGAGCCTACTAATAATGGGAGGGAGGATTCAGTAAAGTGATCCCTGTTGCCAGCTGTCTGCTCTTAAGACTTCATAGCAGAGGGAAGCAGGATGTTTTCCTGCATGTAGATTAGCACATCAAAATGTTTTGGTATTGTTAGGATGGTGAGACTATAATTTGGTTCGTTTCTACTTTTCCTATCCGACTCTCCCATACAAAATTCCTCAATAAACAGATTTTTCTGGTGGGAAGTTGGCTGGGCTATGATTGGTGCTTTTATATTCACCAACTTCAGCAATATGTAATTTTAAAAAACCAAAATAATGCACGCCCTAGCCTTGATCAAATTGTTGTAGTTGTAACATACTAATCTTCAAATGTTCTTCCCCATGAATGGCGACTCTCGCTTCTACTCCTAGGCTAACCTTACCTTCATATATTCTTTAATCCATATTGCTGTACACACTTGGTTCATTAATACATCACTCCTGAGTCGAGGTTATAAAAGCTGGTGAATTATGCAAATCAGCATGCCTGCTGAGAAGGAAATGGTGGAAATGACAAATGAGTTCTTTTGAATTGCACAAAGCCCAAAAATCTGTTTTCAGCGTCAGAGCTGAGCTTTGAAATAACATGAAATAAGCATGTGAGAGTCTTGTTCTCACATTACTGAGTAACCAAAACCAGCATCTATACCTTAGTGATTTAAGAGTTGTAAGGGTAAGGATTCGACTCCAGCTCTTCCCATTTTGCATATTAATGTTTTAATTATGAAAAGGGGCTTTTTCAAGCCTGGGAGTGTGATTTTGCTGTACAGCAATGTCCAATTCCTGGTTGTCAAGTCCCATCTCTGAGCATGTGAGGCTATTTCTGACAGCTCACCCAATATGATAATTCTTAGCTTGTATGTCCAGGGGTGTACCCATGGGATGGTGAAACTGGCCCCTGCAAAAATCTCCCCAGATTGCTCTGACCAAGAGAGTTAGTTGTGTGGGTCAAAAGTCGCGAGAGGCAGATTGCCTGGATGACAGAATCACCTCAGAAAAAAAATGAGATACTGGAGTAGAGGGGGTGATTTTAGACAAATAATGTGGCTATTGCGGTAAAGTGGGTTTTTCAGGGGGAGGGCATCAATACAGCTCCTTGCCAAGGGCGCAAGAGACCCTTTTTTATGTTTCACCCCTTCTGTGCACAGGACACTTCAATTTGTGAGTAGATTTGCATAGATCTTTTCTGCAATAAGGAACACTCTACACACTTAAGTGAAGCCAAATATCCTTAGTAAATTCAAAACTCTTGAGACATCTAGCAATAGCTTTACACCAAACTGCAGTTAGAGGAAAAGATGGAGAAAGGAAAATAATGCTATGATTTCTATGCATTACCAGTAACATGAAGATCAGAGCGCTCATCATAGCAGGAAAGAGGCTAAGAGAAAGGACGTTTTGTCACACCTGTTCCACTAAAAGGAAATATTGCAATGCAGAGAGATGATGGCTGGGGTTTTCCATGCTGACTCAGGAAGCAGAATGCTTACCTGATCCCAAGATGATGGCATGGCAGTAAGCTTATCTAGTCCCAAGATGATTGCAAAACCAGTCAATGAATTGGCCTGTCTAATAAAGTTTGAGTTTGAACCCTGGTGTTCCTTTGCAGGGAGGGGGTGGACTGGGGATTTGTGCATGATGACCTGTTGGCTTCAGAGTGGCCATGTGGTTCTGATCCTAAGCCACACCTGATTCATTGGACAGGCTGGCTCAGACAATATGCCCTATTAATTCATTAGCTTGTCTCTAGTTCAGAGGCTGGCTAGCTAGTCAGTAGTTCAACTAGGGAAGGATCCTGGCATGCAGTTTCTTAGGTATTATTCTAATCCTCCGTAGTGCAGTGTTAGAGTGGGAAATGAAGCCAGGGGGGATGACACAGAGCAAACAAAACAAAACCAAAAAGTGGAAGCAGCCCAGTTGGTGTTTTGGGCTTCTCCATTGTGGAAAAATACCTGGCAGCATAGATGCCTGTGTAATCCAAACAGCTTCTGTTCCCAAGTAAGGTGACTTTAGGTAAGTTTACACATCAGCCAGTACAGCCAGCTCTCCGCTTCCTGGTGTTCAGCCTTTCCCTTTCCTTGGGTTTAGCTCTTGAATTTATCTCCCTTAAAGCTTAGACACATAAGACACTTACCCCAAGATACCTTGATATTCAAGGTAAGCAATCCCATTTGGAATCCATGTCAAGCCCAGATTCCCAGGTTTAAAATACAATAAAAAATATTGTGAGGCTAGTTGAATTAATTATATTTATGTTCTGCATTTTCTGAAGGAGCTCCAGGTGACTGGCATGGTTGCCTCTTCCCTGTAAAATCCGTGAGACCTTGTTAGGCCTCCTCGTATGGTGGTTTGGCCCAAACCATGGTCACCTGTCCATTACCTGATGTCATATGATATGCAGCCCCAGTGCCCAATTCAGAAGGAAAAATGAAGAGCGCAATCTTAAGTTTGCAGCTGCAGGTTTAAATTTTAATCACTTCACATCATATGGTTCCAGGTAATTGCTGAATAGCATTCTTGTACACCTGTCAAAGTGGCCTATGGAGGGTGGGCCAGTTCTGGATCCAACCTGAGGGGGCCAGTCCTGCCTACCCACCCCCCGGGGCGGGGAAAAAATGATTTCCAAAGCCACCCAGTGATTTATGAGGAGCATGGATTCAAAACTGCCTTGCTTACCTTGGCGCATCATGTCGCCTTGGTAAGCAGATTTGAACCTGGCTGTCCCTAGCCATAATCTGAGCCTAACTGCTACACTACCCTGGTCCTGTGTGTCAGATACTGAAATTCAGGGGGAAGATCTTACTCTGTCTTTCCCCTCTCCTTGCCAGGGTGCACATTTGTAAACAAAGCAGGAGGGGCCCCAGAAGAGACATTGGCTTCTTACACCCACCATGATCCTGGGCAGAACCATTTCAGTCCGCATCATCTTCCTCCTTGGGGTCGTCCAGTGCCTGAGAGGGTATAGCTGGGAGCAGACAACGGCCAGCTCTGTTTTCCAGCAGGAGCCATTTGTGGTGGTGTGGAACTTGCCCACAGCTAAGTGTCGAGAGCATTTTGGGATCACCCTGCCTCTGGAAGCCTATGGCATTGTGGAGAACAAGGACAATGCTTTTCGTGGCCAGAACATAACCATTTTTTACAAGAACAAGTTTGGGCTCTATCCCTACATCTCCCCAGATGGCAAATGGCACAATGGGGGGATACCTCAGAACGTCGATCTGAAGAAGCACCTGGAGACAGTCTCAAGAGATGTTTTGGAAAGCCTGAAGCCTGATTTCCAGGGACTGGCCGTGGTGGACTGGGAGGAGTGGCGGCCTCTCTGGAGGCGGAACTGGGGCCCCAAGAACGTGTATAGGATGGCCTCTAAAAAATGGGCACGGAACAGAAGGCCTGATGAACCCCTCACGGAGCAATCCTATGTTGCGGAGATAGAGTTTGAACAGGCAGCTCGGGCCTTCATGGAAAGAACTATAGAAATGGGGAAGTCTCTGAGGCCACAGGGATTCTGGGGCTTCTATGGGTTCCCTGACTGTTTCAATTACAACTGGGAGAACGAAGAGAACTACACCGGCCATTGCAATCCCACAGAGGTCCAGTGGAATGATCATCTCATGTGGCTCTGGAAGGTTTCATCTGCCCTCTATCCTAGTATCTACCTCTCACCAAAACTCCCAACATCTTACCACCAGAGTTATGTTCACCACCGCCTCAAAGAAGCATTTCGTGTGGCACAGTTTGGCGTGAAGCAGCCTCTCCCTGTAATTGCGTATTCCAGAGTCTCCTACAGACATTCTCCACGGTACCTGACTGAGGTAAGAAGTGAGAGGTGCCAGCTGCGTACAATAGGCCCAGGCACTTTTCATCAATGGTAAGCAAGTGAATAAAGGTTAAGGCTGCAATCCTAAACCCACTTAACCTGGGAGTAAGCCCCGCTGAATTTAGTAGGACTTACCTCTGAGTAAACACAGCTAGGACTGAGGTGCAGATCTCTTACCTAGCTGGAAACTTCCTTCTGTGGGGAATATTAGCTGCCACCATACAGTGAAGGGAATAAGTATTTGATCCCCTGTTGTTATTCTGTCTCTCACAGCTACAATAAACCTACGATTAAAATTATATATATAAAAGTACAGTCACCGTAGCTAATTAATTGAGGCACTTCATTAATGCTGCAGCCAGCTATGCATGAACAGGAAGCAACTAATTAACTGCTTTAATAGAAAGGTGTTGTCAAGGATGGGGAATCCTTTTGGCCCGGCTAGGCACACCCTCATCTTTCCCCAGTTCTGTGCGCCAACTTGGATAGGTGGGTGGAGCAACCCATTTGCCAATCATCTCATAACTATGTTCCTCATGGGGAACTTGGTAACAGACAGTCTGGTAGGCCTGAGCTCACTGCCCATCACTGATGGGTGATGACTTCAACCTTGCTTTCCACAGGAATTGGCTGTATGATCACAAACCCTGTAAGGCACTCAGTCGCACAGGTGATCCAGCCCCATGTCAGGTATGGGGGAATTAGCCTTGCAGGCCAAATGGGGGTCCATCCATCCTGGACCAAATTTGGCCAATGGGCTAGAAGCTGCTGATTAACTGGAATTTCTGGATTTAGGGAGGAGAAAGTGTGGGTGAGCAATAGCTAGAGGGAAATGCTGCATAAACATAGAATAAAATGATGCACAAAAAGGGCTTCACAATCCACATTCCTGTGGTCTCCTGCAATGATTTTGCAAAGTTTTTTGCAGATAAAATCGCTCAGATTTGGGAAGAAGTAGACTCCACCGTGGGAGCAGAGCCAGGGCGGGAGAGTGCTAGAGTCCTGTCTAGTCAAGTTGTGTGGGATCAATTCCAACCTGTTACCTCCGAGGATGTGGACAGGCTGCTTGGACGAGTGAAGCCAACCACCTGCCTCCTGGATCCTTGCCCATCCTGGCTTATAAAAGCTAGCCGGGAAGGACTGGGCGATGGGCTTCGTGGAGTGGTGAATGCTTCCCTCCGTGAGGGAGCCTTCCCAGACCCGCTGAAAGAGGCGGTTATTAAACCGCTTCTTAAAAAACCATCTTTAGATGCGGCCACGATGGCCAATTATCGCCCAGTCTCAAATCTTCCATTCTTGGGCAAGGTGATTGAGCGAGTGGTTGCTGAACAACTCCAGGCACGCCTGGAAGAAGCGGACCATTTGGATCCCTTCCAGTCGGGATTCAGGCCTCATCATGGGACTGAAACTGCCTTGGTCGCACTGGTTGATGATCTCCGGCGGGCTAGGGACAAAGGTGAGAGCTGTTTCCTAGTTCTGCTGGATCTCTCAGCGGCGTTTGATACCATCGACCATAACATCCTTCTGAACCGTCTTGAGGGGCTGGGAGCTGGGGGCACTGTCATACAGTGGTTCCGCTCCTTCCTCCTGGGCCGTGTTCAGAAAGTGGTGGTGGGGGATGAGTGTTCAGACCCCTGGGCCCTCACTTGTGGGGTGCCTCAGGGCTCTGTCCTCTCCCCCATGCTTTTCAACATTTACATGCAGCCACTGGGAGAGATCATCAGGAGGTTTGGGCTGGGTGTTCATCAGTATGCGGATGATACCCAGCTCTACCTCTCTTTTAAATCAGAACCAGTGAAGGCAGTGAAGGTCCTGTGTGAGTGCCTGGAGGCGGTTGGAGGATGGATGGCGGCTAACAGATTGAGGTTGAATCCCGACAAGACAGAAGTACTGTTTTTGGGGGACAGGAGGCGGGCAGGTGTGGAGGATTCCCTGGTCCTGAATGGGGTAACTGTGCCCCTGAAGGACCAGGTGCGCAGCCTGGGAGTCATTTTGGACTCACAGCTGTCCATGGAGGCACAGGTCAAATCTGTATCCAGGGCAGCTGTTTACCAGCTCCATCTGGTACGTAGGCTGAGACCCTATCTGCCTGCGGACTGTCTCGCCAGAGTGGTACATGCTCTGGTTATCTCCCGCTTGGACTACTGCAATGCGCTCTACGTGGGGCTACCTTTGAAGGTGACCCGGAAACTACAACTAATCCAGAATGCGGCAGCTAGACTGGTGACTGGGTGCGGCCGCCGAGACCATATAACACCGGTCTTGAAAGACCTACATTGGCTCCCAGTAAGTTTCCGAGCACAATTCAAAGTGTTGGTGTTGACCTTTAAAGCCCTAAACGGCCTTGGTCCAGTATACCTGAAGGAGCGTCTCCACCCCCATCGTTCTGCCCGGACACTGAGGTCCAGCTCCGAGGGCCTTCTGGCGGTTCCCTCACTACGAGAGGTCAAGTTACAGGGAACCAGGCAGAGGGCCTTCTCGGTAGTGGCGCCCGTCCTGTGGAACGCCCTCCCATCAGATGTCAAAGTGATAAACAACTACCTGACATTCAGAAGACATCTGAAGGCAGCCCTGTTCAGGGAAGTTTTTAATATGTGACATTTTAGTGTATTTTTTATCTTTGTTGGAAGCCGCCCAGAGTGGCTGGGGAAACCCAGCCAGATGGGCGGGGTACAAATAATAAATTATTATTATTATTATTATTATTAAACAGATTGGTCAGACTTTTGAAGCATTACAGAAACTCATGTTTGACCTGAGAACTTAATTGGGCCAGAAAAAATCAGTGAAAATCTATCCATTGTAACTAGCCAGAAAACCTGCCTAATGCAATGTGTTAATATCACTGAAGTGATACGTTGCAGTTCTCATGTAGAAAGCTGCCCAGTGCTAACAATTCTCTCCTTTTCTCCATTCAGGCTGACCTGGTGTATACAATTGGAGAGAGTGCAGCACTTGGGGCTGCTGGGGTTGTGCTCTGGGGTGACCTCTCCTATTCCCAGTCACCGGTGAGTATCTCTGCAACAATGTCCTATCCATCTATTAATTCATGAACCGCCTTTATATGCTTCCCAGTTACATTTCCTGAGAATACCTATAATGTATTCAAATACAACCATTAACTGTGAAACAATCATGCAGCAGATTTAAACAATTATATTAAAACTTTTATTATTTAAAGGAAATAAAAAGCTATTTACCAGGCACCAAAACAGGTGCCAGCCTCCATGGGAAAAGCATTCAATCGGTGGGATGCCATTGCCAAGAAGGCCCTCTTCCTAGGATATACAGTGGTACCTCGGGTTACATACGCTTCAGGTTACATATGCTTCAGGTTACAGACTCCGCTAACCCAGAAATAGTACCTCAGGTTAAGAACTTTGCTTCAGGATGAGAACAGAAATCGTGCTCTGGCAGCGCAGTGGCAGCACGAGGCCCCATAGGCTAAAGTAGTGCTTCAGGTTAAGAACAGTTTCAGGTTAAGAACGGACCTCTGGAACGAATTAAGTACTTAACCCGAGGTACCACTGTACTTCCTAAGTTGAGAATCAGCCTGAGAGAGAAAACAGATACCCTCTTTGCCCACCTCATCGGTAGCCCAGCAGCTATTCCCCTATTTTCCAGCTTTGGTGGGGATAGGATAACTTGTTTCTCCCACTCCTCTCCCAATTTTCTTGATACCTTGACTAATGACCATGCTCGCCTGCCCATGTGGTTGGTTCTGCCTAAACCGAAATGTCTGGAAGCTCCCATCCTCAGTGCCGATGGGTCCAATCCCTAGAATGTTCTGAACTGTAATCCTAGCTTTCCATCTTCTAGGAGAGCTGCAGGAGCCTCAAGCATTACATCACCACGACGCTGGGCCCATATATCGTCAACGTAACCACGGCAGCGCGCATGTGCAGCCGTGAGCTGTGCCACGGGCATGGACGTTGCGTGAGACAGGACCCCAGCGAACTGGAAGCCTTCCTCCACCTGGACCTGCAGCAGTGGGAAGAGGAGTCCTCAATGACAGATTTTCCAGATCAAGACATGTTCGCATGGGAACAATTTCAGTGTCACTGCTATCCTCAGTGGACTGGAGCCTCGTGTGAGACACCGCTGTGGCTGGAGCCTGTCCTAGGACCGGATTGTAGTCGAGCTCAACAGTATTACAATATATTTCATGCAGGGTATGTCAGCAATGTTGTTGTGAAGTCAAACATCTGTCCTCCTTCCCTTTACGATGAAAAGACAGAATTCCAATAACACATCTTTGCAGATCCAGCACTTTACTCCAAGGGCAGTTTTGATGATATCTGTTCTAGACATTTCTCGACTGGGTGACTCCTCCATTTTTCAAACAGAGCGGGGTCTGGATGTAGACAAATAGCAGACGCACACTTTTTCCTTCTTTGATGGTGCACTATAATTTAAAAATGATCTCAGGTGTAAGCCTGAGTAAGCCAGGTGTAAGGGCTTAGGCATTGTTGGGTTTTGAAACTGTAGCCAAGCACACCTAGTAAAATAAAGACATACTTGGAAACCCTAAAGAGCTGTAGCATGAGAGCACCTTATACCTTCAGAGTTCGTATGTGATCTGGCAGGTGGAATGCTGGGAAATGGAAGCATTCACTACCACCATGAAAGTCATCCTTGCACACCCTTCCTACACTTGTTAGCACTACAACTTAAAGGAGACAGATGTCTGGAACTTGGTGTCGTTACTACCTTTTCATAACCACTCTCGTCTCTCCCCCCCCCCCCAACTTCAGTAAAAGCTATGAGAAAGCAAGTGAGTTGGAAGGCTTCTCTCATTCACTTTTCTCCCTCAGTCTGTTTTTTTAGCACACTTAGCTGAACAACTATTATGCAAGATTTGGGTTCATTTCCTCTCACCTGTGCTACTGCTACAAGGATATTGCGCTTTCCCAGATTGCAATACTTGGGTGAGCTAACTGCCTTTTATCAGACGCAGGGCAGTGCCATTACCGTGATGGTGAATGCAGGGCAATGGGGAGATGTGTGAGTATTATGGGTACCTATTGGATAGTGTCCACGAAGCTCTTGGTCAAGAACTACCTTCCCCAATCTGGTGCCTCCCAAATATTTTGGACTACAACTGCCATCCAGGGACGCGGGTGGCGCTGTGGGTAAAACCTCAGCGCCTAGGACTTGCCGATCACATGGTCGGCAGTTCGAATCCCCGCGGCGGGGTGCGCTCCCATCGTTCGGTCCCAGCGCCTAGCAATTCGAAAGCACCCCAGGGGGCAAGTAGATAAATAGGGACCGCTTACTGGCGGGAAGGTAAACGGCATTCCGTGTGCTGTGCTGGCTCGCCAGAGCAGCGATGTCACGCTGGCCACGTGACCCGGAAGTGTCTGCGGACAGCGCTGGCTCCCGGCCTATAGAGTGAGATGAGCGCACAACCCTAGAGTCTGGCAAGACTGGCCCGTACGGGCAGGGGTACCTTTACCTTTACAACTCCCATCAGCTCCAGGCAGCATCACCAGCGGTCAAGGATGAGAACTATAGCCAAAATATTTGGAAGGCACTAGATAGGGGAAGGCTTGTCAGCAGGTGTGACACAACTCTGACCCTCTTGCATCCTTTTTTTGTCGGGGGGTGGTGGGTGGTATTAAGTCCAACTGAACTAAAATTATTTAGATGCTGAGCCCTATTTATTGCCCCTCAATTTGTCTGTTAGCCTTTAAAAAGTGTTGTGAGCACCAACAAGTCTTCCCTCTTCCCCATCAGGACTTTGCCACAGATGGAGAAAAGACTACTGTAAGCAAAAGGACAGTTAGCCTGCAGTGTGATACAATAGCAGCTCCTCCATCAAAAGAGTAGCCCTGGAAGCATGCGTAAAGAGGACCAAGACTCATTCTCCAGTGTCTCCTGTTTAAGGTGCTATCAGGGCTGGAAATGACATCTGCCAGAGACCATGGGGACCTACTGCCAATTAAAGTGTGGGGCAAGATGGACCAATATAAGGCAGCTACATATGTTTATATGCTGAAGTGTGTGTCTGCCAGCATGTTAGTCTACCCTACGTGAGACCAAAACATCCTGCACCAGATTCACCTAATGAGACCTGCTAGCAGAAGCCCTGCACAAGGGTTTCTGCTAGTGCTTTGGGGCTTTCCCCTCTCTTCCCCCATGTGCCACCCCCTCCCTCAATTGGCTTGGGGGGTGATGAGAACCTAGAACCATGCAGGGAGTGGGGGAGGAGAGGGAAATTGCTGTGTTGGCCAAGCTGCAATGCTTGCACTGGTAGAATGATTGCCATGGTACTATGTTGAATTCTTCCCTCTGACTTTGTGAATTCTCCCAGAATTTCCTGGGAGGCTCTGGTCCAGTTGCCTAGCTTTTGAATGCATCTGTGCTGGGTTTTTGGCTCCTTAAATAAACCACATGTTTCTTTTTTTCTGTCTCAGCAATTCCAAGTATTGATGTCACTAAATCTTAAGATCATAAAAAAATGAAGGTTAGAAGACTCAGTGGAGTCCAGCATCCTTTGCCAAACATGCTTCCAATAATCCCACAAACAGAGCAAGACATCAACCCACCAACCCAGTTGTTTGTACTTTTGCTATCATGAGATATTCACAAGCACGCTACCCCGGAACGTGGTAGGTTTCAATGCTGAGTTCAATTCAGCTATTATGGCTAATTCCACGAGTTAAAAAGAACCCAGTAAGATCACATCTCAGCCCAGGCTGGCATTGCATCAAGAGAGAAGGGTTTCAGTGCTTCATCCAAAACAAGACATCCAACAGCTTCCAAGAATAATTATAGATACTAGCATCCCAGCTCCATTAATGCATTTTTTCACAAGACAGGCCACACTCATTGTTGCCCCTTCCCTTCTAATCTTCAAGTAGCTAAAGGAGAAAGTTAAGGATGGTGTTAGAATAATGGTATGAAGATTTAATGGGCTAAAAATGGATTAAACATAACTTCAATAAAAGCATCTTCAAAGCAATTCTTTGTGGTTCTTTAAATAACCATAAAAGCAATGTAAGTTTCATTTTCTGCTTTATCTCCTTCCAGGATTCTTAGTTTAGGAGCTTTGGATTTTTAAATCTAAATTCTGTCTGTGAAATGCTAAATGATATCAGCATTCAACCGTGCTTGTTTTGGGGGCAAGCCCAACTTGATAGGAACAGTCATTAAAAAGAGCATTTTCTGGTTGGTTGTGCCTGAAAGGCTACACAATATGTTTCCATATGACTGAATGGGCTTATCTGGATGTTGTAGGGTTGATCATTAACTGGGAAAATGGCAGGCTACTGTACAGCGAGATCAAGTCATACCACTCTTCTTGTTTTTGCTCTGGGACTGGGTGTTCTCCTTTTCAGAACTGGAATTGTTCAAGGCTTTTGCAGTGTTTTGCATAATTATTGAATATTATTGACACTATACAGTGTCAGCCAGCAAATTTTAAGTATCAGATAAATGGCAAGACAACAAATACGGATTCAAATATCAAAGGGCAAACTGTGAATGCATGACAGTGGGCCTTTTTTATATATTTGTGGGATACATTTGTTTTCACACTTGTTTTTGTTTGAAACAAGGAGAAAAGTTACCTGAAGACGTTTCTTCTGGTTCTAAGTAGGTAGAATCTGTACAAAATTACATATGGAAATATACAAGTTTGGCTCCCTGGGTAAAAATCTCTGTCTTGCACCGTTCACTGACTCACACTGAAGTGTACTAGTTCAGGCGTTTTAAAATCGGATGAAACATTTGCAATGATGCCGCTTAGCTGCTTTGGTGGTGGTGGGAAGATCTCTGTTCAGGAGGGAGAATAATCTGATTTTCTATTTCGCTAACCTAAGAGCTGTGGTTGGAATGTTGGGCTAGGACCTGAGTTCAAATCCTCACTCGGCCATGAAGCTGAGTGAGGGACCTTGGGCCAGTCCCTCACTCTCAGCCTGATCTAATAATATGGAGACAGGGAGAGCCAGTAACTAAATAAATAAAATAAGGGTTCCGTGCTTTCCCCCTCCTCCATACTGACTCCTTCATCCTACCTTTGCTGTTCTTAGGAAACTGTTGCCTTCCTGCCACAGTTATCTGTCTCTCCCCAACGCAGTAGCCTTTCTGCATTCTGCCAGCCTGCTCTTTCTTTTCCCAGCACTCACTTAACATAAGCCCCCACTGTATCCTCTCCAGCCCCTCTGTTTGGTCTCTATCTATAGCTCCTCCTTGGGCTCCACTTATTCCTATTTTAAGCTTGAGCAGCTGATATGACAGGCAGAAGCCTGTGTTTACTTCCCCATCAGGTCCCAGGGGGATCTGCACACAGGCCCCTCACAGCTTCTGCAGCAGCCACACACAGAGGACTCTGGTTCTAGGGATGTCCAGTGACACTGGAGAAGGTATGGTCTGGGGGTTTTGGGGAGGGGGGGAGAGAGTTGTAGAGAGCGTGTTGAAGTAGGGTTAATCTTCTAGTCATTGAGACATGACTCTAGCACCTCTTTGGAGGGCCAGGCTGCAAAACTCGACCAGGAGATCTGATTCTCTTGCCTTCCTGGCGACAGGAGGCCTGGGTCTCGAGCCATGTCGCGATGTTCAAAGGACAGAGGACAGCTCGTCTGTCACTGCCACCGGCACAGTGAGCAATGAGGGTGACAGCTGGAAATGAGAGATAATTTTGGCTGCTCTCGACTTTATGTAGGTGTTGTGGGGGAATTCTTGTCAAAGGACCTGAGCTTATCCTGGCTGGTGGCTGTAGTTGGTGCAGGTCTGAGAAATTCAAAGCAGAGGTTTGAGAGCATATTGCTGTAGCTGAACTCCTGCTGCCTTCGGTCCAAGTCATGGCAGCCTGTCATGTGCCGTCCAGTCAGAGTGACCGGCTCCTGACTCAGAGGCAGTGGCTGCTTATTGAAGAGCCCGGTGCAAGCCCCAACACTAAGCCTCCCTCATATCATTTACTCACCGCAGTCCCATTTGCTGCTTCAGGAAAGATTCCACTTTTACCCAACCATGTGGGCCTATTTACTACTATAACCTAGGGGTAGGAGTCACCCTTGTGGCGTGTTGCCTCTGTTGCTTCAGCAATAAAACCTGCTTCAGCTGTAGGACTCTGCCCACGCACAGAATATACAGACCACATAGGGTTTCAAAATAATACAATTGTGGTGTTTTACAAGAGGACCTGCCCTTGAGTTGCCAATAGAGGACAATAGGACCTGATTCACACAGACAATTCCTTCTCAATGCAATGCAAATTAAAGCAATTAAAAGTTGCTTCCTGCTCACTCAGCTACAGTGAAGACAGATGTCGCCCTAAAATAGTTCTTTGCGTGCCTATTCAAACACATTGTTGCATGATGATTGAAATGTTGAAAGCAAGACTGCCCTAAATTGTAGTTAGGAACAAAAGCTTTGTTCTGCTTCTTGGTATTCCTTGCATTCCACACTGTGGAAATGATACATGGGTAATATGGAACTAGCAACTGAAGGGAACATTGGAGAAAGGCCAAAGTTACATTTTAAGATCCTATTTAACTCGATTGCTGCAGGAAATATGATGGGCCCTCAAAATGTAGCTGGATAGTTAATGGACCCCATCCAGCTCTAGCTGAGCTTGATTGTATGAGAACATCACTCTCAGATGTGAATGTGTCTCCTTGTCGGAATCAGAAACATCCTCTAAGTTCAATGAGAACCAGATGAACATTTGAACACCAGTCAAATAAACTTGTTACAAACTACTTTTAAAAGCAAAGGAATTGGTGTTCAAAGAGAAAAATACTTCCGGAGGCTGAGATGTAAGTTAACTGCATAAAAAGGGCAGTTTGCAACATCCCACCAGAATCTTTCTGCACAGTCTAGCAAATATGGCAGCAAGTGGGCCCAGTTTTAACTCAAACAGTACTGCCTGGACTGTTACCGTTTCAGGAAGGGGTAGCTCACATGGCAGAAGACACATCTGTGGTGGGCCTTCCTCCACACAGAAAGCTAGTTATGTCCGTGAAAAGGAGCCCTTCTCCCTCACATCTGGTTTTACCTTTTTCATGGAGTCTTTCTGTATGGAAGCGAACAAGCACATATATGATGCATACATGCACACACACACACACACACACACACACACAGAGGATGTGCATCATGTCACAAATGCTTTCGCTGAGATTCCTGCATTGCAAGGGGTTGGACTAGATGATCCTCAGGGTACCTTCCATCTCTACGGTTCTATGATTCTATGCCCCTTGCATTCAGAAGTGGTACAGCCCAGACATAGGCACTAGTTTTTTACTGCTGAGGTAAATCCAAGTCCCATTAGCTTTGAACAGTGGCAGTATCGTAGCCAATAAGGTTAATCCGAGGCACGATTATTACTAATTGCCAACTTTCCCCAATACCCTGCCATGACAACTTGGAAAATATATATCACAATCCAAGTCACATTGAAGTATAATCCACAGCTAAATGCTTTATATTCTTTGATTCTGACACAACCAAAGCACTATTCAGAAAATCTCCACATATAGGGATGAAGTGTCCCTCTTGCCATCACATGCCCAACTCTGACTACTGGTCCTGCTAACTAGGAATGATGGGAGTTGTAGTCCAAAATTATATTTTGAATTTTCAAAATACCCATTTTTAACTTGTCTTTTATTGACAACCTTAGAATTTTATTTTTTGTTAACCACTTAGACTAGCGGCTCTGTTTACAGCCAAGTAGTACATAAATGCTATTAAATAATTGTTCAACTGTGTGTGACTAGGCATCCCTCTGCAGATGTCTGCTTTCAACTCATGGACATAGGGATCTGGGCTGGTGGGATGTTAGATATTACAGGCAAGATCAGGCAGTGTAGCCTGGCTCCTCCTGCCATGCAATTATGTCTACGTGTAATAGGCTTCCAACTTTCATACGAATGCCTCCCATTTCAATCCTCAGTTCAGTTCTTATAGTCATTCACCCTGATTATAATAACCACTCCATTTTACAACTGTATTCATATTATCAATTAACATGGTTGTTTGCTCCCTAACACAATCTAAGGGCCGTGTTATAGCAATTAACATCATGTAGCAATTTGGCCCACACACAATGTTTTTATTGAAAGGACCATTCTTCTCCACTCAACCAAAGCATTTTTATGGTAGCCTTTTACAATTCTACAATTAACCTCTTTTATTTTGATTAATTAACATGGCATTTTCTTTGTCTAGGCACTTGCGTAGTGTACAGCCCACCTATTTCACCTATAAAACGTGCTTAAAAATGGCAACAAAAAAAAACAAACCCACCCGCAAAACTAATTTCAGACATGTAATCTCAGCACAACTAATTTTGGGTAAACATGTGGAAGTGTAAGAACTTTTCCAGTGCTGCTACTGTGCCTTTAACAGATGGTCAGCAAAGAGAAATTCCACAACTGTGGCCTTTTTATTTCGGCAGAGAATCAGAGAGAACGTCACATGTTGAATTTCTGTCTTATCCTGTAATTAAAGGTATTTTCCCTCTCTGAGAAAAGGTGACACTGCTGTGCTAAGTGTAATTAGGCCGTCATGTCCTTTGTGTCCTTGAAAGATACGATCCCAAAGTGCCTGTAAATTTGAGCCATGATTTAGCTGGCAACACTTCTGTAATCAGGAAAGCATTCCTGCTAAGGATAAGGTTGCCAACTTAGTCCTCTCCCCACCCTGGCAGAGCGTTGTTCTTTCAGCTACTATTTAACAGGCAGTTGTTCCCCAGGCAAAGTTGTCTATATCTCCAGTTGGTAGAGCATGAGACTCTTAATCTCATGGTTGTGGATTCAAGCCCCACGTTGGGCAAAAGATTTCTGTGTTGCAATGGGCTGGACGAAAGATTATCTTCATAGTCCCTTCTAATTCTACAATTCTCTGATAGGCTTCACCTGTTGAATGTTTACCTGTGTCACCATTAAAGAGTTTGGGAAAGCACAAAGAAACACAAGCAAATGAATAAAAATTCAGTAACTTGGAAGATCTATATGCGAATCTATATGCCTTTCGAAAAGGCAAGGAATGACAGCCAGGTAGCAGTAGCATCAACATATACAGCTCAGGCTTGCAGTTTCTGCAGCTTGACAAATGAGCCTCTGGGTCATATGGTATGTGTACAATCAGGCCATGGGAAGAGGCCAGTGGTTATATTAAGGTACAGGGGCTTATTACATAGGACAGCAGAGACTGTCCAGGATTCCATCCCTGCTAAAGAGGCACTGGAAATCCTGTCCCTGGATGTGCTGCTAAGAAGTTTAAATGGGGAAGGGCAGAAACACAGCAAGGGTAAGTGGTGCATATTCTCTTAAGTGGCAGAATCTGAAGTATTAAAGTCGGGGGGGGGGGGGGGCTTCAGCTGCCTCAGCCAATTGGTAATGGAAGATGGTCTTAGGTTCACAAGAACCCGAGTGGGTGGGGGATGTAAATCTTTGCTAGTTACTGTCTCTGAGGGCCTCATCTCACACAAAATGGGTAAAGGCAGAGCCGTCGCATCAAACATACCAGCAAGTGTAACAACAGAAGGCACACGGGAGCTCTAGAAAAATGACTAGAGCAGCTCTAGAAAAATGACAATTGTTAAGAGAACAGATTACGGGCAGGGGCTTCTTTGGTATCTACCAAAAGACTTGGTGGGATGGTGGAGAGAGTGAATGGAGACTGAGGGAAGGGAGGCTCTTATCCTCCTGCACTAGCAGAGCGTCAGGTCTTTTCTAGGAAAGCCTTCTTCCTTACTGAAGAAAACAGCAGTGACGCACTTCCACCTCTCATACGCCAAACCACTCTTTCCTGTGCAGACACCATGGCGAAGGATGCTGCTTCCTCCGATAGGGAACTCATTGAAAATGGCATGGCAGAAATAAACTTGCACGCGGTAGAGTCCATCAGTGACCTGCATTATGCATCCGGCGGACGTGAAAGCACCAGGGTCTCAGAAGGTATGTAGTACCCAGCACCCTGAGTTGAACTCAAGCAACCTCATGCGTGCCCAGAGTAACTAAACAGCAGTTCAGCAGTAGGAAGAAGACCCCAGACCAGTAATGAGCTTTCCCCATGAAAACAGGACACTGTGAGCTGAGCTGGTGCTGGGCTATTACATGGGCTAATATGGGTGGGAAAACTTTTTCAGCCCAAAGGCCACATTTCCTCATGGGCAACCAGCAGGCAGTGAGCAGGGTGAGAGTGGCAGAGGCAGAAGTGGGCAGAGCAGTGGATGCGACTCTAACCTGTGTAAAGCAGGCTATATTCCAGTCTTGCAGAAGTCAGAGGTTTCGACACCTCCTCTCTCACACACCTCTCAGTCCTTTGATCCAGGTAAGCAAGGCATTGCCAACAGTTCAAGTACACAAGATAAAAGAACTTGAGGGACCAATGAAGGCTGTGGCCTGAGGAAAGCCCCATGTCAGCCATAAGCCTAAGGGGGCAGTTTGAGGCCCTAGACATGAGCGCCCCCCCCCCCAGCCTAATATAAATCAACAGTGGCTGCTTCCCCACTCCTGCTCATTCCCCTCTCTCTCTCCCCTTCTTTTCCAGGGGGCAGCCCATCTCAGCCCAACAGCCCATGGACTCCTCACAGCACGTCCTCCAAACATTTCACTTTCCCACATGAAGAGGACACGTCCTTTCTACCCGTCCAGAATCTCCATCTCCTCCCTGCGTTCACCTGCTGCCCTTGCTTCGGTCCGACATGTTGCCCTGCAAGCTTCTTTGCTCTCCTCGGGGTGCTCGTAGTGGCCAGCCTTGGTCTGGCCACACTGGCCGTGTATCTGAGTGGTAGGTTCAGGGTCTGGTGGGCCATTCTTGACAATAAGGAGCTCCTGGTGGGAACTGGTACCTACCACCATGGGGGCCAGGGAAGAGGGTGGCTCTGTGGGACCCAAGTACTTTCATCTGGCCAGTCCCAGGTAACAGACCGTATGCAAGATGAAACGTGGGTGGTAGGAAACTGAGGACCTATCATGCCCCATAGTGGTTCTTCTGGGCAATGCAGGAGAAAGTACCATAAAACAGGTAAGTTATTTGGGCACCCACTGAAAAACATAGGCTTAAAACAGTAGCTCAAACGGCACCCCATTCTGTGGAATCCACAGCCCTTTCTGTCAAATTTCCAAATGCATATATACACCATAGATCCTGAGCCATTACTTTGTGGGGTACAGAATCCAGCCTATTCCCCTTGAGCACTTGAATTCTCACCCATCCACTTCTAAGGATGCAACTATTGTAAACTTATTGTCCTCACATCCAGCTTTCCAGGAATCTATATCTCAGCTTACATTTTGCGAAGGGCTGCCACAGATGTGACCTAAGGACATGCTAAAAAGCAGTATCCCCAGACTGAAACGGATTATGCCAAAGTCCAATGTGAAGTACTCTTGACCAATGTAATAGGAAGTTTTTCCAAACCACCCCTTAGTTAGCAGAGGACTGCTGCCCCTCAGCTAGTGGGCCTTAGAATTTGCAGGGGGTTGGAGAGGACTCTTGGGGTCCCTTGATGGCAGCTCAAAAGACCATGTAGTCCAGCCCTCGGCTTACGCAGGAAAACCACTACAGCATGGCTGTTCAGCCATTGCTTTGATGAAGGAGTCTGTCACCAGAATTATTTATTATTTTATTATTAAATTTATATACCGCCCTTCATCTGAGGATATTAGGGCCGTTTACAGATCGCCTGAACGGGAAGTATGGTATTGAGTTATTGAGGTCCAAGAATAATATAAACCAAGGTATGTAATCTCCAGCATTAGGATTGTCCTCTGTGGCCTCTGGATTTGGGGGAATCCTCTCTATGTAATGGGGTCCCTCAAACTCCACCAGAGAACGAGTTTGCTCCCTTACCGTTCTGGTGACCGCTCCCATAGTGCTGCTTCATCAACATTCTGTCTGTAAAATATTTCAGACAATTTATATTGGCAGAAGAGCTCCTCAGTTCGCTCTTAGCAAGGCAACGTACAAGTCTGATGTGCCTGGTGGTAAACTGCTCTTGAAAATGAGTGTCAAAATGGTGAAAGTTACAGTGCCGGCGATACATTTCTTCAAAAAATAAAACAAGAGAGGCTGTTTAGTCACGTGGTTTCTGCTTCTCCTCTCTGCAGTCTTGCAGCGTGAGTCACTGCGTGTCCTTGCCCAGTGGCTGGAGTCCCAGGAGGAGGCCATCCGAGAAATGAGAGCTGTGAGCTTACAGCTATGGAGGCAGCTAAATGCCAGCGATTCAGGATTTCAAACCTGAGAGAGTCCTACCTTTCAACCCCCCACAAACATTTTCTTTGGGGAACCGGATGGGAAAATTGACTCACTGCTTGGCACGTTGAGGACGGACATGTGTTGGTCTAGACTATGCAAACCTTTAAGCAACCTCCCCCAACTCACTGGTGGGGTGCTGCTGAGGTTGATGTGCCCTATGGGCAGCACTGGCTGCAGGACTGGAATCTGCCTGAAGAGAGGAGGGACAGACAGGAAGATACTGATGCAGAGGGCCTTTCCTCAGCACCTCAGATACACTTTTGCTTTTATTTGAGAACTATTTTCAGCACCGTATTTGCACTATGCTGCTCTACTTTATACCCACCTGTTAATCGTCGCCCATGGGGCACCTTTGCAGAGATGTTTTAATAAATGACGATGAAACTCACAGGCTTCCTTTGCCAAGCTGTGCTTCTCTCTTCAGCTGATCAGCACTAAAATCTGCCCAGGCTCTATCTGGTGAAGAGGGACCGTTGGCCTACAAACTAGGCCTGGAGCAGAGCAGAAGGAACCCTTGTGTTCTCTCAGGCTGCTAAAATGGAAGCAGCTCGAACTACCTGTGTCAGACCTCTCTGCAGCCACAATACCTTGCTTTTGTTGAACAATTACATGTAAATGTGACATATGAGCCTGTCCTTTCCTTAATTAGCGCCTAATTCCTCCCCCCCCCCACTCGACAGTGCACAGGATTCCTGATACTCGTTTTTCAAGACCGTTTCTGAAGGAAAAAATCGGGTGTATGGTCCCAGTCTGTTCTTCAAGGAAGCTAGATTTTATTTTAAAACACTCTGATTCTAACTACAGTCATAGCAATGCAGACATGTAGACTCCCTGCTTTGATGCACCAGCCCCAAAGTTCACTACTGAACCCAGAGTAAAAAGAATGGCAGGAAGCCAGCAGCAGAATTCCTGGTGGCCCAAACACAAGAGTTAGGACAACCCTTCAGTTTGGCACTAGGCAAGGGCAAATCCTCTTGAGCAATTGCTTTCTGGGAACAACTACTCAATATGTCTTGCGATATGGGGTACATATCACATGGTAAGTACTGTAAGTCGCTTGGAGACCTTCAGATCACAAGCGACTAACAAACCTAATAAATAATAATAATGCACGCATTCATTGTACAGATCTGCACAACTCAGCTGGAGTCGGAGTATGTATGGGAAGGAAAGGCACGGCACAACTCCTGAGCTGCAGGACGCACAACAGGACACCCCTGATTAATTCTGCAAATATCTATGAAGCTTGCAACTCTTGAACCCCCAGACATAAGTTCTATGCCCATACACCACTGCTGATGAGGTCATGTCGATAGGAATATGGCTTTTTAACTACCACTTTATGTTTAATATTTTCTCTCGATTTAAAGCCAAATAGGCCAACGTGGGCATTTTCTGCTGACAACACTATGAAAGTGAGGCAATGCGTTTCAGAGATCAATAGAGCAAGGTACTAGGAGAAAAAGCGTACTTTCCATTAACTTTGCTCTGTGACGATGATGTGCTATGTCTCCAGTCTGGACAGCAAAGGTTTGAAGCTTTATACACACCCACACACACACCCTTATCCTATTTGTGATGACAAAATCCCCAAAAATACATTACAGAGAAGCCAAATGAGGGAAGCAAAACGGTGAGCGGCAGTTCTTCATACTGCCAGATTCCTCCATTTGCTGATTTCCTGGTACTCAAGTGCAAGGCTAGGATTCTGTGCAAGTGAGCACTGCAGAAACACAGACTAACTTTAGGCACAGAATTCAACCTCCTAAGAATACGTAGTTGTATGTGAATGAATGAGAGAGCACAAGGATAGTATATATTTATACAGGATCTGATCCAAACTAACTTAGTTTCACCTAAGCCGCTCTGAAATCAATGGAAGCATAATACAACTAGCTGGTCCAGATCACTCCTATTATATATTAATCTGGATATCAGTCTTTACAGCTGCACAAAAGAGGAAGCACGTAGACCATGCCTTGAACAAAATGATGAGGGATAGCAAGAATTGCAGCTGTCAAAGTAACGGGGCCCCTGTATAGCTCACCACCACATAGCAGACTTAAAATAAATTATGCAATATATGCTCACAGAATTCAGCTTTCTGAAGGCAGGAGGGCCCACTGAGCAGGGCAAAGCACCACACACCAACTTTACACCAGCCAAATAAGCCACAGGACCCTTCTCCTACAACAGGGGAACATGCCCCACTATGAGGAGGAGCTTTGCCAGGGCGGCCAGAGGACGGGCCCTTTCTTTGCCCTGAGGCTTTTGCTGGCTTTTCATTCTGCCATCAAAGAAGAAAAGAGAAGCAGCAGCCATGCACGTGCGGAGCAAAACTGAGCATTATAATCACGTGAGAGAACAGAGTTAAAGACAGTGATGGGCAGGGTGTCAGAGAGAGGCTGCGAAAAATAGCAGCTGCATGAGCAGAGAAGAGGTACAGCCCCTTTCATGGTGCTGTCAGCCCAGCCTTTAATAAACAACCACACTGCTTTCTAGTGTACATTTCATTCAACCCAAAGGCAAAGTATCTTCAACACCGGAGGGGAAGAACCCAAGGCACCAAACCTCAAGCCAGTACTTTCGCCACCTCCATCCTGGACAACTGCAGTCTTTAGCCTTACAACTAAGCCAGCCTCCTGCACTGGGTACCTCACTGGACGTTCTCACTGCGGAAGGGGGTGGGAAGATCTAGTCCTTGATTTCACTGCGCATACTGCAAGGGCAACTGCAGGATGTGTTCAGCATCAGAGACAGGGGGAAAGATGGGGCTTTTTTAAAAAAAAGAATCACTGGCTTAAAAAAGCAGTGGGGAGGGAAAAATAAGCCTCCCCACTACCCAACCTCGCTTAGATTTTTTTTTTGGTTAAGAAAATAAAAATGGCACCTGCCCATTGCTATCCCACCACGATTCAAACAATCGAGACATTTAAATATTATTCTGTACATATATAAAAGCCCCCAGACAATGGTGGGGGAGCAGAGGGGGGCATGGCACAAGCCCAGCTTTCGTAAAGAGCGAAGGCAACAGGGCTCCTTTGCCACAGGCTCTCCCTCCACCCACAAGGTTCACAGTGTTCCAGGTCTGTAGCGCATTGGCTTGTATGGAAGGCGGCAGCAGCAGCAGCAAGAGGAGGGGGAGGAAACAAGCCTCCCTCAGAGGACGTCGGCTCGCTTATCTCGAACACGGCTCCTTGCTTTCGTCCGGGCCTTGAAAGCAGCCGAGTTGTAGAGGTGCTGGTGGGGATGCAGAAAGAGAAAAGAAAGAGAGAGAGAGGGGGAAATTAGCTGAGGGAACATCAGAAAAACTCTGCCAAATCAGACCAAAAGAGACATGTAAGTACAACATTGCGTCTGCAGAAGTTGCTAGCCATGCCTCAGGGACATTCACAGGCATGGCAAGAACCCCCTCTCCTTTCCCCCCAGCACCTGGTTTTATTATATTACATTCACACACACCCCTCACCCCCTGCCTAAAACACACACATTTACTGGTTTCTACATGTCACCTCCACACCATCTGAAGACTTGCACTTCAGCCATAATCTGGCTATGCCACTGCACATTTCTCTAGAGGGCCAGAGTGGTCACATAACCTAAAGGTTGTTACTAGGAAATGGGTTATCTATGGCAAGCTGCACACAGGTTTGCTGATGTTGCAGAGAAGAAAATAACACCGAAACTTAACAAAGCAAAGCAAGGGAGCTAACAGTAGCAGAAATACTAGGAGCACCGCTGACGTACCTTCTCAAAACGTGATATCTTGCTGGCTTTAATAGCCGCAGCATCCAGCACTAGCGGGGGGCCCAGCTCAAATATCTCACGCAGGAGCTCGTTGTTCTGTGGGCAAGATGACAATACCCATTAGGTGGAAAATCTTGGAGCTGAGAGAGCAGGAGCCCAGGTAGACCAGCACAAAGGCAAGGAATAAACCTTAGGAGCCCCACGTGGACTCTTCTGCCCTTACCTGAAGGTGGTGCCTGACCCCAGAGCCAAGAGCCTCTTTGAAGGCATTGTATGTTCTCCTTCTTGCCCAGCTGTCCACATACATACACTCCAGTCCAAACTTGATAGTCTCCTCATGGAACTCCCCATTCTGGAGCAGGGAAGAAAAGGCAGCTGGAGACTCCGTAGAGAAAGAGGGAGCGGAAGTTCATCCCACCCCACATCTCATGAGCAAAGCTCAGCACCATGTTGTCTCTCTTAATGCTTAAGAGTGGCAGCTTCGTGGACACTACCCCACAGCAGAAGAAAGCCACTCACAGGCATTTCATGCAAGCACCAGCCCTACCCCAGTGCCTACCACAGAGGGCTTCAGGGATAGTATGCCCTGGAAAGCAGGACAGCAGAGCTGCCCTAAGTGCTCACAGAGAAAACCCTCTACTGACAGGCTCCCTTCCTCCCTTTCCAGGAACATGAGGGTAAGCCCAGAGCTTTCATCTGAGACAGATTTTGAACACCAGGTCATAAGCTTGGAACACATGGAACATTATGGGGGCAAAAAAAGACGAGAATGGCTCTTAAACATGCACGGAGTGCATTTTTCCTCAGAACAGTCGCAGCCTGTGCATCACAGAGCTGGAGTTAAAGGAGCGCAATTCTATAAAGGCCCTTGTTCTTCTGGGAAATCTAAGGGTTGAAGCAATGTGGAGGGAGGAGCCCTCTTCTAAACTAGGCAAGGGCGGCATGAGCCAGGCAAGGCACCTCAATGAAATGCAGCACATCGCGGAAGATGGAGCGCTGCTTGCGCCGGTCGGTCTTGGCTCTGTACTTGTTGCTGTCTGTGGCCAGGGCTTTCAGTTTTGTGCAGAGCAGGTCAGTGTCTTCATAAAAGAAATCCTCCTATGGCAAAAAAAGGAGATGAACAGTGTCAGGCAGAAGCTTCAACTTGCAGGCAGCGAGAGGTGCAGAAGGATAGAGAGGCCACAGCTCTTTCCCTAGTTTTACTTTTTGTATCTGTATCTCACAACTCCTCCAGGAAACTCTCTGCGGCCTGAAATGGGGCTCCCGGCACCTGCTGTCCAGGCATGTACTTTTATCAGTCTTTTATCAGTCCACATCCACTTAAGGAATGGGATCCTATGCCTCAGATGTAGGGATCTGAGGAATTCAATTCCTGTGAATTCCACTGCAAGCCAACCTGACTCCCTGGACTAATGTGTAGTTTGGAAATTAGTTTACCGTTAGGATTTCACACTTATGAATTTTGCAATTCAATGCTCAGTTCAAAAAAAAGCAACAATGTACTGACATACATTTAGAAAATGTATATTTTAGGATAAAAGGAGTGTTTTGCAATAAAAAGATGGCTGCAGAAACCATACGAAACAACTCATGAATATGTGCAAAATGGACAAAAAAATAGACTGACCCACCCTTTTCTTGTATAGATTCACAAATTTTGAGTGGGACAGCATTTTACTCAAGATTAAATTTTCTAAGGCAGTCTTTTATCAACACAAAGTCAAAGGAGATTGCAGGGTTTGCCTCAAATGATTATCATATCCTAAGACACTAAGAGCGAGTGTGTGTGTTTGTGCGCACACAGGGAATGAAACTTGGAAGTTGATAAGATTTGGAATTGCTGTCAAGACGATTATTTTCTTCACTGGGTCTTCCAACCAGCTTGCAGGCTTCCCATATGCATCTGGTTGGCTACTGTGGGAACAGGAGGCTGGAGTAGATGGGCCATTGACCTGATCCAGAAGGGGTTTTCTTAAGTCGCCCCCCCAGCTTATTGGCCAAGGCCTCAGGGGCCACAAGAACCCAAGATGAGCCTTGCTGGACCAGACCAAAGGCCTATCTAGTTCGGCAACCTGTTTCTTACAATGGGCAATCACAGGGCTCTGTGATACGAAGGCAGCAGACGTTTCTGCTCCCCAGAAGCTGGCGTTATTGCTTTCAATATTGCCTCCAATAGAGAATGGTCACAGGCACAAGAAGGACTTCACATGTGTGCATGCAAGTATCAGCAAGTGCTATATCCTACCTCCATGTCTCGAGCCAGTTCAAAGAGCAGTGCAATCGTTTCCCCTGCCACAATCCGAAGGTTGACGTTATCACTGGACAGCATCAGAGGCAACTTGGGTAAGTGACTGTAGAAGGAGAGTACAAGGTAAGAATGTAAGAACAGCCCTGCTTGATCAGGCAAGTGGCCCATCTAGTCCAGGATCCTGGTCTCACAGTGGCCAACCAGATGCCCATGGGAAGCCCCTTCCCCATTCTGATCATCAAGCCCACAGTGTGGGGAAGCTACTTCCTCACCTCTTTCCCTGCACTCAATCTCAACACTCACTTGTCCAGGATCTTCTTGATCTGGGTGCTTGGGCAGATGGTGAGGAGCAGAGACCATGACTGGAGTGCATTGCAATGCAAGGTCTGGAGCAGAGGACTGTGATGAGAGGGCACCAAGCTGGCATCCGTGCTGCAGGAACTGCCAAAGATGCCTTCTAGGCAGGCAAGACAGGAAACCAAGTCCTGAAGGGGGTGGGAAGTGATCAGTCAGTTCTCACAGAAACAATAAGAGAAACTAAAAAGGATACAATAAACCAGAAGAGTGTGTAAGTTTCTGGGTGAACTATCCTGGGGCTTCAGGGTGGCACATAATCTGGGTTCACATTTCGCTGGCAATCAACTCTGAGGGAGCCAGGTTTGCCAATGCAGGAAAGTTGGGTCAACTGCAGCCCTAAAGTTCTATGACACCCAAAGTGCTTTTTCTTGTTCTCTTTTATTCTAGAAATGAAACACACACCCCAAAGCACTTACAGTATGTGCTTTCCCCTTGTAAATCTGTTAAGTATTCCTGCACATGAAGAATGAGTCCATTTTGGTGAATGAAGCCTTAAACCACCAGTTTCAACTTGAATAGGTAAGTCCAGCTATGATCATGTCCTAATGCAGAGAGCAGCTCATCTTAGTCCCACCTCTCTGGGCTGATCCAAAAGGAATTGGCTCTACCTGTAGTGAGGTAGCCAGTCCTCTGTGTAACTACAAAAGCAATAGCTAAGCGGTATACCAGAGAAGCAGCATGGGATAAAAACTGTGGGTGGAAAAACCAGGAGCTATTTAATTAGAAGGGACTGTGGAGGAGTCTCAATAGACTGAGTTATGCAAGGAATCTCTAGTCAAGGGGCTGTTTCTCAATGCAAAATGAATGGCTTCCCTAAAACACTTAAGGGGATCAATACTAGGCTAACCACTTTTCAGAAAGTAACAAATACTCTCTGAAACAATTTGAGAGCAAGGTGGAGTCGGGCACTCTTACAACTAATCTAGACCTGACAAACTCCAAGGATCAGTATTCAAAGACAGGGTGTTGACACTCTAGTCATGAGTAGACAAACTAAGGCCCGGGGGCTGGATCCGGCCCAATCGCCTAAATCCGGCCCATGGACGGTCAGGGAATCAGCATGTTTTTACATGAGTAGAATGTGTCCTTTTATTTAAAATGCATTTCTGGGTTATTTGTGGGGCATAGGAATTCGGTCATCCGCCCCAAAAAATATAGTCCAGCCCTCCACAAGATCTGAGGGACAGTGGACCAGTCCCCTGCTGAAAAAGTTTGCTGACCCCTGCCTGGCTACTACTACACCACCCCATACAGGAGGGGAGGGAGATCTAGGTTCTTGCTTCACTGGCTACCGCCTGTCAAGTTAAAGCATTACTGTAAGTTACCTCCATGTCTGCAGCAGCGATGTAGCAGCACATCCCAAGAGCAGTGGCACACTACCGGCGGAGACGGAAGAGAAAAAGGAAGACAGGACAAGGCAACGTCAAAGCCATTCCAAGTAGCCATTTTAAGAAACCATTTCCCAGAGTGCCCAGTAGCATGTCCCTCCCACAAGATTTCCTCCGAGGCAGAAAAAAAGAAGTGCTACTCACACTTTGCCGAGCAACTGGGCTGGCCGAGGAGTCTGTGAGGATGGTGGTGAGGAGGGGCTTCAGGCTGCGGAACACCTCCTCCCCCTCGGGCCCCGAGCCCATCTGAAGGCACAGTAGTGTAAGGACAGTAGCAGCAAGGGACTGCTCCTCCCCTTTACCTGAGAGGAGGAAGAGAATAAGCTGCCTTTCCCTCTCATGCAAAATATTCAAAACAGCACTAGTCATGTGCAAGAAAACAGGGAACACGGGACAGTTATGAAACTTAGAATTGCGGGGGCACAGAGCACCAGAAGCGGCATCTTTTCCGCCCTGGCGCAGTACTGTCTCACAATATTCCAAAGCGGTTTTAAAGGCAAAAGGTTGCCTACAGGATGTAGAACTGGGACAAAGATGCTGCGGCCCTCCAGATGTTGTCTGACTACAACTCCTATCATCCCTGACCATCGGCCATGTTGGCTGAGGCTGATGGGAGTTGTAGCCCAATATCTGGGAGGGTTGCAAAGACTCACCATCTCTGACGCAGAGGGTATTTCAAAGGCAACATCAAGAGGGCAGGCAAGAAGCACGCAAGTTGTTAAAATGAACAGAGATGTAAAGCTCTATCCCTTTGCCATATAACAATGGAGATGTCACAGAAACCTACCAGTCCTTCACGGATGGGAGAAGGGCAGCACTAACATGCCTCATTTTGTGAGAGAGCCAGGAAGCCTTGGTTCAAAATTCACAGTAAACCTGGGGCGAGTTGCAGTCGCCCTCTGCTCGTACTTGTAGCAAGGGGATAATCACACTAGCCTATCTTATAAGGTGGTTGTTAACGATGGATGAAAACTTATGTGGAAATGTTTACATTAGCCGCTCAGAGTGGCTGGGGAAGTCCAGCCAGATGGGAGGGGTATAAATAATAAATTATTATTATTATTATGCATCAAATATGGTAACTTCACAATCATTATGCTTAACAGAAGTATCAAATTACAAAAGGACAATAAAAATGACCAGAAGTTACCTTATTTAGAAAAGTATGAAACTGCCAACACAATCCACCCAAACCACTTTCATGCCCAGTTGTTTTCGGTAGGAGAGATTTAATTAAAGCAGGTGCTCATTTCTCCTGCTAAAACCAAATGGGACTTGGAAGTGCTTTGGTTAGGCTGGATCAAGTCCGTCTGTATTACATAATGGTGCTGTACTAAAGGTTGCAGAGACCCACCTTTCTTCAGGCACTTCTCTAAGGAGTCTGTCACGGTGAGCCTGCGTTCCAACAGGAAGTCAAAGAGCGTCTTGGAGGAGAAGGCCAGCCGCAGGCTCTCTAGAGCAACCTGCCGTGTCTTGGCACTGGAAAGATGTCAGAAAAAGAGAGATGGGAGTCATAACAAGAGCCATGCAAGAGCCTCACAATAATCCAAGTTCAGTGCCAAATAAAGTCAGCTCGCTCAGATTTACTTCATCTTTCTGAACAGTTCAGCAAATTCTTCACCTGCTACAATATTCCTACTGATTCAGTGTGAAGTTAACGGGTACACAGTATGCACTCTGACCTGCACAAGAGACATACCTTTTTTTGACTGGGGGAGGGCAGTGTGTACATAGCTCTGCGGCTCAGAACCAACCACTTCTGCATATCAGGAAATACACCAGAAGTATACATGATATATCCCAGTGTGCACCTCCTAATAATTCCATGGTGTGACAGAGATCAGAACACATGCTAAGTTAATGATGTTCTGCAGACTGTGCAGACCACCACCCCAGTTCAGAAGTTCACTCTGCATAATCAAGGCTGCATGGCCAGAAGGGCAGCAGTAATTCATACCGTTGTAGTGAGGAGAAGTGCCAAGCACTGTGTGCACTTCTGCCAAGTTCTTCTCAATGGAGCTGCACCCAGCCTATCCTGGTTGGCAGCTTGCCACTGAAGCAGTCTATATGCTAACAGGGAACACAGTTCTCTGACCGCCGCCTCTTAGGCAGCCCAAGTGATGAGTGTTATGTTTCTGTACGTATGAGCAGGCTTGGAGGAATCAGAACTACTTTCCAGAATTAAAAGTAACTTTTGGGAGGGAAAACTTTAAGGGGGTGGGGGAAAAACAACAACAATCCAGGGAGGACTGAGCATCCTCAGGGGGCATGGAATAAGCTTCCAGAGCCATGGTTTGGCACAACATCTGAATTTAGCTTAAAAACAGCCGATGAGCCTCACACCTCTTGTCCATCACATTGTCAATGCACTCCTTCAGTTTATCTTCCACCTCCTCTTGCTGCGCCTGCTCATCCACTGCTTCACCTCCTGCAGAAAAACAGAAAAAATGAGAGCAGGGGAGGAAAGCGTTAAAGTAAGATTGGACCATCCAGACCCACAACCTGAAGATCTTGTACCCCTAAAGAAAGGGGAACAAGGGTTGAAAGTCTGAACAGTGCTGGCAGAACTGCCAGTGGATTCTTTATCGTAGCATTTCAACAGGTTTTTTGTTTGAGACGCTTGCTCAACAGGCTTTTGACCAGTCTTGAGTTATGAATTGTCCTGGCAGCTGATTTAACTGTATCAGCTCAAATGGAATTATACTGTAATTAATGAAGTTTTAGTAACAGCAAAAAACAACAACAACACACCCACAACCATTTTTTTAAACCATCCATGCTTTTAATTGCTTTGTTGAAAGCCACTCTGGGTACCAACTCGGTGGAAAAAATTTCATACAAAGCGATGTCTCTGGAAGTGTGCCTTTTATGTGGTCACATGGTGGGGTATATCACATCCATTACAGCATCCTAAAACTCTTTATTTTGATTCTAAGACACTCCACATACCAGTTTGTTGTGTGAGGTGGTTTTCTCTCCCCCCCCCTTTTTTTGCAAGCTTGTGAATTCGTCTGCAGATGTTATCTGCTAATGTAATTTGCAACCCAAAATAACCAAATTTTGTCACCTTTCCCTGTCTTATGACCTGGAGGAGATTCTAACAAACCTGAACATGTGGTGGAAGTTTTGCTAAAAAGCTCACGTATTCTCCTGTCCCCAATCTTTTTTGTAGAGCAGCAAGTCTTCCTTCTCAATGACTCCCCACACCCCAAAAATTATCACACACATGCACACATCCCTCTAAATTCTGAAGGGTGAAAAAAACATTCCAGGAAGAAAAACCACTACGTTGTGTGGAGCTTCCTGAGGTTTGAAAGTAGTGTTTACAAAATCTAAAGTTTTGCTCAATACACAGAAGGCCAGGGTTTCCGCCTCTAACTTCTGCCCACCCTCACCTGTCACTTCTTCAGTCACACTGGTCGTCTCACTGGCGCTGCTGTAGTGACTCAGCACTTCACTGGCTGCATCATCATCACTGGCCTGAGACTCCATCTTTGCAATCCGGTGAGCTCCTAGGAGGGAGAGAGGAGAAAAGGTCAGAACAAGTGAGACGTTCACCTGTATGACTTACAGGATGCACACTGTGTTTCCCTAGAATGCACCCTATCTGAAGAATGTGGAACATGAGACAGGGCCTTCCTTTTCCCTACCTGTGACCGAGGGGGGTTACAGGTGACTATTTGCAAAGAAGGAATTTACCATGGTATGAAATCCGCCACTTAACAAGCTAAGTGCCCACTCAAAGTAGATGAGATATTTCCCACACTTCTACACCTAATCAGAAATATTGGAAAGCAGGAGCACAGAAAGCGGCAATATACCATGTCAGACCATTGTCCTATCTAGCTCAGTGTTGTCTGCACTGATCAGCAGCTGCTCTCCAGGGTTTCAGACAGAAATCTTTCCCAGCTGGAAACTGAGGTCCAGCTCTGAGGGCTTTCTGGCGGTTCCCTCACTGCGAGAAGTGAGGTTACAGAGAACCAGGCAGAGGGCCTTCTCGGTAGTGGCGCCTGCCCTGTAGAACGCCATCCCATCAGATGTCAATAAACAACTATCTGACTTTTAAAAGACACCTGAAGTCAGCCCTGTTTAGGGAAGTTTTTAATGTCTGATGTTTTATCGTGTTTTTAATATTCTGTTGTGAGCAGCCCAGATTATTATTATTATTATTATTAATAATTATTATAATTGGCAAGACAATGCCATGGAACCCATATAGATAACCATTTCTTTTACTTTGCACTTCTGCAGAAACAACTTTCTAACCATGTGCTAGGATAACACAGTTGAACCTTGGCTCCCGAACGCCTTGGGAGTCGAATGTTCCAGCTCCCGAACGATCGAAAACCGGAAGTGAGTGTTCTGGTTTCCGAACTTTTTTTTTTAAGCCAAACGTTTGGCACAGCTTCCGCTATTGTTTCTGGCGTGCCTGCGTTTCTGAACATTTTGGAAGTCGAAGAGACTTCTGGAATGGATTCTGTTCGACTTCCGAGGTATGACTGTACAGACAAACAAGCAACTGCAGAATGGTTTGTTTATATGGGCTCATATGCCCTGTCAAGTAGTTCCATGAAGACTGTGATATGCTGTTGCCTAATAAGTGATTATCTGTATGCACCCCGACTTGTTAACTGTGTCTGCATTTCCCTTCTAAACAACAAGCAAAATGGGACCTTCATTTTAACCAGCTATGCTTCTTTCTGTTGTAAAGAACAAGTCCAAGATGCTTCTATGAAACCTCAACCTCACAAGCTCCACTGAACAATGATACTGTCCAAGACTGTACTGCATAAGCCTTAATGGTAAAGCAAGCTAGGGCAGTTCTGCTGCAGAAAAACTGCAGTCACCTGTCAGGAAAGGAAGGGTGGACAACCCTGTTTTCCCACTCACCTAAAGCAAGACTAATTGCAACAATCCCTTGACATCCCTGGATAGCTATTAGCCGGCTACTGCCTTTGGTTAAAGTCAGCACTGTCAGCTTCGACACACCCTACTGATAAATGTTCAAGGCCTGGACCAGGAGATAATCAGAACCATATGGAAGGGGATGAAGGGGCCCCCGCTTTTAACCCTTTCTGACTTTAAGGGACCAGAGTTTTAAAAAAATTATTATATTTGCTTGCAGCTTTAACAAGGAACAGAAAAGAGAAAGGAAAAAATAAGCAAACTACGGAAAAAAGAGAAAATAAAAATATACTATTAACAAATTGCCATATGTTCCCATTGCAAATACAATGGCCATCAGTACATAGATTTTAAAATAGACATGCTAGTTAATATAAGTGTTCAATATGTCCAGATAGGTATCTGCATGAGATTGGCGCCTATATCAAATATGTAACCAAGGAAGGAAGGTCTCTAAGCCATTGTGTAATACAGGTAGATGGTGGATAGCAAAAAAGTATAAGTTTCTTAGCCACCATAAGGACTCAAAGTCCACTTTTGTTATTCAGCCATTAATCCCCATATGGTTAAAATCTGGATCTGAAGGAACCATTTGTTCATACAATTTAGGAGGGAGGTATAAAATTCTAATTCACTTCATAAATTCCTGAGGAAATCCAAATTTTTACAAAGTGACAAATAAAAACTGCCAATATATTTTGTCAAATGATTTTTCAGCACCCAAAGAAATAAGTTGAGTCGGGTCCATTCAAGAACTATTTAAAGCTACCAGGAAAAGACGCTTGGGTAAATTCATAGTTATTATTGATTGTTTTCAGAGAGAAATAAACAGAAGTAGCCAAGTTGTGAAGCAAGTGGTTAAGAAAATGGAGTATTGTGGTGAAGGCAAAAACATAATAGCACAGCTTCAGTCTATTAGTTTATTTGTTTCACCCATAGGCTATGATAAAATTGCAAAACCA